>NC_041730.1:113043582-114293582 GCF_004115215.2 Ornithorhynchus anatinus
ACATGGGGCTCACAGTCTAAGTAGGAGGGAGCACAGGAATTGAATCCCTGTTTGATCAGCAGATGAGGGAACTGAGACACAGAGAAGTTAAGTGACTTGTCCAAGGTCACACAGCTGGCAAGTGGCATAACCGGAATTAGAACCCAGGTCCTCTCACTCCCAGGACTGTGCTCTATCCACTATGCCTCGCTGATTCACTAGGAGACCAGGTCAGGTGAATTTTAATTTGTGGCACAGAAACAAATGGAAAACTGACGAAAAGAAGGAAAGGGAAATAACTCTCACTTCGTGGAATATCAGGACACCAGATGAAGACAGTAGCAACAGCCATCTCCAAAGAACGCTAGCACTCAGTGCTTATGAACTGGCAGGTACGGTTTCAATATTGTGTCCCTCAGTGGAACTAGAATGCTTGATAACCATCATTATCATAGTACTTGCTAAGTGCTTACTATGTGCAAGGCATTGTACTAAGCGTCGGGGAAAATACAGGGTGATTGGGTTGGACATGGTCCCTGTCCCACGTGGGGCTCAAAGTCTTAATCCCCATTTTGCAGGTAAGGAAACTGAGGCACAGATAAGTGAAGCGACTTGCCCAAGGTCACATAGCGGACAAGTGGTGGAGGCAGAATTAGAACCCAGGCCCTTCTGACTCCTGGGCCCATGCTCGATTCACTAGGCCACACTGCTTCACACTGCTGGATGAAAGACAATTTAGAGATACAGATGTGGGGACACCTCCTGAAGAGGCTTCCTCTCCGCGGAGTGGTATCATCCAGGAGTTGGTTTTACAAGAAGTCAGCCCTTGAGCTCTGGCTTCCCAAACCTTCCCAGAGGCTGAAAACTCTAAGCCTGCTTCTAAAGCAAAAGCATTTGACTATTATTAATAGTACACAAGCTCCGACACTGACAGACAGCAACAAAGGGAAAGAATATTTCTATAAGGGTCTGGATAGGAACATCATATTGGCTCCAAAATCCGAGATAGTGTCAAGAGAGATTTCGGTACAGTGGGTAATAGTACTAAAAGATGGAAAAAACTCTTCAGACCTCAAGGGACTGTGAAGTTTCATGGCCATAGTCTACTTTGCTCTGCAAATGTGCCAAATATTTGTTAGCAATCATCAACGTTAACTTCAGCCTTCCAGTCTCAAGCAATGAAGCATAGCGGTGGATTTCTGGGACATCACTGCAGCAGACAGAGACTATCTGGGAGAAGGTTTGATTTCCATGAGAAGCAGTGCGGTTTAGTGGGTAGACCACGGGCCTGGGAGTCAGAAGGTCCTGCGTTCTAATCCCGGCTCCTCCACATGTCTGCCATGCGATCTTGGGCAAGTCGCATGACTTCTCTGGGCTTACCTCACCTGTAAAATGGGGATTAAGACTGTCTGTAAAATGAAGATTCAGAGTGTGAGTCTCAAGTGGGACACGGACTGTGTCCAACCTGATTAACTTGTATTTACCCCAACACTTAGAACAGTGCGTGGCACACAGTAAGTGCTTAATCTATACCATATTTATTACTATTATTATTATTGAGCAGAGGCTTTGTGGAGATCGGGATTACAGGAGGTAGGCTTGAAAACAGAGACGAGCCATTTATGAAACAACTGGATCAGCACAGCAAACAATATGCAAACAGTGCAGAAAAGAATATTGGTCACACATCCGTATTTTCAACGCCACTTGCAGGCATGGGTAAGGCCTCACCGTTGCAGGGCGATCTTCAAAAACAAAAGACAGCTATATAATAATATCTATAGATACGTATATACACATATATTCATAAAGCCCTTTAGAAGCATAAAAGCAATTAATAGAATCTTAAGCTTTCACCTTTATTTGCTTGCATGATTCATAAATGTTCCTTCCCAAAGGGAGCCCTGGTTTGGATTTCAAACAATATAATGGAGTGTTTACCAAGCCAAAGGTGTCTGGGTGTGCTGTTTGTCTACAATAGTGGTCAGCCATCATGAATTAACGAGAACAGCGGCCAGCACAAGTGTGACCTACTTAAAAACGAACACAGCCAAACCCGATCCAACTCAAATAGAAGTAAAATAAACCGTAAACCCATCTGAAGTCTTTTTGAGGCTTCCTCGCTCATTCTGAGCCCAGGCCAGTGGAAACTGTGACTTCAATCATCATCATGGCACTATTTGAATTCCCTTCAGTCGGGAAATCTTAAAATAAAAATACATGATCACAAGAAATGTAGCCAGACCCCTAGCATTTAGCAGCAGGACCTGTCTCAAAACCATCCTTATCTTGAGAATCGTGTCAATCTGTTTATACTTTAAGCCTGTTTATCAAGATCTTTTGAACTCTGCACTGTACCTTTCAGCATTTTCACAGCCACGGTGGTGTAGCCAGCTTTTCCCTTGAGTCGGAAGGCTGTAGCTTTGACAACTTTCCCAAACTCGCCTTCCCCAAGAGTTTTTCCAAGAACCAGGTTCTTCCGAGGAAACTCCCATTTTGGATCTTCCTGAAGTGAGGGAGTGGAAAATAGGGTAGAGAGAGAAGGAAGAAAGAGAAGAGAATTGGGAGAGGAGTAAAAAAAAAAAAATGGAAGAAGAGTAAACTTGTGAAGTGATAGCCCGTGAAACAGTTGAAAAACTAAAAACAAATCACCAGTCACAGAACTGATACTGAACTATACTTTTCTTATATTTATGAATTCAACAGTCAGGATTTATTCACTTTTCTGTAGTAATTTTAGCTTTTAAAATTTTACCGCCTCAGCCTCTTTGCTGTCCTCCCTGCCTCCCGTCTCTCCCCACTCCAGTTCACACTTCACTTTGCTGCCAGGATCATTTTTCTACAAGAACGTTCAGTCCATATTTCCCTACTTCTCAAGATCCTCCAGTGGCTGCCCATCCACCTATGCATCCAACAGAAACTCCTCACCATTGGCTTTAGAGCACTCAATCAGCTTGCCCCCCCCATGCCTTATCTCACGGCTCTCCTATTACAACCCAGCCTGCACCCTTCGCTCCTCTCCTGCTAATCTACTCACTGAACCTCAATCTCGTCTACCTCGCCACGGACCTCTCACCCGCATCCTGCCTCTGGTCTGGAACCCCCTCACTCTTTGTATCTGACAGACGTTCGCTCTCCCCACCTTCAAAACCTTATTGATGCAGCGACTCCTCCAGAAGGCCTTCCCCAACTTGGCCTTCATTTCCTCTTCTTCCACTCCCTTCTGGGTTTCCTTTGCACTTGCACTCTTTATTCACCCATTCTTCAGCTCCACAACACGTATGTATATATCCGTAATTTACTTATTCATATTGTCTGTCTCCCCCGCTAGACTGTAAGCTTGTTGTGGGCACGGAACATTTCCATCAGACCTGTTATTCTGTACTCTCCCAAGTGCTCAGTACAGTGTGGTACACACAATAAGTGCTCAATAAATAGGACTGATTGTTCGACTGATTCTAAATCCACCCTTTCCTTTCCATCCAAACAGCTACACCTCCTATCCAAGCATTACCATATCCTCCCTTGACTACTGCATCAGCTTCCTTGCTGATCTCCCTACGTCCTGTCTCTCCCCACTCCAATCCAAATTTTAGTCTGCTGCTTGGATCATCTTTCTAAATTTCTGCTGCCTGGATCGTTTTTCTAAAAACACATTCAGTCCATATCTCCCCTCTCCTGTAGACCTCCACTTCAGCATCAAACAGAAACTCCTTACCATAGGCTTCAAAGCACTCCATCAGCTCGTCCCCTCCTACCTTACCTCGCTGATTTCCTACCACAGGCCGGCCTGTACATTCTGAGTGTCTATGCCAAATTCCGACTGAACCTCAAACTATCTTGCCACCGACCCCTTCCTTGCCCGCTTTCTCCCTCGGCCTGAAACTCCTTCCCCCTTCAAATACAATAGACAACCACTCTTTCCACCTTCATAACCTTACTAAAATCATATCTCTTCCAAGAGGCCTTCCCCAACTAAACCTTAATTTTCCCCACTCCCTCTCCCTTCTGCAGGGAACATGTCTACCAACTCTGTTGTATTGTATTCTCTCAAGCATTTAACACAGTGCTCTGCCCACACTAAGCACTCAGTAAATACCACTGATTGTTATTCACGCCACCCTCATGCCCACAGCACGTACGTAGACACCTGCAATTTATTTTCATTTCTGTCTCGCCCGCTAGATTGGAAACTCCTAGAGGGCATGGAATATGTCTACTTTCTCTTTTGTACTCTCCCAAGTACTTAGTACAGTGCTGTATATAGGTAGACACTTAATAAATAAAATTGATTAACTGATTCTCAATTACACAACTCTGAATTAAGCAAACAATCCAGATATTTTGGGGAAAAAAACACACTTTCACCTGAAAAATACATTTTAAGTCAAAGTACATTTTGGAGGTAAATTATCCAGTTAGTATTCTTGGGTAGTCCTGAACCATAACTCATTTTCATCTGGCTGACATAGGATTTTCCCTGGATTCACTGGTATGTGCAAACTGCTTGGAGAATGTAAAATTACACCATAAATGAACTTTGGCAATAACCATTATCTAAACCATTAACATCAATATGCTCCGGCATTAGTGGTTATGCCATGCTTTGGCTCAAAGAGGAACTCTATTCAGTATTACTATTCATGCTGTGACACCATTAATATGTCCCTGGCCCAAGGACCACTGTAGAAGAGAGAGATGGACACTCCTCTAATTGCAGGCATATACATTTCTTTGATCTCATAGTTGAATTGGACAGGTTGGCTAACTGCACCTCAAGAATATATCCAATTGTGGCATTTACTTGAAGAGAAGCACCATGGCCTAGTGGAGAGAGCAAGAGCTTGGAAGTCAGAAGGACCTGGGTTCTAATCCCCAATCTGTCAATTGCTTTCTGTGTGACCTTGGCCAAGTCACTTAACTTCTCTGTGCCTCGGTTCTCCTGTTCTTCTTTCTACTTGGACGGTAATCCGCATGCGGGACATGGACTGTATCTGGCCTAATTAACTTGTACCTACTTCAGCACTTAGAAAAGTGTTTGACACATAGTAAGCGCTTAACAAATACCTTAAAAAAATTTCAGAGAAATCTCTGAAACTTCAGAGAATGCACATTTATTACAGCACTAATAGTAGTAATTGTGGTATTTAAGTGCTGAGTACATGCAATGCGCTGTGCTAAATGCTGGAGTAAATACAAGATAATCAAATAGGACACAGTCCCTGTCCCTCATAGTCTTAGTAGGAGGTGGAACAGATACTGCAATCCCATTTTACACATGTAGAAACTGAGGCACAGATAAATTAAGTGACTTGTCCAAGGTCACACGGCAGACAAGTGGCAGAGCTGGTGCCAGACCACAAGTCCTCTGACACCCAGGCCCGGGATCTTTCCATTAGGACATGCTGTTTAATACTTAAGTGTTTTTTGTTTATTTCACCACCTCCCTAAAAGTTGTCTGGATTTTTTTCGAGACCTCATCACAGCTAGCCGTCTGTTATGAAATGCTTCAAATTGCTACCAAGACCTATAAACAACCTGAAAAATTAAAGCAAATAGAGAGCAAGACACTAATATCTGCCATCCAAGTACTACAGACCCAGCATTTAGCAACACACAAGAGGATAGTGTTTCTGTAAACTAGGTCCTTTTGGCCACCCTTCCACAAACACCTTTCAGTTCTTAGGGACCAGGACAAACCCCTCTACAACCAAAAGAAAACTGATGATTTTTAATAATATCTCTCTTCAATTATAATTTTTTTAAAACCAAAACACCAGGCTTCTAATAATAATAATAATAATGTTATTTGTTAAGGGCCTACTATGTACCAGGCGCTCGGGGTGGATATAAGCAAATTGGGTTGGACACAGTTCCCATCCTGCCTAGACCTCACAGTCTTAATCCCCATTTTACAGATGAGGTAACTGGGGCACAGAGAGGTGAAGTGACTTGCTCAAGCCCACACAGCAGACAAGTGGCAGAGCTGGGATCAGAACCCATGACCTTCTGACTCCCAGACCTGAGCTGTTCCCACTACGCCATGCTGCTTCCCAATGCTGCTTCATGCCTGGAGGACTCCTGAACTTTCTGCCTTTTAGATCTAGGCCACACATTTTTACATTTTGTTTTTCTAATGGTATTTGTAAAGCACTTACTACGTGTCAGGCACTGTGTGGATAGAGCACGGGACTCAGAGTTAGAATGTTATGGGTTCTAATCCTGGCTCTGTCACTTGTCTGCTGTGTGACCTTGGGCAAATCACTTGACTTCTCTGAGCTTCAATTACCACATCTGTGAAAAGGGGATTAAGACTGTGAGCCCCATGTGGGACAGGGATTGTGTCCAACCTGATTACCTTGTATTTATCCCAGCACTTAGAACAGTGCCTGGCACATAGTAAGTGCTTAACAAATACCATCATCATCAATATTACTAGTATTACTACTAAGCCCGGGGGTAGGCACAAGGTTGGACACACTCCACGTCTCGCAAAGGGCTCACAATCTTAATCCCCATTTTACAGATGAGGTAAATGAGGCACGCTGTTTATTGTTGTATTGTACTTCCCCAGACGCTTAGTACAGTGCTCTGCTGACAGTAAGTGCTTAATGAATTTGACTGAATGAAAGGAGTGAAGTGACTTGCCCAAGGTTATGAATATCATAATAATTATTATTATTAAAAAACCTCATGTAAGTGATGATGATGATTACAATTATTAGAAAAGAACCTAATGTGAGTGAAAGAGAATGAGCATCTGAGCATCTCAGGAAGAGATGACATATGCAAAGGAAATTCAGAAAGATGGGGTTGCCATTAATTATTAGCTCCAGATGTTATCCTGCAGGGTTTGTGACTCTGGTCTCCCCTTCCCCTAACGGTCTGATCAATTTCCACCTTGTTGCATTTTAAAACTTAAGTACGGCTCTCTGTCTTATCCGAGAGGTCGTCCATTACCATGCAAACATCCAGGAGAGATTGGTTACTTGCCTGAGCTCAGGAGCAATTCGCAATGGGTTTGTTTTTAGAAATGTCCCAGATAAATGAACAGAATATGGGGAGGATGAGTGCTAACTCTATTAATCACTTGGGGATTGGCAATAATACTGAAAAAAACAAATTGCAGATTTCCTTCAGGAGGCCTTCCTTGATTAAGTAGAGGCCTTCTAGGACTAGCCCTCCTTTCCTCTTCTCCCACTCCCTTCTGCATCGCCCTGACTTGCTCCTTTTATTCACCCCTCCTCGCAGCTCCACAGCCCTTATGTACATAACTGTAATTTATTTATTTATAATAATGTCTATCTTCCCCTCTAGACCGTAAGCTCATTTTGGGCAGGGAATGTGCTATATTGTTATTCTGTACCCTCCCAAGAGCTTAATACAGTGCTCTGCACACAGTAAAACTGTTTAATAAATACAACCTACTGACTACTTGATCGGTACCAAATTATCCAGGAACCCTGGAAAAAGGATGACTAAATGCTACACTTGCAAGCCAAAAGGCTTTTTTTAAAGATTGTTGAAAAAGCTAGGCCAAAACCCTCTATATTGTTATTTTCAAGCTAATATATATTAGACTGACCATACAATATACAACTCATTCTTCTACCCATATGCTACAGCTTTTAGGTGGGAAGTACATGACACATTCAGCTGGCTTCAATTTATCTGCCTCCTTAGTATATTCTGTCCTGAACACTAGGAAAATGAAAGTCGGATCCATTTGAATGACAAAGCCGCAGAAATTCCACATCCCAGTGGACACTTCAGTGAACCCATCACTAGGGAAACTGAGGCTTGTCCGGAACTCCTCTCCACAACACAATGAGCTCTCTCCCCTTCTGCAATTCTAGCCTGATTCCCCTTGGACTCAGAGGGAAATGCTCCTAAAAAAGGCTTTCTTTTCCCACTGAAGGAACGCTCAATAATTTGCACACTGTCAACAGCAAGGGAGCAAACACCCAGGCTAGTGAGGAGAACGGCCTTGTTCCCACAGTCACCAGGGAACAGTACAGTTATCTGTTCCAGATTCCAAATCTAAAAATACTAAGGAATATTCACCACATTCTCCCTCTGGCCTGGAACTCCCTCCCCGATCAAAAGCAACAAACTATCACTCTCCCCACCTTCAAAGCCTTACTAAAATCACATCACCTCCACAAGGCCTTCCCCAACTAAGCCCTCATTTCCCCTACTCCCTTCTGCGTCACCCTTGCATTTGGATCTGTACCCTCGACCCCAGAGCACTTATGTATAGATCTTTAATTTAGTTTAATGTCCGCTTCCCCCTCAGACTGTAAGCACCTTGTGGGCAGGGAATGTGTCTACCAACTGTCAGTCAACTCTATTTACTGAATGCTTACTGTGTGCAGAGCACTGTACTAAGCACTTGGGAGAGTACACTTAATATAACAGATGCATTCCCTGCCCACAACCAGTTTACAGTCTCGAGGGGGAAAGTGTTATACTGTATTCTCCCAAGCGCTTAATACAGAGCTCTACCCACAGTCAGTGTGCAATTAATACCGCTAATTCAATCTTATTTATTGAGTGCTTACTGCGTGCGGTAGCACTGTACAAGGAAAGCAGCATGACCTAGTGGCAGGAGCATGGGCTTCGGAGTCAGAAGGTCGTGGGTTCTAATCCCGGCTCTGCCACTTGTCTGCTGTGGGACCTTGTGCAAGTCACTTCTCAGTGCCTCAGTTACCTCATGGGGATGAAGAGTGTGAGCCTCAGGTTGGACTGTGTCCAACCTGATTACTTTGTATCTACCCCAGCACTTAGAACAGTGCTTGGCGCTGGGTAAGCGCTTAACAAATAACATCATTATTATTATTATTATTACTGTTAGTACATTGTTGGGAGAGTACACTACAGCAATAAACAGACACATTCCCGAATGATCTCCAAACCTCTGCACATAACCAGTTTCCAGGGACCATTTTGGTATTATTTTCTGTGTAGGACGAATGAGGACATTTCACATCCCAAAGGTAAGAATGAGTCACCCCTAAATCCTGCCCCCTCCCCTCCCTGTCCCCCCCGAGGGTTCCCTTCCCGCTAAAACTCTTACAGGGATCTTGAAAGTGTCCACCGACACCTGGTTCTCCAGAGAGTCCAGAGAGGGCCGTCGCACGTTAGAAGAAGAGTAGCTGATGGGATAGGCTTGCGCGGGGCGTCGGAAAGTCATCTCCGCTGAGGCGATGGGTGGCTTGGGCGAGTTCTTATGGTAGCGGTGGATGAAGTAGGACGAGAGCAGCACCGAGATGATGAAGGAGAGGAGGACGGCGCCTGCGATTACCGTCCGGCAGACATCGTCACACAGTGCCTCTGTGGGTAGAGGGACAGAACGACTCAGGGCCCTCTGCCCCTACAAGGACTGCAGGCTTCTTCCTCTGGCCTTCCTTGCCCTCCCCTCTTTTCTCCCTCAGTGCTTCTAAGAGGCCCAGGCCGGCCACGGTCATTATACCCAGACACATTTAGCAATCACTTTCCACAGGAGCAAATATCAGGGTCCAAGGGATGAGGGAAACCTCGTAAGGAAAGCGTTTCCCTTTAGGGTCAGGGGGAGCTAGTGTCTTAACCGGTGACCGAGCAAATCCCAGGAAAACTTCTCATGGAGAGGGGAGTGCATTTACCAAGCACCTCAGACCAAGAGAATGTGGAGTTGGAATGATGTTTATAATGCTTGCGCAAGGTGAAAATTCCCTGCTGCCCATAAAATTTAAAACATTATTTTATGGCCCCTATATTTTCTTTAGTGGTATTTGGTAAGCACTTACTCTTTGCCAGACACTGTACTAAGTGCCGGAATACATACAAGCTAATTAGGTTGGACTCAGTCCATGTCCCACATGAGGCTCCCAATCAATCCCCATTTTACAGATGAGTTAACTGAGGCACAGAGAAGTTAAGTGACTAGGCCAAGGTCACACAGCAGACAAGTGGTGGAGTCAGGATTAGAATCCAGGTTCTTCTGACTCCCAGGCCTGTGCTCTATAATAATAATAATGGTATTGGTTAAGTACTTACTATGTGCCAAGCACTGTTCTAAGTATTGGGGTAGATACAAGGTAGTCAGGATACCCTCGTGGGGCTCTCCACTAGGCCATGCTGCTTCTCTGAGATGCAGCCCTAAAATGTTAGCTAATCCTAAGAACTTGGTGCACATTTGGCTTGGGGCAGTGTCTGAAATACGGGGAGAATTCAGCACAGCTTCTGTGGTACCTTCTCTGCTGAAATCCCAAGGGAAAGAAGTTTGTACTATAATGTATTTCTGCAGCATTGCCTACAACAAAAATGAGTTCTGACTGCAAAGGCCTAAAAAGACGGGGTAAAGGAAGAGAGACCCTTCTCAGGGTCGCCCCTGGAGAGTTTCCAGTCCTCTACCAGTCATGACTACAGGAGGGAGAGTCAAGCAGAGGCCTAACCATTCCATTCCTAGCGTGGCCAGTGGCTAGCGAGGGGAGGGCAATCTGCTACAACTCAAAACTCACCCGCGCAGGGCAGCAGTAGCTCGGGAGAGAGTCGAGCGCAGAGACGCGTTGACTGCACGGAAGGAGGCAATGGTAAACCACTTCTGGATTTTTACCAAGGAAACTCTACGGCTACGCTACCAGAATGACTGCAGATGGAGATGGGGGGTTCTGGGAGAGATGTGTCTATGGTGTCGCTATGGGTGGGACACGTCTCGACAGCATAAGACAACGACAACAAAGGAAGAGAGAAAATGGGGGATCTTCTTCACTTCATATGAAGTCAAATCTCATGTATATTGGGGTTGGTTATCCCGTTTGTGGATTAGCCAGGGCCCCGGTTGATCTTTCCACCTCCTTTTCCCCCTTTCCTGCTGCACCCTTCTTTGGTCATTTCATGTCTTGGAGAACCAGCACTGAAAGGGAGGCTCAGGAAGAGAGAAAGAAGGAGCTCTAATTCAAGAATTTCACACGCTGTTCACTTGCTTACCTGATAAGTATCACTGCAACAAACTTTTTTTGGAATATTTCTATGGAATATGTCCATTATGTTTCAACTATACTAATGGTTAGAATGCAGTGCTCACACCTGTGCAAGGTAATAATAACAATAATAAAACTGCAGTATTGTTAAGCACTTATTATGTGCCAGGCATTGAACTAAGCGCTGGGATGGATACAAGATAATTGGGTTGGACAGAGTCCCTATCCCACTTAGGGCTCACAGTCTAAATCCCCATTTTACAGATGAGGTAACTGAAGCCCAGAGAAGTAAAATGACTTGCCCAAGGTCACACCACAGGCAAGTGGCAGAGCAGAGATTAGGACCTAGGTCTTTCTGACTCACAGGCCTGTGCTCTATCCACTAGGCAACGCTGCTTCTCGGTTCAGGTCACTGTCACACTGTACTGTGAAAAGTGGCAGATTTCCTAATAGGTCCTGGATTCAAGCACCTTTTTTTTTCCAGGAATAGGTTAGCGTGCAGTTTTTCAGAAAAAAATATGGTTTTCTAAGTTCAATTGTCCCCCAAAAACTGGCCAAGCACCATGCACGATACAAAAGTAAGATCACCCAGGGCAGGGTTGTCATGTTTGGACAAAATCTGCTTCCCTTTTACTTTAGCAAAACCAGTAATAATGGTAACACTAATAATAATAATGATAATAATTGTTCAGCACTATCTGCCAAACACTGTGCTAAGTGCTGGGGAAGAAACAGTACCATCAGATCAAGCTTGGTCTCTGCCCCATTTAGGGATCACAGTCCAAGGGGGAGGGAGAAGAGATATTTAATCCCCATTTTACAGATGAGGAAACTAAGGCACAGAGAAGTCAAGGGACTTGCCCAAAGTCACAGTTGTGGCAAGTAGGGAAAGCTGGGATTAGATCGCAGGAAATGCAGGTGTTTGGCATAAAAATAGACTGAAGTCAAAAATTATATTAAAAGATGCATTATTTTGAAATTTCTGACACTGCTGTCCCCTAATATCATCCATTTCCAATTCCTCTCCTGGAAGGACAGTGAGGTGTTGCATTCTGAACATTTTAAATTGTGTTAATAATAAAATAAACGTGTTTTAAAGTTTTTTAGAATTTTTTTTAAAGTTTCATAATTACAAAACTTATGGAGCATCAGTAAGTTTTCTTAACTTCTCCGGGCCTCAGTTCCCTCATCTGTATATTCGGCATTAAGACTGTGAGCCTCACTTGGGACAACCTGATCACCTTTAACGCCCTCCCCCAGCCAGTGCTCAGAACAGTGCTCAGAACAAAGTAATCACTTAACAAATACCATCATTATTATTCTTATGGAAGAGAGAGTGAGAAGTGAACCCCTCAGAAGACCTGAACTCATTTAGTGACTGTAATAATAATGTTGGTATTTGTTAAGCGCTTACTATGTGCAGAGCACTGTTCTAAGCGCTGGGGGAGATACAGGGCAATCAAGTTATCCCACGTGAGGCTCACAGTTAATCCCCATTTTCCAGATGAGGTAACTGAGACCCAGAGAAGTGAACTGACTTGCCCACGGTCACCCAGCTGACAAGTGGCGGAGCCGGGAGTCGAACTCACGACCTCTGACTCCGAAGCCCGGGCTCTTTCCACTGAGCCACGCTGCTTCCCGATAAACTCCTTGAGCTCCCGACTGTAAACTCCTTGAAGTCAGGGATTGCATCCACCAAGTTCACGGCACTGTTCTCTCCTAAGTGCTTAAGACAGTGCTTTGCACACAGTAAGTGCACAATCAAAACCATTGCGTCTGCTCTCACTGGCTCCTTTTAACTAAACCTCCACGTCCCTTCGTGATGCAACAGCTCCTCTGGGATTTTCTTCTGAGTATTAATTAAGAAACACTGTGCTGACCAGTGGATTCTCCTTACCTGCTGTTGCCTGTAGAGAGGAAGAAAGTGTTGTTTTCCCTCCCCAGTCCTCTACCACCTCCCTTTAGCTCCAGCTGTTTGATCTTTCTGCAGACACCTAGGTCGTCCGCATTTGCAGATCCTGAAGGAAATGGTTCCTTCTCCCGTTTCGCTAAGAGCCAGGCATAGAGGGAGATGTGCGTGGGTTGCGGGTGTGTTGTTAGGATGTGTATATAAACGCGCTGCCTGGGAACATAGCCCTCCTTTTACTATAAAAAGCCGCCTTTTCTGGGAACTCGGCTTCCACTGAGGCACAGTACACTTGCATTTTTTCAGAGTTAGAAGCTTGGTTTCTGCAATTCCAACTGGAATGGTATTAGCTCGTCACTACAAACGGAAGTGTTTTGGAGTCTCCCCAAATGCACTGGGTGATTTGGTTGCCACTTTGTGGGCAGAGCTGTGCCCCATTACTCTGACTACCTGAGCCGGTACCGGCTCTGCTTGAATGCGGCATATGCCCAGTTGTAACATGGGCGCCGGCCATCCCAACATCTCGATCCTTGTACCTTTGTCATCTTCTTGCTCACAAAAACACTTCTTTTCTTCTGGGAAACAGTTACAGATGCCATATCCAGCTTTTATTCCCCGGCGGTCCCCACGCTCGTGACCACCGATGATTTCGCCCCCTGGTCAGAGAGACAGAAAAAACTGAGGTCAACCGCCTGGTCTTCCCACTACTTCCTTCAGTGTTCACAGCGGTTAGGACTCTGTCTTTTTATGAGATGTTCTTCCCCTTGACTCTATTTATTGCCATTGTTCTCGTCTGCCCGTCTCCCCCGATCAGACCGTAAGCCCGTCAAAGGGCAGGGACCGTCTCTATCTGTTGCCGACTTGTACATTCCAAGCGCTTAGTACAGTGCTCTGCACAGAGTAAGCGCTCAATAAATACTATTGAATGAATGAATGAATACAATAAAAGTGGTGTAAAATTAAGGGTCGGTACATAGGATAAAGGGTGTGGCTTTAAGGTGACCTGGATTCTGGGTACCTTTCATGGGTTTCGGGGAACAGGGCCAGGAAGATCGGGCAGGGGAGGGGAAAAGGGGAAAACTGGGGTAAAAGAGGACAAAGGGGTGAAGAAGAAAGGGAGAGAAGAAGAAAAGGAGGGAGGGTCTAGGGGAAAAGAAGCAAAAGAAAAGGGAAAAAGGGAGAGGTGGCTAAGTTACTTCACTTCTCTGTGCCTCAGTTCCCTCATCTGTAAAATGAGGATTAAGACTGTGAGCCCCACGTGGGACAACCTGATTCCCCTGTGTCTATCCCAGCGCTTAGAACAGTACTCTGCACATAGTAAGTGCTTAACAAATACCTTCTCTCTCGCCTTTATCCCTTGGGCCTCCTTCCCCTGTCTCCCTTCTCCCTCCCTCCTCTGTCTCTCTTGTTTCCCTCTATTCTAATAATAATAATAATAATGTTGGTATTTGTTAAGCGCTTACTATGTGTAGAGCACTGTTCTAAGCGCTGGGGTAGACACAGGGGAATCAGGTTGTCCCACGTGGGGCTCACAGTCTTAATCCCCATTTTACAGATGAGGGAACTGAGGCACAGAGAAGTGAAGTGACTTGCCCACAGTCACAGAGCTGACAAGTGGCAGGGCCGGGATTCAAACTCATGACCTCTGACTCCCAAGCCCGTGCTCTTTCCACTGAGCCACGCTAAAGGGCCAGGGTTTGCCTGTCTCCTCCCCTTTCTTTCCATTGTTTCCCACTGGAGACCTCCAAGGAAACTAGGTGAAAGATGGGTCAGATGACCTGGGCCTTGCGCCCCAACTTCTACGTGGCCTGTAACGGTGGCGCCGGGGGAACTGTACTTTGGCAGGCCAAATTCAGTGTGAGGAAAAGTGGCAGTGGTCCTGCCAGGACTCAGAAGAGTCCAACTGAGGTAGGGTGACTGCCGCTTCTGCTCAGGCAGCAGAGGTGAATGGACGGCAGCTTCAGCTCAACCACGTCTGGACCTGCCCACCTGACACTCACGGGGAGACCCCATCGGAAGCAGCGTGGCTCAGCGGAAACAGCCCGGGCTTGGGACTCAGAGGTCGTGGGTTCGAACCCCGACTCCGCCACCTGTCAGCTGTGTGACTGTGGGCAAGTCACTTCACTTCTCTGGGCCTCAGTTCCCTCATCTGGAAAACGGGGATTAACTGTGAGCCTCACGTGGGACAACCTGATTACCGTGTCTACCCCAGTGCTTAGAACAGTGCTCTGCACATAGTAAGTGCTTAACAAATATCATCATCATCATCATCTGCCCATATCCCAGACCTGTAGGCAGCGGCTGCCCTGGGTGTGGCCCCAGTGATCCAGAGCTCCCTAACCTGTCTTATTTCCACCGGGCACTGCTCTCTCCCCTTAAATAGGGCACACATCCTGCCTCCGGCCTGTTCCATCCTCCCTCCTCAAGTCCGCCAGACGCTCTTCCTCATCTCCCTTCTGCCGGACTCGCCCCCTTCGCTCTTCCCCGCCGCGGCCCCCAGCCCCACAGCACTTACGTACATATCTGCAATTTTATTTATCTGTATTGACGTCTGTCTCCCCGCCTCGAGACTGTGAGCTCGTTGTGGGAAAGGAATGTCATTGTTTATCGTTGTATTGCATATTCCCGAACACTTAGAGTGCTCTGCACACAGTAAACGCTTAATAAATACGATTGAATGAATGAATATCTCTGGACCTCTCCTCCAACAACTTTCTTTTTTCTTCAGGTGTCCCAAAAATCAGTAGGCACGACAGAGTCTGACACTCCAGAATAGCCTGCTGAAATAAGCGCTTGGTACAGTGCTCTGCACATAGTAAGCGCTCAATAAATACGATTGAATGAATGAATGGGCACCCTAATACTGAGGCAACGGTTCTATTGTGAGGTTACTATTATTATTACTACTACTACTACTAATAATAGTAATTGTAAATTAATTATTATGGCATAGCTGTGTACTAAGCACTGGAATAAATAGATACAATATAAGCAGATCCAGACTCAGTACCTCTCATGGGGCTCACAGTCTAATAATAATAATAACAGTAATAATAATGATAATATTTGTTGGGCGCTTATTATGTGCCAAGCACTGTACTAGGCAGTGGGGTAGATACCAGATAATCAGGTCCCACATAAGGCTCACATTCTAAGTCAGATGGAGCACAGGCAGTGAATCATCCCCATTCTGTGCATGAGTGAGGTGAGGTTAGGAGAAGCTAAATGACTGGCCCAAGGTCACAAAGCAGGCAATAATAGTAATAATAATGATGATGGTATTTGTTAAGCATTTACTACGTGCCAAGCACTGTTCTAAGTGCTGGAATAGATACAAGGTCATCAGTTGTTCCACGTGGGGCTCACAGCCTTAAACCCCATTTTCCAGATGAGGTAACTGAGGCACAGAGAAGCAGCGTGGCTCAGTGGAAAGAGCACGGGCTTGGGAGTCAGAGGTCATGGGTTCGAATTCCGGCTCCACCACTTGCCAGCTATGTGACCTTGGGCAAGTCACTTAACTTCTCTGAGCCTCAGTTCCCTCATCTGTAAAATGCTTGAGCCTCAGTTACCTCATCTGTAAAATGGTTATCAAAACTGTGAGCCCCACATGGGACAACCTGATCACCTTGTATCCCCCCAGCACTTAGAACAGTGCCTTGCACATAATAATAATATTGGTATTTGTTGAGCGCTTACTATGTGCCGAGCACTGTTCTAAGCGCCGGGGTAGACACAGGGGAATCAGGTTGTCCCACGTGGGTGCTCACAGCCTTAATCCCGATTTTACAGATGAGGTAACTGAGGCACCGAGAAGTGAAGTGACTTGCCCACAGTCACACAGCTGACAAGTGGCCGAGCCAGGATTCGAACCCATGACCTCTGACTCCAAAGCCCGGGCTCTTTCCACTCAGCCACGCTGCTAAGCGCTTAACAAATACCATCATCATTATCATTATTAAGTGACTTGCCCAGAGTCACAGGGCGGACAAGTGGCGGAGCCGGGATTAGAACCTCCGACCCCCGACTCCCAAGCCCGGGCTCTTTCCACTGGGCCACGCTGCTCCTCAGTGAACTGGGGGAGATGGGTTAGACGCCCCAAGCGCATGCTCTAGCCTCTTTCCATCCTCTGGCCCCCCTTTGTCCGCCCCACCTGACCCTTCCAGCACCTTCAGGAGGAGGAGGGTGGTGATGAACTAGACGTTCACGGCTTCTACGGGCAGATCTTTGGAACTACAGCCATCTAGTGGCTCCCACGATAAGGAGGAAGAGTGGCAAGGTTGAGAGGAGACTTTCCAGCCTCCTCCTGCCTGCAGACGCCTAGTCACTTCAAAAATGAATCTACATGAGAATATTCAGTGCGACATGCATTCTCCTGAGCTACATAAGCCCAAGGTACATCCTTCTGTCCCCTGGAAGTACCTTTCCTCTGGAGAATTTTCAGAGTTCCTATCCAATCGGTTCTCACCACAATCATTCATCATTCATTCATTCAATCGTATTTATCGAACGCTGACTGTGTGCAGAGCACCGTACTAAGCGCTTGGAATGTACAATTCGGCAACGGATAGAGACAATCCCCGCCCAACAACGGCATTATCTCCACCGTAGGTGAAGGAACTAAGACTCAGAGAGCTACAGTTGTGTGACTGTGGGCAAGTCACTTAACTTCTCTGGGCCTCATCTGTAAAATGGGGATTAACTATGAGTCTCACGTGGGACCACCTGATTACCCTGTATCTACCCCAGCGCTTAGAACAGTGCTCCGCACATAGTAAGCGCTTAACAAATACCAACATTATTATTAAAGACATGCTCAGAGCCACGGTCACAGACCCGGGACTAGAAGCCAGAGATCCTAGCTGCCCGCCCAGGGCTCTAGTCACATGGTGAACTCCATTCACATGCTACGCTGTCTACGGAAGACTGAAGCTGGTCTCTGAGCAGAGGATAAAATAAAATGACTTAGAAAGAAAACCCATAATGAATGAACAAATACAGCAGCGTCGCTCAGTGAAAAGAGGCTTGGGATTCAGAGGACTTGGATTTTAATCCCAGCTCCGCCACTTGTCTGCTGTGTGACCTTGGGCAGGCCACTTAACTTCTCCCTGCCTCGCTTACCTCATCTGGGGAATAAAACTTAATTTTAAAACTTAAGGATCAGAGCCCCACGTGGGACAATCTGATTACCCTGTATCTACCCCAGCGCTTAGAACAGCGCTTGGCACATAGTAAGCGCTTAACAAATACCGTAATAATAATCTTGGGTTTTTTTATGGTTATTTGTTAAGCGCTAACTCTGTGCCAGGTACTGTACTAAGTGCAACAAAACCTAACCAGGTTGGACAAACAGTCTTAATCATCATTATACATATGAGGTAATTGAGGCACGGAGAAGGCTTTGGGCATTTACTGTGTGCCCAAATCTTAAGGATTTGGAAGAATAGAGCTGATGGGCCTTGGAGGAGATGCCAGGCCAAGAAAAGGGACTAGGAATAAGAATGATAATAGTAATAATAATTATGGTATTTGTTAAGCGCTTCCTACGTGTCAGGTACTGTACTAAGCGCTGGAGTAGATACAAGGAAATCCGGTTGAATCGAAAGAGCTACCAGAAACCTTCCCCACACCCCAGGCTGGAGAAAATTGGTTTAGGAGGTTTCCATACTTGTGCAATCCTGAGGACATATGGCAGGGTATCTACTCTCAACAGTATCACAGACGCCATCTGGACAAGTCTTGAGGCTTGGGGTGCACGTTGAATAGTTCTTGGTGATGCCTAGAAATAGATCATAATCAGGTATTTATTACATTGCAATACTCTGTGAGCAACATCTTCGCATTTCAGGTTGAATGACAGGGTCGCAGTTTATCCGAAGACAGAAAAACTCTTCCATGTAAGTAGGAAATGTTGAAGAAAGCACAGGCTAATCTTGTGACCAGACAACCCGGCCTGTACACTTTGCTCCTCTATTCCTAACCTTCTCACTGTGCCTCTGTCTCACCTTTCTCGCCGCCGACCCCTGGCCCGTCCTGCCTCTGTTCTGGAATGCCCTCCCTCCTTAAATCCGACAAACTACTCTCCACCATTTTAAAGCCTTGTCGAAGGCACATCTCCTCCAAGAGGCTTTCCCAGACTAAACCCCCGCTTTCCTCTTCTCCCACTCCCTTTTACATCTCCCTGATTTACTTCTTTTGCTCTTCTCCCCTCCCAATCCCACTGCATTTATGTTCACACCTACAATTTATTTATTTGTATCAATGTCTGTCTCTTGCCCTCTAGACTGTAAGCTCGTATGGGTGAGGAATGCGTCTGCTTAACAGTGCTCTGCACGCAGTTAGCGCTCAAAAAATACGACTGAATGAATGACCAAGCCCTTTCTAAACACTAAGTATTGTGCTGAGCAAAGGAATAGATTCATGATCATCAGATGAGACAGTCCCTGTCCCATATTACCTTAAAGGTAGGAGAGCAGGTAACATCCTTTTTCACATATGAAGAAGCTAGGTTTGATAAGCTCACTGTGGGCAGGGAATGTGTCTGCTTATTGTTGCAGTGAACTCTTCCAACTGCTTACTACAGTGCTCTGCACACAGTAAATGCTCAATAAATATGATTGAATGAATTAACTGACTTGCCCCGTATCATCCAACAGCTCAGTAACAGAGCTGGGACTAGGACCCAAATCCTCTGTCCCCCAGACCAATGTCCTTTCCACTACAGCTATTCCAATGTGTTCTGGGCAGTTTCGCCTCTATGTTACCAACAAAGGGCAAGCTTCAATGAGAAGGAAATCCAGGTGGTGAAATGAACAGAAACATCATTTTACTGGACTTTATTTTCTCCTTTGCTAGTTAAGCACCCTCTTGGCATAAAAGGCTAAAGAAATCACAGCATCTTTCCCCATACGCCTGTCTGCCCTATCTCCACTAGAATATAATATCCTTAATTTGGCTAAACCCGTGATTTCCAAGGGGAGGGGAGGGTGGTGGAAGCAGCTCAAAAGATGTCACCCACTCAATGGTTCATGTGACTCATAATGAGTCACGGGACTCCACCCCAGAGGACTAGGTGGCCCTGGCATCTTTCAGAGGAGAGGGAAGCTGGAGGAGGGAAATTCAGTGACTTAATTCTCACCCTCGGGCATTTCTACGCTTCAACTATTCTACATGACGGTCTCCTAATGTGGGAATAAGAAGGCATTTTCACATCTTTTTCTTGTTCTTGTCTGTCCGTCTCCCCCGATTAGACCGTAAGCCCGTCAAACGGCAGGGACTGTCTCTATCTGTTGCCGACTTGTTCATCCCAAGCGCTTAGTACAGTGCTCTGCACATAGTAAGCGCTCAATAAATACTATTGAATGAATGAATGAATCTTTTTGATATTTAGGTTCTGTGCCCTAATGACTGTCTCTGCTTGGAGTGATGCTCTCAAAAGAAAATAAACATTTTCTCAAACTGATTCAATTGAAGCAAAGACTGAAAAACCTGGATCCAAAGTGTCCATTGCAGGTTCCGGCACAGAGGGCGTATGACTGCTTCCAACTAGGAGGAAGCCCGAGGAAGATCGATCACGGACACAGGACAAACTTTTACCTTTTCCGTCTCCCTGCCTCCACTGGCACTTGCCCGTGAGCGTTCCGAGGCCTCCACACTCTTCACACTCAGAGCGCCGCTTGCTGACTGCACAGGAAGAAGGGCAACCTTGTTCCTGAGGCATAACTGTGGGAAAGGCAAATGGAAATGCAGAGCGGGGTCACCGGAGGGAACTTGGGGAGACCGGCTCTTCTCATCTCTGGATCTTTATAGCGATATCCCGGATTCTTGGCAATTTACACCCCAGGAAACGGCGGCCCTAAACTCTGAGAGTGGGATGCGGGTTTCCACCTTTGGGGGGCAAATTCAATAAAGGGGACTTTTCCCCCAAGGAAACATCATCTGGGGGAAATCTGGAGTGGAAATCCTCAACTGACTTACTCAAAATGGGTGGTGGGCCGGGGGAGATTTCCCACCTCCCAAGTTCACCACCACCAGCATGACCAGCTGGAATTACTGAGGGCAAGATCTCTGTTCTCCGGTCACAATTTTTCACGGGTCTCCCTGGTGCTTATGGACACTCAGACACCCACTCAATAACGTAAACAGAAGGAACTAACTGGAAATTAGTGTTGAGAAACTTCTTGACTATTAAATAGGAGGAGAAGTGACCTAAATAGTTTAGATAAGATAATTCCTAAAGCAAAGAGATTCAAATGAAGGGAAATAAATATGGGTGGGGAGTCTGGGAGGATCAGGATAAGTACTTACTAGTTCCTTCTACCACAACAATAATGGAGGTTTTGGCTTGCTTCTTGCTCTGTTTGTCCAAGGCTACTACTGTATACTGTATTTCTGTACACTCCGGCCTTTGGACTACAGTGGAGTCATTCACGTAAAGATGTCCTGTTGTTTCTTCCAGGGCGGTAAGAATCCCTAGAGCACTGCAGTTGGAGCTGAGAGATTGCAACCGGTAGACGATGTTCACTCCATAAAACTCCTTGCAATTTTCAATGCAGATTTTTCCAATCTAAAGTCAAGGAACAGTGAGGGGGTTTTAAGAATATACGACAAAGATCATTGTAGAAGACACTCTGTTCTGCCTACAAATTCATGGGAATGGAAAGATGAACATTCATTATGTATAGAGTATCAATAAATAAATAAATGGTAATTATTGAGTTGTAACTGGGTACAGAGCACTCTACTAAGCACTTGGGAGAGTACAATACAACAGAGTTGCTAGGCACGTTCCCTGCTTAAAACAAGCTTACAGTCTAGAGGGAATATAATTTACTAGAGCTTCAACCTTCTGCGCTGTCACATCAACATCTGACAGTATACAGTGTGACAGTATGAGAAGCAGCGTGGCTCAGTGGGAAAGATCCCGGGCTTGGGAGTCAGAGGTCATGGGTTTGAATTCCGGGTCTGCCACTTGTCAGCTGTGTGACTGTGGGCAAGTCACTTCACCTCTCTGGGCCTCAGTTCCCTCATCTGTAAAATGAGGATTAACTGTGAGCCTCACATGGGACAACCCGATTACCCTGTATCTACCCCAGTGCTTAGAATAGTGCTCTGCACATAGTAAGCGCTAAACAAACACCAACATTATTTTTATTATTATCTACAAGCTGCTGTATTATATTTTCTCAAACAGCACAGGGCTCTGCCCATGGTAAGCAGTCAATAAATACCACTGGTTGGGTGTCAGCATGCATTCTTTTTCAAGATTTCTACACAGAGCATCAACCCACTGACGACAGAAATGATATTCAGATTTCCATGGTGCAGACAGGATAATCTCTTTCTTTTTAAAAGATTAATCCCCTTTCAATAAATGAATCATTTAATCAGCCAACCAACATTCCTTCATTTCACCTCTGCCTACAGACTGACATGAATCCACAGTGGAGAACCCAGAACAAGTGTGGCTGTCTGACACCTTGGTGCCAAAGACCTGCCTTTTTAGATATGAACAGCTGCCTGCCTTCCGGTCACCTCAGCCTCACTCCTGAACATTCACTGACTCCTGAACATTCACCTCTTTACTCTCTGGGCCCCAAGGACCCGCTTTCCATTCAGCAGTTAATTAAGGGAAGCATCAGATTAAGGTGTTATTGCAGCTGACAACCTCAACTATAACCCTTACACCTCTATAACCTCACTCTGTCCCTTTCTCAAAACAATCCATCCCTGCCCGTCCTTCCCAGCACCTCCCATCATAATAATAATAATAATGTTGGTATTTAAGTGCTTACTATGTGCAGAGCACTGTTCTAAGCACTGGGGTAGAGACAGGGTAATCAGGTTGTCGCACATGAGGCTCACAGTTAATCCCCATTTTCCAGATGAAGTAACTGAGGCCCAGAGAAATGAAGTGACTTGCCCACAGTCACACAGCTGACAAGTGGCAGAGTTGGGATTCAAACCCATGACCTCGGACTCCCAAGCCCGGGCTCTTTCCACTGAGCCACGCTGCTTCTCTATCCCTTCTCCTCACTCCCATCCAACACCTCCCTACCCCTTGCACCTCCCTCCTCTCCCCCCATCCTTCCCATGCTCTCTCACCCCTCCACCCTATAGCCTCAGTCGAGTGCGGACGTGTGGAACACACGCTCCAATGTGGGAAAGCTTCCCTTCATCCTTGACCTGTTCCTGATCCAGTCGTTCCTCCTTCTCACCATCACTGAGATCTGGCTCTCCTCAGATGACACCATCTTCCCTGCGGCTCGCCCCAGAGAGACCCTCATCTTCTCTAATTCCCCAAGACTCACTGGAAAAAGGGAAGTAGTTGGCTTCCTTCTTGCCTCCCAATGCTGCTTTAGCACAATCCACATCTGCCATCTCTCCCTTCCCTTATCTTCAAAGCTCACATCACCTGCGTCTACAACCCGCTCCAGTTACTAATCACAGTCACCCACCACCCCCTAGGCCTCACCTCCAACTTTCTGAACAAATCCCCTTCTCGCATTCCTTATTTCCTTCTCCGATCTTAAAGTGATCCTTGGAAAATTCAGTATCCATGTGGATGTTCCCGATGACCCGAAAACTACCCACTTCCTATCACTCCTCAACTCCCCTGACCTCCTGCTCCAACCCACCTATTCACCAATTTTAGGCACACACTTGATCTCATCATCTCTAGTCAGTGTGGCCTAGGGGAAAGGGCATGGGCCTGGTAGTCAGAGGCCCTGGGTTCCATAGGTATTCTGCCACTTGTCTGCTGTGTGACCTGGAGCAAGTCAGTTACCTTCTCTGTGCCTCGGTTTCCTTATCTGTAAAATGAAGATTAAATCCTATTCTCTTCCACTTACACTGTGAGCACCATGCCCCATGTGGGACAAGGACTGTGTCCCACTTGATAACCTTATATCTACCCCAGCACTTGGAACAGTGCTTGGTTTAGCAAATATAATACTAATATAGTGCTTAATGAATATAATAATGATAATAATAATACCCTCACCAACTCTGAAATTCCACTGACCACAGCCTCCTCACCTGCTTTCTCTCCCACACGCAAATTCCCCATAAATCTGACCTGCTTTCCCAAATCAGAGTTGTCCTCTGATTTTTGTTCCCCTCCAATATTCTAAAGACATCGTGCCCCATCTGGTCCCCATACCCAAACTATCTTCTCTTGATGCACAAATCGATACTCTCAACAACACCTTCTTCACTGAACTGGACTCCTTCACTCCCCTGTCCTTTCTCAGATCTTGACCGTTCATTCATTCATTCAATCATATTTACTGAGTGCTTACTGTGTGCAGAGCACTGTACTAAACTCACTCCCCTTTTCCCTCTGCTCCCTCTGCTTCCCCTCTGCCCCCCCTCACCTCTCCTCAGCTAAGCCCCTTTTTCCTCCCTTTCCCTCTGCTCCTCCCCCTCTCCCTTCCCCTCCCCTCAGCACTGTACTCATCCGCTCAACTGTATATATTTTCATTACCCTATTTATTTTGTTAATGAGATGTACATCACCTTGATTCTATTTATTTGCTATTGTTTTAATGAGATGTTCATCCTCTTGATTCTATTTATTCCTATTGTTCTTGTCTGTCCATCTCCCCCGATTAGACTGTAAGCCTGTCAAAGGGCAGGGACTGTCTCTGTCTGTTACCGATTTTACATTCCAAGCGCTTAGTACAGTGCTCTGCACAAAGTAAGCGCTCAATAAATACTACTGAATGAATGAATGAATACTAAGCCCTTGGAAAGTTCAATTCAGTAATAGAGACAATCCCATCCCACAACAGGCTTACAGTCTAGAAAGGGGAAGACAGACATCAAAACAAGTAAACAAGCATCAATAGCATCAATATATATAAATAGAATTATAGATATAATCCACGACCCTGGATTACTCTTCAGTACACTTACTCCATTTTTATGCATGAGATGTGGAGCGCTAGTGGTGAAAATCAATCATATTTATTGAGTTCTTACTGTGTGCAGTGCACTATACTAAGCACTGGGGTGAGTACAATACAACCATAGACACATTCCCTTATCAGATGATCTTACAGCCCAGACACCAGGTTGACCATGTGCATCTCAAATTCATTCTTACTAGCTTTAGTTCTGCCCTCTCCTCTTCCTGACAACATTATTTCTCCATCCTTATTGACTCTCATGCCCATTTCCCGTGACAGCTGTCTCAGATGTTTAACTTCCTCCTCAAATCCTCTGTTCCCCACCCCTTTATCTGTTGTCCCTGGTGACTTGGACAAATACTTTCTTGGGAAGCAGTATGGCTCAGTGGAAAGAGCACGGGCTTTGGAGTCAGGGCTCATGAGTTTGAATCCCAGCTCTGCCACTTGTCAGCTGACTGTGGGCAAGTCACTTCACTTCTCTGTGCCTCAGTTCCCTCATCTGTAAAATGGAGATTAAGACTGTGAGCCCCACGTGGGACAACCTGATTCCCCTGTGTCTACCCCAGTGCTTAGAACAGTGCTCTGCACATAGTAAGCACTTAACAAATACCAACATTATTATTCATAAAACAGAAACCATCAGGCATGATCAGGCATGATCTCTCCCCTGATTAGACTATCTCCCACAATTAGACTGTGAGCCATCAATGGACAGGGATTGTCTCTATCTGTTGCCAAATTGTACATTCCAAGTGCTTAATACAGTGCTCTGCATATAGTATGTGCTCAATAAATACTATTGATACTATTGAATTGAATGAATGAATGTCACCCAAATATTTTTCTTGCTCCTCTCCAGTCCCTCCCGCTTTCTGCCCCATCTTCAACTTTCACACTAGGCAAGTACAGTGCTCTGCACACAGTCAGCGCTCAGTAAATACCTTTGATTCATTTCTATTTATCTCATTAAATTTAATAACATCCTCTGGAGAGAGGAACTTTCTACTGTGACTCAGGAAAACTACCGAGTCACATCATTAGCATCCAAACCTCTTCGGCGTAAGACTTGTGCTTTAAAGGAAAAGAACAGCATTAGCAAGGAGATCATTCATGGCCTCTGGACTTTATTCTCACGGATGCAAACATATACATTCGGAGAAACTATACACAACCCCACATTCTATGCCCTCTCCCTTCTGCAGGGTAGTTGTCCAGCCTGCCATCTTTAGCACCTGGACTGGTTAAGAAAACAACAACACAAGCTCTCAATTAATTTCCTTCTCTGAGTACCAACTGTGAGAAGCAGCATGACCTAATGGAAAGAGCACAGGCCTGGGAGTCCGAGGACCTGGATTCTAATCCGGGCTCTGCCTCTGGTCTGCTGTTTGACCACAGACAAATCAGTTAACTTCTCCGTGCCTCAGTTACCTGATCTGTAAAATGGGGACTAAGACTGTGAACCCCATGTGTGATATGCAGCGGGTCCAATCTGCTTATCCTGTATTAACTCCAGTGCTTAGTACAGTGCCTGGTACATAGTAAGCACTTAACAAACATCATTTTTAAAAAATTGAAACTGGTGGCGAAAACCCTCAGTGCCCCACTGGATTCCTCCATTGGCTGCACCAGTTACACAATCAGGTATCCAGTGGGCCTTGGTTGGAGGGATAAGATAGTCCACATCCTTCAAATGGTCTCTCCAAATCCTGCTGTTGCCACCTTGACTCGAAGAATGCTTGAAATCAGGGGAAGAGTGAACAGAACGGCGTCAGCAAGGGAGAGAGAGGGCAATGGAGGGAGGAGAGAGAAACTGGTTTTATATCCATTTCTCTGGAGCAAAACTTTCCAATCCTGAACCTGGCTCTCTGAGGCTCGGCTCAAATCTCTGGGTCAAAATGATACTACTGACAACCTTATGGGGAGGTGGGATGGTTCACGAGATTTCTTAACCTGAGCTCTGAGGCAGAGAATTTCATAAGGTGGCTCGGGGGAAAGAGCCCGGGCTTGGGACTATTTCACAATTCCCATGGTCTTCCTGGGACTCTCTAAAACACCAGAGGATTCAGCGGATGCGATCTTGGCCGTCTACCCAGCTGCAGTTGGGTTTTAATCTGCAGACCGAATGGCGGGAAAAGCGTACTTGGTATATTTTTGGCCTGTCCCTAGGGAGTAAAGGTGGGGGTGGAGGTGAGGGTTCAAATCCCGGCTCTGCCACTTGTCAGCTGTGTGACTGTGGCCAAGTCACTTAACTTCTCTGTGCCTCAGTTCCCTCATCTGTAAAATGGGGATTAAGACTGTGAGCCCCATGTGGGACAACCTGATTACCCTGTATCTCCCCCAGTGCTTAGAACAGTGCTCTGCACATAGTAAGCGCTTGACAAACACCAACATTATTATAACTCCATAATGACTACCTATGCTTTCAATAAAAAAAATTAAAAAATGACGCACATAGGTCATTTCACTGAGTACATAGTGGCACTAGAAACAAGCAAAAAAGAAACACTGCTTGGAATGTGCCTTTGACTCCTGATATTTCCCGAAATCTCCTGATACGATATTTCCTTCTTCAAAGCCTCCGAAGATGTCTTTTTGACTGTAATCTCACCTCCACTCCATATCTCCACTCCACAGCTCCTCTCTCACCATCACCCCATACCTCTAATCCTACCTCTACTCTCACTTTCACCCCATACCTCCACTTTCACCTCCACCCCAAATTCCCCTCACCTTCACCCCATACCTCCATTATCATCTCCACTCCATACCTCCACTCTCACCATCACCCCACGCACCCACTCTCACCTCCAGCCCATACCTCCTCCCTCACCTCCACCCTCACCTTCACTCCCTAGAAACAGCCAAAAATATACCAAGTACGCTTCTCCCGCCATTCGGTCTGCAGATTAAAACCCAACTGCAGCTGGGCAGACGCCCAAGATCGCATCCGCTGAATCCTTTGGTGTTTTAGAGAGTCCCAGGAAGACCATGGGAATTGTGAAATAGTGTTCCCCTCCCCGACACACACCTAAGACCTTCCGGGAAATCAACGTCTGATGTTGGATGGGATGAGAGGAAGGTCCTTGGGAAGTCTTACTGGAATCTGGCTCTCCAGAACGTCCCCTAGAGCACGATGAATCAGGAGTGGGGAAGAGGGGGCAGAACTGCCCCAGCCCTCTGGGAATTCCCAACCTAGGAACACCTCAGTGTATCTGGAGTGTTTTCACCAAAACAGCCCTAGGTAGAACAAAAACCGGTTGTCCTGGGGTAACTGTACCCAAACCATACCATCATTGGGACGTGGGCATCTTCATTCATTCAGAAGTATTTATTGATTCATTCATTCAATCATATTTATTGAGTGCTTACTGTGTGCAGAGCACTGTATCTCTGTGTTTTGTTTTGTTCTGTTTTGCTTTGCTGTCTCCCCCGTTTAGACTGTGAACCCGTTATTGGGCAGGGATTGTCTCTATCTGTTGCCGAATTGTACATTCTAAGCACTTAGTGCGGTGCTCTGCACATAGTAAGCGCTCAATAAATACGACTGAATGAATGAATGAATCTGTGGAAGGATCGTAATTATTCCCCTTCTAGACGTGAGCCCTTTGTGGGCAGGGATTATCTCTATTTGTTACTGAACTGTACTTCCTGCTTAGTACAGTGCTCTGCACAGATTAAGTGCTCAATAAATACGACTGAATGAACTAATTAATACTAAGCATTTGGGAAAGCACAAGACAACAATAAACAGACACATTCCCCGCCTACACGAGCTTACTGCCTAGATGGGGGGAGACGGACATCAATCCTCTAGACTGTAGCTCGTTGTGGGCAGGGCATGTGTCTAAAGTTACAGCGTATTCTCCCAAGCGCTTAGTACAGTGCTTTGCACACAGTAAGCGCTCAATCATTATGATTAATAATAATACAAATATTCCAATGAAACGGGTATTTTGTAACTCCAATAGCAACGGTGAGATATTGTCTCTTCCACCCGTATTCTGGTCTTGAAACTCTGGCGACCACGGAGGGGATGAGAAGGAAAATTCTACCCAGGCTGGGCGACACCACAGGGAAGTTGCTTTCTTCCTTTAAGGTGGTGAGTTGTAACAGGATAAGTCCCCCGATTCATTCACTGTACTAAGCGCTTGGAATGTACAAATCGGTAACAGATTCATGGTATATCATGACCTCTTCCTCCGGCATTCTCTGTGAACATTCATTCCGATGAACTTGTTAGGCAGTAATGGGAGTGTCACATGCCTTTCCGTAGGAATTTCACTGTAATTTACCCGATTAATGTCATCTTGGGGGAAGAGAGTCGTGGGAGCTATTATTAATGGGCTAGGAGATGATTAAGCTGAAATGGAGGGAAAATTAGGATGTTAATTACTGACTGGCCATTATTTGAATGTGGGGGGAGAAGGGGTAGTGGGAGAAGATCCGTTTGTTTCCATATTAAAACATGACTTTTTCCTTGAGTCTCGACCTCTTTTCCATATTCTGTCTTAAAAAGAGTTCGATTAAATCAAAGTTCCACTGACCACCCTCTATGTAAATTACGCCCTCATTCTCCCCACCCATCCTCCCTTCTGCGTCGACTACGCACTAGACTGTGTACCTCTTAAGCATTTTGATATTCACTTCAGTCCCACAGCACTTATGTAAATATCATTATACTCTACTATTTCCCTGATCTGCAATTTATTTTAATATCTGTCTCCTTCCCATACACTGTGAGTGATTCGTGGGCAGGGATCACATCTACCAACTCTATTGTATCATTCTTTCCCAAGAGCCTACTACTGTACGATTGATTGATAGAGAAACAGGGTGGTTCAGAGAAGCAGCGTGGCTTAGTGGAAAGACCCTGGGTTTAGGAGTCAGAGGTCATGGGTTCTAATCCCGGCTGTCATTTATCAGCTGTGTGACACTGGGCAAGACACTTAACTTCTCTGTGCCTCAGTTCCCTCATCTATAAAATGGGGATTAAGAATGTGAGCCCCACGTGGGACAACCTGAATACCTTGTATCTACCCCAGGGCTTAGAACAGTGCTTGGCACATAGTAAGCGCTTAACAAATACCATCATCATCATTGACTATTGATAACGAAGGGGAAGCAATGTGGTTAATGGAAAGAGTAGGGGCAGGGAGTCTCAGGACCCGGGTTCTAATCGTGGCTCTGCCATTCATCCACTGAGTGATCCTGGGCAACTCACTTAACTTCTCTGTGCCTCAATTTCCTCACATGTAAAATGAGGATTAAGACTGTGAGTCCCGTGTGGGACATGGAATGTGTCCAACCTGATTAGCTTAGTACAATGCCTGGCATATAATAAGCGCTTAACAAATACCCTTTAAAAAAAAGGTATTGCCATTCTCCTTAGAGAGGACATTTATCCTCAAATATAAGGTCTCCCCCTTACCCTCACCCTTTCCCCAAGACAACTCCACGACGCTGGAGACAGCATCCCTCACCTGTGCATATTGGTGAGCGTTCCTGTTGACAGAGAACGAGTAGGAGCTGTTCTGAAATCGGATGCTGACGGGCAGGATGGTCACGTTGAAGTGGAGCAGCAACGATCCCTCCGGGCCTTGGAAATCCGTATCATTCACCAACACGTCCACTTGGACGGACCGGCTCTCTGTGATGGGGAAGCTGCGGTTCAGCACGAGCCCTGTCAGAGCAGAGGGACTTTGTTACCCCCCCGCACGGAATGGCATTAGCATATTGAACAAAGAAACAAAAGCAACTGTGAGGTATTCACTCATTCATTCGATAGTTATTTCTTGAGAGCTCACTGCGTGCAGAACACCGTACTAAGCGCCTGGAAAATACAATTCAGCAATAGAGATAATCCCTGCCCACACTGGGCTTACAGTTTAGAAGGTAGAGTGTGTGAGTGTGTGTGTGAGAAAATTTTATGAGTTTACAGGCCTGATAATTAGTTCCACCAACGGAGAGGAGTTTCAGCACAGCCAGACCTGCATATGCAAATTCTACAGGCCTCACATCAGCACACAAATAACATGCAAAGTCCCATCTTGGAACGCAAGCTCAGCCCCGGTACACCTGCTGATGAGCTTCAGACCCGGATTTCAGAGAGGCAGGTTCCACTCCAAGGAAGCTGGCAGGAGTCCAGCCCGGCAGCTTCACAAGTTTCCCCACTCCTCAAGAACCTCCAGTGGTTGCCCATCAACCTCCGCATCACACAGAAACTCTTCACCATAGGCTCTGAGCATTCGAACACTTTATCCCCTTCTGCCTCATCTCGCTACTCCTTCTACAGCCCTGCCCACACACTTCCCTCCTCTAATGCTAACCTTCTCATTGTATCTCAATCTCTATATCACCACCAACCTCTTGGCCAGGTCCTGCCTCTGGCCTGGAACGCCCTCCCTCTTCATATCCAACAGCCAAGTAGCTCTCCGCACCTTCAAAGACTCCTTCACATCTCCTTCTCGCAGCCTCACAGCACTTAAATATCTGTAATTTTACTGATTTTTTAGAAATGTCTGATCTCCCCTTCTAGACTGTAAACCTGCTGTGGGCAGAGAATGTGCTCTCCCCAGTGCTTCACAGAGTGCTCTGCCCAAAATAAGCACCCAATATAATAATAATAATGTTGGTATCTGTTAAGTGCTTACTATGTGCCGAGCACTGTTCTAAGCGCTGGGGTAGACACAGGGGAATCGGGCTGTCCCACGTGGGGCTCACAGTCTTCATCCCCATTTTACAGATGAGGTAACTGAGGCACAGAGAAGTTAAATGATTTGCCCAAAGTCACACAGCTGACAAATGGCTGAGCCAGGTTTTGAACCCATGACCTCTGACTCCAAAGCCCGTGCTCTTTCCACTGAGCCACGCTGCTTCTCTAATATATACAACTGGTTGACTGACTGACTATCCTTCGCATAGCCCATGGGTAAAAACTCTGCTAGTGTGCTGGAGGTGCACAGCTTAAAAGCTAACAGATCGGTTAAGCCCCTGGGGGTTTCCCGACAGCTCTCTAAGACGCGGCCACCCAGAAACATCAGCAGCCCAGCGGTGAAGGGAGCCAGACCGGAGTCCCTCTGGCCTCTCTTTTGGGAGGCCCGGCCCCGTGCTTACTGTATTCGTGCTGAGTTGCCCGCACCAAGCTGCCATTGGAGTTGACTGTGGTCTCATTCGGCATGTGGTCCACTCGGAAGGACTCGCTGACCCAAGGGTCACTGGTCACGATGGTATTCGTGTATTTCCGGATGAGCTCCCCCGAGGACGGTGTCACGTCTGCATCTTGCACTGTCAGCTTGGCCAATATGGTCCCCTACAAGGAACCAGAGTGTCAGTTTGGACGAGAGCAAGGGAAGGGAGGGAGCTGGGCTCTCTAAAGACTTCTCCTCACCACTTTTGCAATCAGAAGCAATCACAGCAACGACCTCCCACTGCCGGCCAGTTTACTCTCTCCTGTCCCAGAATTTCTCTCTAAATGGAATGAGAGTTCTCAGAAAATAAAGGGAGAAGATTAAGGTCTGCCCTTCATCGGGGAAGCAGCATGGCTCAGTGGAAAGAGCCTGGGCTTTGGAGTCAGAAGTCATGGGTTCGACTCCCGGCTCTGCCACCTGTCAGCTGTGTGACTGTGGGCAAGTCACTTCACTTCTCTGGGCCTCAGTTACCTCATCTGGAAAATAGAGATTAACTGTGAGCCTCACGTGGGACAACCTGATTACCTTGTATCTACCCCAGCGCTTAGAACAGTGCTCTGCACATAGTAAGCGCTTAACAAATACCAGCATTATTATATGCCAGTGATTTTTCCTGTAGCCCCAGCTCCTTCTCAAGTCCAAAGAAGGGTGGGGAAGACCATTCGTCCCCATAGATGGCAGCAATCATCCAAAACTGCAGGTTGCCTTCCCAGAATGGCCAGCCCCAAAGGTGAGTTTGTTTACAAGGGCAGGTTAACAGCTGGAAATAATGCAAATGAGGAACTGTGGGTCATCGGGGATCCTTCAGGGAAAGACCGGGGAAGACGGGAAGAGTCGTGGGAATAGGTCCTACTGAGAACAGTCTGGAAGCCTCATTCAGGAAGCCCGGCTCAATCATCTTACTAGGCTAAGAGAAGGGAAATTGGGATAGTAAGTGTTTGGAATTCCCAAGGGTTAAACTCTTGAGAAAGGTCGGATGGTGGTGTTTTACTCAGTAGCAACAGAGGAGTAAAGCAGCACGGACAGAAAGGCAGCTCTGGTAAAAAGACAGGAGCCGGAATGAGGATTCTGGAATGGATTATCTGGAAGGATCCGGCATCCTGTCGGCAAGTTCTGCAGCTGCGCTAATCTGCGAGCTGACCCGGAAGGAGAATCAGAGTCCCTGGTGTGGCTTAGTGGCTAAAGCATGGTCCTGGGAGTCAGAAGGACCTGGGTTCTAATCCCGGCGCCGCCACATGTCTGCCGTGTGACCTTGGCAAGTCAGTTCACTTCTCTGGGCCTCAGTTACCTCATCTGTAAAATGGGGATTAAGAGTCTGAGCCCCATGCAGGACAGGGACTACGGCAACACTTAGAAAAGTGTTTGGCACATAGTAAGAACTTAACAAGTACCATAATTATGATTATAATTATTAAGTAGTGGGGAGGTCACTCCCAGGGGCCGAAATCCCCCGGCACCAGGATAGGAACAGGGACTGGCTCGTGACTGCAGGGGCTGTGCCACAGCAGGAGAAAGAGGAGCTGGAGGTGAGAGTAGTCCACTCCTTCCACCTATCAAAGATATTTATTAATAATTGTCATATTTGTTTTTATTTTTATTTATTGAGTGCTTACTGTGCTCACTGTAGTGGGAAATTAGAATACAATAGAGTTGGCAGACACGATCCCCGCCCACAAGGAACTTCCAGTCTACAGGGGGAGAGGGACATTAAAAGAAATTACAGATGGGAGAAATAGTAGAGAGTAAGGATTTGGATATCCCTCCTCCAACTACCCCTCCCACCATTATCGTCACTGGTCACTGACCTGCAGTTGGCGGGGGGCGGGGGGAGAAGGACGGAGGGCGGTGTTTGGGGTGGGAGGCATGAGGGTGCTCCAGGGGAGAGGTGATCCTGCAGGAGGGGGCCGAGATGAGTTGGAGAGGAAGAGGAGGAGGGAGAGGCCCCCAAGAACCACTGGGAAGACACCCAGCACCGGCCCCCGGCCTTGGTTGCCTCAGATCCCGGAGGGAGGGGAGGCCCAGCCTTGGGAGAATCCCAACTGTGGCTTGGTGAGGCCATCACAGCAGCTGCAGCTCTCTCTCTGCGGTGCCTCTCCGGCCCGGCCCCGTCCAGCAGCCAGAGTGGTTCCTGCTGTGGAAAGTACCTCAGGCCGCTTCCTCGTGGGTGCACGATTGTGCACGTACAGGCGGACACACACAAGACCCAAGGCGGAAATGTGCAAAACCACGCACAGACACTCTCCCCAGACTGTGGCGAATGAGCGGAGTAGAGTGGAGAAGACGAGGGGCTCTTCCCTCTGGACAACAGGTGGGAGGCCAGGGTGGGACTGAGTCACGGGGTCTCTGCCCCCGCAGCCTCTGCTCCCTCTCACCATATGCCCACCGGCAGGCAGGCCTCCCACTCCCATTTCTCTTTTTGCCCCTGCCTTAAACCGGCCCAGCCTGTGATGCACCACAAAACACGGTGCGCCCTGGGAAACACGAGTGACGTCACGTGCGTCTCCCTCGGTGACCAGCCTAGTGCCCAGGAGCACGGGAAGGTCACCACCTAGATTCCACGCCCAAACCTTGATTTCTACCCGTTGTGGTCGAGGGAAGATTCCACCCCTTGTGTACAGATACAGGTACATTTCTAGGAGGTGAAACACCGGGGTTTTTTCCATAGGCCCGCTCCTCAATGGTCGGGAAAGGGCGTATAATAGTCACGGGATCGATACGATCGGCACGAGGCCAGTCGTTCTCCTCGGTCCTTGGATTTCTCCAGAAGCAGGCTCCGAACTTCCCGCAAATGTTCCCTCCTCCCCAGAATCCCCCAGGGTCCGGCAGCGCCGTTACCTCCTTCCGCTTGTACTCCACAACCGCGTCCGCGGTGTTGATGCCACGGGGGAGGTAGGGGGCTGTGTCGTCCTCGTCGTACACGGTCACGGGGAAGGGCACCACCACATCCACCTCCCTGGCCTCCATCCTCACTGTGCACTTGGCCATCAGCTCATACTTCTCCCTCTGCTCCCGGTCCAGGGGCCGGCGCGTGCTCACCTCCATGCTTTCCTTGTCACAGCGGAAGGGGACACCTGCATCTGAGCACCGACACAAAATCCGGTCGTCTGGCCAGGCCACGGAAATGGGCCTCTCCCAGTCTTTTCAGAAAGGATAAGGGTGGAAAGGAAGTGGGGTGGTCTAGTGGATAAAGCACGGACTTCGGAATCAGAACTACTGGGTTCCTATCCTGGCTCTGCCACTTGCCTGTTGTGTGACCTTGGGCAAGTCACTTCACTTCTCTGGGCCTCAGTTACCTCCTCTGTAAAGTGGGAATTGAGACTGTGAGCCCCAAGCGGGACATGGACCGTGTCTAAGCTTTCCCTGTATCCACCCCAGCACTTAGAACAGTGCCTGGCACATAGTAAGCGCTTAACAAATACCATTAAAAAAAGGAAATGGCACGGCCAAGTGGAAAGAGCATGGGCCTGAGAGTCGGACCCGACTTCTAAATCCAGCTCTGCCACTTGCCTGCTGTGTGATCTTGGGCAAGTCACTTGAGTTCTCTGTGCCTCAATTTCCTCAACTGTAAAATGGGGATTCAAGAAGCAAAGCAGGGTGACCTAATGGTTAGAGCAAGGGCCTGGGAGTCAGAAGGACCAGGGTTCTAATTCCGGCTCTGCCTCTTGTCTGCTGTGTGATCTTGGCCAAGTCACTTCATTTTCTGTGCCTCAGTTACCTCAACTGTAAAACGGGGATTAAGGCTGTGAACCCCACACGGAACAAGTAGTGTGTCCGACCTGATTACCCCGTCTCTACCACAGTGCTCAGTACAGTGCCTGGCACCTACTAAGTGCTGAACGAATGCCATTTAAAAAAAAAAGACTAGCCCATACCATTTCTGGAAGCCAGACAGGAAACCCTTCATACTTACCTGCTATCAGCTGGTAGGAGATGCTGATGTTGGGACAGAGCTGCTGCACAGGGAGGAGACGGAACTGGTGGAATGTGCCAGGAGGCTTGTTCTCCTTGATGCGGAAAGAGAGGCCCGTATCCAGGAAGCAGAACTCCCTCGCCTTCAGAGAGCTGCAGGTTGGGGCGGTGGTGTTGATGATGGAGAGAGACACTTTGGCGCAGCTAGGCCAGAGGCACTCGTTCTCCCAGAAAGGTTTGGGGGAAAGGAAAACATGGAGGTGGATGTTTAGTAAAGGATATCCTCCGTCTGCAGAGACAGAAACAGATCAGTCGATCAACAGATCGTATTTACTGAGCACTTGTGTACAGAGACCTGTACTAAGCGCTTGGGAGAGTACGAATGTATTCTTTAAACGAATGCTTTTTGATAATGAAAAGAAATTCACTGTACCCCTGGGGCCAATACCTGAGGAAATGACCATTTTTGAGGCGTCAGAACTGTGCGCCCCACTTCCAGTGATGATGATGAATTCTTGAGACAAAAATCCTACTCTTCAGTTTTTGTATAATTAAGAATCATATTTACCACTTACCTCCCTATTAAAATATTTAATTTTTATTTATATTGGCTACTAAGTGGTCATGTTTTTGTCTGTCTTCCCCGATTAGACTGTAAGCTCGTCAATGGGCAGGGACTGTCTCTATCCGTTGCCGAATTGTATATTCCAAGCGCTTACTACAGTGCTCTGCACATAGTAAGCGCTCAATAAATACTACTGAATGGATGGATGGATGGATGGATGGATGGATGAATGAATGAATGACACACCCATATAACAGAGGTGGTAGATATGTTCCTATTACATGTAAGCTCCTTTCTAGATGTAAGCTCCTTGTGGGCAGGACACATGTCTACTATCTCTGTTGCCTTGTATTCTCCCGAGCACTTAGTACATTGTTCTGCACCAAGTAAGATCTCAGTAAATACCAGTGATTGAAAACAGCTTATGGTTCTATTGATGCACATAGGAAGCAAAGCACAGAGTTAGAACACCGCTGTGATACTGACATAAGGGGAAAACTGATGGGGAAAACTAGCCCGCGTGGCAGTTCTCCAGTGGCAACCGTCATGAGCTGGGGACCAGAAATCCCTTCCAAACAGAGTTTGACAGTGAATGTTGTATCCTCTCCCTCTCCCATCCTGCCCATCGGTACACACCACCTCTCACAGGGATCTGAACTCATTCTCCAGGTTATCCCTCTTGAACTGCCTTGACCACTAAGATGGAAGCTCAGCACACCCATCACACCCACTTGCTAGTCTACATAAGCTTCCCCCTCTCCCTCTAGACTGTAAGCTCGTTGTGGTCAGGGAATGTGTCTGTTTATTGCTATATTGTACTCTCCCAAGCATTTAGTACAGTGCTGTGCACACAGTAAACACTTAATAACTACCACTGAATGAATGAATAAGCCTAACGAGGTCTGGTTATTTTCTCAGCATTATCCTCCAATCCATTTTTAATAGCTTTTCCGATCCATTTCCAACTGGCAAAACCCCAGTGGGTGAAATCACTGAGCATGAATTTAGTTCCTTGTCGGCAGGGAACATATTCACCAACACTGCCGTACTGTACTCTCCCAGATGCTTTCGTACAGTGCTCGCACACGATAAGTGCTCAATAAAAATCACTGATTGACTGATTGACTGACGGAAGGCACTCCTCAAGAATCTCTAGTGGTTGTCCATCCACCTCCCCATCAAAAAGAAACTCCTTACCACTGGCTTTAAAGCACTCATAATCACCTTGCCTGCTCCTACCTCACCTCGCTGCTCTCCTACTACAACCCAGCCCGCACATTTCACTCCTCTAATGCCAACCTATCCACTGTACCTCGATTTTGTGTATCTCGCCACTGACCTCTTGTCCACATCTTGCCTCTGGCCTGGAATGCCCTTCCTCTACATATCCGACAGACAATTACTCTCCCTACCTTCAAAGCCTTATTGAAGGCATAGTTCCTCCAAGAGGCTTTCCCTAAGCTCTCATTTCCTCTTCTCCCACTCCCTTCTGCATCACCCTGATTTGTTCACCTTATTCACCCCTCCCTTATCCCCACAACACTTAGTCCTTATCTGTAATTTATTTATCTATATTAATATCTGCCTCCCTCTCTAGACTGTCGGCCTGTTGTGGGCAGGGAATGTGACTACCAACTCTGGTATATTGTTATATTGTACACTCCCAAGCGCTTTGTACAGAGCTCTGCAGACAGTAAATGCTCAGTAAATATGACTGATTAAATACAACTGATTGATCAAGATTAAGCATGTCGTTTCCTCCAAGATACAACAATTTTATGGAGAAAGGAGGTGGGGAAGAGAAGGCAGAATCCCAAAGCAAAGAAAATTGGTTTGGAGGGTCCACTGAACCCAAACACTCAGAACACTGAACTTGTGATATCAGAGGACTATGGGGTCCTCAATAAATACTTTTTGACTAACATAGATTGAGCCCCAATCAGTGATAATTACTGAGTGCTTCCTCTGGTCAGAGGACTGTACTGAGCCCCTTTTCTGGAACCCTTGTGATCATCCCTCGCACTTACTAAGGGCGCTTAGGCTCTTCAAGTCCTTCCAGCCCAGACTCCTGTTGAGGTAGAGAAGTCCTGTGTCTTCATGGATCTGGAACCAGAGATTCTCGTGGAGCTGGGAACGGTAACTGCCGTACAGGTGCTGCCCCAGCTGGAAGCGTGGAACCTCCTGCTGAGAATCCCGCAAGGCCTGGACGTAGAGCAGGGGCGTGCCGGCCGGCTGGTCAACGTACAGCTTCTCTGAGTACGTATCCCGGGGGAAATAGAGGCCCAGGGCAGCTGGCAAGAGAAGTGGGACAGAGAGTTCAAATGTTAGGATTTTATTTATAATAATAACAATTAATTGAGGTATTTCTTAAGCTCTTACTAGGTGCCAGGCACCTAGTTGAAAAAGGTGCTGGGGTGCACGCAAGCAAATCAAGTTGGACACAGTCTCCCTGTCCTAAGCAGGGCTCATAGTTTCAATCCCCCTTTTACAGATGGAGGAACTGAGTGAAGGGACTTGTCCAAGTTCACACAGCAGACAAGTGGCAAAGCTGGGATTAGAACCCATGACCTTCTGACAAGTGCTACCTATGAGTCAAGCACCGTTTTAGCCCTGGGATAGATAAAAATTAATCAAATTGGACACAGTCCCTTTCCCACATGGGGCTCGCAATCTAAGTAGGAGGGGGAACAGGCAAAGAATCCCCATTTTACATTTGAAGAAACTGAGGCACAGCGAAGTTGAGTGATTTACCCAAATTCACGTTGGCAAGCAATCGGCAGAAGTGGGATTAGACTCTGACTCCGTCTCCCAGGCCCGTGCTGTTAAAGAATACTCACTAACCTGGTAAGAGGGCTAAATCTTAACTCTCTTACCAGGAAATGTAATATGCTGGAATTAATTTATATGTAAACCAGGTGGTCCTGTCTTGTCTTATTTCCTTGGATTTTAAAAATAGATAAACCAAATAAAGTCACTGAATTCACTGAGTTGCAGCACTCAGTTGAGTGTCCCCAGAATCAGGTAAGCATGACCAAAATTCCTGGCTGATTTTCCACTAACAGTTATCAACCACTCAGCCAAAATATGCCGACCTGTCACCTCAACAGATTGATTAGAACAAGAGCAGAAGGTCTCGCGGAGGTGGGGCCTAAGGGAAAGAGCACAGGCCTGGGAGTCAAAGGACCTGGTTCTAATCCTGGCTCTGCTACTGGTCTGCTGTATGATCTTGGGCAAGCCACTTAACTTTTCTGTGCCTCACTTTCCTCACCTGTAAATATCTCTTCTTCCTCTTTTTTCAATTGGGAGACCCAAGAGAGATGGAACTGTGTCCAACTTGATTTATTTGTATCTTCCCCAGCATTTAGTACAGTCCTTGGCAAGTAATAAGGGCTTAACAAATACCACAATTATTATTACTTACTAGGGAGAGAACTTCCAGAGACAGTCTTCAAAAACCTTCATCACTGTATAAAATTTTAATCCATTTTGGAAGCAATAAACGTTTCATCCCTCCCTGCTTCGTCTCTCCCCACTCCAGTCCATACTTTACAATGCAGCCTGGATCTGTTTTCTACTAAAATATTCACGCCCCCTGTTTCCCCACTCCTCAAAAATCTCTAGTAGTTGCTCATCCATCTCCACATCAAACAGAAACTCCTTACCATCATCTTTAAAACATTTAATCACCTTTCCCCCTCATTCCTCACCTCGCTACTCTACTATTATAATGCAGCCCACACACTTCGCTCCTCTAATGCCAAACTACTCACTGTACCTTGATCTCATCTATCTCACCACCGGCCTCTCGCCCACAACCTGCCTCTGGCCTGGGACATCCTCTCTCTTCAAATCCAACAGACAACTACTTTCCCCACCCTGACAGCCTTATTGAAGGCATTTCTCTCCAAGAGGCCCTCATTTCTTCTTTTCCCACTCCCTTCTGCATCACTCTGATTTGTTTGCTTTATTCATCCCTCCCTCAGACCCACAACATTTATGCACCTTTCTGTAATTTATTTATATTAACGCCTGTCTCTCCCTTTAGACTGTGAGCTCACTGTGGGCAGGGAATGTGTCTACCAACTCTGTTGTATTCTACTCTCCCAAATGCTTGGTACAGTGCTCTGCACAGAGTAAGCACTCAATAATAAAAAGGATCGATTGATTCAGAGGCCCAACCATTTTCTTGGGTGAAAGTCTGGAGGACTGGATTGCCCTTGCCCCTCCCTCTAGTCTACTTCCCTTTGTCAGTTTCCTCCCAACTCTGATTCTCCTAAAATCACAGCAATTTTGAGTGGGAGGAGACTTCAAGATGCCGTTCACGGAATCAGTCGTATTTATTGAGCACAGTGGTAAATGCTTGGAAAGCACAATTCAACAATGGGCTCACAATCTAGAAGAGGGGAGACGGACACCAAAACAAAACAACACCTTCTGCCGCGGCCCCTTGCTTCTGAACTGTTGAATGACCAAACCTAAGCAGATCAGGTGGCTGTCTAGCTTTCCTTTAACAGCTCCACAAATGGAACATTAGTAATAATAGTAGTTGCACTAATAGTAATAATATTTATAGTAGCAGTAATAACAGTAGAAGTGGAAAAGTAGTAATAGTTTTTGAGCACCTGCTTGGTTCTGTTGTTAAGGTACTTGGGAAGTAGAAAATTATGTGGTGAAATGTTCCTTTCCCACAAGGCGCTCACGCTCGTGGTGGGCAGGGAACTTGCCCACCAAGTCTGTTAAACTGTTATATTTGACTCTCCTAAGCATGTAATACAGTGTCCTCTCAAACAGTAAGTACTAAATAAATACAACTGATTGACTGAGGAAGAAGACAAACAAAAAGCAGCAGTGTGGCCTTGTGGATAGAGCAAGGGTCTGGGAGTCCGAAGACCCTGGGTTCTAATCCCGGCTCTGCCACTTGTCTGCTGTGTGACCCTGGAAAAGCCACTTCGCTTCTATGGGCCTCGGTCACGTCTTCTGTAAAACAGGGATTAGGACCGTGAGCCCCGTGGGAGAGGGACTGTGTCCTACCCGCTTTGCTTGTAACCACCTCAGCAGTTAGTACAGCGGCTGGCACGTATTGAGTGCTTAGGAAATACCATTATTAATTAATGATGCACTTACAACTAGAGTGGTCAAAATAAGTAACAGTATACATAGATTCATGAGTGCTGAGGATGGCTCTAAGTTCATAGGTGCTAGAGTCAACTGATGAAATTATATGGTTCAGGGTGGTTGGAGATTAATTGAGAGAGGAGCAGCATGGCCTAGGGGCAAGAGCATGGGCTTGGGAGTCAGAGGTCGTGTGCTCTAATCCCGGTTTCGCCAGCTGTCTGCTGTGACCTTGAGCAAGTCACTTAACTTCTCTGTGCCTCAGTTACCTCATCTGTAAAATGGGGCTTGAGACTGTGAGGCCCACGTGGGACAATCTTATAAGCCTGTATTTACCCCAGTGCTTAGAAGAGTGCTTGGCACACAGTAAGTGCTTAACAAATACGATTATTATTATTATCATTTAAGGCTGGCTAGAGGAGGTGGATTGTAGGAGAGCTTTGCATGTAGGGAGGGCTGAGGTCTGTCTAATGGGGGGAGGAAGGGTGTTCAGGAGGGAAGAGTGTGAGCAAGGAGATGGAGGCAAAGGAACGAGGTAAAGCTGGAAGGTTGGCTTGGTAGCAGCAAACACGGCGACGTGGGGAACAGCAGATGAAGAGAACAGCGAGGGAAGGTGGGGTCAGATGGTGGAAAGCCTTGAAGCCGACCGTGAGGAGTGTGATGTGGAGGGATCCGGGGAGGCAACTTAAGGATTTGAGAACAGAAGAGATGTGCACCGTTGGATGCTTCAGGAAGATGATCACGCAGTAGTGAGCAACATGGATCGACGGAGAGGGGGAGGGGCTGGAGGCTGGGAGACCCCTTGAAGGCTAATGAAATAATCTAACCATAGAAAGACTGGAGACTGTTCCAGGATGGTAGCCGTTTGGGCGGAGAGGAAGCAACAGACCTGAGAGATGATGTGCAGGCCGTTTTCTTGACTGGAAGCTCCTTCTCTAGACTGGAAGCTCCTTGGGGGCAGGGAATATGACTACCTAGAGAAGCAGCGTGGCTTAGTGGAAAGAGCACAGGCTTAGGAGTCAGAGGACGTGGATTCTAATGCCGGCTCCACCACTTGTCTGTGTGACCTTGTGCAAGCCACTGCACTTTGCTGTGCCTCAGTTACCTCATCTGTAAAATGGGGATTAAGACCGTGAGCCCCTCTCTTGGACCCCCTGCAATCTGGCTTCCGTCCCCTCCACTCTACCGAGACTGCTCTCTCAAAGGTCACCCATGACCTCCTTCTTGTCAAATCCAATGGCTCCTACCCTACATCTAGGCTGCCTTTGACACTGTCAACCATCCCCTTCTCCTCCACACCTTATCTCACCTTGGCTTCACAGACTCTGTCCTCTCCTTGTTCTCCTCTTATCTCTCTGGAGGTTCACTCTCGTTCTCCTTCGCGGGCTTCTCCTCCCCCTCCCATCCTCTAACTGTAGGGGCTCCTTAAGGGTCAGTTCTTGGCCCTCTTCTGTTCTCCATCTACACTCACTCCCTCGGTGAACTCATTCGCTCCCACGGCTTCAACTCTCATCTCTATGCAGATGACACCCAAATCTACATCTCCTCCTCTGTTCTCTCCCCCTCCCTCCAGGCTCGTATCTCCTCCTGCCTCCAGGACGTCTCCACCCGAATGTCTGCCGGCCACCTAAAACTCAACATGTCCAAAACTGAGCTCCTCATCTTCCCTCCCAAACCCTGTCCTCTCCCTGACTTCCCCGTCACTGAGGACGGCACGACCATCCTTCCCGTCTCACAGGCCCGCAACCTTGGTGTCATCCTTGACGCGGCTCTCTCATTCACCCCACACATCCAATCCGTCACTAACGCCTGCCGGTCTCACCTATACAATATCGCCAAGATCCGCCCTTTCCTCTCCATCCAAACAGCTATCATACTGGTACAGGCTCTCATAATATTCCGGTTGGATTCTTATGTCAGCCTTCTCTCTGATCTCCCTTCCTCCTGTCTCTCCCCACTCCAGGCTATTTTTCATTCTGCCTCCCAGATCATCTTCCTTCAGAAATGCTCTGGGCATGTCACTCCCCTCCTTAAAAACCTCTCCAGTGGTTGCCTATCAACCTCCGCATGAAACAAAAACTCCTCACTCTGGGCTTCAAGGCTCTCCATCACCTCCACCTCCCTTCTCTCTTTCTACGGCCCACGCCGCACGCTCCGCTCCTCTGCCGCTCACCTCCTCACCGTCCCCCGTTCATGCCTATCCCGCCGTCGACCTCTGGCCCACATCCTACCGCTGTCCTGGAATGCCCTTTCTCCTCACCTCCACCAAACTAACTCTTCCCCTCTTCAAAGCCCTACTGAGAGCTCATCTCCTCCGAGAGGCCTTCCCAGACTGAGCTTCCCCTTTTCCCTCTGCTCCCTCTGCTCCCTCTCTGCTCCCCCTCCGCCCTCTGCTCCCTCCCCCTCCTCCTCTTCACCTCCCTTCAGCTTTCCCCCCTTTCCCTCTGCTCTTCCTCCTCTCCCTTCCCCTCCCCCAACACTGTGCTCATTTGTATATATATTTTACCACCATATTTATTTTGTTAATGAGGTGTACTTCCCCTTGATTCTATTCATCGTGATTATGATGTCTTGTTTTTGTCCGTCTGTCTCCCCCGATTAGACTGTAAGGCCGTCATTGATCAGGGATTGTCTCCACCTGTTGCCGAATTGTACATTCCAGGCACTTAGAACAGTGCTCTGCACATAGTAAGTGCTCAATAAATACTATTGAATGAATGAACCTGATTACTGTACATCTACTACAGTGCTTAGAACAGTGCTTGGCACAATTAGTAAGGGCTTAACAAATACCATTATTATTAATATTAGCAGCTCTATTAAATTGTACTCTCCCAATCATGTAGTATAGCATGGCCTCGTGGAAAGAGCACAGGCTTGGGAGTCAGAGGTCATGGGTTCGAATTCTGACTCTATCACTTGTCAGCTGTGTGACTTTGGGCAAGTCACTTTACTTCTCTGTGCCTCAGTTACCTCATCTGTAAAATGGGGACTAAGACTGTGAGCCCCATGTGGAACAACTTGATAACCTTGTATCTACCCCAGCACTTAGAACAGTACTTGGCATGTAGTATGCACTTAGAAAATACCACTATTATTATTATTATTATTACAGTGCTCTGCACACAGTAAGCGCTCAATAAATACCACTGACTGACTCTACAACTTTCCGCATTTTAATACCTTAACCAAGAAGATCTTTTTCTTATAACCGAGCAACTGTTTGTTCCTTCTGCAAATGTTAGGTGCCCTAAGACAGATAGCGAACGTCTCGCTCCTCATAAAAATCCTTTATTTACGTAAAGGTGATTGTTAAGTCAACCATCAGACTTTTCTTTTCCTGGATGAACTACTCCAATCTCGCTAACATTTCCTCCTAGGACCCATATTCCAATTTTTTAATAACTTTTTATCTTTCTTCTCTGAGCCTTCTCTAGTTTTTCACCTTCTTGTAAAAGTGTGATGACCACAGTTACCCAGTAAAGGACTGTCTCACGGCTCTTCCACCCACTCCCCCTCTCTTATTAATCACAGGTCATCTCCATTTCTTCTTTTAAATGAAGATGATCATGATTATTATTATTATTATTATTAATCAATCAATCAATTGTATTTATTGAGTGCTTATTTTATGCAGAGCATACAGCACATAGTAAGCACAATAACAATAATAATAATAAAAATAATAATCTCTCTAGACTGTAAGCTTGTTGTGGGCAGGGAACGTGCCTGTTCTATTGTTCTATCACACTCTCCCAAGTGCTTAGTACAGTGCAGAACAGTATGACTGATTGACTGAGACTGGGCAGGACCAACAGGGGGAACAGGGCATGGGTCCTTAGCTGCAGGAGAAGCCTAGGATCAATGTGGATGTGGGGAAGGAGGGAAGGAGAAGAGCTGGAAGGATGGATGGCTGTAGCCTAAGCTATCAGCTACTCTGTCCCCAGTCACCTGTTGAGCTTTAGTAATAATTATGGTACTCGTTAGGCGCTTATCCCGTGTCAAGCACTCTTCTAAGCGCTGGGATAGATACAAAACATCCAGGTTGGACTCTGTCCCTGTTCCATATGGGGCTTTACACTCTTTATCCCCATTTTACACATGAGATAATTAAGGCCCAGAGAATTTTAGCAACTTGCCCAAGGTCACACAGCAGACATGTGGTGGAGCCGGCATTAGAACCCAGGTCCTTCGCTCTATCCACTAAATCATGCTGCTCCTCAGATACATTCCTATCCTATCAGTTCCTGAGTTCCCCCCATCTCTGGCCAAAGCCTTAGCCCTTTGCCAAATCCAAATCATTCCATCTAGTTTCAGATTTACCCCTCGGAACTGAGCTCCACTATTTTTCAGCCATAGAGAAACAGTGTGGTCTAGTGGACAGAGCACGGGCTTCAAAGTCAGAAGGACCTGGGTTCTAATCCCAGCTCCCAGATTCCTCAGCTATAGATCAACTCTTTTTACTTCCTCAACACCGACATGTGGATCGGAACCCTGGCTCCCTGCCGGTTGTGTGACGCAGGGGAGGAGCAAAGTTAAGGCCAGAAGAGGAGTGGATCAGAGAGGCTGGAGACACCTATAGAAAGCTGTCACTTGGGCCTTCCCCTGACCAGAAGAGAAGTGGGAGAGAAGAGTGTCTTCTGTCTCCCCTCAGCCTGGAGCCAGACAAACTACTCCTTCGGCCACCCGGCGTGTCCCTGCTCCCGAAAAGGGAAGGGGGGAGGGTCACAGTGGAGTTGAGGCTCTATCTCCCCTTTTCCTCCTTTGGCCTGAAGATGTTACTCACCATTTTGTCATTGGCGGGAGCAGGGGAGGCCCCAGACAGGGTAGTGGGATTGGCAGCAAAGCTGAGCTGCAGTTGGAAGTTCCAGAATCTCCCCGCACCCCAAATCTCTTACCCTCATTCCACCTTGGCCCCTAGTGCCATCTACCAGTTTCTGAAGCTCTGAGGGGGAACGGATGGGCTCTTGGGCAATGCAGGCCGTGAAGAGGACAACTGGTGACACTGGAGCAATATGTAAGTTCTGCACATTTCACAAATTTCACAAACTTCATGACCGTCATTATCAATCAACCAACCAGTGGTATTTATTGTGGGCTTACTGTGTGTAGAGTAAGCACTTGGGGGAACACAATACCAACTTGGGAGAGTTGGCAGACACGTTCCCTCCCCACAAGAAGCTTACAGTCTAGCAGGAAAGACAGACATTAAATTATATGACTCTGGATATATGCATAAGAGCTGTGGGGCTGAGGGAGGGGTGACAAAAGGTACAAATCCAACTGCAAGGGCGACAGAGTAGGGAGAGGGAGTAGGGGAAATGAGGGTTAGTCGGGGAAGGACCCGATGCTGTTATGTAAAATAACAACATACGTTTCCTTAAGGGGCCAGATCAGGGGCCTTGGTAATTCCTTATATTATTAGTGGTCCAGTACTCTAAACACCAGTAAGAATATTTGGGTTCACAATCACATCTCGCTTTGAGTTACTTCCTTCTTGAAGCACTTATTTGTTCTGAAGTTTCTTTTTTTCGCCCATCAGCTTTCTTTGAAAGTCCTCAGCATATCTCCCCAAACCATCAGCTCTGTTGGACTACTCTAAAGGATTGCTAATCCAAACTCAAAAAAAAAAAAAAACTATCCTGCAATCTCTACTGAATTAGTTTTAATTTGATTTCTACTTATGCCGTCTGAAGCCCCTGGTCTAAGCTGAGTTGGAAATAATTACTTCAGGTGATACCATCTACCTCATTTAAAATTTGTCATACTATCATTAGATTACCTATGAATCATTAATTTTTGTTTTTTCAATTGTCAGCGCATAGTAGATTAGGGGTTTTTTAAACCTATTCTCACACATCCTGTATTTTATCCCCAAATCAGGTTTTTACCTCTTACTGTAAGCTTTCAAAGGCTGTAATTGTTTTGCTAATAAGAGAAAGTACGGCAGTTTTAAAAATGCGTTGGTGCATCATAACCTCAGCACAGCATTCTCTCAAAAGTTTCAAGACGCTGGGTGGGGTTCCTTTCCAAAAGTGTAACTCTATGAGGACTTCTCTCAGTTGAAGGAATTTTTGGCAAAGTGGGTCTCCACCGGAAGCTGGATATTCATAACTCTTTAGCTTCAGATAATTTCATTCCAAAGGAAACCAGAGTCACCACAGTTCAGGACTGCAGGCCCCTCCATCGAATGAACTGTCCTGGGAGAACAAGGTAACAGGTCTGAAGCATTATTTTTTTAATGGTATTCCTTGGGTGCTTACTGTTAGTCAAGCACAGTGTGCTGGGGTAGATACAAGTTTACCAGGTTGGACAGTCACAGGGGTCTCACAGTTTAAGTTGGAGGGAGCAGGATTTAATCTCCTATTTTACAGGTGAGGTAACTGTGGTGTGGGTAAGCAAAATGACTTGCCTAAGGTCACACAGCAAATAATAATTGGGATTAGAACCCATGCGCTCTGATTCCCAGGCCTGTACTTCTTCCACTAGTCTACTACTGCTCTGTGGTTCAAGCAAAGGGGCGCAACTTGGCTGCGAGAAAATATCAATGCCTAGTGGAGAGAGCGCAGATCTGGAAATCAGAAGGACCTGAGTTTTAATCCCAACTCCACCACTTGTCTGCTCTTGTAACCTTAGGCAAGTCTCGTAACTTCTCTGTGCCTCGGTTACCGCATCTGTAAAATGGGGAGTTGGACTGTGATCCCCATGTGGGACATGGACTGTATCCCACCTGATTAGCTTATATCTACCCACACTATAGCGGAAAAGAGGCTGGCACATAGTAATTGCTTAGCAAGTAAAATTTTTTAAAAATGTAAAAAGCTAATCCTCCATGGAGGTCCCAAAACTTGCTGGTGGTTTCAGTCGGTCCCGGTAATATGAGCTGAGTTTAGAAGACCTTCTCTCTCTTTAGCTGGGCAGGGAGTTTAAGTGGTTAAAGGAAGGAAAAATGTTCTACTGAGAAATTGCTCAGTGAAGCAAGAAACTCCACTGAAGCATATAATAAATAAACCCACATGTGGCACAACCAATTTCCTCAAATCACATGCCCTTGAACCATTTCCCCAGTTCTTTATAAAGACAGGGTTACGTGCCAGAAGTAACCAGCCTTTCCTTCTTATGATACCAACCCCATCTAGGACAATTATGTGCATTTAATAATCAGGGGAAGAAACAGAACCATGCTATTTATGAAATTATAGATCCACCAGATTCGGTTCTAAAGGCAGGAGACAATGGGGAAAAAAAAAATTCTGATAATGTTTGTATGGAAAAAGCTCAGAGCAGCTACTAATACACTACTGCTTGTGGCTCAGCATCATATTTCAACATTCAATTAGGGGATCTGGGCACCTCACTCTGTCTCTGGTCTCTTTTATTATTGCCAATTCCAATTTTGAACAAATATCAATTTTTCTTAATGTCTAAATTTCTGCAACACTGCAGTGTTCAACTCAGCCAAGAAACCCCCTTTCAGAGAAAATGTCAGGCTCCCTGAGAAAAAGTGGTCTGAGTCCTGGATTCAAGGAGATAGTCATTCCTTTGTGGTGCTACTTTTCTGCTCTTGTATACTCTGGGGGAAGATTCAAAGTCATCTTCATGATGGGAGCATTTTTCACCAGCACACTGAGTTTACACTGGCCCCCTCGCACCTTCCCTGGCTAAGCCCTCATTTCCTCTTCCCCCACTTCCTTCTGTGTCACCTCTGAGCTTGTATTTGCTCCCTTTTATCACCCCTCCCTCAGCCCCACAGCACCTATATACAATACTGTAATTTATTTAATTTATATTAATGTCCGTCACCTCCCTCTAGACTGTAAGCTTGTTGTGGGTAGGGAATGTGTTTACCCAGTCTGTTATACTGTACTCTCCCAAGTGCTCAGTACAGTGCTCTGCAATCCATCGTATTTCCTGAGCACTTGGGAAACTACATATTTGATATAATTAGCAGATTTGCTCCCTGCCCATAACAAATTTACACAATGCAAGCACTCAATAAAAAAAATACGATGGATAAATTCTCCAACACCTACTGCTTTTACCTACCACATACAAAGGCTCCAAGGATTTACCAGGCCATGAACAATATCCCATCTTTGAGTATTAGTGGAAGTCAAAAGAAAAAGGGAATGTAGAGATTGGCTAAATCAGTACATCTTGGGATTTTGCTACAAATGTAACTTCAGTGAAAAAAGCCTAGGGTTGTTATTCAATCTTGGACTGTAGCCACAGCTCTGCTGCTGTATGCTCTCAAGCAAGTTACTTTCAGCTCCAGTTTCCTCATTTGTTTTTTTGTGTGTTTGCTTGTTTCCTTGTCTTGCTTCATGGTATTTGTTAAGCACTTTTTATGTGCCAGGCACTCAACTAAGTGCTTGGGTTCATACAAGACAATCAGGTTGGACACAGTCCACATTCCACATGGGGCTCACAGTCTTAATTCCATTTTACCGATTAGATAACTGAGGCACAGAGAAGTTAAGTGACTTGCCCAAGGTCACACAGAAGACAAGTGGCAGAGCCAGGATTAGAACCCAGGTCCTCTGACTCCCAGGACCATGCCCTTTCCACTAGGCCATTCTGTTTCTCAACATGTTGGTCCACTGGAAAGAACATCTCTTGAGGAATCTGGAGAAGTGGGTTCTACTCCTGGTTCACTCCAAAGAGGTTACAACATCAGGGTAGGTTCTCTAGAAACCAAAGAAGCACTTAAATCATCCTGAAGGGGCAGGAAAGACCAGAGTGGCTACCAAGGTAACTGCCTTCTGGATCAGCACGGTACATCAGCACTACGTTGTTGTCATCTTATCCACCTGCTCTCTTCACCCATTTTTCCCTAACTCGCTGTCTTCACTCTTTACCAACCAACCTCCTAGTTCTATCTTGCTCTCATCCCTCCCATCTCCATCTCCTTCAAACTGGTTCTTCAGCTTGGCATTCTCTCTCCTCAGACAACCCAGATCTCATTTCTCTTAATAAATAATAATGGTATTTGTTAGGTGCTTACTATGTGCCAAGCTCTGTTCTAAGCACTGGGGTAGACACAAGATAATCAGGTTGTCCCACGTGAGGCTCACAGTCTTAACCCCCATTTTATAGATGAGGTAACTGAGGCTCAGAAAAGTTAAGTGGCTTGCCCAAGGTCGCACAGCAGACAAGTGGCAGAGCCGATATTAGAACCCTTGCCCTCTGCCTCCCCAGCCCGTGCTCTTTCCACTAAGCCACGCTGCTTCTCACTAAGCCCCACTGCTTCTAAAAGCCCCTCTTCTCCAACAACCTCTCTCCAGTGATTAATCCCTGATTCATTTCCCAGCATTTGAGTCACATCATCCCTTCAGCCACTTCTTGCATTTATGAACGTATTTACACTGTCCTTAGCCCTCATATATATAAAGCTGATCAGACTATTTGCTTTGACCTCTCTAGTTGAAATATTTTTATATTTGTCTCTCCCCCTGCCCACCCCCCATTAGAGTTTAAACTTCTTGTAGGCACAGAACATGTGACTTTGTTATTCTGTAATTCCCAAGAAAAGAATGGACAGCATCTAGTTTATGCTCTATATGGCCTACTACGCCTAATATTTTGGCTTTAAGTGGGCTCTAAACTTAAAAATCAACCAACAAATAAAAAGCCCTGCACGGTACAGCACTTTGCAATGTATGGCATTCCTTTTTACCTACTCACTCATGCACTCTGTGCCCCGGCAGGTACATGGCTGCCAGCGATGAGAAAACGAGAGTGAGGCTGGATTAGCCCTCCCACCTCCAAAACGCTCTTCCAAAGGGCCTTCCCCAACTAAGCCCTCTTTTCCCCGACTCCCTCTCCTTTCTGCGTCATCTAAGTACTTGGATCTGGACCCTTTGAGCCTGTGACAGTCACCTCACCTTCAGCCCCACGCATTGATGCACATATCCATAATTTAATCTAATGTCTGCCTCCTACTCAAAACTGTAACCTCCTTCTGGGAACATAATATATCTACCAAACCTGCTGTATTGTACTATTTCATCTGTTCACTCAGTGGTATTTATTATGTACTTACCGTGTGCTAAAGCCTTGGGAAAGTACCATACAACAATAAACAGTCACATTCCCTGCTCTCAACAAGCTCACAGTCTAGAGGTGGGGAGACAGACCTTAATACAAATAAATAAAATTACAGATATATACCTAGGTGCTGGGGGGCTGAGGCAGAGGGGTCAGGGCTGGAGGTGGAGGGGGGCAAAGGGAGCAAATCAGGATAATCCAGAAGGGAGTGGGAGATGAGGAAAAGTGGAGTTTATTCTGGGGAGGCCTCTCAGGGAGGATGTGTTTCCAATAAGGCTTTGAAGGTGGGAAGATTAAAGTGCTTATTACAGTACTCTGCACACAGAAAGGTTTTTTTTGTTTGTTAAGTGCTTACTATGTGCCAGGCACTGTATTAAGTGCTGGGGTAGATACAAGCTAATCGGGTTGGACCCAGTCCCTGTCCCATATGGGGCTCACAGTCTTAATCCCCATTTTACAGAGACATTAAGTGATTTGCCCAAGGTCACACAGCAGACAAGTGGCAGAGCCGCGATTAGCTTTTGACGCCCAGGCTCGTGCTCTATCCAATAAATACCACTGATTGATTGGGCAGAACTTCATCTCCAATAATTCACAAATCCATCTGTTTCTCTCTGCCCTTACTATTGACATCACCATTCCTGTTGAATCTCTGAACAGCGCTGGGTTGGATTACAGTTAGAGGTCCTTACCGGCCTCCCCGCCTCAAGCACCTTCCTCTTCAGTCTATTCTCTACTAGGCCACACTCATTTTCAGTGCCTCTCAGATGGCAGGGGTATAGGGCAAGAACACAGGACTGGACAGTTTATATTCTCAGCACTCCCACCGGGTCACTACTGGCTTTTGTGCAGGTTGGTCCAGTTCTGTCATAAAAACATCTGAGGCATGTTCTCTCATTTTTAATTTTTTTTAAATGGTATTTGTTAAGTGTTTACTATGTGGCAGACACTGGGATGGATACAAGATAATCAGAAAATTGGGTTGGACACAGTCTCTGTCTCGCATGGGGTTCACAGTCTTAATCTCCATTTTACAGATGAAGTAACCTAGGGCCAGAGAAGTGAAGTGACTTGTCTAAGGAAACACAGCAGGCAAGTGTAAGCTCATGTGGGCAAGCAATGTGTCTGTCTACTGTTATACTGTACTCTCCCAACCCCTTTCATGGTCACACCAGCAGAGTTTCCAGGGCTCTACCAGTCTCGGCTACGGGAGGGAGAGTCAAGCAGGGGCCTGTCCATTCCATTCCTCGTTTGGGCAGTGGCTAGTGAGTGGAAGACCATCTGCTACAAGTCAAAACTCACCCGTGCTGGGCAGCAGCGGCACGGGAGAGAGTCGAGGGTGGAGACTCAAGCTGATTGCACGGAAGGAGGCGATGGTAAACCACGTCCGCATTTTTACCAAGAAAACTCTATGGATGCACTACCAGAACAATGGCAGCTGGAGGTGGGGCGTTCTGGGAGAGATGTGTCTGTGGTGTCGCTCTGGGTGGGAAACGACTCGACGGCATAAGACAAGTCTTTCCCAAGTGCTTAGTATAGTGTTCTGCACACAGTAAGTGCTCAATAAATATGAATGAATGAAATTAGCGGAGCTGGGATTAGAACTCAGGTCCTTCTGACTCCCACACCTGTGCCCTTTCCACCATCCCATGCTGCCTTTACTGATGGGCCTGGCACCAGATAAAGAGCACCTGTGCCATCCAGAGCTCGCCCGGGGCCTGACCCGGAAGTCCTTCCACAGAAAATCTGGGCACTCCATAGCTAAGCCGGGTACCTCTCACCTGTCCACCTTACTTAGGGAGGGGCATTGCCTCAACTGGTCCCACTTCCTTGGGGCAAGACGGCCTGGATGTGGTTCACTCTTAACACATTGGTTTCATTCATGTTATCCTTCGTTAGTAACCGGTCACTGGGGGGCTGTGTTAGCTCATTCAGTTGTTGGGTACCCTAAATTAGAACTAAATGGCTATAAAGAAAAATGTGCTATGTGGAGGGACTGACCAGAGAGGACTGGCAGGGAAGAATGTCTCATCAAGTCAAATCCAGCTGCTCCGCTCGCTAAACCCTCTCTTCCCCGAGAAAAAGTGTAGCCTAGTGGAAAGAGCACAGGCCTGGGAGTCACGGGACCGGGGTTCTAATCCCGGCACCGCCGCTGATTTGCTGTGTGACCTTAGACTAGTCACTTAACTTCTCTGTGCCTCAGGTTCCTCATCTGTAGCAAATGGGGTTTAAATCCTACTCCATCCTACTTAGACTGTCGCCCCGTGTGAGACAGGGACTGTGTCGAACCTATCTTGTAACCAACCCAGTGCTTAGAACAGTGCTTGACACATAGTAAGTACTTTACAAGGTCCATTATTATCCTCCCCCCTCACAGTCCCTCAGCTCTTATGTACATATCTGTCATTTTGATTTATTTGCATTGATGTCTGTCTCTCCCCTCTCTAGACTGTAAGCTCGTTGTGGGCAGGGGATGTCACTGTTTATTGCTGTATTGTACTTTCCCAAGCACTTAGCACAGTGCTCTGCACACACTAAGCACTCAATAAATATGATTGAATGAATGAATGATTACTAATATTATTATGATAACGATTTTAGCTCCCAAGGTCATTTGGGCAAGTTTAGGGGAGGATGGGGCCCCAAAGACAAGTTTCAAGATGGACTGCCTTTCTCTCCACTTCTGGCTGTTGCCCAGAGGTATAAAGGATCTATCTAATGCTGCAATTTTCCATGGGAAGCTGGCCATTTTGGTGAGGTAACTGATCTAAGCTTTAAATCCAATTCTATGTTACGTCACAATATCCTATGAAAATGATGAATGCGTGGCTAATTCTTCGGAGTGCTTCCTGACCACACTTCATAAGGCCATGTTCGGTGCTAATCACGCTGAAGAAAAATGGTTTATTTTCAAGGAACCAGATTTGTCTGATGCCTAATCAAAGATCCTCTACAGAGGAGTTGGTACAGACGCCAATTGAACTTGAGTTTCTAAGGGAAGGTGAGGGAGAATATGCCTTCAATGGAGATTTATTGATTTTCATTGCACTGACATGCTTCCTGAGTCATAGGCTGATATATGAATTTGATGGAGTTGGTCAAAAATGAATATTGCCTGTTCTGTATCATGTATAAAATGTGCCTAGTTCTTTATGGTACTTGTTAAGGGCTTACTATGTGCCAGGCATTGTCGTAAGCACTGGGGTAACTACAAGCTAGTCAGGTTGAACCCAGTCTATGCCCTGCCTGGGGCTCGCAGTCTTAATCCCCATTTTACAGATGAATTAACTGAGGTATAGAGAAGTGAAGTGACTTGCGCAAGGTCACAAAGCAGACAAGTGGTGGAGCCAGAATTGGAACCCAGGTCCTTTTGACTCCCAGGCCTGTGCTCTATCCACCAGACCACACTTCTTCTCTACTGTGTCACACGTGACACATACCTACATAACAGTACTAAGAAAATATTACAAAATAAGTGATAAAGTTAATGATTTATCGTGGTATTTGTTAAGTGTTCATTAGGTGCCAAGCTCTGCACCAAGTCCTGGAGACAGGATACCAGCCCTTCCCACATGGGGCTCACGGCCTACGGGGAAGAGAGAGAAGGTATCTTAACTCCATTTTTACAGATGAAGAAACTGAGGCACAGAGAAGTGATGTGACTTGCCCAAGACCACACAACAAGCAAGTGGCAAAGACATGTTTAAAAATCAGGTCTCCTGACTCCCAGGCCCATGCTCTTTCCACTAGGCCACACAGCTTCTCTGAGGATAAGGCTTGTGCTCCATCATACCAGACAGACACACATGGATAAGCATTTCTGAAATGAGCAATGAAAGAAACCGAGACATCAGAGAATTATCCGCAAGTTCTCGGTCAATAAGTTCCTGGACCAGGTCAAACCCTAACCTTTCAAGCAACAAGTCTGTGCAAAACTTCTGCAGCAAAGTAAAACACAGGATAAAGTGATTAATGGCTGTGCTTGCGAAGAAATGCTTGGGGATTTATGGCAACACCATAAGACCACCCTGAACACACACAGCTTCACACCCAGAATCAGAGGGGCATTTTCAAGGGGAGAGGAGGTAGGGGGACCTGTTAATTCTTAAACAGTGCCCTAAGTGACCTGAAAAAGTCATTTGGTCATTGTAATGCATCTCTCCATTTATTTTACGGGCAACTTCTTGAAAACTTTATAACCCCAGAGAAATGATGAACTCAAGAGAAAGTGCTATTTTCATACAATGAGTAGTATTTTTTGAGTGTTTACTATGAACACGGTACAAAGTTCTTGGGAAAGTACAATATAACATGGTTGGTAAACACATTCCCTTTCCACAAGGAGCTTATACTCTAGAGGGGGAAACAGACACTAAGATAATTACATTACAGATATGTACATAGGTACCATGGGGCTGAGGGAGGGGTGAATAAAGGACACTAATCCAAGTGCAAGGGTGATTTCTCTAGGGAACTCAAATGGGTATGAACATTAAAGTCAGAGAAGATGCAAAGTGTTAGGGAAGGGGGAAAGTTGTGTTAGAGAGTTGGGAAGGGAGACAGGAGGAGAAAAAGAAAGAAGGGAGAGGGAGAGTTAAAGCTTAGAAAGGGAAAAGAGGGAGAAAGAGAAAGAAGGCGAAAGAGGAAGAGAGTGAATAGGAGAAGGAAGGAAAAGAGGAAAGGCAGAAAGAGGAAGTTAGGAGAGTGGAGGGAAAAAGAGAGAAGAATAAAAAGATATTAGAAAAATGAAAGACAGCAGGATAGGAGGAGAGAGAACTGGAGAGAAAGTAGGGAGGCAGTATCATCTAGTGGAAAGAGTATGGAACTGAGAGACAAGGCCCATGTTTCACTCCCAGCTCTGCCACTGGTCAGCTGTGTGACCTTGGACAAGTCACTGAACACTCTGGGCCTTAGTTTCCTCTTTTGTTAAATGGGGACATTATACACTGGGAGTCCCATGTGGGACTGGAACTGTGTCTGATAACCTTATCTCTTCTCCTGTCCTTAGTACAGATTTTTAAGGAGGGAGGAGATGGAGAGAGGAAGCATATCAACAATTAAAAAATGTGTTCTGTTCATACAGAAAATGTAAGTGATCATTTTTAAAGTTAAACTTTAAAGCACAAATACCATAGCACAGAGGTTCGATGTGACTAATCAAATTGAACAAAACCAATGGAAGATGTTAACAGAGAAATGTAGCATGAGGAAGACGCAATTCCTGGGGAAAACAAAACATGAACCCACGCCATTTTAATCAAGCACATTATGCCCAATTCTAATAATGCGGTTTAGAAAATGGATCCATATTAAAGTGCTCCTTCTAGGTCAACGTTTTTCTTACAGACTTTCAGATACCTAGAAATTGGCAAATGTTCAGTGTCGGGAACCAGTGGCTGTTCTCGGCTCATACCAATTTCCAGCTGCAGATCCCACACCAGGAAATGATCATAGTGTTATCTTCATTGCTGCCAAGATTTAGTTTGTCAACGCCACCTATTTTGCAGTCAATTTATCCCGGAGGCCCTAAAAACCACATTTTCCTAATTTTTTGTTAATACAAAGTTATTGGCATCAGAAAAAAGAGAGCTTCCCTTCCCTCACTGAATGAGTTCAAGTGACGGGTTGTCTGCCTTGTGACCTTGGGCAAGTCTTTTGATTTCACCGGGCTTCAGTTACCTAATCTGTAAAATGGGGATTAAGACTCAGAGCCCCAAATGGGACATGGACTGTGTCCAATCTGATCATCTAGTATCTTTCCCACCGCTTAGTAAAGTGCGTGGCGTATGGTAAGTGCTTAACACATATCACTAAAAAATAGCATGATTTACTGAGTGTCCAACTAGGTGGACACTGCACAGTACTAAACACTGGGGAGGTAAGAAAAGTCACACCAAGTGACCCTAAGGTTCTTCCTAAATGACTGTTGCTCAAACCAGGATATAAAGGCCACGGCTCTTACATCTAATAATAGAAATTTGGTCCAGAGATCTATAGTGCCAGGCCATTATTCGGAGCATTATCTTCTCAGGAAGTAGCCTTTATATTAGCCATTAGTTGCTATTCAGACAATAAACATTAGAATTAATGATTGCCTTAAATTGCACTCTATGCATAAACCATGAAGCTCTGTTTAACATTTATCTTTAAGTTTAATTCTAGTGGCAGGTTTGGCAAGTTCAACTCTTGATTTTCCCTTTTTTTGTATGCAATAAAGCAAATCATTATTTTGTAATTAAATTATGCCTTTTGTAGTGTACGTGTGTGTGTGGGGGGGGGGGCAATTTTCTTCTTTTTCTCTCCAGTAATTGGTTTGAATTTGTTCCTAGTAAAGTTCACCCTTATTACGTACAGAGGGAACAGAAGGGCTAGTCCTCTCCCTCTCATTCCCCCACATCATTACCAAACTTTTGCTAGGAAAACCCTCGAGGAGATTAAGGAGAGACAATTCATTCAATAGTATTTATTGAGCGCTTACTATGTGCAGAGCACTGTACTAAGCGCTTGGGATGAACAAGTCGGCAACAGATAGAGACAGTCCCTGCCGTTTGACGGGCTTACGGTCTAATCGGGGGAGACGGACAGACGAGAACAATGGCAATAAATAGGGTCAAGGGGAAGAACAAGCCGACTCTGGACAGCATCACCTCGGCTTTACCCTGAAGAAAATCTCTTAGAAAATGGTAATATACAATTCTCAAGGTCCATGCTGCCCAAAACCATCCAAAGACTTCCAAAAAAATAGAAGCATAAATAATATTCTGTCAATGGGGAGAGAGGAATCAAACAATGGTATTTAGTTATTATTATTACGGTATTTGTTAATGCTTACTAGGTGCCAAGAACTGATAGATATGAGTTAATCAGGTTGGCCACAGTCCCTGTCCCACAAGGGCTCATTCTCTTAATCCCCACTGTAAAGATGAGGTAATTGAAGCCCAGAGAGGTTAAGTGACTTACCCAAGATCACTCAGAGCTGGGACTAGAACCCAGGACCTTTTGACTCCCAGGCCTGTGCCCTATCCACTAAGCCACACTGTTTCTCATGGGGAAGGAATGCAGAGAGGGACGGAGACTATGACGGGGAAGGCAAAAAAGAAATCTACTTAAAATGATATTCACTGTGATAACTTACTTTATGAGGGATTCAGATGACATCTTTATTATGGCCTGGCAGAACCTCTTTAACAGTCAATTTCCTAATGCTATCATCTCCATCAGGGAATGAAAAACAGGCCCAAGGACCCCGTATCCTCCCGACTGGAATCCTAAGTACCCTGAACAATCCGTAGTGACGGGTTTGGCTCTGTGTCAAGAAAATCAGTCAATCATATTTATTGGGCGCTTATTGTGTGCAGAGCACTGTACTAAGTGCCTGGGGCAATACAACATTATAACAGAAACATTCCCTGCCCACATGAGCTTACAGTCTAGAGGGGGAGCTGGATATGTAATCGAATTACAGATATGGCATGGAGTTCTTCTAGGAAGTGATCCAGCGAGGAGACTTCTCGTCCGCTATCCAGCAATCATATTTATCGAGCGCTTACTGTGTGCAGAGCAGTGTACTAAGCGGTTGGGAGAGTACAATATAACAGAGTTGGCAGGCATGTTCCCTGCTCACAAGGAACAGTCGACCAAGTCAGGGAAGCCAGACTCCGCAGCTGCCTTGGAAAGCTATCCGGCCACTGATTTTTTTATTTCTATTTCGTCACAGACTTATCATTACCTATCCAGCTTGGCATCAAACAGAAACTTCTTATCAGAGGCTTTAAAGCACTCCATCACTTCGCCCCCTCGTACCTTGCCTCCCTGATTTCCTACTACATCCCAGCCCACACACTTCACTCCTCTAATGCCAACCTACTCACTGTACCTCGATCTTGTCTTTCTCGCCGCTGACCCCTCACCCACGTCCTGCCTCTGGCCTGGAACACCCTCCCTCTTCATAGCTGAAAGACGATCGCTCTTTCCACTGTCTCCTCCAAGAGACATTCCCCGACTAAGCCTTCATTTCTCCTTCTTCCACTCCCTTCTGCATCACCTTTGCACTTGAATTTGTACTTTTTATTTGCCCCTCCCTCAGCCCTGTAGCACTTATAATAATAATAGTATTTGTTAAGCGCTATGTGCCAAGCACTGTTTTAAGCCCTGGGGTCTTAAGGTTGGCCCACGTGGGGCTCACAGTCTTAATCCCCATTTTACAGATGAGGTAACCGAGGCACATATAATAATAATGTTGGCATTTGTTAAGTGCTTACTATGTGCAGAGCACTGTTCTAAGCGCTGGGGTAGATGCAGGATAATCAGGTTGTCCCACATGAGGCTCACAGTTAATCTCCATTTTACAGATGAGGGAACTAAGGCACAGAGAAGTTAAGTGACTTGCCCACAGTCACACATCTGAGGAGTGGCAGAGCCGGGAGTCGAACTCATGACCTCTGACTCCGAAGTCCAGGCTCTTTTCCACTGAGCCACGCTAAGTTAAGTGACTTGCCCAAAGTCACACAGCTGACGAGCTGGAATTAGAACCCATGACCTATGGCTCCCAAACCTGGGTTCTTTCCATTAAGCCACGCTGATTCTTGTGCAGAGCACTGTACTAAGAGCTTGGGAAAGTATAATACAGTCGATTAGACTGTATGCCCGTCGATGGGCCGGGACTGTCTCTATCTGTTGGCGATTTGTACATTCCAGTGCTTAGTACAGTGCTCTGCACATAGTAAGCGCATCTCCACCAAACAAACTCTCTTCCCCTCTTCAAAGCCCTACTGAGAGCTCACCTCCTCCAAGAGGCCCTCCCAGGCTGAACTTCCCCTTTTCCCTCTGCTCCCTCTCTGCCCCCCCCTTCACCTCCCCTCAGCTAAGCCCTCTTTCCCCCCCCCTTCCCTTCTGCTCCTCCCCTCTCCCTTCCCCGCCCCTCAGAAATGTGCTCGTCCGCTCATTTGTATATATATTTTTTTAACCCTATTTATCTTGTTAATGAAACGTACATCCCCTTGATTCTATTTACTGCTATCGTTTTTGTCTGTCCGTCTCCCCCGATTAGACCGCAAGCCCGTCAATGGGCAGGGATTGTCTCTATCTGTTGCCGATTTGTACATTCCAAGCGATTAGTACAGTGCTCTGCACATAGTAAGCGCTCAATAAATACTACTGAATAAATACCATTGAATGAATGAATGAATAATACAACAAAAAAGAGTGACGATCCCCGCCCGCAATGAAATCACAGTCTAGAGGCGGGGAGACAGACATCGATACATTGATTAATAGATAGATTGACCACGGACCAGGTCTTACTCTTTCTTGACTGCATTTTTCTCCAGCACTGAATACAGACCTCTGTACTCAATAGACACTTAGTATGTCTGAATGACTGCAAGACACGGCTGCATTTGGTTCACCTGCAGCCCTCAAATGACAGACGAGCTCTATCTTCAAACCTGAGTTCCGGCAACCTCTCGGTGCCTGAGCGTGGTAGGTAGCGGGAAGAGCCCACAGGAGGAGTTAGTGCCCTGTAGATACCCGGCTTGGGGTTACGATGGTCGATCATCTGGATTTCTCATAGACAGTCGGTTTTCAGTTGGCCTGTTCCCCTGCCTGGTCCCCATCTGGGATTTGATGCTTTTCTGTCCATATTTTATTCAGTCAGTCAATCGTATTTACTGAGCACTTACGGTGTGCAGAGCTTGGAGAGAGTACAATGTAACAATAAAACAGACACATTCCCTGCCCACCGCGAGCTTACGGTCTTCTGAAGCTGAGCCCCCGCTACCGTGGCTCCATCATGGCACCAGACTTTACACTGACTAGGAAGGGGCACGCAAAGGCTCTAAGGGGGGCATTCTGGGGTCCCCCCCGGGACAATTTTCTGCTCTAGGACTGTGAAAAATTCACATACTTCAGGAAAATGGAGCCAGCGATGATATTGCAAAAGGTAGCCTTCACAACGAAACGCATGTGACATTACAAGTACATACACTGACTGGTATATGAGTGGGCCATCAGAGGCCACACTTGGCGTAGTGGATGAAACATAGGCCGGGGAGCCACAAGGTCATGGGTTTTAATCCAGGCTCCACCACTTGTCTGCTGTGTGTCCCTGGACAGGTCATTTCATTTTCCTGTGCTTCAGTTACCTCACCTGTAAAATGGGGATTGAAACTGTGAGCCCCATGTGGGACTGGAACTATGTCCAACCCCATTTGCTTGTATCCACCCCAGCGCTTAGTACAGTGCCTGGAATATAGTAAGCACTTAACAAATACTACAATTATTACTATTATTACTGGGTGGCACTAGGAAATCTCTCCGGCTCCAGGCTGGGTGCAGAAAGCCAGTGTCTCTCTAGTGAAAATGGAGAGGTTGGTAACCCAACCCATCTGAGTAGGGGGCAGATAAATCACTCAGATGGCCTGAAGCAGGCAGACTGGCGTAGTTCTCTAACTCTGTTCACAGTCTTTTTTTTATGGTATTTGTTAAGCACTTAACTATGTGCCAGGCACTGTACTAAGCGCTGGAGTGGACACAAGCAGATCAGGTTGGACATAGTCCCTGTCCCATGTGGGGCTCACAGTCTCAATCCCCATTTTACAGATGTGGTAACTGAGGCCCAGAGAAGTTAAGTGACTTGCCCAAGGTCACACAGCACACAAGTGGTGAATCTGGAATTAGAACCCATGACCTTCTGACTCCCAGGCCCGTGCTCTACCCACTATGCCATGCTGCTTCTCAAGTCATCTCTTGGGAATCTTCGCTACGCTTAAGACAAAGCAAAGAAAGATCCATCTTGGTACAAACACCCACATTCCTCTACAAACGTTTCTCGACGCCCATCTATGCAATCACATCGTTAGATAAATGCTTCCTGATCCCCAAATGTTATTCTAGACAAAATGTGTAGTGAAAATTCGGTCTTGGCAGAACTGGATGCTCTACACGTCAAGGTAAATTTATAAGTGTCAAAAAAATTGAATACATTTTCAAAATAAATAATAATGATACCACTTATAAAGGAATGGGGAGAGCCGGTTATTCCAACGTTCGGGTTAACTAAGAATCAGGGATGTCCACCAGGAGCCTGGCATACTTAGACAAAGGGTACGAGTAAAATCCCTCTGGAACCTCAAGCAGGTCTGCCACGAGTGGTCAACGCAGACAACTCTGGCCGTGCTGATATTCAAATGGATGTTTGCCGATCCCATTTGGTAATAATCCACTCAAGTTGTTGTTGAGGAGTGAAAGCCTCTCTACTTCCCAAGGGGAACAAGTTGGCGGAGAGAGCCACGGTTGGCGCTCCAGTGATTGAACAGAGACACTTGGAGCCGGGAAGGAGACATCCGAGTGGCAAATGGATGTTGAGAAGCTTCCGCCCCTCAACAGCTCATCCCACCCCTCGGAAAGCTCAGGCTGGGAGAGGGTGAGTGGTTTTCATCACTCTGTCACCTTCCTGAAGACAGCGTGGCCTAATGGATGGAGCCTGGGAGTCAGGAGGACCGGGGTTCTAATGTGGCTCCGCCACTTTGCCTTGTGACCTCGAGCAAGTCACTTCACTTCTCTGTGCCTCGGTTACCTCATCTGTAAAATGAGGATTAAGACTGTGAGCCCCATTCATTCATTCATTCAATAGTATTTATTGAGCGCTTACTATGTGCAGAGCACTGTACTAAGCGCTTGGGATGAACAAGTCGGCAACAGATAGAGACAGTCCCTGCCGTTTGACGGGCTTACGGTCTAATCGGGGGAGACGGACAGACAAGCCCCATGTGGGACAGGGACTGTATCCAACCTAATTTGTTTGTATCCACCCCAGCGCTTAACAAATATATGGCCCATAGTAAGCGCTTAACAAATACTACAATTCTTATTATGATTACAAGAAAATCATTGCAGCTATACGCTGCACCAAATAACTCCGGGTTTCTAGCTTAAACACTGCCATGATAAGAATCTTTTCAACACGAAAGAAATGTACTTAAATCCACTGGGCTGATCCTCACAGGGTTCTGGGCTCCACCTTTATCCCACCTCACCCAAAACTGTCGGGCATTGACTACGTAGGGCGGCAACCTGCTCACCGTGGCCCAGGAGGTTTGTGAATCGCCTATCTAGACCAAGTTCCTCAAGTCTGTAAGCTCGTTATGGGTAGGGAAGGCATTTGTTTATTGTCATATTGTACTCTCCCAAGCGCTTAGTACAGTGCTCTGCACGCAGTCAGCACGCAATAAATACGCGTGAATAAACCATATCCAGATGGGGCTTCGGACAATTCCGGAAGCCAGGATGGGCTTTCTCAGTGTTCCCGGGGTACAGGAAGCCACTGAGCAGAGAGAGCTGAACTGTTCTTTACCGTACCGTCCTACCGTGTAATATATTTTCCTTAATGGAAGCGTGTGGGAATCTCACCGTGTTGGCTGCAACTCGCACAGTCCGGAGACAAACGACCCAGGCCTCTCTAATGCGCTCGGCTCTGTCCAATCCCCCCACCTCCTCCGGCTTTCTCCCCGATTCATACACTTCATAAAAGGCCGACCCAGCTGTATCATCACTTCCTTACAGTATGAGGCAATCAATGAAGACTTTCTCTGTTGATGGTTGAAAATCTGCCAGGCAAACGATAATGACACGAAGGTGTACCTCTCACCGGAAAGAGCTTTAATATTAAGAGCTGCTATTCTCCATCCAAACACTCAAGGGAGCTATCAGCACGCGGTTCAATGCTTCAAGTCAGGAAGTGAATGGCGTTCTAAGTGTCTGCCTTTCAAAACTTCAGGAAAATTTAAATTGACAGACGCTCCCAGGTCCTTACCGACGGGGAACGTGACTGCTAACGCTTCTGGATTGTACTCTCCCAAGCGCTTAGTACAGAGCTCTGCACAGAGCGAGCGCTCGATAAACACCATGGATTGGTAATTACAGGGGGGGTCTGCGGACCCCCGCAAGGAGGCCAAAGGTTGTGATCGCTATGTTGAAGCTATGAACTCTCCTCGTTCCGTTTCTGTTAACCTCATCTCAGGATTTGGTCTCTGAAAGTGAAAGGCCTCCAATCTTGACTGCAGGAATGCACCCTCCTTACACACCCCTAAAAACGAGCAGATTTGTTTTTAAAGAGAAGGTTCGCTCTTCCTTACCTATTTTAATCCTAATCAACTGTGACCGGTCCCGATGAATTAAATATGCATTGCTTTCTGTCCCTATGGGACTCTTAACTAGATAAATCCATTTGACGGGAGTGGGTAGAAACATCAACAGCTAGCGCAGTTCAGCCTAAATGACAGATCACCCCGAACTCATTCCCGGTGCATTAGCATCTCCCTCCATAATCACATGAGCAGTAATAGAAACTAATTCCACAATGAGCAAAATAAGCTATCTCCTGGGCTTTGGACAGATTGTCAGAGGTTCCCATCTCCAGCTATGGCTTTTTTTTAACCCCCTCACCAATTTCCCTTGGGCATGCCACAAACCACAGCTTTACTTGCTCAACACCCCGGAGAATCTGGCTCCAAGATTTCTTTTCTAAAGGGCAGATAAGGCACACAACCACTGGAGGACTAAATCTGGGCAATTTCCCAGGAGTTTGGGCCGCAGGGCTGCCCTTTTATTTAAAATCAGACCAGACAGGAGTTTACTGTTTGGCTTTTTTTTTTAAATGGTATTTGTTAAGTGCTTACAATGTACCAGGTGCTGTTCTAAGCGCGGGGATAGATACAAATTAATCAAGTTGTAAAAAATCCCTGTCCCTCATGGAGCTCATAAGATTAAGAGCTAATCTTAATCCCCGTTTTATAGATGAGCTAACTGAGGCAAAGGCAAGTTAAGTGACTTGTCCAAGGTCACACAGCAGATGGTTGGCAGAGCCAGAATTAGAATGCAGGTCCTTTTTGACTCCCAGGTCTGGGCTTTAGCCACTGGGCCAAGCTGCGTCCCTTCTGTTGTCAACAGCTGTATCTACATTCTTCATTTCCCCTATCTGACCAGGTCCTGCATCAACAATGAACCTGGTTATGCATCCCTTCAGCACTCTGATACTCAACCCACCCCACAATACTTAGGTAAATATTCCTGAGAAGCAACAGAACACAGACCTGAGATTCGGAAGGACCTGGGTTCTAATCCTGACTCGGCCATATGTTAGCTGTGTGACCTTGGGTAAGTCACCGAACTTCTCTGGGCCTCAGTTGCCTCATCTGTAAAATGGGGATTAAAAGTGCGAGCCACATGAGGGACAGGGACTGTGTCCAACCTGATTAATTTGTATCTACCCCGGCGCTTAAAACAGTGCTTGGCACACAGTAAGTGCTTAACAGGAACCATAATTATTCTACAGGGAAGCAGCATGGCATAGTGGATAGAACACAGGGCTGGGATCAGAAGGCCATGGCTTCTAATCCCGGCTCCGCCACTTGTCTGCTGTGTGACCTTGGGCAAGTCACTTCAATTCTCTGGGTCTCAGTTACCTCATCTGTAAAATGGGAATTGAGACTGAGAGTCCCACTTAGGACAGGGATTGTGTCCACCCCAATTTGTTGGTATTCACCCCAGCACTTACTACAGTGCCTGACGTAGTAAGCGCTTAACAAATAGCATAATTATTATTATTATTCTAATACTCCATTATTTCCCTTATCCCAAGTCTACTGCAATGTTTGCCTCCCCCTGTAGACTGTGAGCTCCCGTTTACCGGCTCTGACATGTTGCACTTGGACGAGGGTTTAGTATAGTGCTCTGCACACAGTAAGCACTCAATAAATACCACTAATGGACTGACTGACTGTGCTAGTTGTCAGAGGGAAAGTCTCTATTGTTATAGTGTACTCTCCCAAGTGCTTAGTACAGTGCTTTACACACAGTTAGCACTCAGTAGATAAGACTGAATGAATGAATGAATGCACAGGGGGTTTTCCATGGAGAATCTTGCCCTGGGGAATCATGCGACACTCTTTTCCAGCTCTGCTCCAGTTTGTTGACCTTCAGAAGCCAGGGTGAGGTTCCTTTATTTCAAATGTCCTTCTTCTGGCTGCAAGGCATTTTGCAATGTGCTGTCACATCTGATTTTATCCATTCTAATTTGGAACTGAGGCCCCGGGAATCCTCTGAAGGGCACCAATTAAATACGGAAAAATCAATCAAAAATGCTCAACCAGATCCAAAGCAACCTCCCCTGACAACAAATCAGTGCACTAGGCCATGCTAGCTACAGGACTGAGTTGAGTTGGAGGGCCCTGAAAGAGAACCACCTACTTGAAATTATTAAATCCCTTTCTTTTTCTTTCTAACTGGACATTTCCCTAGCCTTAAAGGCTCAATGAATTAATTTAGAGGAGGAGTTACTTTGAGACAATTAAAGTTTGCACCGGGGTCCTGGTCATAGAGAGGGCCCACAGTACAGAGGAAGACCCACAAAAGGATCTTTACTGCCCCAGCCTTGAGTCTCCTTGGCCATACTCTGGCAGGTCCAAAGTATCAACAGCAGCAACTCTCTGCAGTTATGGGAGTCCCTATTAATCAATCAATCGATCGATCCTGCCCTCATTTCCTCTCCCACACCAACATTGGCTAGAGGTGGGGAAACCTTTGGGGAAACCGGGAGTGAGGATAGGAGCACGCCATCGATCAACTGTATTTATTAAGCACGTACTGTATGCAGAGAACTGTAAAAATCCTAATAATAATTATGGTATTTGTTAAGTGCTTACTAAGTGCCAAGCACTGTTCTAAGCACTGGGGTAAACACAAGGTAATCAGATTGTCCCACATGGAGCTCACAGTCTTAATCAGAGAAGCAGGGTGGCTCCATGGGAAGAGCACGGGTTTGGGAGTCAGAGGCTGTGGGTTTTAATCCCGGCTCCTCCACTTGTCAGCTGTGTGACTTTGGGCAAGTCACTTAACGTCTCTGTGCCTCAGTTACCTCATCTATAAAATGGGGGCTAAGACTGTGAGACCCATGTGGGACAACCTGATTACTTGGTATCTACCCCAGAGCTTAGAACAGTGCTTGGCACATAGTAAGTGCTTAACAAATGCCGTTATTATTATCAATCCCCCTTTTACAGATGAGATAACTGAGGCATAGAGAAGTAAAGAGGTTTGCCCCAAGTCACACAGCAGACAAGAGGCAGAATCAGGATCAGAACCCACATCAACTCCCAGGTCGGTGCTCTTTCCGCTAAGCCACGATACTTCTTTACTAAGCACCTGGGAGAGTACCATGTAATGGAGTTGGGAGACACGTTCCCTGCTCAGAACGAGTTTACATTCTTCTGTCGCTCCAGTCTTGTGACTGAGTCCCCACTTTCCTTCCTCATCCAAACAGGAAAAGGAGCCATGATCGTTTCCAAGTGACTCAACCGCTAGGGACAACAGTAAAAGCCAAAGTGTCAACCAAAATCGCAACCATCAGTGTGGCAAAAAGTGGTCCTTGGATCAACCAGAGAGCATGAAGTCACACGGATGGCTAGCCTTAACCCCCTTCCCTGACTCGGGCACTTCTGTTCACCTTGGCTTGAAATATCGCCGAAAAGTGTGCATAACAGGAATGTCCTCGGGGTTCTTTGCTGTGGTTCCATTGACTTTTCCGTCACGGTTTTCCACAGAAAAACAATTCCCTCGGGGAAGCCATGACCGACGGGCTCCTGATGCTTTTTTCAGAATTAAGTATGCTATCACTGCAGCCCAAAGTTGCTGGCAGAGGACTTACTGAAATGGCAGAGAGCGCTCTTATTAATGGTAATTTGTGGGGTTCCTTGCCAAAAGAGAACAAATTTAATAAACAAGCACTGAGCTATCTTTCCTGACTCCTTCTTCTGCTGGTAAAACACTTACATTAAATACATTTTTCCTCCCATAAATCTTCTCCGCTTCTAATGGGGCCAAAGTGAAGAAAGGATAGGGGATGCGGACTCCTTGGTTCAGTAAGCCCAAGAGGAGACTAGTAAAAACCACCTAGATTCCCAAGTGAAGTAGAGCTAATTAAAACCACTTGGCTCAATTTAACAGTTTACTTGATTTACTTGGTTTGGAAAAAAACTATAGGACCGCCCGCCCCCACTCCGAACCCAAATCTCTTGGCTAGCCCGATTCCCAAACTATTCTCAGAGCTCTGGAAAGTTTGACGGAAGTGTAAGACCCATTCTTTGCTCACAAACAGCTTACTACCACAGCTGCCTATCTCAAAGTGCTGCCCCAAGAAAGGTTATTGCTTTTCATTCATTCATTCAATCAAATCTATTGAGTGCTTACTGTGTCCAAAGCACTGTACTAAGCACTTGGGAGAGTACAATATAACAGTGAACAGACACACTCCCAGCCCACAACAAGCCTACAGTCTGGAGGGGGAGATAGACATTAAAATAAATAAATAAATCACATATAAATTTCAATAAAAACAAAGTTTAGGGTCCAAAACCTCCCACACCTACCGGGTATATTGGCTCTGGTTGGTGACACAATATTCGTAGGAGGGACTGGACCAGAAAAGACTTATTATTATGATGTATTGCATCTACTGAAGGTTGTTTTTTTCAAATGGTATTTGTTAAACATTTACTATGTGCCAGGCACTATATTAAGTGCTGGGGTAGATACAGACATCAGGTTGGACACAGTCCCACACAGCGCTCACAGTCTTAATCCCCATTTTCCAGATGAGCTAACTGAGGTACAGAGAAGTTAAGTGACTTGCCCAAGGTCACGGAGCAGACACGTGGCAGAGCCAGGATTAGGATTCAGGTCTTTCTGAAGCCCAGGCCCGAGCCCTAACCATTAGGCCACGCTGCTTCTCAGAGTTCCGTACTGTACAAAGGACTGTATTTAGAGCTCGGAAGGGGTATTTTCCATTTCATTCCACCACCTGAAGTTCCTGGTGTTACCCATCAGAATCCTGCTTTCTGCTAGGCAGTAGGCTTCTAAAGGGAAGGGATCGAGTCAAAGGGCTTAGTACAGTGTTCTGCACACTTAAGAGCTCAACAAATATCATGGATTGACTGCCAGGGAGGTAGGAGAGACTGGACAACTACAATGGTAGCAGGGGCCAGGTGTAGGTAAAGTGAGATTATCCTATCTTTTTTTTAAAAAAAAAGTTACTTGTTAAGCCCTTACTGTGTCAAACACTGCTCTAAACCCTGAGGTAAGCAGAAGTGAATTACATTGGATACAGTCCCTGTCCAGCATGGGGCTCACCGCCTAAATAGGAAGGAGTAGACACTTGAGGCATGGAGAAGTTAAGTGACTTATCCAAGGTCATCCAGCAAGCATTTTAGAAGAACCAGGATTAGAACGTAGGTTCCTAGGCCCGTGCTCTTTCCCTTAACCACACTGCTTCTCTGTTCAATCTTGTCGGCAGCAGTCGCAACTGCAGCTTCTACTGATGCAGGTAAACTAGCACTCACAGAAAATATCCTAGAAGTTGCCAGGATGGCCAAGATGACACCAATCAATCAATCTTATTTATTGATCACTTAGTGTATGGAGAGCACCGTACTAAATTTTGAGAGAGTATAATCTAACAATATAATAATAATAACGACGGTATTTGTTAAGCGCTTACTATGTGCCGAGCACTGTTCTAAGCACTGGGGTAGATATGGGTAATCAGGTTGTCCCACGTGGGGCTCACAGTCTTAATCCCTGTTTTACAGATGAGGTAACTAAGGTGCAGAGGAGTTAAGTAATTTGCCCAAAGTCACACAGCTATTAAGTGGTGGAACAGGGATTAGAGCCCACAACCTCTGACACCCAAGCCCGTGCTCTTTCCACTAAGCCACGCTGCTTCTCTAACAGACACATTTCCTGCCCACAACAAGCTTAATAATAATAAAAATAATGTTGGTATTTGTTAAGCGCTTACTATGTGCCGAGCACTGCTCTAAGCGCTGGGGTAGATACAGGGTAATCAGGTTGTCCCACATGAGGCTCACAGTTAATCCCCATTTTACAGATGAGGTAACTGAGGCCCAGAGAAGTTAAGTGACTTGCCCACAGTCACACAGCTGACAAGTGGCAGAGTGGGATTCGAACTCATGACCCTTACATTCTAGAGGGGGAGACAGACATTAATATAAATAAATAAATTGCTGATATGTACATAAATGCTGTGGGGCTGAGGTAGGGGAGGGAATAAAGGGAGCAAATCAGGGTGATGTGGAAGGGAGTAAGAGAGGATGAAATGAGAATTTAGGGAAGGCCTCTTGGAGGAAATGTGCCTTCAATAAGACTTTCAAAGTGGAGAGAGTCATTGTCTGTCAAAAAGGGAGGGAATTCCAGGCCAGACGCATGATGTCGGTGAGAGGTCGACGGCGAGATAGACGAGATCGAGGTACAGTGAGTAGGCTAGTATTAGAGGAGTAAAATGTGCGGGCTGGATTGTAGTAGGAAATCACGGAGGTGGGATAGGAGGGCGCAAAATAAGTTAGTGCTTTAAAGCCGATGGTAAGGAGTTCCTGATTGATGCGGAGGCAGAGGGCAATCATGGAAGTTCTTGAGGAGCGGGGAAACATGGACTGAAAGTTTTTGTAGAAAAATGATTTAGGCAGCAGAATGAAGTACGGACTGGAGTGGAGAGAGACAGGAGGGAGGGAAGGAACGTTTGTCTTTTTTTTTTAGGAAGGGGAGACAGGAGCATGTTTGATAGCAGTGGTGAAGAAGCCACTGGAGGGCAAATAGTTGAAGGTAGAAGTCAGAGAGGGAAGAAGGGAGGGGCAAATGCTTTGATGAGGCATAAAGGGATGGGGGTGGATGCGCAGGTGGAGGGAGTGGATTTTGAGAGAAGGTAGGAGGCCTCCTCTTGAGATTCTGCTGGGAAAGATGGGAGAGTTGAAAAAGAGGCAGGAGGAGGGAGAGACCAGAGAAGGGCAGGGGAGATTTTAGGGGGAATCACACCTGAGAGTCTCAGTTTTCTCAATAAATCATGTAGCCAGGACAGTGGGGCTAAGAAGGGGGACAGGAGGTTTGAGGAGGGAGTTAAACATCAGGAACAACTGGCGAGGGCAATGAGCATGGGTGGCAATACAGATAGAATGACATATTCAGCTTGGCCACCTAAATACCAAATGGTGGTGGTCAGGCTACTAATGGGAGATCCACCACAACACTGGGGCTTAAGGCAATGACGACGATGGCGACGAAGGTGGGGAAACGTATGTGTGTGTGAGAATTAGTGCGTATGTTTGCAAGTGCGTTTCACCCCCTAAAGATCCTGCTGCCACCCACTTTGAACCCTCAAAAGTTTGGTCTTCTAACCCCAGACTCACCCTCTTTTGGCTATGGGCAGAGCTCTAACCATGCGGCCTAATGGCAACAAAGAGTAGCTATTCCACTGAAGCAGATGCCAGAGACAACATTAAAAACGAGTTCCCCTCAGCCTCTGTAACGTATCAGAGTTTGTACATGGTTGGCAAAATTCTAAGATTTGTTTTCTAATTTGTGATGGTGCCAAACCAAAAAAAAAAAAAAAAAAAGCTTCTATGGTATCAACCCATGCACAAAAATAGCTTTTTTAAAAAAATAGGTCTCAGAATCCACCCTGAGGAATCATGCCAACAGACTCCCACAACAAAGATGCGGCAATTTTTATTCTTTACATAATGGGGAGAAGAGGCCTTTCAAAATAAGAGGGCATAGAAATCTATAAAGGATTTAAAAATAGTTCAATACTGTGAAAATGACTGTCTGTAACTGCTTGCTTGCTCCTTTATTGGCTTACACAAAGGAAAGTTAAACATAAACCAGGGCATCCGGAATGAAAATCACTGTGCCCAGTTGGTGCCAGATCCAGGCATGAGCAGGAAATGGAATTCCCATTTGAAGGTACTGAGAGTCTGAAGTAAAGGCTGTGGAGAGAGCAGGTCTTAAAGCTAAAAACCTCTTATGGACTTGGTGCAACAGGAATACATAGCTTGGTGTAGTGGGAGGCACTGAATTGGCTTCCTCCTGCCCTCTGAACAAATTCTTATTGACAGTTCTACAACAATTTCAAGTGTTCAAACCGTCAAGGTGCCCAAGCCAATGCCTGCAGTCAAGACGCTGAATTTGAGGGCTGATTTCTGAGGTGAGTGGAGAAGTGTTGGTGACTCTCTAGGTTCCAAGAAATCTGACACCGACCTCCTTCTGGGGCTTTGGAAATGTTGCTTTATGCCACAATGGATGGAGCATGGGCCTGTGCGTCAGAAGGTCACGGGTTCTAATTCCGGCTCTGCCACTTGTCTGCTGTGTGGCAGTGTGCAGGTCACTTCACTTCTTTATGCCTCAGTTACCTCATCTGTAAAATGTGAGCCCCATAATCGACAGGGACTGTGTCCCACCCGATTTGCTGGTATCCAACCCAGCGCTTAGTGCAGAGCCTGGAACATAGTAAGCACTTAAATACCATAATCTTTTATTGTTGCTATTATTATTATTATTATGCCTCCCTCAGGACAAAACTTCTTTTTAGGGGAGTCTAGTTAGGATTAACTAGTACTTTCCCCTGCAACTTTCACTATTACTCCCAACATATTTGTGAGGCTCAGAAATAATAACAATAATAATAATAATAATTGTGGCATTCATTAAGAACATATATGAGCCAAGCACTGTACTAAGCACAGTGGTAGACACAAGATCATCAAGTCCCAACTAAGTAGGAGGGAGAACAGGCATTGAATTCCCATTTTGAAGCTGAGGAAACTGAAGCACAGAGAAGTGATCTGCCCAAGGTCACACAGAAGTAAAGTGGCAGAGGCAGAATTAGAACCCAGTTCCTTTGACTCCCAAGTTGTGCTCTTTCCACTAGGTCCAGCTGATTATCCTGCCATCCTTAGATGAAACTACATAAATGCCAAAAGTTGTTACAATTAAAGATGTATCTTCTAAAGAGTTAAAGCATATCTTTCATAAAAAAATCCTGGCGATATTCTCATTACATCGACATAAAAAGAGAGCATAGAAGTCTAATTTTACATTATGTATTCCTGTTTGCTATTAATTAACATTTATGATATGGTGTCCACAGCTTCAAGTTACAATTTAGTTGAATGGGATGGATTATAGCCCTCCGGCTGCCTAATCTGTAGTCTAGGGGAAACAAATATGTATATGCATATTTATAAATAATAATAATGTTGGTATTTGTTAAGCGCTTACTATGTGCAGAGCACTGTTCTAAGCACTGGGGGAGATACAGGGTAATCAGGTCATCCTATATGAGGCTCACAGTTAATCCCCATTTTACAGATGAGGGAACTGCGGCACAGAGAAGTTAAGTGACTTGCCCACAGTCACACAGCTGACAAGTGGCAGAGCCGGGAGTTGAACCCATGACCTCTGACTCCGAAGCCCAGGCTCTTTCCACTGAGCCACGCTGCTTCCTATGTGCATGTACGGGGCATACTATCAACATACACTATAAAGGCTATTCTCTCAAAATACAAAGAATGTCTGTACAAAGAACAGTGAATCTACAAAGAATGTCTGTACAAAGAACAGTGAATCTACCCTTGACGGAGCTTCCAGTCCATTCAACTGCTGGGTGATGTCCACTGAGGAAGAATATTGAGCCATGAGACGACAGGGTAAGACAGACATACTTCTGATACAAACGGTTTTATTTCTCAAAAAATGTGGGTGTTTGTGAATGGGTTGTATTGCGGGGTGTGTTTTCCCACACACTTACTGGCAGAGAATTAAGTTCTATTCCAGAACCAACCATAACATGATAGACTAGCCTTACAGGTAGGGTAAAAATTCCCTCTCCAACTGCTCGCCCACCTTTCATTCTTTTGACCACCCCCCCCACCTTCCTTTTTTTTTTTTAATTGCATTTGTCAAGTGCTTACTGTGTATCAGGTACCCTACTAAGACCTGAGGTAGACTCTGGATAATCAGATTGGACACAATCCTTGACCCACATAGTGTTCACAGTTTTAATCCCCACTTTTCAGATGAGGTCACTGAGATACAGATAACTGACTTACTCAAGGTCACAGAGCAGACAAGTGGCAGAGCCAGAATTTGAACCCATTCATTCATGCGTTCATTTAATCATATTTACTGAGTGCTTACTCTGTGCAGAGCACCGTACTAAGCGATTGGAATGTACAATTTGGCAACAGATAGAGACAATCCCTGCCCAACAACATACTCAAAGTCTAAACGGGGGAGACAGACAACAAAACAAAACACATAGTCTGCGTCAATATCATCAAGATAAGTACAATCATAGATATATAAACATCATTAACAAAATGGAATAATAAATAATACATACAAATATGAACAAGTGCTGTGGGGAGGGGAAGGGGGAAGAGCTGAGGGAGGGAGAAGGGGGAATGGGAAGGGGAGGAGAATTCATTCATTCATTCAATAGTATTTATTGAGCGCTTACTATGTGCAGAGCACTGTACTAAGCGCTTGGGATGAACAAGTCGGCAACAGATAGAGACAGTCCCTGCCGTTTGACGGGCTTACGGTCTAATCGGGGGAGACGGACAGACAAGAACAATGGCACTAAACAGCGTCGAGGGGAAGAACATCTCGTAAAAACAATGGCAACTAAATAGAATCAAGGCGATGTACAATTCATTAACAAAATAAATAGGGTAACGAAAATATATACAGTTGAGCGGACGAGTACGGTGCTGTGGGGATGGGAAGGGAGAGGTGGAGGAGCAGAGGGAAAAGGGGAAAATGAGGCTTTAGCTGCGGAGAGGTAAAGGGGGGATGGCAGAGGGAGTAGAGGGGGAAGAGGAGCTCAGTCTGGGAAGGCCTCTTGGAGGAGGTGATTTTTAAGTAAGGTTTTGAAGAGGGAAAGAGAATCAGTTTGGCGGAGGTGAGGAGGGAGGGCGTTCCGGGACCGCGGGAGGACGTGACCCGGGGGTCGACGGCGGGACAGGCGAGACCGAGGGACGGCGAGGATGTGGGCGGCAGAGGAGCGGAGCGTGCGGGGTGGGCGGTAGAAAGAGAGAAGGGAGGAGAGGTAGGAAGGGGCAAGGTGATGGAGAGCCTTGAAGCCTAGAGTGAGGAGTTTTTGTTTGGAGCGGAGGTCGATAGGCAACCACTGGAGTTGTTTAAGAAGGGGAGTGACACGCCCAGATCGTTTCTGCGGGAAGATGAGCCGGGCAGCGGAGTGAAGAATAGACCGGAGCGGGGCGAGAGAGGAGGAAGGGAGGTCAGAGAGAAGGCTGACACAGTAGTCTAGCCGGGATATAACGAGAGCCCGTAATAGTAAGGTAGCCGTTTGGGTGGAGAGGAAAGGGCAGATCTTGGCGATATTGTAGAGGTGAAACCGGCAGGTCTTGGTAACGGATAGGATGTGTGGGGTGAACGAGAGGGACGAGTCAAGGATGACACCGAGATTGCGGGCCTGCGGGACGGGAAGGATGGTCGTGCCATCCACGGTGACGGAGAAGTCTGGGAGCGGACCGGGCTTGGGAGGGAAGATGAGGAGCTCAGTCTCGCTCATGTTGAGTTTTAGGTGGCGGGGCGACATCCAGGTGGAGACGTCCCGGAGGCGGGAGGAGATGCGAGCCCGAAGGGAGGGGGAGAGGACAGGGGCGGAGATGTAGATCTGCGTGTCATCTGCGTAGAGATGGTAGTCAAAGCCGTGAGAGCGGATGAGTTCACCGAGGGAGTGAGTGTAAATGGAGAACAGAAGAGGGCCAAGAACTGACCCTTGAGGAACTCCAACAGTTAAAGGATGGGAGGGGGAGGAGGCTCCAGCGTAGGAGACCGAGAATGATCGGCCAGAGAGGCAAGAGGAGAACCGGGAGAGGACAGAGTCCGTGAAGCCAAGGTGAGATAAGGTATGGAGGAGGAGGGGATGGTCGACAGTGTCAAAGGCAGCAGAGAGGTCAAGGAGGATCAGAATGGAGTAGGAGCCATTGGATTTGGCAAGAAGGAGGTCATGGGTGACCTTAGAGAGAGCAGTCTCGGTAGAGTGGAGGGGACGGAAGCCAGATTGGAGGGGGTCTAGGAGAGAATGAGAGAGAGGAGAAGCAGAGGGAAAGGGAGGGCTCAGTCTGGGAAGGCCTCCTGGAGGAGGTGAGCTCTCAGTAGGGCTTTAAAGAGGGGAAGAGAGTTAGTTTGGCGGATATGAGGAGGGAGGGCATTCCAGGGCAGTGGTAGGATATGGGCCAGGGGTCAACGGCGGGACAGGCGCGAACAAGAGACCGTGAGGAGGTGAGTGGCGGCAGAGGAGCGGAGTGTGCGGGCTAGGCTGGAGAAGGAGAGAAGGGAGGTGAGGTAGGAGAGGGCTAGGTGATGGACGGCTTTGAAGCCAAGAGTGAGGAGTTTTTGTTTCATGTGAAGGTTGACAGGCAACCACTGGAGGTTTCTGAGGAGGGGAGTGACATGCCCAGAGTGTTTCCGTAGAAAGATGAGCTGGGAAGCGGAATGACGAATAGACTGGAGTGGGGACAGACAGAAGGATGGGAGATCAGAGAGGAGGCTGACACAGTAGTCCAGTCGGGATATTATGAGAGCTTGTACCAGAAAGGTAGCAGTTTGGATGGAAAGGAAAGGGTGGATCTTGGCGATATTGTGAAGGTGAGACCGGCCGGTGTTGGTGATGGACTGGATGCCTGGGGTGAATGAGAGAGCAGAGTCAAGGATGACACCAAGGTTGCGGGTCTGTGAGACGGGAAGGACGGTCGTGCCGTCCACAGTGACAGGGAAGTCAGGGAGAGGACAGGGTTTGGGAGGAGCTCAGTCTGGGACATGTTGAGTTTTATGTGGCAACAGACATTCAGGTGGAGATGTCCTGAAGGCAGGAGGAGATAAAAGCCTGGAGGAAGGGGGAGAGAGCAGGGAGGAGATGTAGAGGACCCAGGTCCTCTGACTTCCAGCCTGTGCACTTTCCACTAAGTCAGGCTGCTTCTCTGCTACTAGCAACTTTCCTAATTCCCCCGCCTCCCAAACTGGTCTCTCCAGTTATCCCTCCCTGCCCACTATGCACTGGTGGTGGGTTTTTTTTCCCCCTTTTTTTCTGAACTTTAATCATGGTAGTGGTTGGCATGTAATATACGTGCCTACACATATAGTCATTGCATGTTCCCTGTCAATAGAAGATAGGGGGACAGAGTTGTCAAAATGTGGTTGTGAACTAGTTGTGAATTGTGGCTCTTCAAGGAATACTGCTTCAGATAAACAGAAAGGCATCATCGCCTAGTGGAAAAAACACGACTGAGAGTGAGGAGATCTGGGTTCTAGACCTGACTCCACCACTTGGCTGCTGCGTGACCTTGGGCGTGTCACTTAACACCTCTGAGTCTCAGTTTTCTCCTCTGAATAATGGAGATAAAATGTCTGTTCTTCTCGCTTGGGCTATGACTGAACCGATACTTATATCTACCCCAGCACTGAGGACAATGCTTGCACATAGTAAGCACTTAATAAATACTATAATGATTATAACATGAATGTATGAAAACTGTTTTAACTTCTTCATTAGCATTTCAAAGGGAACCAATTTCAAGTATTTAAAATTCATTATTTCCTGGAGAGTGGCTTTAAGCAGTACAAATTACTTCCCAGTGAGGTGCTAATGATCACTGATAAGTATCAGATAAATGTCAGAGCAACAACTAAAGTACAATTAGTTCAAGCTTTAAAAGGCTCTTCTACAATCTTCTTGAATTCTGCAGGGTGTTAGAAGCCGTGTACTGTTTCCATTATTTTCAAACCATATTCCCCTACTGAACTCTCATTTCCCACTGGAATAATCACTGTTCTAACAGAACGTTTTGATAATATGCAGGATCACAACTACCCCACTGCAGGAGAAATGCCTGTGTGTCTGAATACGCACCTACCCAGCAAACTAGAGCAGACTGGGAGGCCCTGGCTCATGGCAACGGAAGCAGAACCAAAATGGAACCACAAGGCTACACCAAACCAAACGCCCAACTCAGCAGGTGTGACCCAACGCCTGAGATTAAACACACAAACTTCCACTGGTTTGGCATTTTGTTGCCAGAGGATGGACAGTGCTGGGTGATCATGGGCAAGTCGCTTCACTTCTCTGGGCTTCGGTTATCTCATCTGTAAAATGGGGGAGAAGACTGTGAGCCCCACAAGGGTCAGGGACCAATTTGCTTGGATCCATCCCAGTGCTTAGTACTGTGTCTGGCCCACAGTAAGCCACAAACACCATAATTGTTGTTATTATTATCGTAAGACACAGAACGAACTGTAGGAAAGCACTGGAGCTACTTCCTCCAACCACTGCTGCCAAATGATGGCAGTCTGACAATCTGGGAGGCTCTGGAAAGGGAAGATTTTAAAAGAGATGTATTTCCAGGTACAGGTAGAGAGAGGTTTAAGCCTCAAAGTGCCACACAGAGATCAGGCTCAGGAGATGGCGTCTCTGTCACTTACTATATTTATAAGCAAAGAAAACAGCAAAGAAAACACATCCATAGTCAGTGCAAGACTTGCCAAACTTTACCTGAAATTTCTGGTATGGTGTGCCTGACTACAGGATTCCTGGCAAACTCTTCCAGTCCTAAGGTTCTCTGACTTCATTTCTCTCTACTTACTCCTAGAAAACAATTATTAACTGTGCAACAGATAATGATAACTGAGGTATTAAGCACTTATATGCCAATGGTTTTCACTGTCTTTTTTCAAAGTTGTCCTCAGCCATGTGTACTCCCCATCTTTGTCCAGGACTGGGCACCACGGCCTAGTGGCAAGAGCCCGGGCTTGGGAGTCAGAGGACGTGGGTTCTAATCTCAGCTCCACCACTAACCTGCTGCATGACAAGCAAATCAGGTTGGACACAGTCCCTGTTGACGTTGGGCTCACGGTCTCAATCCCCATTTTACAAATGAGATAACTGAGCCACAGAGAAGTGAAGTGACTTGCTCAAGGTCACACAGCAGACAAGTGGCGGAGTCGGGATTAGAACCCATGAACCTCCGACTCCCAAGCCCGTGCTCTATCCACTATGCCGTGCTGCTGGGGATTCAGACTGAGAGCCCATGTGGGACATGGACTGTGTCCAATCACTCAATCCATCAATGGTATTTATTGAGTGCTTACTATGTGCAGAGCAATATGATGAATTTGTATTTACCCCAGCCCTTAGTTCTGTCCTCGGCACATATTAAGTGCTTAACAAATACCATTAATATATAGTTGAAGCTTGAACTGTCATCTACATAACCCCTATTGCCAGCAGAAGTTCTTTCACTACAAATTCAGATATAACTACCTCATCCGCCTCCTTGAATGCCCTTGGTTTCTCTCACTCATCCTCCAGTTCAATTTTCCCCGTTATATCACCACAGATCCGAACAGCTGTTTCCCTCTCCCAGGATAAGTTATCTTGTCTCCAATAAGGTCTTTCTGCACTGAAGCTTCTGGACCTCTGACAATCGATCAGCCAATCAATGGTATTTAATGAATGCTTACTGTGTGGAGACCACTGTACTAAGCGTTTGGGAGAGAACAATACAATAGAGATGAACAATGATTGATTCCCCCTCTAGACTGTAAGCTCATTATGGTCAGGGAATATGTCTACCAAATCTGTTGCACTGCACTCTCCCCAACACTTAGTACAGTACTCTGCACACTGCAAGTGCTCAATAAATAACATTCATTGATTGATTCCCCATTCTTGACAGGCCTAGGAAGAATATCCATCAATGGTATTTACTGAGTACTTAACTGCTTGCAGAGCACTGTGCTAACCGCTTGGGAGAAAAAGCAGATACTTACTCAAGCGTCAGGCGGGAACCTTGCTGTCCCAAGTGCGTAGTATAGTGCTCTGCACACAATAATCACTTAAAAATCATGACCGATTGACTGAATGGTAGGGAGGAAAGGGGAGAGTGCCTATTGTAGGCAGGGATTGTGTCTCTTTATTGCTGAATTCTTTCCTCTGCTCCCCCTCCTCTCCCCATCGCTGCTCCCTTTGCTCCACCCGCCTCCCCAGCCCCATAGCACTTGTGTATATATGTACATATTTATAATTATAATTCTATTTATTTTTATTAATGATGTGTATATATGATTCTATTTATTTATAATGACGCCTGTTTACTGCTCTTGATGTCTGTCTTCCCCCTTCTACACTCGGAGCCTGTTGTGGGCAGGGATTGTCTCTATTTGCTGCTGAACTGTACTTCCCAAGCTCTTAGTACAGTGCTTTACATACACTAAGCACTCAATAAATATGATTGAATGAATGAATGTACTTTCCAAGCGCTTAGTACAGTACTCTGCACACAGTCAGAGATCAATAAATACAACTGAATGAATGGATGAATGAATGGAGAGAGAAGGGTAGAGGAGAAATTTGCAAATCCTCCTTGGGCTCTTACTACACAGAACTCTAGAGTACTTTCCCGGGCAGCTTTGCGACTCTTAGGGGGGCAGATCTGGCTAATAGCTTTTTCATAAGTACCTGGCTTTAAATGTATTTTTTTCTTTGAGGATTTTGACATTTTTTGAACCTTTAATGCAGATCACGCAGAAGATGGGAAGGGGGGAAGCCAGGTGAAAACAGACCAGGGGTCCTCTTCCTGCAAAAAGCCTCCAGGTTCCAGGCTGAAGAAAGACCCCATGGGAGTTCTGGTTGCAGAAAGAACTCTGGTCGGGGAGAACCCTCTTCAATAAGTGGCATATATTCAGCACTTACGTGTGCAGAGCACTGTACTAAGCACCTGGGAAAAATATAACAGAATTGGTAGACATGATCCCTGCCCACAAGGAGCTTACCGTCTAAAGGGAGAAATAGGCATTAATTTTCACCGACTCATGAAGACGACTTGATCTCTGCCTTTATGGATCTTACAATCCAAATAGGGAGAGAATAGATATAAATAAGCAAATGAACACTGATTAAAGGGAAAGAACTCATTAATAATAAGTGGCTAAAAAAAATAAATGGATAAAACACATAAGAGCTGAGACAGCTGTTCAGGACAGCATGATCAGGTTAATGGGGAGGTTAATCAGGAATGGGGGAGCGCAGCATGGTCTAGTGGATAAAGCACGGATCTGGGGGTCAGAGGACCTGAATTTTAATTCCGGCTCCACCACTTAACTGCTGTGTGACCTCAGGCATATCACTTCACTTCTCTGGGTTTTTATGGTTTTTTTAATGGTATTTGTTAAGCGCTTACTATGCGCCAGGTCCTGAACTAAATGCCAGAATAGATACAAGCTAATCAGTTTGGACATACACTCTGGCACACACTGGGCTCACAGTCTTAATCCCCATTTTATAGATAAAGTAACCAAGGCACAAAGAAGTTAAGTGACTTGCCCAGGGTTATACAGCAGACAAGTAAGAGAGCCAGGATTAGAGCTCAGATCCTTCTTGACTCCCAGATCCGTGCTCTATCCATTAGGGCTCATCTATAAAATGGGGATTAAGACTGAGGCCCATGGGGTATGTTAACTGTGTCCATCCTGATTAACATATCTACACCAGTGCTTAAAGTATAGTGCCTGGCACATAGTAAGAATCTAAATTTTTTTTTTAAAAAAGGAGCCTATAGTCTATAGGGAGGGAGACAAATATTAACATAAATAAATTTCAGATATGTACATAAGTGCTTTGGGGCTGAGGATGGGATGAATCTAAGTGCATCTACAAAGGCTGAGGTCCAAGCACAAACACTCTCATGTCTGCTCCTTTGCAGAAAATCCCTGTAGAGAATTGCTCTTAGTAACAGAAATGGCTGTTGATCAGGATTCACCTTTAAAGGCTTCCCTACCCTGGGAGCAGGTTCAGAGAAAAGACCTGCCCCAGATCACATACTGTCGGGAACTTAGACAAAAAAAGAACCCAGATATCCTTGCTTCTTTCCCATTTCCCACTTAGTGGTCCAGCCCCTAGCCTACCTGGTTTCCATTTGGGATGATTAACTTTTTTCCTTCCAAATCTGATTTCCTCAGCTGCTGCACTGGTTAATCACTGGGCTTCCTGGCAGTTCCTTCCTGCTTCTTGCAGAGGGAATTGCCAATTCAAGTTACAATTAATTCTCCTTCAGAACAGGTCACGTTGGCAAGGTAATGACCGTCCAGACTAGGCCTGTTACTTTAATCTTCAAGCTTTGTTCACCTCTCCTCACTGACATGTAATAGCTACCAAATACAGAACACTGTGCCGTCACCCCAAAGCCTAAAGCTTTGGAATTATAAACGCCATTACATTAGTCAGTGGCTCCTACTCCCTCAAATGCACATATGCACATCTCTTTTGTACTGACTCATGTCAATTTATCTCTGATTCCAATCCTTTCACCTTCCAGTTTCTAGATTTCCCCTTACCCAATATTATATCTCAGACCCAAGGTTGCTACCTGCATTTCTAGGGACCCAAACATCTTGGTTTCTAGCAGTTATTCTTCCCATTCACCATCAATAATTCATTTTTCCACATCTCCCTGACAATTAGTTCTCTCTGCACCATTCCCCCTCTTACTTCCTCTCTCCTAGCCCCTTATTCATTGTGTCACCAATGATACCTGAACACCAACTTAAGGAAAGGCTTGATGTCTGCCCTCAAGTATCTTGCAATCAAAATGAGTAGAGACCAGACATAAATCACCAAATTAACACTAGTTAAGGGGGAGAGAACTGATAAATAAAAACAAGTAAATTAAAGAAAAAAACCAGATAAATACATGAGTCCTGAGATGGCTGTTCAGGACAGCACCACCAGGATAATGGCGACATTAATTGGAAATGCTTCCTGGAGGAGGTGACTTTTTACAAAGACTTTGGAGGAGAGGGTGGGACGTGTCCTGGTGAAACTGAAGAGGCAGAACATATCCAGAAGAAGGAAAGGTTTGAGTAATCATTTGGTGGTGGGAGAGTTGAACGAGGAAGACAAGTTTGCTCAGAAGTAGCAAAAACTATGAGGAGGGAAATCATGAGAGAACAAAGTAGATGAGAGAGAACTACCCTTTCCTTCCCTTTTCATTTGCTTGTTTTTGTGTCTCTACTTTACCTCTGGTGCCCCTCAACAATCAACCAAACTCTTCTCCAGAGCAAATCATCTTCACTTTTATGCACAGTATCACCCCTCCTCTGCCACTGCCAGCAGATTCACAATGCATGTCTTTGGGAACTGGGAGAAAACATTCATTCACTTGATTGTATTTACGGACACTTACTGTGTTCAGAGCACTGTAGTAAGTGCTTAGCCATGGCACCTGAACCCTCTCCTTCTGGACGGCTCAGCACCCACCTTATCCTTTCAGGTCCCGTCCACGGCTCCAAAGTTCTAAATTTCCACTAGTGAAGCCTTAGGGTCTTTCTGGATGATTTTTAAAATAACCCTGAGAAGGTCCACGGAAGTTAACTACAGGTTCACGAACAGTGAATTGTGATCTGATCAAGTTAACTTAATCTCTTGCCTTAAAATATATCCTCCTGATTAAACAGTAAGTAATCATGGTATTGGTTAAGCACTTGCTATGGGCTAAGCATTGTACTAAATGCTGAGGTAGATGCAAGATAATCAAGTCAGCCTTAATTCCTGTTCCACATGAGGCTCACAGTAGGCTCAAGTAGGAGGGAGAACAGATAGTAAATCTCCATTTTAAGGATGGGAAGACTGATGTGGGTACCTTTTATCCAACCATTCCACCGGAGTTAGTTCTTAGCATTCTTGGGTAAGATTTATTTTTAAAATCCTTAGAATTGTTCAGCACTAATTCCAAATGATCAGAGACTGCTTCAAAATGCTAAAGGAACAGAATAATTACCATTTGAATCAACTTACTGAACTCAAATCTCTTATGTGATGAAACGAAGGTAGTATTTCCAGAGAGATATGTGGCAAACTCCCTCGGTAGGAGACACTGCTCTGTTTAAACTGTGCTTTGGCACAAGGGATGTTATGCTAATGTTAGTGACTCACATGCTTCCATCTTGAATATACATTTCACAGCATTAATTTCAGAATCACCAACTGTGCATGAAAGAAAAGAAAAAAAAGACTATTCAAAGGATCTCCAGTAAAGTGTTTTGGAAAATTTGGAAATAAAGAAAAGATTTCTTAAAATCAAGCAGTAAAAGATATTATTCCCTTTCCCATCAGCTGTACCTGTAGGACAAATTCTAAGGATCCATGTCCAACTCACAGACAAACTCCGTGTTTGTTCATTAACTACTTTACGCATTTAAAGTCAGGCCAACATTTTCTTCATGATTTAATTTGGAAGGAGTAAAGTGAAAGAAGTCAAAACATCCCAAGCCAAACAATTCAGATGAGTGATTGAGACCACGGGGGAGGGAAGATTCAGTTGAAATATAACCAGAGAGCAGGACACATGCTAAAACTCACCCTGTTCTAAGTGGTGTGAGACCTATCTAGTTTCCTCTCCTCACTCAATTTAATGTTTCTAAATGTGGTTTGGCTTTGGATTTTCCTGTCTTTGTCAGGAACTGCTGTCTTCTACATTTTCAGTCCCAGTGTGTTAGGCTTTATTTGTGGCTGGAAGTGAAACAAAAGAAACCATTACAAAAATCAAGAAGAAAACAAAGTACAAAGATTAGATTGAATGCTGGGTTTTGATTTTTGTGTCTATATTTTAAGCAAACCATGAAAGAAAGTCCTAAATGTCCCTGTCAATTCTGGCATCTAGTCTTTCTAGAAGAGCTTTCTTTGTCAGGGACAATTTGCAATTTCCTAGGTGACTTGCATGGAGAATTTTCTGTGGGGAAATTAGTCACAGACTAGAAAGAAATGGCACGAAACCCCTTTAGTCTCCCTTTCTGGCCTGCTTTTCCTGTACAGTACACTGACTTGGGGTCTAAGGGTGAGGTACTCAACAAAAAGGGTTTGAGAACCTCCAGGCATAGTCTCCATTGCCCTCCCTCAAGTGCGTCCAGCCTTTCAGCACTGAAAGAGGCATGGCTTAGTGGATAGAGCATGGGCTTAGGGGTCAGAATGCTGTGGGTTCTAATCCTGACTCCACCACTTGTCTGCTGTGTGACCTTAGGCAAGTCACTTCACTTCCCTGTGCCTCAGTTATCTCATCTGTACAATGGGGATTGAGACTGGGAGCCCCATGTGGGACCGGGACTGTGTCCACTAGACTGTGAGCCCGTTATTGGGCAGGGATTATCTTTATCTGTTGCCAAATTGTACATTCAAAGTGCTTTGTACAGTGCTTTGCACATAGTAAGCACTCAGTAAATACTGTTGAATGAATTAATTTGCTCGTATCCACTCCAATACTTAGTAAGTGTCTGGCACACGCAGTAAGTGCTTCACAAATATATATATTTTTTGAGGAGTTAGAGATTCCATGAGGCTAAAAGGTCCCTTTTAGCTAATCTGAATCCTCTCAACTTTCAACTTGGCTTGGAAAACAATGGCTTGTGGAGTGTGAAAGTCAATCAATTGTTCTATGGTACTTATTGAGTGCTTGCTGTGGGGGGGGGGGGGGAGCACTATAGTAAGCGCTTGGGAACGTACAATACAACAGAGTTGATAGAATCAATTCATACCCACAAGAAGCTTGCAAGAGAGAAAACATGTTCTTCCCCTCTTACCGTCCTTCTTTCCAATAGTTCTTAGTACTTGGTTCTTGAATCAAATATGTAGTGATTGCAGCGTGACGTAGCGGATAGAGTGCGGGCCTGGCAGCCAGAAGGACCTGGGTTCTAATCCCAGCTCCACAATTTGTCTGCTGTTAGAGACCTTGGCCAGGTCTCTTCACATCACTTCTCAGTGCCTTGACTACATCGTCTGTAAAACTGGGATTAAGACTGTGAGCTCCATGGGCTGATTTGCTTGTATCCACCCCAGAGCTTAGCCTGGCACATGGTAAGCACTTAACCCATTAGTATTATCTTCTATCTACCCCAGTGCTTTGTGCAGCGCCTGGCACATTATGATGACGATGATGATGATGGTATTTGTTAAGCGCTTACTTCGTGCCAAGCACTGCTCTAAGCGCTGGGGGAGATATAAGGTTATCAGGTGGGGCTTATTTTACAGATGAGGTAACTGAGGCACAGATAAGTTAAATGACTTGCCTGAAGTCGCACAGCTGAAAAGAGGCGGAGGCAGGATGAGAACCCATGACCTCTGACTCCCAAGCCCGTGCTCTTTCCAGCACTTAGCAAACACCATAAAAAAGAGAGGCATGCCTGGCATCTTTCCAGGTGAACAGCCTTTACAGTACCCACTAAAGAATAATAACAACAATAAGAATAATTGTAGTATTTGTAAAATCTGTGTCAAGCACTGCTCTAAGCTCTGGGGAAGATACGGGATAATCAGGTTGGAAAGAAAACAGCTCTCTGCCTCCTCAACTTCGGGTGAAGGAGCCGCCATTCCCTTTCTAAGCCGGTGCGGGCCAGAGATTCAAAAGTATATTTATTTTCACCCCTTGGAGAGTGGTTGGCAAGGGAGGGTGGGAGGGGGCGCACAGACTCTCAACCCTACCGGAGGGCCTGGAAACCATCCAGCTAGGGCAAGTTTGGGGCGGCCTCGGAGTGGAGCACACCACCGGACGCTGATTTTATCAGCCCTCGATGCCATTAAGGAAATCCACCTCCTGTTGGAAAAAGCTTCCAAAGCCACAAGCTCCTGTATTGATCAGTGTTCCGAGCCACCGATCTAACACTCCGGGCTCTGGAGGCCCAGGAATCACGGCGAGCTCTTGCCCCTCCCCAGGAATACCGATCTTTTGGCTCACACACCCGCCTCTGAGTTTCCTTTCTTCACCCCAGTTGGGAAATGAGGAAATGGTCAGGGCCCTGGAAGCCAGACAACCTGAAGCTACTTGTACACGCCCTGGGGTGGAAATAGCCCAGGGTCTTATCATGAAAGCAAGATTATTTCCACTTTAGGACACATTCCTTCTCCCACCAGCTGAAAGAACAGTTCTCTTCGTACTTTTTATCCCTCCTTTTTGGAAAAAGGCCCAAGAAGCAGGCTGGCTACTGGATAGAGCATGGGCCTGGGAATAAGAAGGTCCTGAGTCCTGCCACTTGTCTGCTGTGTGACCTTGGGAGAGTCACTTTCATTCAATCACATTTATTGAGTGCTTACTGTGCGCACAGCACTGTACCACGAGCTTGGGAGAGTACAATATAACAATAAGCAGACACATTCCCTGCCCACAATGCGCTTTCTCTCCTCGGTGCCTCAGTTACTTCATCTGTAAAATGGGGATTAAGACAATGAGCTCTGTGTGGGACAGGGACTGTGTCCAACCCAGTGATCTTGTATCTACCTTGTATCTTGGGGAAACAGCGTAGCTCAGAGGAAAGAGCATGGGCTTGGGGCTCAGAGGTCATGGGTTCTAATCCCGGCTCCGCCGCTTGCATCAACTGTGTGACTTTGGGCAAGTCACTTAACGTCTCTGTGCCTCAGTTACCTCGTCTGTAAAATGGGAATTACGACCGTGAGCCTCACATGGGACAATCTGATCACCTTGTATCCCCCCCCGCCCCCCGTGCTTAGAACAGTGCTTTGCACATAGTATGTGCTTAACAAATGCCATCATTATTATCTACCCCAGCACTTAGTACAGTGCCTGGCACATTGTAAGTGCTTAACAAATACCATTTAAAAAAAGGTTTATGAAAGAGCCATTTATCTCCCTCTCCTAACTCTACCCTGCCACCTGATATATGATTCCAGCCTGGTATTACCAAGTTACCCCAAAGAACATATATCCAACAGAAAAAAAATTGAAAATGAAGACCAATTCACCTAGTAGTGCGAGCACGCCCTGAAGCCAATATCTAAGTGCTTCCTTACTATCTCAGTGTGGGAACTTCCCTGACAGGCCTACATTACTGTTTTCAATTTTATTGCACCTTTCTTCTGGGATCCTAATGGGTGTTTAGCCATGAGCTCACTTACCCATACCACATCCTCTCCCTGATCTACCATTTGCAGAGACTAACCTCTGTAGGCCTCAGTTTCCCCATACAGGGGTAGGAAGTAACCGGTCCAGGATCAAACATAGTATGTAATGAAATTGGGAACTGAACCCAGATTTCCTGGCTCTCTTTCTAAGGCCACATCTGCTACTCTGAGTTCCCTCTCCTGGCCATGACATTCACCAAAATCATCTCCTTTCTGGACCTAATCAAGTGCACTTAATATAATCCTGGGATTTGACACAGGAAAAAAAAAAAGGGCTGAAGCATGTGTCCAGCTACAGAATTTCATTTAGTTTCCCAAGCTCATCACCATAACACAAATCTGAGGTAATAACCTGGAAATTTGGGGAGCAGCAAAACTATCAAAAATTTCTCAACAATATCTGCTTTTTGCTTAAAACAAGGTATTCACACTACCACCTTCTCAGAAAGCAGTTAAGTGGAAGAACTGGGTTGTCGGTACCGTGACGTTCATTAAATAAAATAAAGTCACAGAGACACGGTTGCCAAGTTTGTTTTGCAGACCACTGTGCAGCTCTGCTTGACTCCTTGGAAAAGGACTGTTTTTGCAATTCCAGAGTGGAGCGGAGGAGAGAGCTGAGTACTCCATATCCTGATGAGATTGGCTTTTCTGGATCTCGGGTTTGGAACGGCACCAGCACACGGTACTGGGGAGGTAAGTCTGTGAGTTGAAAAAAAAAAATATCCGAAACATGAAAAGCTTTTGTGACTGATCTTCCAGATCCAATGGCCCAGATGGACAAGGATCAAGGGACTCTAATAATAATAATAATAATGTTGGTGTTTGTTAAGCGCTTACTATGTGCCGAGCACTGTTCTAAGCGCCGGGGTAGACATAGGGGAATCAGGTTGTCCCACATGGGGCTCGCAGTCTTAATCCCCATTTTACAGATGAGGGAACTGAGGCACAGAGAAGTCAAGTGACTTGCCCACAGTCACACGGCCGACAAGTGGCAGAACTAGGATTCGAACTCATGAGCCCTGACTCCAAAGCCCGTGCTCTTTCCACTCAGCCACGCTGCTTCTCCTGAGTTTTAGGGTCCAATATCACGACACATCATACTCTCACAGACACTTCCGTTGACGCAGCAGGTTGGGATGCTACCCGGGATCACTAATTCCTGATTGCTCCCAGGGTTCCAGAAAGCTCTTGGGGAAATAGCAGAGCATCAGAGCCCAGTTCCAGAGAGCACTTAAAGCTCAAATCAATTATCAAGGCCAATAATCAATAAATCCATCAATCAATCATATTTTTAAAAATACTTAAAAATATGTACTTTGTGTGCAGAGCACTACACTAAGCGCTTGGGAGAGTACTATATAACAGAGATGGTAGGCACAATGAGCTTACAATTTAAAGAGGGAGACGGACATTAATAAAGAAATTATGGATATGAACATAAGTGTTGTGGCTAAGGAAGGGATGAATAAAAGGTGCAAATCCAAGTGCAAGGGTGACGCAGAAGGGAGTGGGAGCAGAAGAAATGAGGGCTTGGTCAGGGAAGGCATCTTGGAGGAGATGTGACTTTTAATTAGGTTTTGAAGGAGGGAGGAATGATGGATTGTCAGATATGAAAGTGGAGGGAGATATAAGCTAGAGATAGGATATGGGTGAGAGGTTGCCAGTGTGAGAGAGAAGCAGCGTGGCTCAGTGGAAAGAGCGCGGGCTTAGGAGTCAGAGGACATGGGTTCTAATCCCGCCTCCGCCACCTGTCAGCTGTGTGACTTTGGGCAAGTCAATTGACTTCTCGGTGCCTCAGTTACCTCATCTGTAAAGTGGGGATTAAGACTGTGAGCCCCACGTGAGACGACCTGATTACCCTATGTCTACCCCAGCACTTAGAACAGTGCTTGGCACATAGTAAATGCTTAACAAATACCAACATTGTTATTATTATTAATTATTTTATAGACGAGACCGAGGTGCAGTGAGAAAGCTGGCATCAGACAAGTGAAGTGTGAGGGCTGGGATGTATTAGGAAATCAGAGAGGTAAGGGAGGAGGGGGCAAGGTGATTTACTGTTTTAGGGCCAATGATAAGTTACAAAAGCACAGCTGCCAAGTTTGCTTTGCAGACCATCGTGCATCCTAACGTCCAACTTCCCTCTTGGCACTGAGGGCCTCGGCTCCCAGCGTGCTGTACGGCAGTCACGCTGCCTGTCCAGAAATCCGCGCAAGCTCTCTTCCACATCATCAAGCTCTCCATCCCATTCTGCCTTCTACCTTCTGCCTTCTACCATCCCGGTGGGAAAGAGAACAGCACCAGCAGCATGAGAACTCCATAAAACCTCGGTGGCTGCTGGAGCGGTGTCTGTGGCTACGAGGGTACCTTGGACTCTGACCCACGAGGAGCCTGAAATCCTTCTCCTCTAGCCATAACACCCTGCTGATTTTAGGTTTTACTGTATAAATTTACCCTTGTCTTTTATGCTGTTTTAGTTTATAATGTATCTGTCTTCAGTCCCCCTCCCTCATCATATTTTTTAGATTATGAGCCCCTCGGGAACAGGGCTTGTATCTAATTTCCACCTGTGTATTCTTTTCCAGTGCTTAGCAAGGTGCTTGGCCTGCAGTAAGCCCTTAAAAAAAACTATTACTATTAGTAGTTCAGGACTGTGGGTAATATTTAATATCACCAGTCCAAAAGAAAAGTGAGTCACTGCTGGGGTGGCTTTTTTCTTTTTAAAGAGAAATATTTCAATCTTTAGTATTTTCAACACCAAAATGTTCCAGGCCCTAATTCATTCAATCCTATTTATTGAGCACTTACTGTGTGCAGAGCACTGTACTACGCGCTTGGGAGGGAACAGTGCAACAATAGGCAGACGCATTCCTTCCCCTTAAGGTACCTAGAGTCAAGTTAGATGGTCTTGTCTTGTTTTACGCTATCGAGTAATGTCCAACCCATAGCGACTCCATGGACACATCTCTCCCAGAACGCCCCGCTTTCACCTGCCATCGTTCTGGTAGTGTAGCCGCAGAGTTTTTTCGGTAAAAATACGGAAGTGGTTTACCACTGCTTCCTTGCACGCGGTAAACTTGAGTGTCTGCCCTTGACTCTCTCCATGCCGCTGCTGCGCAGCACGGGTGAGTTTTTACTTGTAGCAGATTGCCTTCCACTCGCTAGCCACTGCCCAAGCTAGGAATGGAATGGATGTGCCTCTGCTTGACTCTCCTTCCCACAGCCGAGACTGAGAGAGTACTGGAAACCCTCCAGGTGCGATCCTGAGAGAAGAAGTTAGATGGTACCAAGGCAATCTCCTCTTTTTGACGATTGCCCACTGAGGCCCAAGCCAGAGAGAATGAATTTAAACTTGAATCGATCTTATTTATTGAGTGCTTACCCTTTGCAGAGCATTGTATTAACAGCTTGGGAGAGTACAACAGAGTTGGTAAACACGTTTGCTGCTCAAAGCAAGTTTAGTCTCTAGAATCTCTTCAGGGTCCTCCTGGCATGAAGATTTTTACGGCACGACTGCGAAAGGTATGCTGAAAATCCCTCTACATTACAGGCCATGGGGCTAAGGTGACCAGATGGCCTGTATTAATAATATACTAGTGGAAATTGTTCAACGCCTATTCTGTGCCAAGTAAAACACTAGGTGCTTGGTAGCTACAGTATATACCCATCAGACACAATCCCTGTCCCAAACAAAACTCAAGGCAGGACAATTAATTCATTCATTCTATTTATTGAGCACTTACTGTGTGCAGAGCACTGTACTAAGCACTTGGGAGAGTACAATACAACAATAAACAGACACATTTCCTGCCCATAACCATCTTATAGTCTAGAGGAGGGGAGATAGACATCAATACAAATAAATTACAGATATATACATAAATGGACAATCGTGTCCCACCACACGAGAGGTCTAAGGTAGGATCCACTGAGGGTTCTGCATTTGGCCAAGGTGACAGAAGCAACATGGTCTAGGGGAGAGAGCACAGGCCTGGGAGTCAGAAGGACCTGGGTTCCAATCCCAACTCTGATACTTGTCTGCTGTGTGACCTTAATCAAGTCACTTTAACTTTTCTGGGCCTCAGTTCCCTCATCTGTAAAATGGGGATGAAGAGTGTGAGGCCCATGTGGGACATGGACTGGTTCAAATTGATTAGCTTGTATCTACCCCAGTGCTTAGTACAGTGCCTGGCACATAGTAAGTGCTTAAGAAATACTATATACTGGCCCTTCTGGGAAAGCTAAGGGAATCTGTCATTGCTGGCATCAAGTCAGCTGGGCACCCCAGGAGTTAATCAGCAAGGGCCAGTTTAGGTGAAACTGGGCCACTGTGGAGGCGACACTAGCCCCTGTCCTGGGTGTAATAATAATAATGATAATTATGGTACTTGTTAATCACTTACTATGTGCACTGTTCTAAGTGTTGGGGTAGATATAAGATAATCGGTTGGACATAGCCCCTGTCCCACATAATCTTAATCCCCATTTTACCGATGAGGTAAGTGAAGCAAAGAGAAATTCATTCATTCATTCATTCAATAGTATGTATTGAGCACGTACTAGGTGCAGAGCACTGTACTAAACACTTGGAGTGTACAATTCAGGCAACAGATTAGAGACAATGACTTGCCCAAGGTCACACAGGAGGCAAGTGGCAGAGCCGGGATTGAAGCCCAGGTCCTTCTGACTCCCAGGCCCATGCTCTTTCCTCTAGGCCACGCTGCTTTTCACTAGACACATTCAGATAAATGGACACACACCCGCTCATAAAAATCAGATGGTGCCGTGTTCTAGGAGCGCCCAGACCCTGCCAGGGAACTCCCCGTTGCAGCCGTACTCCAAATTTTGCCAGCACAGCCCTTGCCGCACCCACTCAGGACCTGGCAAGCCTTGAGCAGTGGTGGCGAGCCCAGTGACAGGGCTTGGGTGGAGGTTGGCAGGATGTCCTGCAGTGTTTATCTTGGCAGCAGTATCTCCACTGTACAGTGTGGAGTGCTTGGCACAAAGTAAGCACTTAAATACTACAATTATTATTAGTATCTGTATGTATTTTGTTTCTGTCCCTTACCCACATCTTCTGCCTTTCTTGTCCCTCTCTTTTCCGCCTCTGCCTGTCAATAGTATTTACTGAGCACTTACTGGGCAGAGCACTGTACTGAGCACTGGAGTGTACAATATTACAACAGACTTTCCCTGCCCCCAATGAGCTTACGGTCTAGAGGTCTTAATGCCCCTCTCCGTTTGTCCCTCTTTGCTCCCCTCTTCCTTATCTCTTGGTATTTTACACGCTCTGTCTTTTCCCTTCTTGGCCCTTCTTTCCTTCTCCCTCTGTCATTTTTTCTTTTCCCCATCTTCTCACAACTTGTTTCTGCACATCTCTGACCCTATTATCTTTTTGTCTTTTCTACATTTCCTGCCTCATCCTCTAAGGGCCCTTCTCCCAGCCCAACTGAGCTCACAAAACTCTGGTCATTTTACTCAGGACAAGAGTAATCAATGCATCAGTGAATTATTGGTATTTACTGAGTGTTTACTATGTGCAAAGCACTGTACTAAACACTTGGGAGAGTGTAATAGTTGGTAGACACGTTCAGAGCTGAGCAGAAGAAAAGGTAAATCTAAGAGGACTAAATGGGATCCAATTCCTCCCTCCATAAACACAGACACAGCTCTGGGACATAAATTTAGGTGTCAGTTTCTTAATGTAGAAAATGGGATTATAAATTCTCCCACTTTTTCTCAAAAGAACACTTGTACAGCCTGCACTCATGAGTGGCTGTGGACACCATGAAGAGGATAATTACTCAGTGTAATATCTGGCTCATTGTTTCCCAAACTCAGCCTTTGGGTCAATGACACTACATAACACAACGAGCGGGCTACCAAATCATCTAAAATGTTATGCTATGCTCTGTCAAGTTCTAACCACATTGCTCAGCACACAGTAAGCGCTCCATAAATACGACTGATTGATGGATTTTCCTTAAGCAAAGCAAGCAGTACGTGTTGTAAGCTCCAGTTCCTGGATTCCAGTTTTGGCTTTGGAATTTTCCCTGTACCTTGAACAGGACTTGAGCAGCTCCTGGGAGAACAGTATTAGAGCTGGCTGATGCTAGCTATTTAGCCCAAGCCTCTTGCATCGATTTAAGAATACATCATGCTCATTCTCTGGCAGAAGATCTAGATGCGGACCATGGTTCAAACAGAGCTGCAGAGGCTGGGATTTTCCTTCCTGTTCCAGCTAGCGCTAATGCAAAGAGCAGAATCCTGAAGTCCAAGGGACTATCGGCTTGGAAAGAGGTACCGATCACCCCTGGAAGTCAAAAGCACAGACACATCTCGCTGTGAGCGTAGCCTCTCCCCAGCAGGTATGGCCCTGACTCAGTGAGCAGATTTTTTCTTGAATTAAAACTCAACCTTCATCCCTGACTTCTGCTGCCAAAACCCCTTACTCGGGCCCCTCCTCTCCTTTCATCTGGACTAATGTTGTTATTCCCACTACAGGATTCACATTTAGCCTCCCGTCGCTCGCCCAAATGTAAAAGGAAGTCCAATTTAAGGCCCATCCTCAGAGACCGCTGGCTCTGTGCCCAGTTCCGTATCAGTTCCCTAATCTGCAAGGCTCTTGCCACAAAGTCCTCCTGTGGTTCTGACCTCATCTCTTTCTGTTCTCGGCCCCTCTACTGATCCTTTCCATTCCCCCATCTTTTGGCTCTCCTTCCTTCTTGAGTGTCCCTAGTTTACCTTCCTGGTCTTCCCAGGGACCCTTCCCCTCCCCCAGTATCCAATTCAGAAGCAACACCTCTCCCTTCCAAGCTAGGCACCTAAGCTCCTCCAGTTTCATGTTCTGTAGAACCCATCCTATGATGACGACTCAGAACTATCAGCTCTGCCAGGTTATATCAAGGAGACACAGAACTCATCTCTATCTGATAGATATCTGCATATCAGGGAAGGTGTCTACCAACTCTGTTGTATTCAACTCTCCCAAGCCCCGGGAGCACAGCGCCCTGCATTTGGTAAGTGCTCAATAAATATAATTGGTTGGCTGACCTCCATACTAGTGATCCAGACAGAATTTTAGCCCTAGGCAGGGGGCTCAGTGAGAAAATGATGGAGATGCGGAGGAAAGAGAAAGAAGAAGAAAGGCTTGGAAGACCTGATAATCGTTCACTAGGAAAGGGGGTTGCTTTTCTAACCTTTTCTGGCCTGCAAAATTTGGACGAAAGAATACTTCCATATCAGGGATGGTTTGATACTCTCAGAAAGAGGTCAGCAAACTGAACTGAAATCTGAGAAGAGCAACACATGACGAATCAAAAATGAAAGAGATGGAAGGGCATAAGAGAAGAAATACCTGTCAACAAGGAAGAACTGACTTAAGGTGGTTCAAAAAAAGATAAACCTATGGACCAATAAGCAAAAAATACCTAATGAAGAAAGTTAATCACCTGGTCTCTGAAACTAGAAAAGGACTTACATGGCAGAGAAAGATTTAGACATTTAGACTAGACATCAGGACAAATTATTAATATAAAACGACCAGGCGTATTGCTTTGGGTGGGACAGTCGCATTTTCAGGGATTCTGTCCCACTACCCTAAAGCCTAAGGTAGGTCTTGTTTTGGTTGGGGTGGTAGGCAGAACGCTTAAGTGAAGGGTGGTGGCTCTCCCAGCATTGAAATGGTTGCTATTGCTGCCCCCTAAGGAAGAGAAAAAAGGAGAAAGGAAGAGGAGGAGGAAGAGATGAAAAAAGAGAAAGAAGAAAAGAAGGAGGAGAAAGAGGAAGAGAAGAACGAGAAAGAGGAGAAGAAAGAGAAAGAGGAGAAAGAGGAAGAGAAGGAGAAAGAGAAGAAGAGAGGCGGAGGAGGAAAGGGAGGAAGAGAAAGAGAAGAAGGAATAAAGAGGAGGAGAAAAGAGGAAGAGAAGGAAGAAGAGGAAGAAGAGGAGAAAGAGAAGGAGAAAGGAGGAGGAGGAGAAAGAGAAAAAGGAGAAGGAGGAGGAGAGGAGGAGGAAAAGAGGGAAGAGGAGAAGTTGAGGGAAGAGATGGAAGAGGAGAGGGAACAGAGGAAGAGGAGGAGAGGGAAGAGAAGTTGAGGGAAGAGAGGGAAGAGGAGGAGAGGGAAGAGGAGAAGGAGAGGGAGGAGGAGAAGGAGGAGGGAGAAGAGGAGAGAGAGGAGGAAGAGGAGGAAAGGAGGAGGAGAAGGAAGGACAGCATTGTTTTCAAGTTTGAAGGAGCTATTTTGGTCACTGTATGTCTGCTTTCAGCCCTGCCAGAAATATACCCCCTGGCTGCACCAGAAACTCCTATTCATGGCCCAGGGAAGCCCAGTTGAGCACAAGTAGGAGCCTTGAGGGAGAGGGGGCAGCCAGGAGGATGGTGGAGGGTGGCTGAGAGCTGAAACCTGGACGTGACGGCAGATCCAGCATGGTATAGTGGATAGAGCACGGGCCTGGAAGTCAGAAGGTCACGGGTTCCAATCCCAGGCTCCACCACCTGTCTGTATGACCTTGTGCAAGTTACTTCACTTCTTTGTGCCTCAGTTATCTCACTTGTAAAATGGTGATCGAGACTGCGAGTCCCAAGTGGGACTGATCTGATTTGCGTGTATCCACCCCAGCGCTTGGTTCAGCGCCTCGCACATAGTAAGCGCTTAACACATGTCATAATTAAATATTATTATTATTAATACATGTCAAGGTATTCCAGAGGTGGGGGCACTAAACAAGAGATAAAGCCAGGGCTGGGGCAGGAGTTGAGGCGGGACCAGACCCTTCCAGGCTGGGACCAAAGAGCAGGCGGCCCTGCCACTGTGGCAGTACAAGAAGAAATACTGAACCGCGAGCCATGCCGCAAGCGAAGAAGAGCCACTTGTGGCTCACAAATGGTAGTTTGGCCACTCCGCTATACTCAGCAGAGCAACAGAAAAGCAAATTACACCAGCAACTTTGAGGGAAGCAGGAAAACATTTTTAATTTGAGGACAGAGAGGTCCATCTTTGCTTCATATACCTCAACGTGGCTAGTGGAAACCCCTGGAAGAGACACAAATTGGACTCCGACAACTCTCTGACAGATTTCTAATCAGGTCAGATATAGACACTGTCCAATATGGGGCTCAATGTCTAAGATGGAGTGAGAACAGGTACTTAACCCACGTTTTACAAATGAGGACACTGAAGTACAAAGAATTTAAGTGATTTGCCAAAAGACACACGGCAGGTTTCTGGCTGAGTCGGGATTAGAACGCAGGTTCTCAGTTATATGTCTGAAAGAGAAAACTGAAGACTCACCACAGGCAAGTCGTTACCCTGGGGAAGAGATATCAGATGTACTCTGAAAACTTTTTCCCATCTCTGATTCTCCTATTCTACCTAAGTAATGACGCTCCCTTATTTTACTCTTATAATAGTCATCTTGGGCTCATTAACAAATCCAAGATACTTTATATCTGAGATTATGGCAATTTCACATCCATTGGGTAAGCAACAGCTGCTTAGAGAAAGGAAAGAAAACAGGCCTGTCAGAGCTCTGGAGTAGAAGATTTCGGAGAAAGCCTATAGTTAACAACAGAAACATGTTTATGCTGGATCAGAGAACCTCAACTCGCCTTCCCCCACTAAAATTACTTTAGGAGAATGATATCATGACATCATCCCAACTGTGACTACATTAAGGCAGGGCAATTACAGATAATCAACTTACACTATATCTGCCGGGTTATTTTTAGCTGTTTTATTGAGGTTTATCGAGAGAGTGAAGGACTCCATTTGGCTTAGAAATATGATGTTAGCAGGGGGCACTTGCTTGCTGGCCATTGAGATTTTCTTCTTTTCATTTTTATGCATGAGTTTCTTGGGCATTCATTCACCCATCATGACAAGAACACAGGTACCATGGCCAGTTAAAGTAGCTTCCGTGAGTCTCAATACTGGGACCTCACAGAGTTCCATAACGACTGTGCTATCTGCTAAGCGTTTACTATGTGTCGAACACCTTATTAAGCACCGGCGTAGATACAAGATGATCAGATCCCACAAGGTGTCCACAGTGTAAGTAAGAGGGAAAACAGGCATTGAATCCCCATTTTACAGATGAGGGAACTGAAGCCTAGAGGAGTTAAGTGACTTGCCCAAGGTCACACAGCAGACAAATGGTAGAGCTGGAATTGGAACCCAAACCCCCTGACTCCCAGGCCTGTGTTCTTTCCAGTAGGTCCCGCTGCTGCTTCTCATCTCCTGGGTTTACGCAAATTTACGTACCAACAATAGTTGCGCAAAGACGACTTCGCTGAAAATAGCAGCACCGAACTGTTTCTGCTTAGATAAAGGATAGAAAATAAAGGTATCAGCTTTGTGGGGAGATGTAGGGACTTGAGTATCTACGAAAATTTAAAAATGTGTGGCTGAACTTGGCTAATTGTTGCTGGAAGAGAGAGCCACTTTTCTCTACCCAGCAAATGAACGGGCTGGATCCTAAGAAAAGAATAAGGATGTATCAAATAGAGATTCTAGTTGATCCTACTTGATTTTAGTTCTGCCTCTCTATTCTAGTTGTCTACTGAATGAGCTTGGGTCAGACAGTTTATGGAAAAGTGCAAATAGCAATTTAAACATCAGTGGACTAAAGCTAATTTCCTCAATCGTGTGAGATAACTCCAGGGACCAGTGAAACTTTGAAAGATCTGGATATCTAGTTCAAACTTGGCATTCTGAAAGGATCATGACAGAGGAGGATTTTCATGTCGGGGAGTGCCTGATATCATTTCATCCTGCCTTTTAAGTTTCCAATTTGATTTGGGACAGGGAGTGGAGAAGAGACAGAGAACCACAAATGCTCATCCCCCCGCATCTCTATACAACTGTTATCCCGACTTGCCAAATTTAGATGTTGTATAAGGCATGGCTAATTAAAATATCTACTGCAGAAATACAATTGCAACAATGGCAGAACTCCTGGAATTTCCTGCATAATCCTCAAGGCACGACTGAAAAAGTTGAGTTTTGCCAACCAAGAGCTTTAGCTGGTTGATCTGTTTGAATCAGAACTATGGAGGCTGGGCTCATGTTCTGACCATCGCATCACATAGTAAGAATAAGAGACTCAGTCTGTCTAAAAACAGAGGGAAATCAAACATATTGAGTGCTTATTGTGTGCAGAGCACTGTATTAAGCACTTGGGAGAGTAGGACAGAATTATCAGACACATTCCCTGCCCATAACAAGCTCACAGAGACTCAGTCTATCTAAAAACATAGAGCAATCAATAAATCGTGTTTATTGAATGCTTATTGTGTGCAGACCACTGTACTAAGTGCTTGGGAGAGTTCAATCAGCAGCCTCTCCTGCTTCTGGCAGACCAGTACTCCACCTGAATCAGCACACTCATGCTGCTGAACCTAGGACGCCCTCCTAAAAATGGGGACTACATCTCAACAGTTTCTGATCTCCCCCACTGCAGATGGAACTCATTCTTTTGAAGTAGAAACAGCAATACACATCACAGCCTTGTCCACAGACTAAAAAGGAGCTATGACAACCTAACTCCAATTGCTAATTGTTTCTGGAAGAGAGAGCCATTTTTCTACCCAGCAAATGAAGGGGCTGGATCTTAGAAAAGAAAACAGACCTAATAAATCGGAGATGACTTGATTTTAGCTCTGTTCCTGCCTCTCCATTCTGGCTGTCTACAGAGTGAGCTTGGCTCAGAGCAGCTGTGGAAAAGTGCGGATAGCAATTTAAAGACCCGCTGATAAGGTGATCTTCTTACCCACTTCCCTTTATTGTGTCCATGCTGTTGTTCCCTGAGAATAATTTTCTCCAGCGGGGAAAACTGTGTGAAGAGCTGAACGGCACCAAGAAAAAATGCCTTATGGAGAAAACCCCTAGCAGTGCCCCCTGAAAAATAAAGGCAGCCAGTCAATCCGCTTACTGTGTGCACAGCACTGTACTAAGCGCTTGGGAGAGTACAATATAACAATAAACAGACATAGTCCCTGCCCACAGTGTGCCATTTGCTTCCTTTCCTGCACTCACCTCTCTGGCATGCATACATGCATGGGCACACACACAAACACACACATACACACCTTCCCCCTCCGCCACACCTTTTCCACCGTCCCGCCTTCCTCCACCCGCCCAGAGCAGGACATGACCAGAAACACTTGGTAAAGGTGACTTCCAAGTGATTTTACTACAAATCATAACAGCCAACATCCCGAGTTCAATGACACAGGGCTCTGAAGTGGACATTTCACTCCCAAGAAAGTTCTGGGGAGTGGGTCTACGGGGCTACGTTTTCTGTTTTAAAAATGCAATTCGGCAAACCTTTAAATCAAAGTACTTGATATCCTTTCCTCCCTTGCCTAGAGGCTCACACCTGCTCTCCACAAATAAATTCAGAGAAGCGAGGATAAAAGTACCTGATAAAAACAGGGAAGGCAAGTGAAAAGATGATGAGTCACGTAGAGCCACGGGCAATTGGCATAGCTGGTCCTACTCTGGCGACGTTCCTGGGGCCGGAGTCTCCCAAGAAAGCCCACCAAGATTAAAATGGTCTTCAGGGAGGGATGCTATTTCCTTAGGTGATGCCAGTTTTGAAGCTGAGACCCCCTTTTCGGTGGCACTAATGCCCTTGTTGATGTCTTCTTAGTCCAAACATGTGAAAATAGAAGGATTTAAGTGAAGAGATCCATATGGATGACAGGTGGGAATCAGGCAACCTACTTAACAAACCAATGAGTCTTCCTGTATCTCGGTTACGGTGGGAAGGAGTGCAAACCCTGCAGGCAGCAAACAGACAGGTAACATTGCTATCTCATCCTGCAGTCTGGTCCCCCACCCCATGATGCGATGACCTCGGTGGGCAAAATAACCCAGTTCTCATCACCCCGGCGCTTCTTTGGCTCTCGTTTCTGGATTTCCAAGCTGTCCTCGGCTTCAAAACAGCTATATGCTGGTGCAGAAACTAAGATGTTTGCTCAAAGCTCCATCCACCTGTTGTAACCCAAAAGCAACTTAGCTAGTTCAGTGGTTAAGCTTCTCCTGATGGGAAAGAGCTATCTGCTCAGGAGATGGACAGGCCAAGACTTTTGGTGTTTGAGGCAAAGGGAATGGACATGGGATGCTGTTGAACCTAGGTGGGAAGCAAAAGTTAAAAAGAGAGAGGCAGCCAACCCTAACCACATAAGACTCTAGGAAATGGCTTGATCTGCCCATTAGATCAACCCAGTCCTGGCTCCATCCATGGTCCAACTCAGATGGAAACTGGCTATCAGACTGGCTTTTAGGGCATGCTGACTGTTTACCTCTCCATGTTTTCCAACTCCTGCCAATTTCCTGGAGAATCCAATAGTTAAAATCCCACTGACAACACCCAGCTCTACAGTGACTGAGAAAAGGCTCAGTCAATCAATGAATCAGAGATATTTATAGAGCATTTACTATGCAGAACACTGTACTAAGCACTATTCACCTAAACTGGACACAGATCAAAGGACTTTAATACACAAACTTTTTAACCCACCCATGAGAGGAAGTAAGAAAGGATTTTTTCTATTGGGGTCATGAAATGGAGCACAAAGTGCTTGCTAGTCTAATTTCACTCTTCACAAGTGGTTGGATCCCTTTCTGCATATTAGGAATTAAAACACCAACAAGACTGAGGGGTGAATCATTAGCCTGTAAGATTCTAGACTATACATTTCTTTAGGTGCCCTTTGTGTCCACCAGTTGTGTTGTACTGTGCTCTTCCAAGTGCTTAGTACAGTGCTCTGCACATAGTAAGTGCCCAAACAATAACTTCGATTGATTGTCCAGTCCCTTCCTTGATTAATAACAATAATACAAATTATTTTGGCATTTGTTCAACACCATGTGCCACGCACTCTAGTAAGTACTGGGGTAGATGTAAAATGTATGATAATCATGGGGCTCACAGTCTAATTAGGAGGGAGAACAAGCATTGAATTCTCATTTTACAGATGAGGGAACTGAGGCACAGGGAAGCTAAGTGACTTGCCCCAGGCCACACAGCAGACAAGCAACAGAAACGGAATTAGAACCCAGGTCCTCTGATTCCCAGCCCCTGCTCTTTCCACTAGGCCACGAGGGTTCTCATCTGATTCATTTGATTTAGATCAGAGTAAGTGGATTATTTTCCCCTTTATGTGGAGGGGGCTTCACGGTTATCCCTTGTTCCATCAGCTGAATCCCCACCAGAAACTGCTCATTGGCTACCTTGAACCTGGGAAAGAGATTCAGTAAGTGGTTAGACAAAGAAGGAGTAATGATAATAACGGCATTTGTTAAGCGCTTATTATGTGCTAATCACTGTACTAGAAGCTAAGGTCTCTCCTATGATTAGCAATGCCTTGTCATGGCAGGAGAGTTTGCGTACGCCACTGAAGCTTAGAACTATGCCACTGAGAGATATTCTCTTGCCGGGGTTACCCACAGTGGAGAGGTCCAAGGTGAATCGTAATGAGCTTTAAAGCTGATGGTGATGAGTTTCTATTTGATGCAGAGTTGGATGGGCAACCACTGGAGATTTTCGAGGAACAGGGAGAAGTGGACTGAACGGTTTTTTTTTTTTGAATACTGATCCAGATAGCAGAGTAAATAAAGTAAGGACTGGAATAGGGAGATATAGGACGGGGAGAGGTCAGGGGATGCAGCAGTGAAGGCAGGCTATGCTACATGCTTGGATCAGTACAATAGAAGATTAGATGAAGAGAAAAGGATGGATTTTAGTGATGTTACGTATGTTGAACCAAAAGGATTTGATGGCAGATTGAATATGTGGGTTGAACGAGAGATGGGCTGAGGATAATGCCCAGATTATGGACTTGAGAAACAGGAAGGATAGTGGTGTTGTTTACATTGATGACAAAGACAGGAGGTGGACAGAATTTGGAAGATGAAGAGTTCTGTTTTGCACATGTTAAGTTTTAAGTTGGGGGTCACATTCAAGTTGGGGGTCACATTCAAGTAGAGATGCAACACTGCAGAGAAGGAGAGAAGTCAGAACCGGAGATGTAGAGTAGGGAATCATCTGTTCAGAGATGGCAGCTGGAGCTGTGGGAGCTAATGAGTTCTCCGAGGGAGGGGGTGTAGATGGAGGATAGAAGTGGACCCAGAACTGAGCCTTTAGGGACTCCCCAGTTACAGGGTAGGAGGCCGAGAAGGAACCTGCAAAAGAGACTGAGAAGAAGCAACCAGAGAGATAGGAAGGAGAACCAGGAGAGGACAGTGTCAGTGAAGCCAAGGTTAGTTAAAATATTTCAAGGAGGAGGGGATAATCTACAAGTGTCAAAGACAGCGGAGAAATCATGAAGGATTAGGATGAAGCAGAATCCGTTGGATTTGGAGTGAAGGGTGCAGAAGCCAAGTTGGAGGGGGTTAAAGAGGGAACTGGAGGCAGTTGGTGTAGACAACTCACTCACAGAATTTACAGAGGAATGGTAGGAGGGAGCTGGAGGCAACAAAGGATTTTTTTTTCCAGATAAGGGATACATGAGCATTTTTGAAAGCAGTGGGAAGAAGCCACTTGAAAGTGAATGGTTGAAGATGGTGGTCAGGGAGAGGAGAAGAGATGGGGAAAATGATTTGATAGGATGGGAAAGGATGGGGTAGGAGAGGCGAGTGGTGGGGGGAGATTTTGAGAGGAGGAGAGAGATTGCTACTGCTGGAAGGTTGGGAAAGTCGAGGAAGTCGCAGGAGGAAGGAAGGATTGGAATAGAGCAGGGAAGATTTTAGGGAGTTTGTGCCCGATGACAGAGCAGACTGAAACAAACATCCCTCTCCAATCAGCAGCCCCAGATGCGCAGCATCAGGGACCCATAAAGTCAGGCTTCGGCAGCTCCAGGAAAGAGATGGCTGGGACCCCTCCATCTGATGAATTACCTCAGTAGGGTCCTTTCCAACCTCCATAGCAATTTTTTTTCTTTTATGGTATTTAAGTGCTTACTATGTGTTAAGCACTGTGCTAAGCACTGGGGTAGATACAAGCTAATCAGGCTGGACACCCTCCACATCTCCCATGGTGACCCACAATCTTAATCCCCATTTTCCAGATGAGGTAACTGAGGCCCAGAGAAGTGAAGCGACTTGCCCAAGGTCACACAGCAGACAAGTGGCGGAGCCAGGATTAGAACCCGGGTCCTTCTTGCTCCCAGGCTGTACCCACTAGGCCAAGTTGCTTCCACAATTACATATGTCTGTGGGATTCTGCTATGTGGCAGAAAGAGGTGAATTGTTCTAAAAGCCAGCCTTTTACAGGCCCAAGTTCGGGAGGATGGAAGAAAGTCTCCAGGCCTTCACACCTACATGTTGGGTTCCTCCCTCAGCGAATGCATTAAGAAACCATTCCTTCTCCTCCTTCCCAGCAACCAGTAAGCAGCTGGAGCTAACTCTCCAGTGTCTGCCAGCGACCCAGAACACATATGAAAAATGCTTTTGAAACTAAGCCTCCTCTATCAGATGCTTCAATATGTAAAACATGCTTTTACTTTTAGGTTTTCTTTGCCAATGTACCTTTCCTCCATGGCTTCGGTAAACAACAAGCCAAGAGTCCCCCGTGGTTTCCATAGACCGAACGGAAGGCTGGAGTCCTAAGAAAATGGCCCTCCCTGAGCTCTAGCTGCAGCCCTCTATAAAGATGAGAAGAACCTCCAAGCACTTAGGAATGCTAAAAACCAAGAGTTCTCAACACCAAGCAACGACTGGAAAAATGTTCGCTGAAGAGAAATCTCAAGCTCACATTTATTACGGATGGCACAAACTTCTCCCATCAAAAACCATGGGAGACAAGGAATTTATTGCTGTGATACTGAGGCATCTGATAAAAGACACGTAGTATTTGGGATAGATACAATGTAAGGTCAGAGAACTTGGGGTCTAATCCCAGCTCTGACACTTTCATCCATTCACTCAATAGTATTTATTGACCGCTGACTATGTGCAGAGCACTGTACTAAGCGAATGGAATGAACAAGTCGGCAACAGATAGAGACAGTCCCTGCCATTTGACGGGCTTACGGTCTAATCGGGGGAGATGGACAGACAAGAACAATGACAATAAATAGAGTCAAGGGGAAGAACATCTCATAAAAACAATGGCAACTAAATAGAATCAAGGCGATGTACAATTCATTAACAAAATAAATAGGGTAATGAAAATATATACACTTTCATTCAATTCATTCAATAGTATTTATTGAGCGCTTACTATGTGCAGAGCACTGTACTAAGCTCTTGGAATGAACAAGTCAGCAACAAATAGAGACAGTCCCTGCCGGACACTTGCCATCCTCATGGCCTTGGGCAAGTTGCTTAACTTCTCTGTGCCTCAGCCTCCTCATCTGCAGAATGGTGATTTATACCTGTCCTCCTTCCTAGACTGTGAGACCTACATGGGGCCTGATTATGCTGAATCTACCCCAGTGCTTGGTACACAGCACACATTTAACAAATCCTATTATCATTACTATTATTACTGCTGTTATAAGCAGTTTGGACACAGTCCCTGGCTAAGAAGGATGGAGAACAGGTATCTGATCTCCATTTTACAGCTGAAGAAACTGAGGCCCAGGGAAGTTAGATAACTTGCCCAAGGTCACACAGCAGGCAGGTGGTGAGGTCAGGATTAGAATTCCTGACTCCCCTACTCTGCAGCTCATGAGCTCTTATCTTCTGGGATTTGGTCCAGCTAATGGTTATGGCCTGTTACTTCATTCATCACCCCACTACCCACCTCCCCCTTTAGACTGTAAGCCCCTTCTAGACTCTAAGCTCTCCCAAGTGCTTAGTACAATGCTCTGCTCAGAGTAAGTGTTTAATAAATAACATTGACTGATTGATTCATGCTTTGAGGCTCCTGCTCTGAGGAGCCTGTTGGCTCAGTGGAAAGATCCTGGGCTTCGGAGTCAGAGGTCATGGGTTCGATTCCCGGCTCTGTCACTTGTCAGCTGCGTGGCTGTGGGCAAGTCACTTCACTTCTCTGTGCCTCAGTTACCTCATCTGTAAAATGGGGATTAACTGTGAGCCTCATGTGGGACAACCTGATTACCCTGTATCTACCCCAGCGCTTAGAACAGTGGTCTGCACAGAGTAAGCGCTTAACAAATACCAACATTATTATTATTATTATTGTTGTGCGTAGGGAATGTGTCTATCGTTATATGTACTCTCCCAAGCACTTAGTACAGTGCATTAATGCACTCCCAATATCCAGAAAATTGAGTAAAATATATAAATATATTGAAATAGAAGAATTAAAAAATTAAATGGGAATATGCTTTTACGGTCAAATTATATTGTAAATATGTGCCAGTAATGAAATATTATGAAATTGATTATTTGTTCATATGTAAATGTGATGTTAATTTTCAAAGTGCTATACTTTGCATCTTATTAAGCAAATAGGAACTTTGTACTGACAGAGTAGAGATGCCATTATTTATGCAAAATAGATATTTATGGCAAATTGAAATGGGCTATAACCACTCTATTCAAGTCAGCCCAAATACTTCAAAAAGGAAGAGGAAGGGAAGTACTTAAAGTCAAGATAAACTTTGCTTCATTATCTCCTTATCTTGAGGCAAGAGAGTGTTATAACTAATGTGTCATTAAAATTCAATAGCACTACAGAACCTAATAGAAGACTGTTATAATGGGGGTTTGCTTTTATAAACCTAACCCAATTGATTCACAGGTGAAAAGTTCACGGGACCGAGAGTCGAAAGACAAGAGTTCTAATCCCAGCTCCCTCGCTGGCCTGCTGCCTGACCTTGTGCCTCATTTCCCTGGGAAATGGGGTTAAAGTACCACCATCCCTTCTTAGACTGCGAACCTGGTGAGGGAACAGTTACAATGCCAGATCTCACTATGTTATTTCGACCCCAGAGCTTAGCGCAGTACTTTGACACAGAGTAAGAGCTTAATAAATACCATAATAGCTACCATTACTATATCACATAGGGGAAAAGGAAGAAGAAAGAGAACTGAATAAATCAGCTTGTTTTATAATCTTACCCATCCCACTGCCCAATTTCAAATAGAGGACAACCGCCCCAGAACACAGTGTGTCTATATACAGAATTAATTTACAAGCATCTCTCTTTGTTGTTGGGGGAGGAGGGGGGGCGGGAAGACAATTATTGTAACCTGTCTGACCTAGACAATAGAAATTGTGACCTTTCCCATCCCTAGGGGAATTTTCTAGAGACTTTCAGTGATTTACAAGGACTGCTTACACTCCAAGCAATCTGGACTCTCCCTCAGACAGCCATAAATCATGCTTAAGAGCAGGTATGTCTCCGAAGTCACTTCAAGGATTAAAGAGAAATTGAAATGGCCCATCATGCCACACTGACCACACTCAGTGGTCACTAACTCCTCACTCTTCACCAAATTACCCCCCTTTCAGATTTTGCTCTAGGAGCACTTTAGTGTTCATTATCTGGGGCTAAATTAAAACAAGAGACACATACAGACATGGTTTCTCCGACCTTATCAGGGGCGATCATGAAATACGCTTTCTTTTGTCACCTGCGCATTCGCATCGGATCCGGGAGAAACTCACTCGTGGATTCTCCAAATATTCATATGCCAGGCAGAATTTCTCCTGCTCGTGACCAGAAACCACAAAAAATGCTTCCTTGTCATTTGCATAACTACCTTCTTCTCCTCAGAGGCGGGGAGACGACTTCACGGAGGGAGGTGCAAAGATTTGATTCAGTTCACCTTTGCATAACAATGCTCCAGTTTTAATAAGGCGCCCTAACTTGCGTGGCTCCATCTGGGGTCAATTTTCTTTCTTTTCCTCCAGCCGGGGAGAAGGGACACCTCCTGACTTCATCGAACATTCTTGGGGCAAAATCATAGAGGTTTTTTGTCTTTGAAAAACATCCGTTTCCAATACACTTGAGGTCAAACACCCATCGGGTTCCAAACCTTGGAAGCTATTATGTCCTTTCAGAAGAAGTCAGGCATTGAGCCCTTAGCACTAAGGAGCAAACTCTAAATGATCCTTTTAAACCTTTAAAATGACAGGCAGAAACAAGGGTATTTATCAAACCACCACTGTGTACTCTCTGGCCAAATACTGTAATTCAATCCAAATGGATCCTGTAACCACAGGATTTTTTTTTTAACAGAGAGTAAGTGCCTGCATGACAGGAGATTCGAAAATGCTGAAGTTTTTCCATTCAAATTTGAACTTGGGTGACGTGCATAGAAAAATGCACTTTCCATTTGCCCCCATTAACCAGGAAGGCACTGAAAACTGGTGTTCTAACTAAAACCAATTCTCCATGGGGTGATTTAAATAATATGGTTTGGGGTTGGGTGTTTTTTCTCCAACTTCCATCCGGAAGGGAAATATTAATACGCTTTGTCATTAGTACGAGGGAAGTGTTGGCCAAAGGGCTGGGAATAAAATGAAAAAAAATAAAAATAAGAAATTTTTAAAAGCCCATATAAGATCAGGAATATTTCATGTCACAGAAAAACTAAATTATGTGTAGCACAATTCTTGCTAACCTGCAAGAACTAGATGAGAGATTTCCAAGAGGGATGTCCTAAAAGTAATGGCGGGAGAGAAATAAGCAAATCAATACAATTAAAAATATCACCTCTGTAATATTGTATTCTCCCAAGAGCTTAGTATGGTGTTCTATACACAGTAAGTGCTCAGTAAATATAACATTGATTGTGAACCTTTTCATCATCTGAATCAATCAGTAGTATTTACTGAACACCTACTGTGTGCAGAGTATAAACTTGAGAGAATATAATAAAGTACAATAAAGACAGGAAGGTCAGGTAAACACATTTCTGTGCCCTTCATCAAAATCTGCCAGCTCTTGGAATCTAGTTTATTTTAGCATCTTTGTGTGACCTTTTATCATATCAACATTTGGAAGAATTCCCTTCATCTTAAACTGTAATTTTGCCAGAGGTTAAGGGCACTCTTTTTTGTTGTTGTCTTTTAAACTTGTTTTTTGAAAATGTATGCTAACAATATGATAAGGCAAAATGATGTCGCCCGGATTAATTGAAATAAGTGTGAATATTTCAAAAACAGTTTAATTGTAAAATTGAAAACATATTTGGTTTAGGAAGAGTTCTCCAAGTTTTGATTTAGAAGCCTTGTAGGTGGAGGGGGATGGAGAAGATGGGTTCCAAATGTGAATCTAGGAGCCTGCAGTCAGAAAGTTTGGGGGCACCTCTGCCTAGAAGCTTGGGGCAGGGAGGCACTCCACACTTCTATCAAGTGATGTCAATAGAGTTCTTAATGTTTCAGTGAGCACGGACATTTTGATAGGCTTCCTCAAGCCCCTGCAAGTCAACCAGCAGTGGCAGTAATGGTGTTTACTGAGCCCAACACACTGAAGTAAGCACATGGGAAAGTATAACAAAAGCAAATTATTAATAATTGTAGTATATGTTAGGTGCACTGTAAAAACCACTGGGATATACACAAGTTAAATGGATCAGACACAGCCCCAGTCCCACACATGGATTCTAGTCAAAGGAGGGAGAAGAGAAAATGACATGTTCCCTGCCCACAAGGTGCTCATAGTCTAATGAGGATCCTATTCTTAAAAAGTGGGCGGAACAGAAAAACCGAGATCAGTGAAGAACAACTATGCCAGTATGAAAGACTAGACTCAATCAGAAAAAAATAAGTGAATATGCAACTGAAGATATTAGACATGTACAAATTTACTCAAGTGCATATTCAGTTAGATATGTAATTGTTGAAGACAGGTATAAACACACAGATGTTGCAGGATCTGTACTCCTCAGGGTGTTGGAGATTATTTGGGGAAGGATTACAAGAGTGGCCCAGTAGATAGAGAACGGGCCTGGGAGTCAGAAGGACTGGGTTCTAATTCTGGCTCCACCATCCGTCTGCTGTGCGACCTTGGGCAAGTCACTTCACTTCTCTGGGCCTCAGTTACCTCATCTGGAAAATGGGGATGAAGACTACGAGCCCTATGAGGGACAGGGACTGTGTCCACCCCAATTATCTTGTATCTATTCCAGCACTCAGAACAGTGCCTGGCACAAAATAACTGCCTAACAAATGCCACAATTATTATTATTACTAGAGGTGGTGGAATTCTGTGAAATCTCTGAAGACAGGGAGAGCTGAGGTCTAGCAGACTTGGGTGGCAATAAAGAATTTCAGGCCCTGGGGACAGTGTGAGCAAGTGGTCAGAGAAGTGAGTTGAGAGTACGGAAAAATTAAAATAATAATTATGAAAGCTAGTAAGTGTTTATTATGTGGCAGGCACGTTCTAAGTGCTGGAGTAGATACAAGTTAAGCAGTTTGGACACAGTCCCTGCCCCACATGGGGCTCACAGTCTAAGCAGGAGGGAGTAGGATTTAATACCCATTTTACAGCAGGAGTAACAGAGGCACAGAGAAGTTACTTGACTTGCCCTAGATCACAGAGTGGACATGTGGCAGAGCCAGGATTAGAGCCAAGTCCTCTTGACTCGCAGGCCCGTGTCCTTCCCATTAGGCCACACTGCTTCAGAAGATGAAGGAAAGATGAAGCAAATTAGAAGATGAGTGAGGAGTGTGAACTGGGCAGGGAGTGGGTGAAGAGACTCAAAAGATAGATGAAAAAAGCTGGTGGAGAACCTTGAAACGAGTCATGAGTTTTGGGGGAGAGAGGGGGCAACCACTGGAGGTTTTTGAAGAACGAAAATATCTGCTGAGTGTCATTTCAGGAAGATAATTCAGGCAGCAGCAGAGAATATGAACTGAAGTGGGGAAAAGCTAGAGGCAGGAAGACAGAAATGAGACTAATATTATAGTCTAATTGTGCTGTGATGAGTTGCTGAAGAGAGCTGTTTGGGTGGAGGAGAATGGACAGATCAAGGAAATGCAGGATATAGAAGTTGCTTGAATGTGATAGCCAAAAGGCAATGAAGAATCAAGGATCATACCAAGCGCTGAAGTAGACACAAGTTAAACAGGTTGGACAACAATCCCTGTCCCATATGGGCCTCACCGTCTCAATCCCCATTTTACAGATGAGGTAACGGAGACACAGAGAAGTTAAGTGACCTGCCCAAAGTCACACAGCAGACAAGTGGCGGAGCCGGGATTAGAACCCACGACCTCTGACTCCTGAGCCCGTGGGCATGATCTAGGACCAGGAGTTTTGGATGCAAGAACAATGGAGGAACAGGCGACAATGGAGTTGTATTTGGTGGAGAGGGAAGGGTTGAGCAGCATGGTGTAGCGGATAGAGGATAGGCCTGAGAGTCAGAAGGTCACGGGTTCTAATCCCGGATCCTCCACTTCTCTGCTGTGTGACCTCGGCCAAGTCACTTCACTTCTCTGGACTTCAGTTCCCTCATCTGGAAAATGGGGATTGCGAATGTGAGCCCCTTGTCGGACAGAGACTGTGTCCAGTACGATTTGCTTTACTGCTATCAGGACGTGAACTTTAGCATGAAAGGATGGGAGTGTTGGTAGGGAGAGCAAGAGAGATGTGACAGCCTGGGAAAGACTGAGTGGATCACAGTCTGGAGGTCCCAGTGGAGGGTGAAGACAGAAAAGGTCGTGGTCATACAGCGGTAGGCTGGAATCAGTGAGGTTTGAGCTAGACCGTTGCCTGGAGATGATGAGCTCCGGCACGTGTCCGTGCTAATGTGAGGCTGAAATGGGATGAAGAGGTCAGCCGAGAGAGGAAGAGGGTCCTCGGAGGGTCGGGGGGATCATCGACATGAAGACTGAAGTCTCCGAGGAGCAGAGTCAGAGAAGGGAGTGAGAGAAGGAAGGAGAGGAAGGTGTGAAGTTCTGTCAGAAATGCACAGGGGACCAGAAGGGTGGTAGATACCAGTGATTAGGGTGACAGAGATGGATGAAGCAGGATTCAAAGAAAGGAAAAGGGAGAGAGGAAGGGGTAAAATAGAGTAAAAATGACACGGGGGACCGGGAGGAGGCACAGGCCAACTCTCCCCCTTTTTCCATGAGATGGGGGGAGTGGAGCAAGGTGACTCACTTCTGGAGAGCGAGAGGGCGGGGGCGGTTTGGGGTAACAACAATAGCATCATGGCTTAGTGGACAGAGCACAGACCTAGGAGGCAGAGGATAAAAAAGTCATAAAAAAGTCACCACTTCTCTATGCCTGAATTACCTCATCTGCATAATGGGGATTAAGACTGTGAGCCCCATGTGGGACAAGGATTGCATCCAACTTGAATTGGGTTCTAATCCCAGCTCCACCACTTGCCTGCTGTGACTTCACACAAGTCACATAACTTCTCCGTGCCTAGGGATTTTACAGATGGGGATTCAGGACCTGTTCTCCCTTCTACTGTGAGTCTCGAGTGGGCTGGAGACTGTGTCCGACCTAATTAACTTGTATCTAACCCAGCCCTCAGAACAGTGTTTGGCACACAGTAAGCACTTAAATGCCATAAAAAAGACCCTTCACTTATCTGTGCCTCAGTTTCCTTATCTGTAAAATGGGGATTAAGACTGTGTGCCCCATGTGGGACATGGACTGTGTCCAACCTGATTACTCCGTATCTACCCCAGCCCTCAGAACAGTGCCTGGCATGTAGTAAGCACTTAGCAAATACTATATTATATAAAAAAAGCACAAGCTCCAATCCCATAACCCAATCAACAATTTGGAATCCCCATGTGTTGAGACCAAATGGTACCATCTTATGGGAAATGCTACAACTTAATTTTTAATAGTTATTCCAAAATGGGCATGAAAAAAGGCCATTTTCAATTCAGGCCTTTAATTTCCAAAGCACTGTATCCTTTCACTAGGCCTTGGAGATTGAGCTGCTGCAATCCCATTTTAAGGATAGGAAATTTATCATTATTATTACTATGGTATTTGTTAAGCGCTTACTATGCACAAAGCACTGTTCTAAGCACTGGGGTAGATACAGCTAATCAGGTTGTCCCACGTGGGGCTCACAACCTTATTCCCCATTTTTTTACAGATGAGGTAACTGAGGCAAAGAGAAGTGACTTGCCCAAAGTCACACAGCAGAGAACCCGGGATTAGAACCCACGACCTCTGACTCCCAGGCCTGTGTTCTTTGCACTAGGCCACGTTGCTTCTCAAACCTACCACAGAGATGCTAACTGAAAGCGAAACGGGAAACATTTAGCTTTCACTCAGCACAGGTCTGGGAGTCAGAGGACGTGGGTTCTAATCCCAGCTCTGCCACGTGTCTGCTGTGTGACCTTGAGCAAGTCATTTAACTTCTCTGCACCTCAGTTTCCTCATCTGTAAAATGGAGATTAATCCTACTCCTACTTAGACTGTGAGTCCCATGAGGGACAGAGACTGTCCAACCTATTTAACTTGTATCTATCCCAACCCTCAGAACAGTGCTTGGCAGGTAGTAAGCACTTAAACGCCATAAAAAAGTCACTTCACTTCTCTGTGCCTGAGTTACCTCATCTGTACAATGGGGATTAAGACTGTGAGCCCCATGTGGGACAGGGACTGTAACCAACCTGAATAACTTGTATCTACTTAGAACTTAGCTTAGAACAGTGCTTGGCACACAGTAAGCACTTAGCAAAATTATTAATAAGTGACTTCCCGGAATCACAAAAGTAATCATTAGGGAAGTTGTGACTAACTCTGGCTGCCAGACTGATGTTCTGCTCATTCCGTTAGGCCCCAAATCCCTCGGTTTTAACAGCTAAATATAATGTTTAATTAGTCTTCTAAACGCATAGCTGAAAGGCCATTAGCCAGCCATTAGGCCCAATGTATCCATTTTCTTCAAACAATCAAAGGAAACCCTGATTTACTTAACCTGATTCCTAAAGTAATTCAGTAGAATAAAGGCAATTTAGCACCACTGCCTCAATAAACTTTCACATTTCCTTTCTGTCTGGGGAAGTCTCTTCAGGCTTCTGTCCGGCTGACAGTTTCCCTCCTGGCACATTCCACAGGGCAGCACCTTTCCCAGAAAGATGGCGTGAACCAGGCCCTCCTTCTCAGAGACAGCCTCCTCATCATCAAGGATATTTACTGAACGCTTACAACGTGCAGAGCACTGTACTAAGCACTTGAGAGAGGACAATGCAACCTCACTGACTTGAGTGGTGGAGAGGCGGCTGCAGGACTCCGGGTGATCCCAGTTCCTTCGGCCGGCTCACGTGATCTATAAAAAGGTCAAAGTGGAGACAGATGTTTTCTGCACCTTCTCTACCGGAGGAATCTCCTTCCAGATCTCCGCCTCAAAAGGCCAAGAAGAATCAGAGGTGGAATGATGGTCAAATGGCTCCTCCTCCTTTGGGAGTCTGAAAACCGGAGGATGAGGATAGGCCTCTCCTCAGAAGGCCGGGGACTCCTACCTGGTTTTAAACACGGTGAATTACTCTATAGTCCTGGAAAACAAAACGGTGTCTGTGGAGATGAAATAGAAGGACAAGGAAATGTAGCTGTTACTACAGGGCCTGGGGAGGTACAAGGTGTCAGCGAGGGCAGGATGGACATTCTGAGCTCTGCGCCTTGTTTCTCCCGAGCTTGCCGATGAGGCAGACAGCCTTGTAGATGGACGGCAAGCTCTCTGGGCAAGCGAGCATCGCAACAATGTTAGTATTTGTTAAGCGCTTACTATGTGCAGACCACTGTTCTAAGCGCTGGGGTAGATACAGGGTCATCAGGTTGTCCCACGTGAGGCTCCCACTCTAAATGCTCATTTTACAGATGAGGTAACTGAGGCACAGAGAAGTTAAGTGACTTGCCCACAGTCACGCAGCTGACAAGCGGCAGCGGCGGCATTCAAACCCATGACCTCTGACTCCCAAGCCTGTGTTCTTTCCACTGAGCCACGCTGCTTCTCTAACCTGCCTCACGGCCTACAGCCAGGGAAACTGGCCTCAATTTACACTTCCTCTCTCTCCCTTTATCCCCACTTTCACTCACCTTGGTTTCTATTGCCTTATTTGTTCAGTGCCTACTATGTGTGAGGCACTATATTAAGCACTGGGGTGGACACAAACATACTGGGTTAGACCCAGTACCCGTCATTCGTTCATTCAATTGTATTTTTTAAGCGCTTACTGCGTGCAGAACACTATACTGATGCTTGAGAAAGCAGCTTGGCTCAGTGGAAAGACCACAGGCTTGGGAGTCAGAGGTCACGGGTTTTAATCCTGGCTCTGCCGCCTGTCAGCTGTGTGACTCTGGGCAAGTCACTTAACTTCTCTGTGCCTCAGTTACCTCATCTGTAAAATGGGGATTAAGACTGCGAACCCCATGCGGGACAACCTAATCGCCTTGTATCTCCCCAGTGCTTAGAACAGTGCTTTGCACAGTGTTTAGAAAATACCATCATTATTATTATTATTTATTCAATAGTATTTATTGAGCGCTTACTATGTGCAGAGCACTGTACTAAGCGCTTGGAATGTACAAATGGGCAACAGAGACGATCCCTGCCCTTTGACGGGCTTACGGTCTAATCGAAAATCAATATAATCAGTGACACAAGTTCCTAAATCTTCAGTCTGGTCTGCAGCATGTAGCCAGAGCAATTAACAAAGTAAGCAGCTGCCCGAACAGGGACTTGAACCCTGGACCCTCAGATTAAAAGTCCGATGCTCTACCGACTGAGCTATCCGGGTACTATTATTAGAAGGGAGGAGGCAGACATCATTACAAATAAACAGACATCAATACAAGTAAATAAAATTACAGATATATACATAAGTGCTGTGTGGCTGCGGGGGGGTCGGGGGGAAGAGCAAAGGGAGCAAGTCAGGGCGATGCAGAAGGGAGTGGGAGATGGGGCTCCCACACGGGGCTCACAGTTTCAATCCCCATTTTACAGATGCGGTAACTGAGGCACAAAGAGGTGAAGTAACTTGCCCAAAGTCACAGTGCACAGTCTTGGGAGTCAGAGGACGTGGGTTCTAATCCCAGCTTTGCCACTTGTCTGCTGTGTGACCTTGGGCAAGCCACTTAACTTCTCTGTGCCTCAGTTACCTCACCTGCAAAATGGGAATTAAGACTGTGAGCCCCACGTGGGACAACCTGATTACCTCGTATCCCTCCCAGCACTTGGAACAGAGCTTGGTACATAATAAGCACTTACGAAATACCATTATTATTATTATTATTATTATTAAGTGGTGGAACCGGGATTAGAACCCATGACCTCTGACTCCCAAGCCCATGATCTATCCACTATGTCATGCTGCTTCTCCTATCTGGAAAGGAGAATCAGAAAGAGGAAAGAGATATAAAGGCCAAAGTAGGCACCAACCTGCAGCCCAAATAATAATAATAATGATTATGGTATTTCTTAAGTGCTTACTCTGTGTCAAGAACTGTCCTAAGCGCTGGGGTAGATATAGGCTAATCAGGTTAGACACAGTCCCTGTCCCACATGGGACTCACAGTCTCAATCCCCTTTTTACAGATGAGGTGACTGAGGCCCAGAGAAGTAAAATGACTTGTTCAAGGTCACAGAGCAGACAAGTGGCAGAGCCAGGATTAGAACCCAGGTCCTTCTGACTCCTAGGCCCATGCTCTACTCACTAGACCACACTGCTTCCGAGTGGAAGACCTGAGTTTAGTTAATTGGGAATAGTAAAGCTCACAGTGTTTAGACTGTAAGCTCATTATGAACAGGGAACATGTTTGCTAATTCTGTTGTATTGTCCTCTCCCAAGTTTTACTACTAATAATAATAATGTTGGTATTTGTTAAGCGCTTACTATGTGCAGAGCACTGTTCTAAGCCCTGGGATAGACACAGGGGAATCAGGTTATCTCACGTGGGGCTCACAGTCTTCATCCCCATTTTACAGATGAGGTAACTGAGGCACAGAGATGCTAAGTGACTTGCCCACAGTCACACAGCTGACAAGTGGCAGAGCCAGGATTCGAACCCATGACCTCTGACTCCAAAGCCCGTGCTCTTTCCACTGAGCCACGCTGCTTCCCTGCTCTGCACATAGTAAGAGCTTAATACCACAGATTGATTGAGTGATTGACAGAAAGCAGGAGACCTTCAAAACTCTCTTTTCTCCCCCAGCAGTTTCAAGTCCCTTTCACCCTATTTTTAATACCATTATTCATTCAAGATGGGAGGTCTGTTGCCATTATTGATGGCGTGGTGAAGTCAACCTCATTTTTTTGGCAGAATGAAAATAGGCTATTGCAGGAATCAGGCACAGAGACAGTGGAGACCCAGCACATGTGCCTATTTGTTCATTTTAGATGATCAGCCTTCAGGGCCGGGCTGAGACCTCCCAGAACTGACACCATATGCTCCACAACGCTCAATGGTGATAATTATATTGATTTTTTCCATTGTCTTAATGATGAAGATTTGCTGCCAAAGAGTAAATCCTAACAGATTTTAAAATGAGAGTTCAGGCTGTCGTTGCCAGTTTGCCTTTGTTTGATGCAGATTTGGAAACGAGAGCTTCAGTGAGGAAAAGCGTTATCATGGTGTCCAAAACTGTGCCCAATTCGGGGGAAGAAGGAGCTTGGATTCTACTCTCTCTGACCCCGTGGTTCCGATAACATAACCTACACGTCCCATGGCCTTATTCATTCAGTCGTATTTATTGAGCACTTACTGTGTGCAGAGCACTGTACTAAGTGCTTGGGGGAGTGCGATATAACAATAAATACATTCCCTGCCCACAATCAGCTTACAGTCTAGAGAAGGAAACAGACATTAATATAAATAACAGATATACACATAAGTCCTTTAGGGCTGGGAGGGGGGATGAGTAAAGGGAGCAAGTCAGGGGACGCAGAAGGGAATTGAAGAAGAGGAAAAGGGGGCTTAGTCAGAGAAGATGTGCCTTCAATAAGGCTTTGAGGGGGAGGAGGAGGAGAGTAATTAACAATGTAGGAGTCTCCCATCAGAAAAGGATGATGAGGCTCGAACATGGGATCGAGGGGAATTGATTCGAGTTCTAGTGGCTTTCACGGTGCCACACCAAGTTCTCATCCATGCCAGCGTGTTCCCATTGGGGCACTGAGGCAGATGAGTGAGCGGGAGGGCAGGGAATCAGCACACGCTTAGTCCACGTTAGCCAGCTGCAGACAGAACCGGCACTACGAATCCGCATCCCTCTTTTCCCAAAGTAGTGCTCCTTCTCCTGGACCAATCACGGTCAATAACAGTGCCACCAGTCAGTCATTTGCAATTATTGAGCACTTACCGTGTGCAAAACACTTTACTAAGTGCTTGGGAGAATACAATAACAGACGACATTCCCTGCCCACAGTGACCTCACTACTGATTAACAGCTCTCTACTATGGGAAGTCATTCATTTATTCATTCAATAGTATTTATTGAGCGCTTACTATGTGCAGAGCACTGGACTAAGCGCTTGGAATGGACAAATCGGTAACAGATAGAGACAGTCCCTGCCCTTTGACGGGCTTACGGTCTAATCGGGGGAGACGGACAGACGAGAACAATAGCAATAAATAGAATCAAGTCCCTCTCAGGGTCGCACCTGAAGAGTTTCCAGTACTCTACCAATCTCGGCGATGGGAGGGAATATCAAGCAGAGGCCTGTCCATTAGATTTCTAGCTTGGGCAGTGGCTAGCGAGTGGAAGGCCATCTGCTACAAGTCAAAAGTCCCCCGTGCTGGGCGGCAGCTGCATGGGAGAGAGTCGAGGGCAGAGACGCGAGTTTACCGCACGGAAAGCGGCAATGGTAAACCACTTCCGTATTTTTACCAAAAAAACTCTATGGATCCACTACCAGATTGATTGCAGACGGACAGCGGGGCGTTCTGAGAGAGATGTGTCCGTGGTGTCGCTATGGGTCGGAAATGACTTGACAGCCTAAGATGAGACGACCCTGGGAAGCAGCTTGGCCTAGTGGTTTAGTTTGGGCTTGGGAGTCTGAGGACCTGGGCTCTAATCCTGCTTCTACCACTTGCCTGCTGTGTGACCTGGAGCAAGTCGCTTAACTTCTCGTGGCCTCGGTTTCCTCCCCTGTAAAACGGGGACTGTTTTACCTGTTCTCCCTCCTATCGATCAATCAGTGGTACTGAGTGCTTACCGTGTGCAGAGCACTATACTATGCACTTCAGTACAACAAAATTGGCAGATATATTCCCTGTCTACAACAAATGTACAATCTAGATGGGAAGACAAACATTAATATAAATACAAAAGCTATGGATATAGACATAAATGCTGTGGGGTTGAGGGTGGAATGAATATCAAGTGTCCAAATGCATAGATGATGCAGAAAGGAGATGGAGTCTGGGAAATGAGGACTTAATCGGGGAAAGCCTCTTGGAGAAGATGTGACCTTAATAATACTAATAATAATTATGGTATTTGTTAAGCGCTTACTATGTGCCAGGCACTGTACTAAGCGGTGGCTCAGTGGAAAGAGCACGGGCTCTGGAGTCAGAGGTCATGGGTTCGAATACCGGCTCCACCACTTGCCAGCTGTGTGACTGTGGGCAAGTCACTTAACTTCTCTGTGCCTCAGTTACCTCATCTGTAAGACGGGGATTAAGACTGTGAGCCCCACGTGGGACAACCTGATTCCCTTGTGAACAGTGCTCTGCACATAGTAAGCGCTTAACAAATACCAACATCATTATTATTATTACAAGCAAATTGGGTTGGACACAGTCCCTGACCCACGTGGGGCTCACAGTCGCAAACCCCATTTTCCAGGTGAGGTAACTGAGGCACAGAAAAGAAAAGCGACTTGCTAAAGGCCACACAGCAGACAAGTGGTAGATCCCGGATTAGAACCCATGGCCTCCTGACTCCCAGGCCCGTGCTCTATCCACTATGCCACACTGCTTCTTAATAAGGTTTTGAAGGTGGGGAGAGTAGCAGTCTGGTGGTAGAGAGAAGGGGACAGAGTTTCAGGCCAGAGAGAGGATATGGAAAAGGGGTTGGGGGTGAGAAAGAAAAGATTGGGGCCCAGAGAGCAAGCTGATGCTACACACTGTGATAATAATAATAATAATAATGTTGGTATTTGTTAAGCGCTTACTATGTGCCGAGCACTGTTCTAAGCGCTGGGGTAGACACAGGGGAATCAGGTTGTCCCACGTGGGGCTCACAGTCTTAATCCCCATTTTTCAGATGAGGTAACTGAGGCACCGAGAAGTTAAGTGACTTGCCCACAGTCACACAGCTGACAAGTGGCAGAGCTGGGATCCCCCTGTGGGGCAGGGACTGTGATCCCTTCAGACTGTAAGCTCCTTAAAAGCAGCAAACACGTCTACCAACTCGCGTATATTGTACTCTCCCAAGTGCTTAGTACCCAATAAACGTGATTGATTGATTTTCCACTTACGACAGTGCTTGACACATAGTAAGTGCTTAACAAAAAATACTAATAACAATTATGGTATTGGTTGAGTGCTTACTACGTGCCAGACTCTGTACTGAGCACTGAGGGGGATAGCAGCGTGGCTCAATGGCAAAAGCCCGGGCTTGGGAATCAGAGGTCATGGGTTCGAATCCCAACTCTGCCACTTGACAGCTGTGTGACCGTGGGCAAGTCACTTCACTTCTCTGTGCCTCAGTTACCTCATCTGTAAAATGAGGATTAACTGTGAGCCTCACGTGGGACAACCTGATTACCCTGGATCTACCCCAGCGCTTAGAACGGTGCTCTGCACATAGTAAGCGCTTAACAAATACCAACATTATTCTTATTATTACAAGCAAATCGGGTTGGACACAGTCCCTGTGCCACATGGGGCTCACAGTCTCAATCCCCATTTTACAAGTGAGGTAACTGAGGCAGAGAGAAGTGAAGTGACTTGCCCAAGGTCACCCAGCAGACAAGTGGCGGGGCTGGAGTTAGAACCCATGACCTTCTGACTTCCAGGGCTATGCTCTAGTCACTACACCATAATTATTATTACTATTTTTATTCCAAGGACTTCAGGCCATTTCCTATGGTGCCACTCACACTCACCTCCTTGCCTACCCCATGCGCCTCACGGAGACAGGCAGCCTCCTCCAGTGGTCAGCTTACCCTGCTGACTGGCACAGACTTGCTCCTCTACTTCTGGCGGTCAGCTTTACCCATGCAGTCTGTCCCCCGATAGCTCACCGTTCCCCGGGCACCCATGAAAATGGTAAATTGAAGTATTTCCCCTAAGATAAAGCAGTGTAGCCTAGTGGAAAAAAGAATAATAATAATAATGTTGGTATTTGTTAAGCGCTTACTATGTGCAGAGCACCTTTCTAAGCGCTGGGGTAGATACAGGGTAATCAGGTTGTCCCTCGTGAGCCTCACAGTTAATCCCCATTTTACAGATGAGGTAACTGAGGCACAGAGAAGTGAAGTGACTTGCCCACAGTCACATAGCTGCCAAGTGGCAGAGCTGGGATTCGAACCCATGGCCTCTGACTCCGAGGCCCGGGCTCTTTCCACTGAGCCACGCTGCTGGTCTGGAAGCCAGGGGACCTGGGTTCTACTCCCCGTTCCACCACTTATCTGCTGTACAACCTTGGTCAAGGCTGTTAACATCTCTGTGCCTCAATTTTCTCATCTGTAAAAAAGGGATTAAATCCTACTCCCCCCTACTTAGACTCTGAGCCCCATGTGGCAAAGGGACTGTGTCCGACCTGATCATCCTGTAGCTACCCCAGTACTTAGTACAATAATTATAATAATAATAATGGTGGTATTTGTTAAGCGCTTACTATGTGCAAAGCACTGTTCTAAGCCCTGGGGGATACAAGGTGATCAGGTTGTCCCACGTGGGGCTCACAGTTTTAATCCCCATTTTACAGATGAGGTAACTGAGGCACAGAGAAGTTAAGTGACTTGCCCAAAGTCACACAGCTGACAAGCAGTGGAGCCGGGATTCAAACCCATGACCTCTGACTCCCAAGCCCGGGCTCTTTCCACTGAGCCACGCTGCTTCTCATGATTGGCACGTAGTAAATGTTTAACAAATATAATCATCATCTTCATTCCACCGTGGCCATCTGTCTGCCATGTGACCCTGAACAAGTCACTAACCTATCCTGTGCCTCAGTTTCCTCATCTGTAAAATGTAACAGGCATTTTATACCTGTTCTCCCACCCATTTAGATTATGAACCCCACGTGGAAAAGGGACTGTGTCCCAACCCGATTATCTTCTATCTACCTTCCATCGTCCCATAATGATCTTACAGTCTAGAGACAAGCTTACATTCTCCCAGAGCTAGCCCAATTTGTCAAACAGACGCAACGCCAGATTACGCCGTGATAACTATGCAACTTAGAGCAAACCCGATCAAAGCCTCTGGAATCTGCCTGGGCAGTCCAACCAGTTGCAGAAACCCAAGTCAGATCCCATGCAGCAATTTCTCTTCCAGTAATAGGCTCATTAAAAATATAAAAGATACCACACTACAAAGCTTCCCCAGAACCACATTACTGGAAAGAAAAGATTTTTGTCAGTCGTTTGACGGCTCAATAATCTGCCCTGCTCCGACTGCATCTCTAGCAAAGAGGAAATAGGATCTCGCCACTTTGGAAGCGGTTCCACCCAGAAAGAGAAACGGATTGCCGATTCCAAAAGAGTAGGGATCTGAGGGGCTGGGAGTGAAAAGGATGCTTCGTGAGGAAGCTACAGGTTCCAGCTGGCCAGGAGCGGAGCCCTTGGATGGGGAGGTGTGAAGACAGGGTGGAGGGGAAGCAGCGTGGCTCAGTGGAAAGAGCCTGGGCTTCGGAGTCAGAGGTCATGGGTTCGACTCGCGGCTCTGCCACTTGTCAGCTGTGTGACTGTGGGCAAGTCACTTCACTTCTCTGTGTTTCAGTTACCTCATCTGTAAAATGGGGATTAACTGTGAGCCTCACGGGGGACGACCTGATTACCCTGTATTTACCCCAGCGCTTAGAACAGTGCTGAGCACATGGTAAGCGCTTAACAAATACCAACATTATTCAAGGCTGTCCATCACCTTGCCCCTTCCTACCTCTCCTCCCTTCTCTCTTTCTATTGCCCACCCTGCACGCTCCGCTCCTCTGCCGCCCAACTCCTCATCGTCCCCCATTCTCGCCTATCCCGCCGTCGACCCCTGGGCCACGTCCTCCCGCGGCCCCGGAACGCCCTCCCTCCTCACCTCCGCCAAACTCATTCTCTTCCCCTCTTCAAAACCCTACTTAAAGCTCACCTCCTCCAAGAGGCCTTCCCAGACGGAGCTCCCCTTTTCCCTCTGCTCCCTCTATCCATCCCTTCACCTCTCCGCAGCTAAACCCTCTTCTCCCCCCTTTCCCTCTGCTCCTCCCCCTCTCTCATCCCATCCCCTCAGCACCGTACTCGTCCACTCAACTGTATATATCTTCATCACCCTATTTATTTTGTTAATGAGATGTACATCACCCTGATGTTCTTTATTTGCTATTGCTTCAATGAGATGTTCTTCCCCTTGATTCTATTGATTGCCATTGTTCTTGTCTGTCCGTCTCCCCCGATTAGACTGTAAGCCCGTCCATGGGCAGGGACCGTCTCTATCTGTTACCGATTTGTCCATTCCAAGCGCTTAGTACAGTGCTCTGCACATAGTAAGCACTCAATAAATACTATTGAATGAATGAATGAATGAATGAATGAATGAAAGACAAGGGGTCGCACGGAAAAAAAAGACTACAATGTCAGTGACATCACCCAACACATATACTTTTCGTCCCCAAACCAAAAACCACCAACACCTGATGCATCCACTGGCTCCAGGACGCGTGAGGAAATTTCGGGTTACCTGGAGAAAACCGTGATTCTCTAGAAGGAGCAACAAGTGACCTTTAAGCCACCACATAACCAAAACTAAATCTGTCAGCCCATATGTCATCTATCCAGAAACTCCAAGCAGTTCCCTGAGAAGAGGAACTGGCTGCTTGGCTCTAGGGATTTTAGGTTGGGGAGCCACAAATGCAGGATCAGAGTTGGGAGAGGTGGCAAAAGACCTTGATGGAAATGGAGCCAGTGGGGCTTGATCTTAAAGAGAGTCGAAAGATCCTATAATTTAGAGGAGACTTCCCACCCCCTGCCCCAGCAACTGCAGGAAGCTCACCAAGAAGGTTGTTATAAGGCCTTAGTCTTCTGTCATATCTCTGTGTCTTCACACAGAACCACAAGGCATCCTGTGGATTTCCACATACCAGGAAAACCCAGCCCCAAAGCCCAACCCCAATTTCCTTTCCTTTCAGCAGGTCCCAGTCAAAATCAATTTTAATTAGCAAATCTGTGGGTAGGAAAACACTCTAGAAACAAACAAAACCCCCAAATGGATGAGGGCGATTACAAAATTTAATCAGTTGTCAGAATCCCAGCTCAGTGCTGCCTAGGGGCAGGAGTATTTGTGTGCCGGGTAAATTAAAAATGCATTGGAAAATCTCTAATTGGGATATCAGGCGCCACATCCAATTTTTCAGTCCAGCTTCATGATGGGATTAAAATCAGTCGAGAACCGGACATACGGAGGTCACAATCTGAGTGGAGAACAATCAAAGTGTGTGGGGGCGGGGGGGGGGGGGGGCGGACACTTCTCCCTTCAAAGCCCTACTGAAGGCTCACCTCCTCCAGGAGGCCTTCCCAGACTAAGCCCCCGTTATCCTCTGCTCCTCCTCCCCTCCCTATCACCCTGACTCACTCCCTTTGCTCTAACCCCTTCACCCCCCACAACACTTGTGTACATATGTACATATTTATAATTCTATTTTTTATTAATGATTTCTATAAATCTATAAGTCTACTTATTTATATTGATGCTACTGATGCCCGTTTACTTGTTTTGATGCCTGTCTCCCACCTCTAGACTGTGAGTCCGCTGTGGGCAGGAACTGTCTCTGCTGCTGAACTGTACTTTCCAAGTGCTTAATACGGTGCTCTGCACACAGTAAGCGCTCAATAAATAATAATAATAATGTTGGTATTTGTTAAGGACTTACTATGTGCAGAGCACTGTTCTAAGCGCTGGGGTAGATACAGGGTAATCAGGTCGTCCCACGTGAGGCTCACAGTTAACCTCCATTTTACAGATGAGGTAACTGAAGCACAGAGAAGTTAAGTGACTTGCCCACAGTCACACAGCCGACAAGTGGCAGAGCCGCGAGTCGAACCCATGACCTCCGACTCCCAAGCCCGGGCTCTTTCCACCGAGCCACGCCGCTTCCCCGTAAGCAGCAATAAATACGCAATAAACGCGACTGAACGAATGTGTGTGACAGAGGAAGTACCTCCCTCCCTCTCTCTCAAGGTAGTGCTTCTGTTTCTTCTTTACCCGAGCGAATATTTCCTTCCCTTCTGAAAAACAATGAATAGAGCAAATTTACCAAGATGATTTTTATTACTGAGCATGTGTGTCGCTCGCCGTTCCAGTCAGGCCTCATGCATCCTGAGCCATGCGCATCCACGGAATAAAAAAAGGTGTTCCTAGATCACGCTGTTCTTTTCAAGACCTGTGTTCCCATAGAATGAAAGGGACCAAGACAAACATCAAATGCTGGAACCCACTCCCCCCGCTTTACGCTTTCTGTAAGACGAAATCACTCTGTGCTGTAGCCATTAGAGGGCCTCACTGCACGGCCCAGCAACGCAACCGGCCAGGACTGAGCCATCCCCTTTTTATTTGTTAATAAAATGTACATCGCCTTGATTCTATTTATTTGCTGTGGTTTTAATGAGATGTTCAAACCCTCGATTCTATTTATTGCTATTGTTCTCGTCCGTCTCCCCCGATTAGACTGTGAGACCGTCAGAGGGCAGGGACTGTATCTGTTACCGATTTGTCCATTCCAAGCGCTTAGTACAGTGCTCTGCACATAGTAAGCGCTCAATAAATACTATTGAATGAATGAATGAATCCCCATCTACTTTCAGCTCTTTAGGCTCAGATTCCCAAAGGTGAATTTGGCCCAGGGAGAGTTAAACATGTATACCATCATCATGTGTTCTGTATAATTTGGAATATCAGGCCTCCATCTCCACAAGTGCTTAGTATAGTGCTCTGCAGATAGTAAGCGCTCCATAAATACTACTGAAGGAATAGCGGAAAGTTGCCAAGAACCTGCTGTTCTGGTCGGGAATGATCGCTGCTGGAGGAGCAGCGTGGCTCACTGGCACGAGCCCGGGCTTGGGAGTCAGAGGTCATGGGTTCTATTCTGGATCCGCCGCTCGCCAGCTGTGTGACTTTGGGCAAGTCACTTGACTTATCTGTGCCTCAGTTCCCTCATCGCAGCGTGGCTCAGTGGAAAGAGCACGGGCTTGGGAGTCAGAGGTCATGGGTTCGAATCCTACTCTGCCACTTGTCAGCTGTGTGACTGTGGGCAAGTCACTTCACTTCTCTGTGCCTCAGTTCCCTCATCGCAGCGTGGCTCAGTGGAAAGAGCACGGGCTTGGGAGTCAGAGGTCATGGGTTTCAATCCTGCTCTGCCACTTGTCAGCTGTGTGACTGCGGGCAAGTCACTTCACTTCTCTGTGCCTCAGTTACCTCATCAGTAAAATGGGGATTAAAACTGTGAGCCCCACATGGGACAACCTGATCACCCCGTATCTGCCCCAGCGCTTAGAACAGTGCTCGGCACATAGTAAGCGCTTAACAAATACCAACATTATTATTATTATCCCCGGGCAAGACTGAACCCCTCCACTCTTCCCGCACCCCTCGTTAGCCTTCTTAAATAGAACTGCAGCTTGAGATCACAAAAGGAGCCAAAATGAAAATACAGTTAAAGCGGGTGCCCTCTTCCCTAACACCGAAATAAATGTCTCACTCGACCCTTAACTTCCTGCCTATAAGAAAAGGACGATCTGCCTTTCCGCAATTTATTTATTTATATTAATATAAGCTCACTGGGGACAGGGAACGTGTCCACCAACTCTGTTATACTGTACTCTCCCAAGCGCTTAGTCCAGTGCTCTGCACAGAGTAAGTCCTCAATAAATACCACTGATTGACTGATTCCTTATTACCAGCTCACCTAACGGATGGATGAGCGAGAAAGCTGGAAAAAAGAAAGCTGCTCCAAAAAACCTGATTCCCAAAAGGATGAGGAAGTCCAAATTCACAAGTAATGTAATTTCTAAGGCAGTTTGGATATATAGCACAATAAGTGCTATGGGCAGAGCAATATATTAAGCGTTTAGGAAAGAACATCAGATCAGAAAGTAACGAAAGTTACAGAAAATGGGCTGGGGAGCCACATCCACCCCCACCACCTGAAACTTTGTCTTATGCTACCTCGAAACTGCATTCACTTCCATCTTACTATCAGGACTGGAATTAATAGACATGATCCCTGCCCTCAAGGAGCTTATGATCCAGCAAGGCAGCCAACACTGGTACATTTCTAAACACTGAGGAAATTGGCAAGGCCCCAACTTCTCCAAGAGGCCTTCCCTGATTAAGCCTTCTTTCCCCAAGCTCTCTCTCTCTTCTGAATCATCTACGCACTTGGATCTGAGACCTCTGGGCACTGGATCTCTGCCCTCTGCCCCACCACCCCAACCCCACAGCACTTATGTACACATCTTTAAATGATATATTACCAATTATTATTCATATTAATGTCTGCCTCCCCCTCTAGACTCTAAGGTCATGTGGGTAGGGAGCGCGTCTGCTAATTCAGTTATATTGTACTGCCCCGGGCTTAGTACCATGCTCTGCAGATAGTAAGTGATCAATAAATACCACTGATTGAATGATGAGTGCCAAACAGTTATAATTTTTAACAGAGAGACTTCTTTGGAAATACTTTGTGAAATAATTTAAAAGGCTAAATCAAGCCCTTGGTGAATGGCTGGGAACAAGGGAAAGACTAGACCATTCTAGTCCCATTCTCAGACCCATTCTCCTTGGTAGTTCACACAGTTGGATATCAGGATATGCAAGTTGAAAGACTTTGAATCCACGACTCGCTATTTCCAAGCGGCATCTTTCTCATGTTGGGCAAGCAAAACATGGTATGTATTGTAACTCTTCAAACCCAAGACAATAACCATATGAAGAACATAAAATAGCATAAAGTGAGCCCTCCAGCAGAAAAATCACTCAGTCCTAAAGCAGAACCATTTTCTCTGGCATGTAGCACGTGCGCATGCTCACACACACACACACACACACACACACGGCTGCCAAAAATTTAACATCCCAATAGACTTATAAAATGTATTGGACTCATATGCCTATAAATTGTTGAATGTGCTTCTGTGGCATTCTAAATAACAACAAAGATAGTGTCAAAATGGAATAATGTATCATATTCCCTCCTCTTGTTTCTCTCTCCAATTTTTTTGTTGTTGTTTTCCCTCCCGATTTTATGAGATGCTTTTGTTCTTCAGGGCCTGCAAAGGCCCTTTCCTTTTGTCATTGATATAAAAGAAATCAGTGTCAAGACATTAAATAATGGGTTCCTTCTAAATATTTTTTTTCCTCTCTTGGAGGAAATCCAGAGAGGAGTTCACTGTAATCCAATTCTCATCTTTTCCTAGGTAGAGTCTTACTTTAATAGTTTTCCCATCTGTAAAATGGAGGTTAATGCTGCTTGTCATCTCCTTATTTTACATATGTGATTGGGATGATTAAATGAAGAAGTGCCAGAGAAGGCTTTGTAAATAGAGATGAGTTAGAAGTATAATCTTAATGACAGGGGATTAACTTCGGTAACCATTGATACCATTAAGTAGCAAAATCCCAATTTAAGAAACGAATCAAAAAGCAGTGGGGAAAGGAGCTACTTACCCCAAAACAGTTTCTTTTTTTTGCATTTGTCATTGTTTCCCTACCAGAGTTTTAACCAGACACATACAAATTAACAATAATTCCAGAACATGGTCTTTTCTTTCCGGTAGTGTTGACCAAAAAAAACCAAAAACGCAGCCATCTTAGGCTAAGAGAGATGGAGCAATCAGTCAATCAATCAACCAACCAATCATTTATATTGAGCGCTTACTGCCTGCAGAGTACTGTACTAAGCGCTTGGGAGAACATAATATAACAGAGGTGGTAGACACTTTCCCTGCCCATGAGCTTACAGTCTAGAGGGGGAGACAGACATTAATATAAAAAAAATTAGAGATCCGAACTTAAAGTGCTGTGAGGCTGAGAAAGGGGTGAAAAAAGTGAGCAAATCCAAACGCAGGGGTGATGCAGAAAGGAGTGGGAAAAGAGTAAATGAGGGCTTAATCAGCTGTATCCCTCAATGTTGCCTTTTTGCAGCAGAATGGAATATCAAAGGTCATCATATGTCTTTCAATCTACAAGTTTACTCTGATGCATGAAGAACCAAGCTTCAAACGTCTCTCTTCCCTGTATGACATTTCTATTCCACCTCCAAACCTCAGCAGGCATAGAGTTACCCCATTTAACCTGCTGAAACACACATGATTTGGAAAATCTACACTATGCAGTAGGATGATGCAAATAGCAAGAAATAGGTCAGTGCATTTCAGGCTTGCAGTGCCTTTTTGCTGCTCACCTTGGGATGAGGAAAGTGGAGGAGGGGAGCAAGGAGGATAGGCAAGTTCCTAGACACAAGATAGTCATGCTGTCAGTAGAGAGAGAATCTGGGTAACTTGAAAGGCTCATTCATTTCCTTGGTGTATTACCCCTGCTTACCTAGCATTAAAGTCAATTATTTGCGAAAACAGAATGCCACAAGCCAAAAGGGATTGTGTTTTACATTTTATCTCAGCACTCAGGTATTCACTGGCTTTAAAATTGGCATTAGCAGTAACTGGGAACCTTCACTGGAGTACAATACTATATAAAACCCAAGTATCCGCTTTTAATCCTCCCTTCTCTCTCAGAGGAGAACCACAGAGATCTCTGAAAGTTAAAGGAGGAAACAACAGCTGGAGAAGGAAAATTACAGCATGAATAATTTCAAATAGAAGACCATTCTGACAGTGAGGGCTATTGTAGACTGGAATGCGTTTCAGAAAGCGAACCACCATTTTGGAGGGGCTCTTGATAAGGAGAATAAATTCTCTCCTCTCAAATGGCATAGGTGTGGCCCTACCTGAAGTTGGAGGCACCTGATTAGAGTCATCGTTCAAGTTTAACACCTCGGTGCTAGGCTAAACCTGTACCTAGAATTTGCAAAAAACCCAAATAGATCCATGCGTAATCGTCAAGGAGACATGAAGCCTTCTTCATAAAAATGGAAATGGCTTTCTATCATTCATTCACAATAACTACCACCAGGCAGAAAAAAACGATCTGGCCAGATGAAAAGTCAAGTTGGGATTCTAAGGTGTTTAGGTAGAACTTGGAAATGAGTTATAAAATTTTCTACCTTCAGGATAAAAACTATTCTAAAACTCGATCATCTCAGAAACCTAAGCTGCAACCTCGATATATGCAGATAGTTTTTATACAACTTTCAAGTACCCTAGAAATGCACATTTTTTAAATCAAAAAAGGATCATTTCAAACAGGGAAGCTGGGACTGTGATAAAAATGAGGTGAAAGCAAATGATACACTGTGGTTCCTCCCCCTCCCTCCCTCCACACCCCCTCCCCCGTATATGTCATTAGAAATAAATGTCTGTGTGAAGAATGAGCTTACTGACCCAGAAAAATAAAGCTGGGAAGAAAAAAAGGACCTAATTTATACTGGAAAGAAGATCAAAAATATTTCAAAACTTCAGTTATATTAATTTGTTATCTAAGGGCCATATACGCAGCAGTACACAACTATATCTGCCAATCTTGAGTGGATAAATCCAGGATACCCTTTTAAATTACTGAAATTGATCTGCTAGGCAGTGTGTGAGCAGAAAACTCATGTTAGAAAAGATTTCTTCAGCAGTCAGATTTGGAGACAGCAAATCCTTACCCAAGTTTCAATCCCACTAGCCATCGCTGGGGAAAAAAAAGCTAGGGAAATGGACTAGGACTTTTAGAAATACATATGGTTACACTCCATATCATCTCTTGGATAAATGATCCATGCAGTAAGATGGTAATTGCTTTAATTAAACACCGGCACGATGTTTTCCATAATCGTGTTGGGAACGGGACAGATTATCAGGAAAAACACTTAAGATGTATAATGGGAGGAAATCTTTTAAAAGAAACTTCAGGGTCTTCAACCAAAATCATACAACAGGCAGAAAAGAAAACCCCAGGCTGTCTCGAATTCAAATTTCATCTACAATGCTACGACAGCTCCCATCACTTATTACAGATAATAGATTAGAAAAGATCATGAGAAGGCAAAGTGGTCCACAAAAATCGAGTCAGACATCTCTACCAGCCCCTTCTGCTTAACATCTCCATGTTTTCAGAAGAGTCTTTGCAGGTAATTATGCAGCTCTCGAACGTCTCATGAGAGGCTGAGCAAAGTTTTTTTTAAAAAAAAAATACACCTAACTTTTGATTTATTCACGTGAACATCAGAAACACGTTAGCAAACATGACCAGATGGAGATAAGAAAAAAAAATAACGATTTCTGTTTGCATTCGGAAACTAGCAGCTGTAGAAAGCCTCGTCAGTCTTCGGAGCCAATAACTTTTCATCCTTCAGCCTTTCCCATTTATCAGTCCAGACCCGATTTACAGTCTTTTTTCATTTATCAGTCGAGACCCAATTTACTCTGCTGATATTAAAAGCATACATAAGGGGGGGGTGTTTAAAAACCAAATCATCTTTCACAGTGGAAAACAGAAACGCACGTTAATTTCCATCTGCTCCACTCCATAAATTTAGGGGCAGAGTGAAAGCACATCTGTTCTAACTTAGTTTGGGGGCTTCCAAAGTGGAGTTGAATACCTGCATTACCAGCATCCTGGTGATGAGCGCTTAGTACAGGGCTCTGCACACAGTAAGCGCTCAATAAAGGAGAATGAGTGTTTTTCCTTCCTACCCATACGAACTGAGGATGAGAAGGAGCCGGTCCCGGAGCAAAGTTCCCGCAGGGATGAAGGGGGAAGCACTTACCTTCCCAAAGGAGGAGGAAGCCCAACGCGCTTCCCCGGACGGACATCCTTAGGCCCTTCCAGTAATCCCAGATGGGTGTCTTTTCCGTCCCCAGGACCGGCCCCGAGCTGGTCCTTTTTTTAATATTCTTTTCCTTTTTTTTTCTTTTGTCACCCCCCCCGGGTTCCCGGGTTGGGGGGGGGGGGGTGGTGGTGTTCCCCTGCTCTGCGGACACTGGGGCGAGGGCTGCGCGGGGGCTCCTGCGGGGAGAGATGAGGAGCCTGAGCCGGAGTCCGGAGGGAGGAGCTGGGGAGGGACGGGGGGAAGGGGAGGGGGGTCGGGGGCAAGGGGAGGAGGAAGAGGAGGAGGAGGAGGAAGAGAAGAGGAGGAGGAGGAGCAGATGGAGAAGAAGGGGGGGGAAGGAGCAGGACAGGCAGAGGAGATGAGAGCGCACAGAGAAAGCGCGCAAAAAGGAGCGAGAAAAAGGCACAGAAAGACCCCACACGCGCTCCCTGGGTGTGTACGTGTGTGTCACACACACGTACACACATATGCATGTATCTACACACACATATATGTGTGTATCTACACACACACACACGCAGTGAGGACAGTGAACCTGCTTCCCAAGCTGCTGCTGCTGCTGCTGCTGCGCCCTGAGCGTCTGGTCCTTGGATCTGGCCGGCTCGGGGCGGCTCCTTGCGCATCGCACAGCATCGCACAGCGCATCGCACAGCGTGCGACCATGGGGGAGGCACCGCCTGCCTCTGCTGGGGGGCCCGAAAGTAGGGGGTCGTGGCCCCTTTCCCCCCCGTCCCCAGATTCACCAGCCCAAGCCCCCCCATCCCTTGCGGGGCGCACACTTCTTCTTCTTCCCTCAATCGTATTAGTTGAGCGCTTGCTGTGTGCAGAGCACTGTACTAAACGCTTGGAATGGACAATTCGGCAACGGATAGAGACGATCCCTGCCCAATGACGGCCTCACAGTCTACACGGGGAAGACAGACAACAATACAAAACACTCACTGCTCTGCTGTATATAATAACGATGATGGTGGTTATTTGTTAAGTGCTTACTATGTGCCAAGCACTCTTCTAAGCGCTGGGGTAGATACAAGGTAATCAGGTTGTCCCACGTGGGGCTCACAGTCTTCATCCCCATTTTAAAGATGACGTAACTGAGGCACAGGGAAGTGAAGTGACTTGCCCAAGGTCACACAGCAAACAAGTGGCGGAGCCAGGATTGGAACCCACGACCTCTGACTCCCAGGCTCATGCTCTTTCCACTAAGCCTCGCTGCTACAATAATGGTATTTTTTAAGTTCTGTATATATAAAAATATTTATATATATAAAATTCTACTTATATGCATGCCCGTTTTCTTGGTTGGATGTCTATCTCCCCCCACCCCCAGGCCCCCTCTAGACTGTAAGCGTGATGTGGGCAGGGATTGTCTCTGCAGCTGCGTGGCATAATAATAATAAGGATGGTTTTTGTTGAGCGCTATGTGCCAAGCACTGTTCTAAGCACTGAAATGATGTGAGCCCATTGTTGGGTAGGGATGGTCTCTATTTGTTGCCAAATTGTACTTTCCAAGCGCTTAGTACGGGGCTCTGCACACCGTTAAGTGCTCAATAAATAATAATAATGATATTATTTGTTAAGCTCTTACTATGTGCCTAAGCACTGGAATAGATACAAGATCATGAGGTTGTCCCACGTGGGGCTCACAGTCTTAATCCCCCTTTTTCAGATGAGGTAACTGAGGCACAGAGAAGTTAAGTAGGACAACCTGATGACTTGGAATCCACCCCAGCACTTAGAACAGGTCTTAGCACATAGTAAGCACTTAACAAATACCGTAATTATTATTATTGTTATTAAATGACTTGCCCAAAGTCATACAGCTGACAAGTGGCGGTGCCGGGATTAGAACCCACGACTTCTGACTCACAAGCCCGTGCTCCTTCCGCTGAGCCAGGCTGTATCTCAACGACCGAATAAGATTGAGTGAATGGATTGTCTCTATCTGTTGCCGAATTGTACATTCCAAGCGCTTAGTACAGTGCTCTGCACATAGTAAGCGCTCAGTAAATATTATCGAATGAATGAATGAGCAAGTGAATGGCGCTAACCTTCTCACTGGGCCTCCATTTCGCCTGTCTCGCCGCCGACCTCTGGCCCACGTCCTGCCTCTGGCCTGGAACGTCCACAAATCACTCCTCAAATCCGCCACAAAATCACTCTCCCCCTCTTCAAAGCCCTACTGAAGACGCACCTCCTCCAAGAGGCCTTCCCAGACCAAGCCCCCCTTTTCCTCAGCTCCCCCTCCCTTCCGTATCACCTCAACTCGCTCCCTTTGCTCTCCCCCCCTTTCTCCGCTCCTCAGCATTTATGTGTATATGTATATATCTATAACTCTATATTGCTACCTGTTTACATGTACTGATGTCTGTCTCCCCCCACACCTCCCCAGACTGGGAGCCCATTGTGGGCAGGGATTGTCTCTCTTCACTGCTGTATTGTACTTTCCAAGCACTTGGTACAGTGCTCTGCACAGAGTAAGTGCGCAATAAATATGATTAAATGAATGAACGAAGGATGAGAGTACCATACAACAGAGCAGCAGCGTGGCCTAGTAGATGGAGGAAGGGATTGGGAGTCAGAAAGATCCGTGTTTGAATACTGATTCCAACCCCTGGCTGCTGTATGACCTTGGGCAAGTCACTTCTCCGGGCCTCAGTTACCTCATCTGTAAAATGGGGATTGAGTGTGAGCCCCACATGGACATGGCCTGTGTCTAACCTGATTAGCCTGTATCTACCTTAGCTCTTTAGTACAGTGCCTGGTACTTAGTAAGTGCTTAACAAATACCATTTTTAAAAAAGTTTGATGGATGGTTATAGCAATAATAATAATAATTATGGTATTTGTTAAGCACTAATTTTGTGCCAGGCACTGTACTGAGCACTGGGATGGATACAAGCAAATCAAGTTGGAAGCAGCGTGGCTCAGTCAAAAGAGCCTGGGCTTCGGAGTCAGAGGTCATGGGTGCGACTCCCGGCTCTGCCACTTGTCAGCTGTGTGACTGTGGGCAAGTCACTTCACTTCTCTGTGCCTCGGTTACCTCATCTGTAAAATGGAGATTAATTTTGAGCCTCACGTGGGACAACCTGATTTCCTGGGACAACCTGATTTCCCTGTATCTCCCCCAAAGCTTAGAACAGTGCTCTGCACATAGTAAGCGCTTAACAAATACCAACATTATTAAGTTGGACACACCCCTTTTCCCACGTGGGGCAATCCCCATTTTACAGATGAGGTAAATGAGGCACAAAGAAGTGAAGTGACTTGCCCATAGTCACACAGCAGACAATTCGCAGAGCCTGGATTAGAACCCTTGACCTTTTGACTCCCAGGCTTGTGCTGTAACCTCTACGCCATGCTGCTTTTCTGCTTCTCTCAAATGTCTCATCCAGGGCAGGTTCTTTCTCCCGACAGGGAACGGGGCTACCATTTTAATCCAAGCATTTACCCATTCCCACCTTGATTAGAGTATCAACCTCCTTGCAGACCTACCCGCCTCCTGTCTCTCCCCACTCCAGTCCATATTTTGCTCTGCTGCCCAGATCATTTTTCTACAAAAACATTCAGGCCATGTTTCTCCACTCAAGAAACTCCAATGGTTGCCCATCCACCTCCACGTCAAAGAGAAACTCCTTACGGTCCACTTTAAAGAACTCAATCACCTTGCCCTCCCCCTACTTCACCTCACTACTCTCCTACTACAAGCCAGTCCACACGCTTTGGTCTTTTCATGCCAACCTACTCACTTTATACCTCAATCTTGTCTATCTCACCGCCAACCTCTAGCCCATGTCCTGCTTCTGGCCTGGAAGGGCCTCCACTCCCTTCTGCGTCTCCCTGACCTGCTCCCTTTATTCACCACCCACCCCCGCCCTTAGCCCCATGGCACGTATGTACATATCTGTAATTGATTTATTTATAATAATGTCCGTCACCCCCTCTAGACTGTAAACTCACTCTGGGTAGGGGAATATGTCCGTTACATTGCTGTGTTGAACTCTCCCAAACGCTTAGTACAGTACCCTGCGCACAGTCGGCGCTTATTAAATAGGAACGATCGATCGAAGGAAAAGGCTAAGGCAGGTGGGAAGGGAACAGAGGGAAAGGCAAGGGGGAGGCCGAAGCGTAGCTCACCCTGACAGGAAGGGCTGCAGGAGCCCGGTTTCCCTCCAAGATGACCGTTGCTACCGGGGCAGGGAAGGTGTGGTGACAGGAAAGAGGAAGGGAGGATGGAGGTAGGCAGGCAGGTCTGTTGGGATTTGGGGCTAACCGTGGTATTTGTTAAACACTTACTATGTCAGGCACTGTACTAAGCGCTGGGGTGGATACAGTGAAATCAGGTTGCACCCAGTCCCTGGCCCACGTGAGCTCGTGGTGGAATATTGTCTGTTTGTTGTTCTATTGTACTCTCCCAAGAGCTTAGTATAGTGCTTTGCACAGGGTAAGTGCTCAATAGATACGATTGAATGAATGAATGAACGTGGAACTCAGTCTCAATAGGACCCTAGGAGAGGCACTCTCTGAAAATGCCCCCTCTCCCTCCCCGAGTCCAGCGGGAAGAGGGCAGGGGATGGGGAAAGTGGGTGGAGGTGGGGTGAGCCCTAAACACAAAGGAATCAAACCTTCCCCCCCTGCCCCCAGTCACTGCCCCCGCCTCCCCACCCCTCCAAGCCCCCATCTTTCTTGTCTCTACCAAAACTCATTGCATTTCTCAGTCTATTATCGCCAAGCTGCCGGATTTAACCCTTCATGAGCAGAGTGGGAGTGACCGGGATTCCCCTTTCAATCCAGCAACCCCCAGTCTCGTTGACCCAGAGTGGATCCCGGACCCTCCCAGGCCCCGAGCTGGTAAGTTGAGAAGGGTGAGGGTGGTCTCTTCCCCTGCTACCTGAGACATCTTCCTCATAAAGGGAAAGATATGCCTCATGGGTTCTAATCCCAGCTCCTCTCCTTGTCTTCTGGGTGACCTTGGGCAAGTCGTTTCATTTCTCTAGGCCTCAGTTACCTCATCTGGAAAATGGAGATTGAGACTGAAAACACCATGTGGGACAGGGACCGTGTCCAACCCAATTCACTTGTATCCACCCCAGCACTTAGTACGGTGCCTTGCACGTGGGACGTGCTTAACAAATACCACAGTTATCACTGTGATTATTATTATTATTATTGTTGTTATAAAGCCAAGTCAATGATGGTGAGTACGGTCACTACTGAACCCCCAGGGGAAACTGGAATGGAAAGAACTGTTTGGACTCCCCTCTCTCCCCGCTCCCCACCATTATAAACACGTGTATTTTTCTTCTAAAGACCTCTTACCCCTGTGCTGCAGTGGAGGATCACCTCCCCAGCTGCCCTCTCCTATTCCACAACTTTCTCATGAAAGGTTATGGAGTTCGGGGTGTGGAGGCTGTCTCGGAAGTGCGAGCCAGCGTCGCTAATAATGAAGTCAGGAAGAGGGGCATGGGAGGAAGCTAAGGAGCCCTCCCTTCCCTGCCCACAGGGATGTGGTAGGGACTGAATAAGCAAATGCAAATCACTCTGCAGATATGAAGTCAAAGTGAAGTCACCAGTGACCCTTCTTTGGGGAGCCAGCCAGATGTGGTGGGGGAGGGTGCCCGGGTCTCCGGCAGGAAGACCAATTAATAGGCCCTTGCAAACAAGTTCTACCCACGGCCGTCAAAGCACTTTCCGGGGCCATCGATCCCGGTCCGAATCGGATTCCCTCAGAAACGAAATTTGGGTCTCCTATAGGCCGTGGGACTTGGTCAAGGTGGCCTTTGGCCAAATATTTCCCATCAGTGGGTCTAGAACTACTCGTCCCAGAAGGCCTCAGTGCAACTGTGGTGCCATCGGGATCTGCTTTGCCTCTGGATGACGCTACCTGCAGAAGGTGTGCTGGGCTGGCTGGTTTGTTCCTCATGCAGCCGTCCATAAATGCTAGCAGGGAAGAAGAGGAGTAGAGATCTCTGGGGTGAGTGAGGCTCATACACAGCCTTGATCAACTATTACATCCAGCAGAGGGCAGGGGTGACTCACACACTTGGCTGGAGGGCAGGTGGAAAATTTGACCTCTGACGACGTTGCTTTCTACAGGGAAAAGATGAAAATTCCTCCCAATTCCCGTACCGAGGCCCACATTACTGCATCAGGGGCCTTCCAAGTGATGAGATGCATGGCCAAGTAGAAAGGTAACAGGTCTGGAAGTCAGGGAACCTGGGTTCTAATCCCTGTTCTGCTATCTTCCGGCTGTGTGACCTTGGGCAAGTCATTTATCTTCTCTGTGCCTCAGTTTGCTCATCTGTAATATGGGGATTTAATACTCGTCCCTCATACCATAAACCCCATGTGAAAGAGGAATGATGTCCGATCTACCCCACTGGAAGTAATTAAATAGCACAGTATTATAGGTGTAGGTCAGACTTTGGGGTTTAGCACCTAATAATAATAATTATGGTACTTGTATGAGCCAAGCACTGTTCGAAGCACTGGGCTAGATATACTTTAATCTGGTTGGATGGAGTCCCTGTCCCACCTGGGGCTCGTACTCATGCCCATTTTAGAGATGAGGTAATTTAAGCACAGAGAAGTCAAGTGTCTTGCCCAGGGTCACACAGCAGACGAGTGGCAGAGCCGGGATTAGAACCCAGGTCCTTCTGAGTCCCACGCCTGCGCTGTATCCACTAAAGCCGCGATGCTTCCCATAAGGGTAGGGGCCTGTCCGCTGGAGCTCAGCCATCAGTGGTGAGGGGTTTTGACTTTAAAACCACCATGACGGGAGGGGAATGGAGGCGATGGATGAGGCAACTATAAGCAGCAAAACACTCAGTAGCTTTTGACTCACCAGCGCATAGTATCGGCATTCTGCTGTGATTATGTTGGCCGTAACTGGGTTCTGCACATTAAGCTCTTTGCAAGGTTCTGCCCCCTCCTCTCCCTCCCCATCTACTCATCTGTTGCACTTCAAGCACCAGTGGAAACACACATAGCCCAGAGGAGAGAGCGCAAGTCACCCTGAACAAACCGCCATCCACTTAGTGGATTCGCAGTAATGATAGTGATAATAATGTTGGTATTTGTTAAGCGCTTACTATGTGTAGAGCACTGTTCTCAGCACTGGGGTAGATACAGGGTAGTCAGGTTGTCCCACGTGAGGCTCACAGTTAATCCCCATTTTACAGATGAGGTAACTGAGGCACAGAGAAGTGAAGTGACTTGCCCACAGTCACCCAGCTGACAGGTGGCAGATCGGGGATTCGAACCCATGACCTCTGACTCCCAAGCCCGGGCTCTTTCCACTGAGCCACACTGCTTCTCTTGATATTGATGGTATTGGTTAAGTGCTTACTATGTTCCGAGCACTGTTCTAAGCACTGGAGTATATACAAGGTAATCAGGTGATCCCATGTGGGACTCACAGTCTTACTCCCCATTTTACAGAAGAGGAACTGAGGCACAGAGAAGTTAAGCGACTTGCCCAAAGTCACACAGCTGACAAGTGGCTGAGCCAGGATTAGAACACATGACTTCTGACTTCTGAGCCCGTGCTCTTTCCGCTAAGCCATGCTGCTTCTCAAAACGTTCAATGAATACCTTTGATGGACGGATTAGTGCAGGTCCTTGACCCTGAAGTCTCACCCCAGAAGTGACAGAAGCCAGAAGCTCATCCATCGCTTTCAATGGGACACCCAATTATGGGGCTTAATCTTGCTTCTGCGGCAGTCGGGAAGATCAGCGGGGCTCCACCTGCCAGTGTGCAAATACCTAATGACTAGACCTGTGTGCAAAACTCAGTTCATTTCCGCTCCTTGCTTCTCATCTCTTTCCTTCTGGTTTAATGTCACTTCCCAAAGAGAACTCTCTTAACTTGCTCCTCCTTAACCAGATCCTCTCTGGGGATCCATTCTCAGGCCGAACCGCAACACCACACTCATTTTCGTTTTGTTTAGTGCCATCTGCTTCCAAAGAGTCCCAAGCATTTCTTACAGCAATAGACTATCTGCTACACCAGACCTGGCTCCCAGATAAGGAAACCCACAGGACGAAAACAGAATCAGTCAAACAGTACCTGGCACGTAGCAAGAACTTAACAAATACCATAAAAAATTGTATAAATTTTTGTATATAAAAATTGTATAAAGTGAATGCTTCCCGTGTGTAGCGCAAGATCACAGTCATGTCTGGAACCCACCTAACAGAGGAAGAAGATTAGAATTAGAAGGAGCATGGCCTAGTGGAAAGAGCACTGGCCTGCTCTGTGACCTTGGGCAAGTCACTTAACTTTTCTGTGCTTCCGTTACCTTATCCATAAAATGTGAGCCCTATCTGGGACAGGACCGTGTCCAACCCAAATATCTTCTATCTACTTTGGTGCTTAGTACAGTGCCTGGCACATAGTAAGCATATAACAAATACAATAAAAAAAAGAGCAACCTTTCCCCTTATATTTTATAGACCTACATCCTCCTTCACTTTATCTCTCTTCAGGTTTTCTCTTTACCTACTGAAACCACTTCATTTCAGAGTAGAGAAGAAGAGCCTTTTTTAAAATAAATTCTCTATCACCCATCTCATCCATTTCTGTTTCCTGATAACTGATTCCCCACCATCTTCCCAACTCTTCTTTAATTAGATTCTCAATCAATCATATTTATTGAGTGCTTACTGTGTGCAGAGCACTGAACTAAACTCTTAGGGGAGTACGATATAAAAGAGTTGGTAGGCACGATCCCTGCCCTCTAGAAGGGGAGACAGACATTAATATAGAGTAAAATGGGGATTGAGACTGTGAGCCGCACGTGGGACAACCTTGTATCCTCCCCTGCGCTTAGAACAGTGCTGTGCACATAGTAAGCGCTTAACAAATACCAACCTTATATATGTATTCGAGTGAGGTGGGATTGAGGAGAGGGCTCAAAAAAAGGAAGCAAGTCAGGATGACACAGAAGGGAGTGGGAGAAGAGGAAATGAGGGCTTAGGAAGGCCTCTTGGAGAAGGTGACGGTCAGTCAATCATATTTATTGAGTGCTTACTGTATGCAGAGCACTGTACTAAGTGTTTGGGAGAGTACAGTATAACAATAAACAGACACATTCATTGCCTACAATGAGCTGACAGTCTATCTGTGCTTTCAATAAGGTTTTGAAGGTGGGGGGAGTACCTGTCTGTCAGATATAAAGAGGGAGGGCCTCCCGGGCCAGAGGCAGGAAGTGGACGAGAAGTCGTCGGTGAGATAGATGAGACTGAGGTACAGAGAAGAGGTTAGCATCAGAGGAATCAAGTGTGCTGGTTGAGTTAAAGAAGCAGCGTGGCCTAATGGATAGATTGCTGGCCTGGAAGTCAGGAAACCTGGGTTCTATTCCCAGCTCTGCCACTTATCTGCAGTGCAACCTTGGGCAAATCACTTCACTTCTCTGCAGGTCAGTTACTTCATCCATAAAATGGGGATTAAGACTGTGAGCCTGATGTTGGATAGGGATAGGGTCCAACCTGGTTTGCTTTTATCTACGCCAGAGTTTAGTACAGTGCCTGGCCCATAGTAGGTGCTTAACAAATACTACAATTATTATTACTGTAGTAGGAGAGAGTCCCTCTCAGGGTCGCACCTAGAGAGTTTCCACTACGCTACCAGTCTTGACTGCAGGAGGGAGAGTCAAGCAGAGGCCTACCCATTCCATTCCTAGCTTGGGCAGTGGCTAGCGAGTGGAAGGCCATCTGCTACAAGTCAAAACTCACCCATACGGGGCACCAGTAGCATGGGAGAGATTTGAGGGCGGAGACTCGAGTTTAATGCACTGAAGGCGGCAATGGTAAACCACTTCCATATTTTTACCAAGAAACCTCTATGGATACACTACCAGATCGACTGCAGATGGAAAGCGGGGCGTTCTGAGACAGATGTGTCTGTGGTGTCGCTATGGGTCAGAAACGACTCTATGGCATAAGACAAGTAAGAGGTGCAGCAAGAAAAAGTAGGAGGGGACAAGGTGATAGAGTGCTTTAAAGCCTCTCCAAAACCCCAACAAAGATGACCATCTTAATTCCACTTAAACTCGGCCAAGGTGATCTCCTGACTCCAAACTGTCATTCTTTCTCTCATTACACCTTGCACATAATAAATTCCTAAATTGTTCCTAAATTAAATAAGCCCTGAATAAATAACATTAATTATTATACCTGCTACTACCTTTCTTCCACTATCTCTCCTCAGCCCTCCTCCAACTAAACTGAGGTCTCTTTTCTCCTCCCCAATTCCACTACCCTAGTCAGGGATCATTAGCAATGACTAATCTCCATTATTCAAGCACTTGCCTGAGGTCAAACAGAAAGAGAAGTTCACCTTTGGCAGTAGAACTCAAGATATAGGCCTGTCTCCCATCCCTAGCTTCAAGCATCTCTATTTGACTTTCCCCCAGAAGACTCACACATTTGTACTCTTGCTTTACCCACTCATATTACACCTGAAAAAATTAAATTCAGCTGGGCCACGGTAAAACGCTATATGAAACTCTCCAGTCGGCGATGCAAGGTAATTTGCATTTATAAGGATCAATCTCATTTAGAAGGATTATGGGTTCTGAGATTTGATATGAAACACCTCTGACTTTCCCTGTTCCTAAATTAAATGGCATGTCTACGCCTCATTCCTACACTGAAAATGCCACCAGCTTCCTGGTAGAAGGTGTCAGGGATTTATCAGTGCACTATAAAGCAGATGTTAAAGAATACCCAACATTTTGAAAACCTGTAATGAAAAACTAGTCTATGGGAAATCTGAAAAAAAAAAAAGAAAATTAAGCAGGATAAGAATGGAATCTCTGGCTTCACTCAGATTTGAGCTACTAGCCCTCCCCCACGCCCATCTATCCCCGACCCGGTTTCCTGATCTACCTTGTAAATGCAGATTTAGACAACTTTTTAAGAATGTACTTTTTAAAAAATAGACCTTAATGGATCCTCTGCAGTAGTTACACTCCATTGTGTAAATGCAAACAGAAGCCTTTTTGAAAACATGTATTATTGATCAGAAAGGCAGTAGCAATTATAACCCATTGTATTGTTCAATATGCACTTCCTTTACGATTCCCTACTTTACTCACTCATAACTTTCCAGCAAATTACCCTATGATCGCAAAGTCTTATTTTTAAAGTTGAGAATATTGTTTTTAATACACTAATCAAGAAATAAAGTACATCTTTTCTATGATCAATTCTATTTCTGATTTTATAGGTCTGAATATAAACAATGAAAAAATGACTTTTTGGGCTATCTGAAGAACATTTCTGAGTATGAATAAAAGGCAACCATTCAAACATAATACGATATATGACACGATAACACTGCTTTTACAATTAAGTTTTAACTTTGGAACTTAAAAGCACGGTTTGGGGAAAGAAGATAAATTACTTCAGTAGAGAAGTTTTTAACAGTACAGATTCTCTGCAAATCTACCTCCACTACTTTTACCTTTAAAAGTAACATCTCTTAAAAACCAAAAATATGGGCCCAGCACGACTCATCGAATCTCTTGGAAGTCAAGAAATACTTGAGGTTGGTCTCTCACAAGTGAATACCCTCACACTATATTCACCAGAACATGGGACTGCTATTTGCTCTTCTCAAAGTGGGAAGAATGGATATTTTTGCAACTCAAAGCTGCCTTTTTCCTTGAGCATTTATTTGTGGGATACTTACTGGGAATTTTGTAAATTGTTGAAGCCTAGGCTGTCAATGTTTCCTTAGGAAGTTGAACAAAACTGAAAGTATTGATTTAAGCCTACCCCCCCCTCCCCCTAAGCTAGTTGTGGGCAGGGAAGGTGTCTACCAACTCTGTTGTACTGTACTCTCACAAGTGCTTAGTACAGTGCTCTGCACAAAGTAAGCACTCAATAAATGCCATTGACTGAATAATATTCCCCAAGGATTCCTCCAGTCAGAAGACACAAGGAAACACTACTCATTCCTTATCCCGATTCCAGGCAGCAGACTCAGACTCCAGCTTGAGGTATCCTTTCACTAGGTGAGCAATGGGAATGATTTATGAAGCGTAGCAGAAGACTCAAGGTCACAATCAGATTGAGTGGTCCATATACTTCATCTCTTTTAAAGATTAACAACCCCCTGAAGGTGTATTTCTTAATTTCTAAAAGTTTTAAAGGGTAGAAATGTAGACAGTCCTTAGTGAAGTAGATCGACTGACGAACACATCTTCAGAGTTCCAGTTTATAAAACCACAGAACCTTTGGAACAGTCCTCTGTCTATAATTTATTTATATGTCAATTTCCCCTCCTAGAGTGTAAATTCCTTGGGGTCAAGGATTGTGTCTACCAACTTTATTATCTCGAACAATCCCAAGCTCTTAGTTTAGTGCTCTGTGTACAGTAAACCCTCAAAAAATACCACTTATTGATTGAGAAGAAAAGCAATGGTATTAAGAGTAGTAGTATTTACTGAGCACCCACTTGGTGCAAGTGCACTGTATTAGATGGTTGGGGAATACAAAGGAAAGAACTGCCAGGTTTCCTGCCCACAAGCAGCTTACACCCTAAAAATAAAAATATTCACAACTTAATAATTATGGTATTTGTTCAGTGTTTGCTACATGCCAACACTGTGCTGTCTTCTCTTACGCCGTCGAGTCGTTTCTGATCCATAGCGACGCCCCAGATACACCTCTCCCAGAACGTCCCCCTCTCCATCTGCAATCGTTCCGGTAGTAGATCCACAGAGTTTTCTTGGCAAAAATACGGAAATGGTTTACCATTGCCGCCTTCCGCACAGTAAACTTGAGTCTCCGCCCTCGACTCTCTCCCATGCCGCTGCCGCCCAGTACGAGTGAGTTTTGACATGTGGCAGATTGCCTTCCACTGACTAGCCACTGCCTAAGCTAGGAAAGGAATAGGTAGGCCTCTGCTTGACCCTCCCTTCTTTAGCCAAGCCTAGTAGAGTACTGGAAACTCTCCAAGTGCAACCCTGAGAGGAAACTGTACTAAGTACTGGGGTGTATATATATCAAATATATAAAATATATTTCAAATGCCGTCGAGTTGTTTCCGATTCATAGAGACTTTGTGGACATATTTTCCCCAGAACGTCCTAATTTCTGCCATAATCCATACTCTTGCTAATGGCTCTTCCATTATCGTTATGATTTCTATTCATCTAGCTACTGGTCTGTATCATCCACATTTTCCTTGGACTTTCCCTAACATTAGTGTCTTCTCCAGAGAATTGTTCCTCCTGATGATGTGTCCCAAATATGCTCATCTAAGTTGAGTCATTTGGCCTTCTAAAGACCACGGTAGCAACAAGGTAATGAAATGGTCAAAATAAATAATTCAATGAACATTATACATATATGTAGAGGATGGTTATAAATGATTTCAAAAGTCCTGGCAATGGCACTTATTAAGCCCTTCCCCATCACAAATATTCATATCTGTAATTTATTTATTTGTATTAATGTCTGTCCCTCTTGACTGTAAATTCATTATGGGCAGGGAATGTGTCTGTTATATTCTTATACTGTACTCTCCCAAGAGCTTAGTACAATGCTCCCCACGCAGTAGACTTTCAATGAAGATGATTACTCCTCCTCCTGAAAGTTCGTCTCCTCCAGGAGGTCTTCCTAGACTAAGCCCCCCTTTTTCTCTGCTTCCCCCTCCCCATTACCCCTACCCATTCCCTTTGCTGTACCCCGCTGGCCCACAGCACTTGTGTATATATGTATATATAATTATAATTCTATTTATTCTTATTAATGATGTGTATATATCTATAATTCTATCATTTATAATGATGCTACTAATGCCTGTTTACTTGTTTTGATGTTTGTCTCCCCCCTTCTAGACTGTGAGCCCGTTGTCGGCAGGGATTGTCTCTATTTGAGAAGAGAAACAGCGTGGCATAGTGGAAAGAGCACGGGCTTGGGAGTCAGAGGTCAGGGGTTCCATTCTTGGCTCCTCCACTTACCAGCTCTGTGACTTTGGGCAAGTCACTTGACTTCTCTGTGCCTCAGTTACCTCATCTGGAAAATAGGGATTAAGACTGTGATCCCCACGTGGGACAACCTGATTATCTTGAGAAGCAGCGTGGCGCAGTGGAAAGAGCACGGGCTTTGGAGTCAGGGCTCATGAGTTCGAATCCCAGCTCTGCCACTTGTCGGCTGTGTGACTGTGGGCAAGTCACTTGACTTCTCCGTGCCTCAGTTCCCTCATCTGTAAAAGGGGGATTAAGACTGTGAGCCCCACGTGGGACAACCTGATTCCCCTGTGTCTACCCCAGCGCTTAGAACAGTGCTCGGCACATAGTAAGCGCTTAACAAATACCAACATTATTAACATTATTGTATCTATCCCAGCACTTAGAGCAGTACTCAGCACATAGTAAGCACTTAACAAATGCCATCATTATTATTATTATTATTATTATTATTATTTGTTGCTGAACTGTACTTCCCAAGCACTTAGTAAGGTGCTCTGCATACAGTAAGCGCTCAGTAAATATGATGGAATGAGTGAATGAATGAATGATTGATTGACTGACTGACCGACTGACACAAAGCCCAACCCAAATCTCACCATGGCAGGAGGTGAAATAGCTGAAATGGAGCAGTGCCCGAAGGGCTCTGCTGTGAGCGGTGACAGTTTCTGACTGAGGAACCACTAAGGATGCCTCATATAGTGGGCAGGATCAGCAGAAACCCTGATAACAGCTGGTTAATGGAGACAGGAAACACCACTGTGGCTACTGAGAAAGCTACCTTGGCAAGTCAGAAGGACCTGGGTTCTAATCTCATCTCTGCCACTTGTCTGCTGTGTGACCTTGGGTGAGCCGCTTCACTTCTCTATGCCTCAGTTACCTCATCTGTAAAACAGGGATTAAGATTGTGATCCCCATGTAGGACAGTTTTATTAAAATGTATTTCTTATTTGTTGATTTCTCCTCACAGGTCCAACCTGATTAGAGGTTATTTACTCCAGTGCTTAGGACAATGTCTGGCACATAATAAGCGCTTAGCAAATACCATAAAAACAAACAAAAAACCTGCTGTTTTTTTGCTGCTACAACACACTATCAGCACTGTGCTATGAATGGTAAACCAATTATCAATCAATCAGTGGTATTTATTGAGCAATTACTATGTGCAGAGCACTCTGTTCTAAACTCTTGGGAGAGTACAATACAAGAGAAATTAGCACAGAGGCATTTCCTGCCCATAATGAGTTTGCAATCTAGAGGGGGAAAAGACATTAATATGAATAAAACTGGAGTCTAAGTCTTTTGCCTGGAATCAGGAGAAGAGTGAGGAAGTGTCTCTTTGTAACTCCTGACTGGAGAAATCCTTGGGGAATATTAATCAATCAAGGACATTTATTGAGCGCTTACTGTGAATAAAGCACTGTACTGAGCACTTACGAGCGTACAGTACAATAGAGTTGGTAGACAGGTTCCCTGCCTACAAAGGGAATATGGCCCAGAAGCGTAGATGTTAAGTCAACACTTTCAGTTATATTAAAATATATTAATTTGTTGATTTCTCCTCACGGGACTCAGCATCACAATCTTTTCAAGCACTTAACACAGTGCTCTGCATACAATAAACCCTCAGTAAATACTACTGATTGATTTTCTAACAGAACAAGTTAAATCAAATTAGAACACTTTTCATATCCTCTGGAAGACTTTGTCATTACTAAGTGCTTACTAGGTGCCAAGTCTTGTGCTAAAGGCTGTGATTATGATAAAATAATCTAATTGAAAGATCATCTATTGTCCCCAGACCTCACCCAAACACAAGCCTGCTTTGAGACTTGTACGACCTCCATTGGTTATCCATGTCAGTGTCAGCTAGAGTAATGGAAAGAGAGAAGAGGCAATGACTTTTAGTTGTAATAAAACCTCACGCAATCGAAAATAAGAACCCTAAAATAAATCATTCGGACTCTGACATTTTTGTCTTCTAAGACCAAACAGCGACGCCCTTTAGATAAATACATTTTGAAAAATGATCCACAAGAGAAGTTTATGGGTTTTAATAGGTTTTCGCTGGAAGCCCAGAGTGCTAAAAATACTGCAACGCAAAAGTGTGCAATCACGAGACGGTCTGAAAACCTCAGAAAACTTTCTGCCCCTTTAGCCCTTTAGAAATCGGGACCGCAGCCATTACCTTGAAGAAGAAGAGATCTTGCTAGCCAGGCTTTTTGGAAAATGCAAAGGAAACCTTAGATTTTACACTTCAAGTTGTAATTGCTTGAGGTTAGCAATGGGAGGAAGCCGAAAAATTTCTATCTTCCAGCTCAGGAAGAAAAACCTTCCTGAAATGGGATTAGGAAGTCGGTGATGGCGGAATAGCCCTAAGAGTGGAAAAATGAAAAAGTGAGGAGGGGGAAAGGCTATCCCAGATAGTTACTATTACAGTTACCTTTTGTTGGCCTTCAGGTGGATATTCCAGATTAAAACAATCCAGGTCATAAGGGTTTGCCTTAAAAACATATGTTCTTTCTTGGTGATCAGTGGAGAATGGTTCCAGAAGGATTTGGAAACTTTAATAATAACAATAATAATAATAATGATATTAAGTGCTTACTACGTGCCAGACATTATAGTGGGGTGGATTCAAGCAAATTGGTTTGGAGACGGTCCATGTCCCATATGGGGCTCACAGTCTCAAACCCCATTTTACAGATGAGGTAACTGAGGCATGGAGAAGTGAAGTGATTTGCCCAAGGTCACTCAGCAGACAAGTGGCGGATCAGGATTAGAACCCATGACTTACTGACTCTCAGGCCGCTGCTCTATCCGCTATGCCACGCTTCTTCTGAGCACAGTCCAGTCCGAGGAAAAGAACACAGGTCAGGTCAGGGAGCTGAAGACATGATTCTGGTCCCATCTCTGCTGCTGCCCTGCTGGATGACCTTGGTCAAGTCATTTAATCCCACGTAGGACAGGGACTGTGTCCAACCCAATTTGCTTGTACCCATCCCAGCGCTTAATACAGTGCCTAGCACATAACAAATACCACAATTATTATTATCATTGTTATTATTGTTGTTAACCTCTCTCAGCTTGAGTTTCCTCATCTGTAAAAAAGGAATAAAACAATCAATTCTCCCTCCTTTCTTCCTAGATTGCGAGCCCCATGAGGGCAGAAACTAGATAATAACAATAATAATAATGGCATTTGTTAAGTGCTTACTGTGTGCCAGGCACAGTACTAAGTGCCAGGGTAGATACAAGCAAATCAGGTTGGACCCAGTCCCTTTCCCATGTGGGTCTCATAGTCTCAATCCCCACTTTACAGATAAGGCAATTAAGGCCCAGAGAAGCAAAGTGACTTGCCCGAGGTCACACAGCAGACAAGTGGCAGAGCAGGGAATAGAACCCATGACCTTCCGACTTCCAGGCCCGTGCTCTATCCACTACACCACATTGCAGTAGGACTTGGGGGAAATGATCAGAACTGAGATCTGTCCAGTTTATTTCTCATACCCAACAAGTTCTCACTTTGGACTTGAATTCTCTTGTGAGATGAAAGGCCTGCCAGCCAGACTTTCCCCTTCTCCATCATCATTATTATCATCATCATAATACTTGTTAAGTGCTTACTACGTGCCAAGCAGTGTTCTAAACACTAGGGCTGGTACAAGACAATCCGGTTGGACACAGTCCCTGTCCCACATGGGGCTCACACACTAAGTAGGATGGAGTAAGATTTCACCCCATTTTACAGATGGGAAACTGAGGCTCAGAGAAGCGAAGGGATTTGCTCAAGGTCACACAGCAGACAAGTCACAGAACCCAGGTTTAAAACCCAGGCCTCTAACTCCAAGGCCTGTGCTCTAACCATTAGACCACACTGCTTCCCCTTATCTCCAGTCTATCTCCAAGTCGCAGAATGACAGCTGAATTGGGAGGAGGTGAGAGTCTAGTGTAGGGTATGGGGGAATCTCTCTGCAAGATTCTTGCTTCTTTTGGCAGAAATTGCTCCTACTCTGCAGATGTCTTCGCTCTTAAGACTAATGGAAATTCAAAGGATTGTTTTTATTGTGGTTCAGAGCCAATAATATATGCATATATGAGTACTTCTGTGTAAATATAAGAGAGGCAGAGACAGAGAAAGAAATGTCAGGGATAGGTATGTTTGGGCTGCTTTCTGTGAGCCACATGAGCTATTTCACCCAGAGAGGAACATACACAATTAAATAAGCTATAAAATAAGCAATTACAATAAGAAATCAGAATGTGGAGAGAGGCGAATTTTTGTCTCACCAGCTCTCATTTCCATAAAATGACATCTCTTTTGTGACTGGAACCAAATTTTAAATAGTTCTAACAGCTGCAATCAACAGACAGCTTGACTTCCCATTTCAGCACATATTTAGCAACCCAGGATCTATTAATTTCCATGAGATACAAATAGATCACGTCAATTTAATTAGAGAAGCAGCATGACCTGATGGAAAGAGTCCAGGCTTGGGAGTTAGAGGGCCTGTATTCTAATCCCACCTCTAGCACTTGTCTGAGGTGTGGGCTTGGGCAAGTCATGTCACATCTCTGTTACCTCACTTATAAAACGGGGATTAAATCCTCCTCTCTCCATATAGGACGGTGACTGTATCCAACCCGATTTCCTTGTATCTACCCCAACACTGAGCACAGTGCCTGACCCATAGTAAACACTAAAGTTTCGTGAGAAAATTAAAACCAAACGGAAACCGAAGTTATACTTGTTCCAAATTGTAGTCTATTCCACCCTAGCACTCCCTGCCAGGGTATAAACCGTATGCACCAAAGGCTATCATATGAAAAAAAAAGAGTCAGAAATGGCCCTTAAACACTACAAAGATTTTTCTTTTTCCACAATATTTACTTTTCTCTCCAAATGGGAATGGGGAATGCTTTTGTGTGTGGTTCCTTTTCCGGGAGTCACGATAACCTTTCAGAGAAGTCTATCGAAACTGGCGGCTGATAAATTAAAACCAGCTAAGAAAATAGAGGGCATCTTTTGGGGCTTTCTTTTCCTCGTCAGTTTTCAGTAGATGAGGAAACGACATTAGCCTGACACTAAGAATGTTTTGTTTTCAATTGCTGACATTAAATCTTAAAATATTTTGAATGGCAGATCATCTACTTTTGGCAGTTTCACTTTCCGATCCTAAAATGTTTGGGTTTTAGAATTGTGAATTTATTCATCTGGAGGAAATCAGAGTGTATTAACCTGAAAAAGACACTCACCTGTTACACTCTGTATTGCAGTTTCTTTTCCCATTTTCACCAGGTATATGAATGAAACCCTCTCAGGATCGCACCTGAAGCATTTCCAGTACTGTACCAATCTTGGCTACGGGAAGGAGAATCAAGCAGAGGCCTACCCATTCCATTCCTAGCTTGGGCAATAACTAGCAAGCGGAAGGCAATCTGCTACAAGTCAAAACTCACCCATGCTGGGCAGCAGCGACGTGGGAGAGAGTCGAGGGCAGAGACTCGAGTTTACCCCGCGGAAGGAGGCAATGGTAAACCACGTCCGTATTTTTACCAAGAAAACTCTATGGATACACTACCAGAAAAATTGCGATGATCCTGATCCTTTTCCAATACTTGTGGCATTAAGTGCTTACTATGTGCCAAGCACTGTACTAACTCCTGGGGTGGATACAACATAATCAGGTCCCACAAGGGGCTTGCTGTTTAGGAGGGAGAACATGTCCTGAATCCCCATTTTGCAGATGAGGGAACTGAGGCCCACAGAAGTGAAGTGACTTTTCTATGGTCACCCAGTAGACAAGTAACAGAGGCGAGATTAGAATCCAGGTCCTCTGACTCCCAGGCCCATGCTAAATCCTCGAGGCCACGGTTCTTCGTGGAGCAGCATTTTAAGGAGCTAAGCCACAAATTGAAATAGATTGATCCAGTGGCTTGGGAACCGGAGGGGAAGTAGCCTGAGTTCAGTGGTTGTAACACTCAATCCGGCCTCACTAACCATGTACCGCTTCGTGGCTCAGTGGAAAGAGCCCGGGCTTGGGAGTCAGAGGTCATAGGTTCGAATCCTGACTCCGCCACTTGTCAGCTGTGTGACTGTGGGCAAGTCACTTAACTTCTCTGGGCCTCAGTTACCTCATCTGTAAAATGGGGATTAAAACTGTGAGCCCCACATGGGACAATCTGATCACCCTGTATCTACCCCAGCGCTCAGAACAGTGCTCTGCACATAGTAAGCGCTTAACAAATACCAACGTTATTATTATGCCCTAAGTCTTTCTCCCATTCCCAGCTCCCTTGAATTGAATTTCAATGTTTTCATTAAGTCCTTTGGATCCTCCAGTAAAATCCACCTTGGTATTAGCGGAAACCCTTCATAATATCGTGGTGGCTAATAGACTAGGGGAATGAAGAGGTTTAAAGGTGATGTTTAAATTCCAGAATGGGAAATGTTGCATGAAGAACATGTGCATAGAATGCAAGAGTGGTGATGCATCTCCCTATTGATTGTGACCTCACTGTGGGCAGGGACTGTACTTGCTTATTGTTGAATTGTACTCTCCCAAGCGCTTAATACAGTGATCTGCACACAGTAAGGGTTCAACAATATGACCGAAAGAACAATTGCAAATTTAGAATAAACAAACTTTCTTAGTTTTTCATGTTCTTATTTTTAAATAAAACCTTTTCAGATGCAAACGGCGCCTCTCAAATTACTCTTATTCAAGCGGGGCCATCACCCTCTTTAAGTCAATAAATTAAAGCTAACAATCGGTAGAAGAAAATCAACTTGGTCACCACAGGAATTAGTATAAAAATATCAGGTCTCAGACTTACAAGGGAATTTCACCTATAAGTTAACCCCTCCTGGGTTAAATGATCTGTTTAAGCTGATTTACATACAGCACCATATGTTTCACCATTATAATCGATAGAGAGGAGGAAATATGAGCCTCGTTTAAGCTGAAAACCTCATGTTTAAGATCAGGCTCTGAATGTGTAAGGACAGTTGAGCTCCTTAAAGAAAAGAAATGGCTTTTACCATTATGTTGCATTTTTTCTTTACTGTGTTGTATAGGCTCATCAAGGCCAACCCGGAGATGTATATTTACTGTCCAAGGATGTACAACTGTGGAAAACATCCATGTAACCCACCGTATCTTACAGCTAATGATATTTTTAAGATCCTTGTGGGCAGGGAACATGTCTACCAACTCTGTTGTACTCTCCTAAGCACTTAGTACAGTGCTCTGCAGATGGTAAGCGCTAAATAAATACCACAGATTGATTATGAGTCAACTGGTATCTTTTTAACAGTATGATAGAAGTGAAAATGGGCTGAAAAACAATAGGGTAAGCTTATACATGGAGAATTCATTCATTCAATAGTATTTATTGAGCGCTTACTATGTGCAGAGCACTGTACTAAGAGCTTGGGATGAACAAGTCGGCAACAGATAGAGACGGTCCCTGCCGTTTGACGGGCTTACGGTCTAATCGGGGGAGACGGACAGACGAGAACGATGGCGATAAATAGAGTCGAGGGGAAGAACATCTCGTAAAAACGATGGCGACTAAATAGAATCGAGGCGATGTACAATTCATTAACAAAATAAATAGGGTAACGAAAATATATACAGTTGAGCGGACGAGTACGGTGCTGTGGGGATGGGAAGGGAGAGGTGGAGGAGCAGAGGGAAAAGGGGAAAAAGAGGGTTAAGCTGCGGAGAGGTAAAGGGGGGATGGCAGAGGGAGTAGAGGGAGAAGAGGAGCTCAGTCTGGGAACGCCTCTTGGAGGAGGTGAGTTTTAAGTAGGGTTTTGAAGAGGGAAAGAGAATCAGTTTGGCGAAGGTGAGGAGGGAGGGCGTTCCGGGACCGTGGGAGGACGCGACCCGGGGGTCGACGGCGGGATGGGCGAGACCGAGGGACGGCGAGGAGGTGGGCGGCGGAGGAGCGGAGCGTGCGGGGTGGGCGGTAGAAAGAGAGAAGGGAGGAGAGGTAGGAAGGGGCGAGGTGATGGAGAGCCTCGAAGCCTAGAGGGAGGAGTTTTTGTTTGGAGCGGAGGTCGACAGGCAACCACTGGAGTTGTTTAAGAAGGGGAGTGACATGCCCAGATCGTTTCTGCGGGAAGATGAGCCGGGCAGCGGAGAGAAGAATAGACCGGAGCGGGGCGAGAGAGGAGGAAGGGAGGTCAGAGAGAAGGCCGACACAGTAGTCCAGCCGGGATATAACGAGAGCCCGTAACAGTAAGGTTCGGGTGGAGAGGAAAGGGCGGATCTTGGTGATATCGTAGAGGTGAAACCGGCAGGTCTCGGTAACGGATAGGATGCGTGGGGTGAACGAGAGAGACGAGTCAAGGATGACACCGAGATCGCGGGCCCGAGAGACGGGAAGGAGGGTCGTGCCGTCCACGGTGATAGAGAAGTCTGGGAGAGGACCGGGTTTGGGAGGGAAGATGAGGAGCTCAGTCTCGCTCATGTTGAGTTTTAGGTGGCGGGCCCGACATCCAGGTGGAGATGTCCCGGAGGCGGGAGGAGATGCGAGCCCGAAGGGAGGGGGAGAGGACAGGGGCGGAGATGTAGATCTGCGTGTCATCTGCGTAGAGATGGTAGTCAAAGCCGTGAGAGCGAATGAGTCCACCGAGAAGCAGCTTGGCATAGCGGAGAGAACATGACCTGGGAGTAAGAAGGTCATGGGTTCTAATTCCGGCTCTACCACTTGTGTGCTGTATGACCTTGGGCAAGTCACTTCACTTTATCTCAGGAGAAACACAAGTACGCTCCCCAAAGGGATTTTATCCAGTCAATTAACAATTATCCATGGTCACATTCCAAGGAGAGGCATGGGTAACTGAAACACCCAGATAAACCAAAATTCCTCATCTCCACTATTAATAATAATAAAAAATAATAATATTATTTGGAATCTGCTCCCAAGTCATTTTCTTATTTTTTGCAAAACAAGGAATTGTTCGTGCTGATTCATTCACTCAATCAATCATATTTATTGAGTGCTTACTGTGTGCAAAGCACTGTACTAAGAACTTGGGAAAATGCAATATAACAATAACAATACAACAATAAACAGACACATTCCCTGCCCACAGTGAGATTATAGTCTAGAGGGAGGACATCGATCATTCCCCCACCCCACCCCCACCCTTGTCTGGAGGGTCTTGTGGGTTCTGCTGTGGGAACAGAAGATAAAAGGCATAGCTGGACAAGACTTTAAAAAAAATGAAAATAAAGAAAAGTCTTATAATAAAAACAACGATGATGGTTTTTGTTAAGTGCTTACTATGTGTCAAGCACTGTTCTAAGCACTGGGGTAGATACAAGCTAATCAGATTGGACACAGTCCCTGTCCCACATGGGGCTCAAAGCATTAATCCCCATTTCACAAATGAGATAACGGAGGCTTAGAGAAGTTTGGTGATTTGCCCAAGGTCACACAGCAGATATGTGGCTGAACTAGGACTAGAAGCCAGGTCCTGCTGACTCCCAGGCCTGTGGTTTTATTTATTGCTATTGTTTATGTTATTTATTGCTATTGTTTTTGTCTGTCTGTCTCCCCCGATTAGACTGTAGCCCATCAATGGGCAGGGATTGTCTCTATCTGCTGCCGAATTGTATATTCCAAGCGCTTAGTACAGTGCTCTGCACATAGTAAGCGCTCAATAAATACTATTGAATGAATGGTCTATCCACTAGGTCACGCCTTTGTGTCCCAAACCCCAAAGACTCTACTCACTCCAGCCTCACAATGCTTAAATAAATATTCTTATCCTCTACTATTTGCCTTAAACCATTTTAATGTCTGTCTCCTTCTGCAGACTATAAGCTTCTTGTGGGCAGGGATCATTTCTACTAACTCTGTTGTATTGTACTTTCCCAAGTGCTTAATACAGAGCTTCTCAAAGTAAAATCGCAATAAAAAGCACTGATTCACTGATCAGCAAGAGGCAGGTGGCTCGCTCCTCTATGCCTCATCACCCTACCTCCCAGTCTCCGTCTCCAGCCCTTTCGGATGTCCCATTTGTCTCACTTGTGCTCAAAGCCTCTGACGAGCCACCCCCCTACCTCACCACAGGATGGAAATAAGGCAAAGATGGTTTCTAGGCCAATAAATCAAGGCCTGGGGAACACTCCCTTCACAGCAAAAAATCGAGACCCAAGCAGTTTGAGAGAGGAGACACGTGGCAGATCTGGGAAACTAGTTTAGGAAACCGCGATACATTTCCTGGGGTTATGTTTGCAGAAAAAAAATGGAAAATTGGTTTCTCTATTTTAGTTTCCTGAAGAAGACATCTTTACTAGTTAATACAACGCCCCACAGCCTCTTGGGAGAGGGGGGGAATAAAGGTCACTGGGATATGAAGATTTTCCATCTTCAGACTCAAATAATCTTATGAACTTGATATTAAAAACTTGGTTAATGCAAGGTTGTGGTTGAAAAATCAAAGCATTTTGTCATCGGGAAGTTCCAGAGACAAAGTCTCCCCAGCAATACTGACCTGTCTCTGTAGCATATCCTGTATGTTATGGTTTTGCATTTAACCGCTCAAACAGCAACATCTTACGGTGTAATCTTTAATAAGAAAAACAGTTCTGACAAAGCTGCCTTTATGGGTACTACGACTGACTTCACATTGCTATAGGATTCCAAACAAAGGAATTTCCTAGTTGAATAGAGATTGAATCTCTAATCTTATGTTACAATCTTCTCACACAGCTATTTCATTTTTTGTTTAGCAAAGAAAGATAGAATTAAAGTATTTTCTTAAGGAGACCGTTTTTTTTCCTCTAGGCAAACCTGAAGTATCCTAGTTGGGTCCCCTTCACTCACCTTTGAACGTCCTCAGCTGCTTATCGTCCATCTAACAACTTCAGATTCTCCTGGAACTGGATTTTGAGGTTTCTGGACACTTGACCAGGAAGCAGGAATATCTAACTCTTTCAGATAATGGTGATAAGTAGCCTGGCCTAGTGGAAAGAGCAGTATCTATGAATCAGAGGACCTGAGTTCTAATCCCCGCTCTGCCACATGTCTGCTTTGGCCCTCACTTACCTAATCTGTAAAATGTCCACAGGTGGCACGAGGACTGTGTCCAATCTGATTACCTTCTGTCTATCCTGGCACTTAGTACAGTGCCTGGCTCATAGTAAGTGCCTAAAAAGAATCATTAAAAAATGGTGGCAATTTCCCTTCTGAAAGGGTAAAGGAGAGGTAGAATCTTCCTGATTCAGATGGGTTAGGGTCAGAATTAGTCACGGGGGCGGGGGAGGCAGGGAAAGAGGGAGAAGGCTTTGGCTGTGGACATTGTACCTGGGATGGATCAGACCTCTTTGCCCTCGACCTACCATCTACGAGAGAATAAAGAGGCTCCGTGTTCCAGGGGGATCAGTCAAGTTCGGTGGGCCTGGTGGGAGAGGGAAGATGTCACCAAGTGGACCCAAGCAACTGTACCTCCCTCAGGGACTCCACAGCCTAGCCCAGTCCGGATCCTCAGGATGCCATGCGTCGGAGGAGCAGCATGGCTTAGTGGAAAGAACACTGGCTTGGGAGTCAGAGATTGTGGGTTCTAATCCCAACTCCGCTCAGCTGGGTGACTTTGGGCAAGTTACTAACTTCTCTGTGCCTCAGTTCCCTTATCTATAAAATGAGGATTAAGATTGTGAGCCCCACCTGGGACAACCTGATTACCTTGTATCTACCCCAGGGCTTAGAACCGTGTTTGGCACATAGTAAGCGCTTAAACACCATCATTTTTTTTCAGGCAGGGAGTCGACATGGCCTAGTGGCAAGAGCACAGGCCCAGGGTCAGAGGATGTGGGTTCTAATCCCAGCTCTGTCATGTGCCTGCTGTGTGACCCTGGGCAAAACACTACTCTTCTCTGTGTCTCAGTTTCCTCATCTGTAAAATGGATATTAATCCTAGTCCCACCTATTTAGACCGTGAGCTCCATGTGGGACAAGTAACATTAACAAGTACCAAAATACTATTATTATTAGTCTCCATGACATGAACCAAGGTTTCCACAAACCACATTAAACTCAAAGTTTTTTGTTATGATATTTGTTAACTGCTTACTAGATACCGAGCACTGAACTAAGCACAGGGGTAGATACAACATAATCATGTTGGATACAGTCCCTATCCCACATAGACCTCACAGTCTTAATCCTCATTTTGCAGATGAGGTACTTGAGGCCCAGAAAAGTTAAATAACGTGCCCAAGGTCACACAGCAGACAAGTGGTCAGGCCGCTATTAGAACTCAGGTCTTCTGCCTCCCAGGCCTGTGCTCTTTTCACTAGGCCACCCTGCTTCTACGGTGTGTTGGCTCCTGCTTTGCCTCTTTCTGACAATGACGGTGTCCTTCACTTGGTCAGAAATAAAACCCAAATACGTGACAGAAGCACAGAACGTCGAAAAGACCCTAAATATGAAAAACATATAAAAATAATCCAACCAACTGGACTGTGGAGAAACTTGGAAAGAAAGTTTTCAGGAGTTGCGGGGGGTGGGGAGGGAAGGCAAGGTTAAAGATTGGAGTTAGAGAAGCAGCGTGGCTCAGTGGAAAGAGCCCAGGCTTGGGAGTCAAGGTCAAGAGTTCGAATCCCGACTCTGCCACTTGTCAGCTGTGTGACTGTGGGCAAGTCACTTAACTTCTCTGTGCCTCAGTTACCTCATCTGTAAAATGGGGATAAACTGTGAGCCTCACATGGGACAACCTGACTGCATCTACCCCAGCGCTTAGAACGGTGCTCGGCACATAGTAAGCGCTTAACAAATACCAACATTATTATTGGGGTTAATAATAATGATGGTATTTGTTAAGCGCTTACTATGTGCCGAGCACTGTTCTAAAGCACTGGAATTTGGGAAGGGGACAGTGGGAAAAAGGAATGTAATTGGTCACCACCCAGGGTTGGTTATACAATATTTACTTCATCTAGAAGTAGCAGCATGGCTCAGTGGAAAGAGCATGGTCTCAGGAATCAGAGGTCATGGGTTCTAATCCTGGCTCTGCCACCTGTCAGCTGTGTGACTTTGGGCAAGTCACCTATCTTCTCGGGGCCTCCCAGTTACCTCATCTGTAAAATGGGATTAAGACTGTGAACTTTATGTGGGACAACCTGATTACAATATATCTACCCCAGGGCTTAGAACAGTTTTTTGCACATAGGAAGCACTTAACCAATACCATCATTATTATTATTATTACAAGTAAAAGGCATCACCCTGTTATGGAACCATGACAAGCCATAACACCACAGTTTACAGGCTGGTAAACAAGAATAGAAGGTGAACTGAATGGTATTCTAGCCATCTTAAAGGGAAATAAACTGCTCTTGTGAAAGATACATGGTGGGGGTGGGGATGCTTGTGTGTGTGTGTGTGGAGAGATATAAAGTGACCAGAAAGGACAGAGGAAGAGCAAAAGAGGTTCTTCTAGAGGAGGCCAGAGACAGAAGATTGGGGGGCGATAGGAAGCAGGAATGATAGAGGGAGAGATGGGGAAAAAAAGGGGGAGAATAAGTGGGTAGGGAAGAGAGTGGAGGGAAAAGCAGGGACGGATGGGAATAAAGGGACAAGGAGAGAAGGGAAAAAGGGAGCTAGGTTTGTGGGGAGGGATGGCTTACCTTTATGGCTCAAATTGCTGCCATCGTCCCTTGACCTCCGCTGCCCAGTGCTCTGCTCTGCCACCAATTAGGTCAATTGGGCCCAGCTGTTGCTTCCAAATCAACCCATCAGTGGAACTGTTTGAGCACCTTCTCTAGGCAAAGCACTCTACTAAGCTCTCGGGAGAGTACACAGAGGCAGAAGACACGATCCCTGCTGTCCAGGAGCTTACAATCTAGCAGTGGAACTTATTACCACCATTATGGCTACCCAAGCCTAGCCATCACCTTGATTCCATTTATTTGCTATTGTTTTAATGAGATGCTCTTCCCCTCGATTCTATTTATTGCCATCGTTCTTGTCTGTCCGTCTCCCCCGATTAGACCGTAAGTCCGTCAAAGGGCGGGGACTGTCTCTGTTACCTATTTGTACATTCCGAGCGCTTAATACAGTGCTCTGCACATAGTAAGCCCTCAGTAAATACTATTGAATGAATCTTGCCAGGGCTGGAGGTCCAGGTGGTTGACCTAGTCACTGGTGGCCATCAGTGTTGCCGTCTTTTGAGCCAGATGGTGGAGGTGGTCAACAGAGGCAGCTGGGGGTCAGCAACAGTGGTATCTGTCTATCTGCACCTGAACAGGTCCTTCCAGTTGGAAATAGATTTCAGAGTAGGTAGGTGACACACGGCTAGATGGGCTCAGTGGAAAGAGCCCGGGCTTGGGAGTCAGAGGGCATGGGTTCTAATCTCGCCTCCACCACTTGTCAGCTGTGTGACTTTGGGTGAGTCACTTAACTTCTCTGTGCCTCAGTTCCCTCATCTGGCAAATGGGGATTAAGAATGTGAGCCCCACATGGGACAACCTGGTTCCCTTGTATTTACCCTAGTGCTTAGAACAGTGCTTAGCACATAGTAAACACTTAACGAATGCCATTATTATTATCATCATTATCATTATTATTATTATTATTATTATCCCCAGCTTGAAACACGCAGTCTGAATCTGGAGCTGATGGCCATGGAGTCAGGGAAAGTAACCATCCTTCAGTATTGACTAAATAATAATAATAATAGTAATAATCATGGTACTTGTTAAGGCCCCTGTGCCAAGAACTCTGCTAAGCACTGGAGTAGATACAAGTGAATCAGGTCGGACACAGTCCCTGTCCCACATTATAATAATAATGTTGGTATCTGTTAAGAGCTTACTATGCGCAGAGCGCCGTTCTAAGTGCTGGGGGAGATACAGGGTCATCAGACTGTCCCACGTGAGGCTCACAGTTTAATCCCCACTTGACAGATGAGGAAACTGAGGCCCAGAGAAGTTAAGTGACTTGCCCAGAGTCACACAGCTGACAAGTGGCAGGGGTGGGATATGAACCCATGACCTCTGACTCCCAAGCCCGGGCCCTTTCCACTGAGCCACGCCGCTTCTGTTCACGGTCTTAATCCCCATTTCACAGATGAGGTAACTGAGGAACAGAGAAGTTAAGCGACCTGGCCAAGGACACACAGCAGACAAGTGGTGGAGTGGGATTAGGATGCAGGTCCTTCTGATTCTCAGGTCCATGCTCTATCCATTAAGCCAAGCCGTTTTAAATGTTCTAGGTGGTAGATCACAACCCCCCAAAACAGGGGGGGTCACCTTGGTGGTAGGAGGGGCACTTGGACCTACCCCCAACATTTATGCCCCTCAACAGTCTCTTCCTCTAGACTTCAAGCTCGTTACGGATAGGGAAACCGCGGATTTGGTTGTATCATACTTTCCGGAGTACTTAGTACAGTGCTTTGAACGTAGTAGATGCTCAATAAAGACCATTGATTTATTGATTGATTGATTCTCTCTGACCTCCCTTCCTCCTCTGTCGCCCCGCTCCAGTCTATTCTTCACTCCACTGCCCGGCTCATCTTCCCGCAGAAACGATCTGGGCATGTCACTCCCCTTCTTAAACAACTCCGGTGGTTGCCTGTCGACCTCCGCTCTGAACAAAAACTCCTCCCTCTAGGCTTCGAGGCTCTCCGTCACCTCGCCCCTTCCTACCTCTCCTCCCTTCTCTCTTTCTACCGCCCAGCCCGCACGCTCCGCTCCTCCGCCGCCCACCTCCTCGCCGTCCCTCGGTCTCGCACATCCCGCCGTCGACCCCCGGGCCGCGTCCTCCCGCGGTCCCGGAACGGCCTCCCTCCTCACCTCCGCCAAACTGATTCTCTTCCCCTCTTCAAAACCCTACTTAAAACTCACCTCCTCCAAGAGGCCTTCCCAGACTGAGCTCCCTTCTCCCTCTACTCCCTCTACCACCCCCCCTTCACCTCTCCGCAGCTAAACCCTCTTTTCCCCCCTTTCCCTCTGCTCCTCCCCCTCTCCCTTCCCATCCCCACAGCACTGTACTCGTCCGCTCGACTGTATATATTTCCATTACCCTATTTATTTTGTTAATGAGATGTCACCTCGATTCTATTCAGTCGCCATTGTCTTTACGAGATGTTCTTCCCCTCGACTCTATTTATCGCCATCGTTCTCGTCCGTCCGTCTCCCCCGATCAGACCGTAAGCCCGTCAAACGGCAGGGACCGTCTCTATCTGTTGCCGACTTGTTCATTCCAAGCGCTTAGTCCAGTGCTCTGCACATAGTAAGCGCTCAATAAATACTATTGAATGAATGAATGAATGATTGATTTACACAGAGGAATGTGAAAATCCTTTTCCTTAAAAAATGGCCCATAATAAAACTGACCAGGTAAACCATCCTCTGCTGTAAAGCCTAGGGTTTGGAAAGATGAGCGTTCCCTTGTTTAAAAGCGCTTAGTACAGAGCTCTGCCATTGATTGATTGAATAAAAAGGCCTACGGCAAATGATAATGATGGTATTTGTTAAGCGCTTACTATGTGCCGAGCACCGTTCTAAGCAATGGGGCAGATACAGGGTGATCAGGTTGTCCCTCGTGAGGCTCACAGTCTTCATCCCCATTTTACAGATGAGGGAACTGAGGCACAGAGAAGCTAAGTGACTTGCCCAAAGTCACACAGCTGACAAGTGGCAGAGCCGGGATTCAAACCCATGACCTCTGACTCCCAAGCCCGGACTCTTTCCACTGAGCCACGCTGCTTGGGATGTAGATGTTAGAACAGGTCTTTCAGGAAGAACCACGTCATGAAACGTTGTGGCACCGATCTGAAAAAAGGAATTTTCACCAGCGGCTTTCTCCACTTCCCTGCAGCACGATCGTACCCCACATTCAGGGATGAAACAGGCCACTGGTGACTACGGCTCTGATTTTGGCCTTTTCTTATTAATAAGAGAAGCAGTGTGAACTGCTAATAAGACTGTGAACCTCACGTGGGACAACCTGATTTCCCTGTATCTACCCCAGCGCTCAGTACAGTGCTCTGCACATAGTAGGCGCTTAACAAATACCAACATTATTATTATTAATCGTCCCTGATAAGACAAGATTTCCCACCTTCCCCCTCCTTTGATGGGGAACCTTGAACAGCTGCTCAGTGATGATTGCAGGGTTTGAGGCTCTGGCCCCTGCCCTGGACACTCTTAAGTGCTTGGCTTCATTCACTCCTTCATTCAGTGGTATTTATTGAGCAATAATAAATAATACTGTGTGCAAAGCACTGTACTAAGTGCTTGAGGAAGTACTAATCAACAATGAGTAGTGCCATTCCCTGCCCCCCACAGGCTTTCAGCCTAGAGTGGCTAGAGCGTAGGCCTGGGAGTCAGAAGGAGCTGGGTTCTAATCCTAATCCATACTCTGCCAATGTATGTTGTGAGACCTTGGACAAGTCACTTAACTTCTCTGGGCCTCAGTTACCTCATCTGTAAAATGAACCCCACGTGGGACAGGGACTGTGTCTCAGCTGATTGACTTGTACCTACCTCAGTGCTTAGGACAGTGGTTGGCACATCGTGAGTGCTCAACAAATACCGTAAGTATTGATTATTATTATTACCAGCCCACAGTGACTGCCGGAAAGCTTCTGGCCGCCGAGGAATAGCCTGGACAGGAATCTTCTCCGGGCAGGCTGAGTGGTCAGGGGTCAAGTTAACTTTAGTTTCTGCTCATTGCCTCTTGCCAGTTGGCCCAGCTCTTGGCTTCTCTGCTGCCCCAGACCATCTCTTCTCTTCAGCTGGTTTCTTGGCAGACCCAAAGCTTCAGCACAGCGGGTTTCCCCCACCTCAGGGATCATCCCTGATTAATAATAATAATATTCGTTCATTCAATCGTATTTATTGAGCACTTACTGTGTGCAGAACACTGTACTGAGTGCTTGGGGAAGTACAATAATAAACAGTGACATTCCTTGCCCACAATGAGTTTACAGTCTAGAGTAGGGGAGACAGACATGAATACAAATAAATAAAATTACAGATATGCACATAAGTTTTGTGGGGATGGGAAGAGGGAAGAGCAAAAGGAACAAGTCAGGATGACAGCGAAGACAATTGCTCCAAGACGACTTCCCAGATTAAGCCGCATTTATCCTTACCTCCCACTCCCTTCATTGTACCAACTGCTGGGGTAGATACAAACCTCTCAGGTTGGACACAGTTTCTCACGTGAGGTTCACAGTCTTAATCCCCATTTTACAGATGAGCTAACTGAGGCACAGAAAAGTGAAGCAACTTTCCCCAGGTTGCCCAGCAGACAAGTCACAGGCGCAGGATTAGAACACAGATTCTAATGGTTACAGTCGCACCGGTGATCGGACTAATGGTTTAAGAAGTAGAAAAATGTAGACTGTGGCCAAGGCATACCCTCCACAACTTCCCTAGACTTAGCTAAAATTAGAGAGACCCTTTAGCAAATTAAAAAAAAAATGACATGTAGTTGTTTGAGCTTTGGGTTTTTTTGTTTGTTTTGGGGGGTTTTAATGTTTCTGACAATTAGCCTGGTATAAAGCTACTCAGCAGCACTGATTGAAGCCCCTCTCTGTGAACAGCACTGTCCTTGGTTCATCTGGAAGGTCCCAGAAGAACAAAACAGAGAAACAGAGACGCAACATGGTATAGTGGATAAAGCGCAGGCCTGGGAGTCAGAAGGTCATGGGTACTAATCCCAGCTCTGCCACTTGTCTGCTGGGTGACCTTAGGCAAGTCACTTTGGTCTCTGGGCCTCATTTATCTCATCTGTAAAATGGGGATTGAGACTGTGAGCCCCACATGGGACGGGAACTATGTCCAACCTGATCTGTTTCTATCTACCTCAGCTCTTATACAGTGCCTGGCACATAGTAAACATTTAACAAATACCATCATTATTATTAATAAAACATTCATCTCCCCTGGCTTTAAGGAGTTTATAATCCAAGAAGATAAATAAGCAGTCACCCAAATAAATCCAAAATGCAAGAAATAGAAACATAAAACATCCAAAATAAGAGAAACAACAAAAATATTAGAAATATATAATTCCCCGAGGTGTGCAGTTAAGAGGGTCCTACCTGGAGGGGTTAGAACATCTGGAGCCAGGAAGGATTGATCTAGGATATGACGCAGGCTGCTTGGAGACTTCATTTTGGGGGAAAAAATTACTCAGGAGGCTGACCAAGGTAAAATTGCAGATTTCTTTTGATGCAGAAAAAAAAATGCTTCCTGAGCTTTGCGGAACCCTGGAGACTGGTTTATGAAGCCCTTGGGCCCAGTTAATTCTCACCCAAAACTCGGGAGTTTCACGCGCTGACTGTACAAATGAGGGTATTTCCTCTCTTTCTATTATCTGTGTTCTTTGCCGTTTTTAAATTTGGGGTAATTCCTGATCTATTGTCCTTGGTCTCTCCAGTGCTCATGTTTCTCTGGGCTCCAGGGTGGTTTCCCGATTTTTGTAAGATGGGGGTAGACTCTCTAGGGAGGAGAGCGGGACAAAGCCGAAAAATCAGGAAAGAGAAAGCGAGCCAGGGAGGACAGAGGCAGAGAAAAAGCTGCAGTAAGAAAAAGAAGGTGTGTATCTATGGTAGGAGGTGAGGGCGACATGGTGAGACGGAGAAAGAAGGGAGCCGGCAGGGGCCAGGGAGACTTAAATAATCAGTCAGTCGATTAATCGAACATACTGAGCACTTACTGTGTGCAGAGCAAGCTACTAAGCGCTTGAGAAAGTACAGTAGAACAGGAATCAGAAAAGAACAGGAGAGGAGTCAGAGAGCAAGCGGGACAGAGATCAAACAGATGGGGACAAGGATGTTGAACGCACTCGTATCAGTAAGGCTCATTTTGTCACCACCGTTTCTGCCGCCACCCGAATCACTTCGGCAGACTGTAAGCTCGTTGTGGGCGGGGAATACGTCTGGTATAGTGTGTTCTCCCAAGCGCTTAGTACAGTACTCTGCACACAGTAAGCGCTCAGTGAATACGATTGGCTGACCAGCTGGATCCCTGTCTGCCAGGTCCCCGGATACTGCCGTCCCCCAAGCTCTGCCTGTGAAACTCAGACGGGGAAGCAGCACGGCGTAGACGATAGGGCACGGGCCTGGGAGTCAGACAGTTACGGGTTCGCATCCTGACTTTGCCACTTGTCTGCTGTGTGACCTTGGCAAGTCACTCTTCTCTGCGCCTCAGTTACCTCATCTGTTAAATGGGGATTGAGACTGTGAGCCCCACGTGGGACAGGGACTGTGTCCAACTCGATTTGCTTGTATCCACCCCAGCGCTTAACAGCACACAGTAAGCACTTAACGAATACGCTTAGTACGGTGCTCTGCACACGGTAAGCGCTCAATAAATACGATTGAATGAATATCACGGTTATTAATATTATTTTATTGCCACCACCCAGACCACCATGGGCAGGACTCCCAATTCCTGCATAACGCTGGCTCCTGATGCCATGGTTTGGGTGTCCAAATGACAGGGTTGGCTCTTACTACCACTGGCTGGATCTTAGAGGTTTCCCATGCCAAGCTATATCATTGTAGGGAAGTCAGGAAGGGAGAGCGGAGGCGGTTATGAGGAGCGGGACTGCTGTTACTGTACCTCTTTTCCTCAGCTTCCCCTCCCTTCCGCGTCACCTCAACTCGCTCCCTTTTCTCTATCCCTCCTTCTCCCCGCCCCACAGCACTTATGTATAGATGCATATACATCTATAATTCTGTTTATTTATATTGATGCCCGTACAATTGTTTTGACATCTGTCTCCCCGCCTCTAGATTGTAAGCCCTGCATGGGTAGGGATTTTCTCTCTTTATTGCTGAACTGTACTTTCCGAGTGCTTAGTACAGTGCTCTGCACACAGTAAGCACTGTAGTAGCACTGAAGTTCTGCTAGAGAAGCAGCGTGGCATAGTGGCTAGAGCCCGGGCCTGGAAGTCAGAAGGTCGTGGGTTTTGTTTTGTTGTCGGTCTCCCCCTTCTAGACTGTGAGCCCGTTGTTGGGTAGGGATTGTCTCTATCTGTTGCCTAATTGTACTTTCCAAGCGCTTAGTACAGTGCTGTGCACACAGTAAGCGCTCAATAGATACGCTTGAATGAATGAATGAACACGACTGACTGAATGAATGAACCCATCTCCATCACATGTGTGCTGCGTGACCTTAGGCAAGTCACCTCACTTCTCTAGGCCTCAGTTACCTCATCTGTAAAATGAGAATTAAGACCGTGAGCCCTCTGTGGGACAGGGACTGTGTCCATCCTGACTAACTTTTATCCACCCCAGCGCTTAGAACAGTGCTCGGTACATAGTAAGCACTTAGCAAATACCATAATTACTAGTAAGCGTTCAATAAATGCATTTGAATGAATGAATGAACACTGCTGCTTCTCCTGCTCTGTGTCGTTGCTATTTCTCTTACTGCTGCTCCTGCTTTTCCTACAAGTCAAAACTTGTAGAGAGAGTCGAGGGCCGAGACTTGAGTTTACCGCGCCGAAGGAAGCCACGGTAAACCACTTCGGGATTTTGACCAAGAAAACTCTAGGGATCCACTACGGGAAGGATTGCAGACGGAGAGCGGGGCGCTCCGGGAGAGGTGCGTCCGTGGAGTCGCTGACGGTCGAAAACGACCCGCCGGTGTAAGACAAGACAAGACTGCTTTTACTTCTGCGGATGCTGCTGCTTCCACTGCTGTTAGGGATATGATACTTCCCTTCCCTGCTGCTGCCATCACCCCAACTAAATATGGGGCTGCCCGGGCCCCTCCAGAGGCTCTTTCGGGTGCCAGGGCTGAAGCTGGCACCTGTCCGCTACCTGCAAAAAGCCTGATCCCAATATCTGGGGACATTTCACGGGACAGGGAAACTGGACTTCCCTCCGGAGTGCTACCTGGGGGACTCCCTGGGCCTTGAAAGGTCTTAACATCTAAATTGTTACCCAACACGTATTTCGAGGAAGCATTTGTCTGTGAGAAGTAACAGGGCGTAGTAAGTAGCGGTGTGCCCTAATAATAATAATGTTGGTATTTGTTAAGCGCTTACTATGTGCAGAGCACTGTTCTAAGCGCTGGGGTAGATACAGGGTAATTAGGTTGTCCCAGGTGAGGCTCACAGTTAATCCCCATTTTACAGACGAGGTAACTGAGGCAGAGAGAAGTGAAGCGACTCGCCCACAGTCACACTGCTGACAAGTGGCCGAGCCGGGAATCGAACCCATGACCTCTGACTCCCAAGCCCAGGCTCTTTCCACTGAGCCAAGCTGCTTCCCCTAATGAAAGGACAATGGGCCTGGAAGTAAGGGGACCTGGTTTCTAATCCCGGCTCCACCACGTACCTGTTGTGTGACCTTGGGCCAGTCGCTTAACTTCTCCGTGCCTCAGTTTCCTATTTGGTATAATGAGGATTTGATACCTGTTCTCTCTCCCAAAGACTGTGAGCCCCATGTGGGACCGGGACTATGTCCAACCTTATCATCTTGTCTCTACCCTAGCACTTAGTACAGCACTTAGTTAGTAAATGCTTAACCAATACCATTATTATTCTGAGGCACGTTTTCCCGGCAAAAGTCTGGCATTCAGTGAATCGGCTCCCTCACTGGGCATTTTATCAATTCCCTCTTTACCTCCTGTATATCAAGAGTGTCACATTTGCTGCTGCAGGAGATACAATAAGCTGCCAGAAAGCGTGAGAAGTGAATGAGGGTGAGCCAGTGAGAGAGAGAGAGCGTGAGAGCGAGAAGGAGAGAGAAAGAGAGAGATGCAGCCGAGGCCACCCCTTTCCCACTTCTGCTGGCATCCAAACTCCGGATGTGAAGTATTGAATTTATTGCCACTGCGGCTGTAAGCTTCTCTCTGGGACCCTGGCTGGAAACCTCCAGACGCAGCCCTTGGAAGCAATAGTGACTAGAGCATGTCCTGGGAGTCAGAAGGACCTAGGTTAATAATGTTGGTATTTGTTAAGCGCTTACTATGTGCAGAGCACTGTTCTACGCGCTGGGGTAGACACAGGGGAATCAGGTTGTCTCACGTGGGGCGGACAGTCTTAATCCCCATTTTACAGATGAGGTAACTGAGGCCCAGAGAAGTGAAGTGACTTGCCCACAGTCACGCAGCTGACAAGTGGCAGAGCCGGGATTCGAACCCACGACCTCTGACTCCAGAGCCCGTGCTCTTTCCACTGAGCCCCGCTGCTTCTCATGTTCTCAGATTCTAATTCCACCTCCGCCACTTATCTGTTATATGACCTTTCATTCATTCGATCGTATTTATCGAGCGCTTACTGCATGCAAGACACTGGACTGAGTGCTTGAGACAGTACAGTATAACCATAAATTGACCCATTCGCTGCTCAGAATGAGCTTTCAGTCCAGAGGACTTGGAAAAGTCACTTCACTTCTCTGTGCCTCAGTTACCTCATCTGTAAAAGGGGGATTAAGACCGTGAGCCCCAAGCGGAACCTGGACTGTGTCCAACCTGATTAGCTTCTATCTACCCCGGCGCTTAAAACAGTGATTGACACATAGTAAGTGCTTAACAGATCATTATTATTACATAGGCTGCTGGTAGAGGTGGGAGAGGAAGAACTCCATCTGACTCTGTATCTTTCTCCCTCTCTCTCCTTCCCTCCACCCCCATACTCGCTGTCTCTCTCCTCTCACCCCTCCTCTGTAGTGAGAGAGGGAATAGGGTGTGGTTTTATATGGGTATGAAACACTCTACTTCTGTCTCTACGTATCCATCAATCAGTAGTATTTATTGAGCACTTACGGGGTGCAGAGCACTTTGCTAAGCACTGGGGAGGGTACACCATAACAGAGTTGGCGGACACATGTCCCCTGGCCACATGGAGTTTACAGTATAATTGGGATATTGGTTCCATGCCTACTAGGTGTCAAGCACTGTACTGACTGCTGGAGTAGACACAAGAGCATCAGGTCCTACAAGGGGCTCACGGTGTAAACCGAAGGGAGAATAGGCATTGAATCCCCTTTTTGCAGATGAGGGAGCTGAAGAACAGAGAAGTGAAGTGACTCGTCCCAGGTCACACAGCAGATAAGTGGTGGAGCAGGGTTTAGAACCCAGTTCCTCTGACTCCCAGGCCCGTGCCATTTCCACTAGGCCACACCCTGCTCTGCCCCTTGTCAGCTGTGTGACTGTGGGCAAGTCACTTTACTTCTCTGTGCCTCAGTTCCCTCATCTGTAAAATGGGGAGTAACTGTGAGCCTCACGAGGGACAACCTGATTCCCCTGTATCTACCCCAGCGCTTAGAACAGTACTCGGCCCATAGTAAGCGCTTAACAAATACCGACCTTATTATTATTATTATTATTATTCTAAGGGAAGGAGCTATTTCTCTCTCTTTCCCCTCATCTTCCCTATCCCTGGCTGAGAGGAGGATTCCCTGGGTGAGTGTAAGAGACTGGAAGTTGCGTGTTTGCGTGTGTGTACTCACCTGGGAAGTTTGGTACTTGCTAGGGCTCTCTTTATCCCTCTCCCATTCCCACCCATTTCTTTATACCTAAGCTTGAGCCTCTGTACTTGGCCCTACAGAATCAATCAATAAATATTATTTATCGGGCGCCTAATGTATGTGCTGGGCATTATTCTAAGCACTTGGGAAAGTGCAAAATAATTAGTAGACGTGATTCTTGTACCAAAGAGTTTACGGTCTAGCCGGGGAGAATGACGCCCAAATTATAAATGGAAGAAAGTAGTCATCATGGTGTAGAGGATAGAGCCCGGGCCTGGGAGTCAGAAGGTTATGGGTTCTAATCCTGGCTCCATCACTTGTCTGCTGGAGTGACCTTGGGCAACTCACTTTACTTCTCTGGGCCTCGGTACCCTCATCTGTAAAATGGGGATTGACACGGTGAGCCCCATGTGGGACAGGGACTGTGTCCAAATGGATCTGTTTGTAACTACCACAGCACTTAGTATACTGCCCGGCACGTAGCAAGCACTTAACAAATGCCATCATTATTATTACCTATAAAGATACGCAGAGGTGTTATCTGAGAGTTGAGTACTCAGATGTCTTAGGTTGGGGTGGAAGAGGGTGGGAAGATGAGAAATGAATTGGGGGAAGGTCTCCGCCATGTAATTTCAGGTGGGCTTTGAAGATGGGAAGAGCTGCGGACCTGATGGATGAGAAGGAGGAGGAAGTTCAAGATACGAGGATGGTGTGAGCAAGAAATTGGGTGTCAGGAGAAATGGCAATATGGCAGTGAATGGGAATGAGGGGAATGAAGCAACAAGTTGGAGTTTACGGGGAGAAGAGTGAGAAGCAGTGTTGCCTAGTGGATACAGCACAGTCTAGGGAGTCAGAAGGACTTGGGCTCTAATCCCTGCTCTGCCTCTTGTCTGCTGTGTGAGTTTGGCTACGTCACTTAACTTCTCTGTGCCTCAGTTACTTCATCTGTAAAATAGGGATTAAGACTGTGAACTCCATGTGGGACATGGATTGTGTCCAACCTGTTTACCCTGTATCTATCCCAGCTCTCCCAGAACAGAGCCTGACACATAATAGGGGCTTAATAAATCAAAATATAAACAAAACACAGAAAAAGTGTCCAACCTGATTAGCTTATATCTACTCCAGCAGTTGTACAATGCCTGGAGCATAAGAAAAGTTTAACAAATACTATATATATATAAAAAGAGTTGTTACATAGGAGGTAGAGAGTTGTTGTATGCTTTAAATCCAATGATCAGGAAAGGAATGAACAAACGTTGAGGTTTTTGAGGAGTGGGGAGACAGTTCAGAATGACATTTTAAGAAGATGATCTGGGCACAAAGAATGAAGTTCTGACTGGAAAGAGAAGAGATATAAGCGGCAAGGAAGTCAGTGAGAAGGCTGATGCAGTAATCAAGCGGGAATGTGACCACAAGTACTTGAACCAGCGTGGTGGTCATGGGGATGAAGAGAGAGGACAGGTTAGGAAATGTTGAGGAGACAGAACTGGTAGGATTTGGAGACAGATTAGAAATTGAGGTTATAGAGAGGGAGGAGTCAAGGGTAATGCCTAGGTTATAGGCTTTCAAGACAGGAAGGATACTGGTATAATAAATTGTTACGGGAGAGTCGGGTGGAGGAGAGGATTTAGGAGGGAAATGAGGTATTCAGTTTGGAACATTCTGAGTTAAGGTGCTAGCAGGATCTCTATGTAGAGAATCAGTAGAGTCTAAGCAGCAGCTTAGCAGCGTGGCTCAGTGGAAAGAGCCTGGGCTTCAGAGGCAGAGGTCATGGGTTCGACTCCCGGCTCTGCCACTTGGCAGCTGCGTGACTGTGGGCGAGTAATTTCATTTCTCTGTGCCTCAGTTACCTCATCTGTAAAATGGGGATTGACTGTGAGTCTCACGTGGGACAACCTGATGACCCTGTATCTCCCCCAGCGCTTAGAACAGTGCTCTGCACATAGTAAGCACTTACCAAATACCAACATTATTACCATTATTATTATTAATGGAAAACACAGGTGACTGGGAGTCAGAAGGTCATGGGTTCAAATCTCATTACTTGTCTGCTCTGTGACCTTGGGCAAGTCATTTCACTTCTCTGTGCCTCAGTTATCTCATCCATAAAGTAGAAATCAAGGCTGTGAGCCTGATATGGGGTAGGGCCTATGTCCAACCTGATTTACTTGTATTTCCTCCCTCCTCTCCCCCCCAAGTGCTTAGTACAATGCCTGGCACATAGTAAGCGCTTAGCAAATACCACAGTTATTTTTATTATTATTCATTCATTCAATAGTATTTATTGAGCGCTTACTATGTGCAGAGCACTGTACTAAGCGCTTGGAAAGTACAAATCGGCAACAGATAGAGACAATCCCTGCCCTCTGACGGGCTGACAGTCTAATCGGGGGAGACGGGCAGACAAGAACAATGGCAATCAATAGAGTCAAGGGGGAGAACATCTCATAAAAACAATGGCAGATAAATAGAATCAGGGTGATGTACATCTCATTAAACAAAATAAACAAAACAAATAGGGTGATGAAGATATATACAGATGCCCTGGTGAAGAAAGAAATGTGAAATTACAGAAGAGAGAGGTCAGGGCATGCAAAATGGATTTGAGAGTCATCCATGGAGAGGTGGTCCTTGAAGCGCTAGGAGAGGTGAGCTTCCCAAAGGAATGAGTGTAGATTCAGAAGAGTCCTGAGAAACAGCTAAATTTAGGGAGTCAGAGGCAGAGGAAACAACCCACAGAATAGACTGAGAAGGATCTGCCGGAGAGATAAGAAGAGAAGAAGGAGTGAGGCTGTGTCAGGAAAAAAACCAGGGATGGATAGGGTTTCTGAAGTGGTACACCGTGTGGAGTTGTTGCGGATTAGATTGGAATAGAGTCTGCTAGATTGGGGAAGGCGGTCACTGGTGATCTTGGAGAGAGTGTGCTGAGAAGAGTGAAGGGGGAAGGAACCAGATTTTAGAGGGTCAAAAAGGGAATTAGAGGCAAGTAGAGTTTGCATTTGTAATACGATTATTTGAGGATTAGCATGGAAATCTGGCCACTAACACTATATCTGCACTACATTAACAAGCACGGCCGAATAATGTAATTTTCTTTCATTCTGTAACATTTAATAACAATGCATTAAGTTGCTTGCAGTTTTAAAAGCAATTTATTAGGAATTTGCAACTTTATATAATTGCACAACAACGCTCCAGCAGGAATTTTGACATTTTAATGGCATTTTTTAGCACTTACTATGTCCCAAGTCTGTCAATCGTATTTACTGAGCACTTACTATGTGCAGAGCACTGTACTAAGCACTTGGGAGAATCCAGTGTAACATTATAATACAACATTCCCTGCCCAAAATGGGCCTTTAATCAATAAAGCAATCAGTGGGATTTATTGAGTACTTCTCTGTGCAGAGCACCGTGGTAAGCAGCTGGGAGAGTACATTGCAACCGAAAGACATTAAAATAAATCACAGATAAGTACATAAATTCTGTGGCACTTCATTTACAAATGGAGAAATTGAGGCAGAAGAAATTAAATGACTTGCCCAAATAATATTATTTATTTTTATTAATGTCTGTATCACCCTCTGGGCTGTAAACCTGCAGTGGGCAGGGAAAACGTCTAATGCCTACCAAAACCCCACACAGTAAGAGCTTAGTAAAAGAGTTCAGCACACAGTAAGCATTCAATTAATATGATTGATTGATTGATTGTTCGAAAGACAAGGGGCAGAGCTGAGATTAAAATCTCAGTACTTACCGAACACTTATCGTGTGCAGAGCACTGTGCTGAGCCCATGGGAGAGTACAAATACAACAGAGGTGGGAGACATATTCCCTGCCCACAAGGAGTTCACAGTCTGAAGTCCAATGGTCAGCGTCTCGCATTTGCCCCCTTCTCTCTCTCTGACCTTCCCCTCTGGACTGTTTCAACACTAGGCCTGCTTTAGCTTTTTGAACACTACGCAGAGGCTGTGAAGTTTTATTCCACAGAGCTCAAGCCCTCTCCTGACTCCAAGTCCCGTTCTCTCTTAAATAATAATAATTGTGGTATTTGTTAAGCGCTTACTATGTGCCAGGCACTGTACTAAATAGCAGGTACAAGGTAATCGGGTTGGACCTAGTCCCTGTCCCACGTGGGGCTCATAGTCTAAATCCCCATTTTACAGATGAAATAACTGAGGCACAGAGAAGTTAAGTGACTTGCCCGAGGTCACAAAGAAGACAAGTGGCAGAGTAGACTAGTGGATAGAGCACGGGACTGGGAGTCAGAAGGTCCTGGGTTCTAATCCCGGCTCTACCACTTGTCAGCTGTGTGACTTTGGGCAAGTTACTTCACTTCTCTGGGCCTCAGTTACCTCATCTGTACAACAGGGATTAAGACTGTGAGCCCCATGTGGACAACCTGATTATCTTATATCTACCCCAGCACTTAGAACAGTGCTTGGCACATAGTAAGCCTTTAATAATAACAATAATAATAATAAAGTTGATATTTGTTGAGCGCTTACTATGTGCAGAGCACCGTTCTAAGCGCTGGGGTACACACAAGGGAATCAGGTTGTCCCACGTGGGGCTCACAGTCTTCATCCCCATTTTACAGATGAGGTAACTGAGGCCCAGAGAAGTGAAGTGACTTGCCCACAGTCACACAGCTGACAAGTGGCAGAGCCGGGATTTGAACCCATGACCTCTGACTCCAAAGCCCCTGCTCTTTCCACTGAGCCATGCTGCTTCTAACAAATACCACCATCATCATCACCCCAGCCCTTAGTACAGTGCTTGGCACATAGTAAGCATTTAACAAATGACATCACAGCGTGGCTCAGTGGAAAGAGCCCGGGCTTAGGAGTCAGAGGTCGTGAGTTCTAAACCCAGCTCCGCCACTTATCATCTGTGTGCCTTTGGGCAAGTCACTTAACTTCTCTGTGCCTCAGTTACCTCATCTGTAAAATGGGGATTATGACTGTGAGCCCCACGTGGGACACCCTGTTTACCTTGCATCTTCCCCAGCGCTTAGAACACTGTTTGGCACATAGTAAGCGCTTAACAAATACTACCATTAACAACTACCATCATTATTATTATTATTATGTGGCAGAGCCAAGATTATAACCGAGATCTTTCTGTCTCCCACGCCCACGCTAAATCCACCAGGCCATGCTGCTAACCACACGGCCTGCTGAATGGCTTAGTTGCCATTGTTTTTACGAGATGTTCTTCCCCTCGACTCTATTTATTGCCATTGTTCTCGTCTGTCCATCTCCCCCGATTAGACCGTAAGCCCGTCAAACGGCAGGGACCGTCTCTATCTGTTGCCGACCTGTTCATCCCAAGCGCTTAGTGCAGTGCTCTGCACATAGTAAGCGCTCAATAAATACTATTGAATGAATGAATGAATGCTGAAGATAAAGTCTAAAGGCCAAATAAATCCAGTTGCCCTTCTCCCTACAGGCAGGGCCTGAGTAGCCGGCAGTCATCACCATCACTGCGCATTTCGTTCTCCAGCCCGATTTTTTATGAAGAAATATTCCATAAAGGCAGACCGGGGAGGAGTTGGGTTGGTCCAATCATTTGATTTTATTTTTTTATGCTGGGGTAAAGCACATTTCCATTTTCTACTGTAAATAGATTCTAAGTATGTTTTTCAACTAAGTTGATTTACAGCTGAACCATTTTCCTCAGAGTAACCCGAAAAGCTTGCCTTTCAGCAATTCACATGCCATTTCACTGAAGCTTTCTAGGAGATCCTTGCTCCTATATTTTGGCCCAGGCACAAAACTCTTGGTTATTTAAACCAAAGAGGAAGGAGAAGTGTCATCCTCCACTTCCCATATCCCCTCCTCTGAGACAGGGCTGGGTTAAGGCTGTCACTCACCATCTTCTACAGATGTTCTGCAGTGAGCTGAAGCTTAGTGCAATTCAGCCACTTAAAGTATCTTTAAGAGCAACAATATACCGATGTATTGCTGCTGCTTAGAGGGGGATTAGAGTGGAAGGGAAAGGGAACTCCTGTGTCTTTCTTTAGACCAGTGGGTTTCTGTTATCGCGGCAAGCTGTTCCATTATTATTATTATTGCTATATTTGCTTGTTATGTGCCAAGCACTGTTCTAAGTGCCGGGATAGACTGTAAGCTCGTTGTAGGTAGGGAATGTGTCTGTTTATTGTTATATTGTAGTATTCTACCAAGTGCTTAGGACAGTGCTCTGTGCACAGGAAGTGCTCAATAAATGCGATTGACTGACTGAGTACAAGGTAATCAGGTCAGGCACAGTCTCTATACCACATGGGGTTCTCAAATCTAAGTATGGGGGAGATCAGGCATTGACTTCTCATTTTAGATGAGGAAAATGAGGCACAAAGAAGTTGTGGCCCAGTGGAAAAAACATGGGCCTGGGAGTCAGAGGAACTGGATTCTAATTCCATTTCTACCACTGTCCTGCTGTATGATCTGGGGCATGTCACTTAACTTCTCTACACCTCAATTCTCTCATCTGCAAAATAGGGATTCAATACCCGTTTTACCTCTTATTTATTCTGTGAGGCCCATGTGGGACTTGATAATCCTCAGTCGATCCCCGTGCTTAGTATAGTGTTTGGCACATAGTAACTGCTTAACAAATACCACAGTTACTATTAAGTGACTTACCCAAGGTCATAAAGCAGGCAACTGGCAGAACCAGGTTTAGAACCCTGGTTCTCGGACTCCCAGGCTTAACCTCTCTCTAATAGGCCATGCTACTCCTCAATCGGCAAGGAATCATTTATATAGTTGTTAAAATCGATCAATCAGTCAATCATATTTGTTGAGCACTTACTGTGTGCAGAGCCCTGTACTAAACTCTTGGGAGAGGACAATATAGTGATAAACAGACACATCCGCTGCTCACATTGAGCTCACAGTCTAGAGGGGGAGACAGACATTAATGTAAATAAATGATACAGATAAAATATAAAGGCACTGTAACTGGGAAACTATTATCCATGCAGAATTCCATGTCCCTAGCTAATTTTAGATTCCATCACTCCTCCAATCTCGTAAGCAGGGCAATAAGAAAAAGCTGCCATTTTACATGAACAATGCTGTAAGCATTCCACCGGAACACGAAGTAGAAGGAATAGCTAAATCTTTTAAGAATCTTAAAAAATATGAATACAAAATAGTCACATTTTGGAGTCGAGGGTATAAGATAGAACTTGCTTTGTCAAAATCCTCTGGATTTTAACGACAATAGAAATATCTGTTAAGCTTTTACTATGTGCCCAGCACTGCACTGAGTGCTGGGGTAGATTCAAGATTATTGGGTTAGACAAAGTCCCTGGCCACATGGAGATAACAGTCTGAGGGAGAGGAAGAAAACGTATTTAATCCCCATTTTAAAGCTGGAGAAACTGAGGCACAGAGAAGTTAAGTGACTTGTCCGAGGGGTGGAGCCGGGATTGGAGCCCTGATCCCCAACTCCCAGGGCCGTGTTCTTTCCGTTAGACCACATTACTGCATTCCACACAGAAAAAGTTTACGGTAAAAGGACCGTTTCTGCCAACGGAGCTAGCCAATTTGTAGAGTGGGGAGAAAAGCAACAGGTGTTCCTTGGGCTACTCTACAAGTTTATCTTCATGGTACATTAACACCCTTGATTACAAAACCCAAGCCATCCAAAGGGGCATCACTGTGATTTTCTAGTGTGCCTTGAAGAGGGGTAAACTCCTTGCTCTTGAAAACAATTCCTCAGGGAGGGCTCCGAACTATGTTTGGCCATGCACGCACCAATTTAGGGGGACCCTAGGGAGCATCCATCCACCCACCTCTGGGACTATCAGTCCCGATAACCTTCATAAAAGGCACTAAAGCAGTGCGGTTCAGTGGAAAGAGCACGGGCTCGAGAGCCAAAGGACGTGGATTCTAATCCTGACTCCACCACTTGTCTGCAAGCCACTTCACTTCTCTGGGCCTCAGTTACCTCATCTGTAGAACGGGGATTAAGGCTGTGAGCCCCACGTGGGACAACCTGATTACTTGGTATCTACCTCAGCTCTTAGAACAGTGCTTGGCACACAGTAAATGCATAACAAATACCATCATCATCATTATTATCATTGTTAAAGGAAATCAGCCGAGCAAGGACAGAAAGGCTGAGTTAGAGGTCCTGCCCCAAGACAGATCCTCGCAGGAGAGCCGTTTCAACAGTAGGAACCAATTCCTCCAGATGAATTCTCAAATCCAACCCTCTAGACCGTAAGCTCGCTGTGGGCAGGAAATGTGTCAGTTGATTGTTATATTGTACTCTCCCAAGTGCTTAGAAGCAGCATGGAGTAGTGGATAGAGCAGGGGCCTGGGAGTCAGAAGGTCATGGGTTCTATCTTAATATATACTAATTATGGTATTTGTTAAGCCCTTACTATGTGCCTAGCACTGTTCTGAGCGCTGGGGTAGTTACAAGGTAATCGGGTTGTCCCACGTGCAGCTCACAATCTTAATCCCCATTTTACAGATGAGGTAACTGAGGCACAGAGAAATGGCTTGTCCGAGGTCACATAGCAGACAAATGATAGAGCTGGGATTAGAACCCCCATCCTCTGACACCCAAGCCCGTGTTCTTGCCACTAAACCACGCTGCTTCTTGTATGCTCTGTGACCTTGGGCAACTCACTTCACTTCTCTGTGCCCCAGTATCTCATTTATAAAATAGGGATTGAGGCTGCGAGGCCCACACAGGACAGGGATCGTGTCCAACTTGATTTGCTTGTATTCACCCCAGCGCTTAGTACAGTGCCTGGGACATAGTAAGCACTTAACAAGAAAGGAGGAGCACTAAGAGTACTAAGCACTCTCTTATGTTATTCCTTAAGTGCTCATTATGTACCAAGCACTATTCTAAGCCCCAGGGTAGCTAAAATTTATTTAGATTGGATTCTGTCTCTGTCCTGTATGGGGCTTCCAGTCTAAGTAGGAGGGAGAAGTTATTTAATCCCCATTTTACAATTAAGAGAACTGAGGATCAGAGAAGTTACTTGCCCAAGGTTACCCAGCAAGCAATTGGCAGAGCAGGAATTAGAATCCACGAACTTTGACTCCCAGGTCTGTGCCCTTTCTATGAGTCCACGCTGCTTCTCTACGCAGCTTGTGAGAGTACAATGCAACAAACTTGATAGACACGCTCCCTGCCTTCAGTGAGTTTACAGTCTAGGGAAGGATAGCAAACTCCCATCATATCTAATTTCTTCATGCCCAGAATGTGGAAATATTGCTCGTTCTCCCGTCTACGTCTCAAAATGTTAACGAGAGCCAAAGAGAAGACCGTTTCCCTGAGGCATCTCCGGGGACAGTCTGCTGAAACTGTTTCCTTGCCTTGTCTCTAGGAATCGGGGTCATAGGCTTCGGACTCCCCTGATCATTCCCATTTTTGCCAGACCTCAACGAGCCTGTCTAACCTTCCCTGCAATAGTCAGACGTTTCCTGGACGATGTTGGTTCGGTTCCAGTTAAGAGTTCCTCCCCACCACCGCAGAGAAGCTGGAGCCCACGTGCCTCCGAAGCCCGTCATCCTGCAGTTAGGACCCATCCTTCATTCTCCCTGCCTTCTTTGTTTCCCTGCCGTCCAGAGACTCTGCCTGGCAGACACTTTAGCCGGGCACCGAGTCAAGCGATGCAGATTAGAACATTCAAGCAATTGTTTGTCAAAAGGGCTTCACTTAGCTTTTGAGTTAGAGAAGCACTCAGTACCTAAGTACTGTAAAATCATTAGAGGAACGGTGTGGGATGGAACATCAAGCAGCAGTAGTGGGGTACTGAGACAGATGTGTTATAGAAGCTGCTGGCTTCCACCCGGCGACTGAATCCTTGGGCAGAGGGCTCGCTGGCCCAGGTCGTCTCTCTTGTTAAAACCAGCAAAAGCGAATCCAGAAACCCGTGAATGAACAACTCTGGGAAATGAACCGAAATGAATCGCTCAAGGGGAAGAGAGGGTTTCAGAATTATGCAATTACACTCACTCTTCTCAAACCTTTCTAGGTTTTTTCCACTACTGTTGGCTCATCTAAAATAGATCAGGTTCCATGACTAGGATGCAATCGAACCGAGCCAGTTGTCAATCTGAGCAAGGCTCTTTGAAGAAGTGGGCTCTCGAAGAGGGTTTGACAATCTCAAGGGGAGAGAGTAAAACATGCTCTCAAATGTATCTGGATAGATTTCTTCCCCAGGTAACCCATAGGTTCCCCAGATCCTGGGGGTCGGCAAAGGTCTGAAAGAAGCAGCCCATCGACGGGGCTCATTAACTAACCACTGAGCAGAGCACTATGCAGTGCAGAGGTCTTTTGGCGGTTGGAAGGAACGTAAAGACGTGAACCCTTCCTTTCAAGAGCTTTCGATCTAACGGGAAAGAACTGCGTCCGCACACAATACATAGATATAAAGGTACAAACAAATCAAAGACCTATATAGCGTAAATGATAAACCTGCATGCCTAAAAAACACTTAGGAACACAAATAATAAAAGCACATTTACCTTTTGAATGGAGATATATCAGTCAGTCAATCGATCAATCACTCAATCGTATTTATTGAGCGCTTACTGCATGAAAAGTACTGTAATAAAAGCTCGGGAGAGTACAGTACAAAAGAGTTGGTAGAAACATTCCTTACTCTTGAGAAGCCTAGAAGGGAAGCTTTGCAAGAGCCGTTGGAGTATCTTGGAAGGCTTCAGGGAGGAGGCTTCAGAGAACCACGGCCTAGTGGATAGAGCAAGGGGCCTGGGAGTCAGAAGGACTTGCGCTCTAATCCCGGCTTCGTCTCACGTCTCCGTGTGACCTTGGGCCAGTCACTTAACTTCTCTATGTCTCCGATACCTCATCCGTAAACGGGGAATTGAGACTGTGAGCCCATGAATAAAGGATACAAATCCAAGTGAGAGGGTGATGCAGAAGGGAGAAGGAACAAAGGAAATGAGGGCTTATTGAGGGAAGGCCTCTTGGAGGAAAGGTGATTTTAATAATGCTTTGAAGGTGGGGAGAGTGATGGTCTGTTGAATATGAAGGGGAAAGATGTTCCAGGTCAGAGGCAGGATGTTGGAGAAGCATCAGTGATGAGATAGAGGAGAACGGGGTACAGTGAGTAGCTTGGAATTAGAGGAGCAACGTGACTATGCTGGGTTGTAAAATGACATCAGAGAGGTAAAATAGGAAGCGGTAAATGGATTGAGTGTTTGCCAATAGTAAGGAGTTTCTATTTATTGTGGAGATGGATGGGCAACCACTGGAAGCTTCGAGGAGTGGGGACACGTGGACTGAACAGTTTTTTTTCAGAAAAATAATCCAGGCAGCAGAGTGAAGCATGAACTGGAGTGGAAGGAGGGAGGTCAGTACGGAGGTTGATGCGGTAGTCAAGGCGGATAGGGTAAGTGCTTGGATCAATGGGTTGGCAGTTTGGATGGAGGGGAAAGGGTGGATTTTACCAATGTTGTGAAGGTAACACTGGCAGAATTTGGTGAAAGATTGAATATGAAAGATAATGCCAAGGTTATGGGCTTCTGAGACAGGGAGAACAGGGACAGGGACAAGGATGCTTAGTACAGTGCGAGCCCTGTATTAAGCATTTGAGGGAATACAGTGCAACAGAGTTGGTAGTCACCTTTTCTGCCCACAAGGAGCTTACAGTCTAGAGAAGGAGATGGAGAGTCAAACAGTCAAAAGTGCAGGGGGGCTGAGGGTTCTTGTAATGGGCAGGGAACTTGTCAGCTAATTCTGTTCTATTGTATATTCCCAAGAGCTTAGCACAGTGCTCTGCACATAGGGTTCATTAAATACCACTGATTGATTGATTGTGAGTGGTGCTCTTTACACGGTAGTGTGTACATGTGTGTTTGTGTGTGCAGGTGTGGGGAGGTGTATGTGTGTGAGGGAGAGAGATTTAATAAGATAGTGAAAATGTGAAAAATAGGAAATGTGACTGTGCTTAACCGAGACACACAAGAACGTATTGAAGCAAGAAGACTTATTAAAACTATGTCTGGTTCAAAAGTCTTTCTTTGAATAAACCCTCATTACCCCGACTTCCTCTCACCCTTTTACATTGCCCCTGCACTTGGATCTCTAATAATAATAATAATTATGGCAATTGTTAAGCGCTTACTATGTGCCAAACATTTTTCTCAGTCCTGGGGTAGATGCAAGCTAATCAGGGTGTCCCGCGCGGGGTTCACAGACTTAATGCCCATTTTACAGATGAGAGACTGAAGCACAGAGAAGTTGAGTGTCTTGCCCAAGGTCACCCAGCAGACAAGTGGCGGAGCCAGGATTAGAACACACGTCCTCTGATCCCCAAGCCCGTGCTCTTTCCACTAAGCCACACTGCCTTTTAAGCACTTGATATTCACCCACCCTCATAATTGATTTATATTAATGTCTGTCTCCCCCTCCAGAATGTAAGTTTCTTGTGGGCAGGGAATGTTTCTACCAGCTCTGTTGTATGAGAAGCAGTGTGGCTTAGTGGAAAGAGCACGGGTTTGGGGATCAGAGGACGTGTGTTCTAATCCTGGCTCTGCCACTTGTCTGCTGGGTGACCTTGGGCAAGTCACTTAACTTCTCTGCGCCTCAGTTAGCGCAGAGTAAGCGCTCAATAAATACTATTGAATGAAAGAATGATTTCCTGACTCTCGGGCCCGGGTTCTATCCACTACAGATTGCTGCTTCTCAGCTGCTTCTAAGGAATTGTCTTAGTTTCTCATCTTGGATAGACCTTGCAACTCCCTCTTCCACGGGAAGATGATATGTTCAGGAAATGTAACCCTGGCACAGGCCAACTCAGGGGCCTGTTCAAAGGTAATGCAAATAGGAGACAGATTATTTAGAATCTAGATGGAGGGGACGCCTTTTGGTGGTGGGAGACGGGGAGTTGTAATCCAAGCTATGCCCCTTCCGTCCTCCAAAGTTTTTTAAAAACTCATTTCTTTCTTAGTGGTATTTAAGGACTGTATTAAGCTGGCTGGCTCCACCACTTACCTAATGAATATTTTGTTAATGAGATGTACATCACCCTGATTCTATTTATTTGCTACTGTTTTAATGAGATGCTCTTCCCCTCGATTTTATTTATTGCCATTGTTCTTGTCTGTCTCCCCCGATTAGACTGTCAGCCCGTCAAAGGGCAGGGACTGTCTCCATAGTACAGGGCTCTGCACATAGTAAGCGCTCAATAAATAAATACTATTGAATAACCTTGGGCGAGTCACTTGACTTCTCTGGGCCTCAGTTACCTCATCTGTAAAATGGGGATGAGTGTAAGCCCCTTGGGAGACAAGGGACTGTGTCCAACCTGATTAATTTGTATCTACCCCAGTGTTTAGAATAGTGCTTGGCACACAATAAGAGTTTAACAAGTACCATAAATATTAGTATTAATTATTATTATATTGTTCACTTAGCACTTAGTGTATTCTGCATTCTGTGTATTCTGCACACAGTAGGCACTCAATAAATATCATTTATTGATTTATTCAGTTCAAAGATGGGCGATGAAAAGAATATAGACTAGGAGAATAACTATAAAACATTTTCATCTCTGTTGTTCTGAAATGTTTATCTAAGAAGAGAAGGGTATCCTGGGAACATCCAACCCTAGATACGCTTGATCTCCCAAATCAGAAATGCACATCTTCTGGTAATTCGATGAGAGAATAGTCAGCTAGGCTGGACATTCCTAAAAAAATGGGGCAGAGGGATCAAGCTCAAAGTGGAGATGGGGTTGGCTGCCACACGATGTCTGAATCAGGAAGACCCCACCCCCTTCCAATCTATCCCCGAACCTCGGGGCGAGAGTTGACGCCACTGCAAAAACTGATACCTGGCCCAGCAGACAAGAGCTGCCTTTGCCGGAGAATAATAATTAAGGTATCTGTTTCAAGTTTACTGTGTGCCAAGCTCTGTCCTAAGCATTGGGGTAGCTATTAGGACAGACAATTCATTCATTCATTCAATAGTATTTATTGAGCGCTTACTATGTGCAGAGCACTGGACTAAGCACTTGGAATGGACAAGTCGGTAACAGATAGAGACAGTCCCCGCCCTTTGACGGGCTTACGGTCTAATCGGGGGAGACGGACGGACGAGAACAGTAGCAATAAATAGAATCAAGAGCAATATGCTTCTGTCCCTCATGGAACACACAGTCTTCAGGAGAGAGAGAGAGAGAACAGATATTGAATCCCCATTGTACCCGAGAGGAAAATGCAGGTTCAGAGATGGTGAGTGGTTTGCCCATAGTCACCCAGCAGGGAAACGAGCACTAGCACATTTAATACCGTCAGCAGCTTCCTGGACAGAGACTCGGAACTGGGGAAACATACTGTATCTTCTGAGCATAAATCCAAGGAACTATTTTAACGAGCCTGCTATATTTTCAATCCATCAAGCAATCAAAAGTCCTTACTGTGCTAAGGACTAAGAGCTTACAAGTCCTAAGAGCTTGGGAGAGCACGACAGAGTTAGTAATAACGATAATCTAAGTGTTTATGATGCGCCAAGCACTGGGGTAGATGCAAATTAATCAGGTTGGTTACGGTCCCTGTCCCACATAGGACTCACAGTCTTAATCCCCATTTTACAGATAATAATGATGGCATTTGTTAAGCGCTTACTATGTGTCAAGCACCGTTCTAAGCGCTGGGGTAGATACGAGGTAATCAGTTTTTCCCACATGGGGCTCACAGTCTTAATCCCCATTTTACAGACGAGCTAAATGAGGCACGGAGAAGTTAAGTGACTTGCCCAAGGTCACAAAGCAAACAAGTAATGGAGCAGGGAGAACCCACGTCCTCTGACTCCCAAGCCTGTCGTGCTCTTTCCACTAAGCCATGCTGCTTTGAGGCCTAGAGAGGTGAAGTGACTGGCCCAAGGTCACACAGCAGATATGTAGCAGAGCTGGAATTATAACCCAGGTCCTTCTGACTCCCAGGCCCGTGCTCTAACCACTAAGCTATCCTTAGTGGCTTAGACTTGATCCCTATCCTCAAGGAGCTTACAGTACAGCTGGGGTCTTGTCTTAAGCTGTTGAATTGTCTCTAACCCATAATGACTCCATGGCTAGATTTCTCCCAGAACGCCCCACGTCCGTCTGCAATCATTCTGATAATGTATCCGTAGAGCTTTCTCGGTAAAAATACGAAAGTGGTTTACCATTGCCTTCTTCCGTGCAATCAACTTGAGTCCCTGCCCTTACTCTCCTGCCGCTGTTGCCCCGCACGGGTGAGTTTTGACTCGTAGCAGATGGCCTTCCACTCGCTAGCCACTGGCCAAGCTGGGAATGGAATGGACAGGTCTCCGCTTGACTCTCCCTCCCGTAGCCGAGACTGGGAGAGGACTGGAAACTCTCAGGTTCGATCCTGAGAGGGGATAGCTGGGGAAACAGACACTAAAATAAATAACAAGAAGGGGGAAGCAAGCGAGTTTAAAGATTTGCACATACATATTGGGTTGCAGAGGCTCCTCCCCCCTCTCCCTTCCCATCCCCTCAGCACTGTACTCGTCCGCTCAACTGTATATATTTTCATTACCCTATTATTTTGTTAATGAGATGTACATCGCCTCGATTCTATTCAGTCGCCATTGTTTTTACGAGATGCTCTTCCCCTCGACTCTATTTATCGCCATCGTTCTCGTCCGTCCGTCTCCCCCGATCAGACCGTAAGCCCGTCAAACGGCGGGGACCGTCTCTATCTGTTGCCGACTTGTTCATTCCAAGCGCTTAGCACAGTGCTCTGCACATAGTAAGCGCTCAATAAATACTATTGAATGAATGAATGAATGAATGAATGTTAAGTACTCAAGAGCTGATAATAATAATGTTGGTATTTGTTAAGCGCTTACTATGTGCCGAGCACTGTTCTAAGCGCTGGGGTAGACATAGGGGAATCAGGTTGTCCCACGTGGGGCTCACAGTCTTAATCCATATTTTACAGATGAGGGAACTGAGGCACAGAGAAGTGAAGTGACTTGCCCTGATGTGACATGGAAATCTTGACGTGGCAATAGAAGTCTTGGTAAAGCTAGAGAGATGAGGTATATGCCGAGTGACAGCATTAACACATACTAAACTCTCCCCATTTCATGCTTGTTGCTGGGAGACCCAGTGGTGCATCAACTAGTGTGGGGAAGCAGCGTGGCTCAGTAGAAAGAGCCTGGGCTTGGGAGTCAGAGGTCATGGGTTCTAACTCCGGCTCCGTCGCTTGTCAGCTGTGTGACTTGGGGCAAGTCACTTAACTTCTCTGAGCCTCAGTTCCCGGCTAGACTACTGTGTCAGCCTTCTCTCTGACCTCCCTTCCTCCTCTCTCGCCCCGCTCCGGTCTATTCTTCACTCCGCTGCCCGGCTCATCTTCCCGCAGAAACGATCTGGGCGTGTCACTCCCCTTCTTAAACAACTCCAGTGGTTGCCTATCGACCTCCGCTCCAAACAAAAACTCCTCCCTCTAGGCTTCGAGGCTCTCCATCACCTTGCCCCTTCCTACCTCTCCTCCCTTCTCTCTTTCTACCGCCCACCCCGCACGCTCCGCTCCTCCGCCGCCCACCTCCTCGCCGTCCCTCGGTCTCGCCCATCCCGCCGTCGACCCCCGGGTCGCGTCCTCCCGCGGTCCCGGAACGCCCTCCCTCCTCACCTCCGCCAAACTGATTCTCTTTCCCTCTTCAAAACCTTACTTAAAAATCACCTCCTCCAAGAGGCCTTCCCAGACTGAGCTCCTCTTCCCCCTCTACTCCCTCTGCCATCCCCCCTTTACCTCTCCGCAGCTAAAGCCTCATTTTCTCCTTTTCCCTCTGCTCCTCCACCTCTCCCTTCCCATCCCCACAGCACCGTACTCGTCCGCTCAACTGTATATATTTTCGTTACCCTATTTATTTTGTTAATGAATTGTACATCGCCTCGATTCTATTTAGTTGCCATCGGTTTTTACGAGATGTTCTTCCCCTCGACGCTGTTTAGTGCCATTGTTCTTGTCTGTCCGTCTCCCCCCATTAGACCGTAAGCCCGTCAAACGGCAGGGACCGTCTCTATCTGTTGCCGACTTGTTCATCCCAAGCGCTTAGTACAGTGCTCTGCACATAGTAAGCGCTCAATAAATACTATTGAATGAATGAATGAATGGGGATGAAGACTGTGAGCCCCACGTGGGACAACCTGATCGCCTTGTATCCCCCAGCGCTTAGAACAGTGCTTCGCACAAAGTAAGCGCTTAAAGATTACCATCATTATTATTATTCATATGGGACAGTATCCCTAGGGTAGTTAACTAGCCTCTTCCTGACAGAGAGAGGCTAGCAGGAGGGATATACCAATCAAAATTTGGGTGACAACCCTAAGTTTGGTAATTCCAGGTTTGTTCCCTTCCTCCCTCGTGGATAGGATGGCCATTTGGTGCTTTTAATATCGCTTGGTCTGATTTTTAGCTAATGTTTTGTCCCATGTCAGGTACTGCTACGGTACCGGACACCTTTAGTCTGGTATTTCTATTTCAAATGTCCCGTCTCCCTCCCACCTCAGCTCCCGCCACCACTTCCTGTGGCTTGGAAGCGGACCCCCGTTTAGACTTTGAGCCCGTCGCTGGGCAGGGATTGTCTCTATCTGTTGGCAAATTGTCCATTCTGAGTGCTTAGTACGGCGCTCTGCACATAGTAAGCGCTCAATAAATACTGCTGAATGAATGGAGCTGCTCGGAAACAAAGAGGGGGGTCAGGCATACCGTAGAGGTCCTCTCCAGGATCTGCAGATTTCCACACAAATTCATGAAGCTATTACATCACAGCATGGGCTAGAGGATAGAGCACGGGACTGGGAGTCAGAAGGGCATGGGTTCTAATCTCAGCTCTGCCACTTAATAATAATAATAATAATGTTGGTATTTGTTAAGCGCTGACTATGTGCAGAGCACTGTTCTAAGCGCTGGGGTAGACACAGGGGAATCAGGTTGTCCCACGTGAGGCTCCCAGTCTTAATCCCCATTTTCCAGATGAGGTAACTGAGGCCCAGAGAAGTGAAGTGACTTGCCCACAGTCGCACAGCTGACAAGTGGCCGAGCCGGGATTCGAACCCATGACCTCTGACTCTAAAGCCCGTGCTCTTTCCGCTGAGCCACGCTGCTTCTCTCAGCCACGCTGAAGCGCTTACTATGTGCAGAGCACTGTTCTAAGCGCTGGGGTAGATACGGGGTAATCAGGTCGTCCCACGTGAGGCTCACAGTTAATCCCCATTTTACAGATGAGGTAACTGAGGCCCAGAGAAGTGAAGTGACTTGCCCACAGTCACACAGCTGACAAGGGGCAGAGCTGGGAGTCGAACCCATGACCTCTGACTCCGAAGCCCAGGCTCTTTCCACTGAGCCGTCTGCTGTGTGATCTTGGGGAGGTCATTTCACTTCTCTGTGCCTCAGTAGCCTCATCTGTAAGATGGGGATTGATATTGGGAACCCCACTGTGGGACAGGGACTGTGTCCAACCTGACTAAATTATATCTACCCCAGCACTTATTACAGTGTCTGGCACAAAGTAAGCGCTTAACAAATACCACAGTTAATTAATTAATCACATTCCTTTGTGTAATAGGTGTAATGATTGTCTCTTCTAGATCAACAAAGGATTGTCTGGAATCGGAACGCCATTGGGGTCCCTCCCCCCGTTCCTTCCCCTCTTCACACCACTCTCAATACGCAAAAACTCTAGAATAATAATAATAATAACAATGTGGTATTTGTTAAATGCTTTCTATGTGCCAAGCACTGTATTATGCACTGGGGTAAGTACAAGATCATCAGGTCCCATTTGGGGCTCACAGTCTTACAAGGGAGAAGAGGTAGCGAATCCCCATTTGCAAATGAGGTAACCGAGACTCAGAGAAGTGAAGTAACTTCCCCAAGGTTGCACAGCAGACAAGCAGCGGAACAAGGATAAGAACCCAGATCCTCTGACTAGACCACCCGGCTTCTAGAAGTCCCCTCTAGATTGTTAGCTTGCTGTGGGCAGGAATGTTTCTGTTTGTTATATTGCACTCTCCCGAATGCTTAGTACAGTGCGTTGCACACGGTAAACGCTCAATAAATATGACAATTAATAAATGAATAAAGTCAATGAACATATCAGATAGGAAGAATCAGTGAGCACTCAGGGATTCTTGCCTGGTCTACCCACTATTCTTCTGATAAACAAACTTTTTGGATCCCCGTAACTAGGACTAACCCATGGTCCTGTGTTTGTTGTCTCATTTCCTTTAAAAGGAGTGTAATTTGAGCAATGATGTTCCCCTAAATTAGAAGCCCAGAGAAGATTCAGTGAGTTCTTGGAAGTCAGTCAGTTGGTCATATTTATTGAGCACTTACTGTGTGCAGAACACTGTACTAAGCGCTTGGGGGAGTAGAATGCAACAATAAGACTTGGTTCAGTGGAATGAGCACGGGCTTCGGGGTCAGAGGTCATGGGTTCGAATCCCGGCTCGGCCACTCGTCAGCTGTGCGACTGTGGGCAAGTCACTTCACTTCTCGGTGCCTCAGTTACCTCATCTGTAAAATGGGGATTAAGACCGTGAGCCCCACGTGGGACAACCTGATTCCCCTGTGTCTACCCCAGCGCTTAGAACGGTGCTCGGCACATAGTAAGCGCTTAACAAATACCAACATCATTATTATAGTTACATTTCCCTGCCCATGACAGAAACATCTAAGTCTCTTAGAGCTAAGGGGTTGTGGTGAGGCGTCTCTTACCTCCAGTGATAGGTGAGCAGAGACCCCCTTGGAGGACCACCGTGATGGAAGACTCCTTTAAGACCGAGATGAAAAGTGTGAAACTTAGCCAAGGATTTCCTAGTGAAGGAACAACGTGGAAGGGAATTTGGAACTGAGAACCATCGCACGGTCCATCTGAATTCTGGTAGGTAGCAGATCTGTGCTGTTTGGAATATTTTGAGGCCATTCTGCATCTGGCCTTAGTGACAAAGTTATGATTTATGGTACCCCAAACGAATTCATGGTTTGGGGTGGGGTTTGGGGGATCTCTATCTTGACCAAGTGGCTAGAATGGCTACTGTATCTGGCAGAACTCTCCATCTAGGTAACGTACGGAAGCCCAGCTAGACGTTCTCTTGTCAGAACGTCATGGGTTCTAATCCCGGCTCCCTCACTTGTCTGCTGTGTGGCCTTGGGCAAGCCACTTCACTTCTGTGCCTCAGTTACCTCATCTGTAAAATGGGGCCGAGACTGTGAGCCCCACCTAAGATAGGGACTGCGTCCAATCCAATCTGCTTGTTTCCACCTTCAGTGCTGGGCACATAGTAAGCGCTTAACAAATACCACAGTTAATTTTTTCATTAGACCCTTCCCCTGGAAAGCTTGATTCACACACCCTGGGCCGACGACTGGATGCAATTTGCTTTCCTTCATCTTTCCATTTCTCTGTCCCTGTGGTTTCCTGCTGGGTGGCCCTAAACCACTTATGAGAGTCAGGCCACGAGCACGGAGGAGTAGGAGCCTCTTCCAGATTGCGTTAGGAGGAAGTGAAGCCATTAACACTGTGAGGCATTTGGGAACCATTTAGAAAATCACTGCTTCAGAGCAGTAACTAGTACCCAAGTGGCACCATTCACATTATCAACAACCCCGGGCTCTCCCTTGTGGCACACCATGCCCCGGGGGACCGTCACCTGCAGGGATGAGAGAATACAAGTGATACTCTAGTGAAGAAGCAGCACGGCGCAGTGGATGGGACTCAGAAGGTCATGGGTGCTATTCCCGGCTCCGTCACTTGTCTGCTGTGTGACCTTGGGCAAGTCGCTTCACTTCTCTGTGCCTCCGTGACCTCATCTGTAAAATGGGGATTAACTGTGAGCCTCACGTGGGACAACCTGATTACCCTGTATCTACCCCAGCGCTTAGAACAGTGCTCGGCACGTAGTAAGGGCTTAACAAATACCAATCTGTCAAATGGAGACTGAGACTCTGAGCTCCACTAGGGACAAGGACCGAGTCCAGCTCCATTTGCTTGAATCCACCCCGGCTCTTAGTGCAGTGCCTGAAACACAGTAAACGCTTCACGGATACCACTATTGTTATTATTATCATTACTATTATTAATGCCAACATTCTGATCAGTTACTCAGTGCAGGTTCTGGATCTCGGGACCAAGGCTCATCTGTCACGGAAGGCTCCGTCCGTTATCACCAGCAATTTTTTTAGTGAAGAACTACTGGCTGCGTCTGTTCATTAGGGGGATTTTTCCCATTGGAAATCCCCATTTTTAGATAGAGCAGATTCAGTCCTGTAGCCCCCGTATCTGGCGAAAGAGTTCTGTGGAGACACAGCTACTGTCTCAGAGGCCCATTCCACTGTCCTCCCATCCTCAACGTCTGCCCAGGCAGTCCTCTTATCACTTATATTCATCTGGAGGACAGGCTACATTTGGGAATTTTCCAGTCTCCAAGCCCCGTAATCTGGACCCGCTCCCTCTTTGCAAATAGGAGCGTTTCTGACCCATCAGAGATTGTGTCCAAACGGGGACCTCCTCCAACTGATCGGGGGTGGTCCCTGACCAATTAGAGATGCTCTCTGATTAAGGATGATCCTTACCAAGACAGAAGCGGTTTCCATGAAGTTGGCTCCATCCCCAATCCCCTCCTCACCTCCGCCAGACTAATTCTCTTCCCCTCTTCAAAATCCTACTTAGAGCTCACCTCCTCCAAGAGGCCTTCCCACACTGAGCTCCCCTTTTCCCTCTGCTCCCTCTGCTCCCCCTCTACCTCCCCCTTCCCCTCCCCTCAGCTAAGCCCTCTTTTCCCCCCTTTCCCTCTGCTCCTCCCCCTCTCCCGTCCCCTCCCCTCAGCACTGTACTTGTCCCCTCAACTGTATATATTTTCATTACCTTATTTATTTTGTTAATGAGATGTAAATCACCTTGATTCTATTTATTTGCTATTGTTTTAATGAGATGTTCATCCTCTTGATTCTATCTATTGCCATTGTTCCTGTCTGTCCGTCTCCCCCGATCAGACTGTAAGCCCGTCAGCGGGCAGGGACCGTCTCTGTTACCCATTTGTCCATCTCAAGCGCTAAGTACAGTGCTCTGCACATGGTAAGCGCTCAATAAATACTATTGAATGAATGAATGAATAAGGACCATATAACTTTTGGCTCTCACTGAAGCTGCAAGTACAGAGAGGGACAGCACGGAGTTGCCAGAATCTCTGGCAGAAGCTGTCGCTTGGGCAGACTGGTAGGTTTACCAGGAGGTATGGCCAGGGACCAAGTCTAACAGGAGGAAATTGTTGTCTGGAAGGTTTCACATGGCTTTCAGGCAATCCTTACACATGGCAACGACTCCCATCATTGTAAATATCTGCGTTACTGAATTGAAAATGAAGTAGAAAACACTTTCGTCATTAAGGGAAGGGGACTTCAGGACTTTTTCTGCCAAAGGATGTTGGTATTGTCCCAGGAAGTCTTAACCAGTAAGCGCGCCTGTCTGCATGCACACACATACACAAACACACATACACACATAAGGGGAAAGGTCTTCCTTAGCAGGCTCTGTCCTTTTAACTGTGACATTGGTAAAGTGCTGACTATAGGCCAAGCACCGTACGAAGCGCTGGGAAGCAGCAAGCAAGTCAGGTTGGACACGGTCGTTGTCCTAAGTGGGGCTCCCAGTCTCAAACCTCATTTTACAGATGAGGTAACTGAGGTACAGAGAAGTCAGGTGTTTTGCCCAAGGTCACACAGCAAACAAGTGGCGGAAAGAGGATTAGAACCCATTACCTTCTGATTTCCAGGCCCATGTTCTATCCACTGCTCCATGTTGCTTCTGCTTTAAGTCTTATACATTATTCAAAATATTCACGTTTCGGGTGCACAGTGCAACTTATCGGGAGATAAGAGCACAGGAAACCTCATCTCCTTCCTTTACTCAGGCTCTAGCTCAAAGCCCAGGCTGTAATGCTCCCCTTCTTGCTAATAACGATTAATAATAATGATGACGACCATCGGATAGGAATCATGAAGCCCCATGTTTATTTAGAATCCATCTTGGGGAGGTTCAAAGCACTTTTTTCGGCAGATTATTCATTCTCCTGAGTAAACATTTAACGCCCGGGTTCTGAAAAGGGGGCCGAAATCTAATTACTTTAACAAAGCCCATCTCCTCCAAGAGGCCTTCCCAGAATAATCCCTCCTTTCCTCTTCTTCCACTCCCTTCTGGGTCACCTTGACTTGCTCCTTCTATTCCTCTCCCCTCCCAGCCCCCTAGCACTTAGGTATATATCAGTAATTTATTTATTGATTTACTCACTCATTTATTTATGTTAATGTCTGTCTCCCTCTCTAGACTGTAAGTCTGTTGTAGTCAGGGAATGCATCTGTTTATATTGTACTCTCTCAAGTGCTTAGTACAGTAGTTTGCACACTTAAGCGCTCAATAAATACTCAAAAAATAAACAAATAAATAAATAAATACATACATACATACATAAATACATACATACAAACACAAATAAATACATAAATAAGAATGAATGAATGAAAACATTTTATTAGATCCATTCTGCTCGGCTATAAATTGGGACCGTCCTGGCCTTCAATTTCGCAGTTAGTAGACTTGATTTGGTTTGTTTTCTTTCCTGGTTTTGTTGTCCTCTTCCTCAGGCCTCCCCCACCACCAACAACAGCACTGAGGGAGTGGCTACTGCGTGCCCTGTGTTAGGCACTTGGGAACAGACAATAATCATAAAAGTTGTGGTCCCTACCTTCAGAGAATTTACAAACTGATGGAAGCCCTTACAATGTGGTGTCACTAAGCCAGCAGCATTTACTTCTGACTCTGCTATTTGAACCTGACTTTGGGGGTGAGGGGAGGGAAGGGGAGATGGACCAGTTGAGCAAAGAACTGCAGAAGCCCTCTCTTAGACAAAAGTCCTTTCATGCTGACCAAAGGTAGCCAGGTCATAAATCAGGGAATCTTTTCTGTGATTTCTCATTGAACAAGTTCTTATTCTCTTCCTCCTCCTGCTGCTCCTTCTCCTCCTGCTGCTTCTCTTCCTCCTCCTCCTCCTTTTCCTCTCTTCTTTCTCTTCAAACCAGTCAGAAGAAATAAAATACCAGTTTGAATGAAAAATCGTCTCTTCAGAAAGGAGGCTTTTGTCTGATCGGAAAATCAATTAGTCAGTGGGGATTTTTTATTAGTCAATCATGTAAGTAATTAAAAATATCGATTGCTAGCAGACCACGTGAGCACCAGATTTGGCTGGTTGGAGAAGGTGGAGGGAGGATGAGATTCATTCCCTGACTAAAACTTCCTTTCCTCTATCCTCCCTCCCCTCTGCATTGACTATGCACTGGACCACGTACTCTCAGGCTATTTGATACCCAACCCAGCCACACAGAGCCCTTATATCCATCTCCTAAAATTCTGGTGCTTCCCCTAACTGTAATTTATCTAAATGTCGGCCTCCCACTGAACACTCTAAGTTCCTTGTGGACAAGGGGTCAAGTCTAGCAACTCTGTTGTACTATAATAATAATAATAATAATGGAATTTATTAAGCACCTACTATGTGCCAAGGACTGTTCTAAGCACTGGGTTAGATACAAGGTCATCAGGTTATCCCATGTGGGGCTCACGGTCTTAATGCCCATTTTACAGATGAGGTAACTGAGGCACAGGGAAGTGAAGGGACTTGCCCCAAGTCACACAGCTGACAAGTGGCCACTCCCAAGCCCATTTTCTTTCCACTAAGCCACATTTCCAAGCACTAAATATAGTCTTCTACAGACAATAAGGGCTCAATAAAAGGGCTCAATAAATACCAGTGACTGATTGACTGATTGATTTATTAATAATGTTCTCAGTGCAAACCTTCTCTTTTATCCTGCTCCCTTTTTCCACAGCCTTAAAATGAGTGATCTGGCTACTCAGGACTTGTCAATGGGAATTGAAATAGCTTTCCCGGGCTTTGACACAGGGAGAAGGTACCAAGCAATCAGTCAATTCTATTTATTGAGCACTTTCCGGGTGTAGAGCTCTGGACTAAGTGCTTGGGGGAGTACAATATAAAAGAGTAAGAAGACCCATTCCCTGCACTCAGGACTTTACAGTCTAGAGGGGGAGAGTGAGATCAAAATAATAATAATGTTGGTATTCGTTAAGCGCTTACTATGTGCAGAGCACTGTTCTAAGCGCTGGGGGAGATACAGGGTCATCAGGTCGTCCCACGTGAGGTTCACAGTTAATCCCATTTTACAGATGAGGTCACTGAGGCCCAGAGAATTCATTCATTCATTCATTCAATAGTATTTATCGAGCGCTTACTATGTGCAGAGCACTGGACTAAGCGCTTGGAATGTACAAGTCGGCAACAGATGGAGACGGTCCCTGCCGTTTGTCGGGCTTACGGTCTAATCGGGGGAGAAAGAGAAGTGAAGTGACTCACCCACAGTCACACAGCTGACAAGTGGCAGAGCCGGGATTCGAACTCATGACCCCTGACTCCAAAGCCCGCGCTCTTCCCACTGAGACATGCTGCTTCTCCTAAATAATTAAAAAATTAATTAATAAATAACTAATAGAAATAAATTACGGATAGGTAATAAGTGCTGAGGGGCCGAGGATGGGGTGAATAAACGGTGCAAATCCAAGTGCAAGGGCGACCCAGAAGGGAGAGGGGGTAGAGGAAATGAAGGAGATGAATCAAGGAGGACCTCTTGGAGGCGATAATAACCATGAACAGTTATGGTATTTGTTAAGCGCTTACTGTGTGCCAGGCACCATTCTAAGTGCTGCAGTAGATACAAGCAAATCGGGTTGGACACAGTCCCTGTCCCACACTGGGCTCACAGTCTTAATCCCCATTTTACAGATGAGGGAACTGAGGCACAGAGAAGTGAAGTGACTTGCCCCAGATCACAGAGCCGTCGAGTGACGGAGTGGGGATTAGAGCCCCCGACCTCCTTTCCGACTCCCAGGCCCGGGCTCTATCCACTAGGCCACGCTGCTTCCCTAGATGTGATTTTAATAAGGTTTTGAAGGGGGAAGGTGACGGCCTGTCAGATATGAACGGGGAGGGAGTTCCCGCCTGGAGGCAGAACCTGAACTTGACGTGCGCGTCCACAAATACGAGCCAGGTATAATTTTTTCTCTCCATCTCTTTATTTCCAACAAAGTGTCTGTACACAGGAGAGTGAGAGGCTCCTGTTTACATGTCACTGAGGGGAGTTGGCAGCTGACCTAATACCTTTCACGCGTGCACTCCCCCCGGCCCCCACCCTCTCCCTTTAAAGAATTCCAGAGAAAGGACTTGGTAAATTAGAAACCGACCTCAGATAATTAATATTTTTCAAGTGGTTTAATCTGAATTTGGGCCAGGAGTTATAAATCATCATTCCACACTTCTCCTTCCTGGCAGTACAATTAGACATATTGGGTCTTAAGAGGATAGCATCATTGCCCTGTGATCTTTCTTCAGTGGGCAGAGACAAGCAGGCCAGGGCTGTTGTGGCTGACAGCAGGTAGGCTCCAAAGAAAGCCATCTTAAGACTCCTTAAGGAAGAAACCCGACTGTCCAAGGACAATGTCATCAATCAGTCACTCAGTCAGTCAACAGTCTTTAATAAGTGCCTACCGTGTACAGAGCACTGTGCTAAATGCTTGGGAGAGTACGATATAACAATATAAGAAACACATTCTCTACCCGCAGCATCAGTCCCTCCACCTTGGGTCCCTTTATTTTGATACAGGACAAAGCTCTCTAGGTATAAAATTAAATGACAGGTCTTCCCAGGAGCAGAAAGAGTCCATTTTTTAAATGGCATTTCTTAAGCCCTTACTAGGTATGAGGCACTAAGCCCTGGGGTAGATAAAAGATTCTAAGCCCGAAGAAGTGGGTTCTAATCCCAGCTCTGCCCCTTGCCCACTGTGTGACCTTAGGCGAGTCGCTTCACTTCTCTGTGCCTCAGTTCCTCATTTGTAAAATGAGGATTCGATAGCTGTTCACCCTCCTACTTAGACTGTGAGTCCCATGTGGGACAAGTACTGTATCCACCCTGATGAATTTATATCTACCCGAGCATATAGAACAGAGCTGGACACATAGTAAGCACTTAACAAATACCCTAAAAAAGAGAGAGACGCTGAGGCCTGTGGCGATAAGCAAGGGAAGGAACGGTGACCTGAACATCAGCTGGACTAGCCGAGGCAGGTGGATGGTTCCACTTTACTCCTGGTAAAGTAAAAGTCAGCTCCACAACCATGAAGTCTCTGCGACACACACACAACACAAATTAAATAAGTGCAGCTACATCCCTCACCTATAATTGACTGAGAACATAATTCTGGGTAATTTTGGTTAAAATAGGGCATTTGTCCTTGGTTCAAGGACTAATCGCCCACTCGCCGACATTGTTCCTATGAGCAAATCGATTGTGATTTGTTTTTTGACTCAAGACTCAGTTAATAATTATCATATCTGTTCAACTCTTATGGTATATGTGCCAAGCCCTCTACTAAACACCGGGGTAGATACAATATAGGCCAGATACAGTCCCTGGAGCACAGAGTCCAAGTTGGAGGAAGGACAGGTATTGAATCCCCATTTTACAGATGAGGAAACCAAGGCACAGAGAAATTAGGTGACTTGACCAAGGTCACACAGCAGGCAAACGGCAGGCAGAGCTGGGATTAGAACCAAAGTCCTCTGATTCCCTGGCCCATGCACTTTCCACTAGACTGTGCTGCTTTTCAGGAATCAACTGTGTTCTACATCAAGGGACTCCTTGTGCTCTGGGAAAACTGTCCAACAACTCCTCTTTTCCCAGAGAACAGAACACTCCAGGATGGGCAGAGCCTTACCCCTAGAAGGTGGCTAAAGGGTACATGGAGAGAAAAAGGGAGATGGACATTCGGTGGGTTTTATAAAGCTCTTCCACGGTTGGAAGTGTCAGCCCAGTTCCGCTCTGTTTGCTCAGACTCACTGACATTTCCGTGGTCTCTTATTAAAAAACCTGATTAACCTGCAGAGAAAGGAGGATGTTTGCAGGGAGCTTATGTGCTCCAGCCTCTTTACCTTCCTCCACCCCCTGCCCTGCCCCACCCCCAGACTCTCCCACATGAAAAAACATGTGTAAAATCGAGCTTATCGGTCTCACATCGCCTCTCTGCAGTGATCTGCACGCCGCAAGCCACCTCCAGAGCCAAGGAGAGCAGGGAGGCTGGGAAAGGAGGGTGGGTGTCTCTCTACTCGGAAGCTCAGCATTCGGATCGTCTTCCTACTCAGCAGCAGAGAAGGCCATGGGGATGGTTCGCCCGTCTCCATCTGGCCTCCCTTCCTTCTCCGATCCAGTGGACATTCCTTCCTGGCAGCCCCTGCACATAAGATGAGAGGAAAAGGCTGGAGCTACAGGTCAATCAATCAATCATATTCATTGAGCACTTACTATGTGCACAGCACCGTACTAAGTGCTTGGGACAGTACGATATGATTGAATTAGTGGACACGTTCTCTCCCCCCTTCTAGATGAACCCGTTGTTGAATAGGGATTGTTCTCTATCTGTTGCCAAATTGTACTTTCCAAGCACTTAATAGAGTGCTCTGCACACCGTAAGCGTTCAATAAATACGACTGACTGACTGAATGAATGAATAATGAACTTAGAGTCTAGGGGGCCTTGTTTAGAGAACATGCTCATTCATTCATTTATTTAATCATATTTATTGAGCACTCACTGAGTGCGAAACACTGTACTAAGCGCTTGGGAGAGTACAATACAATAAACGGACACGCTCCTTGCCCATAATGAGCTTATGCCGTACCCATGCCCTGCCCTCGTCAAAACTTTTAGGTGGTCCAGCTCACTCCTTGCTGACACCGAGCACATGATGGCCGACCTTCCTCCAAACAGGGCCTGAAAGGGGCCCAATTTCATCCCCTAGATTGTAAACCCCTCAAGGGCAGGGCTTGTGTCTGCCAAATCTGCTGTACTGTAATGATGGGTGCATTTGTTAGGCACTTACCAAGTGCCAGGCACTGTACTAAGCGCTGGCGTGGATACAAGCAAATCGGGTTGAACACGGTCCTTGTCCCACGTGGGGTTCACAGTCTTCATCCCCATTTTACAGATGAGGAAACCCAGGCCCAGAGAAGTGACTTGCCCAAGGTCACACGGCAGTCAAGTGGCCAAGTTGGGATTAGAACCCAGGTCCTTCCGATTCCGAGGCCAGTGCTCTAACCGGGAGGCCACGCTGCTTCAAGTCCTCTCCCAAGCACTTATTATAGTGCTCAGCACACAGGAAGCGCTCAATAATTACCACTGACTGATTGATTCCCAGATTCACGGATCCACACGATTACACTGTCTTTGCACATGCATTGTTCTGAGGGTTGGCTGGATCTTCTGTGTAGTTGACCAATGGTGCACTACCAATAGTGACCTACCTATCTTCTATCTACCCCAGTGCTTAGTACAGTGCTTGGCACATGGTAAAAGATTAACAAATTAACAAACCATTATTATACACCAATCCATTAATGGTATTTATTGAGCATTTACTGTGTGCAGAGCATGATACTAAGTCCTAGGGAAAGTATAATATTCATTCGGTAGTATTTATTGAGCGCTTACTACGTGCACAGCACTGTACTAAGCGCTTGGAATGGACAATTCGGCGACAGATGGAGACAATCCCTGCCCAGTGACGAACTCGCGGTCTAAACAGGGGGAGACAAACGGCAGAGCAAAACAGAACACAACAAAAACATGACAACATCGTCAAGATAAATAGAATCACGGGGACGTACACCTCGTTAACAAAATAAATAGGGTAATAGATAATATATACAGATGAGCGCAGTGCTGAGGGGAGGGGAATGGGGAAGAGCAGAGGATGGGGTGGGGGGGGAGGTGGGGATTTGCAGAGCACTGTTCTAAGCGCCGGGGTAGATACAGGGCAGTGAGGTCGTCCCCCGTTGGGGCTCGCGGTCCTCATCCCCATCTGACAGATACGATCGAGTATGATGCTCTATTAAAGTAAATTAGAGGTGGATATGTACATGAGTTCTGTGAGGCTGGGAGTGGGGTGAATACCGAAGAGATTATTGGGTACAGACCCAAGGGAATAGTCTAAGCAGAAGGGAGGACCATTAAGGGGAGTGAGGGAAGGCCGGAGGAGATGTGATTTTAGGAGGGTTTTGAAGATGGGGAGAGTAATGGTCTTCCAAATATAAAGGAGGAAGGAGTTCTAGGCCACGGGGAGGATGTGGGCCAGCGGTCGGCTGTGAGAAAACTGAGATCAAAGTAAAGTGCGTAGGTAGGCATGAGAGATGTAGAGGGTGCAGGCTGGGTTGCGGTGAAAGTTCAGCGAGGTAAGGAAGGCCACAGAGAGACGCTTGAGGTGCCAAGCCTATGGCAGGGAGTTTCAGGATTCAACCGATGCCGGAGGGAGGCACGTTGAGGCCTGTGTGAATGCCGCAGGCCGACCGCCGCAGGTCGGCACTGTTTCGCTGGGCTAGCCCACCGTGTTCATACCTGTACGCCGCTGCTGGAACTCACCCTCCACACTGTTTATTTATTCATTCACTTATTACATATCTGTAATTAATTCATGCATTTTAATGCTGTCTCCCCATCTAGACTGTAAGCTCGTTGTGGGCAGGGACTGTGTCTGTTTATTGTCACGTCGTACTCTCTCAAGTGCTTAGTACAGTGCTTTGCATAGAGTAAGCACTCAATAGCCCCTCTCAGGGCCTCTCCCGGAGAATTTCCAGTAGTTTACCAGTCTCAACTATGGGAGGGAGAGTCAAGCAGAGGCCTATCCATTCCATTCTTGCCTTGGGCAGTGGCTAGTGAGTGGAAAGCAATCTTCTACAAGTCAAAACTCACCTGTGTTGGACGGTAGCGGCGGAGGAGAGAGTCGAGGGCGGAGACTCGTGTTTACTGCGCGGAAGGCGGAAGTGGTAAATTGCTTCAGTATTTTTACCAAGAAAACTCTGAGAAAACGCTACCCAAACAATCGCAGGTGGAGGTGGGGGGTTCTGGGAGAGATGTGTCCATGGCGTCGCTAAGGGTTGGAGACCAGTCGACAGCGTAACACGAGACAAGACAAGCACTTGATAAATGCGATTGGATGAGTTTCAGAGCCCCATGGTGGGAAGGGACATGGGACCATCCTCCTCAGTCTGTACTTCACTCTGCTGCCCGGATTATCTTTCCACAGAAACGCTCTGGGCACGTCACTCCCCTCCTCAAAAATCTCCAGTGGTTGCCTATCCACCTTACCATGAAGCAAAAACTCCTCACTGTTGGCTTCAAAGCCGTCCATCATCTTGCCCCCACCTACCTCACCTCCGTTTTTTCCTCCTACAGCCCAGCCAGCGCACTCCGCTCCTCTGCCGCCACTAACCTCCTCGCTGGGCCTCGTTCTCACCTGTCCGGCCGTCAACCCCTGGCCCACATCCTACCTTCGACCTGGAATGCCCTCCCTCCTCACATCTGCCAAACTGACTCTCTCTCCCGCTTCAAAGCCCTACTGAGAGTTCGCCTCCTCCAGGAGGCCTTCCCAGACTAAGCCCTCCCGTCCCCTCTGCTCCTCCTCCCTCCCCATTGCCCCTACTCTCTCCCTCCATTCCACCCCCTTCCTCTTTCCCACAGCATTTGTGTATATTTGCACATATTTATTACTCTGTTTTATTAATGATGTGTATATATCTATGATTCTATTTATTCTGATGGCACTGATGCCCGTCTACTTGTTGTGCTTTGTTTTGTTGTCTGTCTCCCCCTTCCAGACTGTGAGCTCTCTGTTGGGTAGGGATTGTTTCTATCAGTTGCCGAACTGTACTTTCCAAGTGCTCAGTACAGTGCTCCTCACACAGTAAGTGCTCAATAAATACGATTGAATGAATGAATGAATGAATGAATGAATGGCATTTACTGGGAAAGTCAGGAGTCTTCGCCTCTTGGCTAGTGTCCAGAAGGTGGTCTGTGAGCAGAGAGATACCCAGAACATTCAGAGGAAGGGAGTTGTTGTTCCAGTTCTGCTTTTTATTTGCTGTGCGACCCTGGGGAAATCACTTACCTCTCCGGGCCTCAGGTCGCTTTCTATAATGAGAGAGGAGGGGAAGGTTTGGCAGGATAATAAGCATGATTGCAGAGCGTGCAGCAAAAAACAGAAGAGTTCATTTCATTTTTCCCTATGGTGGCCATTCAATACCTGTTGTGCGTAGAAGGTCTTTGGCTCGTTCCCTCAGAAGGCCAAATTCTCTCCTCTTCTAGTCATCAGGGAGCTGCTTCACCAGTGGTGTTTTCAGTCCCGTGAGCTGAGTCCTCTGAAGCCATCCATGTTAGTAAATGGAGAAAGCTGTCCCTTTCCTGTCCATAAATCACATCTTCTTCCCCCAAGCACCGACCTTTTGCAGATTTATTGGGAACACATTTCATTTTATTCCAATCTAGGGCATACATGCATGCACAGTCCCTTCTTTTTTTTTTAAATGGTATTTGCCAGGCACAGTACTAAGCGCTGTGGTAGATATAAGCTAATTAGGTTGGATACAGTCTCTGTCCCATATGGGGCTCACAATCAATCCCCATTTTACAGATGAGGGAACTGAGGCACGTTGGAGTCAAGTGATTTGCCCAAGGTCACACAGTAGACAAGTGGCAGAGTCTGGATTAGAAACCACGACCTCCTGACTCCCAGGTCTGTGCTGGATCCACAGGGCTACTCTGTTTCTTCATTCCTCAATTCATTCAATCATATTTATTGAGCGTTTAGTGCAGAGCGCTGTACTAAGCACTTGGGAGAGTACAATATAACAATTAGCAGACACATTCCCTGCCCACAATGAACTTACAGTCTGGAGGAGGAGGCAGCATAGAGGGGGAGACCGTCTAGAGGGAGAGATCTCTCCTCACTCATTCAATCGTATTTACTGAGCTCTTACCGCGTGCAGTCTCCCTGCCCAGACCACGGAGTATTGGCCACATCACTCTGCCGTGGGAGGTTACGCTAATCCTACCTCCACCACTTTTCTGCTGCGTGACCTTGGGCGAGTCACGCCACTTCTCTGGGCCTCATTTATCTTACGTGTAAAATGGGGATTGAGACTATGAGCCCCACATGGAAGAGGCACTGTGTCCAACCCAATTTAGCTGTATCCACTTCGGCGCTTAGAACAGTGCCTGGCACATAGCAAGCACTTAAATACCATCATCATTATTATTGTTATTACAGCCAAAGAGATCAGATCCCCTGGGAGAACAGACTCCTAAGAAGAATCCTCTATGACAGTGGGTATAAACTTGATAGGGTCAATTCGCTATTCCTGGCATTTATTTCCAGGGAAACTTCTGGAATCCCACCACCCAAGCCTGAACTGGTTTGTTCCCACTGCAAGGTCTCAGTGAACCAAGGAAAGAAAAGAAAAAGCAAACAGACTGCATCGAGGGTGGAAAGCCCACTGAATGTATTTCTTTCGTCATGTTCGCTGTGGGCCGGAAAGTGTCCATGAAATGTATTAAATTGTACTCTCCCAAGCGCTTCATACGGTGCTCTGCACACTATAAGCGCTCCATAAATACTACTGATGGATGGACTGATCGATTGAGGTTACCGAGGTGAGGGCCTTTGGATGATTTCATTTCAGGGTTTGAACATCGAGAAGAATCTACTATTTAGCGTAGCCTAGCGACAAGAGCACCGGTTTGGGAGTCAGAGGAACTGGGTTCTAATCCTGGCTCTGCCACTTCCCTGCTGTGTGAAACGGGGCAGATGGCTGTGCTTCCGTTTTATCATCTGTAAAACGGGGATTAGAGACCTGTTCTCCCTCCTATTTATGTTACATCTCCCCTCCCCGCATAGGACAGGGACTGTGTCCGATCTTATGATCTCGTCTCTAGAAGCAGCGTGGTCTAGTGGATAGAGCATGGGCTTGGGAGTCGGAGTGACCTGGGTTCGAATCCCGGCTCCGGCACGTGTCTGCTGTGTGACCTTGGGCAAGTCACGACTTGTCTGGCCCTCCGTTACCTCACCTGTAAAATGGGGATTGAGACTGTGAGTCCAATGTGGGACATGGACTTTGTCCAACCTGATTATCTTGTAACTACCCCAGCGCTTAGAACAGTGCTTGACACAAAGTAAGTGTTTAACAACTGCCGTCATTATTGTTATTATTATTACAGCGCTTACTACAGAGCTTGCCGTACGGTAAATGCATTTTTAAAATATTATCATTATATTATTATTATATTATCATTATTTTAATAAGGGTGGTATTTGTTAAGCGCTGACTACGTGCAAAGCACTGTTCTAAGCACTGGGAGGATTCAGAGTGTCCCACGTGGGGCTCACAGTTTTAATCCCCAATTTACAGATGAGGTATCTGAGGCCCAGAGAAGTGAAATGACTTGCCCACAGTCACACAGCTGACAAACGGCAGAGCCGGGAGTCGAACCCATGACCTCTGACTCAGCAGCCCGGGCTTTTCCGTTGAGCCACGTAGACCGTGAGCCCGCTGTTAAGCAGGGATTGTCTCTGTTGCCGAACTGTACGTTCCGCGTGCTTAGTACAGTGCTCTGCACACAATAAGCACTCAATAAATACTATTGAATGAATTATTATCATTCAGTTTACTGGAGGAATTTCCCCAACTTCTCTCTAGTCTGTGGGATAAAACAGCTACCAAAGTCACTTAGCTGATGAGAATCGTTATCTGTCTCAACCGTCAACATATATATCATCTTCAAGTGCTGTGGTTTTTATTTATTTTAAGCTTTAATTAAATAACAACGGCTGCACTGGAATAACGAAATTAATCACATTCGGCCATAATGACACCAATAACCAGTAGCTCAGTTTAGCAAAGGCTAGGGAGATGTACATATGTATTAGTATCTATCAACCCCCTCCGCCCTCCCCAGTAAATCACCGAAGGAATTTTCATATTAATTGGTCCAGGGTTCATGTTGAGACCGACTGCTGACACAATTAGTCATAATAAAAATAATAATAAAAAAAATTTTGCAGGAAGTGAAAATGCCATTGGAATTTTAATAGCAGCTCTATTCTCTCTCCTCTGATTGATTAGTTTGTAAGCATTTTAGACCAGATATAGCCCCTTATCCGCTCTAGGTCTGCCGTGAAAATTGCAGGGATGAAATAACTTAAGAGCCATTCATTTGCCAAAGTCACATCCCACAGATAGCTCAGAAAAAAAAAAAAACAACTTAATTACAAATTATGGGGGAACAAGAGAACAAGTAATTCTGAACTTCCTGCTGCTTCCTTGGAAAATCCCCTCTCTCTGTGTACTGGCCCTTAATTCCCACACTCTTCCTCCAGAAATCCTGCTGAAATTTACCCCTGGGATTGAATCAGAATAACTCTGTCCGTGCCTCAGTTTGCTCTTCTGCAATATGGGGATTCAACACCTATTCTCCCTCTGACTTAGGCTGAGCGCCCCATGTGTAAGCTCTTTATGGGCAGGGAACATATCTGATAATTCTGTCGTAGCGCTTAGTACAGTGCTCTGCACATAGTAAGTGCTCAGTAAATACAATTGATCGATTGATATGGAACCAGATGATCTTCTATCTACCCCAGTGCTTAGTACAGTGTTTGGCTTAACAAATACCGCAGTCACTTAACTTCTCTGTGCCTCAGTTACCTCATCTGTAAAATGGGGATTAAGACTGTGAGCCCCATGTGGGACGACCTGATCATCTTGTATCGTCCCCAGCGCTTAGAACAGTGCTTTGCGCAAAGGGAGCGCTTAACAAATGCCATAATTCTTATTATTACTATTAATGGTATATCTTTTTCATTTAGATTCATCTCTTACTGTTCAAGGAGTTGCGACCAGGCACTCCCTAAAGCTAGGAAGATAATATCCTTCTTCCCACACTCAGGAACTCCCTACTGAAAACAACTTTCTCCCAGGTCCAGGATAGAATCCAGGAGAAAAACCAGTCTCCTGTCAACCGACTGCCGAGCTCACAGGAGTGGAAAGGAAGTTTCTTCAGTAGATTTGTCTTCATCAACCAATCAAGGATATTTATTGAAATGCCACTGGACTTTTAATAGCGGCTCCGTAAGGATATTTTATTGAGCCCTTACTGTGTGCGTAAGCTCGTCCTTCATTCATTTAATAGTATTTACTGAGCGCTTACTATGTGCAGAGCACTGTACTAAGCGCTTGGAATGTACAGATCGGTAACAGATAGAGACGGTCCCTGCCCTCTGACGGGCTTACAGTCTAATCGGGGGAGACGGACAGACGAGAACGATAGCAATAAATAGAATCGAGGGGATGAACATCTCATTAAAACAATAGCAAATAAATAGAATTAAGGCGATGTACATTTCATTAACAAAATAAATAGGGTAATGATTTTACAGTTCTTTAGACTGTAAGCTTAGTGTTGGCAGGGAATGTATCTGTTTAGTGTTATCATACTCTCCCAAGAGCGTCGCACAGTATTCCGCACACAGTAAGGGCTCAATAAATATGACTGAATGAATGACTAAATGTAGAGCACTGTACAAAAAGTACATTCTTGTACCCATTACCAACTCCTGCCATGCCCCACATAGAGCTCAGAACAGTCCTTTGGGCACCAGAACCTGAGTTCGGCAATGGCATCTTTGCCCCAGCCAGTGTTCTTTTACCTCTAGTAAGCTGTGTAGAGACACAATCTCCATTCATAAGGTAGAGATCTCACTTGGTATCTTCATGAGGTGAACGTGCAGGGAAAGGAGCTGCAAAATACATGCCTAGAGGTGTGAGGGAAAGAGAATCCAGAAGCGGATTGAGAACTTCAATTTGGGGGGCTCTCACTGGACCTTGGCCTGGAAAAACTTCCGGTTCGGTGAAGGGCACTTCTCCCTCCCACCAACGGGACGCGGCCTGAGTTTCAACGCCATCGATAAGGCGATTGGCCATCTCGCATGCGTTGCCTCTTCTGGTCACGGCTCGACGAGCGATCCTTTGTGAGATTTGCAACGGGGCCAACTTTTCCTCCAGTAGGAAAAGCGGGGAATGAGGTCTGGTTGAAGAGTTGGGGGGATGGAAGAAGATGGAGAAGTTGAGTCAGTCGAGGAGGGCCTTAAAGAGGGAGATCGGACTTCCCAGGGCAAATCAGTCCATCAATCATTGGCATTTACTGAGTGCTTACTATGAGCAGAGCAGCATACTAAGCGCTTGGGAGAGTACGATACAACAGGGTTGGTAGACACGTTACCCGTCTGCTAGACTGGAAGCTCGTTGTGGATGGGGAACGTGTCTGCTCGTTGTTATATTTTACTCTCCCAAGTGCTTAGTACAGTGCTCTGCACACAGTAAGAGCTCGATAAATGCAATCGAATGAATGAACAATGAGCTTAAAGTCTAGAGGGCCAAACTTCAGCTTTAAAGTTGCAGGCTAGTTTAGAGATTTCTAGAACAGTGCTTGGCACATAGTAAGAGCTTAACAGATAGCATCATTATTCTATTCCCTCAGTATTCAGTAATGGAGACCAGTTTGGTATGGGCACTATATCACACTCAGATCCCATGAGTGAGAGTTCAACATTTACCACTTACCAAGCACTGAGCCAAGCGCTGGGGTGGGTACGAGTAGTTACCTCATCTGTAAAATGGGGATGAAGACCGGTGAGCCCCACGTGGGACCACCCGATTCCCCTGCGTCTACCCCAGCGCTTAGAACAGTGCTCGGCACATAGTAAGCGCTTAACAAATACCAACGTTATTATTATTATTATGAAGTGAATCGCGTCAGTTGCAATCCCTCTCCCACTTAATACTCACAGACTAAAGAGGTGGAAGAAAATGTGTTGGATCCTGATTTTGCAGATGAGGAAAGGGAGGCACGGAGAAGTTAAGTGACTTGCTTAAAGTCACACAGCGCAACTGGCAGAACCAAGATGAGAAATCAGTTCCTCTGACTCTCAGGCCTCTACTCTTTCCACTAGGCCATGCTGCTTCTCAAATGGCAAACACAGTCGATTGACTGGTTCTAATCCCAGCTCCGCTCCTTGCCTGCTGTGTGACCTCGGGAAAGTCACTTGACTCCTCTGCGCCCAAGTGTCCTCAGCTGTAAAGGGAAGATTCAGTAGCTGTTCTTCTTACTTAGACCAAGAGTTCCATGTATGAGAGAGACTCCGCCTGACCTGATTAGCTTGTATCCACCTTAACATTTGTCTTGCCTTATGCCATCGAGTCGTTCCCCCCCCACAGCGACACCCCGGACGTATCTCTCCCAGAACGCCCCGCTCTCCCTCTGCAATCGTTCCGGCGGTGGAGCCATAGAGTTTTCTTGGCAAAACTACGGAAGTGGCTTACCATCGTCGCCCTCCACGCCGTGAACTCGAGTCTCCGCCCTCGACTCTCTCCCGGGCCCGCTGCTGTCCAGCACGGGTGAGTTTTGACTTGTAGCAGATGGCCTTCCGCTCGCTAGCCACTGCTCGAACTAGGAATGGAACGAGTAGGCCTCTGCTTGACTCTCCCTCCCGTAGTCGAGACTGGTTGAGTACCAGAAACTCTCCAGGTGCGACCCCGAGAGAGGTACCCTAGCATTTAGTAAGTGCTCAATCGATCAATCGTGTTTATTAAGCATTTATCGGGTGCAGAGTGCAGTACTACGCACTTGGGAGAGTACAATATAAGAAAGTCGGTAGTCATGTTCCCATAATTAAATAATCCTAATTAGGAAGCACAAAAAATGATAGTAAAAAGGATGGAGGAGGTCCACCCACCTGACCGCTCTGAAAATCACTCTTTCCTTCCCTTCCCTGATTATCCTCCCTCCACTGACCCAATCTGCTTTTCCTCCTCCCCTCCCCGGAGCCCCGCCGGGCCGCAGATGGCTGCAGTTTCTTCGTCGGCCCCTCCGGCGGATCCCGGCGGTCATATTTTCAGGAAGAAGTTCTTTCTGAAGAGCGAGAATGCAACCGAGACCCAAATTGCAGTCCCCAGAACATCCTGGGCTAACGGCTCCATGTGCGAGGCTGGAGATTTCATTTCCCAGTTGAATGGGAAGTAGCTCCCCAAGAGAGAGTGTCCGACATAGACGAAGATGGAGTTCATTCCTGAATCAAAGCAGGGAAAACAAGCCGAAGCTTAGGTTTCTCCTCAAACCTTTGGATTCTCAGCATGACCCCCTGGCTGTCCCCATCTCTAGGCTGGGAAAGGAAAGAGGAGGCCTCTGGGGAGAGGGAGGAAGCTCGGTGTGGGCAGGGAACGTGTCTGCCGACTTTGTTGCACCGTACTCTCCCAAGCGCTTCGCACAAAGTCAGCACTCAGGGGAGCACGGTGGCCTAATGAATAGAGCTGGGCCTGGAAGTCAAAAGGACCTGGGTTCCAATCCCACCTCCACTACTTATCTGCTGTGTGACCGTAGGCTAGCAATTTCACTTCTCCTTGCCTCAGTTACCTCATCTGTAAAATGGGGATGAAGTCTGTGAGTCGAACGTGGGACAGGGACTATGTCCCACACAGCTACATTGCAACTACCCCAGCACTTAGTACAGTGCTCGGCACAGAGTAAGCGCCTGACGGATGCAATTATTTTTATTATTATCACTGAATAGCACGGCCTGGCATGGAGAAGCTATAACAGAAGTCTGTATTTTACCCCTCAGATTGGAGTAATGACAATAATAATAATCGTCGTGGTATTGGTCAACTTGCCAAGCTCTGTACTAAGCGCCGGGGTAGATAATAATGTTAATAATAATGTTGGTATTTGTTAAGCGCTTACTATGTGCCGAGCACTGTTCTAAGCGCTGGGGTAGACATAGGGGAATCAGGTTGTCCCACGTGGGGCTCACAGTCTTAATCCCCATTTTACAGATGAGGGAACTGAGGCACAGAGAAGTTAAGTGACTTGCCCACAGTCACACAGCTGACAAGTGGCAGAGCTGGGATTCGAACTCATGAGTCCTGACTCCAAAGCCCATGCTCTTTCCACTGAGCCACGCTGCTTCCACAGCGTGGAAGCAGATACGAGATCATGTCTCGTATCTACGTGTCTACGTGGTAGATACGAGATCATGTCTCACTTGGAGCTCCCGGTCAAAATAGGAAGGAGAACAGGTATCGAATCCCCATTTTGCAGATGAGGAAAGACCGTAAGCCCGTCAAAGGGCAGGGACTGTCCCTATCTGTCGCCGATTTGTACATTCCAAGCGCTTAGTACAGTGCTCTGCACATAGTAAGCACGGCTCCGTGGAAAGAGCCCGGGCTTTGGAGTCCGCGGTCATGGGTTCGAAACCCGGCTCGGCCACTTGTCAGCTGTGTGACTTTGGGCAAGTCACTTAACTGCTCGGTGCCTCGGTTACCTCATCTGTATTAAGACTGTGAGCCCCACGTGGGATAACCTGATTCCCCTATGTCTCCCCCAGCGCTTAGAACAGTGCTCGGAGAAGCAGCGTGGCTCAGTGGAAAGAGCACGGGCTTTGGAGTCAGGGCTCATGAGTTCGAATCCCAGCTCTGCCACTTGTCGGCTGTGTGACCGTGGGCAGGTCACTTCACTTCTCTGTGCCTCAGTTCCCTCATCTGTAAAATGGGGATGAAGACTGTGAGCCCCACGTGGGACAACCTGATTCCCCTATGTCTACCCCAGCGCTTAGAACAGTGCTCGGCACATAGTAAGCGCTTAACAAATACCAACGTTATTATTATTATGCTCGGCACATAGTAAGCGCTTAACAAATACCAACATTATTATTATGATGACTAAATACTATCGAATGAATGAACTGAAGGAATGATTTGCCCAAAGGTCATAAGGCAGACAGGTGACAGGGTCAGGATTAGAACCCAGGTCCTCTGACCTCCACGCCCGTGCTTTTACCACTAGGCTCCGCTGCTTTCCAGTAGAGGGGGGAAGGGTGGTGGGTCTTGCCTTCTTCCTCCCTCCCACTAGCCTCATCTTACCCCGCCCGAGACTGAACCTTGTCCAGTTACGGGTTTGCTGTCCTCCCGGGACCTACCTGGGTAAATGAAGGGCCAGCCCCCCCCACCAGCTCTTCACGTCAATGATGTAGTACATCAGGCCCAGCAGGATGAAGGAAAAGCAGCTCAAGGTGGTGACAAAGGAGAGTGACCTGGCAAACACAGGAAACACGCAATCAGGCCAACGACTGGCGGGACAAAACAACGGGATCCTCAGGAGCCAGTGGTAGGGACAGAAATAATAATAATAATAATAATAATTGTGGTATTGGTTAAGCGCTTACTATGTGCAAAGCACTGTTCTAAGCGCTGGGGGATAGGAGGTGATCAGGTTGGACCCCGTGGGGTTCACGGTTTTTTTTAATCCCCATTTGACAGATGAGGTAACTGAGGCACAGAGAATAATAACGTTGGCATTTGTTAAGCCCTTACTATGTGCCGAGCACTGTTCTAAGCGCTGGGGGAGATACAGGGTAATCAGGTTGCCCCTCGTGAGGCTCACAGTTAATCCCCATTTTACAGATGAGGTTACTGAGGCACAGAGAAGTGAAGTGACGTGACTGTGGGCAAGTGGCAGAGCTGGGATTCGAACTCATGACCTCTGACTCCCAAGCCCGGGCTCTTTCCACTGAGGCACGCCGCTTCTCTAAGTTAAGTGACTTGCTCAAGGTCACACAGCTGACTAGCGGCGGAGTCAGGATTAGAACCCATGACCTCTGACTCCCAAGCCCGCGCTCTTTCCACTGAGCCACGCTGCTTCTCAACGTGGAATGCCTCACCCAGATCTGTCCCAAGGCTGTGGTACTGACGGAGCGCTTCTGTGCGCAGAGCACTGTACTAAGCAATTGGGAGTGTACAAACGGAAGCCACATGGTGTAGTGGATAGAGCAGGAGTCTGGAAGTCAGAAGGTCAAGGGTTCTAATCCCAGATCTTCCACTTGTCTGCTGTGTGACCTTGGGCAAGTCGCTTTACTTCTCTGGGCCTCTGTTACCTCATCTCTAAAATGGGGAGCCCCACATGGGACAGGGACTGTGTCCAACCCGATTTGCTTGGATCCACCCCAGTGCTTAAAAAGGTGTCTGGCACAGAGTAAGCGCTTAACAAATACCACAATTATGGCCATTGGGAAGTTTACAATTAATTATTACAATTATTATTACAATTTAACAATATAACAGACGTATTCCCTGCCCACAATGCCCGGAGCACAGGAAGATAGGATTCCCCAGGGAGCAAGGCCTGGCAAGTCTGGGAGACGAATTAATGGGTCAATGGTACCATTAGTCTAACCCGATAATGACATTTCCTATATTTCCATAGTATGTCCTTACAGAAGAATGGAGGCAAGATTTGGGGAAGGGCAGAAAACAAGAACTAGAAGACAATTTAGGCTGGAACAGAGAGCGCAGACTGGAGCTTAGTGGAAGATGAAGTTGGAAAAGGTGGGGGAAAGCTTGGAAAGCAACATTCAGACAAAAAACCGTGCAAGGGAAATAATAAACCGAATTCAGTCGGACCACACTTTTATGGCATTTGTTAAGAGCTTGTCTTGTCTTACGCCGTCGAGTCGTCTCCGCCGTGGATACGTCGCTCCCAGGGTGCCCCACCTCCATCTCGCAATCATTCTGGTAGTGTAGCCATAGAGCTTTCTTGGTAAAAATACATAAGTGGTTTACCATTGCCTCCCTCCACGCAGTCGAGTCTCCACCCTCGACTCTCTACCGTGCCGTTGCTGCCCAGCGTAGATGAGTTTTGACTTGCAGCGGATTACCTTCCACTTACCAGCCACTGCCCAAGCTAGGAATGGGATGGATATGCCTCCGCTTGACTCTCCGGCCCGCGGTCAAGACTAGTAGAGTACTGGAAACCCCCTAGGTGAGACCTGGGGGGGGGGGGCGGTTAAGTGTTTACTATGTGTCAAATACTGTTCTGAGCTCTGGGGTAGTTACAAGTTAATCAGGTTGGCTACAGTTCCTGCCCCTCATGGGGTTCACTAAATAGGAGAACAGGTATTCAATCCCCATTTTACAGTCGAGGAAACTGAGGCACAGAGCGGTTCGGTGATGTGGAAGCATAATGGTCATGCTGTTGCATTTGTCCTCTTCTCTCTCTGACCTTTCCCTCTGAGCTGTTTCAATTCTAAGCCTGCTTGATTATCTCATAAAAAGGAACCAAGTACTGCTGAGCCTCACTACTCAAGGCAAACACATCACATATCTTCTTCCCTTTGTTTCCAGAGCCTGAATTATCAGGGATATTAACATTTCAGCTCAACAGATGAAGGTGCTTCCTCCCTTAGCAAGTCAGGGCCCCTGACCTTGCTTATCGGTGGTATTTGATCACCTGGAGAACAAAGCAGGCCAGGAACTAGCCCGGTGGGAATTATTGCTATTGCTACAAATATGTATCCTGTATCGGGCTCTTCCAATCACTTGTAATTGCTGTTCCAACTGTATATAAAAGAACTCTGTGTTGTTTGAAGTTTAGCCGGTCTTATCTAACAGAGGAAACTTCCCGATGGCCACTCCCTACTAGTGCTAAAAGAAGCGTTAGCAGTAATAAACTTGTCTCTGAAATACCCTTTTTGAGCACCATGCAGAGTCTGTGAAGTTTTTCTTCCACAACAACCCAAGGTCGGACACCAAGCAACTGGGAGAACAGGGATTAGAACCCAGGTCCTCTGACTCCCAGGCCTCTGCCTTTTCCATAACTTTTCAACGAGTCCCAAATTATCATTATGCGTTTTGGATAGGAGGTGAATGCAGAATTAGGGCATCTTTCTGACATCATGAATGCTGTTACGGATTTTTAGCTGAGAAACGACTCTGATCTCGCAATCGCATGAGAGGGTTTCGTGACTTTGGTGTAGAAATGAGCAGACTCAAGAGGGCGAGCCGAAAGAGCAGGAAAGGGCTGAAAGTGGCTGTTGCCCGTTCACCCCGGTGGGGTACGAGTGACAAACAGCCCCGAGCCGTCCCGAACCCAGTACCTTTATTTAAAAGCATTTCCGCGTTCCACTTGACCGCAACTCTGCCAGCGCGCACCCAAAATCCTACCCAATCCCTTGACGTTGCCACCCTTCGATCAGAACCAGTTCTTAGGAGTGGCCCGTACAAGGTAATATAATTACCACATCTTACCCAAATTTAACTGATTGATCTACCACAGGAAGGAGATTAAACGGAGACAGGATGTCTAGTACAATATTGGAAGGAGATAGAACGGGGACAGGATGGTCAATTGCCTAGTACAATATGGAAAGGAGACAGAACAGAGACAGGATGGTAAATCGTCCAATACAATGCCTATTTCCCTTATAAGAAGCAGCATGGCTTAGTGTCTAGAGCAGAGGCCTGGGAATCAGATGGGTTCTAATCCCAGCACCGTCACTTATCTTGCTGTGTGACACTGCACTAGTCGATTCACTTCTCTGGGCCTTAGTACCTCATCTGTCAAATGGGGATTGAGACTGTGAGCCCCACATGGGACAGGGATTGTGTCCAACTCAATTTGCTTGTATCCACCCCAGTGCTTATATAGTGCCTGACACATAGAAAGTGCTTAACAAATAGCATAATAACAATTATTAGTAGTATTATTATTAAAGGTACAGTGGCATGTGGTGTTGGAGGAAACAGTTGTGCTCAGGCTAAGCACAAAAATCAAGGCACAAGGACTACTGTGTAATTTCTCTTTCAATCAATTAATCAGTGGTATTGCTGAATGCTTACTGTGGGCAGAGAGCACTATACTGTTTGGGAGAGTACAATTCAATAGAGTTGGTAGACATAATAATAATAATAATAATAGTAGCATTTGTTAAGTGCTTTCTATGTGCCAAGCACTGTTCTAAGCACCGGGGTAGATACAAGTTATTAGGTTGTCCCACATGGGCTCACAGTCTTCATCCCCATTTTACAGATGAGGTAATTGAGGTACAGAGAAGTTAAGTGACTTGCCCAAGGTCACACAGCAGACAAATGGTGGAGCCGGGATTAGAACCCAGGTCCTCTGACTCCCAAGCCTGGGCTCTAGACATGTTCCCTGTCCACAAAGAGCTTATAATCTAGACGGGGTGGGAGACAGTAAAGTAAATTACAGATATGTACACAAATGCGGGGGTTCGGGTAAGGGGTGAATATCAAGTATTTAAAGGGTACAGATCCATAAGTGATGCAGGAGGGAGAAGGCGTATGAGAAATGAGGGCTTAGGTGGGGAAGGCCTTTTGAAGGAAATGTGATTTTAGTAAGATTTTGAAGACGGTGAGAGTGGCCTATCGTATATTAAATGGGAGGGTGTTCCAGGCCAAAGTGGGACATGGGCAAGGGGATCGGCATTAGAGTTGAGACAGAGATACAGTGAGCGGGATGATATTAGAGGAATGAAGTATGGGGCCCGGGTTGTCGTAGGAAATCAAGGAGGGGAGGAAGGAGGGGGTGAGCTGATTGAGGATTGAGGTGAGCTGAATGATCTAGGCATCGGACTGAACTACGGACCGGAGTCGGGGAGAGACGGGAGGTAGGGAGGTAAGCAAGGAGGTTGATTAATTAATTAATCAAGGCAGGATAGGATAAGTGCTTAGATAAACATCATAGCAGTTTGGATGGAGAGGAAAGTATGGATTTTAGAGGTGTTACGTAGGTAGAACTGACAGGATTTAGTGACAGTGAATATCTTCTAGACTTTAAGCTCCTTATGGGCAGGAAATGTGTCTACTAATCTGCTGTGTTTTACTCTCCCAAGTGTTTAGTACAATGCTCTCCATATAGTAAGTGCTCAATAAACAACACTGATCGATTGATCGATGAGGGTTGAATGAGAAAGATGATGCCATGGTTACAGGCTTGTGACACAGGGACAATAGTGGTGTTTATAGGGATGGGGAAGACAGGAGGAGGACAGGGTCTGGATGGGAAGATGAGGAGTTCTGTTTGGGAAATGTTAAGTTTGAGAAGTCAAAGGGACATGTAGGTAGAGATGTTCTGCAGAGAAGGAGGGAGATCAAGGCTGGAGTAGCTTTGGGCATCATCGGTATAAATACAACCGTTGAAGCTGTGGGAGTGAGGGAGTGGGTGTAGATGAAGATTAGGAAACCCAGAATTGAGTCTTGAGGGACTCCCACAGTCAGAAGGAATGGAGGCAAAGGAGAAGCCAGCGAAAGAGACTCAGAAGGAGCGGCCAGAGAAATAGGAGGAGAATCAGGAGAGGAAGGTGTTGGAAAAGCCAAGGTTATATAGTTTTTCCAGGAGACGGGGTAGTCCACAGTGGCCGAGGCAGCAGGAAGATTGAGGAGGATTAAGCTGGAGAAGAGCTCAACAAATCTGGCAAGAAGAGGGTCAGTGGTGACCTTAGGAAAGGTCACTTCTGTGGGGTGAAGGTGTTATCCAGATTGCGGGGGATCAAGGAGAGAGTTGGAAGAGAGGGAGTGGAGGCAGTGAGTGTAGACAACATGGTTGTTGGGTTTTTTTGTTTGCTTTGTTGGGTTTCTGTGGTATTTGTTAAGCGCTCACTATGTGCCGAGCACTGTTCTAAGCGCTGGGGGAGATGTGGTAATCAGTTTGTCCCAGGTGGGGCTCACAGTCTTCATCCCCATTTTACAGATGAGGCAACTGAGGCACAGAGAAGTTAAGTGGCTTGCCCAAGGTCACACAGCTGACAAGTGGCGGAGCTGGGATTAGAACCCACTACCTCTGACTCCCAAGCCGGGGATCTTTCCGCTGAGCCACGCTGCTTCTCTGTATGTTCAAGGAGTCTGTAAAGGAATAGTAGGAGGGAGATTGGGGTGGTAACTGGAGTGAGCCATGGGGTCAAAGGGAGGGGTATTTTTGCCTCCACACTAAAGAAAAACTCCTTATTATTGACTTTAAAGCAATCAGTCAGCTAGCTCCCTCCTACCTTACCTCAACCAATTTCCTACTCCAGCACAGCCTTCACACTTTACTCCTAGAGCACTCGCTTGCTCACTGTGCCCCAGTCTCATCTATCTCGCTGTTGATCCCTTTCCCACATCCTCTTTCTATACTGGAACTCCTTCCAGCTCCATAGACGCCAGACCACTACGCTCCACACCTTCAAAGCCTTATTAAGGTCACATCTCTTCCAAGAGGCCTTCCCTGATTAAACCTCCTTCCCCTTGGCTCTGTCTTTCTTCTGTGTCATTTATGCATTTGGATCTACGACCTTTGGGCATTTGGTATTATGCATATTTTTACATACATATACATTATGTAGTATACATTACTCATTTATATTAATATCTGTCTGCCCTTCTCCACTGTGAACTTGTTGTGGGCAGGGAACAAGTCTACTAACTCCGAATTATGTAGCTTCCCAAGTGCTTAGTACAATGCTTTGCACAGAGTACACACTCAATAAATATTAATTGATTGAATTACTCTTTTTAGAATAGGGATACATGGGCATATTTGAAAGGAGTGGGAAGGGGCCATTGGAAAGTGAACAGTTGAAGATGGCAGTCAGGGAGGGAAGAAGGGAAGGGCTGAGTGTGAGTGGCTTTTTTTATGGTATTTATTAAGTGGGTACTATTTTCCAGGCACTGTATTAAGCACTGGGGTAGATATAACTAATCAGATTAGACATATTCCATGTCTCACTTGGGACTCAATATTAATCCCTATTTTACAGATGAGGTAGCTGAGGCACAGAGAAGGTAGGTGACTTGCCCAAAGTTTTGATAAGGTGGGAAGGGATGGCGTCAGTAACACAGGTGGAGGGAGTAGATTTTTAGAAGAAGCAGGAATCTTCTCTTGAGATACTGTTGGGAAGGATGGGAGACTCAAAGGAGAGCAGAGGGAAGAAGGGACTGGAGAGGAACAGGGCAGATTTTTAGGGAGATCATGCCTGGTGGTTTCAATTTTATCAATAAAGTATGTGGCAAGAGATGGGGAAGGCAGGGGGACATGGCATTTGAGGAGGGAGTATACTATCTGAAACAACTGGCACAAGCAATAAGCATGGGAGTAAATAAAGACGGAGACTTATTGTTGCCAGGTGGAGGATAGCACGGGGTCAAAGCAGACGAGGATGAATTTGAGATGGCAAGGTTGGCCTGGTGTTTGGCTAGTAGCCCAATTTAGCTTGTGTATAAGAACAGAGAAAGCTCCCTAAGGGGGAATGCGGGGTTGGGACACAGGGTTGTGGATTATTGGTATTATTGGATTATTATTATTATTGGATTATTATTGCGGATGGAGGAATAAGGGAGCAAGGGAATTGAGACCGGTGTAGACGTGCTGTCGAGGGCATGGATTTGTGGCTCGGGAAAAAGTAGGTTGGGTAGAGAGTCCATGCGGAGTAAGACAGTTTGGGAAAATGGGTGTGGATCAAAAGATCTCTTACAAATTGCATCCTGAATCTCTCATACTCTATGGGGTATGACTGGTGGTGGCAAGGAGAGAAGCCAGGGGAGGAGGTTGTCATCAGAGAGTGGAATTTAGAGTTGGCAAGGTTGGATGATGATGATGACATTGGCTAAGCGCTTACTATATGTCAAGCACTGTTCTAAGCACTGGAGATCGTTGAGTGACAAGAGATGACGAGATGGAGCATATGGCCATGTTGGTGAGCTTGGTGAGGTGGAGTGGAGCAGAACAGTGAATTTGTTACTGGAGAACTGGCTCTTACTGGTTACTTTTAAAAAATAAGCTGTACATATTAATAATCCTTAAGAAGCTTGGATTCTACTCCCACTGAGAGCCGCAAAGCTTATATTGGTCTCTGACACTGCAAATTGGGCCTGGAAGTCTCGGGACAACAGGACTTCTCATGAGATGTAAGTGTTTTCTGCCCCGCGGAATTTAACCCAAGAGCATTTCCGCTCCCGTGATCCTAGCACTTGTCTGAGAATTTGCAGGAAAAAAACCCATTCGGACTATCGAGGGGGTTCTCTTCCAGCCCCCTGAAACCAGCACCTAACAGCTCCATGCTGGAGTCTGATAAACTTCAAAATTCCAGCCAGGGAACCATTCCTGAAGCCAATGGACCATTTTCCTGCATTAGTTGGACACCTTCCCATTCAGCAAATCGTCCAGCCTCAATCCTTGAGAAAATGAGTTTGCATCAGCAAGAACGGCTGCTTCTCCTTGTGTCGGACCAATGGCGGAGGGGGAATGCTCCTGCTGCTCCATAATACCCGACAAATGGCCATTTCCAGAGCTGCTCAGAAGCAAATTCCCTCTTTGGAGAGGCAGAGAGAAAAATTGGTGCCTCGGGAAAAATAGGATTTGGGGACTTGTCCACAGTGTGTGCCTGATTTTGGCTGAAGGACTGTATGACTGCATCACATATTTGGGTCATGTCAGTTCCTGTGCATATTTTAACCGGCACTTACCACCGCTCACGGCCTTAGCTGCCAAAATATCTGAACGCTGCAAATGACTCCAGTGGTTTCTTGTCAGCACACATTAGTTCCCTCCTCCTCTCTGCTTGTTATTAGAGGAGAAGGCCCACTTCCTCAGCATTTTTCCATATCAATCCCCCCCCCCCCCATCTTAGGCTTCTTTCAGAGGCCCTTTGTTCTCCTACAAGTTGCATCCTGCCTCTCCCTGAGTGTTTCGCCAGGAAGTCTGATTGCTTGCACACTGCCAGGCTGGAAGTACTTGCCTATTGATCTGCTCTTCTCCTGCAAACCCATCAAGAGCGCCTTCCAATATCTTCCTGAGGCACCCGCAGAAAACTACTGCAGATAATGTCTGGCCTGGCTGAACTCCTGCAAGGGTTCAAAGCGAGTTAACTCTCCATTAACAAGGACGGTTCTTCATCAACCTCAAGGACTGGAAAGAGAATCTGAATTTTCAAGGAAAGCCACTCAAAGAATACACCTCACTCCAGAAGTAGGCAGGATGGGAAGCAATTTAGTCTAGCTTTGGAAACCTGGACTTTGGCCCCAGTTCTGCCACCAATTTGATGTGTGACCTTGGGTGAGTCACTTGATCCCGCTGTGCCTCATCTGGTCAACTGAAAAGTGAGGATAATCTGTGCTTCAGCATCACTTAGGTGTTGGGAGGTTAATTAAGATGCAAATGCTAAAGACCTTTGGATGAACTGTCCAAGCGCCGTTCTGAGCAAATCTGGCGTGGCACAAGAGGTCTCTGTTGAAAGAGACTACAGCCTCATGTTTCATCTGGCAGTTTATAAGGGAATTTGGATATTTTCTTATATGAGAAGCTCTGTGCTTAGAATTTAAAGCGAAACAGTATATCCTAACAAAGACATCTTACGTAGCAGCTTATCGTTCTGATCTGCTTCTTGGTTGGAGACGATTCAGAGGCATGCTGGGAATTATTATATTCTAGAGAAGCAGTGTGGCCTAGTGGAAAGAGTAGAAGTCTTAGAGTTAGAGGACCTGGGTCCTAATCCTAGTTCTGCTACCTGCCCGCTGAGTGACCTTGGACAAGTCCCTTAACTTCTCAGTCTCCGTTTCTTCACCTGTAAAATGGGGATTCAATAACTGTTCTCCTTCCTGCTTAGACTGAGTTTCCCATGGGACAGGGGCTGCGTTCCATCTGATCAACTTGTGTCTACCCCAGTGCTAGAAGAAGTGACACTTAGTAAGCCCTTGATGAGTGTTATTTTTCTTTTAATCCTTTTCAACTCTTGATAGAGGCCAAAGATGGTGCTGGTTTGGGGTCCCTGATGCTATTTAGACTGTGACGCCGTTATTGGGCAGGGTGTGTCTACCCCAGTGCTAGAAGAAGTGACACTTAGTAAGCACTTGATGAGTGTTATTTTTCTTTTAATCCTTTTCAACTCTTGATAGAGGCCAAAGATGGTGCTGGTTTGGGGTCCCTGATGCTATTTAGACTGTGAGGCCGTTATTGGGCGGGGATTGTCTCTAGAGAAGCAGCGTGGCTCAGTGGAAAGAGCCCGGGCTTGGGAATCAGAGGTCATGGGTTCGAATCCTGGGCTCTGCCACTCGTCAGCTGTGTGACTGTGGGCAAGTCACTTAACTTCTCTGTGCCTCAGTTCCCTCGTCTGTAAAATGGGGATTAACTGTGAGCCTCATGCGGGACAATCTTATTACCCTGTACCTACCCCAGCGCTTAGAACAGTGCTCTGCACATAGTAAGCACTTAAATACCAACATTATTATTATTATTATCTGTTGCCGAACTGTACGCTCCAAGTGCTTAGTACAGTGCTCTACACATAGTAAGCGCTCAATAAATACTATTGAATTAATGAATGAATGCTATCTGGATTGAAAAGCTGAGACAAAACCCAAGTATTTATTGAGCATCTACTGTGTCTAAGGTGTTTAAGGAACTAAGCTTTTGGGAAAGTACAATTGAGTTAATAGATATGATTCCTGCCCTCAAAGAGCTTACCACCTAGTGGGGAGGCAGACTGTAAAATAAATTACAGATAAGAGGAAACAATAGAGTATAAAAATATGTACATAAGTGCCAGTATAAAAATATATACATAAGTTTCATAGGGATATGTAACTACTTAAGTGCTTAGATCATTCATTCATTCATTCAATCCTTTTTATTGAGAGCTCACTATGTGCAAAGCGCCGTACTGAGTACTTGGGAGAGTACAATATAACAACAATAAACAGACATATTCTCTGCCCACAACGAGTTTATAGTCTAGAGGGTGATGCAGAAGTGTTTGAAGAGGCTGTTTGGAGTGGGGTTATAGAGTGGAGAGATGAGAAAGCAATCAGGGATGTCCTCCTGGAGGATATGTGATTTCAGGAGGGCTTTTGTGATATGACCCCCTGAAAGACCTATCTCCTCTTTGGGCCATGGCTTCTCAATCCTGTAAAATGGGTTGGTAATCAAACTGCTTCATTCCCAGTGGTGTTTTTAAAACACTGATTTCTGCGATTGAGGGGAACTGGCTCAATCCAAGGTGATGATGTTATTTGTTAAGCACTTACTATGTGCCAAGCACTGTTCTAAAGTCTGGCACTGTTCTAAGCGCTGAGACCGTGCGTAAGGATGACAAAGCCCGGCCCAGGATCCAGACTCACTTTGGCTTTTCAAAAGTAATCTCAGACTGATTCATACGCAAACACTGCTGGCCGGAGTGTCACGGAGGGTTTGACAGAGCTGGCTCCGGTCCACAGCAAATCAAATTAAGCCTGGGCCTTTCCAATTCCGGAAGGGACATCGGTGGCAGCAGCAAGGTGACTGATTCATTCTCCCGTGTTTCCTCTAACTACAGCCTCTCTGCCTCTCAAATCCTGAAGAAGGGTAGAAGGCCCAACGTCCACAGAACTAGATCCCTTTCCATTTAATTTCAAGAAGTTCCAGACCTCTCATTTCATAAGTCAACCAATCATTGGTATTTAAGGGATCGCTTACCGTGTGCAGAACACCGCACGCAGCACTTGGGAGAGAACAATACAGCAGAGTTGGTAGACACGTTCCCTGCCCACAGGGAGCTTACAGCCTAGAGGATCCTTTGGTTATGCACGACCAGCAGAGTCGAGTCCCAAGCTGATCTTATTTTTTTCTTAATGGTGCCCCATGTCCAACAGAGCAGAGTGCTTGAGAGGGTGAAAGAGGCAGAGCAGGACTGTGTCGAAGCAATGATAATAATAATTGTGGTACTAGTTAAGCCCTTTATATGAGCTAAGCACTGCACTAAGTGTGGTGAGCCCACAACAAGCTGCCTACTACTCGGCGATCCCACGAACAACAAGGAAGAGACTCCGCAGAGCCACTGATGTGGTCTACTTGAGGACAGAGCACGGAGCGAGGCATGGTTTTCTCTCCCTGATTATCTAGTAACGGGCCTGGACCACTCAGTGACTTCCATACAGAGCCACAGCTGCGATGCCCAAAGCAGACGAGAGGCGGTCATTTTGAATCGCGAGGAAGCAAGCAGAAGAAGCAAGAGCAAGTAGGAGAAGCAGGAAGCAGCACTCCAGCGGGAGCGTTAGAGGAAAAGCACTCCAAGAAGCATTTGAAAGCAGCAGAAGGCAGGAGCACTGGGAAACAGAGAGGAAGCAGCGTCTGGGGGGGGGAAGCGGCCCGCAGAGGAGGCTTGCAGCATCAGCGGTCCGTGTCACCGGGATCTTCTCCCCACTTTCCGCCGCGGGATCGGCAGAACGGGTTCCCTTGACCACCAGACTGGTATTGGACCCTTGGTGGAGTGGAGTGAGAGTGTGTATGTGGCACTCCCTTGCACGTTGGTAAAACTGAGTTCACAATTTTCCACAGAAACCTTGGTGGTTGGTAGTGTGGTCTGACTCTCTACATGTCACTGAGGCTAACTCGGCCCAGGAAGGTCCTGGTTGGTATGAGCCGGGGGCCGGAGCGCTGATCTAACCACTGGGGTAGATGTGGGATAATCAGGTTGTACGCTATCCCAGTCCCACATAGGGCTCACAGTCGGAATAAGTGAGAACAGGATCTAATCCCCATTCTGCAGATGAGGAAACCGAGGCACGGAGATGCTTGTCTATGTCGCTCTTGACTGTCCCAAGATACACGGCACACAAATGGCAGAGCTGGGATGAGAACCCAGATCCTCTGACTTCAGACCCGCACTCGTTCCACTAAGCCACCCCATTCCTCTTCTAGGATAATCCAGATCCTAGACTGTCTGAACTTCCTTTAACAGGGAATCCATGACCGCAATCAAACCACATGTCAGAGAAGAGCGGAGTGGTCAGGGAGTCAGAAGACCCGGGTTCTAATCTCGGTTCTACCAGCCGCCGGTTGTGTGACCTTGGACAAATCACTTCACTTCTCCGTGCCTCAGTTTCCTCATCTGTCGAATGGGGATTTCCCACTATTTAAACTGTGAGCCCCGTGTGAGGAAGGGACTGGGTCCGACCCACTGAACTCAGATCTACCCCAGTGGTTAGAGCAGCACTTTGGCACTTAGTAAGCCAAATACAATACGATAATAATATAATGCAATAATAATAGTGCTAATGATAATTTAAACTCTTCAGTCACTGCAAACATTTCCTCTGCTCCTCCCACTCTGATTGGGGTCAAAGTGATGATGCCTTATTTCTTTTAAGTCTTAGATCAGTATTAATTTGCATGGCTAACACAAAGCTAATGGGCTTGGAATTGCTTCTGGTAAGGGGGAAAGTCCACCTGCTTGTCAAACATTTGTGATATTCACCCTTTTTAACATGAGCTTACTGCGTAGTTTCAAAAGCACTTACCAGAGGTTTTTATTGATGGGAATAAATCCTTCGTTCTCCGTACCGAGAGTTAGGACAGTTGAGATAATCCCCTGGGAGATCAAAAAGAGAGAACAAGTCAATAACAGGCAATAAGGAGCAGGGTCCAACCTCAGGAATCATAGAAAGGGAGGAAAAATATGACAGATATCCATGCCAGACTCTAAGTGTTTCCATTGATTGGTGAATTAAGAAATGCAGTGCTTAAAAAGAACAGGAGCGAAGCTACAGAAGCAAAATTGGGTGCCAACTTTGATTGCAGAATGTGGTCTGAGCATGTCATCAGATGTATAGCTCTTACTTCCTTCAGAGGAGGGGAGGATGATAGAATCCTGAACTAAGGCACCTCGATATGAATAACAACAACAATAATGATGGCATTGGTTAAGCTCTTACTATGTGCCAAGCACTGCTCTAAGCATTGGGGTAGATACACGTCCGGCTTACAGCCTTCATCCCCATTTTACAGATGAGGTAACTGAGGGACCGAGAAGTTAAGTGACTTGCCCAAAGTCCCACAGCTAACAAGTGGCAGAGCAGGGATTGGAACCCACGACGTCTGATTCCCAACCCCGGGCTCTTTCCCTTAAGCCAGGCTGCTTCTCCCATCCCTCATCCAGCCCGACAGAACTTCTGTTCATGATCCACTGTAATTTTTTTAAATTTCTGTCTTCCTTTTTAGTCTCTTCCCCTTTGGTCTGTAAGAGCCTTATAAGTAGGGAGCTTGTGTGTATCTAGTCTTTTCTATTATATCCTCCCTGAGCTCTGCACACGATAAGCACCGGATAAATACTATTAATAGATGGATTGATCGATAGGGAGTTACCTGAAGAAGGGACAGTTGAGGCCGGTAAGCCATTGTTTTGATTCTTCCCTTTGACTCAGGTCACTGATCGTGAATTTATTTTTCTATTTCCTGACTCTGAAATCCAAAGTCTTATCCTGTCACTTTGGGGGGATGGGAAAACGGTTTGGGTGGGGTCTGACGCGACCTGAGCTGGCCCCAGAGATACAAAGTTCCTTGAGCCAAGAATCCTTAGGGAGCACATTTCAAGAGGGGCATGGCAGCAGGAACAGAGAGCGGCAACAGAATTGCACTGGAAACCTACTCGCTGTATGTCGATCTCGTCCGTCTTGCCACCGACCCCTCACCCACATCCTGCCTCTGGCCTGGAACTCCCTCTCCCTTCGTATCTGACAGACCAGTCTCCCCACCTTCGAAGCCCCTTATTAAAATGGCATCTCCTTCAAGGGGCCTTCTCCGACCAAACCCTCATTTCCTCATCTCCCACTCCCTTCTATGTGGCTCTTGCACTTGGATTTTCACCCTTTATCGACCCCTCCCTCCGCCCCACAGCCCTTACGTACATTTCCTTAACTTATTTATCAATTTTAATGTCTGTCTCCACTTCTAGATTGTAAAATCCTTGCGGGCAGGGCGTATGTCTACCAACTCTGTTGTATCCTACTCTCTCGAGTGCTCAGTATAGTGCTCTGCACACAGTAAATGCTCAGTAAGTTCAACTGGCTGATTGATTCGCTCAGCCACCTCTCTCCCATCCCCTGCTGCCCTGATGGTGCTGCTGCTGTCTCAGTCTCCATGGGTCTCTCAGCATGCCGTCCTAAAGACTAATAAGAATAATAATTGCGGTATTTGTTAAGCATTTACTCTGTGTCAAGCACTCTACTAAGCATGGGGATGGATACAAGCATATCATGTTGGACACAGTCCCTGTCCCACACGGGGCTCCCCGTCCTAATCCAGCATGTCTTAGTGGAAAGAGCACGGGCTTGGGAGTAAGAGGTCATGAGTTCAAATCCCGGCTCTGCCACTTGCCAGCTGTGTGACTGTGGGCAAGTCGCTTCACTTCTCTGTGCCTCAGTTACCTCATCTGTAAAATGGGGATGAAGACCGCGAGCCCCACGTGGGACAACCTGATTCCCCTGTGTCTGCCCCAGCGCTTAGAACAGTGCTCTGCACATAGTAAGCGCTTAACAAATACCATCAAGAAGGTCGTGGGTTCTAATTCCGACTCCGCCACCTGTCCGCTGTGTGGCCTTGGGCAAGTCACTTAACTTCTCTGGGCCTGAGTTACCTCATCTGTAAAAATGGGGATTAAAAAATGTGAGCCCCACGTGGGACAACCTGATTACCCTGCATCTACCCCAGCGCTCAGAACAGTGCCCCGCACATAGTAAGCGCTTAGCAAATACCATAATTATTATTAATCCCCATTTAAGGATGAGGTAACTGAGGCCCAGAGAAGTGAAGTGACTTGCCCAAGGTCACACAGCAGAAAGTGGCAGAACAGGGATTAGAACCCAGGTCCTTCTGACTGCCAGGCCAGTGCTCTAGCCCTTAGGCCACGCTGCTTCTCTAACGGGGACTCACTGATTCTTACTGGTTGTTTTCTAGGTGGAAGAACTAAGGCTTAACACTTGTGCCTGTACCACATACACCAGGATGTTGACACAATATGCTAGCCATGTGGGTACCGTTTAGTGCCCCTGAGTGATCTCAAAGTGGCCAGGCAGTACCCACAATGAGCATTTTACCACTTACGGCACTTGTTAAACGCTTACTATGTGGCAGGGAGTGCACTAAGCCTTGGGGAAGATTCAAGATAATCAGATTGGACACAGTCCCTGTCCCCTACAGGACTCACAGACTTAATCCCCATTTTACAGATGAGGTAATTGAGCCACAGAGAAGTTAAGCTCACATAGCAGAAAAGTGGCAGAGCGGGGATTAGAACTGAGGTCCTCTATCGCTCAGGCTTGTGCTCTTTCCACTAAGCCACACTGCTTCTGTTGCTTCCAGTCAGTGACCGATTCATTTTTACTGAAAACCCATTGACTGAGCACTATAGCAGATGCTGTAGGGAGTTGCAAAGGAAGAACAAGACAAAGTCCCTGGCCTCAAAGAACTTCCAGTCTAGAAAGGGTTTAAATCAGGAGGCTGAGACCTACTGGTTGGGAAAGCAACATGGCCTAGCGAAAAGAGCTGTGCCTGGAAGTCAAAAGGACCTGGGTTCTAATCCCTGCTCTGCCACTTTTCTGCCGTGTGAGCTTGGGCTAGTCACTTCACTTCTCTTTGCTTCAGTTCCCTCCCCTGTAAAATGGGGCTGACGACGATGAGCCCCATGTGAGACAGTGGCTGTGTCCAAACTGATTAGCTTGTATGTACCCCAGTGCTTCGAATAGTGTCTGGCACAGAGTAAATGCTTAACAAAAACTGTTAAAAAAAAAAATCTGGAGGCCACAGAAGTGAAACTTCCCTTGCCCCTTGCCCCCAGTATCTCTTTAGCCTGCAGAGATGACTCCTCTCCCTGAAGACACCTTTCCAGCTGATGGCCCACCGGCCCACAGAGACACCATCCTGCCTGCAGCTTAAGCAAATTTGACAGAGTAGAAGAAACAGAATCTCCCCGGTGTTCACCCCACAATATATCACTCGCTTTCCCGATTCTGGCATCCGAAGTCCACTTCCTGTCAACTGCTGCTGCCCCTGGATCCAGCAGGACAGGGATGCCGAAGCAGAAGAGGCAGCGGTCACTGAAAGGAAATTCGGACCAGCAGAGCTACCGAAAAGTACACTTTCACCATATCCTCCGGGAAGCCTTTCCTGACTAATCTCTCATCTCCACACCCCATTTTCTCTCCCTACTGCTTCGACGATGGAGTTGTTTGTACCCTTGAGTCTGCAGGTAACAACCCCACCTCCCCCTTACTCACGTACACATCTTTATACTACTTATAGTTTAATTTAAGGTCTGTCTCTTCTGTTATACTGTAAAGCCCTCGAGGCCGCACAGTATGTCTACTTTACTGTACTCTCCCGAGAGCTTAGTAGAGAGTAGAGAACACACAGTAACTGCTTAGTAACAACCAATGATTGATCGATTCTCAAAGTGAGGCATGAATTTCAATCACTGGTATATACCGGGCCTTACTGCGTTCAGAGCACTGTACTAAGTGCTTGGGAAAATACAAATAGAGTCGGTAGACAAGACTATTGCCCACAAGGAGCTTACGGTTTACGGTGGGAACGGGGAATGAAAATATTTTATAGAAAGGGGAAATAGTAGAGTAGGAGACTATGTATATAAATGCTGTGGGGCTGGCGGTGAGTATCCAAGTGCTTAAGGAGTAGAAACCAAGGTGGGGGGGGGTAGTAAATAGGGGGAATGAGAGCTTAATGAGGGAATCTTGGAGGAGATGTGATTTTAGGAGGGTTTTGAAAGTGGGGAGGTTGGTGGAACTGCCAGATATGAAGAGGGAGGGAGTTCCAGGTCTAAGGGAGGATGCGGGCAAGAGGTCCGAGGTGGGATAGACGAGATTGAGGTTCCCAGAGCAGGTTGGAATTAAGTGTGCAGCCTGGGTTGCAGTAGGAGATCAGCAGGAGGGAAAGAGCTGATTGAGTGCCTTAAAGCCGACGGTAAGGAGCTTCTGTTTGAGGCAGAGGTGGGTGGACAGCCATTGGAGGTGTTCGAGGAGTTGGGAGATATAGACTGAACTGTTTTTCTGAAAAATAAGCTGGGCAGCAGAATGAAGGAAGGACAGAATAGGGGAGAGGCAGAGACAGGCAGAGAGGTCAGCAAGGGGCCTGATGCAGCAGTCGAGACAGAAAATGATAATAATGTTTGTTAAGCGCTTACTGTGTGCAGAGTACTGTTCTAAGCACTGGGGTAGATACAGGGTAATCAGGTTGGCCCAGGCGAGGCTCACGGTCTTCCTCCCCATTTTGCAGATGAGGTAACTGTGGCCCAGAGAAGTGAAGTGACTTGCCCACAGTCACACAGCTGACAAGTGGCAGAGCCGGGATTCAAACCCATGACCTCTGACTCCCAAGCCTGTGCTCTTTCCACTGAGCCACACCGCTTCTCTACAGTTATCTACAGATATGGAGGAGTAAATGGGAGGACAGGGCTTAATAAATAATCCCGCAGATGAAATCACCTTATAAAAGTGTCAGCATGTGATAATTCCCAGCAGACTAGTGTGTGAGGAGCAATTTGGATATGCCTGAGTCAGCCCAGGAACCGAGAACGCTGGTTTCCATTGGGATTTGTCTTGCCTTATGCCGTCGAGTCGCTTCCGACCCGTAGCGACTCCATGGATACATCTCTCCCGGAACGTCCCACCTCCGTCTGCAATCATTCTGGTAGTGGATCCGTAGAGTTACTTGACTCATTCCAAGCGCTTAGTCCAGTACTCTGCACATAGTAAGCGCTCAATAAATACTACTGAATGAAAGGATGAGTTTTCTTGGTAAGAATCCAGAAGCGGTTTACCATTGCCTCCTTCCACACACTCAACTGGAGTCTCCGCCCTCGCCTGACTCCCATGCCGCCGCTGCCCAGTACGGTTGAGTTTTGACTTGTAGCAGATTGCCTCCCGCTCGCTAGAAATCGGCCAGGCTAGGAATGGAATGGGTATGACCCTGCTTGACTCTCCCTCCCGTAGCCGAGACTGGTAGAGTACTGGAGACCCGTCACGTGCGATCCTGGGAGCGGGGCTTAGGGGTTAGTCCAAGCTTTATGACAATGCCAAGGCATCACAACTCACTATTTCTACAGCAACTGATCACTCTTTGCTGACAAGCAAAAAGAAGCAGTGAGGCCTAGTGGAAAGAGCACGGGCCTGGGCGTCAGAGGACCTGGGTTCTCATCCCCACTCTATCAGCTGACTGCTGTGTGACCTTGGGCAGGTCACTTAACTTCTCTGTGCCTCAGTGACTTTATCTATTGCCCCTAGGGAAATCAGACTCATTTAAAAAAAACCCCAAAAGGAACATAGAACAGCAATGTCATTAGACAGAGAAGCAGCGTGGCTCAGTGGAAAGAGCCTGGGCTTGCGAGTCAGAGGTCACGGGTTCGAATCCCGGCTCGGCCACTCGTCAGCTGTGTGACTGTGGGCGAGTCACTTCACTTCTCTGTGCCTCAGTGGCCTCATCTGTAAAATGGGGATTAACTGTGAGCCTCACGTGGGACAACCTGATGACCCTGTATCTACCCCAGTGCTTAGAACAGTGCTCTGCACATAGTAAGCTCTTAACAAATACCAACACTATTAAGGTAGATGGTTATGCCATCACTTAATTTCTCTGGGCTTAACAGATATCATTAAAAAAAAAAATCTGCCATGGCCCCAGGTTTATGCTATGGAGTGAGGTTGAACCCCAGACAGAGGAGCTCTAAGAGGTAATGTCCATGGTTCCATGGTTTTTCAAACTCTTGGCCTAGAAGCAGCTTGGCCTAGTGGCTAGAGCATGTGTCTGGGAGGCAGCAGGACCTGGGTTGTAACCCCAGCTCTGCCACTTCTGGGGGGGGCGTAACCTTAGACAAATCACTTCACTTCTCTGTGCCTCCGTTACCTCATCTGTAAAATGGGAATTGACTGTGAGCCCCATATGGGACAGGGAGTGTATCCAATCTAATTTGGATGTATCCACCCCAGAACTTAACAGTACCTGGCATGTAGTAAGCACTTAAGGAACACCATTATCATTATCATTATTATTACTATGAAGCACACTCCCTTGAAAGTGAAACAGAAGAACATATAATGTTGACATTTGGTATTTGTTAAGCGCTTACTATGCGCAGAGCACTGTTCTAAGCGCTGGGGGAGATACAGGGTCATCAGGTTGTCCCACGTGAGGCTCAGAGTCTTCATCCCCATTTTGCAGATGAGGTAACTGAGGCACAGAGAAGTGAAGTGACTGGCCCACAGTCACACAGCTGTGGCAGAGCCGGCATTCGAACCCATGACCTCGGACTCATGCCATGATATGTACCTCCACTAGCCGTTTTGGGACTCACACATTCAGATCCACTTACAACTGAAAAACAGTCGAACCTTATGCTGAGGAAGGTGTGGTAGTGAACACAATCTCCGCACTGTCCAGATATTTGCCGAAACGATCTAGTGTTTGTGCGAACTGAAGTTGCGGACTGGAAAACCAGGATGACTCACAGCTGGAGCTTTAGCTGAGAATTAGCATTTGGGATAGGGGCTGATTTCTGATTCTACCCAGTGTGTGACACTGAATGATTACCTCCCTCCTTTAGTCCTCAATTTTCTTAGCTATAAGAAGGCCCGAACCATCTCTATCCCTTCCAGCTCTCCATCCGTTCCAAGCACGTCTTGGAGGGTTATTAATAATTTTAACATCGCTTGCTATTTTTCATCCTCTAGAAATGAGAGCGTCGTCAATAAGCCAGCGTTTACTTTGTTCTCCAGGCATCACATTTTAGATTCCACATCCAAGGAGAATGGAGAGGCTACAGTAGATCAAAAATAAGGCCGATCGCATTCTCCAAAGAAAGCCACTTAACTTCTTAACTTCACCCTTCACGTCTCTGTGCCTCAGTAAAAAGGGGATTAAGACATTAAGACTGTGAGCCCCAAGTGGAACGGGAACTTTGTCCAACTTGATTACCTCGTATCTACTCCAGTGCTTAGAACAGTGCCTGGTACTTAATAAGCACTTAACAAATTAGTATTATCAAGTGCCGGAGTCGTTTCCGATTCATAGCAACTCTGCGGATGGATTTTCTCCAGAGCTTCCTGTCTTCTGCTATAATCCTTAACCTTGCTGACGGTTCTTCCGTTCTCGTTGTTACGGTTACTTGACAAATACCAAAAAATAAAAGCCCTTAATACCATGTCACTACTTTGAAATTTCCCACAGTGCCTATTTAAAAAATGGTATTTGAGCACCTACTATGTGACAAGCCCTGTACTAAGAGCTGGGGTAGATACAAGATAGTCGGGTTGGACACGGTCCCTGCCCCACGTGGGGCTCACGGTCTTAATCTCCATTTAACAGATGTGGTAACTGAGGGTCAGGGAATTGGACTTGCTCAGTCACACAGTAGACAAATGGCCGCGTTGGAATTAGAACCCAAGTCCTTCGACACCCAAGTCCTTACTCTGACCACTGAGCACACCGCTTCTCAAGACCTTCGTTCCATCATCCCCCAAAGGATCTTGAGATTGCCCAGACGGTGCAGGCTCCAATTCTCCCCCAACGCCCGAGACCTCGAGGCTTCCTCTTCATTTCTCCTGCTTTTTCCTTCTTTCCTTCCGAGAACTCTAAATCTATAAGAGGATCTTTTCTAAATGCTGACCGACTAAAAGTGAATTTTCATCACCCATTCCTCATCGGGGCTGGCTCCACCGTAGCTGCTTTTGTATTCCTTTCCCAAACCCAAACCATTTACTGGATGTGGTTATTGCAACAGGCTTCCTAGCTTAATGCATGATGAAATCTGGAGCCTTCTCCACCCACCCCACTTTGCTTCTGCTGAATATTTTGTGCCAACAGCTATCCATCATGCTCCACTTCAAACAGTAGTTGCCTGGGGAAAGGAGGTGGGTCTTTAACAAGACATTTGCCTTCCATAGATGTTCTCTCTCTAAAAATCACAGCATGGCATCCGCACAGGCCAAGCACGATGAAGTGGTCAGTTCACACTCCCTGCACTAGGGAACATGGGGTTGCCTTCAAAAGTCACTATTTGATCTGCACCGACAGCTTGCAAATGTCTCCGGTCTGCATTTAAAACTGCTGACTCTGACTTGATGATCATGATAATAATGTTGGTATTTGTTAAGCGCTTACTACGTGCAGAGCACTGTTCTAAGCGCTGGGGTAGACACAGGGGAATGAGGTTGTCCCACGTGGGGCTCACAGTCTTCACCCCCATTTTGCAGATGAGGGAACTGAGGCACAGAGAAGTGAAGTGACTTGCCCACAGTTACCCAGCTGGCAAGTGGCAGAGCTGGGATTCGAACTCATGACCGCTGACTCCAAAGCCCGTGCTCATTCCACTGAGCCACGTCATGTTCTGGGGAAGGTTGTGAAAGTTTAAAGTTAAGTGTGGCCTGGCGGAAAGAGCACGGGCCTGGGCATCAGAGGAACCCAGGTGCTCTGATTCCTAATCCCGGCCCGGCCACTTGTCTGCTGTGTGACCTTGATCAATGACTTCACTTTTTTGTACCTCAGTTACCTCCTCTGTAAAATGGGGATAAAGACCGGGAGCTCTATGTGGCACAGGGACTGTGTCCAACCCAATTTGCTTGTATCCATCCTAGAGCTTAGTACAGTGTCTGGATCATCATCATCATAATAATAATGTTGGTATTTGTTAAGCGTTTACTATGTGCAGAACACTGTTCTCAGCGCTGGGGTAGATATAGGGTAATCAGGTTGTCCCACGTGAGGCTCACAGTCTTCATCCCCATTTTACAGATGAGGGAACTGAGGCACCGAGAAGTGAAGTGACTTGCCCACAGTCACACAGCTCAGTGGCAGAGCCTGCATTCGAACCCATGACCTCTGACTCCCAAGCCCGGGCTCTTTCCACCGAGCCACGCTGCTTCTCTAAGTAAGCATTTAACAAATGCCACTATCATTATTATTATCATTATTGTCTGCTGAGTGACCTAGGGCAAGTCACTTCACTTCTCTGGGCCTCGGGTACCTCATCTGTAAAATGGGGATTAAAACTGTGAGCCCTCTGTGGGACAGGGACTGTTTCCAACTTGATCATCGTGTATACAACCTAGAACTTAGTACAGTGCTTGGCACATACGCCTTAACAAATACCACTAAAAAAAAAAAATAAGCCTTAAAAAGAGGGGCTGGGGAAGAGAAGGCAGATGCGGGGTAATTACAGACTGGAACTGGAACTGTTTACCACTGGAGTTAACGTGATGCAAACGTGAAAGCAATATCAAAGGGAAATTTTGGAAAACCAGTTCCAGGATTTTTTAAAATCCACAGTGGGGAAAATCTGGAAAGGTTTCAGGAGTCTTATAATTCAGAACTGTGACATTATGGGTGCTAGCAGGGAATGTGTCTGTTTATTGTTATAGGGTACTCTCCCAAGCGCTTAGTACAGTGCTCTGCACACAGAAAGCACTCAATAAATACAACTGAATGAATGAATCATAATAATAATAATGATGCTATTTGGTAAGCGCTTACTATGTGCCAAGCACTGTTCTAAGCAGTGGGGTAGATACATCGTTATCAGGTTGTCCCACATGGGGCTCACAGTCTTAATCCCCATTTTACAGATGAGGTGACAGAGGTTCAGAGAAGTTAAGTGACTTGCCCAAAGTCACACAGCTGCCTAGTGGCAGAGCAGGGATTAGAACCCACGAACTCTGATTCCCAAGCCCATGCTCTTTCCACTAATCATATAGACAGTGTCTTTAAAATTCCCACAGACTGTAAGCTCCTTTTATATGGTATTTGTTAAGGGCTTACTATGCGCCAGGCTCTGTACTAAGCACTGGAGTAGACACAAGTGCCTCAGGTTGGACACAGGCCATGATCCACATGAGGCTCACAGCCTTAATCCCCATTTTACAGATCAGGCAAATGAGGCACAGAGAAGTGAAGAGACTTGCCCAAGATCACACGGCAGACGAGTGGCTGACCCGGGTTTAGAACCCAGGTCATTCTCACTTCCAGGCCCGTGTTCTTATCCAACAGGGCATGCTGCTGCTTGTTGGCAGGGATCACACTGACCAACTTCTATTGCAGTGTACAAGGGTTTAGGACAATGCTCCGCACTCGATATGATCTCAATAAATATCACCGATTGATTGATGGACCTCAGAGGAAAATCCCTCGTTTTCAATACTCTGAAGACTTGCTAATGTGTTCTCACATGGGATAGCGGTTCAGACAGAAAACTCACACATAATAAGAACAGGGTTAATATTTGTTGAGTCTAGTAAATAGGAATTTCTGCTAGTTTTGCATCGTCGCCACCCATGGCAATGACTTTCTCTCGTCGTTCTGACACTGAGTACGTGTTCCTGCCTTGAAGCAGTACTGTTGTTTCGTCCTGTCGCTGGGGCAGGTTTCTTTTTTGAATGGTACTGTAATAAGTGCCGGGGTAGGTACAAGCTAATCAGGTTGGACACAGTCCCTGTCCCACATGGGGCTCACGGTCTTAATCCCCATTTTACAGGAGGGGTAACGGAGGCACAGAGAAGCGAAGTGACTTGCCCAGGGTCACACAGCGGATGTGTGGCAGAGCCGGAATTAGAACTCAGGTACTTCTAACTCCCAGGCCTGCTGTCTCTGTCTTTGGACATGCTGGGCTTCAGGCTTACCCTCTTGGTAACGGTCTCTGTCGAGAATAAATTGTGGCTTTGGGCATTCAATCCAAAGAAACCATCCTCAGAGGGGAAAGGAGCCAGTGGACAGGTTTATTTATCTGAAGAGGAGGAAAGCAACCAGGCTTCAGACGAGTTCTGGATTTGGTGTCTTTCCTTCTTTCTTATCATTAGTGCTAATCTTCACTCCCCACTTACCTTCTGGGTGAACCTTGGGCTGGTTTTACTTCATTCCTTTGAGTCAAAGTTCCCTTATCTGTGTGGTAATGATGACCAGACCCTAATAATAATGATGATTTGAATGTGTACAACTTTTTACTCTCCATAGCTCATTCACATTATTTCTTCCATTTCTCTTCTCAGCGCAGATTTGAGGGATTGGGAGAGGTAGGTATTATAGTCTCCATGTTCTAGATGAGGAAACGGAGGATCAGAGAGGTTCAGTGACTTCCCTGAGGTGACACAGCAAGCTAACGGCAGAGGTGCAGCTGAATCCCAGGTCCTCTGATTCCCGGATCTGAGCTTTCCACTTTCTCTAAAAAAAGGGGCTTGAAGTTTCAGGACAGTTTTGGGTAATCATAATAATAATTGTGGTATTTTTTTAAGTGCTCACTATAAAAATTGTGATATTTGTTAAGCGCTTCCTAGGTGCAAAGCACTGTTCTAAGCGCTGGGGGAATACAAGGTGATCAGGTTGTTCCACGTGGGGCTCACAGTTTTAATCCCCATTTGACAGATGAGGTCACTGAGGCACAGAGAAGTTAAGTGACTTGCCCAAGGTCACACAGCTGACTAGCAGCAGAGCCGGCATTAGAACCCATGACCTCTGACTCCCAAGCCCGCGCTCTTTCCACTGAGCCACGCTGCTTCTGTATGCCAGGCACTGCACTAAGTGCAGGGGTGGATACAAGCAAATCGGGTTGAACACAGTCCCTGTCCCACATGGGACTCACAGTCTTAATCCCCATTTTACACGAGGTAACTGAGGCACAGAGAAGTGAAGTGACCTGCCCAAGGCCAACTAGCAGACAAGTGTCGGAGCTGGGATTAGAACCCATGACCTGATTTTCAGGCCCGTGCTCTATCCACTAGGCCATGCTGCTTCCCTAAGGTCCTGGTTCTGAGAGAGCTTATCGTTCAGATCCCATTTTTGGAGGAAGAATAAAACCTGTTCCAAAAGGCACAGGATTCAAGGCACAACCTGGCTGAAATCAAGGCCCTCAAATGGATTTTTCTTCACCTTCCATCAGATTTCCCTGCCCTCTATATAGCTCACTGATGGGCACCGGATTTGATCCTATCTAGTCGGGGGAAACACTTCCCCCAAAGCACAGCCTGGCCACGTTTATCTACTGACTTCTTATTTCACAAAATGTAACCTGATCCCCCGATTATTTGTGGTGGCCATGTGGGGCTATTACGAGGAATCAATTCAGCTTCCCCGATCCACCATTACCCTATAAAGACAGTGGGATCAGATTTGCAGTGGACATCACGGCTGCTGCTCGCAGAATAAAATTAGGTTTGATCATATGTCATGAACGTCACTGTTTCTGATGTTTTCTCAAGGAGAAGCCACCAGATGTGATGGTGACCACAGCACTGATGTAAATATCCTATTTAAATGTTAATATTCTACTCCCTCTAGCCCGATTTATTTTAATGTGTGTCTCCCCTGTAGACCCTCAGCTCTTTGTGGGGAGGGATCGAGCCTATCAACTCCGTTGTACTGTACTTTACCAAGCATTTAGTCCAGTGCTCTTCACAAAGCTCTTCTCAGAGAAGCAGCGTGGCTTAGTGGAAAGAGCCCGGGCTTGGGCGTCAGAGGCCGTGGGTTCTAATCCCGGCTCTGCCACTTAGCTGTGTGACTTTGGGCAAATCACTTACCTTCTCTGTGCCTCAGTGACCTCATCTGTAAAATAAGGATTAAGACTGTGAGCCCCACATGGGACAACCTGATTACCTTATATCTACCCCAGCGCTTAGAACAGTGCTTGGCACATAGTAAGCGCTTAACAAATCCCATCATCATCATCATTATTATTATTAATAAAGCTCTCAGTATATACCACTGATGGATGGATTTATTACCAGATCCTTTAGCCTTTCTGTTGGTAGATTGAGAACTTGCACTGTTCAGTACAAGATAAGACTCTTGTCCATCATTCAGTCAATCAGCGATTTTTTTTTTTTAAGCACTTATGTGCAGATCACTGCACTAAGCGTTTGGGAGAGTTCAGTGCAACCGAATTGACATCACTTATATGGATTCAGGGAGAAGCACTGGTTGGAAAGGGTCTTTGTAAAACAGGAAAATCTGAGAGCAAAACAGCAGTACCTCCATGAGGTGCTCAAAGAGGGCACTGCTTAAAAACCAAAAGGATTTGCTGTTTTTCAATTTTGGTAAATCCTTGCCCAGCGGGGTTGGGGCTGTATGTGCTTTATGTCAAGGCGAGTCAGCTTAGCCCCGTTCCAGGGACAATCCATCTCTGAATAAGAATGATAATAATAATGATGGTATTTGCTAAGCGCTGCTATGTGCCAAGCTCCGTTCTAAGCTCTGCGGTAGATACAAGGTAATCAGCTTGTCCCACACGGGGCTCACAGTCTCAATCCCCATTTTACAGATGAGGTAACCGAGGCACAGAGAGGTTAAGTTGAGAAGCAGCGTGGCTCAGCGGAAAGAGCACGGGCTCTGGAGTCGGAGGCCATGGGTTCGAATCCCTGCTCGGCCACTCGTCAGCTGTGTGACTTGGGGCAAGTCACTTAACTTCTCGGTGCCTCAGTTCCCTCATCTGTAAAATGGGGATAAAGACCGTGAGCCCCACGTGGGACAACCTGATTCCCCTGTGTCTACCCCAGCGCTTAGAACAGTGCTCGGCACGTAGTCGGCGCTTACCAAATACCGTCATTATCATTATTAAGTGACTTGCCCAAAGTCACGCAGCTGATAAGTGGCGGAGCCGGGATTAGAACCCATGACCTCTGACTCCATTCATTCACTCAATAGTATTTATTGAGCGCTTACTCTGTGCAGAGCACTGTACTAAGCGCTTGGAATGAACAAGTCGGCAACAGATAGAGACGGTCCCTGCCCTTTGACGGGCTTACGGTCTGATCGGGGGAGACGGACGGACGAGAACGATGGCGATAAATAGAGTCACTAAGCCACGCTGCTTCTCAAATCACGCTTAAACCAACCGGACTTGGACTTAGCATAGAGACGTCAGGGTGAACTAGTTGTGAAGGCCCAGCTGGGTGCAGGCATGAGAACAGCCTCCAGCTCCACACCCCCAAACACCCACAGAATCAGCTTCTCCTCCCAAACTAACCTTCTAATTGCACTTCGTTCTCCACTAGCCCACTTTCATGATAATAACAATGATGTTGGTATTCGTTAAGCGCTTACTATGTGCCGAGCACTGTTCTAAGCGCTGGGGTAGATACAGGGTGATCGGGTTGTCCCACGTGAGGCTCAAAGTTAACCCCCATTTTACAGATGAGGTAACTGAGGCACAGAGAATTTAAGTGACTTGCCCACAGTCACCCAGCTGACAAGTGGCAGAGGCGGGATTCGAACTCATGACCTCGGACTCCCAAGCCCGGGCTCTTTCCACTGAGCCACGCTGCTTCGTCCCTTTGTTCCTGCTGTACCCCCAACTTGGAATTTCCTCTTCAAATCGGACAGATCACAGCTGTTCCCGTATTCACAGTCCTTTCAGAATCCCACCTCTTCCAACAAGTCTGGGATGACTACTGCAGGGAGGTGTGTGGACTAGTGGATAGAGCACAGGCCTGGGAGTCAGAAGAATCTGGGTTCTAATCCCAGGTCTGCCATTAGCCTTTTTGTGTGACCTTGGGCAAGTCACTTCACTGTGCCTCAGTTACCTCATCTGGGTCCAACCTTTTTGGTTTATAGCTATCTCATTGCTTCGAACGGTGCCTGACACATAGTAAGCACTCAAGGAATACCATTAAAAAAAAATACCCACCCTCCCTCCTACTTAAATTGTGAGCCCCATGTGGGACCTGATGATCTTGTATCTACTCTAATGTTTAGTACAGGGCTTTGCACAGAGTAAGTGCTAAACAATCACCACAAGTATTATTATTACTATTCTTTGTGTCTCAGTTCCCTTATCTGCTAAACGGGGGATTCAATACTTGTTCTCCCTCCTACTTAAACTGGGAGCTCCATGTGGGACCTGATGATCTTACATCTACCCCAGCACTTAGTACAGTGCTTGGCATATCGTAAGTGTTTAACCAAAAAACACAATTTTGAAGGCTCCTTATCCAGAAGGGGATCGATTTGGAAATGATCGCTAAAGCCGACTGACACTACAAGGGTTCTTCCCTTCTGCTGTCTCCAGGTCAGGAAGAATTTATCCCCAAGTGATCCTGAACACCTAGGGCGAAAGACCAGGTGAAGCAATGCACGGGGTAAACGAGAATCAATCGAACTACCCAGTGACGTGTACTGAGCACCTACAGGATGCAGGGCACTGTACTATTTGGGAGAATAAACTGGAGGCACGCCATGCTTTCAAGACGCTAACAGCAGACTCAAAATTATTTTCTGTTAGGGAAGAGAATGGAGGTATGATATGAGTAACAAGTCCTTAATATGATAATAACAATAATAATAAAGATTGTGGTACTTATTAAGCACTTATGTGTCAAGCACTTTACTAGATGTTGGGGTAGATAAAAGATAATTAGGTTGGACAGAGTCCCTGCCCCACATGGGGCTCACAATTTAGTTGCAGGGAGCTCAAGTATCGAATCCTTCACCACTGGTCTGCTCTGTAACCTTGGGCAAGTCACTTAACTTTTCTGTGTCTCAATTATCTCCTCTGTAAAATGAAGATTAAGGCTGTGAGGTCTATGTAGGACATGGAGAATGTCCAACCTGATTAGTTTGAATCTACCCAGAGGTTAGTACAGTTCCTGACACATAGTAAGCACTGAACAAATACCATTAAAAAAGGGGCTACGGGGAGGATGTGAGCAAAGAATTGGTGGTGAGACAGTCTGGCACATAGTAAGTGATTAACAAATACCATCGTCATCATTACCAACTCCAGGTCCAGTGAGAAAGTCAATATAGTACAGACCAGAAGGGAGAGATTGTGTATTTGTGGTGGGCAGGAATGTGTCTGTTTGTTGTTATTTTGTACTCTCCCAAGTGCTTAGTACAGTGTTCTGCACACATTAAGCACTCAATAAATATGATTGAATGAATGAATTCTAGACAAAAATACCAGTGAAGAAAATAGATGCAGTAATCAACACAGGAGGCGATGGGAGCTTGAACCAGTTGAGTGGAAATGTAGTGGAAGATCCAAGAAAATGTAGGGAGATAAAACGGTTAGAATTTAGTGTCTGACTAACTGTGATGGTTATAAAAATGAAAGACAAAACCAAGGTTGTGACCTTCTGATAGAAGAAAGAAGGAAATGTTGTTGACTGACATGGGGAAGCTGTTTAGGAGGGAAGTTGAGAAATTCTACTGTAGACACATTCTGTTTAAAGTATAGGAAGGACATCCTTTTGGAAGTGTTATTACTGTACTCTCCCTAGGGTTTAGTTCAGTGCTCTGCACACAGTAAGGACTCAATAAATACCAGTGATTTTTACTATTATCATTATTATATTTGTAAGCACTTATTATGTAGCAAACACTGTTTCTAAGCCCTGGGTCAGAAACAATCAGGTCAAACATGTCCTGTCATACCTGAGGCCTACAGTCTAAGTAGGAAGGAGAACAGGTATTGAGTCCCCATTTTCAGATCACACAAGCCCACACAGCGGGCAAGTGGCAGATCGAGAAATAGAACCCAGGTCCTCTGACTCCCAGGCCTTGTGCTCTTTCCTCATGGCCATGCTGCTCTTCAGTTCTCAAGGCAAGAAATAATTCAAGATTATGCAGCCAGGAGAGAGGACAGCCAGAAAATCAGACTGAGAGGAAGCTGTCAGAGAGAACTTAGGGGAGTACCAACTCGGTGAGAGTATTTCCTCAGATTGAAAGGCCAAGAGGTCAAAGGTAACTGGGACAGTGGCCACTAGATTTGACTACAGGGAGGTTATTGGTAACCTTGGAGAGTGACGTCTAGGAGGAGGGAAGGGCCTAAAGGGGGTCAGAAAGAGACCTGGTGGAGCAGAAATGAAGCCAACTGGTGTAAACAGACCGTTCGACAGCCCTGATAGGAAAAGAAGCAGGGAGGAGGGATGACAGCTAGAGCGTGTGGTGGGATTCAGAGAAAGCTCTTTTAATATAGAGCTATAGGTGGGGAAGCAGCATGGCTCAGTGGGGGGAAGCAGCGTGGCTCAGTGGAAAGAGAGCCTGGGCTTCGGAGTCAGAGGTCATGGGTTTGACTCCCGGCTCTGCCACTTGTCTGCTGTGTGACTGTGGGCAAGTCGCTTAACTTCTCTGTGCCTCAGTTCCCTCACCTGTAAAATGGGGATTAACTGTGAGCCTCACGTGGGGCAACTTGATTACCCTGTATCTACCCCAGCGCTTAGAACAGTGCTCTGCACATAGTAAGCGCTTAACAAATACCAACATTATTCTAGGAAAGATTTCAGTAGGTTTGAAGGCAGAGAAAGACTTCAGCAGGTTCGAAGGCAGAAGAGACTGAGGATTGACCAGTGCGAGGTAGAAGATGATGGTGGTAATGGAGAAAAAATGCTGTAAAATACTCTACCTCCATCCCAGAATGTGAACCCTATTTGGGACAGGAATTGTGTTCATTCTGATTATCTTGTATCTTCCCCAGCATTTAGTACAGTGCCTGGCAAGGAGTAAGCACTTAATAAGTACCATAATCATTATTACTATTGTTGTTGTTATAATAATACTAATTGTGGTATTCGTTAAGTACTTACTATTTGTCAAGCACTACATTAAGTGCTGGGTTGATACAAGATAATCAGGTCCTACATGGGGCTCTCATTCTGAGTAGGAGGTTGAACAAGTATTGGATCCCCATTTTGCAGATGAGGGAACTGAGGCACAGAGAAGTTAAACGACTTGCCCAGGGTCACACAGCAGGCGGGTGGCGGAGTCAGAATTGGAACCCAGGGCCTCTGACTCCCAGGGCTGTGCTTTTTCCACTAGGCCACGCTGCCTAATTAATGGTAATCATGGCAGTATTACTAAAGAAGCACTTATCTCACGATTTCTGCCTGGGCCAACACTTTTCTGCCCCTCTCAGTGATCCTATGTGGTTCTCAGTGGGTATTCGCTGTGGTTCCCAGTGGGCATTTCCATTTGCTTCCCTTAGTGCTCTCCATTCCAGCAGATACTCACATAAAGATACGTTCATTCATTCAATCGAATATATTGAGCACTTACTGTTGTCCCGCATAAAAAGAGCCTTCTATCCTGTAAGAAATAACCTTTGAACTTCTGTACTGCTATTCTGATAAACTCTCAAGGGTGTGAGCTTTTCCTAGAAAATCAAAGTTGTGCATAAGTGCAACCACTTTAAGCCCTAAAAAGATGGCTGAACACAGATGTCCTAGCCCTTTAAATCTCAACTCCGGATTTCTCTGTGTCTCATCTATCCCTGTAATGCGTTGTCCTTTTGGTCCTCATGAAAAAATCATGCTAGGTTTTCCAAATCCCCCAGTCCCTGCCAATTTGATTTTTTTTTTTTTTATAGATCTGCAGCTTTCACTTCTCCTCGACAGACAGACCAATGGCTGCATATCAAATGCTCAACTTGATTAAGTTTATAAAGTGGAGTCCCTCATCTACTAATCAATACTTTTCGTGGCAGAGTCACGCTAGAAATTTACCGGTTAATTTGCTTGATTCTTTCTGCCTTTGGAATCACCGCAGGTCTTGAGAGAGAGAAGCCGGGGTCGGGAAGGAGAATGTTGCGGTTTGGAGTTTAACCATTTGCTGCCCCAAACCGAGTTTACGTGATCCTTGATAGTTCTCCAGGGTCCATATTATGACAGTAACTCCCTAGCATTGTCCATACCCAATCAGAAAAGGTCATGAAGATTGTGAGCCTCACGTGGGATAATAATAATAATAATAATAATAATAATGTTGGTATTTGTTAAGCGCTTACTATGCGCCGAGCACCGTTCTAAGCGCTGGGGTAGACAGAGGGGAATCAGGTTGTCCCACGTGGGGCTCAGAGTCTTCATCCCCATTTTACAGATGAGGTAACTGAGGCACCGAGAAGTTAAGTGACTTGCCCAAAGTCACACAGCTGACAAGTGGCCGAGCGGCATTCGAACCCATGACCTCTGACTCCAAAGCCCGTGCTCTTTCCACTGAACCATGCTGCTTCTGATAATAACCTGATTACCCTTTATCTACCCCAGAGCTTAGAATGATGCTTGGCACATAGTAAGCGCTTAAGAAATACCAACATTATTATTATTAAAAAATGCAGATAGCTTTACTTATGCCTCTGGTAGTCTCATTACATTAGGGCTAATGGGGGGGGGGGGCAGTAGCCCAAACACCCTCAGAAACTGTCTGACTTGAAGATTGGCAAAGGCAAACCACTCTAACTTGGATCTAATATCGTCATCCTGACATTTCCCTTCAGGCTGATCACATGGCCAGCAGAACGGCCAGGGCCCTATCATTATTATCATCATCATCATCATCATCATTTTATTTAAGCACCTTTATGTCTACCATTGTTCCAAGTGCTGGGGTAGATACAAGTTCATCAGTTCAGACACAGGCCCTGTCCCACATGGGCTCGCAGTCTTTGTAGGAGGGAGAACAGGTAGCCTGCATTTGACAGATGAGGAAAGTGAGACACAGAAAAATGAAATGACTTGCCCAAGGTCACCCAGCAAGCAAATGGCAGATCCAGGATTAGAACTCAGATCCTCTGGCTTCCAAGCCTATACTCTTTCCCCCAGTCCATGCTTCCCAGACTTTCAAATACCCACTTCCAAAGAGAACTTCCCTCTGCTCTCTTACAATGACCTGTTCGAGAAGGGGGTAAGCGCCACCATTTTGGGGATGCTCAGCTCCCTGAAACCCAGCCATGCATGTGCTCTCTGGGCAAATGGATGGGATGGTGCTATTGGAAGGCTTAAAGGTGACAGTGTGCTCCACTTGTGGACTGGGCCCGTGTGTGAGGGCCCAGCCTGCTAAGGGAGGCGAGGGCTGCCTCGAAGTGACACCACAGGATGAGCCATGGCAGCTAACCTGGCTCCAAATCTCTTCTGCTGGAACAAACCCCAGTTTCCAGACTCCCCTAAAACTCGATGGTTTCCCCACACCTCTCCACACCCAACACATCTGGAAATAGAGCAGAGCCGGTCTCCTGGGGACATCTCCTCGCAACCCATCAGTTATGGAAATGAAGCTCTTCAGACAAGCCTTCCTCCCCGGGATCCCGGCTCTAAGCGATTGGAAAACATCCAACTCCCAATTACAGAGACCCAGAAACCTAGGAGCGAAGACGGACCGTTTACCATTTCGAGAATGAGACTCGGTCGGATACACCTGTTATATTCTCCTTGGATGGTCTCCGCTCAACCTTCCAGCAGGCGGGAACCCAAAATACCAGTCTCCAACTTTATTTACTGGGGAGGCAATTCCATTTAAGCCTCACACTATTCACTGCAGTCGTGGTGTACGGGTCCCACCACTGTTAAAAACAAATTAATTGTTAAAGGGGAAGTCAGAAAGTATATTGGAGAAAATCTTGGTGCTTTTATAACTAGATATGTATGCACACATATATAAATAATATTTGAAATGAAATTCTGAGGCAAGGGGCAATCTTTACGTGCACATCATGTGGACGGGTTTATCTGTGCCACATTGGTCTTGGCAGCCACCCCTGCATACACCAATTAAAAAAAATCTTATTTTTCACTGTGTCATCTTTGAACCCAATGGACAATGGTGGGGCTACATATTCCCTGTGGGCGGGAACGGGCCTGTCGTATTGTACTCTATCAAGCGCTTAGCCCAGTGCTCCACACACAGGAAGCGCTTATTAAATACCACTGTGCTCAATAAATACCATTGGTGCATTGATTTAGCGAGTCCACACTTGCTCCTTCATAACACACTCCATCGCTAGCCCGTGGTCAGAAGTAGTTGTCTTTATTAAGCACTGTACTACGTGCTGAGAGCAGCAAGGGATCGTTTTAGAAGGTGATATTGTGTGTCTGTGTTTGTATCTGTGTTTGTGAAAGTGTGTGTGCATGCTTGTGAATAACTCTCCTTGGCAAAATCAATGGGAGCTTGATAATTCTAACCTCATGGGGTATCAAGATTACCCCTTACAGGATTGTTGCTTTTGCTACGCTGAATGCCTGGCGGTGTTTTCGTTTCTCCTTCTTGGTGTCACAGTCTTCACAGACCCTTTGTTCCAAGTCAGACGCTTCATTTCCGCTGATTGTAAGCCAGGCTCTCTCTCTCTTTTTTTTATGGTATTTTCTGAGTGCTTACTATGTGCCAGGCACTGTATTAAGAGATGGGGTAGATACAAGCTAATTAGGTTGGGTACAGTCCTTGTCCCACCTGGGGCTCACAATCTTAATCCCCATTTTCCAGATGAGGTAACTGAGGCCGTGAGAAGTAAAGTGACTTAACCAAGGTCACACAGCAGACAAGTGGCAGAGCCAGGATTAGAACCCGGTTCCTTCTGACCCCCAGGACTATGAGCTATCCACTAGGCCATGCTACTTCTCTCTTCTGCTGCTGCCTCTCCAACTATTTGTTCTCCCCCACATGGTTGTGGATTTTGCTTCATTACTTCCTTTAAGCATTTCATCCACCCTGTTTTTGGTTACCCCATTTCAGTTCCCCAGGAAGCAGCTGGTGGGGTTTCATCTTCTCATTCATTTTCCCCACATGTTCCTTTCAGCCAAGGTGCTCTATTCATTCATTCAGTCAATCGTATTTATTACCGTTGGCATTTGTCGGTATTTGTTAAGCGCTTATTATGTGCAGAGCACTGTTCTAAGCGCTGGGGTAGATACAGGGTCATCTGGTTGTCCCCCGTGGGGCTCCCGGTTAATCCCCATTTTACAGATGAGGGAACTGAGGCGCCGAGAAGTTAAGCGACTTGCCCACAGTCACACAGATGACAAGTGGCAGGGCCGGCATTCGAACCCATGACCATCTATTGAGCACTTACAGTGCGCAGAGCACTGTACTAAGCATTTGGAAAGTACATTTTGGCAACCGATAGAGACAATCCCTACTCCAACAACAGGTTCTCTAAATGACATGGCCTACTAGAGAGAGCATGGCCTGGGAGTCAGAAGGTCGTGGATTTTAATCCCTCCTCCCCCAGTTGTCTGCTGTGTCACTTCTCTGTGCCTCAGTTGCCTCATCTGTAAAGTGGGGATTGAGATGGTGAGCCCCACGTGGGACAGGGACTGTGGCCAATCCTATTTGCTCGTATCCGCCCCAGCTCTTAGTACAGTGCCTGGCACATAGTAAGTGCTTAACAAATATCATAATTATTATTATTACCGGACGGGTGCTATTATAAGGCAGGGGAATCGTAGGAGTGTCCAACCTTCTTTATGTCTGGGAGGGGAAGCAGCGTGGCTCAGTGGAAAGAGCCCGGGCTTCGGAGTCAGATGTCATGGGTTCGACTCCCCGCTCTGCCCCTTGTCAGCTGTGTGATCGTGGGCAAGTCACTTCCCTTCTCGGGGCCTCAGTTTCCTCATCTGTAAAATGGGGATTAACTGTGAGCCTCACGTGGGACGACCTGATTCCCCTGTATCTACCCCAGCGCTTTGAACAGTGCTCTGCACATAGTAAGCGCTTAACAAATACAAATACCAACATTATTATTAGTCTGAAGAAGGGCGGGTTTACATACCAGCCTGCACCTAACAACCTACTGAACTGAAAAGAACGTCCCAGGTGATCAGAATCGTATTTGGGCACCAGCTTCCAGATTCTTTGTTGTGCCCTCCAAGTATGGCTTCCAAGAAGTGATCTAACAGTGCTTCTCACGGTACAGCCCTGCTTTATCTCACTGGTGATAGGGGGCAGATATGACAAAGCTCCCTCTACCTCTGAGGCAGCCAGCTCTAGCATCGTGCACTGATCTGAGGATCTCGATGAAACCTTTTAGGGCAACCAGATCTTTTTACTAGTTGCCATAGCACAGGTCTACTGATGGTATTGGGTATATTTGTAACGTTGAAAAACAACTTGCTGCTGCTGTTTCGTGCATTTCTCTCCTATTTGATAACCAGAAAAGACTATCTCAGCAGCATGGCCTAGTGGAAAGAGCACCGGGCTGGGAATCAGAAGGACCTGGGTTCTAATCCCAGTTCTGCCACATTACTTCTGTGTGGCCATAGACAAGTCACTTCACTGCGCTGTGCCTTTTGCCTCTTCTGTAAAATGGGGATTGATTCCTAGTCCTTCCTAGTTAGACTGTGAGCCCCGTGGAGGATAGAGATTGTGTCCAACCTGACTGCCTTGTTTCTATCCCAGCACTTAGTATTTTTCTTCTGCTCCTCCTCCCCTCCCCATTTCTCCGACTCGCTCCCTCCGTTCTCATGGCTCAGTGGAAAGAGCACGGGCTTTGGAGTCAGAGGTCATGGGTTCGAATCCCAGCTCCGCCACTTGTCAGCTGTGTGACTGTGGGCAAGTCACTTAACTTCTCTGTGCCTCAGTGACCTCATCTGTAAAATGGAGATGAAGACTGTGAGCCCCACGTGGGACAACCTGATTCCCCTGTGTCTACCCCAGCGCTTAGAACGGTGCTCTGCACATAGTAAGCGCTTAACAAATACCAACATTATTATTATTATTACCCCCTCCCTCCCCCACAGCACTTGTGTATATATGTACGTATTTTTATTCTATTTATTTTATTAATGTGTATATCTCTATAATTCTATTTATGTATATTGATGCTGTTGATGCCTGTTTACTTATTTTGAGGTCTGTCTCCCCACTTTTAGACTGTGAGCCCGCTGTTGGGTAGGGATTGTCTCTATTTGTTGCTGAATTGTATTCTCCAAGCGCTTAGTACTCTGCACATAGTAAGCGCTAGATAAAGACGATTGAATGAATGAATGAATGCATGAGTACAGCGCTTGGCACATAGTAAGCGCTTAGCAAGTACCGTGGTCATTATTATCCAGGATGTTCTTAAGCAGTGTTCCAGGAAAACTTTGGCTAGGGACTCGCTTACGTGGGTAAGGAGCGAGACAGACGGTGTAGATCATAAATGCAAAAGCTTGTTGTGGGCAGGGAATGTGACTACCAACTCTGTTATATTGTACTCTCCCAAGCGTTTAGTACAGTGCTCTGCACACAGTAAGCGCTCAGTCAAGACAATTGATTAATCATGTCGATGTTGGATTCTGCCATCGAATGAGCAAATAACTGGCTCTTATTCTTGTGCTTATAGTAGACTGGGAGCCTGCTCAAACAAACCAAACTGTGAACAGATTACAGTAAAAAAGAGCTGTGTGGCTCTAATCCCATGTTCTCAACCACCAGTCTGATCAGTCATAGTTGGCGTTTGGATTTATTAAACACTCTGTGATAAGCAGCGGGCAAAACATTGCAGTAGATCATCAGATCAGACACATTCTCTGTCTCTCATAGGCGCTCATATGCCAACTATTAGGAAAAGCAGGTATTTGATCCCCATTCGGATGAAAAAGAACCTAAGAGACTTTTCTTAAAAAAAAAATCAGCCTCTAGTGAGTGCTTAATATAATGTTCGTCATACGTAAGATTCTCCTTAAATACTTTGATACCGCAGCCCCACAGCATTTAGTTAAATGTTTTTATTCTCTGCCATTTCCCCTAGCCATATCTCTTTTAATGTCTGTCTCACCTTGTTGACTGTAAGCTCCTTCTGGTCTGGGATTGCATCTACCAATTTATTGTATCAATTTATGTCTTACTGTGTCGATGTCTGTCTTCCCGTCTAGACTGTAAGCTCTTTGCAGGCGGGAAACATGTCTGCTAACTCTACTGTACTGTACTCTCCCAAGTTTTTAGTTCAGTCTCTTCACAGAGTAAGTTCTGAATAAATACCATGGATTGACTGTCTGATTTGTACTGTATTTTTCCAAGCGCTTAGTACAGTACACACAGTAAGCGCTCAATAAATACTACCGATTGATTGATCGATCATGGCCTTTCCAAATGTACAGAAGCCTGGCTGCCTGAGGAGGAGACACTACCACGCTTAGGCTCTTTGGAAAACTGGTAAACACAGGAAAGTCTGCATGGTTTCGAAACAAAATTTAGAATCCGCCTGGGCTCCTGATAAAAGCTGAGCTCAGCTGTCTTCTTTACTCAATACTTCATTTTCATAATGGAATATTGAACATTAAGATTAATTCACACCAAAGCAATTATTTTTTTCTTAGACAAAAAGCCTTATTGGTTTTAACATTTGAAATTCCCATAATTCAAATGGGGAGAGGCATTAGGGGAAAATATTCTTTATCACATAAAAATGGTCTTAAACTAAACTTTTCTATTTTGAAGGTGCCTTTTGGAAACAGAGAAGATTTTATTCAGACATCTTTCAAGCTCAAGCATTTTGAAAGTCAATGGCTTAAAGCGACCCTCAGTTTTGAAATAATAATGATAATAATGTTGGTATTTGTTAAGCGCTTACTATGTGCAGAGCACTGTTCTAAGCGCTGGGGATGATACAGGGTAATCGGGTCGTCCCACATGAGGCTCACAGTTAATCCCCATTTTACAGATGAGGTCACTGAGGCACAGAGAAGCGAAGTGACTTGCCCACTGTCACGCAGCTGACAAGTGGCAGAGCCGCGAGTCGAACCCATGACATCTGACTCCCAAGCCCAGGCTCTTTCCACTGAGCCACGCTGCTTCCCATAGTCAGTTTTGAAGTCTTCCAGGACATCATATTTGAAAAATAACATGACTTGACTGTCCCTTTGTACTCAATCAATAGCATTTATTGAACACCTTCTATGTAAAGAACACTGTACTAAGTGCCGGGAAGAGTGCCAAAGAGTTAAAAGACATAATCCCTGCTCTCAAGAAACTATAGTCTAGGCGTTAGGGGAATTTTAGTGTTAGGATCACCAGGAAGGACTGGAGTGGCAATAGGGAGACACAGGGGGAGATTAGAGACTATTTAAGGGTCTCAGATAGACCTTGAAGATGGGTGGAGCAGTAGTCTGTCAGATTAAAGAGGAGGGAGTTCCAGGAAGAGGGGAGGGCAAGAGCAAGAGGCCAGGGCAGGAGAGATGAGAATGAGGCACGGAGAGAAGGTTAGTTGGAGAGGAATGGAGAGTATCAGCTGGGGTGTAGTGGGAGAAGAGAGTGCACAAGTTCACCAATGCTTAGTACAGTGTCTGGCACATAGAAAGACCTTAACAAATACCATAAAAAATGGCATAGACGGGAAAGAGCTGCTTGACTGCTTTAAAGCCAACGGGCAGAAGAGTACAGGGAGTGTGAGCAGTGGCCCTTCCTGAATTTGAACGAGTCCCCTTTCCCCCTCCTGTTACCTATTCTCCACAAGGTTAGTATTTTTTTAATGGTATTCGTTAAGCGCTTACTATGTGCCAGGCACAGAGTACTAAGCACTGGGGTGGTTACAAGATAATCAGATTGGACACAGTCCCTTTCCCACATGGGGCTCAGAGTCTTAAGCCCCATTTTACAGGTGAAGTAACTGGGGCCTAGAAAAGTAAAGTGACTTGCCCAAGGTCACCCAGCAGACAAGTGGCAGAGCCAGAATTAGAGCCCAGGACATTCTGACTCCCAGGTTCTTTCTCTACCCACTAGGCCAAGATGCTTCTCAAAGCAAATATCTGGGCCTGATATTTAGGTATGGTGGGAGGGAGGGACATTCTTGTCAGTGCCAGGATGAGCAGTAGCCAAGAATGAGGCTTCCCAGTGCCCATTTAGAAGTGAGGGTTGGAAACTCCTCCTCCTTCGTAACCCAGAATCCCCACTCCGCTCAGGGCCTCGCCCTCTTTCAGGTGTCCACTTCATGCAGGTGATCAGGGCAATGGCCACCACACCTTGACAGAGCAAGCCACAAGACCACACCACAGGCTTGCTCAGGCCTGGGCCTGAGAGTTTCCATTTGGGGCTTCAAAGACCTGAAATGGTGTCTCTCTTCCCACTTAGGCCTCTGAAACCTGTCCCCTCCCTCATGCCCCCCTAAATCCCTGGCCACTTTTTGCCCGGGCTCGAACTGAAAAGTTGGCATCTATGGCACCAGTACCAAACAAGAAGCAATCCATCTCTTCTTCTAACTGGGAAAGTCAGACCCAATTTAAAAAAAAAACCCCAAGGGGAACATAGAACAGCAACCATCATTAGAAAGACAGGAAGGTATGCTATCACCTAAACTTCTCAGGACCTCAGTTACCTCATCTGTAAAATGGACTGCAAGCCCCATGTGGGACAAGGACTGTGTCCTTCCTTATTAACTTGATTCTATCTCAAGGCTTAGTATGGCGCCTGACATATAATAAGCGTTGAACAAATGTCATTACAGTAAATAAACAAGGATGATGTAAAAATGTTTCCCCCAGTTTTGTTGTAGGTGACAAAGCCTTAAGACATTATCAGTAATACAACTCCAATGTTATCATCAATATTATTTATTGAGTACTTATGTGCAGAGCGCTGTACTAAGCACTTGAGAGAGTACAATGCAGCAGAGTTGCCAGACATGTTCCCTCCCCCAAGTGAGCTCATAATCTAGAGGATGAGCTCAAGTCCGCAGAATTTTACTTATCTCTTCTTCTTCACCCCTTCACACTAAACTACTTTTCAGTACTGACTCACACCATACCCTTGCGGGGGTTAATACCATTTGGGCACAAGACCTTCTTCTAGCCTTCAAGTTAAAGTCTCACCCTAAATCGCAACTAAAGTTCTTTGAGGGAGAGAAATCGCCAGGAAATATTGCAAAGGAGAGAAAATATTATACAAAGAAATCTGATCTTCTTAGTTGCTCTTAGGAATGAAAATGCATTCAGTTCTTTTCCAAGGAGGAGGTTGAACTGTTGCATTCCTGACGGACCCCACGATGAGGAAAACTCACACTGCAGTATTCTCATCCTCAGCGACCCTGCGCACTTGAGCACACTGGTGCTTGTGTGGAAGGAGGAAATATGAAACTTGGAGCAAGAAAATTACGGCTTGCGTGTTAGACCCAACGGCAGGGGATAATGGATTGAAAAATGACCAAACCATAAACAGAGGTTAATGATAGACAATAGCATAAAGAGTTGGATAGGATATCTAATGGGGCTCCAAAGGGGTTGGTGTTAGGACTCAATTAACATTTTTATTAATGATCCAGGGAACTCACAGAACATTAATGAAACTGGAGGATGACAGAAAGTAGAGAGACAAGGCAGGCCACAGTGGAACAGAGAATCAATACAGAAGATTCTGAAAATATTAGAAATGTAGGTGAGGAAGGACAAGATGAACCTATTTAAACAATAAAAGAGCAGTGACTTTGGGATATACCTACTTTGGGATGGGATATTCATCATTATATACAGAGATATTGCCAATGGGGGAAAGAGATCTGTAAAATCAACATCAGTGATATGTACTGAGCGCTTACTGGGTGAAGAGAACTGTAATACTAGTGATAATAATAATAACAGCATTTGTTAAGTGCTTACTATGTGTTTAGCACTGTTCTAAGCACTGGGGTTGTCATGCTATAGACCTATAGCGATGTCACGGACACATCTCTCTCAGAACACCTCCATCTGCAATCGTTCTAGTAGTGGATCCATAGAGTTTTCTTGGTAAAAATCCAGAAGGGGGTTACCACTGCCTCCTTCCACCAGTAAACTTGAGTCTCCACCCCCGACTCTCTCCCATGCCACTGCATACTTAGTATTTACTGAGCGCTTACCGTGTGCAGAGCACTGTACCAAGCACTTGGGAAAGTAAAACACAACAGAGTTGGTAGATGTGATCCCTATCTACAAGGAGTTTACTGGCTACAGATCCAGACTCCCTTGTCTCTCTGGAAACTCAGCTATATTCAGAGGTGAGACACCTGGAAGCAGCGTGTCCCGGTGGATAGAGCACGGGCCTGAGTCAGAGAACCTAGGTTGTAATCCTGGCTCTTCCAAATGCTTCCTGCACAGTGACCCTGGCCAAGTCACTTAACTTCTCTGCATCTCAGTTTCCTCAGTGACAAAATGGGAATTAAATACCTCTTCTTTTTCCTACTCAGACTGTGAGCCCCAAGCAGGACAGGGACTGTTTCTGACTTAACCTGTACCTACTCCAGGGCTTAGAACAGTGTTTGACACATAGTAAGTGCTTAACGAATGCCATAAAAATAAAACCATCTGGAACCACCGAACTGATCTTAGCATCCCCTCAAACAGGAAAGTGCCGGAGGCGTAACATCCCTTTCCAAGGAAAGTAGAAGATACCCTCTCACCCATTCACACATCTAATAACAGCATGTGCTAACCGTCAAGGTTTTCCCACACAAAGTCCTCTCACCCTTGGTCAGAACTCCGCTCGGAAAAAGAAGATTCCAGCAGGTCTCCCTAAACTTCTCCCTGTTCCGCTGGGAGCCCACTTTGAAAAGGCACGTCTATTTCTTAAATCAGTGTTGACCGCACTCCGAGCCAAAACCAAGTTGGGCTACTTCGTTTCAAAATTCCACCTGATGTCCAGTAATTAGAATTTTCATTGAAACGAAGCTAGCTCACTGGAAAGATGAGAACAAGCTAATAAGAGCGATTCGATCCAGCTTTGATGAATAGGTCAGAACATTAGCTTCAAGGAAGGCATCAGATTGTGACCTATATAAAGGTCCAAAATCCCCCTTTCAGCTCAGTTTACGGCACGGAAAGATGAAAGAAGCGACCCCTGCAGAGCGCAATACAAGAAGAAACCTTTTAATCACTCCACCCTCAGCCCCACAGAATTTATGTCCATATCGGCAATTTATTTCACTGTCTGTCTCCCCCCTCTAGACTGTAAACTCCTGTGGCCAGACAAAAATTCTACCAACTCTGTTGTACTGTAGTCTCCCAAGCGCTTAGTACAGTGCCAATTGAAATCACTCTCAGCAACTCAGAGCCAATGTCAGCCTCAGAATTCAGCTGTTTTCAACAATCATCTGCACTCAGGATGCTTCGGGATCAGATACATTTTTTTTTTCCTTTCCAAAGCCCATATTACATACAGTGGGTGAGCAGCAGTAATTAAAAATAATGGGACCTGGCAGTTCTGCTAATTCTGTTATCTTTAGAGCATCAGGGCTTCAAGCAACTCACCAGCAGAATGGCCCAGATGAGAAATCTCTTCAGGATGCTCAGGGGCTTCATCCGGTATGCTAGAATAATCTTTCCAGCCTGTTAATTGAGGAAAACAAAGGCAAAAAAGGGGCATTAGCAGACAGTTCTCGGAAACGAAATGCTAACTGGATGATTATTGCACATAAAGCAGGATTATGGGTGAAAGCTGGGAAATGACTCAGGGAAAGTGGCATTTTCTTTTCTGGTGCTTCTTGAATTTCTGCCTGTCTTCTCTGGGGTCAGGGTAATAAGGCTGAATCCCTCCCCTTGCTCTCTCCAAGGCCTGGCTATACCAACCAATCAATGGTATTTACTGAACACTTACAGTATGCAGAACACTGTACTAAGCACTTAGAAGAACACAATAAGGTTGGTACAAAACCCTCGGCAGAGTCAGAAAGCTGGATACTGTTGAGGAGGATGAAGACCTATGGGGGGAGAACCTGAGAAACAGAGAGCTTCTGGGATTGGTTCCAGCCTCACAACAAATCAAATCTGGGACTTGAACCCCAATCTCCGAGTACTCAGCTGAAAGTATTTTTCCCCAGCCTAAACTGATCAACTCTATCTCCTGGCTCAGTGGTCCATGGAGCCGGAGAGGAGAAAGGGGAAATGGGGAAGATCAAAGGGCACAGAGAGGTCACCCTCGGAGCAGAGGGAGAGGCCAACCAGAGGGTTTGCAATTCTTTTGTGAGCTTTTTTTCTTTTTTTTAGCCGAGGAGCAGCAGAGGAGTGAAGGGCTAAGGGGACCAGAAGGTGGGCAGATGTCAGCCTGTCAGCCAGTTGTGCAACTCTGGAAGGAATTCGCTTCTGCCAGAGAAGTACTGAATTTCACACATCGTCAGTCTGGCCGTCTTCATTAGAGGCCCAGACATTCTTGGCAGGACATGCCGTAAAGAAGTCTGAAACGGAGCTGTGTGGTTGTCCTAGAAAAATCAGTCAGGGGAAAGAGAAGGAGACCCACACGCTGCTGAAAAGCACAATGCAGGACAAGTTGCACAACCAGCATCTCCTTCTCAAGCCCGAAGCAGCTGTTTCACAGAAAAGCAGAGAACCGTGTGGCCTAGTGGCTGGAGCATGGGCCTGGGAGCCAGAAGGACCTGAATTCTAATCCTGGTTCCGTCACTTGTCTGTTGTGTGAACTCGGGCTGGTCTCAAGTTCTCTGTGCTTCAGTTGCCTCATCTGTTAAATGAAGATTAAGACCGTGAGTCCCATAGGGGACATGGACTATGTCAAACTTGATTGCTTGTATCCATCCCAGACCTTAGTACAGTGCCTGGCACATAGAGAAGCAGCGTGGCTCAGTGGAAAGACCTCGGGCTTGGGAGTCAGAGGTCACGGGTTCGAATCCCGGCTCTGCCACTCGTCAGCTGTGTGACCGTGGGCAAGTCACTTCACTTCTCCGGGCCTCAGTGACCTCATCTGTAAAATGGGGATGAAGACCGTGAGCCTCACGTGGGACAACCTGATGACCCTGTATCTCCCCCAGCGCTTAGAACGGTGCTCTGCACATAGTAAGCGCTTAACAAATATCAACATTATTATGAAGAGCTTAACAAATACTATTTAAGAAAAAAACAAAGCTGCTTCTGGCGCAGAAGAACTTCTGCTCGCAACATCCTCACCCTCAAGTCCTATCGAGGACTCGTGGACTCTGGAGGGCACGCAAGGAATTTTAAGTAATTGGGAGGAGATGTGGTCCTTCCTCCAAGGGAATTTACAATACAGGAGAGAGAAGCTGGAGATAAAAGGAAGGTGATGATCCTTGATCTGGCATTTTATCCTTAGGTAGTGAAGAAAGAGTAAGGAAACCCATCCTGACTCAGAAGGGTCCCTAACGGTCTATATAAGAACGCTTATGAGTCGGGATGGGTTTCCCTCCTTTTTGTATAGACCGTTAAAGACCCTGGGCACAGCACTGTGTCATTTTTGCATATTTGAAATGTGATTCCAAAGGATCACTGAAATTCAGCTTAGATTCAGCCATCCAGTAATAATAATAGTAACAATGATAATAATAATGTTGGTATTTGTTAAGCGCTTACTCTGTGCAGAGCACTGTTCTAAGTGCTGGGGTAGATGCAGGGTAATCAGGTTGTCCCACGTGGGGCTCACAGTCTTCATCCCCATTTTACAGATGAGGTAACTGAGGCACAGAGAAGTGAAGTGACTTGCCCACAGTCACACAGCTGACGAGTGGCACAGCTGGGATTCGAACCCATGACCTCTGACTCCCAAGCCCGGGCTCTTTCCAGTGAACCACGTTGCTTCTCATAATAATAATAATAATAATAATAATAATTGTATTTCTTAAGTACTTACAGTGTGCTAAGCACTGGGGTATATTCAGCATCTGCAAATGGGGCACGGACACTGTCTTAGAGAAGCATCGTGGTTTAATGGAAAGATCACAGCTTGGGAGTCAGAGGACATGGGTTCTAATCCCTGCTCTGCCACTTGTCTGCTGTGTGACCTTGGGCAGGCCACTTAACTTCTCTGTGCCTCAGTTACCTCATCTGTAAAAATGCGGCTTAAGACTGTGAGCCCCATGTGGGACAACCTGATTACCTTGTAACTACCCCAGCACTCTAAATAGTGCTTGGCACAGAGCAAGCGCTTAACAAATACCATCGTTATCATTATTACTCAAGGCTCGCAGTCTAAGTAGGAGGGAGAAAGATATTGAATTGTCATTGTGCAGATGAGGAACCTGAGACTCAAAGAAGCTAAGTGACCTGACCAAGGTCACTCAGCAGGCAAGTAGCAGAGCAGAAATTAGAACTCGGGTCTCCTGACTCCCAGACCCCTGCTCTTTCCACTAGGCTACTCTGAGAGGGTCAAGACCATCCTCGAGTCACGACACCACTGGACACCCAGCACCCAAATTCCAGACCAGACCATGGGGAGGACTAAGGCCCTCTGCATTTTCTCTGTCCCTGCTCAGCTAGGGGAACCAAAGAACGGAGCACACTCCTTTAAGGGCAGCGCTGAAGCGCCGATGTCTCCGAATCTCGAAGGCAGAGGTGCTGCCCGTAACATGAGGTAACAGTACATCGGCCTTCGGGGACCAGGCACCACAGGAAATAGGAAGTCATAGAGGGGCCCTTTGGCCTTACAGTTGGCCCCGTTTGAACAGATTTTCCAAAATGCTTTACAGTTAAAGCAGTGAGAGATGGGAGTGGGGCCCAAGAGTTCCCAAGAGCTCTTTTCTGAAAGCTCAGAGCTTGCTGGGCCCAGGTGTGTGGGAGTGTAGGCCCCCTTCCCCCCGCCCCACAACACTCTTGAAGGACATTCCCTCAACACCAACAGCGGCGTGAGGAAACATGACTAGAATCACTTACGCTAGACCTCTTCCCAGTGGAACTCCTTCACCACCTCAGATAATTAAAACAACACATTTGCTCCCTGGGGGAACCGAAAAAAGAAGGAAAGAGCCTTCCAGGGCCCTTGAAATGATCTCCCAGCAGCAAGGAAAAGGCAACTGGTCAGTCACAAACAATTAACATATTTCTCAATTACCCCTCTTTAAAAGCTTTGCCTTCCCAGCTACTCAGCTTGGAATGATGGAAATAGATTAAATAATTGGTTGAAGTGTGACACTTCAGGAGAGTGGTTCCCAAAATTAACAGTACAGAACGGGCAATATACCCTATGCAGTGGGCAGTCAAGACGAGACACAAAACCTTTTATCAAAGCCTCGCTTTTGCCGGCCTGCTTCTCTGGAACAGCCAAGTTTGAAACCTCAGACACTTACTGAGTTTTAGATATCAAAAGAAAAAACAACAGAAAGTGTCCCCAAGGGGTGATAGGCTGACTGCCTCTTCTTTGCAGCTCATTATGCTCAGTTAAAGGGTGTGTTTTAAGAGGAACGTTATGGACCTGCACGTTATCATTCCCTCTCTCTAACTCTCTCTCCGTACCTTTCTCTCTTTCTCTTTTCCTATCTCTTCCTCCCTCTATGTATCTCTAATCACTCTCTCCCTCTCCACTGTCTCTCTTCTCCCTCAATTTACTCAATCGTATTTATTGAGCACTTTCTGTGTGCAAAACACTGTACTCTCTCATATGTACTCTTCCAAGTGCTTATTATAGTGCTCTCCACACGGCAAGTGGATGGTAAATACCGTTGATGGATTTGAAGCAGTGCGGTCTAGTGGAAAGAGCGTGGGTGTGGGACGCTGAAGACCTGGGTTCTAATCCCAGCTCTGCCACTTGCCTGCTGTAAACTAGACTGTAAGCTTGTTGTGGGCAGAGAATACGCCTGTTTATTATTATATATTAATAGTCATGGTATTTGACTATTAATCAACTCCTGTTAGGCCGTGAGCCTAGCATAGTGACTCAGATCTGGGATAGACACATGCCCAAGGGTAAGGAAGAGCTGTGCTGGATCTTAGCACGCCTCGCCAAAACGTTCTCTGTTTTGTTGTTTTTTGGGTTTTTTTTGTTTTTGTTTAGTTTTGTTTTTTATTCTCTGGCAAAGGGTAGGTTTTTCCTAGCTATGTGTCAGGCACTGTATTACTTTCCCACACACTTAGTACAGTGCTCTGCACACAGTAAGCGCTCGATAAATACGATTAACTGTCTGCTGTGTGACATTAGGCAATTCACTTAACTTCTCTCTGCCTACATGACCTCCCCTGTAAAATAGGGATTTATTCTTGCTCCCTCCATCTCAGACTGTGAGCCTCACGTGGGACAGGGTCTGTTTCAATCAGTCAATCAATCAATCAATCAATCAATCAATCGCACTTTTCAAGCACTTCTTGGTACATAGTTAAGGACTTAAATACACTAATAACAGTAATAATAATAACAACAACAACTACAATCTGGACCTTCCACCTGCCACAAGGCTCTTCTGGATTTCTTGAAAACATACCATTTTGTCCTTTCAAAGTTGGACAGTTCAGGTGAGGTTCATGGACATAGGTCAGAGTGAGAAACTACTCACTAGCAGATGGTTGGCTCTTGCTATGACCGGGAAGATTCAGCAGGATCATTTTCAATTTGGAAAACTATTTGTTGTCTATTAAAAGAGGTAGACACAGCCGAAGGGGAAGTGTCTGCTTTCCAGTCAAGTCCCCCGACGGATCCATTCACCTATAGCTAGGGAACACCTACCCTTTGCCAGAGAATAAAAAACAAAACTAAACAAAAACAAAAAAACTCCCAAAAAACAACGAAACAGAGAACGTTTTGGCGAGGCGTGCTAAGATCCAGCCCGGCTCTTCCTTTCCCTTGGGCACGTGTCTATCCCAGATCTGAGTCACTATGCTAGGCTCACGGCCTAACAGGATTTGACCTGACCAGTCCTGATATTGGAGATGCTTAGGAAAAGACAGTCACAGGGTAGGAGGCTTTCTCCCTCTCTCTCTCCGCTTCCTCCCTCTCCCTCTCTTCCCCCCTCTTTCTCCCTATCATCCCCTCTCTCTTGCTCTCTCTCTCCCTACCTTTCTCTCTCTCTCTTTTCCTATCTCCCTCTCCCTTCCTACCTCTCCCTCCCTCTATCTACCTCTAATCACCCTCTCCCTCTCCCCTGTCTCTCTTCTCCCTCAATTCATTCAATCTTATTTATTGAGCACTTTCTGTGTGCAAAACACTGTACTAAAAGCTTGGGAGAGTACAATATAACAGCAGACATTTTCTTTCCCACAACAGGCTCACAGTCTAGAGGGGGAGACACACATTAACATAAATAAATAGATTTAATAAATAAATAAATAAATTACAGATAATTACAGATACAGCTCAATCAATGCTACGTAGATACATTGAGCACTTACTGTGTGCTGAGCACTGTACTAAGAACTTGGAAGAGTACAATAAAACAGAGTTGGTAGAGTCATTCCCTATCCACAATAAGTTTACAGTCAAGAGGGGGAGACAGATATTAATATAAATAATTTATAGATTCATTCATTCAATCAATTGTATTTATTGAGTGCTTACTGTGGGCAAAGCACTACACTAAGACCTTGGAAGAGTACAATTCAAAAACAGTCACATTCCCTGCCCACAACAAGCTTACACTTTAGAGGGAGGCAGGCAGACATTAATATAAATAAATAATTTATAGTTATGTGCATAGGTGCTCTGGCTGAGGCAGGAACAGCTTGGCTTAGTGGAAAGAGCAGCGTCTTGGGAGTCAGAGGTCGTCGGTTCTAATCCCTGCTGTGCCATTTGTCACCTGCGTGACTTTGGGCAAGTCACTTAACTTCTCTGTTCTTCAGGTACCTCATCTGTAAAATGGGGATTAAGACTGTGAGCCCCACGTGGGACAACCCGATAACCTTGTATCTACCTCAGCGCTTAAGACGATGCTTGGCACATAGTAAGGAAGGGCTTAACAAATACCGTAATTATTATACTATTGATGCCTGTCTACTTGTTTTGTTGTCTGTCTCCCCCATCTAGACTGTGAGCCCATTGTTGGGTACGGATTGTCTCTATCTGTTGCCTAATTGTACTTTCCAAGGACTTAGTACAGTGCTCTGCACACAGCAAGTGCTCAATAAATATGATCGAATGAATGAATGAATGAATATCAAGCGCTCAAAGGTCCCAGAGCCAAGTGTACAGAAGATGCAGTTACAGGGAAGGAGTCTCTCCCTCTCTCCCTCTCCCTCAAAGGTTTAAATCCAAGTGCAAGGGCAATGTAGAAGGGAGTGGGAGAAGAGGAAATGAGGGCTTAGACAGGAAAGGTCTCCCTTTGGGGGTAGATGTGCTTTTAATAAGACTTTGAAAGTAGGGAGAGTGGCCGTCTGTTGGATATGAAGAGAGAGAGCAGTCCAGGCCAGAGGCAGGATGTGGGCAAGAGGTTGGTGGCGAGATAGACAGGATCAAGGTATAATGAGTAGGTTGGCATCAGAGGAGCAAAATGTGTGGTCTGGGTTGTACTAGGAAACCAAAGAAGTAAGTTTGGAGGGGGCACGGTGACTGAGCGCTTTAAGACCTATGGTTAGGAGTTTCTGTTTGATGTAGAGGTGGATGAGCAACCACTGGAAGTTCTTGAGAGGTGAGAAAATATGGACTGTATATTTTTTTTTTGAAAAATGATCTGGCAGCAGAGTGGCCCAGAGAGGGGAAGAGAATGGAAGGAGTCAGGGAGATCGGCAAGGAGGCTGATTCAGTAATCAAGGTGGGAGAGGGTAAGGGCTTGGATTAACATGATGGCAGATTGGCTGGAGAGGAAAGGACGGATTTTAGTGATGTGAAGGTTGAACTGAAAGAATTTGGTGCCAGACTATGTGAATTGAACGAGAGAGATCAATCAAGAATGATGCCAAGGTTATAGGCTTGTGAAGCAGGGAGGATGGTGATGCAGTCTATGTGGGAAAGTTAAGGGGAGGACAGGGTTTTGGGAGGAAGATGAGGAGTTCTGTTTTGGACATGGTAAGTATGAGGTGACAGCAGGACATCCTAGTAGAGATGGCCTGAGGGCAGGAGGAAATGCAAGACTGCAGAGAAGAGAGATCAGGGAGATCAGATGTAGATTTGGGAATCATCCCCATAGAGATGGTAGTTGAAGCCATAGGAGTGAATGAGTTCTCCAAGGGAGTGGGTTATAAGATTGTAAACTCCTTAGAGACAGAGATTGAGTTTTCTCACTCTATTGTATCCTCCTAAACACTTAATACTGTGCACATTCAGTAAATTATATTGATCACCTGATAGTAATAATAAGGCTGGTATTTGTTAAGCGCTTATTATGTGCCAGCACTATCCTAAGCACTGATAGATGGAGTCTCACACACAAATACAAATACGCACACATACACATCCTCACACATATACTCTTAATCTGGGGGACTCTCTTTCACCCTTGCAAGGAGGAAGGAAAAACAAACAAGCTCCCCAGGGCAAATGGAAACTGAATCAGAAAGGTCTACTGGGATGAATGCAATGTGTGGATGTTAATTCATCTTTATCAATCTCCTTCCATTTCTTTTTGGTTCAGGCCCCTGGGGTTTGGAAGCCAAACTAAAGGAGATTCCTGTCAATTCTCCTGTCGGTGGCTAGTCTGGGCCAAGAGCAATCCATAAGCTCCCTGCTGTTGTCTAGGTCTTCCCATCTCATATATAACCTTGATCTTTAAAATCTCTTCTCCCTGATCTCTCATTAGAGAAGAGACACGGAGCCTGCTCACTCCCCTGGGAAATCTCAGATCTTAGAAATGAGGTGGAGAACTTGGGCCTGCCATCACTGTCGAACCTAGAGCTGGGAATCCTAAATCACACCCTTCGGGGGCCGAGTGAGGAACCTCAGCCTTCCTCTATTCCAGCCTGGGCCGCCGGGAAAGGCCAACCGGAGAGATACCTTCTAGGGGATGTCAATATCTTTGACACTGAAGGGGATTTACCGGTGGGTTGGCAAATCCATGAAAGGTCTCATTTAATAATAATGATGGTATTCGTTAAGTGCCTACTATGTGCCTAGTACTGTACGAAGCACTGGGGCGAATACAAGCAAACGGTGTTGGACACAGTCCCCGTCCCCGGTGGGGCTCAACAGTCTCAACCATTTTACAGATGAGAAAACCGAGACCCAGAGAAGTGAAGTGACTTGCCCAAGGTCACAAAGCAGACAAGTGGCAAAGCGGGATTAGAACCCAGGTCCTTCTGACTTCTAGGCCCGTGCTCTATCCACTACGCCACACTGCTTCTCGGCTGCCCCCGGAATCCTTATTTGTGCGAAAGGTAGGGCCGAGAGTAGAAGATGCGAACTGTAGCTTTCGGCGTTGACCGTTAAATGAGAACATACTGGTTTTTAAAAGTAACGGCCCATGAAGAGGTATAAGAGTCTGAGGATGCAAGTGGAGAATCAGTGAAACACCTTGTTCACAGGAGCACAGTTTGATATGCAAAAACCTTTACAACGATACAAAGTTATTCCTTCAGCTTAAGGTAACACAACGAGGTGGTAGACGGAATCCCTGCCCTCGAGTGATCCCACTCTCGACACTAAGGTCGTTGTGGGCAGGGAACTTATCTACCAACTCTGAAATTGTAACCTCAAGCAGTGTGTCTTAGTGGAAAGAGCACGGACTTGGGAGTCAGAGGACACGGGTTCTAATCCCGCCTCGGCCACTTGTCCGCTGTGTGATCTTGAGCAAGCCACTTAACTTCTCTGTGCCTCAGGTACCTCATCTGTAAAATGCAGATTAAGACTGTGAGCCACCCGTGGGACAGTTTGCTTACCTTGTATCTACCCCACTGTTCAGCACAGTCTTGGCACATGGTAAGCACTCAATAAATACCATTATTATTATTAGTTTGTAAGCTCGTTGTGGGCAGGGAATGTTTACTGTTGTATCGTACTCTCCCTAACACTTAGTACAGTGTTCTGCACACGGTGTCAATAAATACAGTTGAATGAATCAGTGGACATAAAAAAATAAGCAAACACACAAAAAGCATTTGGTAACTTTGGAAAACTGCAGCTAAGGAGGCGGGCCAGAGCAAACCGTATTGTTCACAGCAACCTCATTTGTTTTCAGTAGTTAGGTTCAGCCAATGCTGAGCTTATCTTTCCTTCATCTAGCTGTATTTTCTACAGGTCGGCATAGGGAGAAACAGCATGGCATAGCGGATAGAGCACGGGCCTGGGAGTCAGTAGATCATGGGTTCTAATCCTGGCTCTGCCACGTTGTTTCTTAATTCGGCAATCCTGGAAGAGGAATAATAATAACTGTGGCATCTGTTAAGTACTTACTATGTGCCAGGCACAGTACTAAATGCAGGGGTACAACTGTATTTTATTAGGTTGGATACAGTTCCTCTCCCACATGGGGCTCCCGGCTCTGCCACTTGTCAGCTGTGTGACTGTGGACAAGTCATTTAACTTCTCTGTGCCTCAGTTACCTCATCTGTAAAATGGGGATTAACTGTGAGCTTCGTGTGGGACAACTGATTACCCTGTATCTATCTCCCCCAGCGCTTAGAACAGTGCTCTGCACATAGTAAGCGCTTAACAAATATCAACAACAATATGGAGTACCTGAGGCCCAGAGGAAGAGAAGTTACTTGCCCAAGCCAGGATTAGAACCCATGACCATCTGACTCCCAGGTCCGTGTGCTCTATCCACGACAGCCATGCTGCTTCTTGGGCGGCAGGGAGAACGAACAGCCTCGACCCTTGCCAGACTCAAAGAAAAGGAGAGATTGAGCAACCGAGTAAATCATCCGAAATCCTGGCCCACTACGGCTAGTGGGTCGGAATGCCCCACACGGGATGCCCAGATCCTGCTGGAGCTCATCAAGTCAAGCTGCATCTCTTCAGCCTTCATTGCTCACAAAATCAACAGGGGAGAAACACGCTTCTTTTCTCACTCATCACCATCCCTCAACAACATCTGGAGATCAGGGAAGCTCGTTTTGCTTGTTTTTCACAGTTCTCCACAGCGGAATTCGGTTGGATTGGAAGTAGAGTGGCTAAGGGACGTTTTTTTAAAAAAATGGTATTTGTTAAGCACTGACTATGTACTATGTTCTAGAACAGGCCCTGTTTTAAGCGCCGGGGTAGATACAAGGTAATTAGATTGGACACAGTCCCTGTCCCATATGGGGCTACAGCCTTAATCCCCATTTTTCAGATGAGGTAACTGAGGCACCAAGAAGCTAAATGACTTGCCCAGGGTTGCAGAGCAGGCAAGTGGTGGAGTTGGGATTAGAACCAAAGTCCTTCCGACTCCCAGGCCCATGCTTTATCCACTAGGCCATGTTTTCTGTGGAAGAGGGTTGGCTTTGCATTGCTCTTGTGGTAATTTCCTTCTATTTTAGGATATTCCTATCTGAGAGAGTGGGAGCCCATTCCATACCAGACCACCACCTCCAACCCTTCCCCGACATGATTCCTTGAGAATCGGTGTGACCTAGTGGAAAGGACTCGGCCTGGGAGTCAGGAGACAGTCAGGAGACATGGATTCTAATCCCACTTCCACCTCTTGACCGTAACGTGACCATCTCCTAACTTCCCTATGCCTCAGTTTCATCATTTGTAAAATGAGGATTAAATACCTGTCCTCGCTCCCTGACGGTCTCTGTGCCCCATGTAGCACAAAGACCGCGTCTGATCAGATGACATTCTATCTACCTCAGAACATAACACGGTCCTTGGTACATAGTAGGCACATAACAAATACTCTTTCGGTTATTATTTCATATTGCTTATATTACATATATTGCTTTGATTTCTTTCTCTTTTTTTCAAAAAGGCTCATCTATCTGGCAACTTTTGCTTGCTGCTAGGTCTTGCTGCGCAGGTGGGTCTGGGAATGAGTGAGATAGCTGCTATTATTTCCTGAGTGGTTTGATTACCGGCTCTCTATTAATCAGCCCAGCATACCTAATAAATCAAGGTGGAGAGCGCAGTCAGCAGTGTACAGACAATGAGTTGACATTAAACTGAATATAAAACTCCCAGTCCACACGAAGAGGATAGGGCTTTGAATCCCTCAGACAGTTGGTTGTGTGTCCTGCTTTACAGCTGTTGTGCTCGGGGCATAATCTGCCTCATAATATATTAGCCAGAATTCACCGACCCCGGTGCCATTTGCTGTGATGGCTGAAACCTCTCCCCAGATAAACAGACCCACAATAGGGTGTGGGTTATTATTTGGCTCGTGGATGGGTGATGAGACTCAGGGACCGATCCAAGTAGAAAATCTTAGAACGCTTTCCAGTAAACGACTTGGAACCTCGACACAGGTTTAATTCAAAGCAATGAATTTTACAATGCCAATAAATCTCTCCCCTTCCTCCCCCCGCCCCCCAGCCCAAAGAAATAGATAACCACTTTGAAGAGGGTTTCTTTTTGTACTGCCCTACAACAGTTACCTCTCCATCTGAGATTTGAACATTACCGGAAGCAGGAAGACAACGATAAGGGGGTTTAACCGTGGTGGAAAATTTGGGTCAGCTACGAGGGAGGTCAAGGTGTCCCGAGAGAGGCTCGACTGTTACATGGGGACTGTGGTGCTGGAAGGAAACAATACCTGGAAGATGAATCTAAGTGAGGGTTTTCTCTAAACCCTAAGCTCCTTGTGGGCAGGAAAATTGGGAGAAAGGGACTGTGTCCAACCTGATTAACTTGAATCTACTCCAGCGCTTGGAACACATGGGCTTGGCACATAGTAAGCGTTTAACAAGTACAATAATTATTAACTCTGTTATATTGCATTCTCCCAAGCGCTTAGTACAGGTCTCCGCACACAGTAAGTGCTCAATAAATATGACTGATGGATTGATTCTTAGAAGTGAGTGAAATATCTTCTCACGAGGCTTTGGACAAAACCTGGAGCCTCCTGGATCAGTAGAAAAGGAGAAAGAAGGAGGCTGTCACTCCCTACTCTACTGAACACAGATCCTCCTCCTTGGCTGTAATCAGTTCTCCTAGTCCTAAAAAAGCTCCTTCCTGTGTCATACCGGAACATCCCTAGAGGAAAATTTCTCCATCTTTCAATAACGATGAGAGGCCCCCGAGGGGTCAGGGGAGAAATTAAAAACGCCTAGGCTTTTTCACAGTTACAAACCAACTCCTGAAATGGCCTGCGTTGCCTGAAGATAGGTCAGGGATATTTTTATTTATCCATTCATTCGCTCCTACTTATTGAGCACTTACTGTGTGCAAAGCACTGTACTAAGCACTTGAGAAAGTACACTATAACAACAAACAGAGACAGTCTTGCCCACAATTAAGCTCACAGTCTATGGGGGAAGACAGGCACTAATATAAATACATAAATCAATAGATTAACTAACTAAATAAATATATTGGCTTACCTTAGTTCTTTGAGTGCCTCAAAGGGCACCATGTTCATGAGTGTGCTTAGAAAGTCTTATTAATGAAGCTTATAATTCATAAGGTTATGATATCTTCTAAAACCCCTTCATGTCAGCAAGAAATAAGAAAAAAAAACAAGTGTCCCTACCACACCCTATGTGTTACGACTCTTGGAGGGTCTCTTTACCCTCTTTGGGGTAAGCTGAATTTAATTCAGAAAATCAGAGTTCATTCATGTTCCCTGGGGTCCGTGTTTTCCAACTGATTCTCACGCCAGCCCTTCCACTGTGGGCAGCAGATGTGTCTGTTATATTGACTGACAGACACGTGCACTAGTGCACCTGCCAACTCCACTTGGGATGGCAACAGTCCTCCCCTTCCTCAATGCTTTCGAGGAGGACCTCGTATACATCCGCACCCTCATTCCCCCCAGCCTCCTTGCCCCCTCTGACAGATATACATCAATCAATCAGATTTACTGAGCACTTACTATGTGCACAGCACTGAACTAAGCACTTGGGAGAGTACAGTACGGCAGAGCTAACGTTCCGTACCCGCAATAAGTTACATTTACTCAGTTAGTAAGCAATAGACTTGAAGTCCCAAGGCTGTAAGCTACTTGTGGACCAGGAATGTGTCCACCAACACTGTTGCATTGTGCTCTTCAATGAGCATACCACAGTGCTCTGCACATGGTAAGCGCTTGATGAATATCGGTGATCGACTGATTGATTTCAATAAATGAGTCAATGGTATTTATTGAGAGCTTACTATGTGCAGACCACTGTTCTAATGCCCTACTGAGAGCTCACCTCCTCCAAGAGGCCTTCCCAGACTAAGCTTCCCCTTTTCCCTCTGCTCCCTCTGCTGCCTCTCTACCCCGACTTCACCTCCCCTCAGCTAAGCCCCCTTTTCCCCCCCTTTCCCTCCGCTCCTCCCCTTCTCCCTTCCCCTCCCCTCAGCACTGTGTTCGTCCGCTCATTGTATATATTTTCATTACCCTATTAATTTTGTTAATGAGATGTACATCACCTTGATTCTATTTGTTGCTATCGTTTTAATGAGATGTTCATCCCCTTGATCCTACTTATTGCTATTGTTTCTGTCTATCTCCCCCGATTAGACAGTAAGCCCGTCACTGGGCAGGGACTGTCTCTATCTGTTGCCGATTTGTCCATTCCAAGCGCTTAGTACAGTGCTCTGCACATAGTAAGCGCTCAATAAATACTATTGAATGAATGAATAACAGCTCAGGAGAGAACAATACAATAGAATTAGCTGACATAGTCCCTGCTCATAACAAGCTTACAGTCTAGAGGGGGAGACCGACAGATTGAGGGGGAACCTGGAATTGGGAACTAAATGTACCGAAGGTAAGTCCCCTCTAGACTATTAGCTCACTGTGGGCAGGAAACATTTCTACCAACATGTCTACCAACGCTTTTACAGTGTACTCTCCCAAACAGTACAGTGAAGCAGCGTGATCTATTTGAGAAGCAGCATGGCCTAGTGGAAAGAGGGCAAGCAGCGTGGCTCAGTGGAAAGAGCCTGGGCTTTGGAGTCAGAGGTCATGGGTTCGACTCCCGGCTCTGCCACTTGTCAGCTGTGTGACTCTGGGCAGGTCACTTAACTTCTCTGTGCCTCAGTTACCTCATCTGTAAAATGGGGATTAACTGTGAGCCTCACCTGGGACGACCTGATTACCCTTGTATCTCCCCCAGCGCTTAGAACAGTGCTCTGCACGTAGTAAGCGCTTAACAAATACCAACATTATTATTATTAAAGAGCGTGGACTTCATTCATTCATTCAGTAGCATTTATTGAGCACTTACTGTGTGCAGATCACTACACTAAGCGCTCGCAAAGTATAATTCAGCAACAAATAGAGACAATCCCTACCCAACAATAGGCTCACAGCCTAGAAGGGCTTGAGAGTCAGAGAACGTGGGTTCTAATCCCGGCTCTACTGTTTATCTGCTGTGTGACCTTGGGTAAGTCACTTAACTTCTCTGCGCCTCAGTTACCTCATCTGTAAAATGGAGCTTAAGACTGGGAGCCCCATTCCAAGTACTTAGGACAGAGCTCTGCACAGAGTAAGTGCTCAATAAATACGATTGAATGAATGAATGTGGGACAACCTGATTACCTTGGATCTACCCCAGCTCTAAGAACATACTTGGCACCAAGTAAGTGATTAACAAATACCGTAATTATGATTATTACAGTGTTCTGTACACAGTAAGTGCTCAATAAATACCATTGAATGATTAAAAAGAGATCACCTCTGCTAAACTGCAAGCTCCTTGAGGGCAGTGTAGGCCTCCTTTTTGTATAATAATGATGATATTTGTTAAGCACTTACTATGTGCTCGGGAGAGTACAATATAACAGAGTTGGTAGACACATGTCCTGCTCATACTAAGCTAGAGGACACGATAGCGGCTCAGTAAGTGCCACTTGTTGAAAAACACATTTGATTGATTGAAAAACAGCAACAGGTGAATTCTCCTTGGTGCTTTGCATGAAGAAACCAGGTTCCTCACAAAATAAACACTTTCTTGTCCCAAATGAGAAGTAACCTCTTGCCATCAATCAATCCATCGGTGATATTTATTTAGCGCTTACTGTGTGCAGAGCACCGTACTAAGGAACTGGGAGAGTAAAATGCAACAGAACTGGTAGCCATCATCAGCAAGAGAATAGCTACCCTCCAAGAATAAATTCCCTAGATCAGATTTCACGGGTTACCAAGTGCATCGAAAATTGTGACTGTCTTCAACTCAAGCGTGGCAACAATTGAACTCCCTGCCCTTGGGAATTTGTTCAAGATTTTTCACAGAACTGGAGAAGGGAAATACTTAAGGCTGCAAAGTGAAAGCAAAATAGTTAAAGGAGGCACATGCCAGATTTCTCATCGGTCATTATTCTTTTACTAAGGACATTTAGTGGCTGAAGTCATTTCCTACTGATGAGAATTCAAAATGAATGACATTTAGATTCCTGCAACCAGGAAGGTTTATCATCTCCTCTCCTGAGCCTTCCTGGCTTTATCGATTTAGAAAACAGAATATTTTTTTTTTTTCTGTAGAAGAAAAAGTAGATTTTGGAGCTGAGCGAACTGAAGGGCACAACACGTCCTTGACAGCTCTGGTTCCAAATGACTTCAAAGGTGATATCGAGATGAGACAGGACTCATAGGATTAAAAAAAGTCATGAATGCCAAAAAAAACCCCACGGTTTCGGCCACTGAGAAGTCTCCTTTGTAAATAGCAGGGGCTAATTTGACTACAAGTTTGACGTTGGTCAGCATTCTGCTCTTTCAGAAGCAGCGTGGCTTAGTGGAAAGAGCCTGGGCTTGGGAGTCAGAGGTCATGAGTTTGAATTCCGGCTCTGCCACTTAGCTGTGTGACTGTGGGCAAGTCATTGAGCAGCGTGGCTCAGTGGAAAGAGCCTGGGCTTTGGAGTCGGAGGTCATGGGTTCGACTCCCGACTCTGCCCCTTGTCAGCTGTGTGACTGTGGGCAAGTCACTTCACTTCTCTGGGCCTCAGTTCCCTCATCTGTAAAATGGGGATTAACTGTGAGCCTCACGTGGGACGACCTGATGACCCTGTATCTCCTCAGCGCTTAGAACAGTGCTCTGCACATAGTAAGCGCTTAACAAATACCAACTTTATTACTATTATTATTAAAAGGAATTATGCTATCTAATAAAATGACCTTAGCAATGGCTAGATTATAGCCAAATGGCTAAAGGCCTCCCACTCTCTTACTCATTGTACTGGATCCCAACCCGCTTCCTAGAGTTGAGCAGGATACATTTAGCTAGAAAGTCTTTTTCTGGAATCTCCAGTCACTGTCTTCCTGTTTTTATCCCTCTCTTCATTAAATTGTATCCACTGTGGTTCCCTGCCTCCATCTGGCAGGGATCACAGGAATGCCTTTCTGACTATAATCAATAAAAGAGCAACCTGGTTCCCTGGACTAAACAGTGGGGTGATGATTAGGATGTCAAAGGTTCTGAGTGAAGTTAAGTCCCAGAGGAAAGTTTGTTCCATGCCGTTGTGCTCTTGGATGTTGTGCCAGAGGTGAGCCTGGTGGCTCAGTGGAAAGAGCCCGGGCTTGGGAGTCAGAGGTCATGGGTTCGAATCCCGGCTCTGCCACTTGTCAGCTGTGTGACTGTGGGCAAGTCACTTCACTTCTCTGTGCCTCAGTGACCTCATCTGTCAAATGGGGATTAACTGTGAGCCTCACGTGGGACGACCTGATTACCCTGTATCTACCCCAGCGCTTAGAACAGTGCTCTGCACATAGTAAGCGCTTAACAAATACCAACATTATTATGGAGTCACTAGAGTAGGACTGATGGTGAATAGGCTTGGTGGATAGGGAACCTGTCTACCAACTCTGTTCTTTACTCTCCCAAGAGCTTAGTACAGTGTTCCGCATTGAGTAAGTCCTCAATAAATACAATTGTTTGATTGATTGTTGTCAAAAACAAAAGACACTCTTTTGGGTGGTATTTGTTAAGTGCTCATTATGTGCCAGGCACTGTTCTAAGCCCTGGGCTCGATACGAGCTAATCGGTTTGGACACAGTCTTCATCTCCATTTCACAGATGAAGTAACTGAGGTACAGTGAAGTTAAGTGACTTGTCCAAGGTCATATAGCAGATAAATGGCAGAGTTGGAATTAAAACCCAGATCTTCTGACTCCCAGGCCTGTGCTCTTTGCACTAGGCCATGCTGCTTCCACCTTGAACTGTAGAGATTTGCCCAGACATGAATCAGAAACTGTGGGATTCCCTTTATTTTCTGTCAACAGTCTCATCCATTTGGCATGGAAAAACGGTTTTCTTTTTGCACCCTTGGGCCTCATAGAACTAGTAATAGTAATAATAATGAAATGATGATGATGATGATAATAATTCTGCTACTGAATAACTGCTATGTGCCAAACAATGTAGTAAGTGCTGGGATAGATAAAATATAATCAGGTCAGACACAGTCCCTGTTCCACAAGGGTCTCACAGTCTAAAGAGATAGAGAACAAGTATTTCATCCCCATTTTACAGACGAGGAAACTGAGGCACAGAGAAGTCAAGCGACTTGCCCAAGATCATGCTGCAGGCAGGTTGGCAGAGTTGGGATTAGAACCTAGGTCTAGTAACAATTGTAGTAACTGTATTTACTGAGGGTCAACTGAGCGCAACACACTGTACTAAGCACTTAGGAGAGCACAGTGGGAGCAAAACATGTTCCTCCCCCATGTAAGCGTACTGCAGAAGACTTTCGGAACTATTTATAAATAAGGGGAGCCTCAAGGAGAATGAGGATCTGGTAGGTAATGGAGAGAATGTGCCAGGATAGTGGAAGGTCTTCTGCTGGGGGGCGGGGGTTTGTAACAGAGGGTCAGCTTTGCTAGCTGTCCGAGCGATATAAAAAAGTTTTGGTTAAGTCTTTTTTTTTTCCTTGCATCGCCCCGCTCTCTCCCTGCATTCCCCAGGCTCAACACCCCCCCTTTACCCACCTCCTCCTAGAACCCTTTTTTAAAACCCATCCCTCTGCCCCGTAGCTCTCGGGAGAGCCCCCCCCCGCAACTGATGCCTCCTTAACAACAATAATAATAACGATGGTGTTTGTTAAGTGCTTACTATGTGCCAGGCGCTGTTCTAAACTCTGGGGTAGATACGAGGTAATCAGGTCGGACCCGGTCCCTGTCCCACATAGGCCTCACAGTCTTAATCCTCATTTTACAGATGAGAGACCTGAGATCCAGAGGAGTGATGTGACTTGCCCAAGGTTACACAGCGGACAGGTGGTCAAGCCGGGATTTGAACCCAGGTCCTTCTGACTTCCAGGATGAGGCTCTAATCACTAGGTGACACTGCTTCTCTTGACCAGGTTCTTTTTTTAAAAAAAAAACAGTCCCAGTCTTCCTCATTCAGGCCTTCTCCCTGCTGCCTCAGCAGGTCCAACTCAACCCTGGCCACCCCAACTGGGGCTGGGGTGAGCACGGCAGCTCCCTTATGCCCTTCCCCACCCCAAACCCCACCATGTTCTCCTTAAAGAGAATGGGGATGGGGAGGACGGGAAGGAGGTCTGACCTCTGGTCCTGATTGGAGCAGGCGTAGGCCTGGGGGTGGGGGAGTCCATCAATCAGTCAGTCAATCATATTTATGAGTGCTTACTCTATGCAGAGCACTGTACTAAGCGCTAGGGAGAATACAATCCAACACTATAACGGACACATTCCCTGCCCAAAAGAAATGGGACTTTCTAAGGTTTGGGTAGGGCAGGAAGAAATGGGGACCTGACTGACTAAAGGAAAGCAGTGTGGCCTAGTAGAAAATGTATCGTCCTGGGAGTCAGGAGATCTGGGTTCTAGTCTCAGCTCCACCCCTTGCCTTGGGTGAGTCGCCCCCTCCTACCTCTCCTCCCTCCTCTCTTTCCACCGCCCACCCCGCACGCTCCGCTCCTCCGCCGCCCGCCTCCTCACCGTCCCCCGGTCTCGCCCGTCCCGCCGTCGACCCCCGGGCCGCGTCCTCCCACGGCCCTGGAACGCCCTCCCTCCTCACCCCTGCCAAACTCATTCTCTTCCCCTCTTCAAAACCCTACTTAAAGCTCACCTCCTCCAAGAGGCCTTCCCAGACTGCACTCCCCTTTTCCCTCTGCTCCCTCTGCTCCCCCTGCTCCCCCTCTACCCCCCCTTCACCTCTCCTCAGCTAAGCCCCCTTTTCCTCCCTTTCCCTCTGCTCCCCCCCCGCTCCCCTCAGCACCGTACTCATCCGCTCAACTGTATATATTTTCATTACCCTATTTATTTTGTTAATGAGATGTACATCACCTGGATTCTATTTATTTGCTATTGTTCTTGTCTGTCCGTCTCCCCCGATTAGACCGTAAGCCCATCAGAGGGCAGGGACCGTCTCTATCTGTTACCGATTTGTACATTCCAAGCGCTTAGTACAGTGCTCTGCACATAGTAAGCGCTCAGTAAATACTATTGAATGAACGAATGAATGAATTTGAGGCAGAAACAGAGTTAGGTCAAAGCCTGCGTGAGTAGCTGCTTTCCTCTTACACTTACATTTTCTGTCTACTAACAGGTCACATTTTTCTTCACCTCCAAGTTGGCACTGAAGTTTCAAAACTGCATCACTAGAGATTATATCATTCATATTTAAAAATTAAAACAGGCCTCAGCAAAGACCTTGCGAATGAGGCAATATTTTGCAAGTGTGTGTGTTTATGAGAGAGACAGCCCTGGGAGAGGGACAGGGAAAGGAAGAAGAAGAGGAGAGGGGAAAAGGAGCTGATTTTTAAAGGCTACTTAACAACAAATGAGAAATCCTAAGGGAAACTTCATTGATCGCTTCAGCTCTTTCACCCAGCTGAAGACCCTTCGGACAAGAGAAAACTGAACTATAGTTGTAACTATAGTGAACTATAGTCACTCAGCTGTGTGACTTTGGGCAAGTCACTTAACTTCTCGGTGCCTCGGTGACCTCATCTGTAAAATGAGGATTGAGACTGTGAGCCCCACGTGGGACAACCTGATTCCCCTGTGTCTACCCCAGTGCTTAGAACGGTGCTCGGCAAATAGTAAGCGCTTAACAAATACCAACATTATTAAGTTGGTGAGCGGAAGGTCCGTATAGATTGGTAGTCTCTGAACCCGAAGTTGTACTAATAAGAGGATAAGATCCATAGAATCTCACTATTTTGTAAAAGGCAACTTTTTCAAGAAACAGAGCAATCATCCTTCTTCAGAATCATGATCAAGTCGGTTCTTTTTCTTACTTTTCACTCTGTGGCTTCTTGTTTGCATCTCACCCTTGCGCTTAGATTTGTGCCCTTTATTCCCTGTCCCGCCCCCCCCCCCAACATTAACATACATCTCTGTAATTTATTTTAATGTCTGTCTCCCCCCCAGACTGTAAGCTCCTCGTGGGTACAGAACATGTCTATCAACTCCGCTGTATTGAATTCTCCTAAGTGCTTAGCACATGCTCTGCGCATAATAGCACTCAGTAAGTATGATTGAAAGATTGTTGGATTGCTTCTTAAACCACACAGGAAGTGGGAAGCGTGGGGAGGAACAGCGAGGAGGACTGGTTTAGCCAGCCTTATCGATGGATTTCCCAATATTCAGCAACTCTTCCCAAGAGCAAAGGGAAAGGGAGGTAAAGTTGATGATAATGCTTCCCACCTGGCAAAGGCCAGGAGTCAAGTGGTCTAAAGCCATGAGGAAAGGGCAACATTTTTCTGGGTCCAGAGCCTGCCGGGTCAGCTTTCATTTCTGCCCCTGGGATTTCTGAGTGTCTAAGAAAGGCTTGTTGGGAAGCAGCGTGGCTTAGTGGACAGAGCTCAGGCCTGGGAGTCAGCAGGAGCTGTCTCTAATCCCGACTCTGTTACGTGTCTGCTATTTGGGTGACCCTGGGTGAGTCACTTAACTTCTCTGGGCCTCAGGTACCTCATCTGAAAAATGGGAAATAGGAATGGAAGCCCAGTGGGAGACGGGGACTGTGTCCATCCTGTTTTAACTTGTATCCAGAGCTTAGGACAGTGTTTGGTGCATAATAAGTGCTTAACAAGTACCGTAGTTATTATTATTAGCGGTCTCAGTTGCCCTGGGAGCTTCTTCAAAATGGAAAAAAAAAATAGGAGAGGCACCAGACTTTACTCGGGAGGAGTTTGTAGAATCTCAACTTTTGGGGTGTGAGGCCAGCTGGAGAGGGCACTGAGAGTGGGGAAGTTGCAGGGAAGTTGATTCAGGGATGCAGGGGTATAGGGAGGCAGGGACCACAAGACAGCCATGGGATTGGAGGTGAAGAAAAGAGCTGCGAGGAAAGCCCAGCAAGTGACAGTGGGATGGGGTCTCCCCCTCTGGATTATGTATTCATTCATATTAATGTCTTTCTCCCCTTTTAGAGTGTAGCTCATTTTGGGCAGAGAATGTGTCTATTATATTGTACTCTCCCAAGAGCTTAGTACCGTGCTCCGCATACAGTAAGTGCTTAATAAATACAATGAATGAATGAATGGAAGTGAGCGCGCAATAAATACCACTGATTGATTGATTGATTGATGAGGGGGAAGGGCCAAGTGATAATAAGCCTAGTTTACTTGGGAAGCGTGTAGGTCTAGGCACAAAGAATTGCTTATCAGTTGATCAGTCCATCCTATTTACCGAACATTTACTGTGTGCAGAGAACTGTGCTAAGTGTTTGGGAGAGTACAGTGTAAAAATAAACAGGCAGATTCCCTGCCCACAATAAGCTTATATTCTAGCGGCACATAGAATGAGGAAGTTAAAGACATCCTGGGGTCATGGAAATCCCAACTTTCTATCTATTTTCTCCCTCCTCCAACCTCTGCCCTCCCCCTATTTTTAACTCAGAGTGGCACAGGCTCCTGTGCCAGCTTCTTAGCCAACTGACCGACCCCAACCTGTGCTCTAAACTCCAGGTCCTGGACATGTAGTTCTCCTCAAGTTGAGAATTTGGGGTCGAGGGTGCCCAGGATGCTTTGTTTCCTTCCTGAATCCACTGGTGGGCAGCCCAGATCTAGTCTGGCTGAAAAATTACACAAAAGTCCTATCTGAAGCAGCATGGCGTAGTGGATAGGGCTCGGGCCTGGGAGTCAGAAGCTCACGCGTTCTAATCCCAGCTCTGCCACTCGTCTGCTGTGGATCTTGGGCAAGTTACTTCACTTCGCTGGGCCTCAGTTACCTCAGTGGCAAAGTGAGGTTTGAGATTGTGAGCCCACTTGGGACAGGGACTGTTCCCAACCCTATCTGCTTGTATCCACCCCGATATGCTTGTAATAATGTTGGTATTTGTTAAGCGCTTACTATGTGCCTAGCACTGTTCTAAGCGCTTGGGTAGATACACGGTAATCAGGTCCCATGCGGGGCTCACAGTCTTAATCCCCATTTTCCAGATGAGGTAACTGAGGCACAGAGAAGTTAAGTCACTTGCACCAAGTCACACAGCTGACAAGCGGCGGAGCTGGGATTAGAACCCATGACCTCTGACTCCTAAGCCCGTGCTCTTTCCACTGAGCCACGCTGCTCGTATTCACCTCAGTGCTTAGACAAGTGCCTGGCACATAGTAAGTGCTTAATAAATACTATTATTATTATTATCCATCTCAGTGCTTAGTACAATGCCCAGCACATAGTAAGTGCTGAGCAAATCCGATTATTATTATTATTCCAAATGCTCTTTTTCCCATTTGGCCTTTCCAAATAGAAATTGATGGAAAAGATGTTCATTTGCTCAGTTATTTGTAAAGCGAGTTTAAATTGTAGTGCAAGGCTTGAATATATGAAAATGTTGGCATTTGTTAAGCGCTTACTATGTTCCGATCACTGTTCTAAGCCCTGGGGTAGATACAGGCCAATCAGGTTGTCCCATGTGGGGCTCACAATTTTAATCACTCTTTTACAGATGAAGTAACTGAGACGCAGAAAAGTTATGTGGCTTGCCCAAGGTCACACAGCAGACAAGTGGCGGAGCTAAGATTAGAACCCACGTCCTCTGACTCCCAAGCCCGTGCTCTTTCAACTAAGCCACGCTGCTTCAGGAAGTCAAAGGCAATGAGAGGAGAGAGTTCCTTTAAGTCTGCCTATCAACCGTTTGAATTTGGGGAGGAGGCAGAGAGAAGAGAGCTGGTAAATCTCAGACCACTGACGGCTGATAGGAGAGTTGCTTGATGAGCTTCCAACATATAAGTGTTTTTCCACTGATAATGAATGGGGTGTCTGTGTGCGTGGCGGGGAGGTGCTTCAGGTACATTAGTTACCTAGATATACTCTTCTCGCCGTGTTTGCTGTTCTTTCTCTTGATGCGTCCGGTGAGGTCCTTCACAAGTGGAGTACTTAGAGATTAAAATCCCACATCCACCGTGACTCACCCAGCTCAACTATCTCTTCGGAGGCCAACGGTTATAAATCATCGGTCTGGTGAGGACTACGTCATTCGAATGAATGACGCAGACCTATTTATTTTTTTTACCGTACCCTCAGAAAGTAGGGACTCGGTATCAATCCAAGCCAACTAATAGCCTCGTCCTAAAGGTCAGATCATCTCAAATCGCTTTTCAAGTCGGTCCTACCTGGATGGCTCCATTTGAAAAAAAAAAAACCCAACAGAAAACAAATGTCAGAAGTGCAGTGCTACTAGTGTCCAACTGTTGCAACCTACCTGAAGCCCAAAGAAAGCCATCACCACGGAGTTAATTGTGCCCAAGACACCTTCGGGATCGAAAGGTTCTGTCGTCTTGTACAGTTCCTGAAACAAAGGACGGAGACTTTGGGTCAAAACTAGAATTTGTGAATCGATTCCTACCCATCCTTGGCATTCTTATATACATATATACATATATGTTTATTTGATTGTATGTTCAACTACTATAAGCACATCTAGCCGTACTAAAATTCTAAAATCACATATTGAAGAGGCTTTCCCCAACTAATCCTTTATTTCCCCTACTCCCTCTCCTTTCTGAGTTGCCCTTCCAACTGAAGAGTTGGATCTGTAAAATAAGGATTAACTGTGAGCCTCACGTGGGACAACCTGATTCCTCACCCCCAGCGCTTAGAACAGTGCTCTGCACATAGAAAGCGCTTAACAAATACCAACATTATTATTATTATCTGTGCTCTTTAAGCATTTTATATTCATCCCGCTCTTAGTCCTACAGCACTAATGTGCATATCTGTAATTTATCTTATTAATAATAATAATGTTGGTATTTGTTAAGCACTTACTATGTGCAGAGCACTGTTCTAAGCGCTGGGGTAGATACAGGGTAATCAGGTTGTCCCACGTGAAGCTCACAGTAAATCCCCATTTTACAGATGAGGTAACTGAGGCACAGAGAAGTGAAGTGACTTGTCCACAATCACAAAACTGACAAGTGGCAGAGCCGGGAGTCGAACCCATGACCTCTGCCTCCGAAGCCCAGGCTCTTTCCACTGTGCCACGCTGCTTCCGTGGCTCAGTGGAAATGCCTATCTCCCCCTCTAGACTGCAAGCTCCTTGTGGGCAGGGAACTCTAACGTACTATCTACTCTTCCAAGCACTTAGTAAAGTGCTCTGCATAAAATAAGTGCTCAATAAATGCCTCTGATTGATCGACTGATTGATTTTGACCACTCATAAATTTTTGTCTGTCTCCTTCTTTAGGGTGTGTTGTTCTTCTGCGTGGGGAGTGTGGCTCTTCTTTATTCTCTACTTCCTCAGCCCCTACCGCAGTGCACTACACCAAGGGGTCACTTAATAAATAATATTATTACCTCTATTATTATATTGTGGCTGAAGTGAGGGTTTTCTCCTCTTCCAAGTGAGAGTTTGGTTTTCTCTGCTTTCTTTCCCATATTCTCTCAAATGAGCTAGTTATTTAAAACATGGTGGGGAAGGAACCACCACATCTATGGCCACCAGCAGCCAATTCTGATTTCCTCATTTCCTATTCTGACGGCTTCTACGGGAGCAGGACTCTGACAGGGGAAGAGACCATTCGGTCCCCACGGCCCTCGTCCCGCTGCCTTCCCAAACCGTAGCCACGGAATGGGTGGGAATCGTGAACACCATGACGTGCCAAAACAATTTAAGGAGGAGAAGAGCAATTTGGCAGCTGGGGAATGGAAAGATGGGTGTGAGCCCAGCTGGCTCAGTCCTGGACCTGAGCCCTTGCCATTAATTTTGTCACCCTTTATTAATGGGTAACTAGGGAATGCTGAGTCTGACAAGTCTCCAAACCTGAAAATATGCCTTAGAGGGAACTGTTTATTAGCCTGGATACCCTTTGATGGGGACACTGAGTTTCTGAGTTTTTAACCGGGGTCAAAAACCCAAGCCCAGTTAAACACAGCTGAAGATCCAACGAGGTCTGTAGGACGTGGTGGTCATAACGTCTGCCACCCCATGTAAACCGGGTTGGGAATCTCCACCAAATTGGACTCTCTGAGGCCACGACGAATCAGATAATGGATCAGGAGGAAAACGTGAAGATCGTCAATAACGAAACCCAGCAGGTTCATCGAAGCTAAACTTAAAATTACCTTACAAGTTGGATAGTGATAAATGTGATTTTCTCCAAGAAGCCACTTATCGATATAAGCTGCAGCTCCACCTGTGCAGTTGGGGTACTTCCCGTCATCTCCGATCCCTCCAGGACCCAGGTAGCCTCTGTGGATCCCAAATTTTAAAAGTTAATTCCAGCACTCAGATTTCTCCTCTTGCCTCCATTCCTTTTCACAGACTCTCCTTTATTCCAGGAGCAAGCTCCCATTTCCCCATCAGCAGTCCACCTCAGCCAAGATCAAAACTCGTTTTAAAAATCCCACCTCTCCCAAGAAGTGTGCCCTGATCCACTCATTTCCATCATCTCCCAAAATATGACTGTTAGCACCACCCAGAAGAACACAGGTCTGGGAGTCAGTGGGTATTGTCCTCGATTTCCCGAAGGGGAAATATTGGAGCATTTGGACCTAATTATCCAACCTAATTATCTCGAATATGCCCCAGTGCTAAGTACAGTGCCTGGCACATAGGAAGTGCTTAACAAATACCATTCAAGAAAGGAAATGGAGTGTTTAAATCCAGAGAGTTTAGATCAGAGATTTCTTACACATCTCAAGCCTGCGGACTCATATAACTTAGCCAGGTCTTCCTGACTTCCAGAGAAGTGAACTGCTTCCTTAGATCGTTCAAGGGATGGACAGCCTGAAAGCTTGGTTGGATCCTGGCCTCCCTGTGAGCTGGGAGAGGGAGAAAGGACTGGAGGATTTGTTTTTAATTGCTATTTTTAATGGTATTTAATTGCTATTTTTAATGGTATTTGTTAAGGTCTTACTATGTCCCAAGCACTTTACTAAGCACTGGGGTTAACACAAGATAATTAGGTTAATCAATTAATGTTGGCATATGTTAAGCACTTACTACGTGCAGAGCACTGCTCTAAGTGCGGGGGTAGATACAGGGGAATGAGGTTGTCCCACGTGAGGCTCACAGTCTTCACCCCCAACTGCACAGGTTTCAGATGAGGGAACTGAGGCACAGAGAAGTGAAGTGACTCACCCACAGTCACACAGCTGACAAGAGGCAGAGTCGGGATTCGAACCCATGACCTCTGACTCCCAAGCCCGGGCTCTTTCCACTGAGCCACGCTGCTTCTTCTTCTAGGTTGGACACAGTTGAAGTCCCTCACGGGACTCACAGTCTTAATCCCCATTTTACAGATGAGGTAACTGAGACACAAGGAACTTTAGTGACTTGCCCGTGGTCCATAACAGACAAGTGGCAGAGCCACGATTAGAACCCAGGCCCTCTGACTCCCTTTCCACCAAAGTCTTCACGCCTGTAATTCATGATTTTTAATGCATACTGGCAATGGCTGATTTCACAATGGGTTCCAGAATGGCAAAAGAGGGGTGAGTGGGAAGCACTTTTTCTTCATCATCATCATTATCTTCACCATCACAAAATATTTAAATATTTATAGTGATAATACAAGGTATCTACACACTTCTCTTCATTGTAATTCGTGCCCAACATTGCAACATAATAATTGATGCAATGGCAGTGAAAGTGATGATGGCAGCAAAAGACTGAAGATGCTTCAGAAATGGTCAGGATGCCTTTTTTTATTTCTCTTCATTTTAATTACGAATAACAAAAGAGAAAGGTTCAGTGGAGCTCAGTGGAGAGAGAGTAGCTCAACAAAACAAGTGGTAGAGAAATTTTTGTCATCCTCCTCCCACAACACAATTCATTTCTCTCCTGAAAGGAGGGTGAGCTATTACATTCATAATATAATGAACATATTACACATGAGAAGCAGCGTGACTCAGTGGAAAGAGCCCGGGCTTGGGAGTCAGAGGTCAAGGGTTCTAATCCCAGCTCCGCCACTCGTCAGCTGTGTGACCTCGAGCAAATCACTTAACTTCTCTATACCTCAGTTACCTCATCTGTTAAATGGGGATGAAGACTGTGAACCCTACATAGGACAACCCGATTACCTATTATCTATCCCAGCGCTTGGCACATAGTCAGCGTTTAACAAATACCAACATTATTATTACTATTACACAATAAATAAGAACTGTATAATCATTTAAACTTTTTAATCAGAAAGCTTGGAAGACCATAAGAAGAAATATGAGAAGCATGCCTGAGAGGAGTAATGGAAAGAGGAAGGCCCTGTGAGTCAGGAGAGTCGGGTTCTAATCCTGACTCCACCATTTGCCTGCTGTGTGACCTTGAGTGAGTCACTTAATGCTCCTGTGCCTCAGTTCCTCACTTGTAAAAGGGATATTAAAGATCTATTCTCCCTCCTCCTTAGACTGTGAGCTTCATGTGGGGCAGAGACTACGCGGGATCTGATTGCACTGTATCTATCCCAGTGCTTAGTAAACAGCTTATCACATAGCAAGTACTTAACAAAAATTACAAATAAATTTTAGTGACTCTGGATAGCAGAAAGATACATCGAGCTCTGCCCACAAGACTGGATTGCTGCACTGATCCAATATCCAGGCCTGAACCAGCAGGACATCCGGAAGCCTAGAATTATTATTATTACTAATTTTATTAATTATTCCTAACACTACTACTAATAATAATAATTGTGGTATTTGTTCAGCACTTACTATGTGCCAGACACTGTGCCAAGCACTGGGATAGATACAAGATAATCGGGTTGCACACAGATCCTTTCCCGTATGGGACTCACAGTCTTAATCCCTATTTTACAGATGGGGAAACAGGCAGAGAAATGAAGTGACTTGTCCAAGGTCATCCAGCAGACAGGTGGCAGAGTCGGGATTAGAATCCAGGTCCTCTTCCTCCCGGGCCCGTGTTCTTTCCACTAGGCCATGCTGCATCTCATTGGCAAATGACTTGGAATTAGAATTAGCAAATGATAGGACTGTGTCCTATCATTCATTCAGACGTATTTATTGAACACTTGTCGCGTGCAGAACTCTGTACTAAGCACTTGGGAGAGTAGAGGTCAACAATAAACAGACATATTCCCTGCCCACAGTGAGCTAGTTTCAAGGAAAGTTGGATCAATGCATGGGTGAGAGGTTTAGCATGAATCACAAGAGGGAAAGTTAGGGATATGGAGAGGAAAGTTAGGATGGTTAGATGGATGGATGAACGTCAAGGAAGGTAACTAGTGCGTTGTTCTTCCAAAAATCTGATTATCACTGTCAGATAGAGAATCTTGAGGTGCGCGGAGTTTGGCGTGATGCAATCATGACGGTTCTTATGTCTTTTATGCTCACACAGAAGCTGGATAGGTCATTTCTTTAATGGCATCTGTAAAGTGCTGACTATGTGCCAGCAGATTCTGTACTAAGTGCTGGGGTAGGAAGAAGTTAATCAGGTTGGACACAGTCCCTGTCCCACGTGGGTTTAAGCGGCCAGCTGAGTCACTGTATGTTCCGGAAGACGGACGGGGGGTCGGTGTTTTACCCCAGAACGCCCGGTGGCCACTGGGCCCTACGGGAGAATCAACTGTGTCAACTGCCTGTGCCTTACCCGCCTCATCCCTCGCACTACGTGGGTCTCTAGGCCGCTGCTGTCTCGCGAGGAGATGAGGAGAGGGGAGGAGTGGTCGTGTCTCCGGTTCGCCAGTGCTTACCCCCCTGCTCCCCTGTCCGATGACACCCCCATCCCCCACTGCCCAGCATTCACCAGAGGCCGCTTGCCCACGTCCTGCCTCTGGCCTGGAACAGTAAGAATAATGATTATGGTACTTGTTAAGCGCTTATTATTTGCCAAGCACCGTTCTAGATTCTGGGTAGATACAAGTTTAGCAGGTTGGACACATGGGGCTCACTCTCTTAATCCCCATTTTACAGATGAGGTAACTGAGACCCAAAGAAGTTATGGGACTTGTCCAAGGTCACCCAGCAGACATGTGGCAGAGACAGGATTAGAACCCACGTCCTTCTGACTTCCAGGCCCGTGTTCTCCCTCCTCAAATCCAACAGACAATTACTCTCCCCCTGTTTCTAAGCCTTACTGAAGTCACATCTCTTCAGAAGGCCTTCCCTGACAAAGCCCTCCTTTCCTCTTCGCCCATCTCCTTCTGCGTCACCCTGACCCGCTCCCTTTATTCATCCCGCCTCCCAGCCCCCATAGCCGCTTTGTAAATATCTATAATACATCTATTTATATTAATGTCCACCTCCCCCCCTTTTAAACTGTCGGCTCACTGTGGGCAGGGAAAGTGTCCGTTTATTGTTATAGTCTACTCTCCCAGCGCTTCGTACAGTGTTCCGCACACAGTAAGCATTCAGTAAATATGACTGATTGAAGGAGGTGGAGGATCAGCAGCTGAACAACCCCAGACTTAAGACGGACTGAGGATTTTAGAGATCCCACATTGGGTTCGCTCCCCCCACATCCCTCTCGCCCTATCTCCGGGACAGTTCTGCCTCACGTTCAGCCCACTGGGCCACCTGCACTTAATCTAAGAGAAGGGATGAGACTTCCCTGCCTCCTGGGGCCAGGTCTCTCTCTGTGCAAGGTTCCGCGCACAGTAAGCTCTCAATAAACACGCCCGAATGAAGTCCACGTCTGTCTTTCCAGGGGAATGGTCTTCCTGGGCCTTGAACCGTGTCTGCAGAGCATTCGAAGTTATGACCCTCGGGAACCGCACAGAATCTTCTGTCTTCCTGAAAAACTCTATGGATCCGCTACCAGAACGACGGCAGATGGAGGTGCGGCGTCCTGGGGGAGACGTGTCCACGGAGTCGCTCTGGGTCGGAGTCGACTCGACAGCATAAGACAAGTCTTTCTGAGGGAAGCCCTCCGTCACGGAGGAGGCTCTGCCCCTTTGCCCATCGTCCTTCTTAGGGCGACATGTGTGAGCCGGCCTCTCCTATTCCCGATCTGTGGTGACTCCGTTACACCTCATCAACATTCCACATCTGTCTATCTCACCACCGACCCCTCACCCACATCCTGCCTCAGGCCCGGAACGCCTTCCTCCTTCATATCCGACAGATGATCACCCTCCCCACCTTCAAAGAATTATTAAAAGCACATCTTCTTCAAGTGGCCTCCCCGACTAAGTCCTCATCTCCCACTCCCTTCTGTATCACCCTTGCTCTTGGAGTTGCACTGTTTATTCGGCACCCCCGCAGCCTCACATCACCGATATACATATCTGTAATTTATTTATTTATATTAAAGTCTGTCTTCCCCACTAGACTGTAAGCTGGTGTAGGCAGAAGCATGCCTACCAACTCCGCTATATTGTACTCTCCTAAGAGCTTAGCTCCTAAGAGCTTCTGTTGCCGACTTGTTCATTCCAAGCGCTTAGTACAGTGCTCTGCACATAGTAAGCGCTCAATAAATACTATTGAATGAATGAATGAATAGTACAGTCCTCTCCACACAATAAGTGCTCGATAAATACAATTGATGGATTGATATTCCTGTGCTGATTTTCCTTTGTTTTAACAACGAAACACCAGGTGACAAATTAATAATATTTATAATAAGTCTGGCTTCCATTCTGCTCACCTTTCCACCCCCACCCTCATCTAGGATTCACTCATTCAGTAGTATTTACTGAGCGCTTACTGTGTGCAGAGCACTGTACTAAGCGCTTGGCAAGTATAGTGTACATTTATAAGTCTTTGGCACCAACCCCAAAGGGAGGAGTGGAGCTACTTTTCAATAATCCAGAGTCCTCACTCCGTACGTATTAGAAGGAAGACAGAGTGTTTTATTATTTGAAAAGTCATCCTGGGTGATTTATGGCTTCTTATTAGCCGCCTCCTAGTGAGATATTAGACTATCATACTCTGTCGTGGTCAATCTGAGGTAGGAAACGCGCTGCATTTATCTTTCCTCGGTATCCAGGGCACTTCTTTTCCTCTATTGGTTTTCTTTGGCATATCATTTCCTCAAAATCAATTTCAGTCAGATCTGTACTGACTTAGTACAGGGTGGGTTACAGTGTCCCTTCACCTACTTCCCAGTTTCTGGAAGATATTGGATTTCAACTTTTTGTGAACAAAGAGGGCTGCTCAGTTAACTACAGGTTGTGGAATCCCATTAGATTGTAAACACCTTTAGGTCAGGTATCCTGTCACCTACTCTACTGTGTTGCATTCTCCCAAGCACTTAGTACAGTAATCTGAACCCAGGAAGTGCTCAATAAATACCATTGATTGAGTGACTGATTGATTAAGCTTCTCCACACTGTAAATCTGTTTTGGGCCGGGAACAGGTCTACCAACTCTGTTAGACTGTATTCTACCATGCTCTTAGCACAGTGCTCTGCACACAGTAAGAGCTCAGTAAATACCACTGATTGATCGATGTACAAGGAGAGAATCTAGGAAGAAAGTAGGATGGTCGGTTTAGCCAAAAACGGCCATCACCTTTGTGGAATAATAATTATGGTATTTGTTAAGTGCTAACTATGTGCAAGGCACTCTACTAAGTGCTGGGAGGGGTACAGAGAAGCAGCACGGCTTAATGGAAAGAGCAGGGGCTTGGGAGACAGAAGTCGTGGGTTCTAATCCCGGTCCCCTGCCACTTGTCAGCTGTGTGACTTTGGGCACGTCACTTAACTCATCTGCGCCTCAGTTACCTCATCTGTAGAATGGGGATTAAGACTGTGAGCCCCACGTGGGACAATCGCATAACCTTCTATCCCAGTGCTTAGAACAGTGCTTGGCACATAGTAAGCGCCTAACAAACACTAATTATTATTATTACAAGCAACTCAGGTCAAACACAGTCCCTGTCCCTCCTGTGGCTCACAGTCCCAATCCCCATTTTACGGATGAGGTAACCGAGGCTCGGAGGAGTGACGTGACTTGCCCAAGGTCACGCAGCAGACAAATGGCAGAGCTGGGATCAGAACCCATGACCTTCTGACTCCCAGGCCCGTGTTCTATCCACTATACTATGCTGCTTCCCTAATCCTTCCCTTCTGAGCCTTTTCAGCCACACAGACCCCAGGAGGGAAATTCACCATCAACGGCAACTTCTCCAAATAGGAGGGACAACTAAATATCTAAGAAATCTACCCCATTTTTTTTTTTTTCACTGCCTGTAGACCTGGGAGCCGGCAGGCGAGATGAATTAATAGTAGTGATGGATCAAACATGAGGCAACATGGCACCCCCATCCAAACGTGGGTCCTCGGCTGTACAGTTTAGCCAGAATCAGGCCAAGAGTGCGGCCTATGGGTGGGTGAAGCGGAGGATGGAAAGGAAACATCACGGCTTAATGGAAGGCACATGGACCAGAGAGCCAGAGAATCTGGATTCTAATCCCGGCTCTGCCACTTCCCTGGGTGACCTTAATTTCTCCTTGCCTCAGTTTCCTCATCTGTTTCCTCACTTGATTTCTTTGTGCCTCAGTTTCCTCATCTGTAAAATGGGGATTAAATACTTCCTACTTAGACTGTGAGTTCCATGTGGGAAAGAGACTTTATCCAATCTGATTACCTTGAATCTACCTCGGGGCTTACTAGTGTCTGGCACATAGTAATCACTGAACAAATACCACAGTTATTATTATTATATAAAAACCAAAAGTATGATTAATAATGACGATAAGCAGCGTGGCTCAGTGGAAAGAGCCCGGGCTTGGGAGCCAGAGGTCACGGGTTCGAATACTGACTTTGCCACTCGTCAGCTTTGTGACTGTGGGCAAGTCACTTCACTTCTCTGGCCCTCAGTTCCCTCGTCTGTAAAATGGGGATGAAGACTGTGAGCCTCACGTGGGACAACCTGAAGACCCTGTATCTACCCCAGCACTTAGAACAGTGCTCTGCACAGAGTAAGCGCTTAACAAATACCAACATTATTTATTATAATTACTACTATCAATCGATGGCATTTATTGCACATTTTCTCTTTGCGGTCACTGTATGAGGCCCTTTGGATGATACAGTACAACACAGCTGATAGGACCATTCCTTGCCCTCAAGGAGCTTACTATGTAGAGGGGGAGACGGACTTAAAATAAATAATAGAAATCAATCAAGAAATCGATCAGAGATATTTACTGAGCTCTTACTGTGTACACAGTACTCTACTAAGCACTTGGGAGAGTACGATACAACAGAGTTGGTAGACACGTTCTCTGCCCACAGTGAGCTTACGGTCTACAGAGGGTGACAGACATTAAAATAATAATAATGATAATAATGTTGGTATTTGTTAAGCGCTTACTATGTGCAGAGCACTGTTCTAAGAGCTGGGGGAGATACAGGGTAATCGGGTCGTCCCACGTGAGGCTCACAGTTAATCCCCATATGACAGCTGAGGGAACTGAGGCACAGAGAAGTTAAGCGACTTGCCCACAGTCACACAGCTGACAAGTGGCAGAGCCGGGATTCGAACTCATGACCTCTGACTCCCGAGCCCGGGGGTCTTTCGGCTGAGCCGTAAAGAAATAAATTATGGATATGCATAAGTGATCTGAACTGAGGGTAGGGTGAGTGCCAAATGCCCAAAGGGGACAGATCCAAATGCGAAGACAACATAGAAGGGAGAGGGATTTGGGGAAAAGAGGGCTTAATCGGAGAAAGCCGCTTGGAGGAGAAATGAGCTTCATAAGGTTTCGAAGCCGGGAAGAGTGGTCGTCTGGCATAAGTGGAGGGGAAGGGTGCTCCAGGTCAGCGGGAGGACATGGGAAAAGGCTCAAGGTGAGAGAGATGAGATGGAGGCACAGTGAGCAGGCTGGTGTTAGAAAAATGAATGAACAGGCTGGGCCATAGTAGATCAGCGAGGTAAAATAGTAGAAGGCAAGCTGATTTAGTTGTTTTGTTTGTTTTTAATGGTATTTGTTAAGTGCTTACTATGTGCCAGGCACTAGACTAAGCTCGGGGGTAGAATCAAGACAATCAGGTTGGACACAGTCCATGTCCCACATGGGGGTCACCGTTTTAATCCCAATTTTATAGATTCATTCATTCAGTCGTATTTAGTGAGTGCTTACTGTGTGCAGAGCACTGTCTAAGCGCTAGGGAAAGTACATCACGGCAATAAAGAAAGACAGTCCCTGCCCACACTGAGCTCACAGTCTAGAGGTATGGAGACGGCAGTGCAAGTAAACAGACATCAATATAAATAAATGAAATCACAGGTAAGTGTTGTGGGGCAGGGAGGGGGGGAAGAGCAAAGGGAGCAAGTCAGGGTTACGTAGAAGAGGGCGGGAGTTGAGGTAAAATGGGGCTTAGATGAGATCACTGAGGCGTAGAGTTGTGAAGCCCAAGGTCACACGCAACAGATCAGTGGCAGAGCTGGGATTAGAATCCAGGTCTTCTGGCTCCCAGGCTTGTGCTCTTTCCGCTAGGCCACACTCCCTCTCCTTTCCCTCTCAGCTCAAAATCAAGACGGTCACCAACAGAACAGAGAGAACGTCTGCTTCAGTTATTAAGTAAACAACGTTCCTCTCCCCAGAAAGCAGTGTCACGGATAGAGTTCTGAACTGGGAGCCAGAAAGCTCCAGTTTGGTTTGTGATTTGTTTTCTCCTATTCTGAGCCTCAGCAACTCCATCCATAAAATGGGGAGTCCATCATTAATGTACCTCACAGCGACTGTCAAAGTGGTGACCGTTTAAAAAATAATTGGAAGTCCCTTTGCCAGATGCAAACTAAATACTCATTTACCTTATTTTTAATTGGTGTTTGTTTTTTTTTTTTCCCTGGTGAGAGAGTTCCTGAATAATCATGAAAAAGAGAAAATATAGACCAATATCTGAGGAGGAGGAAATTGGGGGATTTTCGTCTTGTAATAACTTGCTTTGGGAAGCTGTTCCCTGGGGACAATGGACTGATCTTCATCTTTCATTATTTACAAAGACTTGCCACTTCCTCCAAAAAAAAAAAAAAACCAAAACACCAAGGTTTCAGAGGCTTTTTTTCTTAATCAATATGATCAATTAAACACGTTCTAAACAAAGGTGATCTGGAAGCTCAACTAGAAAACCCACCATTTGAAAGTCTTTTCTTTTCAAAGTGCTGTTTCTAAAAGGAATTAATGGTATTTGTGTCTGCATGTTAGCCCTTTGGGGAATAAAGAGATATATGGGTTTGTGAGCCAGCAATCCACTTTACTGAAATATTTCCTTCTTGTCCGTGTGCCTCCATGGGAGGTAGACAAACATCATAAGTGGATTTGTGTCAGGGGGTGGAAGGATCACTCAAGTGAGCCCAGACATCCCTTTTACAAAATAAAAACAAAGCAGAAGCTTATCGGAGCTTTAGACCTATCTTCTTCGTCTCCAGTCTTAATCCTCAACATTTAGTGAAGTTACAGCCTTATGTCTTGCTTACACCAACTTACACCCAGTCATTTTTGAAACATCTATCAACAGAACACCAAGACAACACCTATATGACATTTAAAATATTTAAAGATTTCACTTCGCAAATTTCTTATTAAAACAAGTACCCAGCATCAAGATGGCAGCTGCCAAGGAAGTTGCCATCTGGACATTCAGCATCATCTGCTATAAAAATCCCTGCAGTTGTGGTATGCCAACTTTGCATATGACTAGTTCTCACTAGACATGAACATAGGTGAGAAATAGCAAGCTCCTTCCTACACTGAGACTTGCAACATTTTTTGTGTTTTCCCATGTAGGATGAGACCAGATAAACAAGTAGTTAACTTCTGCCATGACTCCAATTCTCTCCTACCATCAATCAATCAGTCAATGGTATTTAATGAGCGCTTACTATGTGCAGAGCACCTTACTAAGGGCTCGGGAGAGTACAATCCGGTTGCCGATTTGTCCATCCCAAGCGCTTAGTACAGTGCTCTGCACATAGTAAGCGCTCAATAAATACTATTGAATGAATGAATGAATACAATATAACAGAAGTAGCAGATACGTCCCCTGCCCGGGATGAGTTTAATTTACACTAAAATCTTCCCTCTGAATGACCCGGATCAGCGAGAATTATTGCCATCGTAATTCTGATCAAGTCGCAACTTACTACTCTCCCGCTTCAATTAATCCATCCATCAATCATATTTTTATTGAGCATTGTGTGCAGAGCGCTATACTAAACGCTTGGGAGAGTACAAAATAACAGAGTTGGTAGACGTGTTGCCTGCCTAGGGTGAGCTTCCAGTACAACTGGAGCAGCTCTGTTCAGCTTCCTCTAGACTGGGAGCTCGTCGTGGGCAGGAATGTGTCTGTCGTTATATTGTACTCTCCCAAGCGCTTAGTACAGTGCTTTGCGCATAGTACACGCTCAATAAATAGGATGGAATGAATGCTCAGGGGGTGCCTGCCCCGGAACCACTATTATTTGCTGACTGTGGCAGCAAGCCATGGAATTCTAACTCCAAGTTGCCTCAACTGTCTTTTATTTAAGGTGCCTGGGATGATTCTGATGGAGAGAAACCTAAAGAGTGATAGGATTATTGCTGCTATCAGAAACCATTAAAGCATTTTACTGCAGACATAAATGGATTTGTGTTGTAGACTAAAGGGTCACGACACTTATCCCCAAAAGATGTCCCAGATGCAAGCAGAGGGAAATGGAGAACAGAATTAAAAATCCTTTCAAATGTTTCGCCGTGTAGCTGCCTGGTTCGGGGTGGTCTCTTAGCAACCAAGTACCCTGTGCGATGGAGGGGTTTTACAGCTACACGGACTCAGATTCTTTCACACAGGAAATATATGTCGCACGAGGAAACCAACACGAGGACCGTCAGCTTTCAAAGATAAGTCTAAAATCCCAGGCGTTGCTGCCAGCGAGACCGAGACCTAGGAGGCCCCAAGGAAGGTCCGGGCTTGGTTTAGCCAATCCTCGTCCACGTAGCTGACGTATTTTTCCTCCCAACCTGGACATGTTCACGGCCGAGCTCTTGATGAACAGTACCCTAGCTTCCCTTCAGGCAAAGTCTAACTTCTGTACTCTTGGATTTGTACCTTTTAAGCACTTGTTATTCATCCCACCCTCAGTCCCAAAGCACTTCTGTACCAACCCATAATTTATTTTAATATCTGATGCTCTCACTAGAACGGAAGCTCCTTGTGGGCAGCGATTGTGACTAGCGACTCTGTTGCATTGGACTTTCCTAAGCACTTTAGTACAGTGGTTTGCATACGGTAAGTAATCAATCACTATGATTAATTGATTACGTGGTTTCCCTGTTGATTTTCTACAACTGGTTTTCAGATACTCATCTGTTGCCAGTTTGACTTCCTGCCGTTTTTCTCCCACACTGGGACGATACCCCTAGTCTTTCACAAAATCGCTCTTCTCATCACCCAAGATAGATCCTTTTGTTTCCTGAATGGGGTATAATCTCTGTTGTATATTTTCTGTAGCTTTCCATTTTTCTATGCCATCTTCTCCTTCCATTAGGTTGGATAATTAAAAGTTGATTTTAAAGGATTTCTCACATATCTTTCTTATCAATGAACTATTTCCCTTTTCATCTTTTGCTGTTTTGGTATATTTTTTCAGGCCAATTGGAAATTAATTTTTGACATATCCTGGTATATAACACATTTGCTCATTGACACCATATGATGTAGTGCTCAAGGAGAAGCAGCATGGCTTAGTGAAAAGGGATAATAATAATAATGTTGGTATTTGTTAAGCGCTTTCTATGTGCCGAGCACTGTTCTAAGCGCTGGGGTAGATACAGGGCGATCAGGTTGTCCCACGTGAGGCTCACAGTCTTGACCCCCATTTTAAAGATGAGGTAACTGAGGCACCGAGAAGTTAAGTGACTTGCCCAAAGTCACACAGCTGACAGGTGGCAGAGCCGGGATTAGAACCCGTGACCTCTGACTCCTAAATCCATGCTCTTCCACTGAGCCACGCTGCTTCTCTAGAAACGGGTCTGGGAGTCGTAGGAACTGGGTTCCAATTCTGGCTCTGCCACTTGCCTAGTACCTAGGACCAGTCACTTAACTTCACTATGCCTCAGTTTCCTCATCTGTAAAATGGGGATTCAATATCTCATCTCTCTCCCCCTAAAACTGTGAGCCCCAGGTAGGACAGAGACTGTGTCTAACCTGGTTACTGTTTATCTACCTTAGAGTTTAGTGCAGTTCTTGGCATATAATAATAATAATAATACCTATTAAATGATTAGTATGTACCGAAGCATGTTCTAAACACTGGGTTAGATTCATTCATTCAGTCAGTCATATTTATTAAGCGCTTGCTGTGTACTAAGCACTTGAAAGTACAAATGGGCAACAGATAGAGATAATCGCTACCCAACAGTGGATTCACAGGCTAGAAGGGGGGAGACAGTCAACAAAACAAAACAAGTAGACAGGCATCAACAGCATAATAACGTTGGTATTTGTTAAGCGCTTATCATGTGCAGAGCACTGTTCTAAGCGCCGGGGTAGATACAGGGAAATCAGGTTGTTCCACATGAGGCTCACAGTATTAATCCCCATTTTCCAGATTAAGGAACTGAGGCCCAGTGAAGTGACTTGCCCACAGTCACACAGCTGACAAGTGGCGGAGCTGGGTTTCGAACCCATGACCTCTGACTCCCAAGCCCCTGCTCTTTCCACTGAGCCATGAAATAAATAGCATTATAAATAGATACAGATCATTAATAAAATAAATAAATATGTACATATATACACAAGTGCTGTGGGGTGGGGAGGGGTCTAGAGCAGAGGGAGGGAGTAGGGGAAATGGAGAGGGGAGGAGGAGCAGAGGAAAAGGGGAGCTCAGTCTGGGAAGGTCTCCTGGAGGAGGTGAGCTTTCAGCAGGACTTTCAAGGGGGGAAATGTGCCAGTTTGGTGGATGTGAGAAGGAAGGGCGTTCCAGGCCAGAGGTAGGACGCGGGCCAGGGGTCAAAGGTGGGAGAGGTGAGAACAAGGCACAGTGAGGTGGTTAGCGGCGGCTGAGGAGCGGAGTGTATGGGGTGGACCGTAGGAGGAGAGAAGGGAGGTGAGGTGAGAGGGGGCAAGGTGATGGAGAGCTTTGAAGCCAATAGTGAGGAGTTTTTGCTTGTTACAAAGGTTGATAGGCAACCACTGGAGATTTCTGAGGAGCGGGATGACATGCCCAGTGTGTTTAAAAGTCAATCAGGTCAGACACAATCCCTGTTCCACATGGCGCTCACACTCTTAACCCCATTTTACAGTCGAGGTAACTGAGGCGCAGAGAATTGAAGTGACTTGCCTAAGGTCACCCACCAGACGTGTATCCCAGCCCGGATTAGAAGCCGGGTCCTTCTGCCTCCCAGGGCTGTGCTTTATCCACTAAGGCACCTTGCTTCTCCTTGAGCTTTACATCCCACTTGGGCACCGAATAAAGATGTTAGACACCGGGATATGGAAAGCACTAACAAAATATCATCATCATCATTGTTATGCTAAAGAAGACCCTTAAAATTAGCAGGGGTTGTTGGAGAAACTGTTCTTTTTTCAGCTAGAGGTAACAGGAGTTTAAAAGTGGGTTTTAGTTTGGCCTCGAACGGATCTCCAAGTGACCCCTGTGTCTGTTCGGTCCTTTACCTCGGGCATCCAGGGACTGGCAATAGGAAGGTCAGGCAGAGCCACAGAATCTCCAGGCCTGCAACGATGAGCCACTCCGGCCAGTAGAGAAGAATGTCCCTGAGTGGAGCCCACCAACGGCCAACCTAAGTGGAGGAAAGAAGACACTATCAGAGGACCGCAGTAAGATAAATGCCGGAGGGACTGCCCATTCGTTCACTCAATCGATCGTATTTATTGCGCGCTTACTGCTGCAGAGCACCGCACCAGACGCTTTGGTGGAAATGAGTTGGGAAAATGCCTTTTTAACCGTTTCATTTCCCTCATAGCATGAAGAAGTCTCTTGCTTGCTAATAAATTCTCAATATGGCACACGTTTGTCTTGAAAGATTTTTCTTCTTGACTCTGAAAAGAACTGGACATGTAGTTCCTTTAATCATTTCTTTCCGCAAGTAGCTTTAGTTAAAGGAAGTGTTTGCACCCCTGGAAGGAGGCTACCAACTCTGCGGTATCGTACGATCCCAAGAGCTTAGTACAGTTCTCTGCACAGAGTAAGCACTCAATAAATGCCACTGAAGAGGATGAGGGTGATATTTTCTCTGGGGACTGAGATTAGAGAAGCAGCATGGCGAGGTGGGTAGAGCACGGGCCCGGGTGTCACAGAGTCATGGATTCATTCATTCAATCATATTTATCGAGCACTTACCGTGTGCGGAGCACTGTACTAAGCACTTGGGAAAGTACAGTAAAGTAATAAGGAGAGACAATCCCTGCCCACAATGAGCGCACAGTCTGGGTGGGGGGGGGGGGGAGAAACAGACATCAGTACAAGTAAATAGGCATCAATATAAATAAATAAAATTACTGATATATGTCTAAGTGCTTTGGGGTGGGGAGAGTGGGGACAAACAAAGGAAGTGACTCAGGGTGACGTGGAAGCGAGTGTGAGATGAGAAAAAGTGGGGGTTAATCTGGGAAGGCCTCTCGGAGGAGATGTACCTTCAGTAAGGCTTTGAAAAGGGGGAGAGTAATTTTCTGACAAATTTGAGGAGGGAGGGCGTTCCAGGCCAGAGGTAGGACGTGGGCCAGGGGTCCGCAGCGAGACAGACGAGAAGGAGGCACGGAGAGGAGGTTAGCAGCAGAGGAGCAGAATGTGCAGGTTGGGTTATAGAAGGAGAGAAGGGAAGCGAGGTAGGAGGGAGCAAGGTGATGGAGAGCTTTCTAAGTCAGTGGTGAGGCGTTCTTGTTTGAAAAAGAAGTGGATAGGCAACCACTGGAGATTTTTGAGGAAGTGGTGACATGCCCTGAACATCTCTGTCTAAAGATAATCCGGCGAGCGGAGTGAAGTATGGACCGGAGTGGGGAGAAGCAGAAGGTTGGGAAGTCAGAAAGAAGGCTGATGTAGTAATCTAGGAGGGATAAGTTGAGTGACGGTACCGAAGTGGTGACAGTTTGGATGGAGAGGAAAGCGCAGATTTTAGCAGTGTTGTGAAGGTGAGACCGACAGGATTTAGTGACAGATCGGATATGTGGGTTGAATGAGAGAGTGGAATCAAGGATGAGGCCAAGGTTATGGAGTTGTGAGACGGGAAGGATAGCTGTGCCTTCTACAGTGATGGGAAAGTTCGGGAGAGGACAGGGTTTGGGAGGGAAGAGAAGGAGCTCTGTTTTGGACATGTTAAGTTTGAGGTGATGAGAGGACATCCAGCTAGAGATGTCTTGAAGGCAGGGGGAGATGTGAGCCTGGAGAGAGGGAGAGAGATCGGGGAGGAGCTGTAGATGGATTCTATTCCTGGGCTCTTCCACTTGTCTGCTGTGTGACCTTGGGCAAGTCACTTCACTTCTCTGGGCCTCAATACCTCAGCTGTAAAACGGGAATTGGGATTGTGAGCTCTATTTGGGACACAGACTGTGTCCAACCTGACTTGCTTGAATCCACTCCAGTTCTTAGTACAGTGCCTGGAACATAACAAGTGCTTAGCAAAAAAGAAAAAGGAGAAGGAGAAGAAGAAGAAGGAGAAGGAGGAGAAGAAGAAGGAGAAGGAGAAGAAGGAGGATAAGGAGAAGAAGGAAAAGAAGAAGAAGGAGAAGGAAGAAGAAGGAAGAAGGAGGAGAATGAAAAGAAGGAGAAGAAGAAGGAAAAGAAGAAGGAGAAGGAAGAAGGAAGGAAAAAGAAGAAGGACGGAAGGACGGAAGGACGGAAGGACGGAAGGACGGAAGGACGGAAGGACGGAAGGACGGAAGGACGGAAGGACGGAAGGACGGAAGGAAGGAAGGAAGGAAGGAAGGAAGGAAGGAAGGAAGGAAGGAAGGAAGGAAGGAAGGAAGGAAGGAAGGAAGGAAGGAAGGAAGGAAGGAAGGAAGGAAGGAAAGAAATAATTCTCTGATTCCCATATAGCCTTTGCCAGGTTTCTTTGGGAGCAGAGCTATGCTGAGCCAAGGGGAGAGCCCTAAAGAAGGAAATTGAGGATGAATGGGTTCTCAAGGACTAGAACAGTGGGCCTATTTCAAGAAATAAATTACTCCGCATGAATAAATATCACGATAATCAGAAACGACAGAACAGGAACTGGAGGGTGTTAATTTTGAGGTCGATTTATCATCAGGTTATCTCTGGAGGGGACCTGAGAAATCTGAGCGACAACATCGGTTTCTATCGAACGCCGATGCGTTTGTTGTGCATCAGGGATGGGGAGGGAAAAAATTGGAAGGAGCTGCAGAGTCAGGTAAAGACCAAGAGGTCAACAGCTGCAGTTAGTAAATGAGAGTTTAGGCCACAGCAACCGATGAATTGGAACCAGCTTCATGTCTAGTGGAGGGAGGTAATGCAGCGTGTGAGCTTGTGGATAAAGCACAGGCCTGGGAGTCAGAAGGATGTGGGTTCTAATCCCGGTTCTGCAACTTGATGCTATGTGACCACGGGCAAGTTACTTAACTTCTCTGTGCTCCAGTCACCTCATCGGCAAAATGGGGATTAAGACTGTAAACCAACCTCACGGGGGACAGGGACCGTGTCCAATCTGATTAGCTTGCATCTACCTCAGCGCTTAGAACGGTGATTGAGACGTAGTAAGCGCTTAACCAATACCATCATTATTATTATCATGATTTTTGAGGGGGAATTATCCTGACTCTGTCTCTCACCACACTCAGCAGGCCCCTGAGTGGTGGCACAGAAAGGGCAAAGAAGGCTGAGTGGGGAAGAGGCTGGTACTGCCCTTTGGGGCAGTTTGGTTGACTAGAGAGGGGTCAGTGGAGTAGGAAGGTTAATGAAACTGCCTCCGGCATTCACGTTTGGGTTTATTAAGCATCTTAGTGGCTCACAAGGGTCCAGCCTCTAAAGCCCAGGAGGATCCCTGGTGCTCATAGATATTTAGATAATTACTCGAAGTCCGGCCACTTACTAAGCAGACCTTAATGAGCTCCTCGGAGCCTTTGCGGTGTCGAGCACAATTAAGAATTTAGAAAAAAAAAATTAACGTATACCATTAATAGACCGTCGCAGCCACAAAAACATGATTGATCATAGAACAATCCTTCTAATACATACTGAATTTAGATAAAATGCAAAATACCCTTCTCTTGGTCGAGTTTGAGTCTGGGCTCTTTTCAGGGAGGCTGCCCTTAGTGGAAAGAGCAAGGGAATGGGAGTCAGGAGCACCGGATTCTTGCCCCGTTCCATCACTTGCCTGCTGTGTGACCTCGGGCAAGTCACTTAATTCTCTGTGCCTCGGGTTTCTCATCAGTAAAATGGAGATAAAGGCCTTTTCTCCCCACCTCTTGGACGGCAAGTATCGTATGGGACAGGATCTGTGTCCAGCTTGTGCTTGGCGCGTAGTAAGCGTGTAATAAATATCATGATCATGATCATTATTCGTTACCCATGGTGTTTTTATGTAAATAGAAAGGAAGATAGAGTGATAAAACTCTGACTTAACCATTCCTTCCTATGTAGTGTTTTATGATTTCAGTTCTGTTATATATTTCTGCCCTAATTGAATTGGATTAGGGTACTTGTTAAGTGCTTATTATGTGGGAAGCGCTGGACAAACTCCTGGGATAGATGCAGGATAATCAGGTCGGACACAGTCCCTGTCCAACCCGGGACTCACATTCCAAGTAGGAGGGAGTAGGATTTAATCCCCATTTGACAGATACAGTGTGGCCTAGTGGAAAGATCATGAGCCTGGGAATCTGAGGATCTGTATTTTAATCCTGGCTCCACCACTTGTCTGTCGTGTGACCTCGAGCAAGTCACTTCTCTGTGCCTCCGTCACCTCAGCTATAAAATGGAGATTAAGATTGTGAGCCTCACTTGGGACACGGACTGTGTTCTGTCTGATTATCTTTTATCGACCCCAGTGCTTAGTACAGTGCCTAGTACAGTGCCTGGCACATAGTAAGCACTTAACAAATACCATTTTAAAAAGATGAGGAAACTGAGGCACAGAACAGTGAAATGACTGTCCCAAGATCTGTTGTGGGCAGGAATTGTCTCTATCTGTTGCTGAATTGAACTTTCCAAATCACTCAGCGCTTTGCATACAGTAAGCGCTCAATAAATACGATTGAACGGATAATAATAACGTTGGTATTTGTTAAGCGCTTACTATGTGCAGAGCACTGTTCTAAGTGCTGGGGTAGATACAGGGTCATCAGATTGTCCCACGTGAGGCTCCCAGTTAATCCCCATTTTACAGCTGAGGTAACTGAGGCACGGAGAAGTGAAGTGACTTGCCCACGGTCACACAGCTGACAAGTGGCAGAGCCGGGAGTCGAACCCATGACCTCGGACTCCCAAGCCCGTGCTCTTTCCCCTGAGCCACGCTGCGAATGAATGAATGAATGAAAGATCACACAACCGACAAGTGGCGGAGTCAGAATTAGAACCCACATCCTCTGACGCCCAGGTAGGTGATCTTCCCACCGGGCCCACGTTGCCCTAGAGACCATCCCCCTGCCTGAAAACATAAAGATATTGGCAAGGGCTGTGGAAATTGCCGGTATCAGCCTGGCTTGGGCAGCCGGGGGCGGGAGTCGGCAAAACAATTAATCAATTGTATTTATTGAATGCTTACTATGCGCAGAGAACTGTAGTAAGCACCTGGGAGAGTACAATATAACAGAGCCGATAGACACGTACCTTGCCCACAACAGCTGACCTTCTAGCTTATGAGTTTACACTGCGCTGCAAGTAAACGTGCAACTCACCCGTTCATCCTGGATGTCTTTGACACTGAAGAAGGTCTGCATCAGAGCCACGGTGAAGTAGGTGAAGGCGAGTCTCTGCAGGACCCCTGGGATCCTTGCCCAGCTCCAGGACACTGTGGGGCAGAGGGAAGACAGGATGCGTGTAATAATAATAATAATAATAATAATAATAATGGTATTTTGTTAAGCGCTTACTAGGTGCCAGGCACCGTATTAGAGCCCCACGTGGGACAACCTGATTCCCCTGTGTCTCCCCCAGTGACTAGAACAGTGCTCGGCACATAGTAAGCGCTTAACAGATACCAACGTTATAGAGTGGCTTAGTGGAAAGAGCCCGGGCTTCGGAGTCAGAGGTCATGGGTTCGACTCCCGGCTCTGCCACTCGTCCGCTGTGCGACTGTGGGCGAGTCACTTCTCTGTGCCTCGGTTACCTCATCTGGAAAATGGGGATTAACTGTGAGCCTCACGTGGGACGACCTGATTCCCCCGTATCTACCCCAGCGCTTAGAACGGTGCTCGGCACGTAGTAAGCGCTTAACGAATACCAACATTATCATTATTAATTGCTGGGATGGATACAAGCGAATCGGGTTGGACGGTCCCTGTCCCACATCTCAGTCCCTGCTTTACAGATGAAAGAACTGAGGCCCAGAGAAGTCTAGTCATTTGTCCAAGGTCACACGGCAGACAAGTGATGGGGCCAGGATTGGAACCCATGCCAGTCCCAGGCTCGTGCTCTATCCACTCTGCCACGCTGCTTCATGCCATTTACACAGACCATGACCGCAGTGCCAACCAGAGGCAGCATCCACTGAAACAGCTGGCAGCAAATGCGCTGGGAGGATCACTTCGCTAAAGTCGGACATGAATCCATGGGAACCCACCCCAGTCAACGTTCATAAATTACACTTACCGTGCATCCCCTGGGACCTGGCACGATAATGAACACTTCATAATGAGAAGATACTGCTCCCTGGCTTTGCGTTCACAGTTTATTGCGTACAGGCTAAACGAAAGGGGAGGGATGAAATGTATATAGAGTATACCCAGTCCTATCTGGGTGCCCTTTACGGGCCATAATAATAATAATAATTACGGTATTTGTTAAGCAAATCCCACAGTACGGTGCCGGACACTGTACTAAGCGCTGGGGTAGATACAAGCAAATCGGGTAGGACACGGTCCCCGTCCCCCATGGGGCTCGCAGTCTCGATCCCCATTTTACGGATGAGGTAGCTGAGGCACAGTGAAGTGAAGGGACCTGCCCAAGATCACACAGCAGACAAGTGGCAGAGCCGGGATTAGAATCCACAATCTTCTGACTCCCAGGCCCACGTTCCATCCACTACACCATGCCGCTTCATACAATATCTTTATGTTTTCAGGGAGCGGAATGAATTCTGAGACAACGTGGGCCTAGTTGAAAGATTATGGTCCTGGGAGTCAGAGGACGTGGGTTCTGACTCCACCACTTGGGCAAGTCATTTCATTTTTCAAATGACTCGAACAGAGAATGACCCAGAACAGAGAAGCAGCTTGGCTCAGTGGAAAGAGCTTGGGTTTAGGAGTCAAAGGTCATGGGTTCTAATCCCAGCTCCGCCACCTGTCACCTGTGTGACTTCGGGCAGGTCACTTAACTTCTCGGTGCCTCATTTACCTCCTCTGTAAAATGGGGATTAAAATTGTGAGCCCCACGTGGGACCACCTGATTACCTTGTATCTGCCAGTGCTTAGAACAGTGCTCGGCACATAGTAAGCACTTAACAAATACCAACGTTATCATTATTTTTTTGGTGCCTCAGTTTCCTCATCTGTCAGACGGGTATTAAATCCTGCCCTCTCTCCTTCCTACTTAGAATATGAGTCTCATATGGGACAGAGACTGTGTCCAACTTGATTATCTTGCCTCTAGCCCAGCAACTTAGCCCAAGGTTCTTATAGGACCCTGTGTTAAGGAAAATTTGCAGCATAATATTCACCCTGTGTCTGACACCAAGCATCACATATATGCACATTCATTCAATAGTATTTATTGAGCGCTTACTATGCGCAGAGCACTGGACTAAGTGCTTGGAATGTACATATCAGTAACAGATAGAGACAGTCCCTGCCCTCTGACGGGCTCACGGTCTAATCGGGGGAGACGGACAGACGAGAACAATGGCGATAAATAGAATCGAGGGGATGAACATCTCATTAAAACAATAGCAAATAAATAGAATCAGGGCGATGTACAGCTCATTAACAAATTAAATAGGGTGATAAAGATATATATACAGTTGAGCGGACGAGTACGGTGCTGAGGGGATGGGACGGGAGAGGGGGAGGAGCAGAGGCAAAGGGGGGAGAAGAGGGTGTAGCTGCGGAGAGGTGAAGGGGGGCGTAGGGGGAGCAGAGGGAAAAGGGGAGCTCGGTCTGGGAAGGCCTCTTGGAGGAGGTGAGCTTGAAGTAGGGTTTTGAAGGGGGAAGAGAATCAGATTGACGGAGGGGAGGAGGGGAGGGCGTTCCGGGACCGCGGGAGGACGCGGCCCGGGGGTCGGCGGCGGGATGGGCGAGAATGGGGCACGGTGAGGAGGTGGGCGGCGGAGGAGCGGAACGTGCGGGGTGGGCGGTAGAAAGAGAGAAGGGAGGAGAGGTAGGAAGGGACGAGGGGATGGCCAGCCTTGAACCATTTCTTCTAACACTGCATTATGATGCACCTAGATAGAAGCATGTTGCTGGATGACCATAAATAACTGTGGTATTCATCAAGTGCATACTATATGCCAAGCACTGTACTAAGTACTTGTTAGATACCAGATAATCAGGTCAGGCACAGTCACTGCCCCCTCTGGGGCTCAGTCTAAGTAGAAGGAAAAACAGGCTTTGTCACTTTATTTTACAGAAAGTTGAGCTACAGAGTAGTTAAGTGACTTGCCCAAGGTCACACAGCAAGCAGATGGCAGAGCTAGGGTGACAACCCAGATCCTCTGACTCCCAGGCCCATGTTCTTTCCAAAAGGCCATGATACTTCCCTAATTCCTCAAAAACGTATTCTCTCCAAAACACATCGTCAAAACAATAATTCTGACGGAACTCAGGATATAAGCTTGGATATTGAAATACATCTTATACATATGAAACAGGAAGGAAAATTCCGCGTGTCAAAGAAGTGAGGGAAAAGAGCTCTGATATACCCGTCACTGCCTAATTCGGGAAAGTTCAAATTCCAAATCAAACTAAGGGGGCTTACTTATCTTCCACATAGATCCATCCACACTTCAATTTAGTCCTCTGGATTGGAAATGATTGGCATCACCACGATAAGACAGTCCTAATGAACCTGCCTCATGCTCTCGAGCTTTCTTCAGGTCTAACCTTTCCAGTCCCTTCTCTTCAAACAGTCGCTCAGGGCACTCGAGTGTGTGGATTATGGCAAAAAAGAGTCGGAGGTTAAATCTCGGAGCCTTCTGACCAAAGTCTCTGGGCTCCAGCTTCTTCTTGTCCGACTCTACCGGGAGAATTCCCACCAGTACATTACTGCCTTTTATTCTTAATGCATTCTCCTTCATCTTCTGTGCTGCAAGCAGAGAATGGGGACAAAAGGAATGCTTTTTAAGAGCAGTCTTTTTTCTTCTCTTTCATCCAGGGGGCTTCTGTCTGGCACGACAACGATTAGTAAAGGGCTCAAATCTAAAATGAATCTGGGGTGGGGGGGGGGGGGAGATAGTAACTCAAATCAGTGATTTGGTCCCACCAGCACTGCGAGAAGAAAGCCAACTGAACTTCTCTCCGAAGCCTCGAACGGAAGTCCATTCGCGGAGAAAGCCTAGACAGGCAAGAAGCCGCACGGCCCAGCGGATAGAGCCTGGGAGTCCGAGGATTTGCGTTCTAATGTCGACTCGGCCGTGTGCCTGCTGTGAGGCCTCGGGCAAGTCATTTAACTTCTCTGTGCCTCAGTTACCTCATCTGTAAAATGGGGATCCGATGCCTGTTCTCCTTCCTACTTAGACTGTGAGCCCCGTGCGGGACAGGGACTGTGTCTGACCTGATTATCCTATATCTTCCCCAACATTTAGGAAGAGTGCTTGGCACATGGTAAGTGCTTAACAAATACCCCAATTAACACATGATTATTATGTATCTCAACTATAAATGACATGGCTTTCACTAAAGATTGTTCTACACATCACTTTCCCTCTTGAGAGAAAATCTAAGAGATGCTGGGAGTCAAACTCTTCGCACAGTTTCCAAAGCATAAGAATTGATTGTGATGCGTCTTTATCTTATTAGGAATGGAATTTAATTCTCCTACCATCATAAGGCTTACTGATAGTCCCACTTCACATCTTTCACGTCAACACGGGGAGTGATATTATTTCCAACCGAAAGTTTCCCTAGAAATTTCTCTCTGGAATACAATTCCGTGTGGGGTAAATCGGCAGCTCGGGCTAACACCGGTGATCTTTACATGCTCTCTTTCAGTGGGGGTTGGGTCTCTAGTTCACTGTTAGGCTTGTCCAAAAAACTTTGAAATCCACATTTTGCATTCTATTTTCCTGATTCTTTCTCCGCAGTATAGCAGCATGGCCATAGTGCTGGAAAGAGCACGGGCCTGGGAGACAGGAGGACCTAGGTTCAGTCATTCATTCATTCAGTTGTGAGTGCTGGGGAGAGTACAAAAAACAGACGCATCCTCCGCCCGCATCTTTAGAGATGAGCGCGGTTTGTCAGAGTTAATCAGATTAACCTCCAGAACTATCGGCGGGGAGAACATGTTGCCTCACCTCCATGAACCCAATAACAATTATTTAATATTATTATTATATTTGTAAGTGTTTACTGTGTGTCAAACACTATTCTGACTGCTGCGGTAGAGACAAGTTAGGTTAGTCCGTTAGTGACCCACATGGGGGTCACTGTATAAGTAGGAGAGAGAGTAGGTGTTGAATCTCCATTTTATAGGCAACTGAGGCACAGAAAAGTTAAGTGACTTGCCAGAGGTCACACTGCAGGCAACTGGCAGAGCCAGGGATGGAACCCAGGTGCTCTGACTCCCAGGACAGTGCTCTTTTCACCGGGCCATGCTGCTTCCTCGATTGTCAGGCAAATAGGACTCCATCATGACCAGAGATATGTCACCTCACCACATTGGTAAGGTTGACAATGAGGCTGGAACTGAAATAAACAAAAGGAAATACATCACACAGCAGATTTCTTTGCCAGAGGAAGTTCCGCAGGCAAAACAGACTGGTGAATTCAAAAGGGGTTTGGAAAAACTCACGGATGGCAGTCTATAATGAGTTTCTAAAGGGAGACTCAAGAATATAAAGGAGAAAAAAATGGAGATAGTATCCCAATAAATATTGAAATGTAGGTTTAGGAGAGCATTTCTATGCTACGGTGCTTCCAGTGACAACGTATGGCTCTGAAATCTAGACAGTGAAAAAGTAAGATAGAAAGAACATCAACTGTTTTAGAGCAAATGAAACCAAAATGGTCTTGGGAAGGCCAAATAACTCAGGTTAGAATATTTTGGACACGTAATCAAGAGGACTAATTCTCAGAAGAAGACACTAATGCTAGGAAAAGCCCAGGGAAAATGAGGAAGAGGCAGACCGGCAGCTAGATGGATAGAGACCATAACCACGATAACAGAAAAACCATTAGGAAGCCTGCAGATTATGGCAGAGGACAGGACTTCCTGGAGAAAGTATATCCATGGAGTCGCAATGGATCGGAAGCGACTCGACTGCAGTTAATAATAATCTAAACTCAGTAAGCGCTCAATAAATACGATTGATTGAATGAATAATAATAATAATAATTAGGAGAGCAAGTCTCACCCACAATTCCTTATACTCTAGCAGGGGAAACAGGCATTAAAATAAATCACAGGCAGGGAAAGCAACTGACTAGAGAAATATATACAGAGTGTTTAGGTGGTATGGACTCAAGTTCATGGATGATGCAGTAGGGAGGGAAAATAGGATGGGGAGTTGAAAGGTTAGTCAGGGAAGTCTTCTTCAAGATGGGGAGAGATAGACGTCTATCAGATAGGAAGGGAGGGAGTTCCAGGCAAAAGGTAAGAGTGAGGAACAGTGAATATGTGGGTGTTAGAGAAGTGAAGTGTGCAAGCTGGGTTGTAGTGGGAGAGGAGAAAGGATTAGTAGGGGAGAGAGAACTGATTGAGTTTCTTAGCGCCAATGATCAGGAATTTCTGTTTGACTCAGAGCTGGATGGGCAACCATTGGAAGTTTGCGATGATTGGTGAGACGCGCAGAATGATATTTTCAAAAAAGGATCGAGGCAACCCGGTAAAGTAGGCACCGGAGAAGGGCAAAGCTGGAGGCAGGGAGGTCAGTGAGGAGGCCGAAGCAGTAGCTGAGACAGGATACGATATATTTTGGACCAGTTTAGTGAGGGTTTGGATGGAGAGGAAGGGTCGGATGTTGGAGATGCTATTAAGATAGAGTGGACAGGATTTCGTTCAATGAATATGTGGGTTGGAAAGAGGGATATAATGAAGAATAATTCTCAGGCGGTAGTTTCGTGAGTCAGGGAAGATGGCGGTGATGAGAAAGTTGTCGGGAGGAGAAGGTTTGGATAAGAATTTGAGCAGTTTCGTTTTAGACATGCTGAGTTTGAGGGGCCAGTGGGAAATCCAAGTAGAGAAGGAGCGTGGCCTAGTGGGTAGAGCATGGGCCTAAGAGTCGCAAGGACCTGGGTTCTAATCCTGGTTCTGCCTCATGTCTGTTGGGTGACCTTAGGCAAGTCACTTCACTTCTCTGGGTCTCAGTTACCTCATCTGTAAAATGGGGATTAAAAGTGTGAGCCCCACGTGGGACAGGGGACTGTGTCCAACCTGCTTAGCTCGTATCCACCCCAAGCGCGTAGTGGGTGCTTGACAAGTACCATAATTAGTATTATCATTATTATTAGATGTCCTGAAGGCAGGAGGAAATTCAAGGTGGCTGAGAAGAAGAGACGTTGAGCCGGAGAGGTCGATTTGAGAATCTTCTGTGTAGATTTGGTGGTTGAAGTCACAGAAGCGAATGAGTTCCCGAAGGAATAGCTGAAGACTAGAAGGGGATTCAGAAGGCTGCAGGACTATCTGTTGGCTTCCTCCAGTAAAAGTCTCTGAACCTCCACGTGATGCAGACGTAGTGCGGCCTAGTGCATAGACCACTGACCTGGGAGTCAGAAGAATCTGGGTTCTAATCCCGGCTCCACCACTCATCTACTGTGTTACCTTGGACGAGTCACTTCACTTCTCAGTTCCTCTGTGCCTCACTTCCTCATCTGTAAAATGGGGATTAAGACTGTGAGCCCCACATGGGACAGGGACTGGACCCAACCCTATTTGCTCGTATCCATCTCAGAGCTTAGTACAATGCCCGGCACACAGTAAGCGCTTTCCAGAGGCTCAGTGGAAAGAGCCCCGGCTCGGGAGTCAGAGGTCAGGGGTTCAAATCCCCGCTCAGCCGCTTATCAGCTGTGTGACTTTGGGCAAATCACTTAACTTCTCTGTGCCTCAGTTACCCCATCTGTAAAATGTGGATAAAGACTGTGAGCCCCACGTGGGACAACCTGATCACCTTGTACTAATAACGTTGGTATTTGTTAAGCGCTTACTATGTGCCGAGCACTGTTCTAAGCGCTGGGGTAGATGCGGGGTCATCAGGTTGTCCCACGTGAGGCTCCCAGTTAATCCCCATTTGACAGATGGGGTAACTGAGGCCCAGAGAAGTGAAGTGACTTGCCCACGGTCACACAGCTGACGAGTGGCAGAGCCGGGATTCGAACTCATGACCTCTCACTCCCAAGCCCGTGCTCTTTCCCCTGAGCCACGCTGAGTGTATCTTCCCCGGCGCTTAGAACAGTGCTTCGCACATAGTAAACGCTTAACAAATGGCATCGTTATTATTTCCAAATACCAGAGTTATCGCTTTGATTATTAGCGTGGCCAAAGCTGCCCTTCAACAGGCTTAATTCTTCTGGCTTTATACGTAGCCATTTAAGGGCAGAAAACCATTGTGTTAAATCTGTTCCTTAACAGGTTTAGATCCACCGGGGAAAATACTGGTCAGGTTAGCCAGCCGTTCATTTCAATAGGGATGGTGCCTCTTGGAAAGCGAGGTATAAGATTTCCCACTTTCCATCCTATTAACCAATTTCTATCAGATTGTCTTAGGATTCTATCCTATTAGTATTGGGATTGGATAGTGTGATCCATAACAGAGCCTCTATTTCATCACTCTAGGGGGCCCGAGGAAGAGGGAAGAGAAGATGGAGCGCCGGGCCCACCGTCTCTAGCAGATCCAACTCACTTATAACAGCCCCAGGGACGGGTCCGAGAGCAACGAGAACGGCAAACCCTTGAAAGAAACCACCGCAAGGCGGGCAGTCCCCCAGCTCCTGTTACCCAGCAGCTCCGTGCCCGTTGCCTTACGCTCCGTAGACGTGATCCCCGGCAGTAGTACCCATTTTTGTTTCGCTTTCACAGACCATCCGATTGTATATAAATCGAAGTACATGGAATCCAAGCGCTTTCAATACCCACCATAAGTAGGAAGCGGAGAGATGGTGAATTTTGGTTCAAGACGGGTTATTTGGGTGGGGTCTTATTGTCTGTACGTCGGAAAGTAAATTATTTGTTGGTTTTTTTCAATCCTATTTACTGAGCCCTTACTGTGTGCAGAGCACTGTACTAAGGGCTTGGAAATAATGTTGGTATTTGTTAAGCGCTTACTAAATGCAGAGCACTGTTCTAAGCGCTGGGGGAGATACAGGGTCATCAGGTTGTCCCACGTGAGGCTCCCGGTCTTAGTCCCCATTTTACAGATGAGGTAACTGGGGCACAGAGAAGTTAAGTGAGTTGCCCACCGTCACACAGCTGCCAAGTGGCAGACCTGGGATTCGAACCCATGACCTCCGACTCTCAAGCCCGGGCTCTTTCCGCTGAGCTGTGCTGCTTCTCTAAAAGTACCGCTGAAAAGTACTGAAAAGCGCTGAAAAGTACTACTAAACGTACTGCTGAAAGGACAGTTCAGCAACAGATCACAGGCTCACAGTCTAGAAGGGGGGGATCCCTGCCCAACAACAGACTCATAGTCTTGAAGCGAGGGGAGAGAGACATCAAAACAAGTAAATAGGCACTCTGTTCCTCCTATCCCATAGTTTTTCCTAAAAAGGGTCACTGATGGCCCTGAACATGTCTACTCAGATAATTCTGGGATCTGGCCCAGATGGAAGGGTTGCCCTTAGTGTCGCAGAAACGGAACCACATTTTCCCCGAAGACAGATATCTGTAACATCTTCTTTTCACAAGTCAGAAACCACCGGGTCCCTAAGCATCAAAATAGAAACCATTAGCGCACTGCACTCGCATTCTTGATTTGGGTCGGTAAATGGGGTAGGCATTTGCGATTCGATGCCTGGAAGAAACGGCAAATGGGCAAAGTGGATCCAAACAATACCTATCGGGGTGAGGATGGAGAGAAATCCATAAAACACTTGATTCCCTGATTTGGAAAGGGGGATATTGGTCAGAATCTTACAATAATCATGTTGCTATTTGTTAAGCGCTTACTATGTGCAGAGCACTGTTCTAAGCGCTGGGGTAGATACGGGGTAATGAGGTCGTCCCACGTGAGGCTCCCAGTCTTCATCCCCATTTTCCAGAGGCGGTAACTGAGGCCCAGAGAAGTGAAGCGACTCGCCCACAGTCACACAGCTGACCGCTGGCGGAGCCGGGATTCCAACTCATGACCTCTGACTCCCAAGCCCGGGCTCTTTCCACTGAGCCATGCTGCATGGGAAGAGAGAGTTGGAGGATAGTTACGGTAGCTCAGAGCTGGAAGGGATAAGAAGAAGAAGAAGAATGATAATAGTAGTAACGGTGGTATTTGTTAAGTGTTTACTATGCAGCAGGCACCGTTCTAAGCCCCGGGAAAGAGAAAAGATAATCGGGTTGGACACAGCCTTGAGGGGATAGGTGGTCCACCTTCCTGCCCTCTGGATTCCCAAGTGGCTTCCCTTCCAAGGCCTAGCGGAATCTGGCCCTTCGAGCTTCTGAGAACGGGTAAGATTAGGTGCGTTCAGTCCACTGAGGCCGGAATCATTCTCTCTCCCAAATGACAGGGAATACCGTAACCTTAAATATACACTCACTACACACATCCTCATATTTTGTCATACATATTTTATGAGACCATCTTGCTGATTATGTGGATTGATAAGACTTGCTTACAGTCAGTGTCATTTCTAAATTCAAAAGTCCAACGAGTCTGATCAGCTCCGCTCGTCTCGAGGGGACGGGCTGGGTAAATCGATCTGAACCTCGACGAGAGAATCGGTCTCCAAGCAGCATCCGCTCACTGCTGACCGGGCTTCCCCAAACCTATCGATTCAGGAGGGGCTGAGAAAGGCCAAAGTTTTTGACGAGTGATGGGCCAACCTTCTTTACCGTCAACTACAGAAAGAGGGAATGGAAAGTTCTCATGGATTCTTCCACTCTGGAAAACTTGTTCTGTGAGTCTAACCACATATTGACCTTGGTCTGAAGAGCCCTCTAAGGCACCGGCTCCAGTTACGGACTGATTCGATTTGGACTCGGAGGACTCCGCCGGATGTGTGAATATTTGAGTTGCTCATCAAGTGGACATCTTTGAATGAGTCCTTGATGGGCATCTGTAAAGCAGCTATTTAACTGACTGACAGGCAACACTCCGGGCTGGAAAGCCGGGTCGCGGCATTTAGCGTGATTTGTTCGGGTAAAGATTTGAATTTGATTTCTGGTAACCAGTACATTTCGTATCGTGTATTCGGGAAGCATCAAGAGCAGGAAAGGTGCTGTTCAGGGAAGAAAAGCAGCCAATTACGACCTATATCAAAGAGGGAGCTTTACCCTGAAGAATCAGAAGAAAGAACTGTTCTTTTCCCTGGGGGGGAAAAAGAAAGGTAGGATTTGTTCTGCATTCATTTTCTCCTTTGGCTCTCAAGCACACTTGAAAAATTTCACTCTTCCCACATTTTAAAATCACAAAGCTCGATGCTAACCAGGTCCTAGAGTGCCATCTCTTCACCACTCCCTGGAAAAAAGAGAGGTTGGATTGAACAGCCGGTAAAGAAAAAGGACAAAGGGCTGCAAAAACACCACTGACCTCTCCAAACATCTCCAACACCAAGAGGATTCTCCTAGGATTATGTGGAAATCAGACACCGGCAAACAGCCCGGTAATGGGGGGCGGGGGTCAGCCTGATGAACCCAGTCTCCAGATCTGATTATTGTCACTAAAAGTATCACCAGATTTAAGTAAACCAAATTAGGGAACCGTTCTCGCTAGAAGCAGCCAAGTACTAATGGCTAGTTGGTCTCATCCTCCGGCACCTGGCCCCACCACCCTGACACGCTGGAACTGGCTTGTGTTGCCGGTAAATGTCCTGCCCCTGACCACTAGAACCCCACCTTCCTGGAAAATGCACAGAGGAGGAATCTTCTAGTGAACGTTTCTCTCTAGAGTGGAGGGTGAAATCCTGGTTAAGAATAGGTTTAAAGTTGACCGGCTCCACTCCCCACTCGAATTATCCTCAGTCTTTCGTTCATCCGGTTCCGAAGCCAGCAGTGTGGCTCCATGCATAGAGCATGGGCCTGGAAGTCAGAGGGACCTGGGTTCGAGCAGCATGGCTTAGTGGAAAGAGCCCCGGCTTGGGAGTCGGAGATCGGGAGTTCTAGTCGCGGCTCTGCCACCCGTCTGCTGTGTGACCCTGGGCAAGTCACTTACCCTCTCTGTGCCTCCGTTCCCTCATCTGGAAAAGGGGGATTAAGTCTGTGAGCCCCACTTGGGACAACCTCATGACCTCGTCTCTACCCCGGTGCTTAGAACAGTGCTCGGCACATAGTAAACGCTTCAGAAATACCGACATTATTATTATCATTCTAGTCCCAGCTCTGCCACCGGTCTGCTGTGTCGGCTTAAGCAAGTCACTCTACTTCTCCGGACCTCAGTTACCTCATCGGTAAAATGGGGATTAAGAGTGCGAGCCCCATGTGGGACAGGGACTGTGTCCGACCTGATTAACTTGTATCTACCCTGTTGCCTAGAGCAGTGCTTGGCACATAGTAAGCGCTTAGTAATCATAACAGTATTTGTTAAATGTTTACTATGTGCCAGGCACTGTACTAAGAAAATCGGGATGGACCCAGTTCCCGTCCAACGTGGGGCTCACGGTCTCGGTCCCCATTTTACGGATGCGGTAACTGAGGCAAGGAGAAGTGACTGGCCCAAGGTCACACAGCAGACAAGTGAGAAGCAGCGTGGCTCAGTGGAAAGAGCACGGGCCTTGGAGTCAGAGGTCATGAGTTCGAATCCCGGCTCGGCCACTCGGCAGCCGTGTGACTGTGGGCGAGTCGCTTCGCTTCTCTGTGCCTCAGTTCCCTCATCCGTGAAAAGGGGATTAAGACCGTGAGCCCCACGTGGGGCAACCTGACTCCCCTGTGTCTACCCCAGCGCTTAGAAACGGTGCTCTGCACATAGTAAGCGCTTAACCAATACCAACACTATTATTATTACAAGTGGAGGAGCTGGGATTAGAATCGAAGACCTTCTGAGTCTCCCGGTGCTCTAACCGCTGAGTCAATTACGATCGACTGAGTGACGGGCAGCGCTTACAGGGTCCGTCCGAGGGGCCGCAATTCAGAAGGAAGACCCCGATGATCATTAGACCCCCGTGCTCTAACCACTGAGCCACGTTGCTTCTCCAGCACCAAGTGCTTGACAAGTACCATAGCTACCCAGAAAGGACTCCGTCGTCCCTCCCGCGCACCCGGCGGTGAAATTAAATCCTTAGAGGAGATCCTCGCTCTTCTCCCCTTCTAGCTCCCTACCTCCTGCCCACCCATTCCCTTTAAGAGTTGAGTCCCGTGGCAGAGATCATAGCGTGAGACCTTCAGTACAAAGAAATTCATATTCCCCCATATAATGTTCACGAGGCTCGTTACTCACTCTCCACAAAATCAGATCCATCTCCACGTTCAGATCACGTAGTTCCACCATCACTAATAAACCCCCCCCTTTTCCTCTGCTCCTCCTCCCCTCCCCCTCACCCCGACTCCCTCCCTCTGCTCTACCCCTCTCCCCTCCCCACTGCAGCGTGGCTGAGGGGCAAGAGGCCCGGCTTGGGAGTCAGGGGCCATGGGTTCGAATCCCGCACCTGCCACTCGTCAGCTGGGTGACCGTGGGCAAGTCACGTCACTTCTCTGGGCCTCAGTTCCCTCATCTGGAAAACGGGGATTAACCGTGAGCCTCACGTGGGACGACCCGATGACCCCGTATCTCCCCCAGCGCTTAGAACAGTGCTCTGCACACAGTAGGCGCTTAACAAATACCAACATGATTACTGTGTATATATGTACATATTTATTATTCTATTTATTCTATTAATGATGCGTATATGCCTATAATTCTATTTATTTATATCGATGTTATTGATGCCTGTTTTTACTTGTTTTGCTGTCTGTCTCCCCCTTCTAGACTGTGAGCCCGTGGTCGGGTAGGGATTGTCTCTGTTGCTGAATTTTATTTTCCAAGCACTTAGTACAGTGGTCTGCTCACAGTAAGCGCTCAATAAATTGAATTGAATGAATAATAATAATAATAATGTTGGTATTTGTTAAGCGCTTACTATGTGCAGAGCACTGTTCTAAGCACTGGGGTAAACACAGGGGAATCAGGTTGTCCCATGTGGGACTCACAATCTTAATCCCCATTTTACAGATGAGGGAACTGAGGCACAGAGAAGTTAAGTGACTTGCCCACAGTCACACAGCTGACAAGTGGCAGAGCTAGGATTCGAACTCATGAGCCCTGACTCCAAAGCCCGTGCTCTTTCCACTGCGCCACGCTGAATGAATGAACTAATGGCTTCACAAGTCCCCGCCTGCCTTCTTTCTTGGGAGACAAAAGCTTCTTGAAAGTAAACATCCTGTGTTTCACTTCTTCAAATCCCGGCTCAGCGGCTCGTCAGCTGTGTGACTTTGGGCAAGTCACTTCACTTCTCTGTGCCTCAGTTACCTCAACTGTAAAATGGGCATTAAGACTGTGAGCCCCACGTGGGACAACCTGATCACCTTGTATCCTCCCGGTGCTTAGAACAGTGCTTTGCACATGGTAAATGCTTAACAAATGCCATTATTAATTAATTAATTAATTTCCCAAACCCTTAGTACAGTGCTTTGCAGCCCATAGAAACTCAGTGAATTCCACGATCAATGGAAGGGTCCCAAACCCTACCCAGCAATGAAGCCCATTGATTATTATTAATAATAATAATAATACTACTACTTAAGTGCTTACTATGTGCCAAGCCCCGCTCTAAGCACTGGGGTAGACACAAGCTAATCAGGTTGGACACAGTCCCTGTCGTACATGAGGCTCACACTCTTATTCCCCATTTCAGGGGATCAGGGAAGCAGGGAAGCAGCGTGGCTCAGTGGAAAGAGCCTGGGATTCAGAGTCAGAGGTCATGGGTTCGACTCCCGGCTCTGCCACTCGTCAGCTGTGTGACGGTGGGCAAGTCACTTCACTTCTCTGGGCCTCAGTTACCTCATCTGACAGATGGGGATTACCTGTGAGCCTCACGGGGGACGACCTGATGACCCTGTATCTCCCCCAGCGCTTAGAACAGTGCTCTGCACGTAGGAAGCGCTCAACAAATGCCAACGTTATTATTTCACAACGAGGTAACCGAGGCACAGAGAAGTTAAGTGACTTGCCCAAGGTCACACAGCAGACAGGCGACGGAGCCGGGATTAGACTCCAAGTCCTTTCGACTCGCGGGCCCGTGCTCTAACCACTGAGCCACGCAGCTCCTCAGTACGGGCAAAATTCAAACTACCCAGTTGTCGAGTTGAGAGCTGCTAGGATACTCTTTTCAATTTCCAAGATCTCCATCTTCTTCCCTTAGTTTTCAGCAAGGTGAGAAAGCCTGGCTAGTTGAACAGATGAAGGACGTTCAATCGTATTTACTGAGCGCTTATTTTGTGCGGAGCGCTGTCCTAAGCGCTTGGGAAGTACAGTTCTTCATCCCCGCCCCCCCCCAGCCCCACCACACTTACGTATATATCTGCAATTTTTAAATTTGTAATAATGTTCGCCTCCCCCTCTAGACTCTTAGCTCACTACGGGCCGGGAATATGACTGTTGCAGTGGGCTGCGTTCTCCCAAGCACTTAGCACAGCGTTCTGCACGTAGTAAGCACTCGATGATTACGATCGACTGAGTGACGGGCAGCACTTACAGGGTCCATCCAAGGGGCCGTAATTGAGAAAGAAGAGCCCGATGATCATTAAGACGGCCGTCCTCCAGGTCAGCTTCCGCAGGAGCTGCACGCGGTTCACTCCTCTCCTGCGCATGGCGTAGAAGGCCAGGGCCACAGAAGTCCCAAGGATGAAGACAAACCTAGACAAACCAGAGAAGCGGCGTGGCTCAGGGGAAAGCGCCCGGGCTTGGGAGTCCGGGGTCATGGGTTCGAATCCCCGCCCCGCCAGCTGTGTGACCGTCGACAAGTCGCTTCACTTCTCTGTGCCTCGGTTCCCTCATCTGGAGAATGGGGATTAAAAACCGTGAGCCTCACGTGGGCCGACCGGATTACCCTGTATCTCCCCCAGCGCTTGGAACGGGGCTCTGCACGTAGTCAGCGCTTAACAAATACCGACGTTATTACTGTTATTACCTAGGACCAAAGGGAAGACGCTCAGAACGACGCGGGAATGCCCACTCGTTCGTCTTATCCTACATGCAGCTGGACGCTTTAGGATAGGTTTACTGAGCAGATACAACTTGTCCCCTCACTTGGTGCTCTTCAGGAAACATGGAATGGATAGAAATCCGCCAACCTCACCTCTCTGATTGAGAGAGAGGAGAAAAAGAGAGCGAGAGAGGGGGACAGAGCCAGAGAGGAAGAGAGGGAGGGAAGGAGAGTGCAGCTCTTGCAGCGCTCAGTTCTGTAAGAACAGCTCACGCATTAAAAGAAACGAGGGTTCTTGGGGAAACTGGCCGACCGTTACCATCATCGCTCACTTCTTCTCCAGAAAAGCCCCTTCTTTTGGTTTTCTTTCCATTCAACCACTGCCAGCACTTATTTGCCCGCTGGAGTGTTTGTAAGGAGCCGGTCACCGTTACTTTAGGGCACAGGCAGATGGTCACGATGGGTTAGAGGGCCGGGCCTCAGCCGAAGCGGTGTATTCCAAGCTCCGAACCGAATGGTTGAGAGATGGTGAGGGGATTTAGGGGGAGGGAAGGACAAAAACTACGCTGCACGACACTGAGGAAATAGGAGCCGGTTTGCCTACATTTTCCTGAAGCCACTGGGGCATCCTGGGAGGAGTCTCATCCACCTAACAAGAAAAGAACAACGAATTCTCTTCTCCTATGGGTTCTAATTAATAATGTTGGTATCTGCTAAGCGCTCACTATGAGCGCTGTCCTAAGCGCTGGGGGAGATAGAGGGTAATCAGTTTGTCCCACGCGGGGCTCACGGTCTTAATCCCCATTTTGCAGATGAAGTAACTGAGGAACAGAGAAGTTAAGGGACTTGCCTAAGATCCCACAGGGGACAAGTCGTGGTGTCAGAATTAGAACCCAGGTCCTACTACCTCTCGGGCCTGTGTTCCGTCCACTAGGCCGCACTGCTTTTCCACTCTCATCAAGACAGACTCCCCCCAGTTCCTGCCTCCGCCTCACCGCTGGACTCTGTGCCGGGCAGCCGCGGCAGGACTTCCAAGGAAGCCAACAGGTCCAGGAACGGTGCCTTAAATTTCTAGATTTGACTGCTGCTCGCGCTGTTGGTTCTATTCCAAGGATGTCTGCCTCGGTGGGAATGTGTCTGTAGGATTGAGTGACTGAATAGGTGCGTATATGTGCGTGCACACGTGCGAATGTGTTGTGTTTCCCCAACGGTTTAAAATATTCGAGTGATTTAACATTTATTTAGCACTTCTGAGTCCCGGGAGACACACGAAATAATCGGATCCGATACAGGGCTCATATTTATCGCTATTGTTCTCGTCTGCCCGTCTCCCCCGATCAGACCGTAAGCCCGTCAAAGGGCAGGGATCATCTCCGTTACCGATTTGTCCGTTCCAAGCGCTTAGTACAGTGCTCTGCACATAGTAGGCGCTCAATAAATACTATTGGATGAATGCATGAACAGAATGTAAACTCCCGCGGGCAGAGAATGTGCGCTATATTTCTGTCGTGCTTTCCCAGATGCTCAGTACGGTGTACGGCATCAAGTTGGGACTCAATAAATACCATTTTACGGAACTGCTTCTACTAGAGAGGCAGTGTGGTTTAGTGGGAAGAGCACGGGCTTGGGAGTCGGAGGCGGTGGGTTCCAATCCCGGCTCCTCCACACCAGCCGTGTGACTGTGGGCAAGTCACTTCACTTCTCCGAGCCTCAGTGACCTCATCTATAAAACGGGGATTAACTGTGAGCCTCACGCGGGACGACCTGATCGCCCTGTATCTCCCCCAGCGCTTAGAACGGTGCTCGGCACATAGTAAGCGCTTAACAAATACCGACATGATTATTATCATTACTATTAATCCTCATTTTACAGATGAAGCAACTGAGGCACAGAGAAGCGCAGTGACTTGTCCGAGGTCACCGAGAGGACATACGGCGGAGCCGGGATTAGAATCTAGGTCTTTCTGACTCCCAGGCCCGTGCTCCAGCCGCTAAGCTGTGCCGCTTCTCGCTGCTTATTATTCCCTAAGACCGTGAGCCCCGAGGGTTCTGTATCCACCCCGGTGCTTAGCGCAGTGCTCGGCCCATATTTCGCGGTTAACGGAGACCGCCGTTATGAGTGCAGTCGGGGTGAGGGATAGGTCAGAAAGAGTTTGAGACTAGGAAAAATTCAAACAAGCTATCTGGGAACGAGAAAATATCTGATTAGAGACTCCAGAAGCTGAATGGCCTAGAGGAAAGAGCACAGGCCTCGGAGTCAGAAGACCAGTTTTCTAATCCCCGCTCTGCCACTTGGTTGCTCTAAGACCTTGGGCAAGTCACTGAATTGATTTCTCTGGCCCTCAGTTTCCTCAACCGTAAAGTGGGAATTCAATTCCTGTTCTCCCTCCTATTTAGACTGTGAGCCCCAAGTGGGAAAGGGACTGTGTCTAATCTGATTAACGGGTACTTCCCCACGCTTAGAACAGTGCTTGACACATGGTAATCACCTAACTTTCATTCTGTTAATGAAATGTACATCGCCTTGATTCTATTTATTGGCTACTGCTTTAATGAGATGTTCATCCCCTCGATTCTATTTATTGCTATTGTTCTCGTCTGTCCGTCTCCACCGATTAGACCGTGAGCCCGGCAGAGGGCGGGGACTGTCTCTGTTACCGATTTGTACACTCCAAGCGCTTAGTACAGTGCTCTGCGCATAGAAAGCGCTCAATAAATACTATTGAATGAACTTAACTAATAATAGTAATAATACCCCCATACACCAGATTCTCTGTCTGCAAATTCCCGGTCTCCCAGCCAAGAAGAGCCATTCGGAAGAGCAAATCATCCCAGCATTTCAGTTTGGAGTATCAAAAAGCCATAAACGGCAATTGTTTTCCCAGAAATAGTAGATATTTCAACAGCCAGAATCAGAAAGCCAGACTGAGCAACCAGCATCCGTAGAAGACTTCTCCTCCTCCCACAGTCCCTCCCTCCTTCCACACACCTCTTTCCACTCATTCAGGCCTTCTCTTTTATTTTTTCGCCTCAAAGGTTAAAAAGAAAAAAAAAATCCTTTATAATGGGGTTTATTTAGACCTCCCTGCTTTAAGTAAGCAATTTTTAATCTATCACATACATTCCTGAAATGTATGTCTCGATGTTAATGGGCTGTAAAGTGGGTAATCATTTTCTTACTGACCTCTTCAATCAGATTAGATCATATTATTGACCACGCTGTTTGTTTTATAACCACAATCGCATTGTGGAGGAACAGCTCCTGCAACTTGCACATTTGTTAGTGCCCATTAAGGGAAAGGATGACAGGTCTGCATATTTGGCAATTTTTTTTTTCAAATGATTTTTTCCCCCCTCCCTCCCCATCTCCTCAAACTGGAAGCTTTCCCGTCTGCATCTTGAAGCCATCTTTTCCCATCTCTCTGGGCCCCCCTTGGGTTTGCGGAGAACATCTGCACGGCGATTGGACCAACCGAGTCCAAATTTCGCAAGGGTTTCGCTTGGAGTTTGTTTCGGAGCAGTTCCTGCCAACGGCTCACATTAAGTCCACTCCGGCCGCCCCGGGGGCTCTCACGGATTCAACTTCCTACCGTCGCCTCCCTCATCTTCTTTCTGTGGGCCACGGGACCTCGGGTCGCGAATGTTATCAAATGATCATAATAATTGGATTTGTTAAGCAGCATGGCTCAATGGAGAGAGCACGGGCTTGGGAGTCAGAGGTCGTGGGTTCTAATCTCAGCTCCGCCACCCGTCAGCTGTGTGACTTTGGGCAAGTCACTTAACTTCTCTGTGCCTCAGTTCCCTCATCTGTAAAATGGGAATTAAGACTGTGAGCCTCACGTGGGACAACCTGATTACTTTGTAACCCCCCCTCCCCCCCAGCAGTGCTTAGAACAGTGCTTGGCACGTAGCATTTAACAAATACCATCATCATCGTCATCGCTTACTTTGTGCCGGGCACTTTACTAAGCTCTGGGGTGGATACAAGAAAATCAAGTTTGTCACAGTCCCAATCTCCATTTTATAGATGAGGTGAACTGAGGCCCAGAGAAATGAAGCAAATGGTGGCGCTGGGATTAGAATCCATGACCTTCTGACTCACAAGCCCGTGCTCTCCCCACTATACCATGCTGCTTCTCTTACACCAAGTTGCTTAAAGGATCCCCTGCCTCTGGCTCGGCCACTTGTCTGCTGTGACTTTGGGCGAATCACTTCACTTCTCTGGGCCTCAGTTACCTCATCTGTAAAACGGGGCTTAAGGCCGTGAGCCCCATATGGGACAACCTGATTACCTTGTATTCATTCATTCATTCAATCATATTTATTGTATCTACTCCAGAGCTTAGAACGGTGCTCGGCACGTAGTAAGCGCTCAACAAATGCCACTATTATCATTATCAGCTACTCTAGGGCTAAACGGTCTCCCGACTTACTGGCTCGTTTGCCGGGCCGTTCACCGATTCTCATTACAGGCCCTCAGTTGCCATCTCTGCGGGCGTTACGGCCTGACGGTCTGCCTTAGGTCGCAAGCCCCTATAAGGGCAGGGACCACCTGGGAACAGTGCCCTTTGGAGAAGGTCCTATTCAATGCCAAGAGTTATCGGCGGTAAAATGAGAGCAGCAGCAGTACAATTGTCCCCTTTCCCACAGAGAATGGTGAATCTGAGCCAGAAATAGCCTCCAGGAGACCTAATCCTCTCCACTGTGGGTCTCCTTAGTCTGGGAATGTCCCGTCTAACCCTTCCTTGTTGAAGTTATACCGTCTGTGTCTCTTATCTCTCTCCATTTGATTTTCCCTTTCGAAATGTAATATTTCAAGCTCGCCTGAGGCAGATCAGCTACTTTGGGTGATGATAGCTCTCTCTCTCTCTCTCACACACACACAAAATTAAACCATAGAGCCTGCCGTCATAAGAGTCTGTGGCTTGCATTAAGGTGGACCCTTTGATAATAAGGAGGAGTGAGGTCTGGCGGAAAGAGATCGAAGAAGTTGGTTTCGTCTGCCCAACATCCAAGACCTAATCTACTCTCTGGACTGTAAACGTAGGTGGGCCAAGAACCAACAGATATGAATTCTAAAACCCTAGGAGATGAAGATGCAAAGGAGGTGCAACTAATTCACCAGCTAATTATTTGATCTAAAAACAGAATTACAGCGTAACTTCAAAGGATGCAACATAAAAATGTCAACTTAGTTGCTTCCATGTGATCCTCTGATGATCTAACATCAACTCACTTTTTTATCAGTTGAGTCCTGCAAGTGGAAAGAGAGGGCTTCAGAGGTTAGGAGAAAGGAGGTCCTGAGAAAGAAGTGATTTGCCCCAAACCATATGGAGAGGGAACTCTAGGGTAGATACAAAGTAATCAGGTTGGACACAGTCCCTGTCCCACACGGGGCTCATAGTCTGAGGAGAAGGGATAACTGAAAATCTCCATTAAACAGACGAGAAGACGAGGCCCAGCGCTTAGAACAGTTTGTGACATATAGTAAATGCTTAACAGATACCACAAAAAAAAAGATAATCCTCCCTCTAAAGTGGAGGGAGCCTACTGATCAGAACTGATGGTTTCCTCAGGAGAAAACTAAAAGTCCCCAGGAGACCAGCCACAGGAGAGCAACTCCAGTTTCAACTGCTTGTTTGGAAATGAACAATTCCTCCTGCACTTTAAACAGTGGCACAGCCATAAATCTCCCGGGATGCCAAACCAGGCCCATTCCCAACTGGAAATATCTGTAGATCACAACAGCCTCTACATATTTTTTAATGTCCACTTGGGGCAAACACCAGACACACTTATTATGTTTTGCTATCAGTAGCATATTGATGTGCCAAAGCCAATTCTTCTACCCTCCAGCCCTTCACTCAGTGATAAGTAGCTCTGTTTTCAGACCAGAAATACCCTCTAACTGCATTATCTAAACTACTCTCCAAACATGAAATCCCCTTAGCTCTAAGGACATTTTGAGCCTCTGCCGTTTTTCTCCAATGTTGCCAAGGCTCTCAGTTTGTCAACTGCCTGTGCCGAAATCTCCATTCGGGGCTCTGAAAGAAAATCAAGCTTAGCTCGTTTTTCTGCTTCTGCTTTTCATCTGAAGAGTAAACATTCCGGTTTAGAAATCGAATGACCGTGTTACTGATGCGTAAAGTAGTTGAGTTGTTTCTGTACCTGTTCTGAAGTTGTTTCTAAAGACTAAGGGACACATATTATAATGTTGGTATTTGTTAAGCGCTTACTATGTGCCAAGCACCGTTCTAAGCGCTGGAGTAGATACAGGGTAATCAGGTTGTCCCACGTGAGGCTCACAGTTAATCCCCATTTGACAGATGAGGTAACTGAGGCCCAGAGAAGTGAAGTGACTTGCCCACCGTCACCCAGCTGACAAGTGGCAGAGCCGGAATTCGAACTCATGACCGCTGCCTCCCAAGCCCGTGCTCTTTCCATTGAGCCACGCTGCTTTCTCGTTCCTTAATTAGCAAGGAATTGATCTCCTAGTTCTGCTTTCCTGTACTCTCCCAAGTGCTTAGCTCAGTGCTCTGCACATAGTAAGTGCCCAATAAACACGACTGATTGATTTAGGGGTGAGGGGTTTCTTCTGGGTTCTTAACCTCCTCTGTGCTTCTCGCCTCATCCCCAAGCAACCACTCTGGTGCTCATGTCCAAATCTGTAATTTATTTATTTATAGGAATGTCTGTCCTTCCCCACCCCGCCCCCTCAAACTTTAAGCTTGTTGTGAGCAGGGAATGTATCTGTTTATTGTTGCATTGTACTCTCCCGAGTGCTTAGTACAGTGCTCAGCACACAATAAGCACTCAGTAAATATGACTGAATGAATGATGGAAGGAAGGAAGGAAGGAATAAATAGAATAAACTATTCTACTTATTTGCTGTTGTTTTCATGAGATGCTCTTCCCCTCAATTCTATTTATTGCTATTGTTCTTGTCTGCCCGTCTCCCCCGATTAGACTGTAAGCCCGTCAAAGGGCAGTCTCTGTCTCTATCTGTTACCGATTTGTCCATTCCAAGCGCTTAGTACAGTGCTCTGCACATAGTAAGCGCTCAATAAATACTATTGAATGAAGGAAGGAAGGAAGGAACAGTATTTCATCTATCTCACTATCCTTTTCCCACATTCTCCTCCTGGCCAGGAACTCGCTCCCCCTCTACATATATTCTCTCCAACTTCAATGCATTATTAAGGTCACATTTCCTCCAAGAGATCTTTCCCAATCAAGCCCTTTTTCTCCTCAGCTTGCTCTCCTTCCTGCGGCTTCTATGCGGTTGGATCTGTGACCTTTGGACAGTTGATATGCACCCCACCCACAGCCCCATTTGAATGTTCTTCAAATTATATATTATAAATTATTTCTTTATTCGTATTACCGTCTGTCATGCCCTCTAGATTTTAATCTCCTTATGGGCAGAGAACATATCTGCTAATGCTGTTTTATTGTAGTCTTCCAAGTGCTTAGTTCAGTGTTCTGCACATAGTAAGCATTCAATAAATACCACTGATTCATTGATTGATTAATAATGATTGTCATCATCGCAATAATTAATGGAGATTAAGAGTGTTAGCTCCATGTGGGAACAGGGACTGTGTCCAACCTGATTAACTTTTACCTATCCCCGTGCTTAGAACTTATGCTTGGTACATAGTAAGTGCTTAACAAGTATCGTAATTATTACTATCAATGTTATTCTTAATCATTAATAACAACTTATAATGATGATCATTTAATAAGCACATATGCTAAGCACGGGACAGGTGCAAGTTAGTCAAGTCGGACACAGTTCCTGTACCATGTGAAGATCATGGTCTAGAGAGGGAGAACATTAAATTCCCTTTTAACGGATGAGGAAATCAAAGCCCAGACAAGTTAAATGACTTGCCAAAGGTCACGGAGCAGACAAGTGGCAGAGCCAGGATTAATAATAATAATAATAATAATAATATTGGTATTTAGAACTCTGATCCCCTCTCTCCCAGGCCAGTGTTCTTTCCATTAGGCCACGCTGCTTCCGTTCTTCTTCCCTCGAATTTAGTGGGGACAGGTATCTTCCAGGGACTTGCCAGAATAATTGAATCGAATAAATAAATGAACATACAGCTCAGAATTGAGTGGGGTCTGGTTGTACATTTTGGGTAACACCGACGTTTGGAGAAGCAGCATGGCTCTGTGGAAAGAGCATGGGGCTGTGGGAGTCTGTTGACCTGGGTTCTAATACCATTTCTGCCACATGTCTGCTATGTGACCTTGGGCAAATCACTTAACTTCCCTGGGCCTCATTTACCTCATCAGTAAAATGGGGATTAAAACTGTGAGCCCCAGGTGGGACATGGTCTGTGTCCAACCTGATGATCTTGTATCTACCACAGTGCTTACTACAGTGCCTGGCACATAGTAAGTGCTTAACAAGTACTGCTAAAAAAAAAAAAAAATCTAGCACATTGTTGGCATTCAATCGCTGCTAAATAATAACTAGAGAAAGTTTCTTTCCTTGTTAGGTGGCTCAAAAATCCCCCGAGGACATCTCCCTCGAGACCCTTATGAGCAGAAAGGCCATTCAGAACTTGTTCTTTACCTATAAAAATGGATAAGTTTAACAGTGCTACACTAGTTGCATTACCCAAAATATTTTGCAGGTTTTAAATCCTTCGCTAGGAGAATTAGAGAGAGGATTTAAATCCTTCGCTAGGAGAATTCGAGATATGAGCAATTGAATAGATCTTAAAAGAGCTTGTTTCACCAGCAGTTATAAAGTTCGGTGCTATGCCGATCTCCCCAAACGTTCTAATTTTAATTCCCTAAATGGGGATGAATTCCTTTGGAATATTAATGCAGATAGACTCAGTCAGAATTCTTTCAGGGAGAGCTGGAACTCTCAGGAATGATGGGTCAGAAAGAAAATGGACTTCTGTATGGCAACAGATTAGAGGAAGGGAAATTCATTCATGCACAATTTTCCTTGGGAAATGTGATGAGGGAAGATGTAAAGCGATCAGATATCTTACTAATAATAATAATAACGGTGGTATTTGTTAAGAACTTACTATGTTCCAGGCACTATACTAAGCACGGGGGTAGATTCAAACCAATCAGGTGGGACACAGTTCCTGTCCCACTTAGGGTTGACAGTCTCAATCCCCAGTCTACAGATGAGGTAACTGAGGCCCAGAGAAGTGACTTGCCCAGGGTCACACAGCAGACAAGGGGCAGATCCGGGATTAGAGCCCATGACCTTCTGACTACCAGGCTTGTGCTCCGTCGACTATTCCATGTTGCTTCATCTTGCAGGAGATGGGACAGTCACACAAATTAGGCTGCTGTCCCGTCAGCTATTCTGCCGTCTCCTCTCTTGATTCCTGGCTCCGCTTAGGACGGGGTTTCCTGTCACAGCATCTCTGCCATCACCATGACACCCCCACTGACATCATCGCAGTCAGCATCGGCATCCTGGCGAGTAGCTTACTTGATGTGAATGTGTCTGGGTTTGACTTTCTCTTCCTCTCACACTTTTTCAGAATCTCTTACCCTCTGCCTCTTTCTCTGCTCTGCCTCTTTCCTGTTCTCTCCAGTCAATCAATTAGTGATATTTATTGAGCGCAGAGCGTCGTACTAAATGTCTTGGAGAGAATGTCCGTCAGTCAGCCAGTCGACCGTACTCATCCAACACTTACTGCGTGCACAGCACTGTACCAAGTGCTTAGGAAAATACAATATAATAATATAACAGACATACTTTCTGACCACAATGAGCTGACAGTCAGAAACAAAAGACACACTGTCTGTTCTTAAGGAGCTTACAATCTAATGAAGTGTATGGGCAGATGCAAATTATTTATAACGAGTGGGAACAGGGAGAAGGACAAGGGTACAACAGGCAGTAGCATGAATATGGCAGACTCATAAACGTGACTTGTATAGGCATTCTTAAAGAAAGCTGTGGGTTTTCGCGAATTCGGTGTTGGGAGTTAAATGGGGAAGGTTTTTTGGTGAAGGTGGAATTTTCGGCAGGATTTGAAAATGACAAGAACTGTGACCTGGCACTTTGGAAGTCAATCAGTCATTAAATACCTACTGGGAACACCGAGTACCTACTGGGAACTGTACAGGCCTCGGCGTCAGAGGACCTTGGGTTCTAATCCAGGCTCCTCCACCTGCCTGTTGTGTGACCTTGAGCAAATCACTTCGCTTCTCTGTGGCTCAGTTACCTCATCTGTTAAATGGGGATTAAGATTGCAAATCCTATCTGGGACAGGGATCGTGCCCAATCTGATTATCTCACGTCTAGCCCAGTGCTTAACAGATACCACAAAAAAAAAAAAAACCCAACAAGAAAAGGTATGAAACACTTGGGAAAGTACAATACAGTTGTAGCTAGGTCCTTACCCTCAAGTAGCTTACGAACTAGAAAAGGAGACTACCTTCCGTAAAGGAGTTTTAGGCGGGAAGAGCACAGTGAGAAAAAGGTTGGAGATGGGAGAGTTGAAAGCAAAGAATAGTAAGAAGGCAAGGTTGGGGGAGATAAGAGTGCTGGTGAGTAACCAGCACTGTCACCGTTTCTTTCTGACTTCTTTGTTTGCATTTTGGATCTTCCCTACAAATCCCATCACCTGGGTAGACGTCTTACATCCTAGAATTTCCCCTTTCCATCAATCAGGGGTACTTACTGAGTACTGACTGCGTGCAGAGCACTTAGGGGAGTAGAGTTGGTAGATAAGATCCATTCCCTCAAGTTCCTATCTACGATCTTTCCAGCCCAAATTAAACTTTTAAATAAAGGGTCGTGTTTGACAGCGACATAGTGGGAATTGGTTGTGCCTGATTCTGAAGCCTAGGGGAGATGTCGCTGAGCTCAGATTGGAAAAATCTCTGTATCTAGAACTCAAAAGTTTGTCCTGAGAGAAGAAAAGACGGGGACCCCTTTGGGATCCTAAGAATAAGTTATTCCAGTCTATAAATAAGCTAGACTGGACCATGAATACAAAGACAGAAACATACACCCCCGTTCCCTCAAGAAATCCTGCGGTAATGACTTACATCGATGCTTGAGGTGAACAACAGTGAAATTACTACTGGGAAAGATTTTCATTCTCCTTTTAATCAATGAACTGCTTCTCTGAAATTCTTGGAGAGAACAAGGAATGAATCAATTCAGTCCCACTGACATTTTCCTCTCCATGTGGACTTGAGGTCAGGGAGAAGCACAAGAGAGGCTGAAATCTTTGCTTTTACTCACCACGGCATGACCAGGTCAGCAACAGTAAGGCCTGTAATGAAAACAATGAGAGACAGGCAAAAACGTTTACCATTGTTTGGCACGCTTGAGTGCCAAAGGGCTTCTGTGTTCTTTTTTAATAGTGGCTCACAACGGTCATCTGGACCAGATAGATCACTATCAGCATCACTTTCCTATTACAGTGGAAGAAAGTAAGGCACAGAGGGGGCAAAGTGCCTTCTGAAGTTCATGCAGCTCTGGGCCCGAGTCAAAAATTTAGGGAGGCAGAGAGCACCCAACTTCCCAGACCCAATCCTTACTCAAATGAATGTTCAACTCTCCAAAGAGCTTCTTAGAGAATGGGTGTAAAAATCACCAACTTCTATGTCTGTTTGGAAAGCCAAGACACCCCACCAGGGTCAATCAGTGATACTGAGCGTTTACTGTGGGCAGGACACTTTATTAAGCACTTGGGAAAGTACAATACAGCAGAGTTGATAGGCACGACCCCTGCTCTCAGAGAACTTGCAGTCTTCAGGAAGAGATAGACTTTAAAATAGGATAGGGATAAGGGAAATAGTAGAGTATTACAATATTTATATCAGCTTTGTGGGGCGAGGTCTGCAGAAATGGGAGAGATCCGGGAATTGAGTTATACGGTATGTCACTCCGGGGAGGACGGTAGGGGCCAGGGAATCTGGGGAACTAAGAGTGCTTGCAAGCCGATGTTCCCCTAAACACACCACCTGTCCGCTGCGTGACCTTGAGTGAGTCACTTCACTTCTCTGGGCCTCAGTTACCTCGTATGGAAAATGGGCATCGAGACTGTGAACCCCATGTGGGACAGGGACTCTGTCCAACCTGATTTGCTTCTATCAACTCCAGTGCTTAGTAATGTGTCTGGCACATAGTAAGTGGTTAACAAATACCATAATTATTATTTTTATTATTATCCAACCACCTGCTTCCTCTCATTCTTTAATAATAATGGAGAAAAAGTGTGGCATTTGTTAAGCGCTTACAATATGCCAAGCAGCGTACTAAGCGCTCTGGTCGATACAAGACAATAAGGTGGGAAACAGTCCCTATCGGTCCCCCTGAGTCGAAGTCATGGGGAGTAGGATTAGTCCCCATTTTACAGAGGGGGAAACTGAGGCACAGAGCAGTTCAGTGATTTGCCCAAGATCACCCAGCTGACAAGTTAGAACCCAGGTTTTCTACTAGGCCTCATTGCACTAGGCCTCGCTGCTTCTCTGCAGACCTTCTGTTCCACTGTACCTCAACTATTCACTAAATTTGATCCATGCTGGATTTCCTGATCACGAGTGACTGTACCACCTCTAACCTCATCGGCTCTGAAAACTCTCTCTGACCGCACCTCTTAAACTTCCCTCTCTCTCAGACCCAACTCCTCCAACCAGACTGTTCTCTCCCCCACCTCCCAGAGACCTCCACTTTCTCGGCCCCTACATTTTTATCGGGCCATCGGGTCCCATTTAGACTCCCTAGTCAACCTTCTCTCTCTTGATAAACCAGTCCATGTCTTCAACACAGCCTTCTCTGCGAAACTCAAATCCCTCACCCGCCTCTCTGTCAAACTAACACCACCTACCCTCGGGCCTAGCCTACCCCCACAGCACATTTCCTCCATTTCTGCTCTTGTGCCGCGGGGCGCTCTTGGAAGAAATCCAGGCACCAGGTTAACTCAGGCCACTTCCAATTCATCTCTGTTATAATTCTGCCTTCTCTTCTGCCTGGCTGCCTTTCTTCGTCTCCCTCATCAGCTCTCACGTCCCTTGCCCCGACAGATTACTCCAGACTTTTATTGGCACTTGGTACCTTCAGTGCCCTTATCTCCTCGCTTCTCACCCCTACTGGCTTTATAAACCCTTTCCTTGACCCAAATGAAAACCGTCAGACGTTAGATCCCCAAAGCCTTCTCCCACATCTCAACTCCCTCCCATCACACATCCACTCTTTCAACTTTCTTGGCGGTCTCTCAAGAGGAGATCTCCCACCTTCTTTCAAAATATACATCCTACACCAGTGCCTCCATCGCCATCCCTCCTCACCTTCTAAAAAGGCCTGTACTCACTTTTCTTCCCTTCCTGATTAATCTTTAATCTCTCATTCTTTGATGGTTCCTTCCTCTCTCCCTTCCGACACACCCAGATCTCCCTCACCCTTAAAATAAACCCTCCAAATACCTCAGACTAATGATGACGATAATAATAGTAATAATAATAACTGTGGTGTTTGCTAAATGCTTACTATGTAACAAGCACCGTACTAAGCAATGGGATAGATACAAGATAATCAGATTCCACGTGGTGCTCACAGTTTTAAGTCAGAAGAACAACAGATATCGAGTCACAACTTTGCAGATGAGGGAGCCGAGGCTTAGAGAAGTAAGTGACTTGCCCGAGCTCCTAGAACAGACAAGTGGCAGAGCCAGGATTGGAATCCAGGATCCTCTGACTCCCAGGCCTGTGCTCTTTCCTCCAGTCCATACAACTACTCTAAGCATCCTCCACCTATCACCCCATCCTCCCATTTCTGCCCTTGAACTCCTTAAACAGAGTATGTACATCTTCTGCCTTCACTTCCTCCCTTCCCTCCCCCTTCTTGCCCTTCCACAATATGGTTCTGATCCCTTCGCTCCATTAAAACCAGTCTTTCCCCCATTCACCAAAGATCTCCTACTTGCCAAATTTAATTGCCTCTCCTTTATCCTAATAACCCTTCCCTCTCAGATGCCTTTGAAAAGGCAGATCACTCCCTTCTCATGGAAACGCTATCAGATCTTGGTTTGACTTAACCAGTTCTCTCCTGATTCTCCTCACACTTCTCTGAATGATCTTCATCAGTCTCTTTCCCAGGGTCTTCCTCTCTCTCCCACCCTCTAACTGTTCAGGTCCTTTCGTCTTCTCACTTTACACTCATTCCCTTGGGGAATTCACCCTCCCCCAAGGCTTCAACCGCCCCTTTTCTGTAGCTGCTTCACAAATCTACTTTGCTAGTCCTGACCCCTCACCTCCCCGGTAATCTCACATGTCCTCCCCCTCTCCCGTCCCATCCCCTCAGCACCGGACTCGTCCGCTCAACTGTACATATCTTCATTACCCTATTTATTTTGCCAGTGAGCTGTCCGTCACCTTGATTCTATTTATCTGCTATTGTTTTGATGAGATGTTCTCCCCCTTAATTCTATTTATCGCCATTGTTCTTGCCTGTCCGCCTCCCCCGATTAGACCGTAAGCCCGTCAGAGGGCAGGGACTGTCTCTGTTACCGATTTGTCCATTCCAAGCGCTTAGTACGGTGCTCTGCACATAGTAAGCGCTCAATAAATACTACCGAATAAATGAATACGTCCTCCTACAGGCACCTCGTGCTCAGAACATCCAAAATATAATTCCTCATCTTCACAGTCAAACTCTAAACTGTAAGCTCGTTATGGGCAGGGAACATATCCATTTATTGTTATAATGTACTCTCCCAAGGGCTCAGTACAGTGCTTACACAGTAAGCACTCGGTAAATGTGGTTGTTCGACAAGAAATACGATTGACTGACTGGCTGACCCTTTCCTCAATTGAACTTTCCCATCACAGTCGACTACATCATCTTCCCTGACTCCTAGACCTGCAGCTTTGCCATTAACATCTACTCCTCCCTCTCTTTTAACCCCTATTTTTAGTTTGTCCCCCAATCCAGTCTTTTTGCCACCCCAATTTTCCAGGGTTCTTCCCTTTTTCTCCATCTAAGCGGCGATGTCACTGGTGCAGGCTCTTGAGAAGCAGCGTGGCTCAGTGGCAAGAGCCCGGGCTTGGGAGTCAGGGGTCGTGGGTTCGAATGCAGGCTCTGCCACGTCATGGGCAGGTCACTTCACTTCTCTGTGCCTCAGTTCCCTCAACTGTAAAATGGGGATAAAGACTGTGAGCCTCACATGGGGCAACCTGATTACCCTGTATCTACCCCGGCGCTTAGTACAGTGCTCTGCACATAGTAAGCACTTAACAAATACCGACATTATCATATACTGACTTGACTACCGCATCGTCGGCCTCTTTGCTGACCTCCCTGCTTTCAGTCATTCCTCTCTCCAGTTCAAGCTTCACTCTGCTACTGGGACCATTTTTCTAAAATGTTTCTCCCTTTCTCAGAAACCACCTACGGTTTCCCATTCCTCTCTGCGCCAAGATGAGACTCCCGATCGAGGAGCTCAATCAGTTCTCTCTTCCCAGTTTATTTTTGCGCCTCTCCCACTTCATGCCCCAAAAGCTTGCTTTGCTCATCTCAAGCTAGTCTACTCACTGCGCCTTATTCTCGACTCTCCCACTGCTGACCTCTTGTCCATGCCTGGGACTCCCTCCCCCTTCAAACGTCACAGAACAGAGCTCTTTCTCTTTTCATCATCGTCACCATCGGTGGTATTTATTGAGCACTTAGTATGTTCAGACTAACGTTGGTATTCGTATTTGCTAAGCGCGTACTACGTGCAGAGCACCGTTCGAAGCGCTGGGGGAGATACAGGGTCATCAGGTCGTCCCACGTGAGGCTCACGGTTAATCCCCATTTTCCAGATGAGGTCACTGAGGCCCAGAGAAGTGAAGTGACTTGCCCGCGGTCACGCAGCTGACGAGTGGCCGAGCCGGGAGTCGAACCCATGACCTCTGGCTCCGAAGCCCGGGCTCTTTCCACTGAGCCACGCTGCTTCCCTACCACACTGAGTGCTTGGGAGAGTACAGTACAACAGAATTGGTAGACATGATTCCTGCCCACAGTGAGGCCTTCCATCATCAGTTGACTTTCCACTACTAGTAGCTAATCTCTCCTGCTTAGACCATCCCTGCTACCCACAAAGACCTTCTGGAAGCAGCTTGGCCTAGTGGACAGACCGCTGGCCTATCCACCGGGTTCTAATCCCTGCTCTGCCACTTGTCTTCCGTGTGACCTTGGGTGAGTCATTTAACTTATCTGTGCCCCAGTTACCTCATCCGTAAAAGGGATTGTAAAAGAGCGATAAAATAGGGATGGGGTAAAATAAGGGATTGTAAAATTTTGAGGGATTGAGAAGCCGCGTGGCTCAGTGGAAAGAGCACGGGCTTTGGAGTCAGCGGTCATGGGTTCGAATCCCGGCTCGGCCACTCGTCGGCTGGGTGACCGCGGGCAAGTCACTTCACTTCTCTGGGCCTCAGTTTCCTCCTCTGGAAAATGGGGATGAAGACCGCGAGCCCCACGCGGGACAACCTGATTCCCCTGTGTCTCCCCCAGCGCTTAGAACGGTGCTCTGCACATAGTAAGCGCTTAACAAATGCCAACATTACTAAAATAGGGATTGATTGTAAAATAGGGATTGATTTTGAGCCCCATGTGGGACAGGGACTGTATCCAACCTAATTAGCTGGTATCTACCCTGCACTTAGTACAGTGCCTGGCACAGAGTAAGGGCTTAACAAATACCATTACAGACATAGAAAAAAGCTAAGGGAGATTGCGTGTTCAAGTTCATTCAATAGTATTTATTTATTCAATAGTATTTATTGAGCGCTTACTACGTGCAGAGCACTGTACTAAGCGCTTGGAATGTCCTGATTCGAATAAAATGAAATGTGTTCCCAATAAATCTGCAAAAGGTCAACTTGATTAGCAGGTATCTACCCCAGTGGTTAGTAGACTGCCTGGTACATAGTAAGCGCTTTACAGATGCTGTAAAAAAAAGAATTCTGTGCTCTCTATGAACGTCAGTACTCAAAGTCTCTTGCAGATTCTATGCATACCTTATCCTATCCTATTTCTTGAGTCCTACTTCAGGAATAGCTCTCCCTTTCCTTCTTTCCCATATCAGAAAGTTATTTTAATGGGGTTTTTTTCCCCCCTTGCTTCCCTTCAAGTTCCTCGAGGTCAGGGAACTCATCCACTAGCTCTACTGCATTTCCCCAAGTCGAGATTCAGCACTCTGCCCACAGTAGGCATTCAAGGAAGATTACTGATTGACTGATTGACAGTTTGACTGTGATTGATTCGACTGGAAGCCCGTCAAAGGGCAGGGACTGCCTCTGTTGCCGATTTGTCCATTCCAAGCGCTCAGTACGGTGCTCTGCACATAGTAAGCGCTCAATAAATACTATTGAACGAATGAATGAATGATGTCAGGACACTATTCCAAGCAGGCCCTCCTTCTCCTTCTTTCTCTGTGACCCTGAGAGAAGCAGTAGCTGCTCACGACGAATGTCCCTCCTAATAATAATAATAATAATAATAATAATAATAACGGTGGTATTTGTTAAGCGCTTACTATGTGCCGAGCACTGTTCTAAGCGCCGGGGTAGACACAGGGGAATGAGATTGTCCCACGTGGCGCTCACAGTCTTCATCCCCATTTTCCAGATGAGGGAACTGAGGCGCCGAGAAGTGACGTGACTTGCCCGAAGTCACCCAGCTGACAAGTGGCCGAGCCAGGATTCGAACCCACGACCTCTGACTCCAAAGCCCGTGCTCTTTCCACTGAGCCACGCTGCTTCTCAAGGACAGCAAGACCTAAGTTGTGCATGCACCAGCTCAATAGTTCAATTCCAAATATTTCAAATGACCACGAGCAGTTGCAGGTTATTTAGATAAAGCTGATCGGTTTTTGTTTGTTTTTTTAATGGCATGTGTTAAGTGTTTACTATGTGCCGGGCACCGTACTAAGCGCTGGAGTAGGTACGAGTTAATCAGGTTGGACACGGTTCCTGTCCCACATAGGGCTCACAGTCTTAATCCCCGTTTTACAGACGAGGTAACTGAGAAGCAAAGTGACTCGCCCAAGGTCACCCAGCAGAAAAGCGGTGCAGTGAAGCAGCGCGGCTCGGTGGAAAGAGCCCGGGCTTCCGAGCCAGGGGTCATGGGTTCGACTCCCGGCTCTGCCGCTTGTCAGCTGCGTGACCGTGGGCGAGTCGCTTCACTTCTCGGTGCCTCAGTGACCTCATCTGGAAAATGGGGATTAACTGCGAGCCTCACGTGGGACGGCCTGATGGCCCTGCATCTCCCCCAGCGCTTAGAACGGCGCTCTGCACATAGTAAACGCTTAACAGATACCAACGTTATTATTAAAATCCAGGTCCTTCTGACTCCCAGCTCGTGCTCCGTACACGGGGCCGTGCTGTTTCCCAGTTCAACTGGGTCAGTTCTTAGCATCAGGACAGTTGCTTTTAAAAACCTAATAAGAGGCACGTGCTAAGTGCTTACACTGTGTCAAGCCCAGTACTAAGAAAATCAGGTTGGACACGGCGCCTGTTTTACCCAGGGCTCACAGTCCAAGTAGGAAGGAGACCAGGTACTTAAACCCCATTCTGCAGATGAGGACACTGAGGCATAATAATAATGTTGGTATTCGTTAAGCGCTTCCTCCGTGCAGAGCACCGTTCTAAGCGCTGGGGGAGATCCAGGGTGATCAGGTTGTCCCACGTGAGGCTCACGGTCTTGATCTCCATTTTCCAGATGAGGGAACTGAGGCACAGATGAGTTAAGCGACTTGCCCACGGTCACCCAGCCGACAAGCGGCGGAGCCGGGATTCGAACCCCTGACCTCTGACTCCCAAGCCCGGGCTCTTTCCAGTGGGCCGCGCTGAGAGAAGTGCAGTGATCTACCCGAGGTCGCACAGCAAGTGGCAGAGCCGGGATTAGAGTCCAGGTCCTCTGTCCCCCAAGGTCACCCTGCTTCTCTTTTGCCGTGTGTCTTCTCTAGACCACTGTAAATCCAAGAATGCTGCCGTTTAAGGGACTGAAAAGTCAACTGAGATGAGAGAAGAATATCAAATAGAGAAGCTGGGTTGCCTGGCAGAAAAAGCTCAGGCCTAGAAGCCAGAGGACCTGGGTTCCAATCTCAGCTCTGCCAACTGTTTGCTAAGGGACACCGGGCAAGGCACTTCATGTCTCCGTGCCTCAGTTTCCTCGAGCTGTAAAACGGGGATCAACTACCTGTTAATAGTAATAAGAATCATGTTGGTATCTGTTAAGCGCTTACTATGTGCCGAGCACCGTTCTAAGCGCTGGGGTAGACACGGGGGAATCAGGTTGTCCCCCGTGGGGCTCACAGTCTTTCCAGAGGAGGCAACTGAGGCCCAGAGAAGTGAAGTGACTTGCCCACAGTCACCCAGCCGACGAGCGGCAGAGCCGGGATTCGAACCCATGACCCCCCGACTCCAAAGCCCGTGTCCTTTCCACCGAGCCACGCTGCTTCTCTACCCGTTCTCCCTCCCCTTCAGACTGTGAGCCCCATGCAGCGCCGGGACTATGTCTGAGCTTTGGAGTCAGGGGGTCACGGGTTCGAATCCCAGCTCCGCCACCTGTCTGCCGTGTGACCCTGGGCAAGTCACTTCACTTCTCGGTGCCTCAGTTCCCTCATCTGTAAAATGGGGGTGAAGACCGTGAGCCCCACGCGGGACAACCTGATTCCCCTGGGTCCACCCCAGCGCTTAGAACGGTGCTCTGCACGTCGTAAGCGCTTAACAAATACCACCATTATTACCTACCCCAGGGTCTGACACATAGTAAGCGCTCACTGAATACCATAAAAAAATTCATTTCTCTTTGCTCTTCCCGGTGGCTAGGCGCAGCGTGAGCAGAGTGGATGGAACTTGAGTTCCGCCTGAGTTCCGCATGCGGTTGGCCACGGGGTCTGGCTGTGATGAGTTCTGCGTCTGTCCTCAGTTCCAGGAGAAGCCTCCCGGACCAGGCCGCGAAGAGGGGCTTCCCCGTCGACAGCCTGCGCGGCTTCGGCTCCGATTCCTACCAATCGAATTGTTCCGCGACGGGAACTCCAGGCCTTCCTTCCCGACACATCTATCAGCGGAGCGGCAGCGTGGCCCAGTGGATGGCGCCCCGGCCCGGGAGTCCAAAGGCCCTGGGTTCTAATCGTGGCTCCGCCACTTGTCTTCTGTGTGATCTTGGGAGAGTCACTTCACTTCTCTGTTTCTCAGTTACCTCATATGTAAAATGGGGATAAGGACCGTGTGGGGCAGGGACCGGATCCAGCCCGATTGGCTTGGCTCAGCGGAAGGAGCACGGGCTTTGGAGTCGGAGGTCATGGGTTCGAATTCCGGCTCGGCCTCTTGTCGGCTGGGTGACTTTGGGCAAGTCACTTCACCGCTCGGTGCCTCAGTTACCTCCTCTGGAAAATGGGGATTAAAACTGTGAGCCCCACGGGGGACAACCTGATTCCCCTGTGTCCACCCCAGCGCTTAGAACGGTGCTCGGCACAGAGTAAGCGCTTAACGAATACCAACATTATTATTATTATTATTTACTTCAGCACTTAGAGGAGTGCCTGGCACACAGTAAGTGTCTAACGAATACATATTTTTAAAAAAAAATCAATCAGTTGTATTTATGGAGTGCTTACTGGGTACAGTGTACTGTACTGAGCATTTGGAAGAGAACACTGAGCGTGGTTCAGTGGAACGAGCCCAGGTTTGGGAGTCAGCGGTCATGGATTCTAATCCCGGCTCCATCACTTGTCGGTTGTGTGACTTGGGGCAAATCACTTCAGTTCTCTGTGCTTCTGTCACCTCGTCTGTAAAATGGGGATTAAGTCTGTGAGCCCCACGTGGGACTACCTGATTACCTTATATCTACCCCAGCTCTTAGAACAGTGCTCGGCACGCAGTAAGCGCTTGACAAATGCCGCCATCATCATTATTATTCCTATTACAATTAGAGTTGCTACACTTGATCTCTGCTCTCAAGGAGCTTTCAGTCTAGAGGGGAGGCAGACACAAAAATAAATCACAGCCGGGGGAAGGGTGAGAGTAGGAAGTTATGTACATCAGTGGTGTGGAGTTGGGGAAGGGCAAGAATCAAAGTGCTTATGGGCTACAGACCCAAGTGCAACACGAGACTAAACCAGAACTTGGCATAACTGTTGGATTAATCATCTTGCTGTAGGGGCATGAGAGTTCTAGGTGCTGTTTTTTTGGTTTGGCAGATCTCTACTTCAAGGAGGTGTGTGATCTAATGGATAGACAACGGACCTGGGAGTCAGAAGGGCCTGGGTTCTAATCCCGGCTCTGCCACTCGTCGGCTGGGTGATCTTGGGCAAATCTCTTCTCTGTGCCTCGGTTCCCTCATCGGTAAAATGGGGATTAAGGCCGTGAGCCCCATGTGGGACATTAACGGTGTTCAGATTGATCGGCGTGTATCTGCCCGAGCTCTTAGTATGGGCCAGACGCTGTGCTAAGTGCTGACTGGCACCGAATAAGCGCTGAAGAAAGGCCCCCGGAAAAAAAAAAAAAAGGTGAAGGAAAGCAAACACCGAAACGGCTTGTGTTTTTGGCAGCTGCAGGGTGGAAGAATCACCCGCGAGGTCCAGAGACTGCAAACTTGCTTAGAACTACAATGTAGCAGCAATAAAACCGGTAGTGGACGGAGTGAAGTGTCTAAGTGTACGTTCTGGGCAGGTATCTCGTCTTCACCCGCATCCATTTAGAGAGAAACGTCTCCAGCGAGAACTGTCCATTACGGTTTAGCCTGGGTGAGGGCCGGGAGAAGACTCTCTTAAAAGCTCCTCGTGCTCTCCGGGGTCCATATGCTACTCACTCCGAAAAAGAAGGATCAGCAAAACCCGGCAGTTACAGACCTCGCTTAAAGACAGAGAAAACGTTGCTGGTAGACAACACCGAGGCCATAAAATTAAAGAGAGAACTCCAGCTAAATAAAGTAATGGTCCTCCAGTGGAAAGACAAAATACAATTAGCATTCGCATGCTTATTTTAAGATCAATATTTTTCTGCTGATTTGCTGAAGAGGCTTTTATGAAGTTTAAGCAGAGTTCATTGTTAAATACTCTTACCTACAGAGGATATGGGAGGCCATATTAATTCCTTTTCTCTTAGAGATCAATAATGATATTGCCGATTCGCTTAAAAGGCTCCGACTGAAGCAGAGAGATGAAAATGGTACTGTACCGTTCCACGGAGCATGTTCGAAGAACCAGTAGCCGCCGCCGCCGTAGTTAACAAAAACCATGAGGGTCAGAGACAAGCTGCAGAACGAATGGGGAATTTGAAAATCATTATTAAGCAACTCCAGAACTCTCCAGATTGGTCAAGGGAGCTACTTGTTTTGTTTCTACCGTCTTCCTCGCATCCTCTCTTTATGAGATCAGAAAGACAACTCCATCCTCACTTTAAAAGTGAGAAAACTGAGGCAGAGTGAATCATGATTATTACTAGGGAGTGCTTACTATGTGCCAGGCACTGTACCGAGCGGTGGGGTGGATACAAGCAAATCCGGATGGACACCGTCCCTGTCCCACATGGGGCTCACCGTTTCGCTCCCCGTTTTACAGATGAAGTAAACTAAGGCCCGGGGAAGTGAAGTGACTCGCCCTAGGCCGCACAACAGACGAGTGGCGGAGCCAGGATTAGAACTCATGACCTCCCGACTCCCAGGCCCGTGCTCTATCCACTGCACCGGGCTGCGAGGGTCTTCTCGGAACACAGGGTGTCAGATTGAAAATCAATTAATCAATGGCATTTATTGAGCACTTACTGGGTGCAGGGCACTGTACTAAGCGTTTGGGAGAGTGCGATATAAGAGAGTTGGTAGGCCTCAGCTTACTTCCCAGCCACAGGACCGATGTCATTTTCTGCTTTCTCTCCCAGAAACCAGCACATAGTGTTTCACGGGGCCATCTCGCTCCCGGTTTCCCTCAGACCTCCAGGCCCTCTCCCCTCTGAAATGAAGAAAGCCAATCTGTAAAGAGGAGAGGCAGAAATGAGAACTCATCCCCCTAGTTTATAAACTCGTGGCGGGCAGGGAATGTCTCTACCGATTCTGGTGTACTGTAATTTCCCCAGTGCTTAGTTACAGCGCTCTGTACACTGGAAGTGCTCAGTAAATACCCCTGATCGATTGACTCATTGAGGAAGTGGTCCCTGTTGTCTTCAGCCTCAGGGCCGCTTGGGGTGAATCCGGGAGGAATGCTCACTTCCTTGGTGAGTCCTCCTCCTGACTCCAAGCAGCGTGGCTTAAGGATAGATCGCGGGCCCGGGAGTCAGAGGGAACTGGGTTCAAAACTCGGCTTCACCGCGCGCCCGTTGGGTGACCTTGGGCCAATCATTTAAACTTCTCTGGTACTCAGTTACCTCATCTGGAAAGTGGGGATTAAGACTGTGAGCTCCTTGTGGGACAGGACAGTGTCCAACCCGATTACCTTGTACCTACCCCCAGCGCTTAGTACGACGCTCAGCATCTAGTAAGCACTTAAGTACCATTATTATTATTATCTAAATACCATTCTGTCAACAGCAAGGAAGTTTCCATGGACTGAGAGCTATTAACACTGACTATAGAGTCCTTGGGTGGAGAGAGTGGATTCATTTTTCCCTTTCCCTTTCAGTCAGGCACTTAGGTAACGAGTGAAAATCCTCCTCATCCTCAACTGGTGGGTAAAATAGCTGGAAAAACTAAATTTTTAATAAAAAGCTTCTTGTGGCTGTTCCCCAAACCTACTGTGGTATCTGTTAAGTGCTTCCTATGTGCCAAACACTGTATTCAGCACTGGGGTAGACACAATTTAAGCGGATCGACCCCAGTTCCTGTCCCAGACAGAACTCATAGTCTAAGGGGGAAAGAGAACGGGGGTTTAATCCCTGTTTTATAGACGAGGAAACCGAAACAAAGAGAAATTAAGTCAACTGCCCCAGGTCACCTGGCTCACAGACCTCGGAGCCGGGATTAGAACCCAGGTCTCCTCCCGTGCTCTTTCCAATAAGCTACTTCCTAGGAGTTCATTTCCCTGAGCTCTGCAAAGATTCTCCGTATCATCATTATTAATAATAATAATAATGTTGGTATTTAAGCCCTTACTATGTGCCGAGCACTGTTCTAAGCGCTGGGGTAGATACAGGGTCATCAGGTTGTCCCACGTGAGGCTCCCAGTCTTCATCCCCATTTTACAGATGAGGTAACCGAGGCCCAGAGAAGTGAAGTGACTTGCCCCCAGTCACCCAGCTGACGAGTGGCAGAGCCGGGAGTCGAACCCATGACCTCTGACTCCCAAGCCCGTGCTCTTTCCACTGAGCCACGCTGCTTCTCCAGCAATGATCTCTGTATATGGATGGAGCCATCTTCTGAGACACAGCTCTGGAAGATCTTGCTAATTACTGTTAGCTTCATTCTCCAGGCCCTCTGCCAAGGTTCATGATGATTCATTCCATCGTATTTATTGAGCGCTGAGTGTAGAGAACTGTACTAAGCGCTTAGAAAGTACAAAGCGGCAATAGAGAGAGACAATCCCTGCCCATAATGGGCTCGGAGTCTAGAGGAGGAGAGACAGACATCAATACGATAGCCATCAATATAAATAAATAGAATTATGGATATATCCATGTCTGCGTAAGCGCGGTGGGGCGGGACGGGGGGAGAGCAGCGGGAGTGAGTCGAGGTGACGTGGAAGGGAGGGGGAGCTGAGTAAAAGCGGGGCTTAGTCTGGGAAGGCCTCTTGGAGGAGGAGACCCTTCAGTAGGGCTTTGAAGGGACAAGAGATGGAGGAGGGAGGATCTGAGGAGGGAGGGCGTTCCAGGCCAGAGGTAGGACGTGGGCCAGGGGTCGGAGTGTGGTGTTCGTTAAGCGCTTACTGTGAGCCGGTCACCCTACTGAGCCCTGGGATAGAGAAAAGGTGATCGGGTTAGACACGGTCCCACACAGAGCTCCCGGTCTTCCTCCCCGTTTTACAGATGAGGTAACCGAGGCACAGAGAAGTGAAGTCATTTGCCCGAAACCACACGGCAGACAGGTGACAGAGCCAGCACGGGTCCTTCTGACTCCCAGGCCCTCGCTCTATCCTCTAGGCCACGCTGCTTCTCACGGTCTCTGGATCCCCCGCGGGCCGGACTGCTGAGGAAATGCAACCTCGGCCTCTCAACATCCGCATAAACAAAATACCCCGCTCATAATGAACCAGCAGGCTCGGCAAACAGCGCGCCAGTCTCGAGACCGGAAATTGATCGTTCTGCCCTTACTGTTGGGGACCGAGGCATCGGTCCCAGATCTGCTTTCATCTGCTCGGGAGAACACGGTGTATTGCTTCCAGCATCAGATAAATCCAACGGAGGCAGAAGAGATTAATTAGTTTTACCTTAAAGGCTTGCCCCGCGTTATTGTTCTTGGAGAAATATTCCTCCGTCCAGGCAGCAGCGGGGATAGCATTTTAACTTCAACGGGCATGTAGATCACGGCGGGTGGGCACGGGAGGAGGGTCTGTCTTTGGGACGGTGAGGACTGTAAATAACGACATGTCCCATTCAGCGCCGTTGCCAGAGTTAATTAAACAATGCGGGTTCCCGGGGCCCGGAGCGGCTTCTCGAGAAGCTTGCCCGGCCTCTTTCCCCGATGACCCCTCAAGAGTGCACAGGTGCACGGCTGCTCAGGAGAGCAGTCATTATGAATTTTATTCCACTTAATAGCCCGTGCAGGAAATGGAAGGTTAGATTACCGATCGATAAGTGGGCTAAGGAAATCTGACAACCTTCGGTCAGAATCGGGGAAAATAGATGGTATTAATTAATTCACTGGCCGGGGAGAGGGGGTGGGCGGGGGGGGGGGGGGTGGGAACCATCTCTAGCAGCAGCGACAGCCTAGAAAATGCTTCTCTCTCTCAGTAGTATTGATTAATTAGGAAGGACAGCTATCGGCACCGTTCTCTAATTGAAAAGAAACCCCGACCCAGTTCCTTCTGTTGAAAAACTTCCCAGCTACCCGAGCCAGAGCACTTCCCAACCAGCCACACAGCCGTATGATCTTTCCTTTGAAACAATCTTCCTCTTAAAAGTTGTCCTCACCCTGAGCAACAAGTTTCGCTCTTGGCTCTTGCAGTTCTCTGAGTGGCTCCAGTTACTTCGGAGGGTCGTCCTTCTCCGCAATTCCGTACTATAGACATTGGCCATTGTTCAGCTCGATCAACGACTGGTATGTATCGATCGACTCCCGAGTGCAAAGCACCCCTCTTCAACCCGGCGGAGCCAAACATCTGGTAACTGCGGCTTCTCCTCCCTGTGCGTTCTCGGCCTAATAATAATAATAACCGAGGAACTTCTTTAGCCCTTACTATGTGCCAAGCACTGGGGTAGACACAAGGTAATCGGGTTGGACACAGTCCCTGTCCCACGTGGGCTCACACTCTTAATCTCCATTTGACAGATGGGGTAACTGAGGATCAGAGAATAATAATTATGGTATTTGTTAAGCGCTTACTATGTGCCAGACACTGTACTAAGCACTGGGGGGGGACACAAGCAAATCGGGTTGGACACAGTCCCTTGGCCCAGGTGGGGCTCACAGTCTCAATCCCCTTTTTACAGACGAGGTAACAGACACAGGAAGTGAAGTGACTTACCCGAGGTCACACAGCAGACAAGTGGCAGAGCTGGGATTAAAACCCACGATCTTCTGACTCCCAGGCCCCATGACTGGAGAAGCAGCGTGGCTCAGTGGAAAGAGCCCGGGCTTCGGAGTCCGAGGTCATGAGTTCGACTCCCGGCTCTGTCACTTGTCAGCTGTGTGACTGTGGGCAGGTCACTTCACTTCTCTGTGCCTCAGTCACCTCATCTGGAAACTGGGGATTAACCGTGAGCCTCACGGGGGACGACCTGATGACCCTGTATCTCCCCCAGCGCTTAGAACAGTGCTCTGCACATAGCGCTTACCAAATTCCATTATTATTATTTTTATCTATCCTCTATGCCACGCTAGTTAAGTGCCTAGCCCAAGGTGGCACAACGGACACGTGGCGGAGACGGGGTTAGACCCCACGGCCTCCCTCCAGCTGCGGCCGTGCAACGTGCCAATTTCCTTCCCTCCCCACTCCCCGGGGCCTCCGGTATGCTCCGTGCCCAGCCAGGCTGCCTCCTCTGCCCGGCACCGGCTCCCCTCACACCATCAAGGAGCGCTCAATAAATACTACTGAATGAATGAGACCCCCGTTCCATCAGACTTTCCACCACCCCAGCGGAAAAGAGACCCTCACCTTCGGTCTCGGGCCTTGTGCAACGTGAGGAAAACTAGTGGCTTGGGTAACTTCCGCTGGGGCTTTGGGCGTATCGTGGACGCCGAAACACAAGGGGCCTGAAATTCTGCTCTTCTAGTCACAATTCCCCATGGACTCTTCACTTTGTGTACTGTGTATTTGTCCTTTCTCTTACGTTGCTTTATTGTTCTATTGTTTCTACTCTTATGTCTGTCTCCAGGCTTCTCCCCTACCTACAGTCAAAGACTGTGAGGCTCGAGAGAGACAAGATCGGTGTCCAATTCCCACCCGTCTATGCTTTCCCGGTGCTTAGCGCAGTGCTCCACCCCTAATAAATGCTTTAACGAACGCTATTACTAAATACTACCACTAACGCCCGAGTCCTGAGGGAGAATCGATCAGAAGCAAAGCACAGGTTGTCTGCTCTCCTGGAGCTTACCCTCTACAGGGGGAGTCCCACAACTTTTTACAAATAGTGTAAGAGGAGAAAACAGACAGTGGTTCAAGTGTATCGGGATGAAGTAGAATAAATGAATATTCAAATGAAAAACCCAATAAAAATGTGCATATGTGCTGAGGATAGAAATGAAATAGAATATGCAAGCGCAAAGCCTTCCTGGATGGAAGAGCATCTCTATGGACAGCAACGTTACTACTGGGGGAAGTTGGGGTGACATTTAGGTGTGAATGTCCCAGAGGCAAGAGTTAATGCAAAAACATAGGTTGGATATAGAGAGGTATATTTGGCACTTGCATAGAGGTGGGAGCTGAAGTCACGTGAGCGAAGAACGAGTGCGGAGCGAGAAAAGGACACAGAAGGGTGACCTGTGGCAGATGCTCGACCCAAAGCGATAAATGTGCGGCTCAACGTCTGGGAGGGCTCTCTCCCACTGTCAAGTGCAATTCTGACAGGCTGGGACAATTAAGAGTGGGGGAAGGGGGCGAGAGAGGAGAAATGGGAAAAGGAGACTTTGAGGATTCCAAGCTCCTCTAGTTCCAGCTCCGTGTAATTTGGCTCCAACGGTTCCCGACCATGGATGCTACAGCTCCTTATTAAGGTCCTCCCCGGCTCAGGTCTCTCCCAAAAGTTGCCAGGACTCTACAGTAAGGTGCCTACAGAGGGCTCGGGGTCGGTGTCCTCCTCACACCTCCACCGACGCAGCCCAGCAGATGCCTCTGCCCTCTAACTTGATCAGAGCCTCCAAAGTGTCTCCTCAGAGGAGCAGTGTGGTCTAATGGATGGAGCAGGAGCCTGGGAGTGAGAAAGACCTGGGTTATAATCCCCGTTCTGCCACTTATCTGCCGGGTGACCTCGGGCGAGTCACTTATCTGTGCCTCAGGTGCCTCATCTGTAAAATGGGGTTTAAGACCGTGTGCCCCGGGAAGCGGCGTGGCTCAGTGGAAAGAGCCCAAGCTTGGGAGTCAGAGGTCATGGGTTCGAATCCCGGCTCTGCCACTTGTCAGCTGTGTGAATGTGGGCAAGTCACTTAACTTCTCTGGGCCTGAGTTCCCTTATCTGTAAAATGGGGATTAACTGTGAGCCTCACGTGGGACTCACGTGGGACAACCTGATTACCCTGTATCTACCTCAGCGCTTAGAACAATGCTCTGCACATAGTAAGCACTTAACAAATACCGCCATTGTTATACGAGATGCGGAATTTGTCCCACCCCATCACTTTGTATCCAGGGCTTAGAACAGTGCCTGGTACATAATAACTGCTTACCAAATACCATGAAACAAAACACAAAAGACCTTCTCAGTGTGGAGCTTCTTCTATAGAATACTAAGATGTATTTTGGAATCATGGAAACGTGTGCCCAGACTCAAGAAGAGAGCTGCATTCTCCTGTCTACTCTCCTTTCCTCATCAGCCTTTCCAATAGACTGCCCTGCCCGATTTTCTCTCATGACATCCATGTTTTAAAATGGCAGAATAATGGATTTTGAAATTGAACCGCCTTGAGAGAGTGATGATATCTTATTTTTTTTTTTCGCAGGAGAACACACTGTACTCAGCAAAAAAAGAACATCTCCCTTAATATGCATGGACACTTTATCCATTAGGTCCAAGGCACATTGCCTCCTTACTGAAACCATTTCTCCAAAACGTAATTACTTCATAAGGTTCTAAAATAATATTCTCCTCCGAAGAAGAGCCCCAGAGAAACGAGAGAGCGAAGCAGAGGGGGGATGGAGGCAAATCAAATAACCAATGTAACAGCCCGTCTAGGGTATGGTCAGCTTCACCAGAGTCCTAAATTGCTTAAAGGAAAACCCTTCAGAAAATCAAAGATGCATTAAGATGACTCACTGAAACTAAATTCCCAAACAGCCCGCGTGTAGCTGTCACTTAAGGTTTGACTCTGAGACTTTTCCTCACGATCTCCCTCTAAGTTTCTGCCTTTGAGAGTTTGGGGCTGGAAGAACAGGCTTCATTTACCCCGACAGCGCTAGGTCATCCAGTAGGAGCATTTCCACTTCCATCAACCACTGCGCACTCCGTATATCTCTTCTGCACGGGGGAAAGCCCAAGGAATAATCTGGACAGACCGAAGAGATCACCGAGCCTACGATATCTGTTTGGTTGAGCCTTGATGTACGAACCCCAAGAGGACAAAACGTTTAAGACCTCGGGGCCTATCGGATATAAAGTACCCCAAATGGGCAGTCTGCCTGTATCACATTCACACGTGCCCCCCCCACACACACACGCATATCCTCACTGAAAGCTGGTCAAAAATCCAAATAGTTTTCATTGCTCTGGCAAGTCCTTTTCCAAAAGCACATTCAGGGTATTACTTTGGAGGTCCTTTTATCATTTTCTAGGAAAACGGCAATACGTTCCTACTAGAAGCCAGCCTGGCCTAGCCATTTACTTCTCTAATGCCAACCTGCTCACTCTAAATAGATCTAGTCTATCCCGCCGCCGAACCCTCGCCCTCTTCCCTCCTTCTTCACGACCAACAGTCGTGTGACTTTGAGCAGGTCACTTCACTTCTCTGCGCCTCAGTTACTTCATCTGTAAAATGGAGATTAAGACTGTGAGCCCCATGTGGGACAACCTGATAACCTTGTATATCCCCCAGCACTTAGAACAGTGCTTGGCACATAGTAAGCGCTGAACAGATACCATCATCATCCTCACCTTCAAAGCCTTCTTAAATGCACAGCTCTTCCGGAACTAGGCCCTCATTTCCTCTTTCCCTACTCTCTTCTGTGTCCCTTTATTCACCCCTCCCTCAGCCCCACAGCACTTATCTAATATCTAATCCCGGCTCTGCCACTCATCTGCTATGTGGCCTTGGGCACATCACTTCCCTTCTCTGTGCCTCAGTCACCTCATCTGTAAAATGGGGATGAAGACTGTGAGCCCTGTGTGGGACAGGGACTGCGTCCAACTGGATCTGCTTAGATCCAGCACTTAGAACAGTGCCTGGCACATAGTAAGGACTTAACAAATACCGTTATTATTATTATGTACATAAGCAGTGTGGCTCAGGGGAAAGAGCCTGGGCTTGGGAGTTAGAGGTCATGGGTTCTAATCCCAACTCTGCCACTTGTCCCTGACGTTGGACAAGTCATTCAACTTCTCTGTGCCTCAGTTACCTCATCCGTAAAATGGGGATGAAGACTGTGAGCCCTACGTGACACAACCTGATTACCTTGTATCTACCCCCGCGCTTAGAACAGTGCTTGGCACATAGTAAGCGCTTAACAAATACCAACATTCTTATTATTATAACCGTAATTCATTTATTTGTATTAATGACTGTCTCCCCATCTAGGCTGTGAGCTTATTGTGGTGAGGGAACTTGTTTAACAACTCAGTTAATCTGTTAACTGTACTTTCTCAAGTGCTTAGTACAGAGGTCTGCACATATTAAGTGCTCAATAAATGTGACTGATCAATTCATTGATTCATTCATTCATTCAGCTGTATTTATTAAGCACTTACTCTGTGCAGATTGACAATCCCCACCCACAACGAGCTCACAATCTAGAGAAGTGAATAGTGGATAGCCTGGACCGGGGGGGGGTCAGAAGGTCATGGGTTCTAATCCCAGCTCTGCCGCTTGTCAGCTGTGTGGCTTTGAGCAAGTCACTTCACTTCTCTGGGCTTCGGTTACCTCATCTGTAAAATGGGGATCAAGAATGTGAGCCCCACAGGGGACAGGGACCGTGTCCAACCCGAGTGGCTTGTATTCTCTCCAGTGTTTAGTACAGTGCCCGGCACGTACTAAGGACTTAACAAATAACAGCTATTATTATTATTAGAGAGGGGAGACAGACATCGATACAAATAAATAAAATTACAGATACGTACATAAGTACCGTGGGGCCGGGAGAGGAGGGAAAAACAAAGGGAGGAAGTCAGGGAGATGCAGAAGGGAGTGGGACATGAGGAAAAGTGGGGCTTAGCCTTCTCCTCCAAGAGACATGCCTTGACAGATGAGTTAGCTTTATCCCTAAATTTCATTCTTAATATTTATTAGGCTATGAAAACCGAGGGAACACTCCAGGATGGAGAAAGAAAATAAAGCAATTAACACAAAGAGCCAAAGAAAGAAAGAAAGATTTACTTAGAGATTGTTGCATTCTATTAATAGACAAATTATTTATTGTCTAATAAAGTGAGAAGCAGTGTGCCCAGTGGATAGACCACACACTTGAGAGTCAGAAGGACCTGGGTTCTAATCCTGACTCCTCTGTCTGCTGTGTGACCTTGGGCAAGTCACGTCACTTCTCAACTGCAAAATGGTGATAAAGACTATGAGGCTCATGTGGAACAGGGACTGAATCCAACCCGACTTGCTTGTGTCCACCCCAGAGCTTAGAAAACTACATAATACATAGTAAGTGCTTAACAAATGCCACTATTATTATTACTGTTGCTATTATTATGTACTTTGAGCTGCACTCAAGTCCTCCAACTCCCTGGGCTGTGTTTTTTTACTAGGCCGCGCTGCTTCTTTATTGCAGCAGAATCTCCTGGAAAAAAAAAAAAATCAATGTATTTTCTTATCTCATTACAAGTCAGAAGTGTGTTTGATTCAAATTCCGTCTTCCATTATGATTCAGTACTATATTACCTGCAGGAGGGAGCGATGAGAATGTCATTACATACACAAAATTTTTATAAGAGTAAATGTGTGTTTTATTATCCTTCCGCTCCGGTGCCCATGCATAAAGGAATGATGTATTGACTTTTCTTCCCCTGATAATGGGTACTCCTCATCTGGAACTAGACTGCTGGCTACTGAAGTTATCTTCAAGGGGTTAGAAACATTTAGTGGAGATTGCAAAACTCTGAAATGACCAGTGCCTCCGGCCGGGGTGGGGGTGGGGGAATAGGAGATAAGAAATTTCTATCTTACAAAGTCTCTTTGATGAGTGAAAAATGAAAAATAATAATAATTATGGCATTTGTTGGGTTTACTATGTGGCAAGCACTGTTCTAAGTGCTGGGGTAGATACAAGGTAATCAGATTGTTCCACATGGGGCTCACAGTGTTAATCCCCATTTTACAGACGAAGTAACTGAGGCACAGAGAAGCTAAGTGGCTTGCCCAAGGTCACACGGCAGACAAGCGGCGGAGCCAGGATTAGAACCCACGTCCTCTGACTCCCATACCCGTGCTCTTTCCACTAAGCCACGCTGCTTCTAACCGAAGGAAGGGTTCCATAACCCCTGATGGAAGCGACTGATTAGACCCTGAGCCCGTCACTGGGCGGGGATCGTCTCTATCTGATTCTCTTGATTCTATTTACTGCTCTTGATTCTATTGATCGCCACTGTTCTCGTCCGTCCGTCTCCCCCGATCAGACCGTAAGCCCGTCAAAGGGCAGGGACCGTCTCTATCCGTTACCGATTTGTCCATTCCAAGCGCTTAGTACAGTGCTCTGCACATAGTAAGCGCTCAATAAATACTATTGAAAATACTATTGAATATCTGTTGCCGAATTGTACATTCCAAGCGCTTAGTACAGTGCTCTGCACATAGTAAGCGCTCCGTAAATACTACTGAATGATTCTGCCCCAATTTCTTTTCCATCCACCATTCCCGGGGCAGGACTACTTCTGCTACGATGCCCTTCCCAAAACAAATTCCACAAGATGAGAACAGATTGCCTTGCAGCTGAGGGCCTCAAGCAGGCGTGACTCCACACCCCGCTGCTCCTTGGAGAAAGGGGGAAGAGAAGATGAGGAGAATGGATGATCTCCGAGAGAGTCGAGGGCGAAGACTCGAGTTGACCGTGCGGAAGGAGGCGGTGGTGAACCACTCCCGTATTTTTACCAAGGAGACACTCTGGATCCGCTACCAGAAGGATTGCCGACGGAGGTGGGGCCTCCTGGGAGAGATGCGTCCACGGCATCGCTACGGGGCGGATACTTCTCGAAGGCGTAAGACAGGACAAACACTCCTATGGCTCCAGGGAAGAAAATCAGGGAATCTTTGAGCTGGTAGGGATCTCGTGGAAGTTTTATAAACAACTCTCTTGCATCGTATTCCCCGAACTGCTTAATACAGTGCTTTGCACACAGTGAGCGCTCATGTATAACCACTTCCTCTCTCCACCTAATCCATTTCAGCTGATTAAATATCTTTCTTATTTCGCCCCCAAATTCCACCGTATATGACCTTGAGTGAGCCGCTTCACTTCTCTGGGCCTCGGTTTCCTCATCTGTAAAATGGGGATAAAATATAAAATACCTGTTCTCCCTCCCTCTTAGGCTGGGAGCTCCAACCGGGACAGGGGGTGTCTCCAATCTGATGATCTTGAATCTATCGCAGCATTTAGTTCAGTGCTTGGTACATAGTAAGCACTTGACCAAAACCACAATTACCCAGAAGGAGGTTTCCCAACCTCTCTTTGTGATCTCCTCTCTAACCTAAATGAATCCTGATGCTTGCTTAAGTCCATTTCCTCTCTTTGGAGGGGAGGAAATCGAAAAGTTTTCAACTTCTCTGGGCCTCAGTTTCCTCCATCTATTAAACAGGGATTCAATGTCAGTTTTCCCTTTGCCTTAGACTGCGAGCCCCATTTCCCTTCTAGATTGTGAGCCCCCTGTGGACAGGGATTGTTTCTATTTGTTGCTGAATTGTAATAATAATTATGGTATTTATTAAGTGCTTATTGTGTGCCAAACACTGTTCTAAACATTCGGTAGATACAAGGTAACCAGGTTGTCCCATGAGGGGTTCACAGTCTTAATCCCCATTTGGCAGATGAGGGACCTGAGGCACAGAGAACTGAAGTGACTTGCCCACGGTCACCCAGCTGACAAGTGGCAGATCTGGGATTAGAACCCATGACCTCTGACTCCCAAGCCGGTGCTCTTTCCACTGAGCCGTGCTGTACTTTTCAAGCGCTTAGAACAGTGTTCTGCCCACAGCAAGCGCTCAATAAATATGATTGAATGGATGAAATTTCTCGACCGTAACCCCTTGTGGGCAGGGATTGTCTCTCTTAATTGCTGAATTGGACTTTCCAAGCGCTTAGTACAGTGTTCTCCACAGTAAGCGCTCAATAAATATGATTTGAATGGATGAAATTTCTAGACTGTAAGCCCGGTGTGGGCAGAGATTGTCTCTCTTTATTGCTGAATTGTACTTTCCAAATGGTTAGTACAGTGTTCTGCACACAGTGAGTGCTCAGTAAATACGATTGACTGACTGACTGACTGAATGAATGAATGAATGAATATGGGATTAGTATTTACCCTAGCTTTTAGCTCAATACTTAGCAAATAGTAAGCAATAATCAGTAACTAATGCCAAGGTTATTATCATCACTAGCATTTTTGACATTTTCTTTTTCAAAGAAAAGATTAGGGAAATCATAAAATTCTCATTTAGCGACATCTTACAGCTTTTTGTTAAGCATTCATTTGCATGCAGCATAAATGAAAAACGCTAACCCACGTCCTTACGGCGTTTATATTCTAAATCGGTTCATTCATTCCATCATATTTATTGAGCGCTTGCTGTGTGCAGAGCACCGTACTGAGCGCTTGGAAAGTACAATTGGGTAACAAAAAGAGACAATCCCTGCGCAGAGCAGGCTCACAGTCTGAGCCATACTGCCAAATGTAGTCTTAAAGAATTGCACAGGAAGGGTAGCTGTAGTGTCAGAAGATAGGTTTGTGGTGATGGTTGCCAAATTTGTGTTACCAAAACTTAATAATAATACGAATTATTATTATTATGGCGTTGGTTAAGCAGTGCCAAACACGGTTCTAAGTGCTGGGGTGGTTACAAGGTAATCAGGTTGTCCCACGTGGGGCTCACATTCTTAATCCCCATTCTACAGATGGGGTAACTGCGGCATAGAGACCTGAAGTGAGTTGCCCAAGGTCACACAGCAGACAAGTGACAGAGCCGGGATTAGAACCCACGGCCTCTGAATCCCAAGCCTGTCTCTTGCCACTAGGTCATGTTGCCAACTTTCTTTAGGTGGGTACTCTTCATTCTAACCAGGAAAGTGAGGCAGGACAGGAAAAGGCGAGGTCAAGTGCTTTTTGAACGTGACGTGAGATTAGCTCCCACCAAGCCCACGTCGACATCAACCTTTTCTCCGCTACGGAAGAGTTTCCTATTGCCACTATAAAGCATCTTTTCTCTTTCCCCTACTGAAAGGTGAAACGGTATCAGGGCCCCATTGGCTCTTAACTTGCTCTCCTCCATCCCACATCAAGTCACTAAGGTCAAATTAGTTACATTTATGTTTCCATCATGAGGTTAACTATATTTATGGGCTATGGGTTTCTCAGGCAATAGACACCTCCGCTGATTGTACGAGCTAATTGTTAGCTGGTTTTAAGATGAATTTACCCAGGGATGTCATCAAACACATTCCTTTGGGTCCCAGCAGGATAGCTTTGGCAATTCGCAGACTTCATCGCAAATTACCTTATGGATCCTGATGAATTAATGAACGTGAGTTAGTATGATGTCATGGGATTATAAGGGACGGGATAGATGGTCCGTAACCGACATCTCAAGATAAAACTGATCAGTCCTGGAATCAAAAGAAGGAAAAGGCTTCAGGGTCCCATTCACTAATATAACATTTTAATCTTTTAGCACTATCCTACCACAGATATTTTAAAAGCTCTAGGTTTCTCTACGCGCCCCGTCTCTCTTTCACACACTGGTACAATTATGTCCATTAGTTGTCATAGTAACCAAGGCAGAGGTTAAGTCATTTGCTAGAAGAGACCCGGTGCAAATTATGGCGTTTCACCAACTTATTGCCAATCTTTTTAATTAAAACATTTTCCTTTCAACTCAGCTAACAGCAGAGATCAGTAAACAGGGTAGATTAAATTACAGATATTTAGACTCTCCTGTCTTTAGAAGGACCTAGTGTATCTTAATTACTGGTGGAAAAAATGACGAGGTGCAAAGGATAATCGCTAATGAGCAGGTAAAGTTAACACATGAGGGATGGTAACTTCTGCAGGGCTGATCAAAAGAAATATGAAAATCTCTCATGACGTAAAAAACTACATGAATAGATTTACTAAAAAAACATTTAGGGGACTCGAAGCTCAAAAGGACATGTTTAACCGTAACTTCATTATTACATTTTTGCTTCCTGGAACTGTGATTTCATACTGCTGGTTACTAAAGTTCAACTAAATTAAATAATGACATAGGTCTGGAATTTAGAGGTGGGACCTGATCTCAGAATGGTTTCGCCTAGCGAAACCATAAAGATCGAACCTTATACGTCAAATTGGACTGCAATATTACAGGATCTCAGACCTGCCATCTCTTCCCTTTGACCACTATTCACCATCGTCATCATCAGTGGTACTCATTGAGTGTCTACCGTGTGCGGAGCTTAGGAGAGTAGACTGCAACAGAGTTGGTAGACATTCATTCATTCAATAGTATTTATTGAGCGTTTACTATGTGCAGAGCACTGTACTAAGCGCTTGGAATGGACAAATCGGCAACAGATAGAGACGGTCCCTGCCCTATGACGGGCTTACGGTCTAATCGGGGGAGACGGACGGACGAGAACAATAGCGTGACACGTTCCCTACTCAAAACGAGCTTACAGTCTAAATATTCAACAGTACCTGGGGAAAGTAGGGAGATGGAAGAGTGTGGAATTCTGATGTCAAAGTGCGGTAGCGCTGATCAGGGCCATCCCCAGCTACACTGTAGATCACCTCTCCGCATCCAGGATCGTAACCATAGTAATTTTTCATGGTGTTTGCTAAGTGTTTACTATGTGTCAAGTGCTGCACTAAGTCCTGGGATAGATATAAGATAATCAGGTTGGACACATGAATCCCACCTAGGGCTCACAGTCTTCGTCCCCATTTTACAGATGAGATAACCAAAGTTCAGAGCAGTTAAGTGATTTGCCCAAGGTTACGAGCAGACAAGTAGCAGATAAGAACCTCTGCACACAATAAGCACTCAATAAATATGACTGAATGAATAAGAACCCAGATCCCCCGGCTCCCAGGCCCGAGCTCTTTCCACTGGACCACACTGCTTCTCTAGTGTGGCCTTTGTTAAGTGCTTACCGTGTGCCAAATACTTGGGTGGATCCAGTTCATTCATTCATTCATTCATAGTATTTATTGAGCACTTACTAAGCGCAGAGCACTGTACTAAGCGCTTGTACTGGACAAATCGGTAACAGATAGAGACGGTCCCTGCCCTTTGACGGGCTTCCGGTCTAATCGGGGGAGACGGGCAGACGAGAACAGTGTCAATAAATAGAATCGAGGGGAAGAACATCTCATTAAAACAATAGCAAATAAATAGAATCAGGGTGACGTGCACCCCATTAACAAAATAAATCGGGTAATGAAGATATACACAGATATACCCAATACAAGATATATCCAATACATCCAATATGAACATCTCATTAAAATAATAGCAAATAAATAGAATCAGGGTGATGTACATCTCATTAACCAAATAAATAGGGTAATGAAGATATATCCAGTATAACCAATACAAGATATATCCAATACAATCAGAGCAGCCACAGTCCCTGTCCCCCTTGGCCAGATGAAAAAACTGAGTCCCAGAGAAGTGGACTTGCCCAAGGTCACTGAGCAGGCAAGTGGCCGAGTGGAGATAGGACACCAGGTCTCCAGTCTCCCAGGTCTGTCCTCTTTCATCTAGGCTACACGGCTTTTCTAAATCAGCAACAGAGCGGGAACTGTGAGCTCACTGAGAATCAGCCCTTCGCCAGACCCATCCTTCTTCTAAATAGCCGATGGGATCTAGTGTGATGCGCCAGCCGGTACAAATGCACTTGGATTTTCAGGACATTTTTAGAAAAATGAATAGAGGAGAGCTTGTCTTTTGGATGCCCTGTGGAAATGGGAAAGGTCAGGGCACCGTGGGTATGAGGCAGTGCCCTGTTTCTATGAAGTCAGCCTGGGGCACCTGGCCCTTCCTGGGTCCCCCTGCCCCTTCAGCTTCCCTTCCCTGCAGGACTGAAGACAGATCCAAGGCCCAAGGGGTTTTCAGAGAGGAGACCAGGTTCATTCTTTTTGCATTTAAAAACAATAATAATAATAATGACGGCATTTGTCCAGGGCTTAGTATGAACCAGTCACTATACTAAGCGCTGGGGTGGGTACAAATGAATTGGGTTGGACGCACTCCCTGTCCCACAAGGGACTCACAGTCTCGTACCCCATTTTACAGATGAGGTAAATGAGGCACAGAGAAGCGAAGGCACTTGTCCAAGGTCACACAGTAGATAAGCGGCAGAGCCGGGATTAGCACTCACAACCTTCCGACTCCCAGGCCCATGGTCTCTCCAACTACGCCACGCTACATTTCTCCCTCTAGACCGTAAGCTCACTGTGGGTAGGGAACCAACTCTGTTATATTGTACTCTCCCAAAGGCTTAGTACAGTGTTCCGCACACAGTAAGCACTCAATAAATACGATTGATTGAAATACTATTGATCAATGGCTGGGTGGGGACAAGCCTCTGAATGCGAGACGGTAACCGAGAGCGGCTCAAATAAATGATGCCCACGACTGGTTTGGGGGCATTCGGCTGGGATTCTTCAGTCACGATTTGCTGAATTCTACCAAAAAAAAACTCCACACCTGCACCGAGCCCCCTCCCCATTGATGCTCACTGGCAAATACACTTTCGGAATTTTTCTGCTACTTAATGACTTTTTAAAAGGACGAGACATGTGGCAGTTTGGAGTTGCAGTGTTTCTGTGGATTAGAGTCTCATTTTAGCACTTTCTTAATTGGTATTTCTTACTTGCTTAATATATACCAAGCACTGCTCTAAGCAATGGGGTAGATACAAGATAATCAGGTTGGACACCGTCCCTGTCCCACCCAGAGCTCACAGTGTAAGAGGGAGGAGGGTTTAATCCCCATTTTACAGATGAGGTAAATGAGGTAACCGTGTCTGAGGTAACTGAAGCTCAGAGAAGTAAAGTGACTTGGTCCGAGGTCACACAGAGACCTCCGACTCCCAGGTCCATGCTCTTTCCACAGAGCCACCCTGCTTTTCGCTTGCTGTAGAATTCCTCATATTTAATATAGTTAGCACCTTACTCGGCGAAGCAGCGTGGCTCAGTGGAAAGAGCCCGGGCTTGGCAATCAGAGGACATGGGTTCGACTCCCGGCTCTGCCACTCGTCCTCCGTGTGACTGTGGGCGAGTCACTTCACTTCTCTGGGCCTCAGTTACCTCATCTGGAAAATGGGGATGAGTGTGAGCCTCACGCGGGACAACCTGATTGCCCTGTATCTCCCCCAGCGCTTAGAACAGTGCTCTGCACAGAGTAAGCGCTTAAGAAATACCAACATTATTATTATTATTACTTTGAATTTCTATTTGTGGGTATTTGTCTGTCTTACCTGTTAGAGGATGAACTCCTTGTGGGCAGGGAATGTGTAACTTCTCTCTTTTGGATTTCCTAAGCACAGTACAACCTGAGGGCAGGGATCATGTCTATTTAATCTACCGTTGTAATCTCCCAAGCCTTTAGTACCGTGATCACACTAAGAACTCAGTAAATGCCAATGATCGACGGACCACAACCTCCTCAACTGCCTTTACTCTCACACCAACTCCCCACAAATCTGTCCTGTTCCCCAACAGAGGTCTCCAATCTTTTGACACCTTCCAATTTCCTCAGTCGACATCGATCTGTTGCATTCAGTGGGTGGTCAATAAATACTTTTACTACTAACTGCACTGAACCAGAGATTCAAAAGCTGTCCCTGGAACAGTCAGAGCAAAGAGAAGGGTAAAGTAGGCCTTTTTAAGCCATTAAAGCTTTGCTTACAATAATCCTATGGAATTCAAGATCTCAGCTGTCAACTCACCACTGCCAGTATTCTCAGTAATTTAGAAGCCCAGAGGAAGAGACGGGGCAGTAACATAATACCGGCTCATTTGGAAGTAGACCAGATATTGAATCATCCAAAGAAAGCCCCTCAGCTCATCCATATTGGTGACAACGCCAATACTGTGCAATTATTTTTCTTTCAAGATGAATCATCTCAGATAACGGTCCGTGGCTAATTTTGAAACTTACTTTTTAATCAATCAGAAGTATTTATTGAGCACCTACTGGGTGCCAAACATTGTATTAAGCCCTTGGGAGAACCCGATAGATGACATGATCACTGCCCTCAAGTAGTTTACAATCTAAAGGGGCGGACAGATTCGAAGGGAAGTAACGCTTCAGTAGAGAAGCAGGTAAATCAATATATTCTACAGTTCCGTGGGAGGAAGTTAGTACAGAGGGGAAGCAGCGTGGCTCAGTGGAAAGAGCCTGGGCTTCGGAGTCAGAGGTCGTGGGTTCGACTCCCGGCTCTGCCACTCGTCAGCTGTGTGACTGTGGGCAAGTCACTTCACTTCTCTGTACTTCAGTTACCTCATCTGTAAAATGGGGATTAACTGGGAGCCTCACGTGGGACAACCTGATGACCCTGTATCTACCCCAGCGCTTAGAACAGTGCTCTGCACATAGTAAGCGCTTAACAAATACCAACCCTATTATTATTATTACATAAATGCGAGGGGGTGCAAAAGTGCTGAGTTGACAACTGAGAAGATATGACACGGGGAGAAGAAAAATCAAACAATTATATTCACTGTTTTTTTCTCTTTTGCACCTCATGTATGCACTGAAACTTTCCCAGTGATAAAACAATTAACGTGTCTCTGTAAAATCAGTGGGGTTTTCTGTCCCCCAAAATAGGAATGGAGTTATTGGGCTACAGAAAGATCTCGGAAAATACAGGCTCAGATTACATCTGTCTCTCTAAAAAGCCAAACACCAGAGAGTTTTTGGTGCCGGGGAAGCAGATAGCAGATGATCCCAGGGGTTTGATTTGATTTCCCCTGGAGAAATCTCATGACACTGTTATATCTGGCACTGCTAAATGTCCAGTCCGCCCTAGGGAATGCTTGCTATACGCATTTTACTAAGCCCTTGAGAGGACACAATAGATGTAGAAGAAATGATCACTGCTCTCGAGGTGCTTACAATCTAGACAGATTCTAAAGGAAGCTAGAGGACAAAGAACACCACAAGTACTAACTTCCAGGCACATCCAGCTTGGACACATGCCTGACCTCATCATCTCTGGTCACTGTAAAATCTCCACTCTCACCAACTCTGAGACCCCTTTATCCGCCCACAACCTCCTCAACTGCCTTTACTCTCACACCAACTCGCCACAAATCTGTCCCGTTCCCCAACAGAGGCCTCCAATCTTCTGACACCCTCCAATCTCCTCAAGTCGTCACGCCCTCCTCAAACCCCCTGTTTCCGTAATTCCCCCATTTCTTGCCACTAATGACTTGCCCAAATAATTGCAACCGATAGGCGTGATCTCTCTGAAATCTCTCCTGTTCCTCTCCAGTCCTTCCCTTCCTTCTGCCCCTTCTTTGAGTCTCCCATCTTTCCACACAACATCTCAAGAAGAGATCAATAAATCAATCAATTAAGCATTCTTATTGAGTGCTCCCTGTGTGCAGACCTCTCAACTAAGCACTTGGGAAAGTGCAATATAACTGATTTGGTAGACATTTTCTTTGTTCACAAAGAGTCTAGAGGGTGATACCGATAGATTACAGATGTGTGCCTAGGTGCTGTGGAGCTGAGGGTAAAGTGACTGAAAGGTACAATTCCCAGGGCAAGGATGGCACAGAAAGGAGAGGAACTAGGAGAAACGAGGACTTATTTGGGAGAGGCCTCTTAGAGAAGTGGTGTTTTTAATAAGGCTTTGAATGTGGGGAGAGTGACTTTGGGTGGCTAAGGAGCAGGAGGGAGTCCCTGGCCAGAGGGAGGATGCTGGTGAGCGGTCGGCAGCGAAACAGACGAGATCGGGGTACAGTGAGTAGGTTGGCATTAGAGGACCAGAGTGAGCATGCTGGGTTGTAGTAAGAAATTAGGGACGTAAGATAGGAGGGGGCAAGGTGATTGAGTGCTTTCAAGTCATTAAAAAGGGGTTTTGGTTTGATGCAGAAATGCATGGGCAAACTGGAGGTTCTCAACGAGTCAGGAGACAGGGACTGAATGTTTTTTTTAGAAAAATGATCCAGGAAGCAGGCATGGACTGGAGTGGGAAGAGACAGGAGGCAGGGAGGTCGGCAAGGAGGTTGATGCAATAATCAAAATGGGATAGAATATAAGTGCTTGGATTAATATGGTAGCAGTTTGGATGGAGAGGAAAGGGTAAATCTGAAAGATGCTGCGGAGGTTGGACGGGATTTGGTGACAGATTGAATATGGGAGTTGAACGAGAGAGATGAGTTGAGGATAACGCCGAGGTTATGTGCTTGTGAGACAGGAAGGATGGTGGTGCTGTCTACAGGGATGGGAAAGTAAAAGGGAGGGCAGGGTTTGGGAGGGAAGATGAGGAGTTGTCCTCGGGGCATGTTAAGTGTGAGGTGTTGGCAGGACATCCAAGGGATGATATCATTTCCATAATGCATTTATTTATTTATATGAATGCCTGTCTCCCCCTTTAGACTGTAAGCGCCTTGCTGGCAAGGAGTGTGTCTACCAACCCTGCTATACTGAATTCACCCAAACAGTTAGTACAGTCCTCTGAACTCTAGACTATAAACCCACTGGGAGCAGGGATTGTCTCTCTCTATTGTTTTATTGTACTTTCCAAGTGCTCAGTACAGTGCTCTGCACACAGTAAGTGCTCAGTAACTATGAATGAATGAAGAAAGGAAGGAAGGAAGCATTCAATAAAATGTGATTGATTGCTTGATTGATCCTGAAAGCAGGAGGAAATACGATACTCCAGATCACCCATCTCCTCTCAAAATCTATTCTCTTCACCTGTGCCTCTGACCCCTCCCTTCAGACCTTATCAGAACACTTGCCACTTCCCTTCTTCCCTCCCAGACCGCCATTTTCAACTCTTCACTTTCTGATGGCTTCTCCTCCAATGCTTTCAAACGTGTTCATGTATCCTCGATCATAAAATCCCTCTGCAGACCCACAGCTCCATCCAGTTATCTTCCCATCTCCTTCTTAACATTCCTCGCCAAACTCCTTTAGCGAGTTGCATACATCTACTCCCTCCAGTTCTCCCCTGGACCCCCTCCACTCTGACTTCTGCCCTCTTCAGTCCTTGGAAACCATCCTCTGAAAGGCCACCAGGGACCTCCTTCTTGCCATATCCAGTGGGCTCTACTCCATCCTAATCCTCCTCAACCTCCTTTTTTTTAATGGTGTTTGTAATGCGCTTACTATGTACCAGGCACTGTACTAAGTACTGGGGTCGATACAAGCCAATCAGGTTGGACGCAGTCCCTGTCCCACGTGGGGCTCGCACTCTTAATCCCCATTTTACAGATGAAGTAAGTAAAGCCCAGAGAAATAAAGTGACTTGCCCAAGGTTACACAGCAGACAGCAGAACCAGGATTAGAATCCAAATCCTCTGATTCCCAGGCCCGTGCTCTATCCATTAGGACACATTGTGTCTCGGCTGCCTTCGCCACTGTGGACCATTGCCATCTCCTGGAAACACGATTCATTCATTCAATAGTATTTATCGAGCGCTTACTACGTGCAGAGCACTGTACTAAGCGCTTGGAATGTATGGTTCAGCAACAGACAGAGACAATCCCTTCCCTATAATGGCCTCACAGTCTAAACGGGACTATAAATCCTTGTTTCCACTGACACTGTCCTCCCCTGGTTCTCCTATCTTTCTGACCACCCCTTCCTCAGTCTCTTTTGCGACTACCTCTTCCGCCTCCCACCCTCTGACAGTAGGGATGCCTCAAGATTCAGTTCTGGGTCGTCTTTCATTCTCCATCTACGCCCACTCCCTTGGAGAACTCATTCGCTCACACAGGTTCGACTCATCTCTAGGTGAATGATTCCCAAATCTATATCTCCAACCCTGACATCTCTCCTTCTCTGAAGTCTCATATTTCATCCTGCCTTCAGGACATCTCTAATGGGATGTCCCAGGACCCAAACCCTGTCCCCACTGTCTTTCCCATTACTGTAGACGTGTGGACAACACCACTGTCCTCCTTGTCTCGAAAGCCCATAACTTTGGCATTATCCTCTACTCATCTCTTTCATTTAATCTGAATATTCAATCCAGTACCAAATCCTGTTAGTGCTACCTTTGTAACATCACTAAAATCCCCCCTTTTCTCTCCATCTAAATTGCTACCAAGATGATCCAAGCACTTACAATAATAATAATAATGTTGGTATCTGTTAAGCGCTTACTATGTGCAGAGCACTGTTCTAAGCGCTGGGGGAGATACAGGGTCATCTCACAGTCTTAACCCCCATTTTACAGTTCCTAATCCTGCATTGAATATTTCATCTGCTTCCTTACTGACTTCACCCTGCTTGTCTAATCATTTTTCTAAAAAAATGTTCATTTTGGTCTCCCCAGCCCTCAAAAACCTCCATTTATTCATTCATTCAATCATATGTCGCGAGTGCTTACTGCATGCAGAGCACTGTACTAAACACTTGGAAAGTACAGTTGGGCAACAGTTAGAGACAATCCCTACCCAACAATGGGCTCAGAGTCTAGGAGGGGGAAGAGAGACAACAAAACAAAACAATTAGACAGGAAGCAATAGCATCAATATAAATAAATAGAATTACACATTATTAATAAAATAAATAGAATAATAAATGCGTACATATATGCACAAATGCTATGGGGCAGGGAGGGAGGTAGAGCAGGAGGAGGGAGTCAGGGTGATGGGGAGGGGAGAAGGAGCAGAGGAAAAGGGGGGGGCTCAGTTTGGGAAGGCCTCCTGGAGGAGGTGAGCTTTCAGTAGGGCTTGAGTGGGGGAGGAGGTGTTGCCCAACCAATCTCCACATTGAACAAAAACCCCTTAGCAATGGCTTTAAAGCACTCAATCACCATGCTCCCCCCTTCCTTATCTCACTGATTTCCTTCTACAGTCCAACACACTCTACCTCGGTCTCTTCTGTTTAGCCACATCGAACCCTTGCTCACATCCTACCTCTGACCTGTAACTCCTTCCCTCTTCATCTACAACGGATAACCACTCTCCCCATCTTCAAAACCTTATTAAAATCACACCTCCTCCAAGAGGGCTCATTTAATCCTTCATTTCTCCGACTCCCTCTCCCATCTATGTCAACTACACACTTGGATCTGTACCCTTTACGCACCTGGTATTCTCCCCTGCCTCAGCCCCAGAGCACTTAGGTACATATCCATAATTTTAGTTTCTTTCCCTTCCATACTGTAAGCTACTAGTAGGCGTGGAATACGTCTACCAACTCTGATTTATTGTAATCTCCCCCACAGTTAGTACAGTGCTCTGCACAATATGCACTCTAGAAATACCACTGATTGATCGATTCAAATATTGTCTGCTCTGTAATGGGATATTGTTCTATTTGGATGTGCAAAAAAAAATTTAATTTTATTGAAGACACAGTGCAGACCCTAAGATAGAGTGGGTAAACACAACACAGAACAAAGATCCATTAAGGAAAGATTCATCATTCATCTTCTAATTGACTGTATTCAGAACAATTAACTTAAGTGAAAATGTAAAAAAATGTATCAACACCCTTCCCCCAGCACACAAATTGCAAGAAATCTCTCAGCAGCGCTGACTTCTTGACAAAAAGCCTTCTCGTCAGATGAACTGAACTACAAGCAAAAATACCATATCCGAATTTCTGAACTAGAGGGAACTGGGAAACCTGTATGTTAAATGAAGTGAAAGTTAGAAGGCCATCTCATAAAAACTGCATCTCCAAGCTGCTTCTAAATCACTAAAGTTTTCATATCCTCGATAGCATGGCTGCAATTACATTAGATATTATAAATTGTTTATTTATATTAATGTCTGTCTTCCCCTCTAGACTGTAAACTCATTGACGACTGCCAACTCTGTTGTTTCGTACTCTCCTAAGTGCTTAGAACAGTGCTCTGCTCATAGTGAGTGTCCAGTAAATACCAGTGATTTCATTCATCCATTCAGTTGTATTTCCTGAGCACTTACCATGCGCAGAGCACTGTATTAAGCGTTTGGGAGAGTACAATACATCAACAAGGAGGCACATTCCCGGCCCACGACGAGCTCGCGGTCTAGAGAGGGAGAGTGATGATGATGGCTGGATTGATCATCAAGTCCTCTGGACTCTGCCTCACCCATGCCTAGGTCATGACATGAACAATCGAGATCATCGTATTCTTGGGAAGCAACACGGAGTAGCGGATAGAACACAGGCCTGGGAGTCAGACGCTCATGGGTTCTAATTCCAGCTCTGTCACTTGTCTGTTGAGTGGCCTTGGGAAAGTCACTTCACTTCTCTGTGCCTCAGTTACCTCATTTTTAAAATGAGGACTAAGCCTGTATGACGTCTGCGGGACAGGGACTGCGTCCAACACAATTGCTTGTGCGCTTAGTACAATGCCTGGTACATAGTAAGGGTTTAACAAATTCCATAATTATTATTGTTAATTATTATTATTATTCAGACAGAGAACTTGTCCACTGGCTGTCAAGCTCTGAGAGCCCTGTTCATCGGAGACTTTAAACTAGGCTCATCGTTCCCACAGAGCAAACTTCTGGGATCACTCGATTTCTGAAACTGTGAATACCGCGTTCCTAAAATGTTTATCAAAGTATCAAGTAGCTTTATCGAATGCGTGCCCCTGGGTAATGTTGTTCTAAGCCTTGTGCAGCCTCTGTGCCACTTCTCACCCTCCTTCAGGGGTCGGGGGGAAAGGGGTGTGTGTGTGTGTGTGTGTGAGCATAACCACACTTGCCTACATGAGCACGGTCTACATGGCCATTTGCCAGCAGAACTTGGGCGGGACCTGAGTGGCCACTCTGATTTGCTCTGCTGACAGAGAAGTTGGGATAATTAAGTACCTTCCATCAAGGTCTCGGAGTCCTCAGAAGTTGGCAGACAAATAAGGGAGGTAATCCTTCACTTGACCTCAATATCCAGTGCCAATCATAACAAGATTGCATGCCTCAACCTCTAAACAGGCCTTATTAACACCAGAAGACTGCAACAAAAAACACGGCGAATCGGACCAACGGCCCACGCAGCCTGGTTTTCTCTCAGGATCAGGGACGAAAGGAATCTCGGAGGACCAGTGTTCCGCTTCCCCTCCTTGACATCTTTCCTGAATATCTGGGAAGTGCCACCCCACATTCCCGGCTTTCTTTATGGTCACGACATTTCCATCATAGACTTCTCATCCACAGAAGCTTCTTGGCCCTAATGATATTTTTAAACTGCACAATTTCCTAAGGGAACAGATTTCACCCTCAAATTCTTCTTTGTGTTTTGATTACGGGCAACCTCAGTTCACTTCACTGAGAGTTCAAAGGCATCTTGAAACACTATTTGCCCAAAGTATGCTCACTGTATGTTCAAAAATCAATCAATCAAGTATTATTGACCACTTACTGTGTACAAAGCACCGTGCTAAGCACTTGGGGGAGTACGGTACAACAGAGTTGGAAGATGTGTTCCCTGCTCTCGATGAGTTTATGGTCTAGAGGGAGAGACAGACATTAATATAAATAAATAATTTATGGATATGGACCTAGGCGTTGTGAGGCTGAGGGTAGTGTGAATATCAAGCGTCCAAAGGGTACGGATCCAAGTGCATAGATAACAGGGAAGGGAGAGGGATTTAGGGAAAAGAGGGCTTAATCGGAGAAGGCCTTTTGGAGGAGATGTGACCTGAATAAAGCTTAGAAGGTGGGGACGGTGGCGATCCGGTGTGTTACGGAGTGGGAGGGATTTCCAAAAGAAAAAAAAAAAATGGAAGAGGAAAAAGCCCAAGCTTCTGAAATATATCACAGTTAAAGTGCTCTTGGAAAACGCAGCCGTAAACAGTATAAAGCATGGTGCATTAGGGTTAGGGGATTGTGCAGAACACACACTACTTCATCCTGAAAGAGCTCAACAGTGATTCCCTCTGCTCCTAAATTTACGAACATTTTGGTAGAGGAAGGATTACGGTTCCTTGGGGAAGCTGAGATTATTGATGGCCGGAGTGATTCGGGAGAGCTAAGATGGATAGCCACTTAATCCTTCGGACTGAGACGAGGCTTTTAATGGTCAACCCTGCGTCCCTGAGGCCAGAGGTGGCATTTCAGAAGAACACCTCCTCATCTTCCTTCCAGCCCTCCTCCCGCTCTCAGGTGAGTCCCAGAATCCTGGCTTTGAAGGAGTCCCACGCTGGGGATGGATCATGGTCGGAGATAGAAGAATTCTAGTCAGAGCTTCTGGCCTCAAATTGGATTAAATGATCGTGATTGATTGACTGACTGATTGATCTCAGGTACGGGTCATTGGGTCTCCTCCCTGAGAGAGTCAACACACAAGTACATACACACGCATACACGAAAAGACACGCGCACACACATTCCAGTTCCAGATAGTAGCACTAAAACATCCCAACATAGTATCAAAAATTACCCATCAGAGAAAGCCCCTTGAAAGACTAGAACTTCGGCAGATCACTAAGTGTCAATAAACTTGGGCTTTGTGCAATAAAGACAATCCTGAAAGTCACCCATCAATCGCATCTTTTGAGCATCTACTGCAACCAATCAATTAATCTTATTTATTGAGTGATTACTGGGTGCGGAGCCCTTTACTAAGCCCTTGGAAGACTTTAGTATATCAGAGTTGGTAGGCACGTTCCCTGCCCACAACAAGCTTACAGTCTAGAGGGCAGAGGCCGAGCACTGGACTTAAAAACTTGGGAAAGTACGATAGAGACACGGTCCCTAACCTCAAGGTGTTTGCAATCCCAACCCCACAGCACTTACGCATGTCTTTAAGTGAATTATAAATTATTTACTCATAGCAATGCCTGTCTCTCCCTCAAGGCCGTAAGCTCCAAGAGATAGGGAACAGGTTTGCTAATTCTGCTGTACCGTCCTCTCCCTAATGCTTAATACAGTGCTCTGAACTCAGTAAGTGTTCAATAAATATAATTGATCGATTGATTGATTAGCACCTGCAGAAAACATGACTCCAAACCTCCAGGAAATATGTGATCCTACCCTGCACAGTAGCGAATTTTGTTTGTTTCCTTTCTTGCTGCTAATCCTTCCGCTCAATGTATCCATCTGCGTGGAACACCCGCCCCTTTAGACCTTCCCAAACCACGTCTCTTCCTGCCTTCAAGACGTCTTAAAAAGCACACCTCTTTTCACGAGGCATTCCCGATTCATCTCCCTATCTAGTGTGTCATTCTACCACACCAGTCACCTCAGTGCTTGTGTATCCATCTGTTTAGTCGTTAGTTATTTATCAGTGTATGTATTTGCCCACTTGACTTCTATCATATACATTTTCTACTCAATTATTCTTTTACCATTGTATATTTGGCAATTGTAATGGCCTGTTCCTCGCATTAGACTGTAAACTCTTTGTGGTCAGTGAATTTTTTATGGTATTTGTTAAGGGCTTACTATGTTCTAGTCACTGTACTGAGCACCCGTGTAGATACATACAAGCTAATTAGGTTGGACACAGGCCAAGTCCCACATGGGGCTAGCAGAGCGTGGCTTAGTGGATAAAGGACACACCTGGGAGTAAAAAGGACCTGGGTTCTAATCCCGACTCTGCCACCTGTCTGCTGTGTGACCTTGGACAAATCACTTAGTAATAATGTTGGTATTTAATAATGTTGGTATTTGTTAAGCGCTTACTATGTGCAGAGCACTGTTCTAAGCGCTGGAGTAGACACAGAGGGGATCAGGTCGTCCCCCGTGGGGTTCACAGTCTTGACCCCCATTTTACAGATGAGGTAACTGAGGCACAGAGAAGTTAAGTGACTTGCCCACAGTCACGCAGCTGACAAGTGGCGGAGCAGGGATTCGAACCCGTGACCTCTGACTCCAAAGCCCGTGCTCTTTCCACTGAGCCACGCTGCTTCTCTGTGCTTCAGATCCTTCATCTGGAAAATGGTGACTAAGACTGGGAGCCCTGCGTGGGACAGGGACCGTGACCAACCCAATTGCCGTGCATCTACCCCAGTGCTTAGTACAGTGCCTGGCACATAGTAAGCGCTTAAAATTACAACTGTTAATATTATCATTACTATTATGAATTCCCATTTTGCCGGTGAGGTTACTGAGGTACAGAGAAGTGAAGTGACTTGCCCAAGGTCACCCAGCAGACAAGTGGCAGAGCTGGAACTGCAATCCAAGTCCCGACTCCAAATTCCGTGCTCTAGGCACTAAGCCGTGCTGCTTCCCGGGCTGAGTGCGTCTTTTTCTTTTCTCTCTCGTTCTGCCAAGCCCTAAAGTCTGCTCTCTTTCCAGAAACGTCATTCCCCGAACTGAATGCAAAATTCCACCGTTAGAGGTCATGAGTGTGGCCATGTTTCCCCTCTCCTCAAGACCCTCCAGTGGTTACCCATCCACCTCCACATCAAACAGAAACTCCTCACCTTTGGCTTTAAAGCACTCATCCCTGCTCTGCCACTTGTCGGCTGTGTGACTGTGGGCAAGTCACTTCACTTCTCTGGGCCTCAGTTACCTCGACTGTAAAACGGGGATTAAGACTGTGAGCCTCACGTGGGACGACCCGATTACCCTGTTTCTACCCCGGCGCTTAGGAACGGCGCTCTGCACGTAGTAAGCGCTTAACAAATCCCAACATTATTATTTACCTTGCCCCCTCCTACCTCCCTTGTTACTTTCCCACCACTTCCCAGCCCACATACTTTGTTCCTCTAATGCTAGCCTTCTCACTGTGCCTCAGTCTCCTCTATCTCACTGCTGACCTTTCTCCCACCTCCTGCCTCTGGCCTTGGAATCCCTCCCTCCTCATATCCAAAAGACAAATACTCTCCTCTCTTTCAAAGCCTTATTGAAGACACATCTCCTCCAAGAGACCTTCTCTTCCTTCCCTTCTGCCACCTCCTGATTTGCTCCCTTAATTCATCCCCCCTCCCAGCCCCACGGCACTTATGTACAGATCTTTGATTTATTTATTTATGTTAATGTCTGTCTCGCCTTCTAGACTGTAAACTCACTGTGGACAGGGAACGTGTCTGTTTACTGTTTTATCGTACTGTCCCAAGAGCGTAGGTGCTCTGCACACAAGGAATACTCCGCTCTCACCTGTCCCGCCGTCGACCCCTGACCCACGTCCTACCCCTGGCCCGGAATGCCCTCCCTCCTCAAATCTGCCTAACTAGCACACTTCCCCCCTTCAAAGTCCTACTGGGAGCTCGCCTCCTCCAGGAGGCCTTCCCAGACAAAACCCCCCCCCCCCCCCAAAAGAAAGTGTTAACAGTACTTAGAGAAACTAGGAAAATATTAGTGAGGAAACTCGTGAGGAGCAGTGTAGGCTAGTGGAAAGAGCTCAGGACCGGGAGTCAGAGATATAATAATAATAATGACAATAATAACAATTGCGGTATTTTTAAGCACTTACTATGTGCCAGACACTATACTAAGCACTGGCATAGATGTAAGATATTAAGTTAAGACACAGTCCTGTCCCACATGGGGCTCACAGTCTAAGTGGAGAAAGTAGGATTTAATCTCCACTTCACAGATGAGGAAATTGAGGCCCAGATAAGTTATGTGACTTGCCCAAGGTCACACAGCAGATACGTGGCAGAGTCAGGATTAGAACCCAGGTCCTCTGACTCCCAGGCCCATGTTCTTTCTACTATACCTTCTCTGCTTCTGGGTTCTGAGTTCTGATCCTAGCTCTGCCACTTGCCACTTGTCTCTAGCTCTGCTCTTGTCACTTTGGACAAGACAGTTAACTTTCTTTGTGCCTCAGTTTTCTCATCTGTAAAATGGGGAATGAATACATATTCTCAATGAATACATGCTCTCACCTCAGACCGTAAGCCCCACGCGGGACGGGGGCCGTGTCCGACTTGCGGTCATCTTCTATCTACCTCATCTGGCTCATAATAGTGCTTAACAAATACCACTATTATTAATAGTACTATCCCACAGCACTGAGATATGAAACCTTCCCTCAAAAGCCGGGGGGTGGCACGTTTTCTTATTTTTCTTTTCATCAGATTTGCAGACCAGGCGAGAGAGCCTGGTACAGTCCTGCTGCAAACGGTGACACCGTGGAGGACGGCACGGACACATCGCGCTTGAAAAATCCGCATTGCGTTGCCTGGTGGATGGAGCACAGGCCTGGGAGTCAGAAGGACCTGTGTTTTGAACCTGGCTCCACCACTTGCCTGTTGTGTGACCTTGGCCAAGTCACTTCACTTCTCTGTGCCTCAGTTCCCTCATCTGTGAAACGAGGGTGAAGACTCTAAGCCCCAGGTGGGACAGGGACTGAGTCCAACCTAATTAGCTTGTATCTACCCCAGTGCTTAGAACACAGTCCGTACCTAGTAAGCGTCTGTCTTAGGCTGTCAAGTCGTCTCCAACCCATAGCGATGCAAAGGACACATCTCTCCCGGAAAGCCCCACTTCCATTTGCAATCGTTCTGGTAGTGGATCCGTAGCGTTTTCTTGGTAAGAAATAAGGAAGTGATTTACTCTTTCCGTGCGGTAAATTTGAGTGTCCATCTTCGACTCTCTCACATGCCGCTGCTGCCCAGCACAGGTGACTTTTGACTTGTAGTAGATTGCCTTCCACTTGCTAGCCGCTGCCCAAGACAGAAATGGGGTACGACTCTGTTCGACTCTCCCCGCCCGCAGTCGAGACTGGTAGAGTACCAGAAACTCACCAGGTGCGATCCTGAGAGAATTAGTAAGCACTTAACAAATACTATTGTTATTATTATTGATATTTTAAAGGGATATTTGCATCAGTATTAAGGAGTCAGTAATCCTCCAGACGATCTTTAAATGATGACGTGTAACTAGATAATAATAATAATAATGGCATTGGTTAAGAGCTCACCATGTGCCAAGCACTGTTCTAAGCGCTGGGGGTGATGCAAGGTAATCAGGTTGTCCCACATGAGGCTCGCAGTCTTCATCCCCATTTTACAGATGAGGTAACTGAGGCGCAGAGAAGTTAAGTGACTTGCCCAAAGTCACACAGCAGACAAGTGGTGGAGCGGGACTAGAACCTACGACCTCTGACTCCCAAGCCCAGGTTATTTCCACTGAACCACGCTGCTTGTCTAGATCTATGAGGCGGATCCCAAACACACGTAGGAAGGAGGTAAACAGAAGTAACAGACAGGGCAGTGCGTTCGAGCTTGAATAACGCTTCCTCTTAGTCCTTTCGAACATCCTATGGAAGAGTAGCGGCCGGTCAACCTTACCTCCACTGGCTCATGCTGCTGCTGCTGCTGATGGAAAGGAAACGAACAGAGGCACCTGCTGATCCGAAACGAAAGTGGGAGGGAAGAACTAGGACTGCCCAGGGGACTCTCCGTGATGGATTTGAAACTCTCATTCATCTCTGTTCTGGCTCTCGTTCATTTCCTCTATTGTTTGCTGATTGTGCAGGGTTTTGCCATAATTATCTTGCTTTTGAGGCCTGAGTGGACAGTATAGATTATGGTAACAGGCTCGCTTCTTGAATGGTACAGATTCAGCAACTTCAGTGACCTCGCCATTTCTGCCTCTGACCCCTTCCCACGACTTCATTGTCATTCACCTCGTGAACAATCCCGCTGCCCTGTCCCAAGATGTGCTAGGATGATGATGTTGCCCCTACCTGTCGTTCAATAAAAACGTAATCGGAGAAGTAATAAAAGCAACAGTAGTATTAATATTCATTATAATACCACATTAGCTGTCTGAATTTATGGAACCAGCTCATTTATCTAAAGTTCCAAAGGACTGTCTAAAGTTTTGTTCATCAGACCATTAATTTTTTTTTTTTTAATGAAGAGGAGAAGTACAATACTCCTCAAACATAGATAGAAACTTAATAATGCAGAAGGGAATTGGCATAGCCAATATCAGTGTGACTGGAACAGCCAAGATATTACTCAGGTCAATGCTTTTCCATCTCTATATCAGTTGGGAATACCCTGTCTTATCCTGATGGAAAAGGAGACTTTGAGGAGTACATTTATATCAACATGGCCCTGCCATATTGAAACTCTGGACCTGGGCGATGAAGATTATGAACACACGTGCACTTCTGTACATACCTGTAATTTATTTATTTATTTACATTAATGTCCATTTCCCCCTCTAGACTGAAAGCTCATTTGTAGGCAGAGAATGTGTCTGCTTATTGTTTTATTGTATTGTATGTAGTGCTCTGCACACGGTAAGCGCTCGATGAACACGATTAAATAAATGACTACGACTGAATGAACAAAGTCTCCCAGCTAATTCATTCACTCGTTCATTCAATCGCATTTACTGAGCGCTCAGTGTTTGCAGAGCTCTGTACTAAGTGCTTGGCAGGGTACAGTATTCATTCATTCATTCAATAGTATTTATTGAGCGCTTACTATGTGCAGAGCACCGTACTAAGCGCTTGGAATGGACAAATCGGCAACGGATAGAGACGGTCCCTGCCCTCTGACGGGCTCACGGTCTAATCGGGGGAGACGGACGGACAAAAACAATAGCAATAAATAGAATCGAGGGGATGTACATCTCATTAACAACAGACACATTCCTGCCCGCAATGAGCTCACAGTCTAGACGGGGAAGAATAAGGAATTAATTAAGGAATTCGAGCTCTAACGTATCTAGATGCCACACTTGAAGTGGTACTTTAGTCCTTCCTTCATTCTCTTAGAATCCCAGAAAAACGAGACTGGGAAAAGCCTCAAGGTCAATTATTCCAACCCCCTGTCCTGGTGCAGGAGCATTCACTCAAATCGAATCAAATTCTTCCACTGGTTGTCTAATCTTGCTAAAAAAAAAAATCTTAAAAGGGTGATTCCACCAATTCCAGAGGGAATTAACTGGTTTAAAAAAAAAAGAAACAATATTTCCCCACCGTTCTCAGCTCTCAAAACCCTTTACACATCTTTAGGCTCCTATCACGCCCTGCTTCAGCTTCTCCCTTCATAGGACCCAGAAGGCATCGCTTTCCATTTGTCCCAGCTCCAAGGTGGGAGGGTTCTTTTCTTCTTTCCTTTGAACTGACCAAGACTAATAATAATAACAATAATAATAATGTTGGTAGTAGTTAAGCGCTTACTATGTGCAGAGCACCGTTCTAAGCGCTGGGGGAGACACGGGGGAATCAGGTTGTCTCACGTGGGGCTCACAGACTTAATCCCCATTTTACAGATGAGGGAACTGAGGCCCAGAGAAGTTAAATGACTTGCCCACAGTCACACAGCTGCCACGTGGCAGAGCTGGGATCAGCAACCGCTCACCCTCCAAAAACTACTGAAACACACACCCATATACCCCACCACACACACACACATACACTCAAGCCTTCTTAGTTTAAAAGCCACATCTCTGTACTAACCTCCCCTCTCCGGCACCCCCTTTCAGGGGTGCACCAATAGATCTGATTTAAAATGGCTTTTTCCTTCATTGCGTTGGACGGTTGCCCAGGAGAAAGGCAAAATGCCCTTTCTCCTATTAATCACTCACTGCAGTTCAACATGCAGAAAGAGTAAAACCATTCAACGGGGAGACGGTAAGAAGGGGCATGGATTCTGACCACCGGCCCTCCGAAGGCGGATGTACTGAGCAAACCTCCCTCCTTATCTGTCGTCACCCTCGTCAATCTCCGCGGAGGCCACATCGCTCCCTCTGCAAACCTCTTGGACCTCCCTAGACCCTTGTCCCCTGGCAACAGTCAGGAGCTGGTTTGATTGCTGTGTTCCAGTACATAATAATAATGATAATAATGGTATTTGTTAAGCGCCTGCTATGTGACAACCACTGTTCGAAGCCCTGGCGTCCTACATGGGCTCACGGTCTTCATTCCCATTTTACAGAGGAGGTAACGGAGGCACAGAGAAGGGAGGCGACTTGTCTGAGGACACCCAGCAGCTAAGTGGAGGAGGCGGGATTAGAACCCAGCTCCTTCTGACTCCTAGGTCTGTGCTCTATCCACTAGGCCCTGCTGCTTCCCATATTATCCCTGTGTTCCTTCGGAGAGTAAGAATTTACTCTTTGTAGCAGTGTTAATAAAAATAATAATAGCTGTTACGTGCTTACTATATTCAAAGCACTGAACAAAGCACTGGAGAAGACGCAAGCTAATAATAACGTTGGTATTTGTTAAGCGCTTACTATGTGCAGAGAACTGTTCTAAGCGCTGGGGGAGATACGGGGTCATCAGGTTGTCCCACTTGAGGCTCACAGTTAATCCCCCTTTTAATAATAATAATAATAATAATGTTGGTATTTGTTAAGCGCTTACTATGTGCAGAGCACTGTTCTAAGCGCTGGGGTAAACACAGGGGAATCAGGTTGTCCCACTTGAGGCTCACAGTTAATCCCCATTTTACAGATGAGGTAACTGAGGCACAGAGAAGCTAAGTGACTCGCCCACAGTCACACAGCTGACAAGTGGCAGAGCCGGGAGTCGAACCCATAACCTCTGACTCCAAAGCCCGGGCTCTTTCCACTGAGCCACGCTGCTTCCCAATCAGGTAGGACACAGACTCTCTCCCACATGGGGCTCACGGCTTTAAACCCCATTTTACAGCTGAGGTAACCGAGGCACAGCGAAGTTAAATGAGCCACATAGGGCTCCCAATCTTAATCCCTATACGAGAAATGAGGTAAGTGAGGTATAGAGAAGTGAAGTGACTTGGCAAAGGTCATACAGCAGACAAATGGCAGAGCCAGGATTAGAACCCAGGTCCTTCTGACTCCCAGGCCCATGCTCTGTTCACTGGGCCGCGTTGCTTCTCACTAGATCACGCTGTTTCTTAACCACTGGCTTTAAGATACGCCATCAGCTCTCTCCCTGTCACCTACCCTGTCCCGTGCTATGCCATCGAGTCGTCTCCGACCCACAGTGACACCGTGGACACATCTATCCCAGAACGCCCTGCTCTCCAATTGCAATGGTTCCAGTGGTGCATCCCTAGAGTTTTCTTGGTAAAAATTCAGAAATGGTTTACCACTGCCTCCTTCCGCGTAGTAAACTCGAGTCTCTATCTTCGACTCTCTCCCGTGCCGCTGCTGCTCAGCAAAGGGGAGCTACCTACCCTATTCTCCCAGTAAACCCCAGCTCGCACTCTCCATCCTCTCAGAGCTCACCTCACTGTGCCTCATTCTAGACCCTTCTGCTTCCGATGTCGGATCACAGCTTTCAGCCTCCCCGGAACTCTCTCCTGCCTCAAATCTGCCAGACAATGGCTCTCCCCACTTCGAAAGCCCCGCTCTGAAATCCCTCCTCCTCCAGGAGGCTTTCTTGGATTAATGTTCTTTTTTCTCACATCACTGCCTCCCTGCTATTACCTCAGCCCTTTGGTTCCAATTTGGCACTTTCACGCTCACGCCCTCTCGTTACACTTTATGCATATTACTAAAATGATTATATTATTACTAAAATCTTACCTGTTAAGTGTCTACTATGTTCCAAGCACTGTTCTAAGGGCTGGGGTAGATACAAGTTAATCAGGCGGAACGCAGTCCCCGTCCCACTTGAGGCTCACAGTCTAAGTAGGAGGGAGTCGGACTGAATCCCCATTTCACAACTGAGGGAACTGAGGCGCAGAGAAGTTGAGTGACATGCCCAAGGTCACACAGCAGATGCATGGCAGAGCAGAGATTAGAACCCAGGTTCTCTAACTCCCAGGCCCACGTGCTTTCCGCTAGGCCACGCTGCTTCTCGTTTCAATTTAAGCTCCTTGTAGACAGGGATAATGTCTACCAACTCTATTTTAAATTCTCTGTGGGCAGGGAATGTGTCTGTTTATTGTTATAATTCTACCCCCTTAAGCACTTAGGACCTTGCTTTGCACCGAGTAAGCTTTCAAAAAATATGATTGAATGAATGAATGCTCTATCCAAGTGCTCAGTACAGTGTTCTGCATGTATATATGAGTATTTATATGCTCAATAAATACCTTTAATTGATGGATAATGTCAACATTATATAGTATTATACTATTAGAGCGCTTGATCCTCTTAGACACAAAATAATTTATAAATATCACCCCTCATCTCCATTAGACTATAAATTCCTTTTGGTCAGGGATGTTCCACTGAGGGACAGGGATTGCATCTATTCCCACCTGGAGGTCCGAGTCCAATCCGATGACTCTGTGTCTGCTTTAGCCCTCAGCTTAGTAAGTGTTCATCTCCTCCAAAGACCTTCCCTGACTAAGTCCTTCCTTCCTTTTCTCCCTCTCTCTTCTACCTTGCCCTGACTTGTTCCCTTCATTCGATAGTATTTATTGAGCGCTTACTCCGTGCAGAACACTGTACTAAGCGCTGGGAATGTACAAATCGGCAACAGACAGAGACAGTCCCCGCCCGCTGACGGGCTTACGGTCTAATCGACGGGCTTACGGTCTAATCGACTTCATTCATCCCACCTCTCAGCCCCTCCGAACTTACGCACATATCTGTCACTTCTTTATTTATTTATATTAATGTCCGTCTCCCTTTCTAGACTGTAAGATAGTTGCGGGCAGGGAATGCGTCTGTTATATTGTTATACTGTAATCTCGCCAGTGTTTAGTAAAGTGGTCTGCACCCGGTAAACTCTCAATAAATATAACTGACCGACTTTACAAGTGCTCAGTAAATACCATAACTAACTGTAAAAGAAAATGCATCACTTTCTGTGCCAAGCAGCCATAATAATAATAATAATGTTGGTATTCGTTAAGCGTTTACTTTGTGCAGAGCACTGTTCTAAGCGCTGGGGTAGAGACAGGGTAATCAGGTTGTCCCACGTGAGGCTCACAGTGAATCCCCATTTTAACAGATGAGGTAACTGAGGCACAGAGAAGTGAAGTGACTGTAAGCCCTTTAATGGGCAGGGATTGTCTCTATCTGATGCCGACTTGTTCATTCCAAGCGCTTAGTACAGTGCTCTGCACATAGTAAGTGCTCAATAAATACTACTGAATGAATGAATGCTCTGCACATAGTAAGCGCTCAATAAATACTATCGAATGAATGAAGTGACTTGCCCACAGTCACACAGCTGACAAGTGGCAGAGCCCGGATTCGAACCCCTGACCTCCGACTCCCAAGCCCGGGCTCTTTCCACTGAGCCACGCTGCTTCTCGTGAAGTGATGTGACCTGCCCGAGGTCACACAGCAGAAAAGTGGTGGAGCGGGGATTCGAACCCATGGACTACCCCAGTATCTTAGTAACTCGTATCTACCCCGGTGCTTAGAACAGTGCCTGGCGCAGAGCAAGCGCTTTAGAAATACCAAAAAAAAAGGTTGAGGTCCGAAAGAGGAATTTCGGAGTTGGTGAGGGTAGACTGTACAGTAACTAGAGATGGTGGATCAAGCGTGTGCCCAAGTTGGTGCGTGGGTGAGGAGGAGCAGGAGGTCTTTGGGGTTGAGGAGTGAGAGGAGTGGACCGTAGAAGGATCACCCGGGGACATCCGCACGGATATCCAAGTCCCCAGGAATCAATATACGGATGGCGAATGAGAGAGGGAATAATAATGTTGGTATCTGTTCAGCGCTTACTAGGTGCCGAGCACCGTTCTAAGCGCTGGGGGAGATATAGGGTAATCAGGTTGTCCCACGTGGGGCTCACGCACTTTTAATCCCCATTTTCCAGATGAGGGAACTGAGGCCCAGAGAAGTGAAGTGACCCGCCCCCCGTCACACAGTTGCCGAGTGGCAGAGCCGGGAGTCGAACCCGTGACCTCCGACTCCCAAGCCCGGGCTCTTTCCACTGAGCCACGCTCAACAGGTTGAAGGAGGGACCCGGTGGGCCGTAGACGACCCGACTACGTAATTGGAGCGGGGGGTAAAGGTGGATGATATGAGCTTCCAAGGAAGGGAAAGAGGGGGGACGGTGGGATAGCGTGAACGCAGCCGTGAGGATCAAGGAGGAGGTTGACTGATCCCCCATTCCCAGTGAGTCTTGGAAAGTGGAAGAAGATGAGCCCCCACCCTCCCTCATCCAGGGAGAGTCATTCATTCATTCAATAGTATCCATTGAGCGCTTACCAGGTGCAGAGCGCTGTACTAAGCGCTTGGAAGGGACAAGTCGGCAACAGATAGAGACGGTCCCTGCCCTTTGACGGGCTTACGGTCCGATCGGTTTCAGTAATGGTTCGGAGGCGTAGCGGCTCATGATCTAAGAGGTAGAGACCGCAAGTGGACAGGGAAGGTGTCTACCGACCCTGTTATACTGTACTCCCCCAAGCACTTAGTACAGTACTCTGCACACGGTAAACGGTCAATGAATACCGTCGATTGAAGTGTTTTACCACTTTACCGATGAGGAAACTAAGGCACGGAGATGTTATGACTTGCCAAAGGTCACCTGGCAGACCAGTAGCAGAACTGGGATTAGAACTCTACTCCCTCTCCCCTCCCCATCACCCCGACTCGCTCCCTTTGCTTTACCTGCCTCCCCGCCTCAGACCACTTCTGTCTATAGGGACCTACTTATAATTATCATTCTATTTATTTTCATTAATGAGGTGTATAGTTCTATTTATTTATAATATACTTCCGATGCCTGTTTACTGGTAGTGATGTCTGTCTCCCTCCTTCTAGACCGTGAGCCCGTTGGGGGCAGGGATTGTCTCTCTTCGTTGCTGAACTGTACTTCCCAAGCACTTCGTACAGTGCTCTGCACACAGTAGGCGCTCAATAAATACGATTGAATGAATGAATGAACCCAGCTTTCCTGACTCCCAGTCCCAAGCTCACTATATCATGTCTCTATCTGTTGCTGAATGGTACATTCCAAGCGCTTAGTACAGTGCTCTGCACGTAGTAAGCGCTCAATAAATACTGTTGGATGAATGAATGAATGAATGAACGAATGAATGGTCCCTCTTGAACACTAAACAGGCAGGGACCTCAGCGTGGCTCAGTGGAAAGAGCACGGACTTTGGAGTCAGGGCTCATGAGTTCGAATCCCAGCTCTGCCACTTGTCGGCTGTGTGACTGTGGGCAAGTCACTTAACTTCTCTGTGCCTCAGTTCCCTCATCTGTAAAATGGGGATTAAGACTGTGAGCCCCACGTGGGACAACCTGATTCCCCTATGTCTACCCCAGCGCTTAGAACAGTGCTCGGCACATAGTAAGCGCTTAACAAATACCAACATTATTATTATTATTATTAACTGCTTGGGTCACCAAGGCTCAAATCACGTTCCTTCTCGAAAGTGCTCCTTCTCCCATCCACCCCTCTCTCGAAGGGGAGCACTTTATTTCCAAGAAGTGGCGTCTTTGTATCTTATTCAGCTCTTTCGTGGTATTGGATTGGGCCCGCTCCCTCTCATAGCACTGTTTTCCCAACTCCGTCCCCACCTCCCAAGCCCCCCACATCTAAGCTGAGGAGGTTTTCCTCTCAAGCCTACCCCAAATTCCTCAGGCGCCCGGCAGATTCTGTGAGTATTCCTCAACGCCAGTAGAATGATCCCGTGACAGGTGGCCTTACTGTGCAGTGTTACCCCAGAAGTCAGTACCCACGGCGGCAGAGCCGTTCACAGACACCGTCAAACCTCCCTTTCGCCGTTTGCCTGTCTCCCTAGGGGCTCCTCCTGAATTCTGGGAATTCCTGGAGATGGATTCCTCTAGAACATAATTAAAGAGATGAATGTTTGCAGGCAGTCTTGCTTCAGATTGTTTGGGGGGAAATTGGCTTTGCCACCTGCCAGAAAGATGCCTGTTGGATTATATCTGAACCTTTGCAGACAATACAATTGCTAATGTTGGAAATAGGCATGGGGCTAATCGAATCAGCTGAGCCTCAGAGGGAGCTAAACAAAATGAGCATTACATAGAGTAAAACAGATAATTCTCCATTACCTGGGGCACTGGGTATTTTGCCACATTAACTCTTTTACACTGAACACGATGACTACGGTGAAAATTCTGATCCATCCTCTAATATAAATCCACTTTCCTCAACCTGGCATCTTTCCTCTAAACAATAATCTAAATTATCCTTCCAAACCCAGAGACACAACCTGCCTTCAGTGGAGAACATCTCCTCGGAGTGATCGTCCCAAGACTGTTCTAAGTATGGATTAATGCTTTCTGTTCCCAAAAGATCAACCGCTTCCTCACTCACTCCTCAGTGGCATGAGAATACACATGGCATTTGTTAAACTCTTATTGGGTGCCAATCACTACACTAAGTGCTGGGGTAGATACTAGATAATTGGGTCGGACACACTCCCTGTCCCACGTGGGGCTCACAGTCTAAGGGAGAGGGAGAACAGGTGTTCCATCCCCATTTTACAGATGAGGAAACTGAGGTACAGAGGAGTTAGGTGACTTAGCCGGGGTCACACAGCAGAAAAGTGGGAGAGCCAGGATTAGAACCCAGGTCCAGACTCCCAGGCCTGTGCTCTTTCCATTAGAAAACATATCTTAATTAGGGATGAGCATGAAGATAAAATCTCACAGAAGTGAAGATATATTACTTTGTTTTATTGAGGGCCGGGCGATCGCTATAGAAATGTGCCTGGGGATAGGAAGAGGAGAACCCTCTTTTCATTCTGATTAAATCCTAGAATGCCATTCTTTTCCTATTCTTCTGTCACAGGAACATATTTTCTCCAGACAGGGCTAATAAGAGGGAGGAAATATCACAAGAAAACCTCCCCTCAGAAGATGTTCAGCCCACCATGCAATCGCTTGAGATCCAGGTCAATCTCTGAGTGTTGTTTTCTCGGTGAAGCTTTTGAGGAGAGTAGGAGGGTCAAAGAAAATGGTCAGTGGGCTTATCCCCTCTCTCCCTCCAACGTCGGGAGCTATTTTTTTTCTCAACCTTTTAGCTTCATAAAGGTGTCTTTCTACACAGGCCCGGCGGAAACCATTTTTCTAAAGACCAAGAAGAGCTAAATACGTGGCTCTCTGACACAAATTGAAGCTTGTTGGAGATATGACAGGCAGTGAAAAATCATCATCGGGGGATTTTACTCCTTCCCTTATTTCAAAGGAATAAGGGTCCTTCATATTTTCATATTAATTTATAATCTCCCTTTCCTTTTTCTTCTCTCTTTCCCTTCTCTGGGGCAGTTTTCCTAAGCTTGCTACGTCGCCCCTTTATTGTTGTACTGTACTCTCTCAAGTGCTTGGTACAGTGCTTTGGACACAGTAAGCACTCAATAAATACGATTGAATGAATGAATGATGCCCGGCCTTACACAGAGACCCCCATGGAAGAAACACCGCAGGTTCCTACAAACAGCCGTTCCCACCTCTTCAACCATCACCTCTATGCCGAAGATTCCTAGTCTATGTCACTAGACTCCTTCTTGGCAACTTTGCTCTTTCTGCCTCCAAAGACATTTTTATACGAGTGCTCCACCAACACCTCAAGCTCAACATGTCCAAAACTGAACTCACCTTCCCTTCCAAATCCTTTCCTCCACTCAATTTTCCAATCGTAGTTGACAACATCACCCCTGTCCCTACCTCTCAAACCCATAACCTGAGCAGGAGCCTGGATCTTTCCTTCTTTTTAAAGCCCAATATTCAGTCTGTTGGCAAATCCTTTTGGTTTTTCTTCCACAACAGTTTCAGAACTTACCCACTCGTCTTTTTTCATTCATTCATTCATTCAATCGGATTTCTTGAGCGCTTACTGGGTGCAGAGCACTGTGCTAAGCACTTGGAAAGTACAATTCGGCAACAGATAGAGACAATCCCTACCCACCAATGGGCTCACGGTCTAGAAAGTGCTTAGTACAGTGCTCTTCACACAGGAAGCATTCAATAAATACCAACGGACTGATGATGATTTAAAGTGAACGGGACCGAAGATGTGATCTCGAAAGCAGAGATGACACAACCCACATTTCTTCATTTCCCAGTGTCATAACCAATCAGGAATATCCCTTGAGCTCTTTCTTAAATCTGAACAGTTGAGGTGCTCGCTTTCAACAGCTTTCTGACTTTCCTTGGAAGAGCCGTGCGGTACGAATGACAAAGTAAAAGTAAGGGCCAACGAGGCTGAAGATACCTTTGGATCTGCAGACTGACGCCTTCGACTTTTATTTTAGATAATTACTAGGGTGTTGATTTCAAAGAAACCAGTTTGACTTCCAGAAACATTAAGGTTTCACCGGCTAAGCGCTACCTTTAGCCGGTCCCAAGATATAATAATAATAATGTTGGTATTTGTAAAACGCTTACTATGTGCCGAGCACTGTTCTAAGCGCTGGGGGAGAAACAGGGTCATCAGGTTGTCCCACATGAGGTTCACAGTCTTCATCCCCATTTTACAGATGAGGTCACTCAGGCCCGGAGAAGTGAAGTGACTTGCCCACGGTCACACAGCTGACGAGCGGCAGAGCCGGCATTCGAACCCATGACCTCTGACTCCCAAGCCCGGGCTCTTGCCCCTGAGCCACGCCGCTAACTGCACCTTTCCCTCAGTGTATGTCATTTATCCAAACAACTATCGTGCTGGTCCGCGAGTTTGTAATATCTCACCTTGATTTCTGCATTAACCTCTTCTCTGATCTCCTTGCGCCCAGTCTCTCCCTTCTCCCATCAGTAGTTCACTCTGCTGCCTGGATCACTTTTCTAAAACACCATTCTGTACACATCACCCCACCCCTCAAAAATCTCCAGTGGTTTTTCACTCTTCTGGGCATCCGGCAGAAAATTCTTACTATTGTCTTTAAAGCACTCGATCGGCTCTCTCTCCCTTTTATTTATATTAATAAAAATAACAGTGGCATTTATAAATGCTCACTATGTGTCAAGCTCTATTTTAAGCAATGGGGTAGATAAAGTTAATCAGGTGGGACACGGTCCGTGTCCCACACGCGCGTCACGGTCTAAATAGGAGGGACAACAGGTATTAAATCCCCATTCTACAGTTGAAGGAACTGAGTCACAGAGAAGTTAAGTGACATGCCCAAGGTCACACAGCATGCAAGTGGCTGAGCTGGGATTAGAAACCAGGTCCTCTGACTCCCTCTTTCCACTAGGTCTCAACTCTCTTACCGAGTCTCTTCTCCTACTACACCCCAGCTCACATTTTTTGTTTCTCTCAAGCTAATTTACTCAATGCACTTCATTCTTATTTCTCTTGCCACTGATGTCTTGCTCACAGGCACCAATCCCTCCTGGTAAAACTCCCTCCCTCTTCAAATCTTACAACTCGCAGCTCTCCCTGCCCTCCAAGTCCTTCTGAGATTACATCTTCTCCAGGAGCCTTTCCTCGATCAATCTCTCTTATCCCAACTTTCTCATCATCTTCATCATCAGTGGTATTTATTGAGTGTTCACTGCGTGCAGAGCACTGTACTAAGTGCTTGCTAAAGTACAATACGACAGAGTCGGTAGATGCGTTTTCTGCCCACACTTAAATAGCTCCACCTGCCACTTCTGCCTTCTCATGCCTCCTGAGCATTTAAGTAGCGGAAGGTTACCAAGGTTCCGTTACCAAGACCTGCCGGTTTCACCTCTACAATATCGCCAAGATCCGCCCTTTCCTCTCCACCCAGACGGCTACCTTACTGTTACGGGCTCTCGTTATATCCCGGCTAGACTACCGTGTCGGCCTTCTCTCTGACCTCCCTTCCTCCTCTCTCGCCCCGCTCCGGTCTATTCTTCACTCCGCTGCCCGGCTCATCTTCCCGCAGAAACGATCTGGGCGTGTCACTCCCCTTCTTAAACAACTCCAGTGGTTGCCCGTCGACCTCCGCTCCGAACAAAAACTCCTCCCTCTAGGCTTCGAGGCTCTCCGTCACCTCGCCCCTTCCTACCTCTCCTCCCTTCTCTCTTTCCACCGCCCACCCCGCACGCTCCGCTCCTCCGCCTCCCACCTCCTCGCCGTCCCTCGGTCTCGCCCGTCCCGCCGTCGACCCCCGGGTCGCGTCCTCCCGCGGTCCCGGAACGCCCTCCCTCCTCACCTCCGCCAAACTGATTCTCTTTCCCTCTTCAAAACCTTACTTAAAAATCACCTCCTCCAAGAGGCGTTCCCAGACTGAGCTCCTCTTCCCCCTCTACTCCCTCTGCCATCCCCCCTTTACCTCTCCGCAGCTAAAGCCTCATTTTCCCCTTTTCCCTCTGCTCCTCCACCTCTCCCTTCCCATCCCCACAGCGCCGTACTCGTCCGCTCGACTGTATATATTTTCGTTACCCTATTTATTTTGTTAATGAATTGTACATCGCCTCGATTCTATTTAGTCGCCATCGGTTTTTGCGAGATGTTCTTCCCCTCGACGCTGTTTAGTGCCATCGTTCTCGTCTGTCCGTCTCCCCCGATCAGACCGTAAGCCCGTCAAACGGCAGGGACCGTCTCTATCTGTTGCCGACTTATTCATCCCAAGCGCTTAGTACAGTGCTCTGCACATAGTAAGCGCTCAATAAATACTATTGAATGAATGAATGAAGGTTCATCGGGCTTGAAGTCGGACGATTTGGGTTTTAATCCCAACTCTGCCAGTTGCTTTCTGCGTGACCTTGGACAAGTCACTTGACTTCTCTGTACCTCAGTTTCCTCAACTGTAAATTGGGAATTCAACACCTGTTCTGCCTCCTACCTAGATTATGATGCAGGACAGGGCCTATGTCCCGCCAAATTGACCTGTACTTACCCCAGCACTTAGAATAGTGTTCAACACATTGTAAGTGCTTAACAAATAGCATAAAAAAGTAGCTAAAAGTAGCGCTTCGACGGTGAAACCTTAATGTTTCTGGAAGTCAAACTGGTTTCTTTGAAATCAACACCCCAGTAATTATCTAAAATAAAAGTTGAAGGCGTCAGTCTGCATGTGCTCTATTACTTTCTCCTGTTTCTAATGATACTTATTAAGCGCTTACTCTGTGCTGACTACTCTCCTTAGTGCCGGAGCAGCATGGTTCAGTGGAAAGAGCCCGGGCTTGGGAGGCAGAGGTCGTGGGTTCGAATCCCGGCTCTGCCACTTGTCAGCTGTGTGGCTGTGGGCAAGTCACTTAACCTCTCTGGGCCTCAGTTCCCTCAACTGTAAAATGGGGATGAAGACTGGCATGTGGGACAACCCGATGACCCCGTATCTACCCCAGCGCTTAGAACAGTGCTCTGCACAGAGTGAGCGCTTAACAAATACCAACATTATTACAAGATAAAAACGGTGGACATAGTCCTGGTCCTACACGAAGTTCACAGTCTAAGTAGGAGGGAGTAGGATGGAATCCCTATTTTACAGATGAGGTAACTGAGGCACAGGGAAGTTAAGTGACTGTCCAAGGTCAAACAGCAGACAAGAGACAAAACCAGGATTAGAACCCATGTCCTCTGATCGCCGGGCTCCTACTATTTCCATCGGACAATGTTGCTCCCCTATCTGAAAATATGCTTAAGTATTTGTCTCCCCCTCTAAATTATAAATTTCTCGAGGGCAGGAATCAGGTCTACGAATTCTATCGTGCTCTCCCAAGCGCTTAATATAGTGCTCCCTACACAGAAGGAGCTCAATAAATCCTACCGATCACTTGCTTAAAACTGTGGGATACTCCTCCGAATCTGTTCCAAAGGGGTCGCTTCCATTAAAGAAATTTGACCTTCCCTCTCGGCATTTATTCATTCAATCATATTTACCGTGTGCAAAGCTCTGTACCAAGCAGTATAACAATACTCCCAGTATAACAATATAACACAATATAACACTAAACAGACACAATCCTTGCACACAATGAGCTCACTCAAAATCTGGCAGAGCCCCCCAGAATTGGTGGTTGGCTGGAAGCTACCATCATTATCAGGTACTTGCTAATCTCTACGCTTCCTGATTTCAGCAAGAAGGCCCCCAGTAAAGGCTTTGGTTAAGACGATGACGAAGATCAAGCAGCGTGGCTCAGTGGAAAGAGCCCGGGCTTGGGAGTCAGAGGTCATGGGTTCGAACCCCGGGCTCTGCCACTTGTCAGCTATGTGACTGTGGGCCAGTCACTTCACTTCTCTGGGCCTCAGTTCCCTCATCTGTAAAATGGGGATTAAGACCGTGAGCCTCATGTGGGACAACCTGATTACCCTGTATACCCCAGTGCTTAGAACAGTGCTCTGCACCTAGTAAGCGCTTAATAAATACCAACATTATTATTAAGATGGTATTCGTGAAGCGCTTACTATGTGCCAAGCACTGTTGTAAGCACTGGGGTAGATGTAAGGTAATCAGGTTGTCCCACGTGGAGCTCACAGTCGTAATCCCCATTTTACAGATGAGGTAACTGAGGCACAGAGAAGTGAAATGATTTGCCCAAAGTCACACAGCTGATAAGTGGCGGAGCCGATTAGAACCCACGACCTCTGACTCCCAAGCCCGGGCTCTTTCCACTAAGTTATGCTGAGGCAGCTCCGGTTCAGCGGGAGCAGCCGATCGGAGCCCCCAGCTATCACAGGAGAAGAGTGAATGGCGATGAAAAAGATGAGGGTGTCACTCAAAGGAAGCTCAGCCAATGGCCAAGCATTGGGAAATTTAGAATCCTAGCCACCCGGAGCACCTGTGTTCAGGTCTAATGTTTCTCCTCGAGGGAATGTACAAGTGTTCAACTGTGGTGGAATGTGCTCGGGGTGGTTATGAAAATGACTGTTTCTAATTACAGACTCCATATTCCTTCTTTAATTTCAATACGATTAAAATGCAATACTCCCCAGGAGAGCTTCCTCCTACCTTCTCACTCTAGGAGCTGAGTTCATTGGGTTGGGGGTTGGAAATTAGGTTTCAGAGTTTGTTTAAATTGGGGAAATTTTCCCAACTTTCCAGCTGACAAGTGGCAGAGCCAGGATTCGAACCCATGGCCTCTGACTCCCAAGCCCGGGATCTTTCCACTGAGCCACGCTGCTCCCCAAGTGCATAGTACAGTGTTCTGCCCACAGTAAGCACCCAATTAATACGATTGACTAATAATAGTAAGAATAGTAACAGTGGTAACCATATTTATTAGGTGCTTACTGTGGGCAGAACACTCTCCTGAGCACTGGGAAAGAGTACACAGGTCAATCAACGGTATTTATTGCGCTCTTACTGTGTGCAGAACACTGTACCAAGAGCTTGGGAGAGTATCCTAAAGGGAAAAGGATTATCCGGAGAGGGATACATGATCACTGTAACTCCAGGGGGACTGACTACACATCCCTGGTGGATGAGAGGGAGAGGAGAGGGGAAAATCTCATGTCACCCCTGTTCTCCAGAAGAATTCTGGTCTTCGTTAAGCACCTACTGTGTGCCAGACACTGTACTAAGCTCTGAGGCAGATACAAGGAAATTGGATAGGACACAGTTCCTGTCCACTTGGGGCTCACGGTCTCCACCCCCATTTTGCAGATGAGGAAACCGAGGCTCAGAGAAGTGAAGTGACTTGCCCAAGATCACACAGCAGGCAAGTGGCAGAACCGGGGTTAGAACCCACGACCTTCTGACTCGCAGGCCCGTGCTCTATCCGCTACGTCATGCTGTCTCCCATAAGGAGTGGAGGTGCCCCGGGAGTCTGAACCTCAAAGCCGTGGGCTCGTCTCTCCCCTAGGTAAAACCATCAACCAACCACGTAGAGTTGATGATAATAGTAACTGTAGTATTGGTCAAGGGCTTACTATGCGCCAAGCCCTGTCCTGAGCTCCGGAGTAGATGCAAGATAAGGTTGGACACAATCTCTGACCCAGATGGAACTCACAGTCTAAGTAGGAGAGAGGAAAGGTTTCGCCTCCCCATTTTACGGATGAAGAAAATGTGGCATGGAGAAGTTAAGTGACTTGCCCAAGATCACATAGCAGACAAGTGGCTGATGCAAGGGTCATCTACTAAAAGCCACTGTCCTGCTTTTTACCAGGCTAATGGATATCATGAATGCTTAATAATCCGCACAAGGGCTCCCCCTTCCCTTACCACTGCTCCAGTCGGATATTGAAAAGCATCTGCCTTGCCAGCTTATTTTCTCTACAAATAATTAGCACTCCTAATTCAGAGTTTTTCCTGGTGCTGTCACACGTGGACACCAAGTGCCAGAAGTCACGGACGCCAAGTGTCAGAATGCTTTATGGTTAACGTTGCCCCCCCCCCCATGTTTTTAACCCAGAGGAACACGTCGTAAAATTATATTTAAAAGGTAAAATAGAGAAGCAGTGTGACCTAGTGGAAAGAGCCCGGCCTAGGAGTCAAACGACATGATTTCTAACCCCATGTTTCCCGGGTGATCACTTCACTTCTCCATGCCTGTTATCTCATCTGTAAATTGGGGATTGAGACTGTGACTCCCACATGGATTCATTTATATCGGCACCAGCACTTCGTACAGTGCCTGGCACATAGTGAGCGCTTAACAAAAACATTAAAAAATAAAGAAATGAACAGGTCAGAGAACTGCTGCTGACACATCTCATCCTTTCTGCCGGGTGCTAGACCCCTCTCCGTGGCTTCCCTCACCTCATCCTTCCTGATGGCCAGTGGGCCCTTCTCTTTGGCTCCCCTCTCCTCTTTCTTTCTGATGTCAGTGGGCCCCTCTTTGTTCTTTCTCTCATGGCATTCATTCTAATGGGCAGTTTGCCCCCCCTCTATGGTTTCCCTCACCTCACCCTATCTGAAGGGCAGTGTGCCCCTCTCTATGGCTTCCTCACACATCCTTTCCGATGGGCAGTGGACCCCTCTCTGTGGCTCCCCTCACATCATCCACTGTGACGAATGGTGAGCCCCTCTCTATTACTCCCTTTATCCCGCCCATGGACCAGAACCATCTCCTGATCCCAACACATTTGCCAGTGCATGGACCCTTCACTTCTCCCGAGCCGAAGTCAGTTTCACGCCGCCGAAAGGGTGAAAAGAGATTCCCCACACAGTTCCTCTGCCAAGGAACTGAACATAAGCAGATCCTAAGCTATGACACAGTTGGGCTTGGGCACACATAAGCTAAGGCCATCCAGTCATTTTTCCTGACCGGTCTGATATCACTTGTCAAGGAAGGTACTGCACTGCTCCAGAACAGTAATGGAAAGGCCTGTTACTGAGAATGAAGCAGGACCTGGAGATTTTTTTTGAGTGGAGGAGCAATAATAGTAATTATTATTATTATTATCTGGGGATTTGTTAAGCACTCACTATGTGCCAAGCACTGTATTAAGTTCTGGAGTACAGGATAATCAAATTGGACACAGTCTCTGTCCCACACAGTGCTCACAGTCTAAGTAGAAAGGAGAACAGGAGAGCCCCCATTTTACAGATGAAGAATCTGAGGCCCAAATAATTTAAATTGACTTTCCCTAAGTCACACAGCAGGCAAGCTGCAGAACCTAGGCCGCCCATCTCTCAGGCCCGTGCTCTTTCCACTAGTCCACACTGATTCTCCTTGTTCTCACGCACCATGTCATTGAATGACACGCTAATTTACTTTCTAGAATGGCTCATCCGCTTTCCGAGATAAAACTGCAGCACGGAGGCGGGAGACCTTATTCGCAGAGCACTGCGCTAGGTGTATCGGGTGTGGCGGGGGAAACGGAAAGATGCGATCCCTTTTATCAAGGAGCTCGCCACCACTATTTGTCTACCCGCAATCCACCATCCCATCCCTTTAGCCTCCACTGTCTAGGTGACCTCTTCCTGGTTAGAGACCGGGCAGCCCCATCCTCCCAAAATACTGCTGCTCTGGGCCCAGGAATCTGTTTCTTTCTCAGACCGGGGAGATCTCAAAGTCCTCTGGAGGAAGCTGAACCTCGACTTCTTACCACAAATGGATTTTAAAAAAATTAAAGGTCCTTCGGCTACAGCCCTTTTCACCGCTGATTGCTTTCCGGTTTAGCAAATGTCCCGTAACCCCAATTTATTGAAACCATTAGGTACTCAGGCAGGCTTCTAGAGAGGCAAAGAGAAATTCCCCAAATCAAATAGGGGCTCAGTTCAATTTAATCCAACCAGTGGGCAGCTAATGGGTGGAGTGGCCAAAGAAAGCAACAGGGCCTTCAGTGGCTTTTCTGACAATGATCCCGACTCTGTGAGTTCTCTGGTTTCCTGCACCCTTTGCTTGAAATGAAAATAAATAGTTGCTGCTGGGCGCAGTGGATAGAGCACGGGCCTGTGAAGCAGAAGATCATGGGTTCTCCGCTCCGTCACTTGTCTGCTGTGCGACCTCGGGCAAGTCACTTCACTGCTCTGGCCTTCAGTCACCTCATCTGTAAAATGGGGATTGAGACTGTGAGCCCCAAGTGGAACAGGGGCTGCTTCCAACCCGATTTGCTTATAGCCACCCCTGTGCTTAGTACGGTGTGTGGCACATAGTAAGTGCTAAACAAATGCCACGATTATTCTTACAATAATATTTATTTTGGTATTTATTAAGCACTTACTATATGCCAAGCACTGTGCTGTATCTGTCAGTGCTTTTCAAATCAACTCTCCGGTTAAACCCAGCCTTTTCTCCTTTCAGAACCAGTGGGAATCGAATCTTCAAATACATCTTCAAATGTCCCACTCCTTATTTTATTTTTCCTTATTTTAATGGACCTCCAGCCCCACCTCACTATCAATCTTGTCTGCCAGGGGAACAGGATAGCCTACAGTTGAATTACAGAAAGCTTATTCTCCCGGTGGGATTTCAGATAAGACGGACTGCATTAACCCCAAGATTCATTTCCCAGGCAGGAATTCTCCCTCTGTGTTTTAGGGCAATCACAGGAAACGGGCTGGGATAATGGTCACGGCAATCCATCAATCGCACTTTCAGCAGCAGCTGTCAGTAAGAGAGAAACAATCAGCTTCCAGCAGTCGGCGATTGTGGTAGAAGGAATCCATTTCGTTCTTTAAGTACATTGGCATCTCTCCCTTGAAATACGGTGTTATGTAGACCCCAGCTATCAAGACATCTGGAAATTCTTCATTACCTAAGATTTATCCCCGATGGGAGTTTTAATCAATATCTCCAAATTAATCTGTAGATCCCATCTGTAGAGTTGGCCTAGTATTAAGGCTACTTTGCATGCTGTTTTAAAGTTTCAGTTTTTACTACGGTCTCAGAAAGTCTATAAAAATAAATGTCAAACCAAGGGTTTTTTGAGGTGTAAAAGCATATAAAAAATGTCCGCCCTGCCCTTCTCCCTCGTCGTCTCCCAACCGACAAGAGGCAGATAGTCAGGGTACACAAATCTTGCAGGGCACGACCAAGCAGCGTGGCCTAGTAGGTGAAGCACGGGCCTGGGAGTCAGAAGGACCTGGGTTTAATCCCAGCTCCGCCACCTGTCTGCTGTGTGACCTTGGGCAAGTCACTTCACTTCTCCGGGCCTCAGTTACTTCATCTGTAAAATGGGGATTAAATTAATGTGGGACATGGACTGTGTCCAACCTGATTACTTTCCAACCTGATTGCTTTGTAATAATAATAATAATAATGTTGGTGTTGGTAAAGCGCTTACTATGTGCAGAGCACTGTTCTAAGCGCTGGGGTAGACACAAGGGAATGAGGTTGTCCCACGTGGGGCTCACAGTTTTAATCCCCATTTTACAGATGAGGTAACTGAGGCACAGAGAAGTTAAGTGACTTGCCCACCGTCACGCAGCTGACAGGTGGTGGAGCCAGGATTCGAACCCATGACCTCTGACTCCAAAGCCCGTGCTCTTTCCACTGAGCCATGCTGCTTCAGCTACCCCAGTACCTAGAACAGTGCCTGGAACCCAGTAAAACCTTGAGAAATACCATAAAAATAGTCTAAAAACAGGGCAGAAAGTGTCTATTTTGGGATAGTGTGTGCTTACGGCTCCTACATTCTTTGAACAGAGGCAGCACAAGTTGGTTGTCTAAACACATGTTATGTTCTGTGAGCTCAGGGTACCCTCCTGATGCTTCTAGGTTTCTTGTGGGATGCCAAAACCACACCTAAAGTCATACTAGTGAAGGGACAGATATTTTGTTGGCATTCTGAGGGTCCAGAGCAGGGCACAGGGGCAATGTTGGAGATTGGGGCTTGGGGCACCTACTGTTGGGGCATTAGAGGGGGAAGATAGCTGGGGGAGTAACTGGGAAAATTAATAGGGAAAGAAAACAGGAAACCTGCATCACCTCATAATAATAATAATAATGATAATTATGGTGCCTAAGTGCTTACTTTGTGCAAGGCACTGTACTAAGCGCTGAGGTAAAGATGAGCAAATCAGGTTGGACAGTCTCTGTCCACGTGGGGTTCCCAGCCGCAATCCCCATTTTACAGATGAGGTCACAGAGGCCCGGAGAAGTGAAGTGATGTGCCTAAGGTCACACAACAGACAAGTGGAAGAGCGGGGATTAGAACCCATGACCTTCTGACTCCCAAGTCCAGCTCTATCCACCATGCCTCTCTGCTTCTACAACAGCCACGGGGGTGGCGGTAGACGGTTTCCTGTTTTTATTTGCTACTTATCTGTGCCACAGGGAAACTGGGCCAAACCCCGGGGTGGGCTATATTTGGTGGGGGTTGGTTTGTTTGTTTTTTGAGATATAATAATATAAAGTGACAGTGTTCCAATTTCATTGTATCCACTGTAGGTCATTCATCCACCACACAGACAATATGAAAGGATAATGCTCGGTTTTTGCCCGGATTTCAAACGATGGATGTAATCTGTGGTCCCTTTAACCAGACAGAGAAATAACCCTAATGGCTATGGGGAAGCCAATGATATTGCTTGAAAATTGAGTTTATCCTCGGGCCCCCTGTATGAGTCACTTGGCTGCAAACCCAAGCCATGCCCAGCTCTGAATGCCCCCTGCATAAGGAGAATTGTTTCTTGCCTCCATATGCTTTGACTCAGTGGAGATGAGACAAAACCTGGTTTGTTTGGAAATTGTCTACCACCTGGATGAAAAGGCTCAGCCAGGCTAAATCTTCCTTCTGCCACAAGGGATCATATCACTGAACCATGTATTAACTACCCTCTGAATTTTAATTCTCCTCCCGAGCTGATAAAATGTAATTAAGCAGCGGTAATTGAAATGTAGTTTTTAGTTCCACTGGAGATGAGCTCTGTCAACTCTACTGTGATAAAAGCCCGTCACTCGACATTATTACTCCCTAGGTGAAAAGGGTCAGCTCCATCACCCTTGATTCATGGATCGAGGGGAAGTGATTTGACTAAGAGCTGGGCCGGAGAAATGTCTAAGCTTCCTGAGTTTCCTCGGAAGAACATGGGTTGGAGACAGACAGATCGTCAGACAGACAGGTAGACAAACCTTCCCTTTCCCCTCCATCCAAACTGCTACCAAGCTGATCCCGGCTCTGCCAATTGCTTCCTTGGGCAAATCACTTATCTTCTCTGCGCCTCAGTTTCCTCAACTATAAAATTGGGACTCTCCCAATTCTCCTGTTCTCCCTCTGACTTAGACTGTGAGCCCCCAGTAGGACAGGGACTAGGTCTGACCTAATTAACACGTACTTACCCGAGTGCTTAGAACAATGACTGACACATAGAGAGCGTCTAGCAAATACCATTAAAAAACACATATCCTGCCTTGACTAATACATCAGCTTCCTCGCTGACCTCCCTGCCTCCTTTTCTCCTCTCTCTAGTCCTTACTTCACTCAGCTGCCTAGTAAAAAAAAAAAATATTCAGTCAATACCTTCCCACTCCTCATGAACCTCCAGTGGTTGCCTATCCACCTCTGCATCAAACAGAAACTCCTTATCATTTGTTTTAAAGCACTCGAATCAGCTTGGCCACTCTTACCTTACCGATTTCCTACTACAACCCAACCTGCACTCTTCACTCCTTTAACACCAACCCACTCACTGTACTTATTCCTTCATCCATTAATTCATTCAAAGGTATTTATGGAGCGCTTACTATGTGCAGAGCACTGGACTAAGCACTTGGAATGTACAATTGGGCAACAGATAGAGACAATCCCTGCCCATTGACGGGCTTACAGTCTAATCGGGGGAGACAGACGGACAAAAACCATAGCAATAAATAGAATCAAGGGGATGTACATCTCATTAACAAAATAAATAGGGTAATAAAAATATATACGAATGAGCAGATGAGCACAGTGCTGAGGGGAAGGGAAGGGAGGGGGGAGGAGCAGAGGGAAGGTGGGGGGGAAGGGGACTTAGCTGAGGGGTGGTGAAAGGGGAGCAGAGAGGCAGCAGAGGGAGCAGAGGGAAAAGGGGAAGCTCAGTCTGGGAAGGCCTCTTGGAGGAGGTGAGCTCTAAGTACGGTTTTGAAGAGGGGAAGAGAATCAGTTTGGCGGAGGTGAGGAGGGAAGGCGTTCCAGGACAGCGGGAGGACGTGGGCCAGGGGTCGACGGCGGGATAGGCGAGAACAGGGGGCGGCGAGGAGGTGGGCGGCAGAGGAGCGGAGCGTGCGGGGCGGGCGGTAGAAAGAGAGAAGGGAGGAGAGGTAGGAGGGGGCAAGGTGATGGAGAGCCTTGTAGCCTAGAGTGAGAAGTTTCAGTTTCGTGCGGAGGTTGATAGGCAACCACTGGAGGTTTTTAAGAAGGGGAGTGACATGCCCAGAGTGTTTCTGCAGGAAGATGATCCAGTCAGCGGAATGAAGAATAGACTGGAGCGGGGAGAGACAGGAGGAAGAGAGATCAGAGAGAAGGCTGACACAATAATCCAGCCGGGATATCTCTTCACTGACCTCTTGCCCACCACCTCCCTCAAGCCTAGAACTTCCTTCCCCTTCATATACAACCGACCACCCTCTCCCTTCCTTTTTTTTGATAATATTTGTTAAGCGCTTACTATGTGGCAAGCACTGTTTTCAAAGCCTTATTAAAATCACCTCTCCAAGATGCCTTCCCCAGCTAGGCCCTTATTTTCCCTACTCTCTCTCCCCTCTGGGTTACCTAAGCACTGTGAGTTTTCCTCTTTAAGCACTTGAAATTCACTCTACCATCTGCCCCATGGTACTTATGCACATAGACATAATTATCTGTGTGACTGTGGGCAAGTCACTTCACTTCTCTGTGCCTCAGTTACCTCATCTGTAAAATGGGGATTAAGACTGTGAGCCTCACGTGGGACAACCTGATTACCCTGTATCTCCCCCAGCGCTTAGAACAGTGCTCTGCACGCAGTAAGCGCTTAACAAATACCAACACTATTATTATTATTTTTAATATCTGTCTTCCCACCTCTAGACTGTAAGCTCTTTGTGGGCAGGGAATGTGCCTTTGAACATGGTCACATTGTACTCTCCCGAGTGCTTAGTCTGCACACAGAAAATGCTCAATAAATACGACTGATTGATTGATAGGTCTAGCATTAGGGTCCGTAAGTTCCCCGACTCTGTTTCCCTGGCCCGATTTCTTTCATTGCTCATCCCTGAGTTTCTGTCTACCTACCTAGAGACATTGCTTAGCTGCTACTTGGGATGGCCTATTCCTTTTCTAACATTTTGCTCTTCATCAGGCAGCAAGCCTGCTGAAGCAAAGTGGCCTAGTGGAAAGAGCCCAGGACTAGGATTCTTCTAGACTGCGAGCCCGGTGTTGGGTAGGGATTGTCTCTATTTGTTGCCGAATTGTACTTTCCAAGCACTTAGTACAGTGCTCTGCACACCACAAGCGCTCAAGAAATACATGTGAATGAAGGAATTCAGCCTCATCACTGGCCTGAGGTGTGACCTTGAGCAAGTCACTTCACTTTTCAGTGACTCAGTTTCATCAGCTGTGAAATGGGGATAAAATTCCTGCTCTCCCGCCCTCTTAGACCATGAGCCCCATTTGGTATGGGGCCTGAGTCTGATGTGAATATCTTGGATCTAGCCCAGTGTTCTAAGCACCTGGGAGAGTAAAATACAAGAGAACTTAGCAAAAACATTCACTGCCCATAATGAGCTTGCAGTCTGGAGGAGAGTATAAGGAATATGTCTGCTAATTCCCTTGTACTGTACTCTCCCAAGTGCTTAGAACAGTGCTCTGCATAGAGTAAGAGCTCGATCAATACGATTGATACAGCAGAGTCGGTAGATAAAGCGGAATTGAGAGACAGCTCTCTCTCTCTCTCTATAGAAATACAGCAGAGTTGGTAGACATGTACCCTGCCTACATAGGGCTCTCTCACACACACACACACGCACACACTCTTTCTTTTCAAGAAACTGGGGGGAACCATGAAATAAAATTATTGGGGTTCAGAGATCTGAGAGCACAGAGAATCACGGCACCGGTAAAACACCAATCTCAGCTGGGAGGGAAGGAGCAAGGAAGGGAGGGAAGGAAGCCCTTACACATTCCAGTATTTTCTAAGGATGATTTACCACTCGTTTTATTATCCCCCAGCTGCACTCCAGGGCACGAGTTGTGAGGAGATTTCCCCCGGCGCCTTTAAATTCCAGGAGTGTCAGCTCCGGGGGCTAGCTGAGGTGGCATCAGGTCCCCAACCCTGCCGAGGACCATGTGGCAGCTTGTCATTTGGTTAGGATGAGCCACAGCTTAACGGCGAAATTCCATCTTGGGAATCAGATAGGAGTGGAGCCTCGCGTGGATCCCCCTGCCCCTGAGCAGGCTCACCAGAATGACTCCTATCGATGCCACCGAACTGCCAGGAGCAAATCAAGGTCTCATCCTTACTTTAAGGTTCAATACCAGGAAGCAGGGAATGACTTCTCCAAATATCCTAGATCCCTGTCCCCTCTACACACTTACGACCATATCCTGGATTGGAGCACTTGTCGTCTCCTAGCGTACATCAGCCAAGCAGCGTGGCTTAGTGGAAAGAGCATGGGCTTGGAAGTCAGAGGTTGTGGGTTCTAATCCCAGCTCTGCCATTTAGCTGTGTGACTTTGGGCGAGTCACTTAACTTCTCTGGGCTTCAGTTACCTCATCTGTAAAATGAGGATTAAGACTGTGAGCCTCATGTGGGGCAATCTGATTACCTTTGTAACCACGCCAGGGCTTAGAACAGTGCTTGACATATAGTAGGCACTTAACAAATGTCATTATTATTATTATCATTCTCTCTGCCTCTGCATCTTCCCTCTTTTGTCTATGCTCTGCTGCTCAGATAATCCACTTTGTTCCTCCGCAACTTCACGTGGCTGTCCGATTCTTTTCACATTCCTTCCTGTCTACTAGCATCAAGCCTCTCCCCCTTACACCATCTTTGTCATCTGCATTTTTCACCCCTCCCAAAATAAAGCTTCCTGCTGTGCCCGGTTCTCCTTTCCCAGCCTCCGACGCACTGCTTTCCCCACATTGCTCCCTCCATCAAATTCGGCCGACCATGTGTCTCTCCACCTTCAAAGTCCTCCTGATAAGCCCCCTCCTCAAGGAAATGTTCTCCATCTGATTATTCTCTTCGTAAGTTTTTTTATCTCCACACCCACCCTAGCTTTGCCTATCTACTGACCGACTCGTTCCATTCATTTCGTCGTTTATATTTCATCTGTTCATTTCCTCTATTGCAAATATCAGTTGTATCTGCGCTTTTACTCCCCACTGCATTGTATTTGCCCGCCACCCCCATTAGATGGTAAACTTCTCTAGGACAGGGACTATGACTTTTTCTTTCAGGGTATCCTCCCCAAGTGCCTACCACAGTGTGCCGCACACAGTAAGTGCACAAATAAACATACTGAATGAAGAAATGAATCCCACCTCAATATTCCCTCCTACCATAAGAGGTAAGGAGCGGGCCCCTGGGACATCCCCACTTGATCGTATAGGAACAATTTTCACTCAGAGATGAGTTTGAACTCCAGCATATGCACAATCAGGAACTTCGTAAGCTGAAGATTAAGAAGTCCCAGGATGGACCTACTTGTTGAACACTCTCTGTCATTCAGGGATGAGCAACATCTTTCCAACTAGAACCCTTTAGGAGGGATCCTTCAGGGGAAAGAATAAAGGTATATTTCTGCCAGCCAAAAAATAATGTCACGTATTTCCCTGTACCTTCCTTCCTCCACCAGGAAGCTGGGCTTACTCTCTTAATTTTAATTTACTGGTTCCGTGGACCTAGCAGCAGCCGGGCTGATAGACAACCTGAGCTAAGATAAGGAAAGGATAAAGGGCTAACAAGGGCAGGATGCCTTTTAGCTCTCCTGGTTCTCCTCTTATCTTTCTGGCCGTTCATTCTTGGTCTCCGTGGTGCCTCCTCCCCTTCCCATCCCCTAACTGTGGGGGTCTCTCAAGGTTCAGTTCTAGGTCCCCTTTTTTTTTTTTGGTATTTGTTAAGCGCTTACTATGTGCCGAGCACTGGTCCCCTTCTATTCTCCATCTACACCCACTCCCTTGGAGAACTCATTAACTCCCGCCTCTGTGCAGATGACTCCCAAATCTATATCTCCAGCCCTGATCTCCATCCCTCTCTACAGTCTCTCTTTTCCTCTTGCCTTCAGACATCTCTACTGGGATGTACTCCCATCACCTCAAGCTTAACATGTCCAAAACAACCCCTTATCTTCCCTCCCAAACCCTGTCCTCCCTCTGACTTTCCTGTCACTGTAGACAGCACCATCATCCTTCCCGTCTCTCAAGCCCATAACCAGACTACTCTTTCTTTCAATGCACATATTCAATCCATCGCTAAATCCTGCCAGTTCCACCTGCACAGCATTGCTAAAATCCGCCCTTTCTTCTCCATCCAAACTGCTACCTCGTTAATACAGTTGCTAATCCTCTCCCACCTTGATTACTAGATCAACCTCCTTGCTGACCCCCTAATCTGTCTCTCTCTGATCCAGTCCATGCTTCACTCTGCTGCCAGATTAATTTTTCTACAGAAACATTCGGGACATATTCCACACTCCTCAAGAAACTACAATAGTTGCCCATCCACTTCCTTATCAAACAAAAACTCCTCACCATTGTCTTGAAAGCACTCCACCATCTTGTTCCCTCCTAGCTCACCTCACATCTCTCCTACAACCCAGCAGACACATTTCACTCTTCTGATGCTAGCCTTCTCACTGCACCTCAGTCTCATCTATCTCGCCACTGACCCCTCATCCACATCCTCCCTCTCGCCTGGAACACCCTTCCTCCTCAAATCCTCAGACAATTACTCTCCCCCCATTCAAAGCCTTATTGAAAGCGCATCTCCTCCAAGAGGCCCTTCCAGACTAAGCCCTCCTTTCCTCTTCTCCCACTCCCTTCTGCGTCGCCCCGACTTGTTCCTTTATTCATTCCCCCATCCCAGCTGCACAGCACTTATCTGTCATTTATTTAATTATATCTATGTCTGTCTCTGTCCCCGCTCAAGATCACACCTGCAGAGTTGCCAGTCCTCTACCAGTCTCAGCTACGGGAGGGAGAGTCAAGCAGAGGCCTACCCATTCCATTCCTAGCTTGGGCAGCGTCTATTGAGTAGAAGGCAATCTGCTAGAAGTCAAAGCTCACCCGTGCCGGGCAGCGGCGGCACGGGAGAGAGTCGAGGGTGGAGACTCGAATTTACTGCATGAAAGGAGGCCGTGGTAAACCATTTCCATATTTTTACCAAGAAAACTCTATGGATCCACTACTAGAAGGATTGCAGATGGAGGTGAGGCTTTCTGGGAGAGATGTGTCCGTGGAGTTGTTATAGGTCGGAGTGGCTCGACAGCGAAAGACAAGACTGCTTCTCCAACTAGGCAGTAAGCTCGCTGTGGGCAGGGAATGTGTCTATTGTTATATGGTACTCTCCCTAGTGCTTAGTACAGTGTTCTGCACACCGTAAGTGCTCAATAAATATGACTGAGTGGATGAATGAATCTCCAAGGGGGCAAAGAAACAACCTGCAGCAGACACAAATCACAGCCAATGAGCCGCAGGGTCTCGGCCTAACTTCAGAGGGAACCAGAATTTGAGAACAGAGACCATCAAGGAAGAAGTGATATCTACCATATTCAAGAATTGGTAATATCTACCAATTTTGAATTCTGTACTCTCCCAATCACAGAGTGCAGTCCTCTACTTACAGTAAGCACTCATAAATACGATCGACTGATAGATTCAGGGGTCTGTTTCTTGCACCTCTGCACTAGAGACTCCCCTTTCAATCAAATCCCACAGAGCTAAACTTTCGTGATCACCTTAATAACAATAATGAAACAAAATAATAATAACAATAATATGTAAGTGCTTTCTAGATACTAAGCACTGTATTATGAGCTGGAGTAGTTACAAGATAAGCAGATTGGACCCAGTTTTTGCCTCACATGGGCCTCAGCTGGCTTCCCCTTTCAGTTTTTTTAAGCTTTTTCGAGAAAAAAAAAGAAGAAAAGAGAAGACTGCCCTCAACCCTTAAAGATTACTCTAGAGAGAGTAATCTTAAGGGATGTTCAGAGGGATAGTGCTGTTGGCTGGCAGCAGTGCTCTGAGGGAGATGGAGATGAGAGAGACAGATGGATGGGAGAGAGAGAGAGAACTAACAATAGACTTGCCGGGAGAACAGAGGAATCTAACCCCTAATCCAGTTGGCTTTAAAATTAAAGCAAATTCAAGAGTCTCTTCTTTCTATTTGCTCTCCTGTCCCACTACCCACTGGGTAGCACCTTGGTAGCCAATAATTTTGGTGGTGAGCCTGTCTATTTGCTTTTCACTGCACGAGCCAAAGATCACTTTGAAGAACATTAATAACGAGAAGCAATAAATGCAAAATAAATAATCCCCCCAACTCCTCCGCCTGGATATGAGGCTAGCAGTCTGTTCAGAGAAGCCCCAGGGAGACTCATTCATCTCCCTCCAGGAGCAGAAGTAATAAAATGCCAGCTTGATTCACCAGGAGCAGAAGTGATGGGATTAAGAGTTCAGGGGACACAGAAGGGTCTGCAGCACAAAAAACCAGCCCTCCAGAATCCTAGCCTGCCGCTGAGGAGAAGCCACGTCCGGCTGGGGTGTGGATCAGGATTTGAGTTTGATTTTTCCCAAGGAAAATTATTTGGTTCCCTCCCTGAACACAGCTGATACTCTCCCCAGTCCTTTCGGTCGAAAACATCTGGCTTTCTGTACTCCACTCTCATCCAGGAAGACACGGACACGACGAGTCAGTAGTCTTCTTTGGCTATACCATTGACATTGCTGAGATCGCGGGGAGTGAAAACGAATATTCATTTCCACTTGGTCCGCACTCTCTGGATCCTTGCCCTTTGCCCTTCAGCTCATCTATTTTAAAGCTAAAAATAACCCTCCATAGACATCGAGCGATAGGCCGTGAACTGCACAGAGGCCAGACTGCTCGGATGGAAACTGCTCCAAGATTCCTGTTTACGCTGCAACGCTTTTCCAAGCAACGCCCGGGACATCACACCTATTTCATCCAAATCCCCGGGGTTGGGGTGGGAATCAAAGGCCAATCCCAACCGTGCCGGTGGTAGGGAAGGTTTGCTCAGGATTACATACAGTTGCAATCAGTCGATCAATCTTGGTATTTATTGAATCTTTACCTTGTGCAGAGCACTGTAACAAGGGCTTGGGAGACATGACCTCTGCCCTCAAGGATCTGACAATCTAGGGGGGACACAGGAGTCCTGTCTCCAGCCAGACATCTCTCCTCAGACTACTCAATCATCAATAATCACTCACTCAGTCAACTATTGCTAGTCACGGAGCACTTATTGTGTGCAGAGCACACTACCAACCATTTGGGAGAGTACAGTTCAATAGAGATGGGGAAAACACAGTCTCAGTCCACACGGAGCCTACGGTCTAGAGGGGAAGACACACACTGAAATAGGTTCTATTTATCTATTTTGTTGGTATTGATGCCTGTCTACTTGCTTTATTCTGTTGTCTGTCTCCCTCTTCTAGACTGTGAGCCCGTTGTTGGGTAGGGATTATCTCTATCGGTTGCCGAATTGTTCTTTCCAAGCGCTTAGTACAGTGCTCTGCACAAGGGAAGCACTCAATAAATATGATTGAACAAATGAATGAATATGTATATAAGTGCTATGGGACCGAAGGGGAAGGGGAATATCAAGTGCTTAAAGGGAAAGAGAAGCAGTATGCCTAGTGGGTAGAGCTCAGGCTCGGGAGTCAGAAAGACCTAGGTTCTAATCCTGGCTCTGCCATCTGACTGCTGTATGACCTTGACCAACTCACGTAAAAATAATAATAATAATAATAGTATCTGTTAAGCACTTACTATGTTCCAGACTGTCTAGTAAAGTGTTGGGATGGATCCAAGTAAATCGGGTTGGATACAGTCCCTGTCCCCTGTGGGGTTCACAGTCTGAATCCCCATTTTACAGATGAGGGAACTGAGGCACAGAGAAGTGAAGTGACTTGTCCGAAGTCACACAGCAGAGAGTGGCAGAGTGGGGATTAGGACCCATGACCTTCTAACTCCCAGACCCGTGCCCTAACCACTATACCACGTTGCTTCATTTCTTGTGCCTCAGTTACTACCTCAGCAGTAAAACAAGGATGAAGAATGTGAGCCCCATGAGGGACAGGGAATGAGTCCAATCCAATTGGCTTGTAACCATCCCAGTTCTTAGTACAGTCCCTGGCACCACAATTATCATGATTATTATTATTATCATTATTATTATTATTACAGAGCAGAGCGCACAAAGCGGAAGAGTGGGTGGGTAGGGAAAAAGAAGGCTGAGGCAGGAAAGACCTCTCGAATTCTTTCATTCATTCGATAGCATTTATTGAGCGCTTACTATGTGCAGAGCACTGTACTAAGCGCTTGGAATGTACAAATCGGTAACAGATAGAGACGGTCCCTGCCATCTGACGGGCTTCTTGACAGATCATCCACCCCATAGAGTCATATGTCAATTTCTAGGTCATACGGGAACTCAAATCATAGCCCAGAGCCTGCTGCCATTGCTTCTTGCCCAAAATACCGAGGAAGTCATCAGAACCGTATCTCCTGAATCATCTTCCAGTGTCTGGGGAGCTTCAGCGGTTTTGAACCAAACTGCGGAAATGGATGCAAAGATTCCCCCGGGGACCGGGACTCCTGGTGAGGAGCCAACATCCGTGGTTTTAGGCTGGCGGCGACTGCCACCAGCCACAGGAAAGGCGGCTCTGCTCTTTGGAGGTTCGCTGCCCTTCTCCAGGAAACAAAGCAGCAGAACTTGTTTTCGCCCAGCACAGCTCTCCAGTGTCTGCCGGAAACAGGCAGAAAGCTGCACTGACAAATTCTGTCACTCCTCACAGTGTAAATGTGGGATGGAGGGGGCTTTGTTTTTATCATTTTGGAGCAATTAAATAGACTCCTAAAGGAAGCAGATTCTGGAGCGCCAGAATTAAGCTTTCCTTGGTACTTGCTTTTGAAGTTTTGAAGTTGGTTTTTAGAGAAGTAGCATGGCATAGTGGATAGAGCGTGGACTTTTGAGTCAGAAGGTCATGGGTCCTAATCCTGCCTCTGCCGCCTGTCTGTTGTGTGACCTTGGGCAAGTCACTCGATTTCTCTGGGCCTCAGTTACCTCATCTGTAAAAGGAGGATTGAGACTGTGATGCGGGACAGGGACTTGGTCCAGCCCGATTTCCTTATAAACACCCCAACATTTAGTACAGCGCTCTGCACACAGTAAGCACTCAATACATACAACTGAATGACTAGTGAGTGCTTAACAAATACCATTATCGTTATTCTTACTATTATTAAGTGCTCATGATGACCTGTGAATTTGCCTGGATTCGGGACTAGGCAGGAGAAAACACTGGAATCAGCTTTCCAATCTATCTGTTTCCGATTTGTACATTCCAAGCGCTTAGTACAGTGCTCTGCACATAGTAAGCGCTCAATAAATACTATTGAATGAACGAATGAATCTACCAGGGGTGTTTTTAATGTCCTTTTTGTCAAATACGTACTAGGTGCCTAGCATTGTACTAAGTGCTGGGATAGACACAAATCAAGTTGGAGCTATTTCTTTTGCTGAGAAAACCAATTCTTCATATGAAGTGATTAGTCCACTCCTTTTAATAATGGGCCTTTTTGATCTGAAATATCAAAGCCTTAGTCGAGAGAGGTCTACAGGCCCTGCTTCTGAGAGAAACCTCCAACTCTATCTTGCTCCTAAACATCAGACATTGTACTAGCTCCTCCTCCCCCGCCAACCCTCCCCCACCCCTTTTTTAAGGGTATCTATAAAGTACTTACTACGTGCCAAGCACTGTACTAAGCGCTGGGTTGGTAACAAGATAATTAAGTTGGACGCAGCCCCTGTCCCACTTGAGGCTCATAGTCTTTGTCCCCATTTTACAGATGACGTAACTGAGGCACAGATAAATTAAGTGACTTGCCCAAGGTCGCACAGCAGACAAGCAGTAGAGCTGGAATTAGAACTCAGGTCCTCTGACTCTCAGGCCCGTGACCTTAAATAATAATAATGTTGGTATTTGTTAAGCGCTGACTACGTGCCGAGCACTGTTCTAAGCGCTGGAGTAGATACAGGGTAACCAGGTTGTCCCACGTGAGGCTCACAGTTAATCCCCATTTTCCAGATGAGGTAACTGAGGCACAGAGAAGTGAAGTGACTTGCCCACAGTCACACAGCTGACAAGGGGCAGAGCCAGGAGTCGAACCCATGACCCCTAACTCCGAAGCCCAGGCTCTTTCCACCGAGCCACGACCTTTCCACTAGGCCAAGCTGCTTCTCTCTGTGCCTTGAGATAGCAAAAAGAGTCTCGGGACTGGAAGGACAAAGAGCTGGTCTAGAATCAAGAGGCCTCACAATGATAATAATAATAATAATAATAATGATAATGGTTAAGCGCACACTGTTTGCTAAGCACTGGGGTAGATACAATTTAATCAGGTTAGACACAGTCCCTATCCCACATCTGGCTCACAGTAAGTAGGAGGGAGAAGAGGCACTGAATCCTGAATCCAAGGAAATTGAGACATGAAGAAGTGAAATGACTTTCCCCAGGTCACCCAGCGGGCTAGTGACAGAGCTGGGATTAGAACCCAGGTCCTCTGCACTCCAGACCTGTGCTCTTTTCACTAGGCCACACTGCTTCTCCTTGGGATTGCCTCTATCTCTTCCCTCACCTCCATTTCTGCCAGTTCTTCACTGGATGACATAGTGGGGAAAAGGTGAGCGGTATAAATTGCTGGACAGGACCAGTTAGGAGGATGTGAGACAGAGGGAAACCTAGTGCTGCTGCAAGGACCGCTATAGTGGGGCAAGCTGAAGGAGGGAGGGCAAAATAAACCTTTTAGGTACAATCCAAAACACAACCTCAAATGATGCACCATACACTTGGAGACGGTAGCAGCCATCTGAGATGACGGAGGGAAACCACGAGAAGATTGGCTCTATTCCAACAGAGGCTGCAGGAAGATGGTGATAGTAAAGAGAATCAAAATCAGCTCCAGATGCTGTAAAATATGAAACATCTGCAACAGCGCAGGAAGGACAGGGTGGAAGGGACCGTGCTTTATGCCTCATTCTTTCCAGCCACACCCACACAGATGAGTTGGTCACTGTCGGAACCTTCACGCTCAAACTCAGACAGCTACGTAAACTTAGACAATACTTCCTCCTCCAGCACTCGCAAGGCATAAAAAACCCCTTTCCTTCTCCCCGGGGATCCCACAGGGAATCGTGTAGGATTGATTCTGATCGGTTTATTGCGCAATGATGAGCTCATTTATAAACGTTTCCACCCATTCTCAATTATTCAGATGCGGGTCAAGACAGATCCTGTCTGAACAGGCGATCCAGATGGAAATTCAACTGGAAGCTGATCAGTGGAGATCTTTCCCAGCTCCCCTTCCCGGGCTAGGGACAGAACAGAATTAACATGCACGGCAGTTGGGACTGCGTTTTGAATTCACACGCCTATGATTCCAATCTTCCTCTCCCCCATTTACAAGGATCGGTGCTTTCCCTGCTGGGCAGCGTCATTAAATCAGGAAATGAATCGTGATCCCCTGCAGCCAATGAGGGGCAACAGAAGAAAAATAGACTTGGCAGATTATATTATGTATTCATGTGTACATTTTATGCTAAACAGTTCAATTGAGAAACAGTGTGGATTACTGGGAAGAACACGGGCCTGGGAGTCAGGGCATCTGGGTTCTTACTCCGGCTCTTCCGCTTATCTTCCGTGAGACCTTGAGTAAGTCATTTAACTTCTCTCTTCCTAATATCCTCACCCGTGAAATGGGTTATTCCAGAGTCTGCTCCTCTGTTCTCCCTCACCATTAGACTGTGAGCTCCATGCATCTACCTCTGCACTTAGTACAATGCTTGGCACATAGGAAGCACTTTAAAAATACCATCATTATTATGATTCATTTGCATCCAGAGCAAGGGTCCGGGAGTGGGAAGATCATGGGTTCTAATCCCGGCTCCATCATTTGTCTGCTCTGTGACCTTGGGCAAATCACTTCGCTTCTCTCTGCCTCAGTGACCTCATCTGTAAAATGGGGATGGAGACTGTGAGCCCCTCATGGGACAGGGACTGCGCCCAACCCGCCTGGCCTGTAGTAAGCACTTAACAAATATCAGAATTATCATTATTATTATTATTTAGTTAGAGAGAGCCATGTGGGAGCAAGCAGAACCCAGGACAGGACTCAGGAGGAAAAACAGCCCCCATTCTTGATTCTTCCCTGATGCCCAAGGCAGACCAAATGGCAGAAGTGATTTCTTTGCAATTCCTAGAAACTTGTCACCAAACTTCCAAAAAGGATCTAAAATTCCTTACCTTGCTATTCATGTGGGTTTGTACTCCTTAAGCACTTTGGTACTAAGTCCAACCCCAGCTTTACTGTATTTATATACTTATTCTCATACATTGCCACTTCCCCTGTCTGTAATTTATTTTTTTCAGTGAAATTTGTACGCGCTTACTATATGTCAAGCACTGTTCTAAGAACTGAGGAGATACAAGCTAATAATTCCAGATACAGTCCTTGTCCCTCAAAGGGAACACACTCCAAGTAAGAGGTAGAACGAATACTGAATCCTCATTTTGCCGTTGAGGAAAATATACTCGCCCAAGGTTACACAGCAGATAAATATGGAAGTGGGATTACAACTCAGGTCTTTAGGCTCACTCATCCATTCATTCAATCGTGTTTATTGAGTGCTTACTATGTGCAGAGCACTGTACTAAGCACTTGAGAGAGTGCAATACAATAAACAGACACAATCCTTGCCCACAATGAGTCTAGAGTAGGGGAGACAGACATCAATCGAAATAAATAAAATTACAGATGTGCACATAAGTGCCGTGGGGCCGGGAGGAGGAAAGCGCAAAGGGAGCGAGTCAGGGGGACGCCGAAGGGAGATGAGGAAAAGTGGAGCTTAGTCTGGGAAGGCCTTTTGGAGGAGACGTGCCTTCGATAAGGCTTTGAAGCAGGGGAGAGTGGTTGTCCACTTTAGAGGAGGGGAGGGTGTTACAGGCCAGAGGCAAGATATGGGCGAGGGGTCAGCAGCAGAGAGACAGGTGAGATCGAGGAACAGTGAGAAGGTTAGCGTTAGAGGAGTGAAGTGTGCGGGCTGGGTTGTAGAAGGAGAGAAGTGAGGTGAGGTAGGAGGGACAAGGCGGTGGACTGCTTAAAATAATAATAATGTCGGTATTTGTTAAGCGCTTACTATGTGCAGAGCACTGTTCTAAGTGCTGGGGTAGATACAGGGTAATCGGGTTGTCCCACATGAGGCTCACAGTTAATCCCCATTTTACAGATGAGGTAACTGAGGCCCAGAGAAGTGAAGTGACTTGCCCACAGTCCCCCAGCTGACAAGTGGCAGAGCGGGGTTTCGAACTCATGACCTCTGACTCCCAGGCCCGGGCTCTTGCCACTGAGCCACGCTGCTTCTCTAGCCAATGCTGGAGTTTTTGCTTAATGCTGAAGTGGATGGGTAACGAGTCGAGTTTTTTGAGGAGCGGAGTAACTTGTCCTGAACGTTTGTGTAGAAAAATGATGCGGGCGGCAGGGTGAACTATAACTGGAGTGGGAAGAGAAAGGAGGCTGGGAGGTCAGCAAGGGGGCAGGCGGAATAGGATGAGTGATTGCATTATCATGGTAGCGGTTTGGATGGAGAGAAAAAGGTAGATTTTATCTATGTTATGAAGGTGGAACCGACAGGATTTATTCATGGATTGAATAGGTGGGTTGAATGAGAGCGAGGAGTCAAGGATAATAATAATAATAATGTTGGTATTTGTTAAGAGCTTACTGTGTGCCGGGGGAGACACAGGGGAATCAGGTTGTCCCACATGGGGTTCACAGTCTTAATCCCCATTTTCCAGATGAGGTAACTGAGGCCCAGAGAAGTGAAGTGACTTGCCCACAGTCACACAGCTGACAAGTGGCAGAGCTGGGATTCGAACTCATGACCTCTGACTCCAAAACCCATGCTCTTTCCACTGAGCTAACGCCAAGGATACAGGCTCCAGGCCCGTGATCCTTCCACTAGGCCACACTGCTTCCCGGTCATTTTAGCGTCCGTCTCCCCCACTGGACTGTAGCCTTCTTGAAGGCAGGGGTCATGTCTAGCAATCCTATTTTATCATAGTCTCCCAAGCGCTTTGTACAGTCCGCTCACAAAGTAAGCGCTCAATAAATACCACTGATTGATCAGAGGCAAGATTCAGCTTTACTAAACATAGGATCGACCTTAGGGATTCAAAGAATACAAGTCACTCCCTGGCTCTTATCCCGAAGCCAATAACCCTCAGAGCCATTCGAAAGCTCTAAAATAACTCAAATGTAAGTATTTCCCCATCGACTGCCCTCTCTACCCCCATCTGGAACTCTCTGCTCTTTTCATTGTTTTTTTATGTTATTTGTTATGCACTTATTACGCTTCAAACACTGTTCTGAGCACTGGGGTGAGTACATTTTGATCATATACAGTCCCCGTCCCTCACGGGGCTCACAGTCTAAGTAGGAGGGAGAACAGTATTTAATTCTTATTCTATAGGTGAAGAAACTGAGGCACAGAGAAGTTAAGTGTCTTGCCCGAGGTCACACATCAAGCAATGGCGGGTCCAGTATTAGAACCCAGGACCTCCAACTCCCAGCCTTGTGCTCTTTCCGCTAGGTCACACGGCTTCTGGGTGTCATCTGTCTTAGGTTGGTCTTCGAGAACAGGGTCTGTATCTCTTTCATCTTGCTATGTCCAGTTCCAGCACATTACCAACATTTATTTTGTTAATGAGCTGTATATCCCCTCGATTCTATTTATTGCTATTGTTTTTGTCCGTCCGTCTCCCCCGATTAGACCGTAAGCCCGTCAGTGGGCAGGGATCGTCTCTATCTGTTGCCGAATTGTACATTAATAATAATAATAATGTTGGTATTTGTTAAGCGCTTACTATGTGCCGAGCACTGTTCTAAGCGCTGGGGTAGACACAGGGGAATCAGGTTGTCCCACGTGGGGCTCACAGTCTTAATCCCCATTTTACAGATGAGGGAACTGAGGCACAGAGAAGTGAAGTGACTTGCCTACAGTCACACAGCTGACAAGTGGCAGAGCTGGGATTCGAACTCATGAGCCCTGACTCCAAAGCCCGTGCTCTTTCCAATGAGCCACGCTGCTTCTCTTATTCCAAGCGCTTAGTACAGTGCTCTGCACAAAGTAAGCGCTCAATAAATACTATTGAATGAATGAGTGGGGGGGGAAGCTGCTCTCACCCCCTCACCCCTGCAACTTTCCCAGCAGTCCGTGCTCCGCTCCGCCATCGCAGGGAGAAGCAGCAGAGTGAGGTTTTCCAAACTTAAGAACACACTGACTAAAGCTTTGACCTTTGGCCTTTGAACCCCAAGTGCCTTAAATGCTGTTCCTCTGGCCACAACTCCCCCGCTGCTCTTTTTATATGCGTGGTTTTTTTTTTTGGATTTATCATTGTCTTGTCTTTACTTGTTCTCTGTGTTTCGTGTTTATCTTTCCTTATAAATCTATCACCAGTCTCCTCTCCCTGAATTAATCTTAGATAAGGAGTCGCTTGGAGGCTAGGTGCAAGTCTGATTCTCCAACTGGTATTCTTTTGCAGCCCGGGCTTGGGAGTCAGAGGTCATGGGTTCAAATCCCGGCTCTGTCACTTGTCCACTGGGTGACTGTGGGCAATAATAATGGTGGTATTTGTTAAGCGCTTACTATGTGCCGAGCACTGTTCTAAGCGCTGAGGTAGACACGGGGGAATCAGGTTGTCCCACGTGGGGCTCACAGTCTTAATCCCCATTTTACAGATGAGGGAACTGAGGCGCAGAGAAGTGAAGTGAAAATTGCCCACAGTCACACAGCTGACAAGTGGCCTAGCCGGGAAGTCACTTCACTTCTCTGTGCCTCAGTTCCCTCATCTGTAAAATGGGGATTAAGACCGTGAGCCTCACGTGGGACCAACTGATTACCCTGTATCCACCCCGGCGCTTAGAACAGTGCTCTGCACATAGTAAGTGCTTAACAAATACCAACATTGTTATTAATATTACTTAGTTCAGTGCTTGGCACACAGTAAGTACTTAGAGGACCTGAGTTTTAATCCCAGCTCCACCACCTGTCTGTTGTGTGACCTTGGACAAGTCATAACTTCTCTGTGCCTCAGTTACCTCGTGCACAACATTCAATCATTCATTCAATCGTATTACTGAGTGCTTCCTGGGTGCAGAGCACTGTTCTAAGCATTTGGGAGAGTACAATACAATAATTATAAGGAGCAGGGTGTGGTGGACAGAGCATGGGACTGGGAGTGAGAAGGTCTAATCCCCGCTCTACCACTTGTCTGCTGTGTGACTTTGGGCAAGTCACTTTGCTTCTCTGAGCCTCAGTTACCTCATCTATAAAATGGAGATTGAGACTGTGAGTCCCACATGGGACAGGGACTGTGTCCAACTCGATTAGAACTCGATTAGCTTGTACATCCACCCCAGCTCTTAGTACAGTGACTGGCACATACTAAGCACTTAACAAATACACACACATTCCCTGCCCATAACAAGCTTACAGTCTAATAATAATAATAACAATAATGTTGGCATTTGTTAAGCGCTTACTATGTGCAGAGCACTCTTCTATGCGCTGGGGTAGACACAGGGGAATCAGGTTGTCCCACGTGGGGCTCACAGTCTTAATCCCCATTTTACAGATGAGGTAACTGAGGCACAGAGAAGTGAAGTGACTTGCCCATGAGTCACGGGATTCGAACTCATGACCTCTGACTCCAAAGCCCATGCTCTTTCCACTGAGCCACGCTGCTTCTCTGGAGAGATTAATGCTCTAAACTCTATGTGGGACATGGACTGTGTCCAACCTGATTATCTTGAATTTACCTCAGTGGTTAGTTCAGTGCCCGGAACACCGTAAGTTCTTAACAAATACCATTTTAAAAGAATGAAAATATTATTAACTATTATTAACTACTACGGCTACGGGCCGGGAGCTCAAAAATTCCCTTTAGATGCCACTTCTGGGGACAGGGTGGGGGCAATGGGACATGTTTCAGGAGGGTCTCACAGGAAGAACCTATAATGGGAGTCTCCTTCCTGTGGGACCCCAGGCTTCTGGGAGACAGAGGAGGTACCAGCTGGGCAGGAGACTGCCAAGGCCTTTCGCTCCCCGATGCCAGCCCGGCTCTCCAATAAAACCGTCTATGCTTCTGTGTGAAGGTGGAGCCCCATTTCCTGGCTCTGTTTTGTATTTTCTGAGGCATTCTCTCCCTTCCAACCTCCTCCTGCCGGGGTAGGGATGAGCTCGGTCCAGGCCCCTTCAGCCTGGGAGAGCAGGCCCACGGTAGCCCCCACAAACTAATTAGGGGTCAGCCGGGCAGTGGGCTGCAGCCATTCCATTTTCTTTTCCTTTTGTTGCCAATAAAAGCTCATTGTTCCTATCCCAAACAGGCCCATTTCCCCCTGACCCAGAAAGCCTGCAGGATAAGTCTAAATTGCCTCCTAACCAGCTCATGACCTCTCTGCCTTTTTCATTAATGCAAGTTTCCTCTTAAAAGCAACCCGGCGGGGGCCCGGTCCAGGAGTGCGTGTGGGGGCAAGGAGGAGGGGAAGGGAGCCAGAGAGCTCCCGGCTTCCCCCAGCCCTCCCTCCCTGGGGGTGGACGGTCTGAGCCAGATTAAGGATTTGGGAGCCTTGCCAAAACTGGCAACAGGGGATGTTACCACCTTGGTTTCGAGCCCTCCGAGATGTCGGCAGAAGAGTCTGGAAGGCCCCGCAGGGAAAATCTTCCTCCGGTGTGGATCCCCAGAGAAGCAGCATGGCCTAGTGGAAAGAGCACGGGGCCTGGGAGTCGGAGGACCGGGGTTCTAATCCCGGCTCCGCCAATGGCTCTGCCAATTGCTTGCTGTGGGACCTTGGGCAAGTCACTTCACTTCTCCGTGCCTCGGTTTCTGCAACTGTAAAATGGGGATTCAACAATTGTTCTTCCTCCTACTTAAGACCGTGAACCCGGTGTGAGACAGAGACTGTGTCCAACCTAATTAACTTGTACCTATGCCGGGGCTTAGGACAACGTTTGATACAAAGTAAGCACTTAACAAGTACCATAAAAAACAAACAAACCCTGTTGAAACCCATCCTGAAACCCATCCTGTCTGAAGGCTTGGTCCCTTGATCCTGCCCCCTCCTTTCCCCACTTTAAAAGAAAGAAGGAGAAAGATCTAAAAAAAATTTTCCCTTTGTGGAGGTCTTCAAGCTCCACATTCTGGGCTTCTCATTGGAGTCTCTGAATCTACCTTGGTAATTGTTATTGTGATATTTGTTAAGCGCTTACTGAACCTGGGTCTCAGAAGGACCTGGGTTCTAATCCCAGCTCCTCCCCTTGTCTGCTCTGTGGCCTTGGGCAAGTCACTTCACTTCCCTGGGCCTCAGTTACCTCATCTGTAAAATAAGGATTAAGACTGTGAGCCCCATGTGCCACAGGGACTGTGTCCAACCTGATTACCTTGTATCTACCCCAGCGCTTAGAACAGTGCTCGACACATAATAAGTGCTTAACAAATTCTATTATTATCATTTATATACCCAGCTCTGTACTAAGCCCTGGGGTAGATACAGCATAATCAGATTCCATTTGGGACTCACAGAATAAGTGGAAGGGAGAACAGATATTGAATCCCCATTTTTCAGATGAGGGAACTGAGGCAGAGAGAAGTGAAGTAACTCACTCAAGGTCACACAGGAGACAGGTGGCAGAGCGAGGATTAGAACCCAAGTCCTCTGACTCCCGGGTCTGTGTTCTTTGCACATTAAGCCATGGTGCTTCCCTGAAGAAACAGTAAGGCGGGGTGATAAAGAACCTCACTGGAGGCTCATTCATTCTTAGGGAGTTGAAAGTGCCACAGTTTCGCCTTTTTTTTTTTTCCTGGAGGCCCAGATGACGTGAAAATCACCCAGCCCATCCCTTCATGCAGATACGCATGGGGTGGGTGGGTGGATGAGTCGAGGTGGGTGAGAGTGAGAGCACTTTTACCTCTCCCTGACCCATAGGATTCAAAAACTAAACCAGTCCCTTAGTAACAGTTAAAAACCATTGCTTAAAGGGCAGATAATAATTTCAGGGGAGACTGTAGGTTGTACTTTCCTGTTTTCTGAGAGGAACTGAAATCCTTCCCAGTCACCCCCAATTAGGCAGTCAGGCAGCCATCTCCTGCCCTGCTCCTCCTTCCCTCCCAGGTCTGACAGTTCTTCTCCCTTCAGATTCACTCCAATCTTTGGACAACTCGGCATTTTTCCTCTTCTTCCCCCCAGTTCATAAGTGACAGTCCCAGGGGATTCATCCTCAGAAGGCTGGCACTGTCCTTTCAAGGAAGTATGCAAAAGGGAAACAAAAAGGAAAAAAAAGGATCTGAGAACTAGTCTGCTAATCTGGGTCCTCTTTGGATGATGCCCAAAGAAATAAAGCTACTACTACTAATAATAATGGTATTTGTTAAGCACTTACTATGTGCTAAGCGCTGTATTAAGCACTAGGATAGAGTAAGCAGCGTGGCTCAGTGGAAAGAGCACAGGCTTGGGAGTCAAAGGGCACGGGTTCTAATCCCAACTCTGCCACTTGTCAGCTGTGTGACTCTGGGCAAGTCACTTAACTTCTCTGTGCCTCAGTTATCTCATCTCTAAAATGGGGATTAAGACTGTGAGCCCCACATGGGACAACTTGATTCCTTTGTATCTACCCCAGCGCTTAACAGTGCTTGGCACATAGTAAGTGCTTAACAAATACCATCATTATTATACAGGCGTATCTGGTTAGACACAGTCCCTGTTCCACATGAAGCTCACAGTCTCAACCCCCATTTTACAGATGAGGTAACTGAGCCCCAGGGAATCGAAGTGATTTGCCCAATGTTATGCAGCAGATAAGTGGCAGAGTGGGGATTCGAACCCATGACCCTCTTAGCACTATACACTAAGCTGCTTCCGATTTCTGACACCTGGTAGTGACAACTGGGAGTGTGGCTTCCTGCATCTGTGGCTGATGTCACGGTTTTCACTGCAGGCCTAACACACCTGGTCACTGTCATTACTAGGAAATAGGATTGGGAAGCCTCAACTCGTGTGAGGCACCCGTACGGGTTCCGTTTCGAGAGAGTCAAACAAATCCAGCGTCTTCTCTTTTTTTTAATGGTGTTTGTTAAGCGCTTACTATGTGCCAGACATCACTAAGTGCTGGGGTAGCTACAAGCTAATCCGTTTGGACACCGTCCCTATCCCGATAGGGCTCAAAGACTCAATCCCCATTTCACTGTTGAGGTAACTGAGGCCTGGAAGTGAAGTGACTTGCCCAAGTTTACAAAGCAGACAAGTGGTGGAAGTGGAATTAGAACCCAGGTCCTTGCATTCAATAGTATTTATTGAGCGCTTACTATGTGCAGAGCACTGTACTAAGCGCTTGGAATGTATAAATCAGTAACAGATACAGTCTCTGCCCTTTGACGGGCTTACGGTCTAATCGGGGGAGATGGGGGGGAGACGGACAGACAAGAACAATGGCAATAAATAGAATCGAGGAGAAGAACATCTCATTAAAACAGGAGCAAATAAAGAGAATCAGGGTGATGCACATCTCATTAGCAAAATAAATAGGGTGATGAAGATATATACAGTTGAGCGGAGGAGTACAATGCTGAGGGGATGGGACGGGAGAGGGGGAGGAGCAGAGGGAAAGGGGGGAGAAGAGGGTGTAGCTGCGGAGAGGTGAAGAGGGGGTGGAGGGAGCAGAGGGAAAAGGGGAGCTCAGTCTGGGAAGGCCTCTTGGAGGAGGTGAGCTTTAAGTAGGGTTTTGAAGAGGAGAAGAGAATCAGTTTGGCGGAGGTGAGGAGGGAGGGCGTTCCGGGACCGCGGGAGGACGTGGCCCGGGGGTCGTCGGCGGGACAGGCGAGAACGGGAGCCGGTGAGGAGGTGGGCGGCGGAGGAGCGGAGGGGGCGGGGTGGGCAGTGGAAAGAGGGAAGGGAGGAGAGGAAGGAAGGGGCAAGGGGATGGACAGCCTTGAAGCCTAGAGTGACTTCCAGGCTGGTTGTGCCCCTTAGGGACCAAAGTTCAGAAAGACGTGGTCCTAGATGAAACATCCGGCCAGGAGAAGGGAGTTCGGGCCCGTTCCAGGAAGAAGAGCTGAGCTGGGCAGAGGAGCAGGTGGGTAGGCAGGATGACCCGCCCTCGTGCAAACAGCCGGTGCTAGGCAAGCTAGAGACGTAGTAGGTCACCTCTACTGGGGAGCAGGGCAGCTCCCGGATGGCCAGAGGCCATTCAGCTTTCAGAGCCAGAGAGCTACAGCACCCTAATAATGATAATCTTGATATTTCTTAAATGCTTACAATGCGCCAAGCGCTGTTCTAAGCGCTGCTCCGCCTAGGCCGGAAGAAACCCCGAAAGATAGCCGGACCCTAAGGGACAGACCACAACCAATTCACCCTTGACTGTTTCTCCACCACTGCAAGACTGTCAGCTCATCGTAGGCAGGGAACCCGTCCGCAAATTCTCTTATATTGCACAGAGTAAGCGCTCACAAGATACCGTTGAGTGCCTGCAAGGATATTAATACTAACCGATATCATGACATACATTAAACACTTACTACTTTCTAGGCACGGCAATAAATGTAAGATAATCAAACGAGACACAATCTCTGACCTATCCGGGGCTCACGATCCCACGAGGGAGAGCCTATATCTTACCCCCATTTTACAGATGATGGTACTGAGAGGTTAAGGGACTTGCTCAAGGTCGCACCACAGATCAGTCACAGATCTGGGATGCGAACCCAGGTCGAGTAAATTACAAACCCTTGATCTTCCCGTTAGACCACACTGCCTGAGGATCAGAGAGAAAACTCATGGGCTACGTTCCAGGACTGAACCCATCAATCAGTCAATCAATCAGTGGTATTTATTGAGCGCTTACTATATGCAGAGTACTGTTCTAAGCACCCGGGAGGGGAAGCAGCGTGGCTCAGTGGAAAGAGCCTGGGCTTCGGAGTCAGAGGTCATGGGTTCGACTCCCGGCTCTGCCACCTGTCAGCTGTGTGACTGCGGGCAAGTCACTTCACTTCTCTGTGCCTCAGTTACCTCATCTGGAAAATGTAGTACGGTGCTCTGCACATAGTAAGCGCTCAATAAATACTATTGAATGAATGAATGAATAACAGGGGGATTAACTGTGAGCCTCACGTGGGACAGCCTGATTACCCTGTATCTACCCCAGCGCTTAGAACAGTGCTCTACACATAGTAAGCGTCTAACAAATACCAACATTATTAAAATTAGCAGATCCTTTCCCCGTTCATAACGATCTCACAGTCTAGACGACCCCTACCGAGAAAAAAGATTATACGAAAGCATCCTGGACCCCACGTAATCCTCACCACTGCTGGAGCATCATCAGTTCACTAGGATAATAAATGTGGCGTTTGTTAAGCGCTTACTATGTGCCAGGCACCGTACTAAGCGCTGGGGTGGATGCAAGTAAATTGGGTTGGACACGGTCCCTCGTCCCACACGGGATCCGACCCCCGTTTTACAGATAAGGGGACTGAGACACAGAGAAGTGAAGTGACTTGGCCAAGGTCACACAGCAAAGCCGGGATTAGGAAGAAATGGTGCTGACAGGGCAGAGAGGTTGCTTGGTTCACCACTGGGTGAGAGCATTGATAGGAGCAGAGTTGTGGCACAGGTGCAGAAATGGCTCCTTGCTCCCCTCCTGGGTAGGTAGCAAAGGTCACATTGGGCACGATTGTTGTGCCCGCATCGCCAAACTCTCCTGGAGCCTGCCTTCCCCAAGAGGACAAAATACACCCTGAACGTTACCTACGGGATGCTCGGAAAATTAAAATAGCTCCGTCTAGGTAGAGGTGAATATTCAGAATCTCACGTGAATGGTCCCCAAAGCTCAAGGAGGAAAGAAAGCAGAGGCTGGGACGGGCAACAGGAAGCTCTTTGCGGGCAGGGAATTTGTCTGTTTGTTGTTATACTGTACGCTCCCGAACGCTTAGCACAGTGCTCTGCTCACGGTAAGGGTTCGATCAGTACGACTGAGTGACTTAAACTTAGAGAAGCAGCGGGGCTCAGTGGAAAGAGCCCGGGCTTGGGAGTCAGGGGTCATGGGTTCGACTCCCGGCTCTGCCCCTTGTCAGCTGTGTGACTGTGGGCAAGTCACTTCACTTCTCTGTGCCTCAGTTACCTCATCTGTATAATGGGGATTAACTGGGAGCTTCACGTGGGACAACCTGATCACCCTGTATCTCCCCCAGCACTTAGAACAGTGCTCTGCACATAGTAAGCGCTTAACAAATACCAACGTTATTATTAAACCTCTTGGGCGGGTAGTCAATCGTACTGATTTAGCGCTTATTGTGTGCGGAACACTGTACTAAGCGTTTGGGAGCGCACAATAAAACAATACACAGACACATCCCCTGCCCACATAAGTTTACAGTCTATAGACAAGCTTACAGTCTAGAGCTGATCTTACAGGATCGGGCGCTGGGGCCCACACAGATCGGGCTTTATTTTACCTAAGCACCCCAAGCGGGGCATCTGAATAATTGCTTACTTCTGAGGTGAATTTGCAACATCACTTATTGTTTTTAATGCTGACGCCTACAGACCGGGCAGGTGGAAAAATCTATAGTCACAGGACCTGCAGCTGTTTCAACCAGAGAAGCAGCGTGGCTCAGTGGAAAGAGCACCGGCTTGGGAGTCAGAGGTCATGAATTCGCCTCCTGGCTCTGCCACTTGTCAGCTGTGTGACTGTGGGCAAGTCACTTCACTTCTCTGGGCCTCAGTTCCCTCATCTGGAAAATGGGGATTAACTGTGAGCCCCACGCGGGACGACCCGATTACCCTGCATCTACCCCAGCGCTTAGAACAGTGCTCGGCACATAGTAAGCGCTTAACAAATACCAACATTATTATTATTATTAACCAGTCTCACAGGCCTCAGGAAGGTGCTCAGAATCCTGCCATTACCAAAGCCATTTATCCCTTCATTTTTATCTTGTTGGTCTTTCAAAGTTTCTCCTAGAAGCAGGGTTCGCCATACTACTACTAATAATAATAATGTTGGTATTTGTTAAGCGCTTACGATGTGCCGAGCACCGTTCTAAGCGCTGGGGTAGACCCAGGGGAATCAGGTTGTCCCACGTGGGGCTCACAGTCTTAATTCCCATTTTCCAGATGAGGTAACTGAGGTACCGAGAAGTTAAGTGACTCGCCCGAAATCAGCCAGCTGACAAGTGGCCGAGCCGGGATTCGGACCCATGACCTCTGACTCCAAAGCCCGTGCTCTTTCCACTGAGCCACGCTGCTTCTGTATATTCTTCTATCCCAATAACAAATGAATGTCGGCCTCGATAGATCCACATTGCACTGTAGAAATCTACAGCTTCGCCGGACTGTACCTGAGCCACCCACTGTTCACAGTCTCTGAGGTTAACACTGGCTCTCCATTCTAAATCTCTAACAGATAGTTTCATTGGAAAATGTTTACCCTCTGAATGTGTCCAGAGAAAGAAGTCTTTTCTTCTTAGGCTTTTCTGCCGAAACTTCTATATCGGACTCTGAATCAATCGCCTGAAAGAAAAACAGAAGACAAAAATAATGCAATAATAGTCATCGCCATCATCATAAGAAGAATAATTATTATGGCATGTGTTAAGTACTTACTATGTGCTACGCACTGTACAGAGAAGCAGCGTGGCTCAGTGGAAAGAGCATGGGCTTGGGAGTCAGAGGTCATGGGTTCGAATCCCGGCTCGGCCACTTGTCAGCTGCGTGACTGTGAGCAAGTCACTTCACTTCTCTGGGCCTCAGTTACCTCATCGGTAAAATGGGGATGAAGACTGTGAGCCCACGTGGAACAACCTGATTTCCTGTATCTACCCCAGCACTTAGAACAGTGCACTGCACATAGTAAGCGCTTAACAAATACCAACATTATTATATAGGCAAATCAAGTGGGATACAGTCTCTGTCCCATGTGGGGCTCACAATCTCAATCCCTGTTTTACAGATGAGGTAACTGTGGCACAGAGAATAATAATAATAATGATGATGGTATTTGTTAAGCGCTTACTATGTGCCAAGCACTGCTCTAAGCGCCGGGCTAGATACAAGATTATCAGGTCGCCTCACGTGGGGCAGATGAGGTAACTGAGGCACAGAGAAGTGAAGTGACTTGCCCAAAGTCACACAGCTGACAAGTGGCAGAGCTGGGATTCGAACCCATGACCTCCGCCTCCCAAGCCGCGGCTCTTTCTACTGTCATGTTGCTGCTGGTCGTCGTCGTCATCATCATCTTCCTCACCTGCCCAAGGTCAGCTTTGGGCTGTTTTCATTCAATAATCATGGTATTTATTAAAACACTTGCTATGTGCTAAGTGCTCAGATCTATACAAAATCATCAGGTCAGAGACGGCCCCTGTCCCTGATGGGGCTCACAATATAAGAAAGGAGGGCAGCTCTGCCATTTCCATTTTACAGATGACAAACTGAGGCCCTTAGAGGTTAAGCGACTTATCCGAGGTCACCCAGCAGGCCAGTGGGAGAGGTGGAATTAGATCTCGGGTCTCCTGACTCCATAGTCTTTCCAGCACACTACATGACTCTTTCCATTTTCAGTATTCAAAGGCCCAGGAGGCAGAGGAGAAGATGAAGTGATGATCAGCCCTGGCTGAGCTGGGAATAGAACTCTCACGAGCCCGCCCTTCTGACAAGATGATTTCTTCACTAGGATCCGGCTACCACATTTTTCCAGTAAATCCGGGGACACTGTTCACATTGTTTCTACATAAATCTGCCAATTCAGGGAGGAAGTCGGTTTCTTATCGGAAACATCTGTGCACGGTCAGGGGTTTCAGATCAATGCACATCTGCCCTGCAGCTTCCCTGGAGTAGTCGGAATAATAGTAGTATTAAATAGTATTTATTACTGTGTGCAGAGCATTGTTCTAAGTGCTGGGAAAAAGTAAACAGGTGGGAATTCGGCAGGGAGGAGCGGCAGAATAGCTGGGGGGAAAGTCCTCAGAGACGCATCAGGAATGACAAAAGAGTTGGGGAAAAACTTAGCCATGGAGAGGCAGAGGGAGGCCTAAAGAATCTTATCTCTTATGGATGGGGCTCTACTTTAACCCCCACCAAGCTACTAGGAGACCAACACTTGTTTCTTTTTAATTTTTGTGGGGGTTTTGCGGTATCTGTTAAGTCCTTCCTGTGTGCCAGGCACTGTACTAAGCGCTGAGGTAGTTATAAACTAATCAGATTGGACACAGTCCACGTCCCACAAGGATCTCCCAGTCTCAATCCTCATTTTACAGATGAGGTAACTGAGGCTCGGAAAAGTGAAGTAACCTGCCCGAGGTCTCACAGCAGATAAGTGGAGGAGCTGGGATTAGAACTGTAATTTAGTTATATTAATAATAATAATAATAATAATAATGTTGGTATTTGTTAAGCGCTTACTACGTGCCGAGCACTGTTCTAAGCGCTGGGGTAGATACAGGGGAATCAGGTTGTCCCACGGGAGGCTCACAGTTAATCCCCATTTTACAGATGAGGTAACTGAGGCACAGAGAAGTTAAGTGACTTGCCCACAGTCACACAGCTGACAAGTGATATAATGTTGGTATTTGTTAAGCGCTTACTATGTGCAGAGCATTCATTCATTCATTCAATAGTATTTATTGAGTGCTTACTATGTGCAGAGCACTATACTAAGCGCTTGGAATGTATAAATAGGCAACAGATAGAGACAGTCCCTGCCCTTTGACGGGCTTGCGGTCTAATCGGGGGAAACGGACAGACAAGAACAATAGCAATAAATAGAATCGAGAGGATGAACATCTCATTAAGACAATAGCAAATAAATAGAATCAAGGTGATGTACAGCTCATTAACAAAATAAATAGGGTAATAAAGATATATACAGTTGAGCCGAGGAGTACAGTTCTGAGGGGAGGGGAAGGGAGAGGGGGAGGAGCAGAGGGAAAGGGGGGAAGAGAGGGCTTAGCTGAGGAGAATAATAATAATAATAATAATAATAATAATAATAATGTTGGTATTTGTTAAGCGCTTACTATGTGCCGAGCACTGTTCTAAGCACTGGGGTAGACATAGGGGAATCAGGCTGTCCCACGTGGGGCTCACAGTCTTAATCCCCATTTTACAGATGAGGGAACTGAGTGAAGGGGGGTAGAGGGTGAGCAGAGGGGGGCAGAGGGAAAAGGGGGAGCTCAGTCCGGGAAGGCCTCTTGGAGGAGGTGAGCTTTAAGTAGGGTTTGAAGAGGAGAAGAGAGCACTGTTCTAAGAGCTGGGGTAGATACAGAGTAATCAGGTTGTCCCATGTGAGGCTCCCAGTTAATCCCCATTTTACAGATGAGGTAACTGAGGCACAGAGAAGTGAAGTGACTTGCCCACAGTCACACAGCTGACAAGGGGCAGAGCCGGGAGTCGAACCCACGACCTCTGACTCCCAAGCCCGGGCTCTTTCCACTGAGCCAATAGGGATCTGTCTCCCTCTCTAGACTGTAAGCTCGCTGTAGGCAGGGAATGAGTCTGCTTATTGTTGTATTGTACTCTCTACACACAGTGAGTGTTCAGTAAATACAATTTAATGAATGAACTCAAGTCCTTCTGACTCCCAGGCCCTTGCTCTATCCACTAGGCCAACCAGGTCTCAAAGGCACTCCAGTCCTTTCTCCACGAGGTCACCCGGTCGGGCACCTCCTAACACCATGGCCGCTCCCGCCGTCTGCCCTCTACCCAAGTGTCATTGCTTCCCTTCAGTCAGTCCCTCAGCTCAGTATTTACTGAGCGCTCACTGTGCGCAGAGCACTGTACTAAGTGTTGGGGAGAGAGTAATAATAGAGTTGGTAGCCAAGATCCCATTCCACACAGAGCTTACGGTCTAAATGAGGAGATAGACATTAATATAAATTACAGATAGGGGAAACGGCAGGGCGAAAGGATATGTTCGTAAGTACTGTAGAGCTGAGGAGGCCTTGCATGGCTCAGTGGAAGGAGCCCGGGCTTCGGAGTCAGGGTCATGAGTTCGACTCCCGGCTCTGCCACTTGTCAGCTGTGTGACCGTGGGCAAGTCGCTTCACTTCTCGGTGCCTCAGTTACCTCATCTGGAAAATGGGGATTAACTGTGAGCCTCACGTGGGATGACCTGATGACCCTGTATCTCCCCCAGCACTTAGAACAGTGCTCTGCACATAGTAAGTGCTTAACAAATACCAACATTATTAGTATTATTATTGAATAATAATATTGGTATTTGTTAAGCGCTTACTATGAAGTGTTGAAGTGTTTAAGTGTTTTACACTTACTTGAGGTGTTTAAGGGGTACAAATCCAAGTGCCTAAGCGATGCAGAAGGGAGAGCGAATAGACTGGTGTAAGATCATAAACAACACTAAGTTCAGTTCATTTTTTGTTGTCTTGGACTAATATCTTGGGCGTTAGAGAAGCGGCATAGCCTACCGGATAGAGCACAGGCCTGGGAGGCAGTGGGACCTGGGTTCTAATTCCAGTTCCGCCACTTATCTGCTGTGCCACCTCGAGCAAACTGCTTAAATTCTCTGTGCCACAATCACCTCATCTGTAAAATAGGGATTAAGATTGTGTGCCCCATGTAGGGCATGGACTGTGTCCAACTTGATTACCTTATGTCTACACCTCAGCACTTAGTATAATGCCTTGTAAACAGAAACACGTAACAAATACCATAAAAAAAAACGGCTACTGGATCCTGGGAGTAACCAGGTGATGGGTGACATCCATCTTAATGGGTAGGGATGGTCCGCTTCACTTCTCTTTTGTCTGAACTCAGAGAAGAGTAGCAAAAGGGAGGGGGATTGAAAAAAACAGAAAAAGGAAAATCAATGGGACCAGTAAATAAACCATGAATATCTACTCTGTAGAGCAAATGCTAAAAAGGGCTTCTGGGGCTTCTTCACAAAAATCACCCAATGCATTAGAGAATCTATTCCTCATTGAACACAGACCACCGAACCCCTATTGCTCTGGGATTGGGGAACTAGGGGTTCGGGGGAAGAGGGGAAGGGGGCAGACTGTCGGAGGGGAGACGACGGAGAGGCAGAAGGAGAGAGAATTGAGAAAACAGATCGGCCTGCCAAAGGCCTAGATGGGCCCTCATCACCCCCATCTCAGAGTTCAAGTCCGTCAATAAACCCGGCTTGTCACTGGCAATCTGTCCTTCCATCCCTCCGTGGGGAGGAAGTTTACATGTTAATGTTTGCATGCTGATCGCGGGAGCGAGGACTCATTAGATTTGCGAGAGCGCCTCTCCCGGAGCCAGGCCTCTGGTTTAGCTCCGATTAAATTACCAAGCTAAACAGAACAGGAAGGAACTGCTCCCCTAATTCTGCTTGATAGATCTCTTTGTCATTTTCAGATGCCAGATTGAAGATAGCTGCCTCTTTCCTTGGCAAGACGTGGTGCTTTTAAGCTCCGGGTGACCGATCGGAGAAGTTATCTGTGCGCCTGCAGACTGCAGCGGCTCTGAGACTCACTGCATTTCCTCTGAGGCCCGGCCCTGACTCCAGCCCCTTTCTCCCAAGAAAGCCTCCTGAGACTAGAGCTAGGGGAAACAGGACGCCTGGGCTCAGAGGAGGTGACTGATGGTTCTTAAGTGACTGGTTCTTAAGTCACCGGTTCTTAAGTGACCCAGACCAGCTGTCGGCCACATGGTCCCAGACCCAGGAGCCAGGGAGGATGAGGGTTGGGAAGGGGAGGCACTCCAGAGGTGAGAAAACAAGGAGACTCTGCAGGCCTGCAGGAGATGGATTTTATTTTCAGCCATTCTTTCTAATCCCAGGGAATTAAGGGCTCCTTGTCTGGGTAATTGTCTCATCTTTAATTACCGTTATTGAAAGCTCTTTTGCTAATTTACTTTAAGATCCTCAAATGGCTGCTTAAAAAACATCACATCCCGACTCCAGAATGATAGCAGGGAACAGAGCTCTTTAGGGTCAATTTCTGGAACAGATTTAGGACTAAACACATCCTCTCTGTCTCTCTGCTTTGAATTTTTTTTTTTCTTAATCTTTTCTTCCTCTCAACTCTTTCCTTCCATCCCTTTAATTCTGAGGAACTCAAAGGACCTAAACCGAGTCTGTAATCATGCGCTTTATTCAATCTTATGAAAATCCAAATCATCCTACATAAATATCTTTTAGTGCGATCTCAGAGTATTAGGTGAGGAATTGAAGGCAGTTTAAAACCCCATCAGAAAAAAGACATTTAGATACACAAAAATTCTTCTGCTATAAAATAGGTAAGTAAAAGCTCAAAAATCTTCATTAACTTTTGGATTTCTTTTCTTGAAAAAAAGACCAAAAAAAAACCCCTGTAGAGCATCCTTGTTCCTTTAGACTGTAAACTTGTTATGGATGGAGAACGTCTGCTAATTCTGTTGTATTGTACTCTCCTAAATGCTTACTACAGTTTTCTGCACATGGTAAGCGCTCAATAAATACGATTGATTGTTCCTTGATTTCTTTGTTTTATGCTACTCCAATTGGCAAAAGGCAAATAGGGTGTGATTCTGAAACTGGGGTCAGAGGAAAGACAGCAGTTAAATGTTATATGCTGTTATCTAAACTGCTTATTTTGTTATTGCCTACGAAAACTTACCTCCTCTCTAAGGAATTCCCTGATCATTGGCTCAGCACCCCAGTCACACTATCCCTACAGCTGTTTCTTATGTCATCGCCCGTTCATTTATTTGACATCGATTATCTACTTGGGTTTAATAATAATGTTGGTATTTGTTGAGCGCTTACTATGTGCAGAGCACTGGTCTAAGCGCTGGGGGGATACAAGGTGATCAGGTCGTCCCTCGTGGGGCTCACGGTTTTATCCCCATTTTACAGATGAGGTAACCGAGGCACAGAGAAGTAAAGTGACTTGCCCAAAGTCACACAGCTGGCAAGCGGCGGAGCTGGGATTAGAACCCATGACCTCTGACTCCCAAGCCCTGACTCTTTCCACTGAGCCACGCTTCAATCTAGAGTATACTCAGCAATTTATGTCTCTCTCAGAGTGAGAAGCAGCGTGGCTCAGTGGAAAGAGCATGGGCTTTGGAGTCAGAGGTCATGAGTTCGAATCCCAGCTCTGCCACTTGTCAGTTGTGTGACTGTGGGCAATTCACTTAACTTCTCTGTGCCTCAGTTCCCTCATCTGTAAAATGGGGATGAAGACTGTGAGCCCCACGTGGGACAACCTGATTCCCCTGTGTCTACCCCAGCGCTTAGAACAGTGCTCTACACATAGTAAGCACTTAACAAATACCAACATTTTTTTTTTTTTTTAATTCCTTGAAGGTAGGGATTGCAGCTCAGGTTTTGGTCTGCTGCCCGAACATCTAAAAGGAGAAGGAGAGGGGAGATGGAGGAAGAGGAGGGGGAGGAGCAGGAGAAGGAGGAGGAAGAGGAGGGGAAGAACAAGAAGAAGCCCCTGTTCTTAGACTGTAAACCCCTTGGAGACCGGGAACCGTGGCTAATTCTCACCACTGTGTTTTCCCCAACATACAACAGGTGCTTAATCAATACCGTAACTATAAGCACGGTCCAGACAAAAAACCCCTACATCACCTGTGAAAGATGAATTTCTCCATTACATTTACCCAGACTGGCAAAGAACATATCCGATGAGCCTTTCTTCTTGCCCTCTTTAGACAACTGCTCCTGCTCCCTGGGAGTAGCTTATTCAATTCTCCCACGTTATCTTAGCTGTTTGCATCTCAAGAGAAAAACCTTTACCCTTAGTAAGGAAAACAAAGCCCAGGGTATCTTAGGGGAGCTGAACATGCCAGCAGGGACCCACCCGCTTTTTATAGTTTATTAGCTCACTGTCCTTGGGAGCCGAGCATTTACAGTGTTATAAAGAGGTACTGCTTTGGCACATTATTTATTATGGAATCTAATGTACTGCAGTTGGGAGGCCAAAGAACAAAATAGGCATATATCAGAGAGAATTCTAGAAGGAAGGCATGTAGACCAATTTGTCCTGGGTTAGTTTGGGGCAGGGGGAGATATATCTTTGTTCTAATTGTGCATTCGCTTTAATTAAAAGACCTCTCACCCCAAAAAAAAAGTTTGCTACGGAGTCCATGAGCCTAATGCCATCATAGCAAAGACAAGATGGAGACAGGCGCACTTAGCCTGATCGACAGGGAAGGATACCACAACTCTGCATTCCATTAGCTCGACCAAGGTCCCTGGGATCACTGGGAAAGTTTGCTTAAAACGTCCTTCTCTCCCCGAGAGAATATTTGTCGTCGGTCGCTCGCCGCGGCCTTCATTTCGTTTCCCCCCTGTCTGACTGTGGGCGGCGCTTAGTTGAAAAACTCTTGCCAGCTGCAATTAATCAGCATTAGCAGCATTTGCCTTTACTGCCATCCCTGCCGGCTGGCAAAGGGAGATGGCAGCTGGCACTAATTCAGGCTCAAGTCTTAGGATCGAAATGCTGGAGGGAAACATTGAGATGACCTTCCCGTAAAACCCTCTCATTCTGCCCCAGCGATCCGGCTGACTGCTGTCCTTGTCTGCAACTAAGGGAACTGAACCCAGAGCTCAAGGATTCAGTCACCACTGGGGCACAGCTAGGTGGAGGCCAGTCAGGTTTAAAATCCCAGCTCTGCCACTTATCAGCTGTGTGACTGTGGGCAAGTCACTTACCTTCTCTGGGCCTCAGTTCCCTCATCTGTAAAATAGGGATTAAGACTGTGAGCCCCACGTGGGACCACCTGATTCCCCTGTGTCTACCCCAGCGCTTAGAACGGTGCTCTGCACATAGTAAGCGCTTAACAAATACCAACATTATTATTATTATTAAGGCTGAGTTTGCCCAGATAAGAGCTGAATGGGATTTAAGGTGAAAGGATGGGGAGATGAACTGGGTAATAATTCAAGGATCGGGGACTCACAGTTTAAAGAGAAACTGGGTAATAATTCAGGGATTGGGGACTCGCAGTTTAGAGGAACCGGGTAATAATTCACTGAAGAAGCAGCAAGGCTTAGTGGAAAGAGCTCAGAGCTGGGAGGCGAGACGACCCAGGTTCTAATTCCGGCTCTGCCACTAGCTTCCCGTGTGACCTTGAGCAGGTCACCACGTTTCCCTGTGCCTCAGTTTCCTCATTTGTAAAAGGAGATTCAACATCTGTTCTCCCTCTTCCTTAGACTGTGAGCACCCCAAGACGGACAGGGACTAGGTCGAATTTTAACTGCACTGTACCTACCACAGAAATTAGCCCAGTACTTGACACTCAGTAAGCACCTAATAAATACGATCCTAATTAGTATTGTTAGGGTAAAAGCACACCTGGGGAGGAGAACATCTGTCAAATTTGCAGAAAGGAAAATAATGAGTCTTGGACATCTGCACCCTAGCAACTCCTACCTTTATAAAATTCACCACTGGGACACACCTAAGTGAGAAGGAGCATGGTCTACCGGAAAAAGCACAGATCTAGAAATCAGACAACCTGGGTTCTAATCCCAGCTCTTGCCACCTGTCTCCTGTGGGACCTTGGGCAAGTCCCTTAACTTCTCCGTGTCTGTTACCTCATCTGTAAAATGGGAATTCAATTCACCTACGCCCTCCTACTTAGATTGTGAACACAGTGTAGGAGAGAGACCGTGTCTGACCTGATTATCTTATATCTCAGTGCTTGGAACAGTGCTTGACACAAAGTAAGCACTTAAATACCATAATGAGAATAATAGTACCTACAATAATAATAATAACGTACCCTAAAGTGGCCAGAGAACCAGTTTTCACTCCCATGGAGAGACCACATAGTTCACCCCCTGCCTCGGGGCGGGACTGAATTTAACGACCTCAAGAAAGCCACTGCCTTCCCTTAAGAACAGTCAGGGAAGGAGACGCCACAACTTCCCTTGTGCAAGCCTACGGTCAGTAAGTTCTTTTTAATGTCTAACCTTAATCCATCCTATTACTGTTTAAGTCCATCTTTTGAAACTCTGTCCTCTTCAGAAAAGTAAAACAGGAGTGTTCACGTGGGTCCGGCCCAAGTTTCATTTCGAGTACCAGGGTTCAATTCCGAGGATAATAGTGCTGCACTTGCTATATTTTGGAGAGGGTTAGGGCCTCTGAGTCTGCAGACTTTTCAGTAAGCCGTTCGTCTGCTTTGAAAGGAGTATCCCAGGACTGTATATCTTTCAGTGGAAAAGGATGCATCTTCACGATAAATTTCTTTAATGTGTGAGGACTCGGAGAGTTGGCATGCCTGCTGATTCCTCTTCTAATAAAAAAGAGATGATTCATTGATAATAGAAATGGCTCCTAAAGTGAATTACTGCCACTAGGTCCAGACAGGGTACGGGGTTTAGTAAGCAGTAACCGGAAGCTGACGTACGCGCTGCTTGTTCTCAGCCAATTGACAGGGAAGATTCTGCTCATCGCTCCTCTTGATCAGTTTTGGTCAAGACTGATCCATGCAGATAATAACAGTGGCATTTGTTAAGCGCTTACTATGTGTTGAACACTGCTTTAAGCGCTGGCGTAGATATAAGCTAATCAAGTTGGATGCAATCCCTGTCCCACGTCGGGCTCACAGTCTTGAACCCTATTTTACAGATGAGGTAAATGAGGCCCAGAGAAGGTAGGTGACTTGCCCAAGGTCACACAGCAGACAAGCGGCAGAGCCCGGATTAGAATCCGGGTCCTTCTGACTTCCAGGTCCACTAGGCCATGCCGCTTCCCTACGATGAAGGGTGAGAAATAAGCTTTTGTATCTGTATTCACCCAAGCCCACAACAGAGTACAAGGACTTCAACGATACAAGGACTTCACCTTGTACGTCTACGAAGCCGGGCACTGGGAGAGGAAAAATCCACTACGGTTCAAGGAGCGGAACGAAGAAGCTGAGATGGATCATAAACTCGTCGTGGGCAGGGAACATGTCTAACACCTCTGTTCTCTTATACTCTCCCAAGCACTTAGTAGTCTGCACGCAGTAAGCTCTCAATAAATAAGATTGATTGATCAATTGAGTACCCCAAAGGAAAAGCGAGGAAGAGAGATAGGAACGCTTTGCTTCCGGCAAAACCCGTCTCCACAAGAAAGTGCTAGAAGCCTCACGGAGTGGGTCTTTTGGAACTGGAAGCTTTTGGAGAAAACAGAGTAAGCCCGCCTGGGGCCTTATGGGGACAAAGCAATGACCTAAGACATCTTTCCATGAGAGTTTCTGTGAATGGAGGTCTGCACCATTATGTCATGTATTACCCAGGCCTCTGTGTCATAGCAAATTAGCATAACCAGAGCCACCTGATCACAGCTGCTGCCCTGGGAAACCGGAACTGGTTCCAATAATCAAAACACGCTAGCCACATTTTTTTTTTTTACCCTTGTCAAGAAGCCCTTGCCGTCGACAAAGCTTTGATTGAGTGAGGGAAGCGCTGACTCCTGAATTGTACTTCCAAGCTCGGCAGACAGCTCAGAAGAGAAAAATTCTCTAGGCAGAGAAAGAAGAGCATTCTCCTCCTTCTCTCCCTCATTATCAGTTTTCGGTGTCATTTTATAGGTGGCTGTCAATCTGCCGCACAAATTCCTTTTGCAATGTTCCCTGTAGGAACTTGGGGCGCTGAAGACATTAAAAAGTAATAAATGTTCGAAGCTGAAGACGGGAGAGGAGTGAAACAAAAAGCCTTGTTCTGAGAAGGGGTTTATGGGCTCCCCGTGCTACCATCGAGCTGCGCTTGATTCTCGGGAGAGCGAATGAGCACAGCTAGGAGAGTTAGTGTGAGTGTCCAGTTGAGTCAGTCAAGTCTGGGCTTGGGGACAAAGGCACAATAAAAGAAGGCCATCTATCCCCTCTAGACTGTAAGCTCAACTGTGGGCAGGGAATCTGTCTACCAACACTCCTGAGTGCTTAGTACAGTGCTTGGCGCACAGTAAGTTCTCAATAAATACCAGTGATCGATTGACTGATTTTCCTTCTCCTTTACTTGTGACAGAACACATATTACATGCTACAGAGGGCCGTGGACACTGCCAGGCAGACAGAAGAATGATGATGCAAATCAGCTTGGGATACGTAAACTCTTTACAAATTTATCTGGAAGAGTCTCCCCAAATCTCTTCGGAGATGATTGATGATAATTGATGATGATGATTGATAATCAATCAATCAATTGTATTTATTGAGTGTTTACTGTGTGCAGAGAACCTTACAAAGCACTTGGGAAAATACAATAGAACAGAGGTTCTTTTGTTTTATTAATAATAATAATAATAATAATAATGTTGATATTTGTTAAGCGCTTACTATGTGCAGAGCACTGTTCTAAGTGCTGGGGTATACAGGGTAATAAGTGCTTATTTCGTGTCCAGCACTAAGTGCTGGGATAGATACAAGTTTAGTCAGGTAAGACACAGTCCCTGTCTCACACAGGACTCATAGTCTAAAACAGGGAGAGAACAAGGATAATAATAATAATGTTGGTATTTGTGAAGCGCTTACTATGTGCAGAGCACTGTTCTAAGCGCTGGGGGAGATACAGGGTCATCCGGTTGTTCCACGGGAGGCTCACAGTCTTCATCCCCATTTTACAGATGAGGTCACTGAGGCACAGAGATGGGAAGTGACTCGTCCACAGTCACACAGCTGACAAGTGGCAGAGGCGGAGTTCGAACCCATGACCTCTGACTCCCAAGCCCGGGCTCTTTCCACTGAGCCACGCTGCTTCTCTGAATATTTGCTTCTTTTAATATTTGTTAAGGACTTACTATGTGCCAGGCACTGTAGTAGGTTTTGGGGTAGATACGAGATAATCAAGTTGGACACGGTCCAGGTCCCACATGGGGCTCACAGTCTCAATCCCCAGTTTCCAGATGAGACAGCTGAGGCAGAGGGAAGTTAAGTAACTAGCCCAAGGTCACACAACAGACAAGTGGCAGAGCCAGGATTAGAACCCAAGTCTCTGTGACTCTCAGGACCATGCACTAACAAATACCACAGTTATTATCACCATTATTTTCACGAGGCCGAACTGGTTCTCTGAGAATCGACAGACATGTTCTCTGCCCACAGCAAGCTTGTGAAGCTTGTGAAGCAGCGTGGCTCAGTGGAAAGAGCATGGGCTCTGAAGTCAGAGGTCATGGGTTCGAATCCCGGCTCGGCCACTTGTCGGCTGTGTGACTTTGGGCGAGTCACTTCACTTCTCGGTGCCTCAGTTACCTCATCTGTAAAACGGGGATTAAGACTGTGAGCCCCACGTGGGACAACCTGATTCCCCTGTGTCTACCCCAGCGCTTAGAACGGTGCTCGGCACATAGTAAGCGCTTAACGAATACCAACATTATTATTATTATAGCCTAGAGGATGATAAAAAATACATTGCTCTGCTCACTGTAAGTGCTCAATAAATACGATTAAATGAATGAATGGTGATGATGATGATACCTCTCCTCCTATCCTACTCAGACTGTGAGCTCAGTGTCGGGCAGGGACAATGTTTGACCTGATCAGTACAGGGCTCGGCACATAGTAAATGTTTAAGTACCACGATAATGATGGTGGTGATGATGATGATGATGATGTTGTTGGATTGTCCTGTGGAGAACAGAGGACGAGGCCTCTGGTAGTGAGGTTTCAGTGGCAGGACATTTTGAAAGGTCAGGGAATAATCTCCCCGCTTGGGCTCCGCTGCCTTTGTGAACAATTAGAAGCACAGGCCCGAGAGTCAGAGGACCTGAGTTCTAATCCCGGCTCTGCCGCTTGTCTGCTGTGTGACCTCGGGGAAGTCACTTCACTTCTCTGGGCCTTGGTTTCCTCAACTGTAAAATGGGGATTAAGACTGTGAGCCCTACGTGGGACAGGGACTGTGTCCAACCTGATTAGCTCACATCTACCCCGGTTGCTGACAGGATCGAAGAGGAAACCGTCCTCTGAGAATGTCAGTAGGCACCCACGCATCTCTCACAGCTGGCTGGGGGGAGAAATTGTATCCCTTAACCAGCTGGGGGAAGGGAAAGGGCAATCAATCAATCAGTAGTCTTTATGGAGCATTTACTATGTGCAGAGCGCTGTATTAAACACTTGGGAGAGTATGATACAACAGAATTAGTAGACAAGTTCCCTGCCCATAATGAGCTTACAGTCTGGGGGGAAGAATGGGATGCGGAGTAGTGCTGAAAATCAAAAAACCTTAAATAATTATGATACCAGGTAAGCGCTTATTTCCTGTCCAGCACTAAGTACTGGGATAGATACAAGTTTAGTCAGGTAAGACACAGTTCCCGTCTCACACAGGACTCACAGTCTAAAACAGGGAGAGAACAAGGACAATAATAATAATGTTGGTATTTGTTAAGCGCTTACTATGTGCAGAGCACTGTTCTAAGCGCTGGGGGAGATACAGGGTCATCCGGTTGTCCCACCGGAGGCTCACGGTCTTCATCCCCATTTTACAGATGAGGCAACTGAGGCACAGAGAAGTGAAGTGACTTGCCCACAGTCACACAGCTGACAAGCGGCGGAGCCGGGATTCTAACCCATGACCTCTGACTCCCAAGCCTGGGTTCTTTCCACTGAGCCATGCTGCTTGTCTACTAATCCCCCTTTGACAGATGAAGAAACTGAGGCACAGAGAAGGTAAGTAACTTGTCCAAGATGACACAGCAGGCAAGCAGTGGTGCCGGTATTTGAACCCTCCCTCCTCACCTCCGTCAATCTAATTCTCTTCCCCTCTTCAAATCCCTACTTAAAGCTCACCTCCTCCAAGAGGCCTTCCCAGACTGAGCTCCCCCCCTTTTTCCCTCTGCTCCCTCTACCCCCCCTTCACCTCTCCGCAGCTAGACCCTCTTCTCCCCCCTTTCCCTCTCCTCCTCCTCCGTCCCGTCCCCTCCCCTCAGCGCTGTACTCGTCCGCTCGACTGTATATATCTTCATCACCCTATTTATTTTATTTTGTTTAATGAGATGTACATCACCCTGATTCTCTTTAGTTGCCATTGTTTTTACGAGATGTTCTTCCCCTCGACTCTATTTATTGCCCTTGTTCTCGTCTGCCCGTCTCCCCCGATTAGACCGTAAGCCCGTCAAAGGGCAGGGACCGTCTCTATCTGCTGCCGACTTGTCCATTCCAAGCGCTTGGTACGGTGCTCTGCACATAGTAAGCGCTCAATAAATACTATTGAATGAATGAATGAACCCAGGTCTCCTGACTCCCAGGACTGTGTTTTTCTTTCCACTAAGTCACGCTGCTTCTCTAATAAAATGGGACAGAGAGGGATACAGCTGCGAGGACCAGAGACAGCTTAGTACAGTGCTTGGCACACAGTAAGCGCTCATGAAATAGGATTGAAGTGAAGCAGACAGCGGGGCTGAGGCAGGCCAGGTGGCATAGCCCGTCCCTGCCGCACCTCTATAAGGGAAAGAATGTGCCCCCCGACCCACTCTCTGACATATTTTCGCCTTTCCTTAATAATAACGTTGGTGTTTGTTAAGCGCTATGTGCAGAGCACTGTTCTAAGCGCTGGGGCAGATACAGGGTAATCAGTTTGTCCCACGTGAGGCTCACAGATAATCCCCATTTTACAGATGAGGTAACGGAGGCACAGAGAAGTGAAGTGACTTGCCCACAGTCACACAGCTAAGTGGCAGAGCCGGGCGTCGAACCCATGACCTCTGATTCCGAAGCCCACGCTCTTCTCACTGAGCCACCTTTCCCCGTGGTCCGAGAACCCCTTGCCCGGGAACTTCTTGTACCAGAGCCGAGGTCACAGGACCCTCCCTATAGGTTCTGACCCTGACTGGCAGATGGCTGGACCGATCCTAAGGCCGCTAACATTTCCGGGGAGCCGTGGCACCCGGGATCGGGAAACGAGGGATATCAATCTTGGCCTATCTAAAAAGTCATGCACTCGCTAGTATTTACTGGGCACCTTCCGTCTACCAGTGGTACACTGGAGGATAGTTCAGAAGGAATTCCCCGCCCTTAAGGTCTCAAAGTCAAGAATAAGGAGGCGGGGGTCAGAACGGGGCGGGGGGAAACCAGTGGGCAGACTCGGAAAGAAAGATTCAAAAAAACAACAACAATGTAGGAAGGCAAGCACAATAATATAAGATGATATATTAGACTATGGAAAATAAATTCCTTCGATAGTGGTATTTAGAGAAGCAGTGTGGCCTGGGAGTTGGGGCTCTGGGTTCTAATTTTGGCTTTTCCATTTATCTAATAGTACAGTGCTTGGCGCACAGTAGATGCTCAATAAATATGATTCCTAGTAGTAGTAATAATAATAATGGTATTTGTTAAGGGCCAGACACGGTACTGAGGTGGATATAGGCAAATCGGGTTGGACACAGCCCCTGTCCCACATGGAGCTCAGAGCCTTAATCCCTATTTCACAGAAGAGGTAACTGAGGCATAGAGAAGTTGTGACTTGCCCGAAGTCACACAACAGACAAGACAAGAGGCAGAATCAGGATTACAACCCAGGTCCTTCTGATCCCCAGGTCCATGCGATGTGTGACATTGGGCTAGATTTTCTGTGCCTCAGTTTCTTCATTTGTAAAATGGAGTTAAATATCTGATCTTCCTCAGTCTTAAGACTCTAAGCCCCATGGGGGACACAACTATGTCTGATCTGATTATTCTATATCTAGCCCAGCATTTACTACAATGTGCTTGACACATTATATGTATTTAACAAATAGTATCATTATTAACAAGACTTGAGCATCTCCTGAGGTTGAGACTAAGGATTTCCGAGAAGATAAGAGAAGGAAGGCCCGTGCCTCCTGACCACACAAGACTCCTCTAGACCGTAAGCTCATCGTGGGCAGGGAATGTGTCTGTTTGTTGTTATACTGAACTCTTTTAAGCTGTTAGTGCAGTGCTCAGCAAACAGTAAGCACTCAATAAATACTAATTGAACGAATGAAAGTTTATCCTCTTAGGTCTCCCGAGCGACTGAATTTTCTTCTATTATTCGGCAACTCTGTCACCACTCGGGATTTAGCCGAGGAAGGGATCAGAAAAGGATGAAAGGAATATATTGCAAGGAAGAGAAGGAAACTGTGTGCCCCAGTCTCCCTTCTTTCTTCTTCCTCCTCCTCCTCTTCTTCCTCATTCATCACTTTCCCTCTCCATCCCATCCCAGGCACAGACAGACCCTCGATCATGCATTTGGTATGTTGCATAATCCACAGATGGATCCCGGCAAAACACATACAGCTGCGGGAGTCTGGCACGTACCCACCGGTGCCTTCCGTACCCAGAGAGAAATCCAACAGACCAGAAAGCGCTGGACTCGCCTCCCAACACACATTTGGAGATTAAACTTTCTTTCAGAGGAGTTTGCACCTAAATGTTTGAGCAGACGTTGAGGGGACCCATAATAGAAGAGAGCAAAAATTGCTAAATTGCTCATCTGAAGGGAGAGGGGAGGAGGGGGAGGTGCATACGTGTGTGCGTTTAGCTGAATGTACCAAAGAAAGCAGAGAGCTGTGTCTTATTAATCACAATAGTAGTAATAATATTAATATTTGTTAAGCTTTTACTTTGTACCAAGTGCTGTTCTATGTACTGAGGTAGATACAAGATAATCAGACTCAGTCGCTATTATTCAGCGGGCTCACAGTCCAAGTAGGAGGGGGAACAGGTATTTGATCTCCATTCTACAGATGAGGTAACTGAGCCACAGAGAAGTTAGGTGAGTTGCCCAAGGTCACACAGCAGGGGAGTGTGACTTCATCTGTAAATTGGGGATTAAGACTGTGAGCTCCATGGAAAAAAATGGTGACATAGCCAGGATAATAACTGTGGTGTTTGTTAAGAGCTTTCTATATGCCAAGCACTGTACTAAGCACTGAGGTAGATACAATATAATCGGGGCTCACACTCTAAGGAGGAGGGAGTACAGGGATTGAATCCCCATTTTGCAGGTGAGGGAACTGAGGCACAGAGAAGTTAAATGACTTGCCCAAGTTCACACAGCAGGTAAGTGGTGGAGTCACGATTAGAACTCAGCTCCTCTGACTCCCAGGCCCATGCTCTTTCCATGAGGTCACACTCTTCCTTCTGTGGACCTTCCACATCTTTGAAAATTTAAAACCGCAATGAGCTGCTGGATTTTCGTCTTACCAAATTTTTGTTCTTCTGGTCATTTCCTTGTAAAAATGAATCGCAGCAAGCTTCCTGGTATGTACTGACTAAACGCTTCTGCTTTTCTGCATAATTTTTGCAACTCCAAAACAGGAAAGGGACTGTTATTCAAGATCATCTAAGAGTCAAGTTTAGCAAAAAGGGGATAAAAAATAAGAAACTGATAAAATAGGAGCAAACATTTGCATGTTGTGTGACCTTGGATAAGTTACTTAACTTCTCCGTGCCTCAGGTACTTCATTTGTAATATGGGAATTAAGACTGTGAGCCCCATGTGGGACATGAATGGAGTGAAATCTGACTAGCTTCCATCTACCCCGGGATTTAGCAAACGCTTAACAAATGCCATTTTTTAAAAAAAGCAGGAGGAGGAAGGAGGGGAGAAAGAAAAGAGCCTTCCAACTGTGCCCTGATCTCGCCTGTCTCACCGCCTAGTCCTGCCTCTAATCTGGAACGCCCTCCCTCTTCTAATCCGACAGATCCGACGGACAACCACTCTCCCCCGCGTCAAAGCCTTATTGAAGGCACATCTCCTCCAAGAGGCCTTCCCAGCCTAAGCCCCACTTTTCCTCATCTCCCACTCCCCTCTGCATCACCCTGACTCTCTCCCTTTGCTCTCCACCTCGTCCCCTGCCATCCCAATAGCACTTATGTACCTATCTGTAATTTTATTTATTTGCATTGATATCTGTCTCCCCACCTCTAACAATAATAATAATAATGTTGGTATTTGTCAAGCGCTTACTATGTGCAGAGCACTGTTCTAAACGCTGGGGTAGATACAGGGTCATCAGGTCGTCCCACGTGAGGCTCACAGTTAATCCCCATTTTCCAGATGAGGGAACTGAGGCCCAGAGAAGTGAAGTGACTTGCCCACAGTCACACAGCTGCCAAGTGGCAGAGCCGGAATTCGAATCCATGCCCTCTGACTCTCAAGCCCGGGCTCTTTCCACTGAGCCACGCTGCTTCTCAGACTGTGAGCTCATTGTGGGTGGGGAATGTCACTATTTATTGTTGTATTGTACTTTGCCAAGCGTTTAGTACAGTATGTACTTAATAAATAAGATTGGATGAATGAATGAATTAATGAATGAATTAATGAATCCTGGATTCTCGCATCTTAGGGAAGAAACTCTCTCTCTGGAGAGAGGCTGAATCCATAAAATGAACTCATTAGTACCTTTCTCTTTCTATTCTAGGGCATGTCATTATCACTGCTTATAAAAATAACCCTTTATTTCTGCCTCAAAAATTGCGGGAAGTGGGGATTATGCAGTGAAGGGAACTGAGGCCCGGAGAAGTGAAGTGACTTGCCCAAGGTCACACAGCTCATAATAATGTTGGTATTGGTTAAGCGCTTACTATGTGCAGAGCACTGTTCTAAGCGCTGGGGTAGATACAGGGTAATCAGGTTGCCCCACGTGAGGCTCACGGTCTTCATCCCCATTTTCCAGATGAGGGAACTGAGGCACAGAGGCTTCAAGGCTCTCCATCACCTTGCCCCTTCCTACCTCTCCTCCCTTCTCTCTTTCTACCGCCCACCCCGCACGCTCCGCTCCTCTGCCGCCCACCTCCTCGCCGTCCCTCGGTCTCGCCCATCCCGCCGTCGACCCCCGGGTCACGTCCTCCCGCGGTCCCGGAACGCCCTCCCTCCTCACCTCCGCCAAACTGATTCTCTTTCCCTCTTCAAAACCTTACTTAAAAATCACCTCCTCCAAGAGGCCTTCCCAGACTGAGCTCCTCTTCCCCCTCTACTCCCTCTGCCATCCCCCCTTTACCTCTCCGCAGCTAAAGCCTCATTTTCCCCTTTTCCCTCTGCTCCTCCACCTCTCCCTTCCCATCCCCACAGCACCGTACTCATCCGCTCAACTGTATATATTTTCGTTACCCTATTTATTTTGTTAATGAATTGTACATCGCCTCGATTCTATTTAGTTGCCATCGGTTTTTACGAGATGTTCTTCCCCTTGACGCTGTTTAGTGCCATTGTTCTCGTCTGTCCGTCTCCCCCGATTAGACTGTAAGCCCGTCAAACGGCAGGGACTGTCTCTATCTGTTGCCGACCTGTTCATCCCAAGCGCTTAGTACAGTGCTCTGCACATAGTAAGCGCTCAATAAATACTATTGAATGAATGAATGAATGAATGAATCAAGTGGCAGAGCCGGGATTCGAACCCATGACCTCTGACTTCCAAGCCCGGGCTCTTGCCACTGAGCCACGCTGCTTCTCTAATAAGTAGCAGAGCCACTCAAATCGGAACCCAAACCCTCTGACTCCCAGGCCTACGGTCTTTCTACTAGGCAATGTGCTTCTCTAGACTTAATTTAACTTTCCCAGGTTCTTCCACAAACCTAATAGGAACAATTAACCATGAAAAGCAATGTGGCTTAGTGGAAAGAGCACAGGTTTGGGAGTCAGAGGTCATGGGTTCTAATCCCTGACTCACTTGTCTGTTTTGTGACTTTGGGCAAGTCGCTTATCTTCTCTGTGCCTCTGTTCCCTCATCTGTAAAATGGGGATTAAGACGGGGAGCCCCACGTGGGACAACCGGATTACCTGGTATCTACCCCAGTGCTTAGAACAGTGCTTAGCACACAGTAAGTGCTTAACAAATACCATCATCATCAAGCAACAAGCACACACCGGTGTCAGCTAAGTGTGCTCAGGTCCGTGGCATTGTAACCATGTTCGTTCATTCATTCATTCATTCAATAGTATTTATTGAGCGCTTACTATGTGCAGAGCACTGTACTAAGCGCTTGGAATGAACAAGTCGGCAACAGATAGAGACGGTCCCCGCCGTTTGACGGGCTCACGGTCTGATCGGGGGAGACGGACGGACGAGAACGATGGCGATGAATAGAGACGAGGGGAAGAACATCTCGTAAAAACAATGGCGACTAAATAGAATCGAGGCGATGTACATTTCATTAACAAAATAAATAGGGTGATGAAAATATATACAGTTGAGCGGACGAGTACAGTGCTGAGGGGATGGGAAGTAACCCATGTGGGTTACAACGTGGGTCTGGTCCTATAATGACTGGGCCAGGTGCCCCAGGGGTCCTTGGCACAGAGAAACGTCCCAAAAAAGAGTGATAAAAGAGACCAGGGCGGGTGCTTAAGTCACCACTCCTGGAGACGCCGTCTCTTCTCCTTCTCCCCGTAGCCATTACTGCTCCTCTCCATGCAAACTGCTACTACATTAATAAAATCACTCATCCTATCCCGCCTGGATTACAGCATCAGCCTCCGTGCTGACCGCCCAGCCTCCCGTCTCTCCCCACTGCAGTCCATATTTCAGTCTGCTGCCCGCATCATTTTTCTACACAAACGGTCAGGACGTGTGGCCCCGCCCTTCGAAAAACTCCAGTGGTTGCCCATCCACCTCTGCGTCAGACAAAAACTCCTCACCATTGGCTTTAAAGCACTGCACCTATCTCTCCTCACTTCTCTCGGTCTGCAACGCAGCCTGCGTACTTTGCTCCTCTAGCTAAGCTTCTCACGGTGCCTCGATCTTGCCTGTCTCACCGCCGACCCCTCGCCCACGTCCTACGATCCGGATCGCCCTCCCTCCTCAAATCCCACAATTACTTCCCCCCACTCAAAGCTTTAGTGAAGCCACAACTCCTCCAAGAGACCTTCCCAGACTAAACCCCACTTTTCCTCATCTCCCACTCCCTTCTGTGTCACCCTGACCTCCTCCCTTTGCTCTTCCCCCCTCCCAGCCCCACAGCACTTATGTACATATCTGTCATTTTATTTATTCATACTGAGGTCTGTCTCCCGCCTCTAGACTGTAAACTCACTGTGGACAGGGAATGTGTCTGCTTATTGTATTGTACTCTCTCAAGCACTTAGTACAGTGCTCTTCGTTCATTTATTCTTTCATTCATTCATTAAATTGTATTTATTGAGCGCTTACTGTGTGCGGTGCACCTTACCAAGCATTTGAGAGACTACACTACAACAATAAACGGACACATTCCCTGCCTGCAACGAGCTTACGGTCTAGAAGGGGGGAGGCAGGAGTTTATAATTTAGTGGGGGTGGACAGGCACTAAAATAAATTGCAAACAGGGAAGGCAACAGAGTTTAAAGGTCTGTTCATTAGTGCTGTGAAAGAGACAGTGTACGGTGAGCATTCATTCAGTTGTACTTACTGAGCCCTTACTCTGTGCAGATCACTGTACTAAGCGCTGAGGAGAGCGTAATATAACAAGCGTTGGTAGACACGTTCCCTGCCCGCAACAAGCTTACAGTCTATAAATTATTATATTAGTAATTAAAAAGTTATACATACGTACATAAGCGCTCTGGGACCGCGGGTGGGGTGAATAAAGGATACAGATCCCAGGGCAAGGGTGACTTGGAAGGAGAAGAGGAAAGGAGGGAGATATGTCTACTAGCCTTATTGTACTATCCAAGCTTCTAGTAATAATAATAATAATAACGTTGGCATTTGTTGAGCGCTTACTATGTGCAGAGCACTGTCCTAAGCGCTGGGGGAGATACAGGGTCATCAGGTTGTCCCACGTGAGGCTCACAGTTAATCCCCATCTGTGGCTAGAGAAGCAGCGTGGCTCAGTGGAAAGAGCCCGGGCTTGGGACTCCGAGGTCATGGGTTCGAATCCCAGCTCCGCCCCTGGTCAGCTGTGTGACTGTGGGCGAGTCACTTCGCTTCTCTGTGCCTCAGTTACCTCATCTAATATAGTGCCACCTACTCAGTAAGCCCTCAAGAGATCCTGTGGTTTGACCGGTTGCTTGAAATGGCCGAAGGAAGGGGCTTCCATCTTCCAAGCGATGGTTCCCGGTATATCCTTTCACTTAGGGTAGCGGATACCTCTCCAAGTACTTCTACAGGAAAGCGCACAGGCCTTTGCCAAACAAGTTCTCTTTAGATGGGAAAACTGAGGAACTGTCCTCCAAGTCTCCCCCGACCTGGCAGTGGTGGAGCTGAGATGAGCCCCGGAGTCCTCCCCCATCCTGCCCATCAACTGCCCTTTCGCACTCCCCGCTGCCGCCCTGAATGAGGAAACCTTCGCTTCGCAGCCAAGCCCGCACCAAACGGGAAGAAGCAGGTGTTCAAATAGAAGGAGAGCTTAAAGGAAATGAACTGCGCCAGAAGAGATTTTCCTTTTTACTTACATGATTAAACAGCCCTGGAAAACATTTGCTGTGGAGCAGATGGCGATGGTTCTGGGTACAGCGAAGCCTGTAAAATTCACACTGTTAAAAATGGCAATGTTCTCTGTCATCCGCATTTTCACTAGCCATCTGCGGAAGACGGAACGTCAAGTAATTACCGCAAATCCAGAGGGGCCGAGAGTGACCACCCTCCTCCCCTTCTCCCGATGCCACACTGGTTTCCGCTGCTCATTCCCTTGCCTACAGTGGTGGAAAGCCTGGCTCTGGCCAGCAGCAGTAAACACAATAATTGTGATATTTATTAAGAGCTTACTATGAGCCGAGCTCTGGTAGATAGAATTCGACTGCATCGGACCCAGCCTCCAGTCTCTCCCCACTCCAGTCCATATTTCACTCTTCTGTTCACATCATTTTTCTACAAAAATGTTCAAGGCACATCACCCTGCTCCTCAAAAAACTCCAGGGGTTGCCCATCCACCTCTGCATCCAACAAAAACTCTTCACCGTTGGCTTTAAGCAGCAGCGTGGCTCAGTGGAAAGAGCCCGGGCTTTGGAGTCGGAGGTCAGGGGTTCGAATCCCGGCTCCGCCACCTGTCAGCTGTGTGACTGTGGGCAAGTCACTGAAGTTCCCTGTGCCTCAGTGACCTCATCTGTACAATGGGGATTAAGACCCAGTGAGCCCCACGTGGGACAACCTGATTTCCTTGTGTCTACCCCAGCGCCTAGAACAGTGCTCTGCACCTAGTAAGCGCTTAACAAATACCAACATTATTTAAAGCAGCACTCCACTTACCTCACCTCCCGGTCTAAGGGAGAGACAAACGGGTATTTAATCCCCATGTTACCTGTGAGGAATCTGAGGCACTGGCAAGTTAAGTGACATGCCCAAGGTCACACACCAGCTATGTGGAGGATGGGATCGGGCCTTCTGACTCCCTGGCTGTCCTCTTTCCTCTAAGCCGCGCTGCTTTTCAGCCAGTGAGTCAACCAGAATAGCTGTATTCTTGAAGTCAGGGCAAACTTCATTCATTCATTCAATCAATAGCATTTATAATAATAATAATAATGTTGGTATTTGTTAAGCGCTTACTAGGTGCAGAGCACTGTTCTAAGCGCTGGGGGATACAAGGTGATCAGGTTGTCCCACGTGGGGCTCACAGTCTTCATCCCATTTTCAGATGAGGTAACTGAGGCTCAGAGAAGTGAAGCGACTCGCCCGCAGTCACACAGCTGACAAGTGGCAGATTCGGGATTTGAACCCATGACCTCTGACTCCGAAGCCCGGGTTCTTTCCACTGAGCCACAGTGGCGCTTACTGTGTGCAGAGCACTGCAGTAGGCACTTGGAATAAGAATTCGGCAACAGATAGAGACAATCCCTGCCCAATAACGGGCTCGCAGTCTAAATGGGGGAGACAGACAGCAAAGCAAAACAGGACAAAACAAGGCAACATCATCAAGATAAGTAGAATCAAGGAGATATACACCTCATTAACAAAATAAATAGGGTAATAAATAATATATACAAATGAGCACAGTGCTGGGGGGGGAAGAGGGCGAACGGGGAGGGAAGAGAAGGGGAGGAGGAGCAGAGGGAAGGGGGCGGCTCAAGTCTGGGAAGACCCCCTGGAGGAGGTGAGCTCTCAGTAGGGCTTGGAAGAGGGGAAGGGACTCTATCTTCTGAGGGGATAGAGCATTTCAAAATCAGAGCACTCCCACCAGCAGTGACTGGGAGGAAAATGGGATACCTTTCGATCAATCAATCGATCAGTGGTGTCTAAGTAAGGGCAGAGTACTAAGTGCTCAGGAGAAGACAATATGGCAGAGTTGGTTGACATGTTCCCTGCTCACAACAAGCTCTCCATGGCACCGGAAGGGCTACTGTGTTCAAAGGGAAAGGAAAGTGCCATTGTTGGTCACAAGACTTCATCCGCTCCATTAAAAACTGACCTTCCCAACAGTTTTCCATTTGCCTCCGGTTTCTCAGTCATCTAAGACTCACCAGGAAACAAAGTCATCCCTGAAAGCAGGTGCAGAAGACGGTTTCTTTGGGCATTTATTTGCCCGTGGAACATTTTTAAGATTCTGGTATGCTTTTGTTGTGGAAGGGTTTTTTTTGACCAATATTCCCACCAAGGATAATAATAATAATAATAATGATGGTATTTGTTAAGTGCTTACTACGTGCAGAGCACTGTTCTAAGCGCTGGGGGAGATACAGGGTCATCAGATTGTCCTACGTAGGGCTCACATTTTTAAATCCCCATTTTTACAGATGAGGTGACTGAGGCACAGAGAAGTTAAGTGACTTGCCCAAGGTCACACAGCAGACAAATGGAGGAGCCGGGATTAGAACCCACGACCTCTGACTCCCAAGCCCGTGCTCTTGTGCTCTTTCCACTAAACCACGCTGCTTCTCTAATTCTGTGGCTAGGTATGATCTTAATACGGTTGTACAGAAAAAAAGAGCCATAGACAAACCAGAAAAATCAAAGGCAATCCAACTTACTTGGACACGTACGTTCCCAGGAAATAAAGCAGAAAAGCCGCAATTAGGACAGTCGATACTATCAGGAGAGCTGAAATGCAAAGAGGCAATCAATCAGCGGTGTTTACTGGGCATGTACTGTGTGCAAAGCACCGTACTAAGCGATTAGAAGAAAATATTGAACTCCGGCTTTTCTGCTCCTGCTCTCCCACAAGGCCAACACAACTCCACATCTTACGCATAAACCCATGCTCAAGGCAGGAAACCAAGAATCTAGAGGAACAACATTTAGTCCTAAAAAAGAAAAAAATTAGAGAGAATGCTGGAATCTTTTGGCTAGAAATCTATAAAATCATTACTATTATTATTGTATTCGTTAAGTGCTTACTGTGTGACAAGCACTGTTCAAAGTGCTGAGGTAGGTACCAATTAATCAGGTGGTATAGAATCCCTGTCCCACATAGGACTCGCAGTTAAAATCCCCATTTTACAGATGAGATCACTGAGGCACAGAGAAGTTGCCCCGCAGACAAGTGGCCGAGTCAGAATTAGAACCCAGGTCCTCGGACTCTCAGGCCCGTTCTCTTTCCAGTAGGCCACGCTGCTTCTCAGATTCCAAACTTAATCAAAAATATCCCGGGAGGAGGGTTTTAAAAGATCTGACCGGGAAGAGGAAAATAATCAGGAAATGTTAGGTGAGATTAGGGAAGTTTTAAAGTAGAGCAGATAATAATAGTGAGAGAAGCAGCGTGGCTCAGTGGAAAGAGCATGGGCTTGGGAGTCAGAGGTCATGGGTTCGACTCCCGGCTCTGCCACTTGTCAGCTGTGTGACTGTGGGCAAGTCACTTCACTTCTCTGGGCCTCAGTTACCTCATCTGTAAAAATGGGGATTAACTGTGAGCCTCACGTGGGACAACCTGATTACCCTGTATCTACCCCAGCGCTTAGAACAGTGCTCTGCACGTAGTAAACATTTAACAAATACCAACATTATTATTATTATTATTATTATGATCCTCACTTAGATTGGATGAATGACTCATCAGGAAGAGAAGTGGAAGGAAAGTGTTTGGATTGGATAAATGAGCAATATTTGAAGGGCTTCCCTGAAATAGTGACTACCACTTGTAACATCCATGCTGGAGTTGAATGTGGTGGGAGAGGGAGATGAGTGAAAGAAGGTTGGAAAAAAATCACACACAGATGTTTAATATTTGAACTTGTCTTCTGTGGGGCCTTGGGCAAGTTATTCACTTCTCAGTGCCTCAGTTTCCTCATCTGTAAAATGGGGATTTAAACTGTGAGCCCCAAGTGGAACGCGGACTGTGTCCGACTGAATTAGTTTATAGTTAACCCAATGTGTGGAACATAGTAAATGCTTAACGAATACTATAAAAAGCTGAAAGATTGAAAAAGTGCCCTCCTAGAAGCCAAGCGGCTTAAAAAAATCTTAGAGGCCCAGTTAAAATGTAAAAAAAAAAAGTAAAAGTGACTAAACAGAAATCGTGAATGTATTGTTGTTTGACATTTGTAAGAGATTGTAAGATTTCAAAAATGGAAAGCTCACGCAACTAAGGAACAGCAAAGTTCACAAAGAGTGGGAGGGTAGGGGTAAGTGGGAAATCAGACTTGCAAAGAGAAACTCAAAGACCGCCTTGCAAGGGATGGCACAAATAAGAACGAAGGAGTCTTCCGATCCGTCCAAAGCCAGAAATCGGCTAGGGATTTGGTGCCGCTTGACAAACATGGGATAAAAGACGTGTCCGGGGATGGAAACAAGAACTGAGAAGTTAGGTGAATTTCTTTGGTTTGGACTTTACCGAGGAAGACGTAAGCGAGAATTCCACAACTCAACTGTTTTTTGGGAAGCGGACAGAGGAACGAGAACACACTGTGGTGGTTCGAGGGGATGTCGGTCTACAGAACTGATCAACGGGGATGAACAAATCACTGGAACTAGATCTAGTTTGGAGGAAACATTGAGGAATTTGTGTCCAAGAGTACTGAAGGCACTTAGAGGAAATATTGAGGAATTTGTGGTGAGAATGGGTAGCCCATAAGTACCAAGATGTGCCAATCATCGTCAATGTGGCTCCTCTCTTTGGAAAGGGTTCCTGGAGAAGTTACAGATCTATAAATCTCACTTTTAGAAATCAGTAAATTAATCAGTAATTAAATTTCAGGTCAGTGAGCATTTAGAAAAACAAACTGTTGGAAGGAAGGTTTCTGTACGGGAAAATGGTACTTCACTTATCTGCTGAGGTTCTTAGAAAGGGTCATCAATCAACCAATGTTTTGGGGGTGGTTTTAAAAGGTATTTGTTAAGCACTTCCTATTTGCCAGGCAAGGAACTAAGCGTTGGGGTAGATACAAGTTAAAGAGGTTAGACACAGTCCATGTCCCACGCGGGGCTCACCATCTTAATCCCCATTTTTCAGATGAGGAAACTGAGGCATGAAGAGAAGTTAAGTGACTTGCCCAAGGTCACAAAGCAGGCAAATGGTGGAGCTGAGATTAGAACCCAGGTCCTTCTAACTTCTAGGCCCATGCTCTTTTCACTAGGCCACGCTGCTTCACTGAACTCTTACTGTATGCAGAGACCCGTACTGACCGCTTCGGAAAGTGCAAATACAAATAGATTTGGTAGATACGATCCCTGCCTTCGGAGATTTTATAATCCACTGGGGGAATTAGACACTTAAATATATTACAGGTAGGGGAAGCAAAATAATGTAAGGGTCTGAACATTGTGGGGTCGGGTGAATAGCAAATTGCTGAGGAGATATGGACTTCAGCTGACGCAATAGGGAGGGAGAGGTGGGAAGATGAGAGGAGTCATGGAAGGCTTCCTGGAGGAGAGTCCAAACGTGGCACTAATTGCTGGGATAGATACAAGATCATCAGGTTGGATGTGGTCCTGTCCCATATGGGCCTCACCGTCTAACTAAGAGGGAGTAGGATTTAATCCGCATTTGACAGATGAGAAAACCGAGGCATAGCGACGTTAAGCAATTTGGACAAGATCACGCAGTGACTAGTGGCAGAGTCAGGATTAGAGCCCAGGTCTTCATTCATTCATTCAATAGTATTTATCGAGCGCTTACTATGTGCAGAGCACTGGACTAAGGGCTTGGAATGGACAAATCGGCAACAGATAGAGACAGTCCCTGCCCTTTGACGGGCTTCCGGTCTAATCGGGGGAGACGGGCGGACCAGAACAGTGGCAATAAATAGAGTCAAGGGGAAGAACATCTCATAGAAACAATGGCAAATAAATAGAATCAGGGTGATGGACATCTCATTAAGCAAAATAAATAGGTCTTCTGCCCCCCCAGGCCCTTGCTCTTTCCACTAGGCCATGCTGCTTCTCTCTATTCATAACAGCAGTGAGGCCTGTTACTCTTGAATCCAGGAACTCAGCCAGAGCTACAGCTACCGAAGTCAAGGCCCCAGGGAACGAGGCTACCCTCACCGAAGCAGCATGGGTGAGAAGGCGGAGGTGGGCAGCAGTGGATTCTTGGGTGTGTTCAAGGACTCCACGAGCCAAGTCCCCAATCCTAGGACCGCTGTCTTGAAAAGCAGCATGGCCTAGCGGAAAGAGCACAGGCCTGGGAGCCAGAGGATCTGGGTCCCCATCCTGGCTCTGCCGCTCGTTTGCAGTAACCTCGGTCAATTTACTTAACTTTCTGTGCCTCACTTTCCTCATCTGGAGATCCAATACCTTTTCTCCCCACTCCCTTAGGTTGGGAGCCCCACGTGGGACAGGAACCATTTCCAGCACGATTGCCTCGTATCTGATCCAGCGCGGAGTATAGTGTTCGGTATATAGTAGGCAGTTAACGAATAGCGCAATTATTACTCTTGTGGCCTGTGCCCGGGACCCTGTGGTGCGGACAAGGTTGTGCGTACCTCTCTCTGCTCCGTCCTACCGATCCCACCTCCCATTCCCGACCCCAGCAACTGGCTTCCAACATGATGCTCCCTTCTCCCAGCAATCCCAGTAGGATTGAGCACAGTTTGGGGCATTCTGGATCCCCCGGAGAGGGGGTGGAGGGACTGAGAACCCCCCCTTTAAGCCATGGGATTCCTGGTTCGATGGAACTTCCAGGAGATTTTCCATTTGGAATTCCAAGGCCTGGTGGGAAACAACTTCCCCCTTCACTAGTAAGAAGAATAATGAGGACAGCTCATGACCCAGATGCAAACTTGCACTCTGTGCATCTTTTTCATCTCCACATCGTTTTACATTCGGAAAGCCCACCAGGGAGTGACACAAAGCCCCAGAAATATCCTCGGAGTCACCCTCTGAGTTGGATCTGATTTACAGCAATCGGCAGATGTGGAAAACACACGTAGCCAGATGCTCCCCCAGTGACAGCCACACGCGCAGATGCAGAGAAAGCACGAGCCATCCCAGCGTCAGACAACCTCCCCTGTGTCTCCACGACTCCCCTCCACCTCTGCTGGCTTCCGACAGTCTCTGAGGGTCTAATCGATTCCACCTCCCTTGGATTTCTGCAAACACACAGTCTTGGGACTCTCGTCCCTAGCCCTATTCGTTGGCGAAGATGCCCCCTTATTACTTTTCTATTAGAAGCGTTCTTAAGCAATCACATTAGAGGTGGGACAACCTACCAGTGTTCAGATTCCTTAAGTGCTAAGTCAGTTGCCCTAGCCTCCCCCATTTAGCCGATGGACCAATCCATTCTCCTCGGGCTTGTCAACCAAGCCAGAACCCGGTGCTATAGGGTATTCCCTGGATTACCTCTGGGAATGGGGAAAAGTCACCTTATCTGTTCTACAGGAAACAAAAGGGGAGAGGATTTTACTAATACTTATAATAAAAATAATAATAATAATGGTATTGGTTAAGCACTTACTATGTGCCACGCACTGTTCTAAGTGCTGGGGTAGTTAGAAGGTAATCAGATTGTCCCCCTTGGGGCTCACAGTCTCAATCCCCATTTTACAGATGAGGTAACTGAGGCACAGAAAAGTTAAGTGCTTTGTCCAAGGTCACACAGCAGACAAGTGGCAGAGCCGGGATTAGAACTCACATTCTCTGACTCCTAAGCCCATGTTCTTTCCATTAAGCCACACTGCCTCTAAAGAGCAAATTGTACAGATTGTACGGGGTTCACATTTCTAGACTGTAAGCTCTTTGTGGGCTGGGACTGTGACTACTATTGTATCATATTTTCCCAAGTACTTAGCAGAGTGCTCTGCACAGAGTAAGTGCTCAGTGAATACGACCGACTGACTGATTTCTCTGAGCCCAAAACATCTGGGGAATTAATTATCTTGTCTTACGCCGTCGAGTCGTCTCTGACCCATGGCGACACCATGGATGCATCTCTCCCAGAATACCCCATCTCCATCTGCAATCACTCTGGTAGTGGATCCATAGAGTTTTCTTGATAAAAATACCGAATCGGTTTACCATCGCCTCCTTCGGTGCAGTAAACTTGAGTCTCCCCCTTGACTGTCTCCCATGCCGCCGCTGCCCAGCACAGGTGAGTTCTGACCTGTAGCAGGTTGCCTTCCGCTTGCTAGCCACTGCCCAATCTAGGAATGGAATGGACAGGCCTCTGCTTGACTCTCCCTCCCATAGACGAGACTGGTAGAGTACTGGAAACTCTCCAGATGCGACCTTGAGAGGGAATGCATTGAACAGTTTCTGTAAAATGAGTAGCAGTTAGATCCTCCCCTCGGCCATCCTGCCCCGAGCTGTGCGCTGCCGGGGGGTTGTGGCCGTACGGCTTCGAGCAGATTGGACATGCAACGGGGAGGGGAGGGGGTCCTCAGGCCTCAGTCTTCCTCTGGGGATGGGCAGAAGAAACTTGGTCTCATAGGAGTGAAGTGGCGCTGGAGCTTGACCTCTAGTCCCAGCCCACGGACATGTGGAGTTCTCGACTCTGGTCTTGAGGCACCTGTCTTATTCATTCATTCATTCATTCATTAGTATTTATTGAGCGCTTACTATGTGCAGAGCGCCGTACTAAGCGCTTGGAATGAACAAGTCGGCAACAGATAGAGACGGTCCCTGCCGTTTGACGGGCTTACGGTCTGATCCGGGGAGACGGACGGGAACGATGGCGATAAATAGAGTCGAGGGGAAGAACATCTCGTAAGAACAATGGCGACTAAATAGAATCGAGGCGATGTACATTTCATTAACAGAATAATAGGGTGATGAAAATATATACAGTCGAGCGGACGAGTACGGTGCCGAGGGGATGGGAAGGGAGAGGGGGAGGAGCAGAGGGAAAGGGGGAAAAGTGGGTTTAGCTGCGGAGAGGTGAAGGGGGGGGTGGTAGAGGGAGAAGAGGGAGAAGGGGAGCTCAGTCTGGGAAGGCCTCTTGGAGGAGGTGAGTCTTAGCGATCCTGAGGGTCTGATCGAGACCACGTCTTCCATTTGGCAACCTTCAATTCACCTATCCTGGAAGGTCCTCCTGACCTGCAACAACTTAAGTCTGTCACGATCGAATTGTACAGTGCTTATTCATTCATTCATTCAATAATATTTATCGAGCGCTTACTATGTGCAGAGCAAGTACTAAGCGCTTGGAATGTACAAATCGGTAACAGATAGAGACGGTCCCTGCCCTCTGACGGGCTTACGGTCTAATCGGGGGAGACGGACACACGAGAACAATAGCGATAAATAGAATCAAGGAAATAAATAGTGCTCTGCGCATCGTAAGCACTCGCTAAATACTACTGAATGAATGAACGATCGATCCACCTGATCCAACCCCAGTGACGCTGGGGGGAACCAGAAACCTCGGCTGGCTTCATCCTGCTGGAAAGTTTTGGACTGGGACAAGTCACTTAGGAAGATGAGTGATAAGATTAGAAGCAGTGTGGTCTAGTGGAAAGAGCACGGCTCTGGCAACCCAAGGACCTGATTTCTAACCCCGACTCCACCACCGCCTGCTGTGTGACCATGGGCAAATCGCATCACTTCTCTGTGCCTCTTTTCCTCATTTACAAAATGGAGATCCAATGCACGTTCTCCCTCCGACTTAGAATGTGAGCCCCATATAGGGTGGGACTGTGTCCAACCCGATAATCTTAGATCTACCCCAGCATTCATTACAGTGCTTAGCCCATAATAAGTGATTAACAAATATCACAAGTGTTATTATTATAGATGCTAATGTCTACTTCTGAAGTCTAGGTAAGAGACTGGGGTTGGGGGGCGGAGAGGGGAAGTAAATGGGGAGGATCAACTTCCAACAACTTTCTGCTGGCGGAAACTTCTGGGATGTAGGGGAAGAGACGGTCTGAGAAAGAGTAGGTCGATCCCATGACCCAGAGGTAGTCACACATAGAAACTCCCTGCTGGGAGCTCTGATTCCAACTCTGCCTCGGAATCAAGCTTCCTGAGGGTTTCAGGCAGATCACAAAACTTGTTACCCCCGAGACTCTTTGCCTTTAAAGCTTGCAAGCAGTTATTTATCCCTTTCCTGCCTCCCCTAATTCTGACAAGATTCACCAACCATTGAGCTTGCAAGGACTCGGAGTACCAACTTCCCAGGATTGGTGAAGAAGATGGAGCCCAAGAGAGATAGGTAGATTCATTCATTCCTTCAACTGTATTTACTGAGCACTTAGTGTGTGCAGAGCACTTTACTGAGCGCTTGGGAATTGCAATACAGCAACAAATAGAGACAAACCCTGCCCATAATGGGCTCACAGTCGAGAAGAGGGGAGACAGACATCAAAACAAGTAAACAAGCATCACGTAGTAAGCGCTTAACAAATACCAACATTATTAGTAGTAGTAGTAGCATTATAAATAAATAGAATTATATACACCTCATTAATGAAAATCAATAGAATTATAATTATAAATATGCACATCTATACACAAGCGCTATGGGGCGGGGAGGGGGAGGAGAGCAAAGGGAGTGAGTCGGGGTGATGGGGACGGAAAGGGGAACAGAGAAAAGGGGGGGCTTAGTCTGGGAAGACCTCCTGGAGGAGGTGAGCCTTTAGTAAGGTTTTGAATGGGGGGAAGTGTGCTTGTTTGGCAGATTTGAGGAGGTAGGGCATTCCAGGCCAGGAGCAGGATGTGGAACAGGGGTCCACGGCAGGACAGGCGAGAATGAGGCCCGGTGAGAAGGTTAGTGCCAGAGGAGTGGAGTGCGCAAGCTGGGATGTAGAAGGAGAGAAGGGAGGTGAGGTAAGAAGGGGCAAGATGACAGAGCTTTGAAGCCAATAGTGAAGAAGTAGATAGATAGATAGATAGATAGATAGATAGATAGATAGATAGATAGATAGATAGATAGATAGATAGATAGATAGACGAAACTCCAGTGGTTGCCCGTCCACCTTCACATCAAATAAAAATTCCTCAGCATTGGCTTTAAAGCACTCCACCACCTTACCCCCTCCTACCTCACCTCACGATTCTCCTTATTCAACCCGGGCCGCACACTTCGTTCCTCTAATATCAAAAATCTTCTCACTGCGCCTCAGCTTCACCTGTCTCGCTGCTAACCCCAGGCTCATGTTCTGCCTCTGACCTGGAATGCCCTCTCCTCAAATCTGACAGACAATTATTCTCCCAACCCTTCAAAGTCTTACGGAAGGCACATCTCCTAGAAGAAATCTTCCCTGACTAAGCCCTCCTTTCCTCTTCTCTCACTGTCTTCTGCATCGCCCTGACTTGCTCCCTCAATTCTTCCCCCCTCCAGCTCTGCAGCATTTGTGTACATATCTGAAACATTTATTTATATCAATGTCTGTCTCCCTATCTAAACTGTGAGCTTGTTGTGAACAGGGAATGTGTCTGTTTTATTGTTGTTTATACTCTTCCAAGTACATAGTACAGTGGTCTGCACACGGTAAGCACTCAATAAATAATATTATAATAATAATAATGGTGGCATTTGTTAAGCACTTACTATGTGCCAAGCACTGTTCTAAGCACTGGGGGGATACATAATAATGATAATGGTGGTATTTGTTAAGCGCTTACTATGTGCAAAGCACTGTTCTAAGTGCTGGGGAGATACTTAGGTGATCAGGTTGTCCCACGTGGGGCTCACAGTTTTAATCCCCATTTTACAGATGAGGTCACTGAGGCACAGAGAAGTTAAGTGCTTGACCAAAGACACACAGCAGACAAGTGGCAGAGCAGGGATTAGAACCCATGACCTCTGACTCCCAAGCCCAGGCTTTTTCCACTGAGTCATGCTGCTTCTAATGTTGGTATTTGTTAAGCGCTTACTATGTGCCGAGCACTGTTCTAAGCACTGGGGTAGACATAGGGGAATCAGTTTGTCCCACGTGGGGCTCACAGTCTTAATCCCCATTTTACAGATGAGGGAACTGAGGCACAGAGAAGTTAAGTGACTTGCCCACAGTCACACAGCCGACAAGTGGCAGAGCTGGGATTCGAACTCATGAGCCCTGACTCCAAAGCCCGTGCTCTTTCCACTGAGCCACGCTGCTTCTCAGTAAATATGGTTGAATGAATAAATAGAGAGAGATAAAGAGAGAGAGAGAGAGAGAGAGAGATAGATAGATAGATAGATAGATAGATAGATAGATAGATAGATAGATAGATAGATAGATAGATATAGATAGATAGATGATTAGACTGTAAGCCCATAATTAGACTGTAAGCCCGTCAATGGGCGGGGACTGTCTCTATCTGTTGTCAATTTGTCCAGTCCAAGTGCTTAGTACAGTGCTCTGCACATAGTAAGGGCTCAATAAATGCTATTGAATGAATACAGCAACAGACACATTCCCTGCCCACAACAAGCTTACAGTCTAGAGACCCATAGTAAGCGCTAGACTGTAAGCTTGTTGTGGGCAGGAAAAGAGTTTACCAACTCTGTTGTACTGTACCCTTCCAAAAGCTAAGTATCGTGCTCTGCACACAGTAAGTGCTCAATAAATGCTAATGATGAACTGATTAAGCATTTGACCTCAGGATTGGCAGGAATGCCAGCTTAGATGATGATAGAAGTATCTGTTAAGCACTTACGGTGTCAAGCACTGTTCTAAACACTGAGATAGGAGGTCGAACAGGAACTGAATCCCCATTTTACATATGAAAAAACTAAGGTACTGTGAAGTGAAGTGACTTATCCAAGGTCCCGCAGCAGACAACTGGCAGAACCAGGATTAGAACCAAGCTCCTCCGGCTCTCAGGCCAGCGCTCTTTCCATTCAAATGACTTCAACTGCCACTTCTCTGCAAATGACTCCCTAATCCACCACACCACCCTATCTTCTCATCTGTTTTACAGTCTCATATTTCTTCCTGCCTTCACTATACAGACGACCCGCTGGCAGCCAAAATCAATCAATCAAAAGCCGAGCCGGTCATTTCCTCTCTTCCTTTCCTAATGTTTCTCCTCCGTGGTCTAAAACATTACCATCCTCCCCGTCCAGAAGTTGGCAACTTTGGGGTCATCTTTAAATCCTCTCTGCCATTTTCTACGTTCAGTGAGTCTCAAAATCTTGCCAAATCAGCCTTTACAATATTTCGCAGATTTGTTTATTCCTCTCCACACTTACAGCTTCCTTCTTCATTTTCAAGACTTGATAACCACACAACTGGATTTCTGCCTTTCTGATTTCCCTGTCTCCAACATTTTCCCTCTTCAGTCTCATTAGACCCAAGAGGGAAAAATCTGCTCGCATTATCTTCCAGTCCCTTCCTCAACAGTCTCCCGTACCTATCCATTTCTCTTCTCGTGAAACAAAATCTTCCATCTATTGACTTTAAGGCTTCCCTCAGCTGTCTCCCTCCTTCTTGGGAAGGCAATAGAACGTAATGGCAAGATCATGGAATTGGGAGTCAGTAGGCCAGGGTTCTAATCCAAATTCGGTAACTGGCCTGATGGGTGACCTTGGGAAAGTCACTTAAATCTCACTGGGCCTCAGTTTCCTCATCTGTAAATTGGGAATAAGATATGTGCTCCCCCCACTGCTTAGATTGTAAGCCCTGTGAGGAACGGGATCTAGGTCTAATGCGAACATCTCTCATCTTCTTCAGTACTTGCTTTATAGTAAGGGCTTAAAAATACTGTATTCCTTTTTATTTTCATTAAATAAAATTCCCATTACCCCCTCTTGCTCTCTGTAGTCCTCCTAAATTAGCCTTCTCCTACCACCTGGCACACAACTCTCGTCTCTGACATCATTCATACCTTTCACCCACCTGGAACCCTCCTCAAATCCCCCAAACTCCACACCTCCCCACTTCCAAGTCTTCCTATAAAATCACCCCCTCCAAGAGAAATTTCCTGATTAATCCCCCCTCCTCCCTAGATATTTCATCACATTGTGTGCCAAACACCGTACTAAGCTCTGGGGCAGTTACAAGATGATCAGGTCAGACACGGTCTAAAACCTCAGACTGCACCAGTTTTTCCTACCAGCCAACTTGCAACCCATGTTGCATCATCATCATAATAATAGTGCAATCTGTTAAGCACTTACGATGTGCCAGGGACTGTACTAAGCGCTGGGGTGGACGCAAGCAAATCAGGTTGGACACGGACCCCGTCATTCATTCATTCATTCAATAGTATTTATTTAGCGCTCACTATGTGCAGAGCACTGTACTAAGCGCTGGGAATGTACAATTCGGCAAGAGATAGAGACAATCCCTGCCCAATAACGGGCTCACAGTCTGAACGGGGGAGACAGAGAGCAAAGCAAAACAGAACAAAACAAAACAAGACAACATCATCAAGATAAATAGAATCAAGGCGATATACATCTCATTAACAAAATAAATAGGGTAATAAAAAATATATACAAATGAGCGTAGTGCTAAGGGGAGGGGAAGGGGAAAGAACAGAGGGTGGGAAGGAGGGAGGGGAGGGGGAGCAGAGGGAAAGTGGGGGGCTCAGTCTGGGGGCTCAATCTGTCCTGCATAGGGCTCACAGCCTTAATCCCCATTTTACAGATGAGGTAACTGAAGCCCAGAGAAGTGACTTGCCCATGATCACACATCAGACAAGGGGCAGAGCGGGGATTAGAACCCACGACCTTCTGACTCCCAGGCCTTTGCAAACTATCATCACAAGTGCGGAACAAAGCAAAGGGCCTGTCCGGCAGGAAGGAATAATAACGATAACCACGGCATTTGTTAAGTACTCATTACGGACCAAGCGCTGTGCTGAGCGCTGCGGTGGGCACGAGAAGATGCCTGTCCTGCATAGGCTCACTGTCTAAACAGGAGGGACAGGAGGTACCGAATCCCCATTTTGTTGATGAGGAAACTGAGACCCAGAGAAGGTAAGTGACTTGCCTAAGGTCACACAACAGGAAGGTGGCAGAGCCAGAATTAGAACTCAAGTCCTCTGACTCCCACGCCTGCCCTCTTTCCATTAGGCCACTCTGTTTCTCATACCTACCTCCTCTTCACTGTTAGTTAAGCAGTGCTCACCTGAATGGCAATTATTGTAAAGTTTCAAAATATGGTATATAAGTGATCCTCATCATGACATTCACTCCCATGGATACAATTTCACCGTTCGCAGTGTGGCCTTCGAACTACAGGTCGACTCAATATTTATGAATGGCTCACATGGATTGTTATCATCGGTATCTGTGTTCTCAAACTTGTACCCAGCTCGTTATGGGCAGGGAATGTGTCTGTTGTTATTTTGTACTCTCCCAAGTGCTTAGTACAGTGCCCTGCACACAGTAGGTGCTCAATAAATACGATTGAATGAGTACATTTGGGAATTTTTGCCTGTTCTTCACTCCCATTAAGCTGTAAACTCCTCGAGGGTGAGAACCACATCTTCTGATTCTGCAATTCTAGAGAAGCAGCGTGGCTCAGTGGAAAGAGCCGGGGCTTGGGAGTCAGAGGTCATGGGTTCGAATCCCGGCTCTGCCACCTGTCAGCTGTGTGAAATGGGGATTAACTGTGAGCCTCACGTGGGACTACCCGATTACCCTGTATCTACCTCAGCGCTTAGAACAGTGCTCTGCACATAGTAAGCACTTAACAAATACCAAAATTATTAAATCTGTCCCCTAGCCTCTAATAAGGAGTCACTTGAGAATGAGACCACCAGTGGAAAGACCACAGGAGTGGGAGTCGGAGGACTTGGGTTCTAGTCTCAGTTCTGTCACTTGCCTGTTGTGTGACCTTGGGAAAGTCACTTAATTGTTCCGTGCCTCAGTTTCCCTATCTTTAAAATAAGAATTAAATATTTGTTCTGACATCCCCCTTGGAATGGGAGCTCCATGAGGGGTTACATCTGACCTGATTATCTTGTTTAACAATAATAATAATAATAGTATCTGTGAGGCACTTACTGTGTGCCAGGCACTGAACAAAGCACTGGGGTGGACACAAGCAAATCAGATTGCACACAGTGCCTGTCCCATGTAGGGCTCACAGTCTCAATCTCCATTTTATAGATGTGGTAACTGAGGCACGGAGAAGTAAAGTGACTTACCCGTGGTCACACATCAGACAAGTGGCAGAGGGAGGATTAGAACCCACCACCTTCTGACTCCTAGGCCCGGGCTTTATCCACTATGCCTTGCTGCTTCTCGCCAGGGCTTGGCACATAGCAAGCATTTAAAAAACATCATTACTATAAATAACCTGTGAGCCCCATGTGAGACAGTATGTGATGATCCTGTATCTATCCCAGAGAAGCAGCGTGGCTCGGGGAAAGAGCCTGCGTTTGGGTATCAGAGATCATGGGTTCGAATCCAGCCTCTGCACTTGTCAGCTGTGTGACTGTGGGCAAGTCACTTAACTTCTCTGGGCCTCAGTTACCTCATCTGTAAAATGGGATTAAGACAGTTAGCCTCATGTGGGACAACCTGATTACCTTGTGTCTCCCCCAGCGCTTAGAACAGTGCTCCGCACATAGTAAGCGCTTAACAAATACCAACATTATTACTATTATTTAATGCAATGTTTGGCCCATAGTGAGCGCTTAACAAATACCACTATTATTATTATCATCATTATGATTGTTGTTGTTGGTATCATCATCATTAATCTTTAGTCTATTGAAAGATGTTGGTGAGGCTGGAAAGAGAAACTGAGTCTCTTAGCCTAGCAGAGCACAGTGCTCCTAAAACTCAGGACTGAAAGTGAGTTCTGTCAGAGAATGGGGTTTATTTATGGCCAACTTTCCAAACTCGTTGATTACTCCAGCAGCTGCGACAAGGGAGAAGTGTCACTTCTCATTTCTTCCTACTAGGTGGAGAAGCAGCCGAACAAGATTTAGAAAAGACCTTTCAACCGGCCCAATTGAAATGTTTTCCTTGTCCGAGACTTGGCCGGTTCCCATCTAAGTCTCTCAAATATCCTTCCCGGCAAATAAAGGAGTCCTAAAGGACAAATGTTCTACCGTCTGCTAGAGAGTGGCAAGCCATGAGCCTAGAGCAATTAGCATTTGCATTATCTTCGTAGAAAGAGATTTATAGCTGTGCTCCGTCACCAGTTATCTTTCAGAGAGCTCAGGTTCAGACCCCTTGTCCCTCTGTCGACTAGGATTTGTCCGCTTGGGAAGTTACTGGAAGAGAAGACGACGCGATGTTAATTTGAATTATAGTGAGATGAAAATCCATTCACGAAGATTACCTTCGACGGGCTCGATTTCTGCTGCTAAGATCTGACCCGGAGTCACTAACGCACACCGGCTCACTCACGCTTACTTCCAAAGGGAATGGCTCTTGGCTTAGTAATACTGCCTTGATTTGAAATTGGATAGCCAAGATCTCAAGGTAGGGGAAACTGTTTGAGTTCAGCGGGGAAAATATGCTGAGGTAGTATAAAAGCTCTAAAAGCTTTACATTTTATTAAATTCATTGACTAACCAGTGCAGTGCAATCTCTCCATCATTCTTACCTGAAGCACTTTTGGGGAAGGGGAAGAGAGCGATGGGAGTTGGGAGTTAGGCGGGGAGGGAAGAGAAAATCTTAAGGACCACATTTTTATTAATATTCCACTTCCATTTTAATGCTAGTCCTCTTTAAAGGACGGTTGAAGATGAACGAATTAAATGTTCATCGGAAACCTGGAAAACCACCAGAGGCATCGTTGGTTTTTGCATACAATATATAATCCTTTTATTCTGTTTAAAAGAAAAGTTTTCTCCCACCCTGAAAAATAGCGGAATTAAAGTCCTACGTTCCACAAACAATAAAAAGAATACCGGTATGACCTCCACATAATTTTTATATAGAAAGTTGAGTTACTTTAAATGTCACTGAGTAGCACTGGCAGAATGATTAGATTATGAGATTTGCCTTGAGTCTAAACTGCAGAATAACATCTTCCAAACATTTATCTTAGGGACGGTCATGTCCTCCCAGTGTTTTCTTATCACTTGAGGGCACTCCCAGGACAGTAAGTAGGAAGGGATGTCAGGTGACATGTTTAGCATCAATTAGCATTTTTATAAATTGATGTCTCATTCACAATGCAAAGTCCCGAAGGATAGACTAGAAACATAAGGAAGCAATTACACAGGTATCGATTACAAATCAAGCTAATTACAATATACATTTTATTTAAAGTTGCACATCAACTGACCTGTGTTTCAAGAGCTCACATAATGTACCGAAGAGGTTTAGAGGGAAATGTAATCGAATTTTTCATAAAGACGACAAGGATCTATCTCAATTTTACTGATGAAGTCACTGGAAGAAAGAAGAGTTCCGCACAAGGTGACCCTACAAGTGAACTTTACTGGCAAAACTGGTCACCCAGGCTCTGACCAAAGTGGCTATTCCGTTCCTGCCTCTTGGCTGGCTATGTTATAAACCCAGAGCAGGTTTTTCCATGGAAGGATAAAGTTGTGAATTGCTCTCTGGATCATTTAGAACCAAATCCACCCTTGCTTCCTCCAGAAACAGTCCTGAATTTCAAGAGACAGGAAGGTAGTGAGAAGCAGTGTGGCTTAATGGAAAGAGCACGGGCTTGGGAGTCAGAGGTAGCGAGTTCTAATCCTGGCTCTGCCACTTGCCAGCTGTGTGACTTTGAACAAGTCACTTAACTTCTCTGTGCCTCAGGTGCCTCATCTGTAAAATGGGGATTAAGGCTGTGAGCCCCATGTGAGACAACCTGATTACCTTGTATCTACCCCAGGGCTTAGAACAGTGCTTGGCCCATAGTAAGTGCCCAACAAATACCATCACCATTATTATTATTACTTTTTCTCTTCCTGTTGATCCAAAGTCACTCCTGGAGGTACCCAGCTCCGTCTGGAAGTACGAATAAAAGTTAATAATTGAGGTGTTTTTGAAGTGCTTACTGTGTGCCAAGCACTGTACTAAGCACAGGGGCTGATTCGAGTTAATCAGGTCCTACTTGGGGTCTCACATTCTAAGTAGGAGGGAGAGCGGGTATTTAATCCCCATTTTGAAGATGAGGGAGCCAAGGTATGGAGAAGTGAAGTGATTTACCCAAGTTCACACAACAGGCACATAGCAGAGCCAGAATTAGAACCCAGGTGGTCTGACTTACAGGCCTGTGTTTTTTTCACTAGGCCAGGCTGCTTCTATTACTAATAATAGTATTAGTAATAATAGTAATAGTAGTAGTAGTAGTAATAATAGCAGAGCTGGCCTATAATTTGAAGATGACACTGTCAGCGATGAGTGTCTGCGATAGCACGTGGCCACTGGAAGCAATATAATAATGTTGGTATTTGTTAAGCGCTTACTATGTGCAGAGCACTGTTCTAAGTGCCGGGGGAGATACAGGGTGATCAGGTTGCCCCACATGGGGCTCACAGTTTTAATCCCCATTTTGCAGATGAGGGAAGTGAGGCACAGAGAAGTGAAATGACTTGCCCACAGTCACACAGCTGACAAGTGGCAGGGTGGGATAATAGATAGTATACAATTTGAATAATCTACACCTGGATAATTAGGAATTCAAATCTGAAAGGAGTAGGTAGTAGAGCAGGAGGTGGAGAGCAGCATGGGGTGGTGGATAGAGCAAAGGCCTGGGAGTCAGAAGGTCATGGGTTCTAATCCTTGCTCTGTCACTTGTCTGCTGTATGACCTCGGGCAAGTCACATCACTTCTCTGGGCCTCAGTTACCTCATCTGTAAGATAGGGATTAAGACTGTGAGCCCCATCTGGAACAGGGACTGTATCCAACTGGATTTGCCTGTATCCACTCCATGGCTTAGTAGAGGGACTGACCCCTAATAAGCACTTAACAAATACCATCGTTATTCTTATTATTAGGAGAGGAAGAGGAGAAGGAGAAAGGGAAGGAGTAGAATCGTCATACTTATTTCTTGAGCACACACTGGGTACAGTGCATTATACTAAGTGTTTGGGAAAGCTCGACACAATCACAAAACACATTCCTTGCCCGCTCCACCTACATGCAAGGTGACTGCTTAATAGAGTCTTGAGATTGGATCTAGTTTTATTAGCTTAATTAGCATTATGACTATCCCCGTGTCCTCAAATAGGCAAAGAAATTAGTTTCTTCAGGATGCATATTCTGTGTTCTGGCTAGATAGCTTCACCACCTGTTTATCACCACCAAAGCTCCCAGAATCCTGACTCCTCCTTTCTCCCTTAACAGCCCCCCAGGGCTGGTGGGAGCAGAGACCAATATCTTCTCCCACCTTGGTTGAAGATCAGTGCAGACCTCAGCCTTCTGTCAACGCTCCCTAATTGAAGTGAATTTAGCACGCTTTTCTTCACCAACTGGTCCAAACTTGGGGGCTGAAATCTTCCAGGACCCTCAGCTCGAAAGCCTCTCTTGAGACAAGGTTCTCTGCAGTTCATCACCCTCATCCCACAGACTATCACTCTCCCCACGTTCAAAACCTTATTAAAAGCACATCTCCTCCAAGAAGCCTTCCCTGACTAGACCCTCATTTCCTCTTCTCCCCATCCTTTTCTCCATTGCCCTCGCACTTGGAACTGCACCATTTACTCCTTCAGCATCACAGCACTTATGTACACATATTCAACCTGTCACCAAATCCTGCTGATTCTACCTTCATAGCAGTGCTAAAACCCACCCTTTCCCCTCCATCCAGATTGCTACCATGCTGATCCAAGCACTCATCCTATCCCGCCTTGACTATTCCATCAGCCTCCTCGCCGACCTCCGGACTTCTTATCTCTCCCAACTCCAGTACGTACTTCACTCTGCTGAATGGATCGTTTATCAACAAAAACATTCAGTCCATGTCTTCCCACTCCTCGAGAATCTCCAATGGCTGCCCGTACACTTCATCAACAAACAGAACCTCCTTACCTGTGGCGTTAAAGCATGCAATCATCTCAGCCCATCCTACCTCACCTCACTGATCTCGTACTACAGCTCAGCACTCACACTCTGTTGCTCTAGCACCAGTTTTTGCACTGTGTCCCAGTCTCGTCTATCTCACTGCCAACCCCTTTCCCGTACCCTCTCCCTAGCCTGGAACTCCCTCCCCAACCACATATGCCAGACCACCACTCTCCCCACCTTCAAAGCATTACTAAGTTCACATCTCTTCCAAGATGACTTCCTCCATTAAGCAGCTTGGCTCACAGGAAAGAGCCCGGGCTTGGGAGTCAGAGTTCATAGGTTCGAATCCCGGCTCTGCCTCTTGTCAGCTGTGTGACTGTGGGCAAGTCACTTCACTTCTCTGGGCCTCAGTTCCCTCATCTGGAAAATGGGGATTAACTGTGAGTCTCACGTGGGACAACCTGATTACCCTGTATCTACCCCAGTGCTTAGAACAGTGCTCTGCACATAGTAAGCGCTTAACAAATACCAACATTATTATTATTATTTTCCCAGCTTGCACTCCCTTCTGTATCATCTATGCAGTTGGATCTCTGACCCTTGGACATTTGATATTTGTCCCACTTCCAACACCACAATACTTACATTATATGTTGTAAATTACTTATTTATTCATATTAATGTCTATCTCCCAGGGAATGTGTCTGCTAATTCTAGTATATTGTACTCTTCCAAGTACTTAATACAGTGCTCTGCACATAGTAAGCACTTAATAAACACCACTGATTGATTGATATCCATAATTTATTTATATTCACGTCTGTCTCCCCCTCTAGACACTAAGCTCAATGTGGGCGGGGAATGTGTATACTAACTCCGGTATATTGTACTCTCCCAAGCATTTAGTACAGCACTCTGCATACAATAAATGCTCAATAAATTTGATTGACTGATTTATCATCAGAGCTCTGCAGTTCAAACTTGATAGGGCTGGCCTTGTGCTTGGGCTATTAGACCTGCTAAAGGATCATAACCACCAACCAAACCGCACCAAGTAGGCCCAAATCTCTTTATATCCAAAAACACTCTCCACTTGGTTGCCTCAGATCAAAAATGAGCTCTTAAGTAACCTTCAGTGAGTAAGCGCTAAATGTTAACGAATGACGGTAACTTGAAGTAATCAAAGCTGGATCTGACGTTTACTGCAAGCTACTTGAAGGTAGTGATCATGGGCCCAGTCTCTGTTCTACTGCATCAAGCATTTGGCATAAGCGCTTCACACTCAGAAGGCATTCAATAAATTCCCTGAGTGGTGTCTATGAGCAATTGAGAAAACATCCCAGCTGGTTCCTTCAGTCCTTAACTTCTGTTTCATCCAATCCCCCCTACCCCTTCCCCGCCCCCAATACACACCATAATTATTAGGTGAGTCCAACTCTCTGCTAAAGTAGAGCATAGAAAAAGTTAGTTGTGAGACAAACGTTTTGGTATCTCTCTGGTGGTGCCTTTCACTCTCCCACTCACGCCACATCCGTAGGAAGTTGGAGGGAATTATCTATTCACTTTTCCTGCTTCTTTGGATTTGGGAGTTAAAAGAAAGGCCAGATAAGTAATCTTAGGCTCATTCACACTCCGGGAGTAGTAATGGTGTATTTATTGTTTTAGGTACTCATTAAGCCTTGCAATATACCAGGCACTAGACTAAACTCTGAGGTAGATACAAATCAGGTTGGACATATTCTACATCCCCGTAGCCTTAATCCCCATTTTACAAATGAGGTAACTGAGGCACAAAGAAGTTACTTGACTTGGCCAAGGTCACACATTTTTTAAGTGCTTACTGAGGACAGGGCAAGTGTACGCAAGTGGAAATAAGACCCGGATCCCGTCTCTCGAGGGGCTCACAATCTAGGAATCTCAGCTCCTTTGAGACCAAATAGGGAGTTTCTCAGCTCCTTCCCATCCACTTTCTTCAGGATGCCTGGGCTGCCTACTTTACGCTTTCCCCTCACTTGCCATAGGAGTGAAAAGCTTGCCCTGGAGAACATTTCCCACTTTTTTATGGCTTTTTAAACACTTAGTATGTGTCAGGCACTGTACTAAGCCCGGGGGAAGGTATAAAATGATTAGATTGGACACAATCCATGTCTGACATAGGGCTCATAGTTTTGCATGTAAAATTATACTTGTTGGTTGCTCTGCATGGTCAATGAGATGCATACATGATTCAGTTTCCAAATTTTATTCCGCAGAATAGTCAAACATCATACCTCCAGAGTTGATTAGTGTAAGAACCCAAGATATTTTTTGAGTTATATTTAAACCCAAACAATAGGTGCCCCCTCCCCAGTTTACATGCACATTTCAATCACTGGCATAGACATCTTGATTCCCAGGTAAGGTCATTTTAGGCACCAGAGCTTGTTGACACACTCTCAATGGTCGGCAGTAAAATTCAGCCCAGGTTACAACCGGGTTTTCTAACCCAGAAGGTACTTTTCACACTGGTATTTTGAAAGTTTTCTTCTGAGTTCCTCAAAATGGTTTTACTTCTGCTAAGGAAATGTTTCCAACAAATGGCAGGTTGCTTCAACTCGATTATTGCAGTTTCATTACACTGCTTTCCACAATAGCCAATCCCCATTTTACAGATGAGGTAACGGAGGCACAGAGAAGTTAAGTGACTTGCCACGGTCACACAGCAGACAGGTGGCTGAGCCAGGATTAAAACCCAAGTTTTCTGACTCCCAGGCCCCACCTCTATCCATTAGGCCATGCTGTTTCTCTACTTCCTAAATTCCTCCAGGTAACCAACTGGAAGTCCCCTGTGATCCTTTCCAAATCACACAACCATCACTTTCAGGCCAGAGAAAAAGCTAAAGCATTTAGCGGAAGACCCTTCCCAGATGTTCTCCAATTGATTAACTGCAAAGCTGAGGTATAATAGCCCAGTACACGAGATTGGGGAATTGTAACTTGCAGCTCTTCAGCTGTCTGACACTGTTTATTGATTGGAAAAACAGATTGGTGCTCTTGATAGTGTAACAGAATATTTTAATTTCTGCAGTACATAGCATCTGACCTTCAGGCCATTAGGTTAAATTGAATCCCCACAAGCACAGCAAGAATCCTAGCAAAGTAAAAAAAATCAACCAAAAGAATCTTTAACTGAAACATCTGAACTGGGATTATTTTTGAGCTCCCTTTCATAAAACATTAGGAGAGTTTTATAGAGCGAAATGACTATACATTGCCCACCTCTTATGGGACCTGCTACTTTCACACAGAGTAGGAACCCAATGATCTTACAAACTGGGGTTCATTTGAGGGGGTTAATAATAATAATGTTGGTATTTGTTAAGCGCTTACTATGTGTCGAGCACTGTTCTAAGCGCTGGGGTAGACACGGGGGAATCAGGTTGTCCCACGTGGGGCTCACAATCTCAATCCCCATTTTACAGATGAGGTAACCGAGGCACCGAGAAGTTAAGTGACTTGCCCAAAGTCACACAGCTGACAAGTGGCCGAGCAGGGGAAAGTGGAGAGGGGATGTGAGAAAAGTCTAGCCTATCTCCCTAATCCCCGACTGAGAGAGATTATTATTATTATTATCATTGTTGTTGTTGTGTTGTCAAGTGCTTATTCTGTGTCAAGGACTGTTCTAAACACTGGGGTAAATATAAACTAATCAGGCTGGACACAGTCTCCATCTTATGTGGAGCTTACAGTCTTAATCCCCATTTTACATATGGGGTAACAGAGGTTTAGAGAAGTTAAAAGAGATTTGTTCAAGGTTACACAGTAGGCATATGGGGGAGTTGGGATATTGGGATAAGAACCCAAGTCCTTTGACTCCCAAGCTTGTGTTCTTTCTACTAAATAGGTTGCCTTCCAAAACAAGATGCAGCCGAACTGGTACATCAGAGATTGCATTTCCTGCTGCCTCTAAAAGGAGTTTGGCGACAGATTGTTCCGAAGCCAGCGTCAGTTCTACCTGATACACCCCACCCCCATAGCACTTACGTTCATATCCTAAAATTATATACTATAAATTATTTATATTAATAATGCCTGAGCGCCCCTCTAGACTGTAAGCTCATTATGGGCACGGAACATTTACACTAATTCTGTTGTACTCTCCCAAGTGCTTAGTATAGTTCATTGTACTTAGTAAGCCCTCAATAAATACAGTTGATTGGTTGATAGACAAACTAATCAACTGCATAAGACGCTATTCTACAAGGAGCACCTCTTTACCCTTTCTGATTTCCGAGTCACCTTTTACTTCATTAATTTTCTACTTCGTCTAAGGGGCCAAAATGCCTTGAGCTGACCCTGTGAACAGACACAACACTATTGTAATAATAATGCTATTTATTAAGTGCCTGTCCTCTCAGGATCACACCTGGAGAGTTTCCAGTACTCCACCAGTCTCGGCTACGGGAGGGAGAGTCAAGCAGAGGCCTGTCCATTCCATTCCCAGCTAGGGCAGTGGTTAGCGAATGGAAGGCCATCTGCTATAAGTCAAAACTCCCCTGTGCTGGGCAGCAGTGGCAAGGGAGAGAGTTGAGGGTAGAGACTTGAGTTTACTGTGCACGGAAGGAGCAGTGGTAAACCACTTCTGGAATTTTACAAAGAAAACTATGGATACACGACTGGAATGATTACAGATGGAGGTGGGGGGCTCTGGAGTAGGTGTGTCCATGGTATTTTTATGGGTTGGAGACCACTTAACAGCATACGACAAGCCAATTAAGTGCTTAGTCAGTCAATCATATTTATTGAGCACTTACTGTGTGCAGTGCACTGTACTGAGCACTTGGGAGAGTACAAATAACAACATAACAGATACATTCCTTGCCCGCAACAAGCATACGATCTAGAGGGGGAGACAGACATTAATATAAATAAATTACAGATATGTACACAAGTGCTGTGGGGCTGGGAGGGGGGATGAATAAAGGGAGCAAGTCAGGGGGACGCAGAAGGGAGTGGGAGAAGAGGAATGGAGGGCTTAGTCAGGAAAGGCCTCTTGGAGGAGATGGGCCTTCAATAAGGCTTTGAAGTAGGGGAGAGTAATTGTCTGTCGGATACGAAGAAGGAGGGTGATCCAGGCCAGAAACGGTACTTGGGTGAGCAGTTGGTGGCAAAAAAGATGATAGCAAGTTATCGTGAGTAGGTTAGCAGTAGAGGAGTGAAGTGTGTGGGCTAGGTTTTAGTAGGAGAGTAGTGAGTTGAGTTGAAGGGCGCAAGGTAATTGACCGCTTTGAGTGCTTTGCTTACTTTACGCAAAGTGCTACTCTAAGCAAAGGATAAGTCATGCACATACCTATAAATTATTTCTTTTTATATATGTCTATCTCCCCCTCTAGATTGTAAACTCATTATGGGCAGGGAATATATCTGTACTTCCGCAAGCACTTGGTTCAGTTCTCTGCACACACTAGCACTCAGTAAATACTATCAATTGATAAATATGAAATAAGCAGATTAGACATCTTGTAAAGGGAGGATCTATCTACATTCTAAGAATTTTCGAGCATAAATGAGGACTCTGTCCTCATCCCTCTTAGGAAAGTGAGATTCCCTGATTTTTTTATGAATCGACAAGACAAGAGACCACCCCCCTACCCTTGCAATAATAGTAGACCAGAAAAATTTGATCTTTTGTGCAACTTTCCTCACTAAGCACCCCTCCTACTCATTCTGGACTACCCCGCTTTCTCCCCAACTCTTTCTTACCTGATTCCAGTTTTGCCACAGCTCCTTAGGAATCCCCTTCCCCACTGCTATCTGTGTGGCATCAACAACACCGAGGGACCTGCTCCTTTCAAGCTGTGGAGAAGCAGCTTGGCTCAGTGGAAGGAGCACAGGTTTGGGAATCAGAGGTCATGGGTTCTAATCCCAGTTCCACTCCACCACTTGTCACCTGTGTGACTTTAACTCCTCTGTGCCTCAGATACCTCTTCTGTAAAATGGGGATTGAGACTGTGAGCCCCATGTGGGATAACCTGATTACCTCCAGCGCTTGGAACAGTGCTTGGCACATAGTACGTGCTTAACAAATACCATCATCTTTTATTATTATTATCATTCACATCCAGCTCAAGCTCCAGAAGGATGACCAGGGGTGCCGAGGTGTCTGAGCTTCCACGTGATCTCAGATCTGCTGGGGAGAAAGCCACCAGCCTCCGTTTGGGATACTCTTACCTAGACTGTATTAATGTCTATCTCCCCATCAAGACTTTAAGGTTATTTCTGTGGTTGTTTATTTATGGTATTAAGCACTTACTTTGTGCCAGGTATTGTACTAAGCCCTTGGGTAGATACAAGCAAATCAGGTTGGACGCGGGCCCTGTCCCACGCGGGGTTCAAAGTCTTAATCTCCATTTTACAGATAAGGTAAATGAGCCACAGAAAAGTCAGGTGACTTGCCCATGGTCACAAAGCAGATAAATGGCAGAGCTGGGCTTAGAGCCCAGGTCCTTTGGACTCCCAAGCCTGTGCTCTATCCACTTGACCAAGCTGCTTTTGGTGGTGGACAGGCAACATGTCTACCAACTCTGTTATGCCACCACATGTCTGCTGTGTGGCCTTGGACGAGGCACTTAACCTTTCTGGGCCTCGGTTACCTCATCTGTAAAATAGGGATGAAGGTCGTGAGCCCCATGTGGGACAGGGACAGTGTCCGATCTGATTAACTTGTATCTACCCCAGCGCTTAGAAAAATACTTAGCACATAGTAAGCACTTAACAAATACCATCATTATTATAAATCATTATCGTTGTTATATTTTACTCTCCCACGCACTTAGTATTGTGCTCTGCACACAGAAAGCGCTCAATAAATACCCTTGCTTGCTTGATTCATTCATTCATTCAATAGTATTTATTGAGCACTTACTATGTGCAGAGCACTGTACTAAGCACTTGGAAAGTACAATTCGGCAACAGAAAGAGACAATCCCTGCCCATTGACGGGCTTACAGTCTAATCGCGGGAGACAGATTGACAAAAACAATAGCAATAAATAGAATCAAGGTGTTGTACATCTCATTAACAAAATAAATAGGGTAATAAAAACATATACACAGCACAGTGCTGAGGGGAGGGGAAGATGATTGGTGGGGGTGTCTGTCAATCAGTGGATCATATTTATTGAGCGCTTACTGTGTGCAGAGCACTGTAGAGGTAGCAGATTATCAGTGGCTCCCGAAAGGTCTCTTGGGGAAGGTCTCGGCTAGCGAGGATTCAGCTAAAGCAGATAGTACCATCAGCCTGTGGGGTGGGAGTGGTGGGGAGACTTGCCCAATCTCAGTCAGCAGGATCCCGTTTGGGTCGAAGCGGAGGGAGGGCCAAACTTGTGCTGCCCTTTTATCACTTCCACCCAGGGTTGGAAGTAAGGTGGAACAGACAGGAATGAGGCACCGGTGAAAGACAAGTGCCCGATCGCCCGTTCCGGTGGGAATGATTCCAAAATGCCCACATTTTTTGTTTTTGTTTTCATCCCTGAGCGAAGTAGACCAGGGAGGCGAAGTGGAGCAGGGACTCCCCAGCTGTGGCAAGGGGTGGGCAGCCCCTCCCTGGCGTGCAACCAAGGAGCACCCTCGGCCGTGAATCAGCCCAGCCCTATCCCCGGGGACATGCAGGAGGATGGGCAGCCAGTCGGCCACCCCGGTCGGAGGCCCGGCCTCCCGCTCCGCTACGGCAGGGCAGCGGTAGTTATTCCAGAGAAAGAAAGACACCAGGCTCCAGGGGTCTTCAACAGCCAGACAAGGAGTGAGTGGGGAGAGGGAGATAGAGAATGATTAGGGAGGGGGAGACAGAATGATGGGGGAGAGGGAGGTAGGGAGTGAGGAGAGCCAGGACTTTAATAATAATAATGTTGGTAATTGTTAAGCACTTACTATGTGCAGAGCACCGTTCTAAGCGCTGGGGTAGATACAGGGTCATCAGGTTGTCCCACATGAGGCTCACAGTCTTAATCCCCATTTTACAGATGAGGTCACTGAGGCACAGAGTCACCCAGCTGACAAGTGGCGGAGCCGGAATTCGAACCCATGACCCCTGACTCCCAAGCCCGGGCTCTTTCCACTGAGCCACTTTCAGGCTTAGGGCTTGTTTACGTAGTAACAGTTGCCCATCCCCACCGTACACATCCATCCCACAAAGCCCGCTTGCTGTTCCGGCAAAAAGAATGTTTTTTCTTTTACCCACTTCCATTATCACGTTCAGTATTTATTAAGCACCTCTCGCTAGATCACTGTACCAGCGAGTATACACTAAAATCAGAAGATAACATCCCTCCCTGCTCTCAAAGAGCTTACAGCCCCATGAGGCTCTGACATTATCACCCCGGGCTACAAAGACGCTCCCCGGATCGACACGGAAACATTTCAAGATCGTTTTCCAAAACCATTTCATCCAGTCAAAGAGTCTGTACATTTCCCACAGTCCCCACGCCCGAGATGGGGAAAAGTCAACCAGGCATTCGCATATCGACTCGGTGATGTTTAATTACAAACTCGATGGGATCCGGAGAGAGAGAGAAGCCAAGCAGAGATCCTAATTGGCCTGCAGGCCTTGAACCTTCTCAGAAAACATAATTTCCACAATTGAAAACCCCGGGACCAAAATCCATCACCTAGAGTTTTCGATTCAAGTTGCGGTGGGCGTGATTCTAATGGCAGCTCCGGGCGCCATAGAAGAACGATGGCCGGCTTACTCACTGAGTTCCAGAAACCCAGCAGGGTCTTCCCTCCGGTTAGCAATTTCCCACAACGCCCTAGCCCTTGATCATTATTACTTACATTCTACATGTGTAAACGGAACAAACATATTCAATGAAATAATGTCAAAAATTAATAGCTTTTTTTTGACCATCCATATATCATCCCGCAGCATAGCCAAAACCGGTATTGTGTAAAGGGCAAACTTAATGGCATGTGAATCAGAAAATGAAACTCAGTCTGAAAATAAATAAAAGTTGGACATTTCTTGTTCTGAAATCTGAACACGCAGAAGTTCCAGAACAAAGTTTGAAGATCACACATTGGCACAAGCAGGGAGCCTTTCCAAACTATTAATCTCCCTGCACTTTAGCTCATTCCATTAGAGAAGGAGGAAGAGGAGAAAAAGGAAGAGGAGGAGGAGGAGAAGGAAAAGGAGAAGGAGGAGGAGGAGAATGAGAAGGAGCAGGAGGAGCAGGGAGAGGAGGAGAAGAGTATTTGTTAAATGCTTACTAATAATGTTAATAGTAATGTTGGTATTTGTTAAGCGCTTACTATGTGCAGAGCACTGTTCTAAGCGCTGGGGTAGACACAGGGGAATCAGGCTGTCCCACGTGGGGCTCACGGTCTTAATCCCCATTTTACAGATGAGGTCACTGCGGCACAGAGAAGAGAAGTGACTCGCCCACAGTCACACATCTGACAAGTGGCAGAGCTGGGATTCGAACCCATGACCTCTGACTCCAAAGCCCGTGCCCTTTCCACTGAGCCACGCTGCTTCTCTACGCATCACTGAGTTCATTCAAGTGTATTCTCCCAAGTGTTTAGTACGGTGCTCTTGACTAACTTAAAGCATTGAATAAACTAAATACTGTACCAACTGTACTAGGAGCTGGAGCAAATACAGAATAATCATTCAGATATAGTTCCTGTCCCTTAGGGGTCTCCCAGTCTTAGTGAGAACAGGCACTGAAACCCCATTTTACAGCAGAAGAAACTGAGGGCCAGAGAAGTTAAGTGAATTGCCCGGAGGTCATACAGCAGGTGCGTGACAGAGGTGGAAGTGGAGCCCGAATCCTCCTCCTCCCAGATCCATGCTCTTAACACTAGGTCACCGTCGTCTGGAGGTATAGAACACGTGGTTCCCCTGGCGAGAAAGGGGAAACAGCAGAGGTGGCTGAAAGGCCCACCTGGGGCCTTTGATTTTATTTTCTTATGGTATTTGTCAAGCACTGTGAACGTGTCTGTTGTTGTACTGTACTCTCTCAAGTGCTTAGTACAGCGCTTTGCAGACAGTAAGTGCTCAAAAGAATCTGACAGTGAATGAATATAACTTTTATCAGGTTTGACACAGTCACTGCCAAGAAGGACCCAGGACTCTTTCTGTCGCTCCATCATAACCCCTCATACAGCGGTGAAGATGACAATAATAATAATAGTGAGAGTAGTGATAATAACTGTGGCACCTGTCAAGTGCTTACTATGGGAAGTGGCACGGTGTAATGGTGGGGCACGGGCCTGGGAGTCAGAAGGTCATGAGTTCTTCAAGCGTTTAGTACAGTGCTCTGCACATAGTAAGTGCTCACTAAATAGTATTGAATGAATGAAGAATGCCGGATCCACCACTTGTCTGCTGTGCGGCCTTGGACAAGTCACTTCACTGGGCCTCGGTTACCCCATCTGTAAAATGGGGATTAAGACTGTGAGCCTCAAGAGGGACAGGGGCTGTGTCCATAGGAGAAGCAGCGTGGCTCGGTGGAAAGAGCATGGGCTTTGAAGTCAGAGGTCATGGGTTCGAATCCCGGCTCGGCCACTTGTCAGCTGTGTGACTGTGGGCAAGTCACTTCACTTCTCTGGGCCTCAGTGACCTCATCTGTAAAATGGGGATGAAGACTGTGAGCCCCACGTGGGACGACCTGATTCCCCTGTGTCTGCCCCAGCGCTTAGAACAGTGCTCTGCACATAGTAAGTGCTTAACAAATACCAACATTATTATTATTATTGTATCCACCTAACCACTTAGTACAATGCTTGGCACATAGCAAGAGCTTAACAAATACGACAAGCTTTATTATTATTATGTGCCAGACACTGTAATAAGTGCTGGGGTAGATGCAGGATAATGAGGTTGGACAACAGTCCCTGTCCCACGTGGAGCTCACTGTCTCAATCCCCATTTTTACAGATGAGGTAACTGATTCACCGAGAAGTGAAGTGACTTGCCCAAGGTCACACAGCAGACAGCTGGCAGAGTCGGGATTCGAGCCCAGGTCCTTCTGACCCCAAGGCCCACGTTCTACCCGCTGGGCCATGCCGCTTCTCTAAGAACTCCTTCCCCGGCCCCTGCGTACCCAGGGTCAGCAGAAGTTTGACCCAGAGCCTGCTGCACTTTCTCTGAATTTGCGTCTCTGAAATTGCGGCATCCAAACTTGTACATTCTTCTTCTCTACAGTCACGGCCAGATTAGCCAGCTTCAGAGAAAGCTAGTCGGGGGCGTGCACGCTGAGCTGCCACTGCTCTGTGCTCAACACGTGCTCATTTGGGGACGGTGACCCAAGATTTTGGCCAGGAGCCGTGGGGTGCCTTCGACCGAATGCCTGTTTCTCCTTCCTTCTAACATAGGGGCCAAGTGACATCAGTCTAGATTCCAGATGGGAAAGGCTGGAAGCCTCTGTGGGGTTGGGGAAGGAAGGGTGGGGAAAGTGGGTTCGGTGAGGAGTGATTTAAATTCTGGGTGCAGCAAAAAGAATAACTCAACATGCCTGGAATGCAGTTGAAACCAACAAATGCCAATTAAAGGGACAGACCGGTCAGAGGAATAAAGATTTCCTTTAGCCAGTTAAATTCGGTTCATCTTGGGATCCAAAGGATAGCCTAATCCATTGACATGGCTGCATTTCTGACAGCATTAGCCGTGGGGGATTAATAGAAACGAAAAAATATTACGTTCGTGCCGATGCCAGAAAATCTGCGGCTGTGCGGGAAGGCTGGCTGGATTTAGAGTGGGTGACGCTACCCTGAAAACCAAACCGTCAGTGCAATTCCAAACCAGGATATTCCTGGAAATGAAAATTGGGAAAAGTTGATTCTTCATTGGAGCCAGGAACTCGTCTGAGATCAGAGATCCAATTACAGGTTCAGAGCCATGTCTTGTCCATTCTGTATGCCCCAGACCAGCGTTCGTTCGGCTAGAGGGCCAGACTGGTAGTACCCTACGCCTGTCAGGATCTCGAGGGCTCATTTAGTCTATTCTTACTGCCCTGGAATGGGATCATGCTTTAAATCATTCAAGACAGAAGAGAGCAGGAAATGATTAAGGCAGAGATATCCTGTCTCTTTCAGGCTATCTTCCCTTCCACTTCTCATGCCAGTCAAGACTGTATTTTCTAAGACTCCCTCCCTAACTGCCCTCCGCCAAAAAAAAAAAAAATTGGAAATATGAGCTGTGAGACCTAGTCCGAGCTAAAACCTGGACAACAATCCACAGTAACTCGGATCAGAACACATTAAAAATAGGTGAAAAATGCCAAGACTGGGTTGACTGATATTATGCCTCCAGTAGTGACCATAACATGTGTAGCAGAGTAGGATAATGTTGACTTCCATCCCAATAGTTAAAGATGTGACACTTTGCCCTTAGATCTACTTAAAAGCCTAAACCCCATCAATAATAAGAATAATAAAAATTTTGGTATTTCTTAAGCACTTAGTACGTGCCAGGCACTGTACTAAGCCCTGGGGTGGGATACAAGCAAATCGGATTGGACACTGTCCCTGTCCCACGTGGGAGTCACGGTCTCAATCTCCATTTTGCAGATGAGGTAACTGAGACACAGAGAAGTGAAGTGACTTGTCCAAGGTCACACAGCAGACAAGTGGTGGAGCCGGGATTAGACCCCATGACCTTCTGACTCCCAGACCCGTGCTCTATCCACTACGCCATGCTGCTTCTCATGGAATTTACGGCGTGTTCACTTTGTGCAGAGCACTGTAATAAGTGCTTGGGCGAGACCAATCCAATCCAATCCAATACAGCAGTACAATTCAACAAAGTTGGTATCCATGTTCCCTGCTCACCAGGAGCTTATGGTCGAGAGTGTCCCACCACTCAGTTTGGAGGTTTTTAGCACCAACGCCTTGTAAAGCTGAGCGGGGAGAAGAGAAGGGAGCATTGCAATTTTATTTGTGTTTTTTCCCGTAATGCCAAATAGCGCCTAGCATCCCGTAGTACCTAGAGACCAAATTCGGGCAGAAATGTGGAACTCATATCCGGAAAGACGTATATTCTTTTAAAAATAGATAAAATGAAACAAATGTCCTATCTAATGGTGGAGGCTGCAAGAGAACATATTAATCAGGGGGGAAGGATTTGCCACCAGTTAATTAAAATCCAAGGGTTCATTAAAACCACAGTATTTAATAAAGTGCAGAGTTCAGACTAAAAAGAATTGTTATTTAATAAATGAAACAAACTGAGGAAAGGTCAGTGACGGATTATCTTATCAGAGAATGAGGTCTGGAAAAGACAAATCAAAAGGCTCACAGTACAGTGGGGTAAAAATGCACTGGTCCTCAAAATAAAGAAAGAAAAATACAACTCGATCTTGGACTGCCTTGGAGAAGGCAAACGGAAATCCAAGTCTCCGGGTGAATCCCAGTGACAGTTCAAATTCCCCAGCACTTTTACTGGGTCCTTCGTCTGCTCCATCTCTACCTCTAATAACTTTTTAATTTCCCAGCGTATACAAGGCATGGAGTAGACCACAACACATAGGCCTCGAAGTTACAACGGGAACACTAAAATATTTATATCTCTTGGGGTCTTTTCACATGACTTAAAAATCGCAATGTTCGCTCACTATTCCCTGAGAAGTGGGCCGGTTAATCTATCAATCAATATTGAGCAACCAAGGTAGGTAACTGTAAAAAATTTGCCAACGTCTTGGAACAGGAACAAAGTGCTAGTAATTACTACCGACTGAGCACCTCTGTGCAGAGCCCTGAACTAAATAATAATGTTGGTATTTGTTAAGCGGTAACTATGTGTAGAGCACCGTTCTAAACGCTGGGGTAGATACAGGGGAATCAGGTCGTCCCACGTGAGGCTCACAGTTAATCCCCATTTTACAGACGAGGAAACTGAGGCACAGAGAAGTGAAGTGACTTGCCCACAGTCACACAGCTGACAAGTGGCAGAGCGGGGAGTCGAACCCATGACCTCTGACTCCGAAGCCCGGGCTCTTTCCACTGAGCCACGCTGCTTCTCCATTTCCAACTAAATGCTTGGAAAGAGTACAGTAGTATTAAGAAATATGATCCCTGTCCTCAAGAAGCTTGTAATTGAGTGGGTGAAATCGGCCCTAAAAGAAATTACTGAGGAGAAAGGAATAGAAGTATAAAAATATATTATGTACCTATTACATTAAGTATTGCATAAGTATATTATGTATAAAAATATATACATAAATGCTATGGGGACGGGGGAGCTGTGCAACCCACAGTTTAAACGATGTGGAAATACTGAATTGGCAGTTGGGGAGGATATAGGATGGGGAGATGAGAAATTAATCAAGGAAGGCTTCCTGGGGGAGGGATGGAAGGATTTTGGAAGGATCTTTTGGAAGGATTTTGAAGATGGGCAGTGGGTTGGTTTGCCAGATGTGAAAGGAGAGGACGTTTCAAAAAGGAAGAAGGGCATGAGCTAGAGGTTGAAGAGAACAAAGGACAGTAAATAGGTTGTTTGAGAGGATTGAAGTGTGCAAGCTGAGGTAGAGTGGGAGAAGGGAGTGCACAAGTGGGAGGGAGACAGGTAATTGAGGGCATTAAAGCCCGTGGTCAGGAGTTTCCGCTTGAAGCAGTGAGGAATGGCTAACCGTTGGAGGAGTGGGGAGATGTGAGCAGAAAGATGTTTTAATAATAATAATAATAATGATGGTATTTGTTGAGTGCTTACTATGTGCCAAGTGCAGTTCCAGGAGCTGGGGTAGATACAAGGTAATCAGGTAGTCCCATGGGGCCCACAATCTTAATCCCCATTTTACAGATGAGGTAACTGAGGCACAGAGAAGTTAAGTGGCCTGCCCAAGGTCACACAGCAGACAAGTGGCGGAGCTGGGATTAGCACCCACATCCTCCGACTCCCAAGCCCACGCTCTTTCCACTAAGCCATGCTCTTTCCACTAAGCCACGCTGCTTCTCACGCTGTTTTGGAAAGATAATCATGCCAGTTGAGTGAAATGTGGACCGGAGAGGAGAAACGCTGGAGGCAGGGAGGTCAGTGAGGGGGCTGGTGCAGTCTTCAGTCTACAAAACCAATACTTGGCCCAGTGCGGTGCCATCTGTATGGAGAGAAGAAGGGGTGGATTCGGGAAATGGTGTCGGTGAAGAACTGGGAACAGTTTGGAGTTGGGGGTTCAAAGGGAGGGAAGGGAGAGGTCAAGACTAAAGGCAAGATGATGGCGTCAAATATGGTAAATGAGTTAGGTGGGGGAGAGGATTTGGGAGGGAAGATGAAGAGCTCGGATTTGAACATCAATTAATCAATTGCGTCTACTGAGCACTTACTGGGTGCAAAGCACTGAGCTAAGCGCTCGGAAGCGTACGCTATATCAGAGTTGGCAAACACCCTTCCTGCCCACAGTGAGCTAGTTCGAGGCATCAGCGGGATGTCCACGTTGAGACGTGTAGGAGGCAACAGGAAACGCAAGTCTGAGGGAAAACCTTGGACGAAAGGTTCCCAAAGAATCAAATTGCTCCCTAGCCCTTTCTACATTTATCTCTGCAGCAGTGATGATGCCTTTCAGGAAGTAAATATTGGTATCTTACAGGGAGGATTTGTGATGGGGACCAGATTTTTCATTTTTATTTTGAACTTCCTATTGCCCATATGATGTTTTATCTGGGCCCCGCCAAATGTCTTCCAGTCCTTGAAAGTTGCTGATTCGTCATGGATTTGTTGCTCAGTCTTTTGGCTGGAAAATGAAAAGATCTGCTCCTACACTGTCTTAGTTTAGACATCTCTCTGAAAATCTTAGAACTGTGAAAAGCAGGGGATGGACAACCCAGCACGATCCATGGAAGAAGGCAAAAGGGACCAGTGGAGAGAAGAAAGAAAAGGCAGGGAAGAAAAGTTCTTCCGAGCTACGGCCAAGAGTTCCATTCTCTCCGTCACCCAGAGAACGGCTGGAGTTAAAAGGTCCCAATCATCGAAAAGGGGCTTTAAATTTGGTGTTAATTACATGCTGCGGGGAAAAATACCCCACTCTCTGGGCAGTGAAGCAGGGAGCACTGGAGAACCGATATTTGCCATCTATCAGCATTACGAGTGGTTAATTAAAAAGTCCTCAAAATGGGAGAGGTTGATAGATGGTTTGCATTAACTATCTCTTTTCCAGGAAGAGAAAATCCCCTCGAGAAGCAACACTTGCAAGATACCAAGAATAAAATTTATGGGCTGCTACCTCTCATCCTCAGGCAACCAACAGCTTCAGCAAGAAAACGGTCCAGAATGCCCAGAAAAGAGAAAGAAAATTCAACGTCTGCAAATCGATTCACATAAACGAAGGGGCCTTTTTTTATTGACGTTTGTTAAGCGCCTACTATGTGTCGGGCACTGAACAAAGCAGTGGAGTAGAGACAGGCTAATCAGGTTGGGCACAGTCCCCGTCCCACATGGGGATCACAGTCTGAATCACCATTTTACAGATGAGGTAACTGAGGCACCGATAGGTTAAACGATCTGCCCAAGGCCACCCAGCAGACGAGTGGCAGGATTAGAACCCAGGTCATTCTGACTTCCAGGCCTACGTTCTATCCACCAGGCTATGCTGCTTCTCTCTTGAGAGGGCTGGAAATCCTCCTATTGCATGTGTCTTCCTGGGCCAAAGGGAAAGCTCATTTCTTAAACCCCGGGACTTCTCAATGGGATAAATGTGTCCTTCCCCTGACTTTCCTATCGCTGTAGATGTCACCACCATCCTAGTTTTGTATTTATTAAACACTTACTATGTGCAAGGCACCGTACTAAGCACTGCGGTGAATACAAGCAAATCAGGTGGGACACGGTCCCTTCTCATGCATGGAGCTCCCAGACTTAATCCCCATTTTACAAATGAGGTAACTGAGGCCCAGAGACGGTAGGTCACTTGCCCAAGGTCACAGAGCAGACAGGTGGAGGGGCCGGTATAGTAATTGGTTTTTCTATTGTAAAAAAGAAAGAAAAAGGAAGCAGGAGGGAGTTCCAGGCCCAAAGGAAGACATTAACAAGGTGGTGAGGTAGATGAGAATGAGGAACCGAGAGTAGGTCGGTGTTAGAGGAGTAAGGGGGGCAAGTTGGGTTGTAGTAAGAGATCAGTGAGGTAAGGTAGGAGGGAGAGAACTGACTGAGCGCCTTCGAGCCCGTGGTGAAGCTTCTGTTTGATGCAGTGGTGGACTGGGCAACCACGGGAGGTGTTGGAGGAGTGGAGAGATATGAACTGAATGATTTTTCAGAAAATGATCCAGGCAGCAGAGTGCACAACGAACTGGAGAGGGGAGAAGACAGGAAAGAGAGAGGTTTCGGTACAGTGCTCTGCACACTGTAAGCACTAAAAAAAAGCACTAAATTGAAGGGAAGCAGCGTGGCTTAGTGGAAAGAGCCTGGGCTTGGGAGCCAGAGGTCATGAGTTCGAATCCCTGCTCCGCCACTCGTCAGCTGTGTGGCTGTGGGCGAGTCACTTCACTTCTCTGGGCCTCAGTTCCCTCATCTGGAAAATGGGGATTAACTGTGAGCCTCACGTGGGACGACCTGATGACCCTGTATCTACCCCAGTGCGTGGAACAGTGCTCGGCACATGGTAAGCGCTTTACAAATAGCAACATTATTAAATAAATACCATCTGTTGATTAAGGTCAGCAAGGAGGCTGATGCAGTAGTCAGTGTGGGAAATAGTAGCACTTTGGATGGAGAGGAAGGGACGATGTTGTGAAGGTAGAACCGACAAGATCTGGTGACAGATTGAATATGTTGGTTGAATGGGAGAGATGAGTCAAGAATAACGGCAAGGTTACAGGCCTGTGAGACACGGAGGATGGTGGAGCTGTCTACGGGGATAGGAAGGCCAGTGGGAGGACAGGGTTTGAGTGGGAAGGTGAGGGTTTCTGTTTTGGACATGTTAAGATTGAGGTGTCAGTGGGATATCCAAGTACGGATGTCCTGAAGGCAGGAGGAAATGCAAGATTGCAGAAAAGGAGAGAGGTCAGGACTGGAGATGTAGATTTGGGAATCATCCTTGTAGAGGTGGAAATTGAAACCATGGGAGCGAATGAGTTCTCCAAGGGAGTGGTTGAAGATGGAGACTAGAAGAGGCTCCAGAACTGATTTTTGAGGGACACCCACTGTCAGGGGACGGGAGGCAGAGGGGGAGCCTGTGAAGGAGACTTACAAAGGAAACGGGAGGCAGTGTGGCCCGGTGGAAAGAGCACGGACCTGGGAGTCAAAGGAACTGGTTTCTAATCCTGACTTCTCCACTTGCCTGTTGTGTGATCTTGGGCAAATCATTTAACTTCTCTGGGCCTCGGTTCCCTCATCTGCTAAATGGGGATTCACCTGTTCTCCCTCCTCCTTACACTTCGAGCCCCATGTGACCTGACCAACCTGTATCCACCCTGGCGCCTAGTACAGTGCTTGGTACATGGTAAGCCCTTAACAAATATTATTACGATTAGAAAAAGTGATCGAAGGAATAGGAAGAGAAACGAGACGGAACAGTATCGGCGAAGCCAAGGTTAGATGTGGGGGGACGCGACCGAGGGGGCAGAGGGGGAAGGGCAGAGAAGGCTGGGGTAACGTGACAGTGACAGTTCAGGATGTTGGAGGGTGACAGAATGTGATGGGGGGTGACAGTGGAGGTGACAACATGGTAGCCTGGGATGAGAAGAGAGAAGGAGTAATAATAATAATGATGGTATTGAGAAGCAGCATGGTCACGGGTTCTAATCCCAGCTCTGTCACATGTCTTCTGTGTGACCTGGGGAAAGTCACTTTACTTCTCTGTGCCTCAGTTACCTCACCTGTAAAATGGGGATTGAGACCGTGAGCCCCACATGGAACAGGGACGGTGATCAAACTGATTTGCCCGTATCCACCCCAGCCTTTACTAAAGTGCTTGGCACATAGTAAGTTGCTTAACAAATACCACAATTATTACTTGTTAAGCATTTACTACGTACCAGGAAGTGTAAAATAAATAAATAAATTGTGGTATTTGTCAAGTCGTCTCCCACTATGTGCAAAGCACTGGTCTAAGCGCTGGGGAATACAAGGTGATCGGGTTGTCCCACGTGGGGCTCACAGTTTTAATCCCCATTTGACAGATGAGGTAACTGCGGCACAGAGAAGTCAAGCGACTTGCCCAAGGTCACACAGCGGACTAGCGGCAGAGCCGGGATCAGAACCCGTGACCTCTCCCTCCCAAGCCCGCGCTCTTTCCACTGAGCCACGCTGCTTCTCAATACCGTCATTATTATTACACTATTAACTGTACTAAGAACGGGTGTGGATACGAGCAAATCGAGTTGGACGCAGTCTCCATCCCATGTGGGGTTTATGGTCTTAATCCGCATTTTACAGATAAATGAGGGACAGAGAAGTGAAGTGACTTACCCAAGGTCACACAGTGGACAACGGGCTGAGGCGGGATTAGAACCCATGACTTTCTGACTCCCGGGCCCGTGCTCTATTCACTAGGTCATGCTGCTTCCCAGGACCTGGGAGGATCAGCAGTAAGGGGAGCAGGCACTGGAGCAGAGGCAAGAGAACAGGCTAGGTTAGATCTTGATTTGTGGACATCTAGGAATGGGAAAGACTGTGGGGGCAAGAGGCTGTGAGAAACAAGACCTAGTGAAAAAACCACATGAGCTCAGAAGGCCCGAGTTCAAATCCCACCTCTGCCGCCAGCCTGCTGTGGAATGCTGGGCAAGTCACAACTTCTTCAAGCCTCGGTTTCCTCATTACAAAATGGGGATTACAAAGTGGGACAGGGACTGCATCCAACTAGAGCTTAGCTCAGCGCTTGGCCTGTAGTGAGTGCTTCACAAATACCCTTATTATTATTCTTATCCTCATTAAATCCTGCAGTGGGGATTATGAGAATGGGAGATTCCACGCCAGAATGGGTAGTGGGTGATGGGGCCCAGGTGAGGTGGATGTAAGAAGCAAGAGGTCCTGCGGGGTGAAGCTTGGGGTCAATAAGCCATGTTGGCAAGGTGCATGAGGAGAAAGATTCTGGCCCTGCTGCAGAGAGGGAATATGGGATTTGGAGTGAGGAGAGTTCAGTTTGCCTCCCAGCTCGGCTACTCGTCTGCTGTGTGACCATGGGGAGGTCACTTCACTTCTCTGTGCCTCAGTTACCTCCTCTTCAAAATGGGGATTAAGACTGTGAGCCCCATGTGGGACTCTATTTATCGCCATCGTTCTCGTCCGTCCGTCTCCCCCGATCAGACCGTAAGCCCGTCGAACGGCAGGGACCGTCTCTATCTGTTGCCGACTTGTTCATTCCAAGCGCTTAGTCCAGTGCTCTGCACATAGTAAGCGCTCAATAGATACTAGTGAATGAATGAATGACTGTGTCCAACCTGATTACCTTATATCCATCTCAGCGCTCCCCTCTCAGGATCGCCCGTGGAGAGTTTCCAGTACTCTACCAGTCTCGACTAAGGGAGGGAAATTCAAGCAGAAGCATGCCCATTCCATTCCTAGCGTGGGCAGTGGCTAGCGACCGGAAGGCAATCAGCTACAAGTTAAAACTCCCCGGTGCTGGGCAGCAGCGGCAAGGGAGAGAGTCGAGGGAGGAGACTCGTTTTTTGCGCGGAAGGAGGCGACGGCAAATCACTTCCGGATTTTTACCAGGAAAACCCTTTGGACACACTACCAGAACGACGGCAGATGGAGGTGGGGTGTTCTGGGAGCGATGCATCCGTGGCGTCGCTACGGGTGGGAGACGACTTGACGACATAAGACGAGACATTCCCCAGCACTTAGCGTGTGGCACACTGTAAGCACTTAAATGCCACAGTTATTATTATTGTCATCATATGTGCTATTCTATAAATGCTTCTGGAATTGAAAATCCAAGACTGGCCTCCAAGTCTCAACCCATTTGGTCTTGCGCTGGTTGGGGTTATTTTGCTGGTGATCACATGCTCTCCAAAATAATTGTTCCCAGACTCCTGGCCGTAACCCCAGTAGACCTACCACTCTGGCTCTTCCACCCAAGTCTACTATTTAAATTGGACCCACGATTCGGGGTCTAAAACACACGACCAACGTCCCTCCCCTGGAGCACACCCCACCCTGTCCGGGGATCAATTTCTTTCGTAGGAGGAAGGACATCAGTAACCTTGGTTAATAATAACGCTTACTATGTGCAGAGCACTGTTCTAAGTGCTGGGGTAGATAGAGGGTAATCAGGTTGTCCCATGTGGGGCTCACAGTCTTAACCCCCATTTTACAGATGAGGGAACTGAGGCCCAGAGAAGTGAAGTGACTTGCCCACAGTCACACAGCCGACAAGTGGCAGAGCCAGGATTCGAACCCATGAGCTCTGACTCCCAAGCCCGTGCTCTTTCTCCTGAGCCACGCTGCTTCTCTGCCTGGTTGGAGGGAAGCCGCCAGGCGTCACTGAAGAAAGTCTGGTTGTGATCCCCACAGCCTGCCTCTGGGCAGAGAGATGGAGATGGAGCTCACTGCTAAAGCACTGGAGGGGAAAGACGCCAGACCAGTCTCGTTGGGACATCCTAGAACTTTACAGTGATAGGAGGGACCTTATTTTGAAAGTCTAAGGGAATATCTCGGTAATAATAATCATAATAATGGTTTTTGTTAAGCTCTTACTATGTGCCAGGCTCTGGGGTGAATGCAAGCTAATCCAGTTGGACACAGTCCCTGTCCCACATGGGGCTCACAGTCTTAACCCCCACTGTACAGATGAGGTAACTGAGGCTTAGAGAAGCCAAGTGACTTGCCCAAGGTCACACAGCAGACGAGTGGCAGAGCTGGGATTAGAAGCCATGACCTTCTGACTCCCAGGATCAAGCTCTAGCCACTACGCGAAATCAGGATGCAGAAAGGGTTGGATGTAAATGGCCACCGTATTTCATCCACCTCCTTAGCAGAAAGGGGAGAAAAATTGGGCACGCGCTCATAGCTTTACTATAAAAAAAGGTTGATACGGACTGTTCTTGGCTCTACCAGTGAATAAGATGGAGTTTATGGCATGAATGTCTGACATCAGGAGAGCAACTGAATGTCTAAGTAGCAGAGGCTTATTAAAAAAAAATGATGTAACTGAGTAGGCCAACCCGCATATTAAGATATCAGCTTCCTGAATCCCTTGCTGCTCAGTTCAAAGGGATATTCTTCCAAACTGTTAGGACTGTGACCTGAGGATTTCCTCTTGACCAGAAGCTTTTTCCGGGCGACTTGTCTACCGACTCCGTTGTGGTCTCCAGGGCGTTTAGTACAGTGCTCTATAAGAGCTCAATAAATTCATTCGATGGTATTTACTGAGCGCTTACTACGTGCAGGGCACCGTACTAAGCGCTTGGAACGGACAAATCGGTAACAGATAGAGACGGTCCCTGCCCTTTGACGGGCTTACGGGGTAATCGATACCACTGATTGATTACTTTTTTTCTTTTTTCTTCTTTAACGAGAAGCAGCGTGGCCTAGTGGAAAGAGCGTGGGCTAGGGAGTCAGAAGCCCTGGGTTCTAATCCCGGTTCTGCCAAATGCTTGCTATGTGACTGTGGGCAAGTCACTTAACTTCTCTGGGCCTCAGTTACCTCAACTACAAAATGGGGATTAAGACTGCGAGCCCCGTGTGGGACAGAGACTGTGTCCAACCTGATTAACTCGTATCTACCCCAGTGCTTAGAGCAGTCCCTGGCCCTTAGTAAGCGCTTAACAAGTATTATTATTATTGGGTAGAGACCAGGGCAACTCTTCATGAAAACCCATGGTAGGATCTCTCACCAGTCCAGAGAAACCTACAGAAGGAAGACTTTACTCTGAGCACGCGCGGGAGCGGGAGAAGCGACGAGACTCGCCGGAAGGCTCGGAAAGGAAGACTCTGGATCGATCTCAAGGCGGAGAGAAGGACAGATAGACAAAGCCTGTGCCGGGACGGCCCCTAAGAGGCGGCGTCTTGGCATATGTTTCCTCCCTCCTATGGGGAGTGGGTGCAGGGGAGCAGTCTTCTTGGTGACATTTCCTCCGACTCTCACCAAGTTCTTGCATTCTGAGGAATAAAAGGTGGTTGGTTCATGTCCGTGCCCTGAAAACCCAGCCTTAGTCCCTGAAGCAGCCACCTTGAAGAATTCCAGACCGGGGAGAGGATTCAAGAGGTCATCTGGTCCATCCCCCTGCCATCATACGCCATCCAAGACATACGACTGCCTAACCCACTTTTAAAGGGCTCCTAGGAGAGGATCCCATAGCCACCCTAGGGAGCCCGTTCTAGCTGTCAGTCTCTCTGGCAGTGAAGAAATTATCCTTATGCAGAGCCACATCTCTTATGCTTAAGGTAATTTCCTCTCGTCTGGGCCTATTCCGAATAGGGAAAAACGGTCCAGTGTCCCCTGCCCGATCACCCTTCAAATTTACTGCTCAAAGCCAGTAATTAAATCATCCCTCAGCCTTCACTTTTCTAGATGAAATTCTTCCAATTCCTTCCATCTTTTCTCCCAGGATCTATTTTCCATCGAAGAGGAAACACGCCTCTCCCCAAACCCAGCATTAACCTCACTCGGCCTTATCAGAATCTTGTGTCTCTTCGAAATGTAAGCCATTCCCAGTGGCCAACTGTGTGTCCCAGTGCAGTTCTTTCTCATGAATAATAAATCAAGCCAAGCAGATGAAGTGCTTCGACCTGAACGGATCAGCTGCAAAACCCCAACATGATCCCCAGCAAAACAGCAGCCTACTCGGAAGGAATCAGGATGAACGTGTGACCTCATCAGAGCAGAGAGCTTCCTAGGATTTTGCCCGTCCTGGTGGAGAACTGGTTACGGAGCCTTAGTCCTGTCACAAAAGGTCACGCTCCCAGGGCGTCTTGGGAGTGCAAAGCAGCAGGTTAGAGGCAGAGTCAGCATGAAATTAATTTCAAGCCCCTGTTCTCAGGCCCGGAAACCGCGCCCGCTCCTCGCCGTTCACCCACGTTGCAATCCTGCTGCACTCCAGATGCAAACAACGACCGGTACATTGGGACGATGCATCTCCTCACCCTGACAGTTGGAGAGAAGGCCGAAAACCAGGGGAAAAGATCTGGATTGACGTCCCCCGGACAGAGTTGATAGCAGGGTTGATAACAACAACGGTAGTAATAATAATAATGTTGGCATTTGTTAAGCGCTTACTATGTGCAGAGCACTGTTCTAAGCGCTGGGGTAGACACAAGGGAATCAGATTGTCCCACGTGGGGCTCACAGTCTTCATCCCCATTTTCCAGATGAGGTAACTGAGGCCCAGAGAAGTGAAGTGACTTGCCCACAGTCACACAGCTGACAGGTGGCAGAGCTGGGATTCGAACCCATGACCCCCGACTCCACTGAGCCACGCTGCTTCTCTATAATAATAATGGTATTTGTTAAGCACTTACTAGGTGCCAAGCACCGTTCTAAGTGCCAAGGTAGATACAGGGAAATCAGATTGCGCTGTGTGGGGCTCACAGTCTTCATCCCCATTTTACAGATGAGGTAACTGAGGCGCAGAGCAGTGAATTGGCTTGCCCGAGGTCACTCAGCGGACAAGTGGCAGAGCTGGGATTAAAACCCATGTCCTCTGACTACCAAGCCCGTGCTCTTTCCATTAAGTCACGCTGCTTCTCAAACCATGCCGGTTCTCGATGATACTTGTGAGGCGCTTACTATGTGCCAAGCCCTGTACTACGTGCTAGGGTCGGTCCAAGTTCATCAGGTTAGACACAATCCCTGTTCTACCTGGAGCTCACATTCTTCATCCCCATTTTACAGATGAGGTAACTGAGGCCCAGAGAAGTGAAGTGACTTGCCCAAGGGCGCACAGCAGACACGTGGCAGAACCCAGCTCCTTCCGAATCCCAGGCCTGTGCTCTAGCCACTAAACGACGCTGCGTCTCGTATAGTATCACCACGCTTATCCAGCACTGTGTCAGGCACTAGGGTAAAGACAACTCAATCAGATCAGACCCAATCCCGCAAGTAAATCTTTGAAACTTCGGAAAGCGACGCGGGACAGTTCGCAAAGGAGGGACCCCAGTTTCCCAAGTCACAGAGAGGGGCAGCCGAGGTCCTCTCCCTCTCCGGTGAACCCAGAACGGAGGACGGCCGCGCCCCGGAGACCTCCGGCGACACGTAGCCGCAGCGAGGCACGTGCAGATTGCTTTAGGGTGAAGTCAACGACTTTGGCTCCGTCCGCGGATGGACCGGGAGCCAAGCAAGGCCTGTAGCATCTGGATATAGGGAGAGCGATTTCGAATTGGTAAAGGAAAACAGATTTACTGGCTGGCCCCGAAGGAGTCTCTTCTTCGGGATGGGACTGTCGGAATAAAACAACAGCAGGGCAGGATGTTAGCCAGCCGAGCTGCCAGAGGAGGAAAGCCAGGAATTCAATGAGCGACTGCTCGTCTGAAAGCAGAAAATAACCCCGGGGATCAGGTACAGGACAGAGGTTGTAAGGCTTTGTCTCGGGACAGGCCCGGATGGCGAGGACAGGACCCGAAAGAGCTCTCGAGCAAGCCGTAGCGTTGATCGAGCACTTACCCCGCGCAGGCCGCCGCATTTAGGATTCGGCACGGTACGTTAGATTTAGGAGACGTAATCCCTGCCCTCGAGGAGCTGGCCTGATAATAATAATGCGGTATTTGCTAAGCACCTATGTGCAGAGTACCACACTAAACCCAGGTTTATTAATAATAACTGCTAAACAGCGAGTATGTGCCAAGCACTAGTCTAAGCACTGGGGTAGATATAAGCTAATCAGGTTGGACACAGTCCCTGTCCCATATGGGGCTCCCGTTCTCAATCCTCATTTTACAAATGAGGTAGGCATAGAGAAATTAAGTGACTTGCCCAAGGTCACACAGCAGACAAGTGGCAGAGCGGAATTAGAACCCGGGTCCTTCTGACTCCCAGCCCCGTGTTCTATCCACTAGGCTTGTGCTGCTTCTGTCTGTCTGTCCTGGGACTGTTCTTTTATAATAATGTTGGTGTCTGCTAAGCGCTGACTATGTGCCGAGCACCGTTCTAAGCGCTGGGGTAGATACAGGGTAATCGGGTCGTCCCACGTGAGGCTCACGGTTAATCCCCATTTTCCAGATGAGGTCGCTGAGGCACAGAGAAGTGAAGTGACTTGTCCGCGGTCACCCAGCTGACAATCCCAGCTCGGCCACTTGGCAGCTGCGTGACCGTGGGCAAGTCACTTCACTTCTCGGTGCCTCAGTTCCCTCATCTGTAAAATGGGGATGCAGACTGTGAGCCCCACGTGGGACAACCTGATAACTCCTGCGTCTACCCCAGCGCTTAGAACAGTGCTCGGCACATAGTAAGCGCTTAACAAATACCAACATTAAGTGGCGGAGCTGGGATTCGAACTCATGACCTCCGACTCCCAAGCCCGGGCTCTTTCCACTGAGCCCCTGCCTCAGCTTTCTCACCGTTTTTCTCAGTTAGGTGGGTGGAGGGAGGTTAACAAACAACCATCCCAGTCCCAAGCTTTTTTTTTTTTTTTTAAATGTTGGTATTTGGTAAGCGCTTACTATGTGAAGAGCACTGTTCTAAGCACTGGGGTAGACACAGGGGAATCAGGTCATGTGGGGCTCACAATCTTAATCCCCATTTTCCAGACGAGGGAACTGAGGCCCAGAGAAGTGAAGCGACTTGCCCGCAGTCACCCAGCTGACAAGTGGCGGAGCCGCGATTCGAACCCATGACCTCTGACTTCAAAGCCCGGGCTCTTTCCACCGAGCCACGCTGCTTTTCACCTCAGCACCTCCAAGAGAAACCTTAGATTCCTTGGTTCAGAGGGGTAGTTTAGCTACAAGTCAAGCAGGTCAGACACAGACTAAGGAGGCGAGAGGAAAAAAGGTATTAAATGCCCGTTTTACAGATGAGAAAACTGAGTCACAGAGAAGTTTAGGTGTCTGAGAAGCAGCGCGGCTTAGTGGAAGGAGGACGGGCCTGGGAGTCAGAGGATCTGGGTTCGAAGCAGCGTGGCTCGGTGGAAAAGAGCCTGGGCTTCGGAGTCGGAGGTCGTGAGTTCGACTCCCGGCTCTGCCACCTGTCAGCTGTGTGACTGTGGCTAAGTCACTTCTCTGGGTTCAGTTCCCTCATCTGTAAAACGGGGATGAAGACTGTGAGCCTCCCGTGGGACGACCCGATGACCCCGTATCTCCCCCAGCGCTTAGAACGGTGCTCTGCACATAGGAAGCGCTTAACAGACACCAACATTATCATCATCTCAGCCCCACCACTTATCTTCTGCGTGACCTCGGACGAGTCACTTCACTTCTCCTTGTTTCAATGACCCCATCTGTAATCTTCATGGGGATTGAAGCTGTTAGCCCCATGTGGGACATGACCTACGGCCCAACCTGATGATCTTGTTATCTACCCCAACGCTTAGTGCCTGGTACAACCGTAGGCACCTAACAAATAGCATTAGAAGAAAAGTGACTTGTCCAAGGTCACACAGGAGGGAGGTGGCAGAACTGGGCTTAGAAACCAAATCGTCCGCCCACCACTCCCCTAATCCCATGCCGCTTCTCTCCGAAGTCAAATACCACGCGACTCTGGGGCTCCAGTAAGGTCCGGCTTTCTAAATAATCGTCTTGAAGAACTGAGGCCCCCACTTTCAATTTCTCTTCCCTTGAGGAACGATTCAGAACAAAAAGCAGGCAGCTTCGTCTAAGCAGAACGGGGTCCGAACTCCCAACTTAATTCCGATCAACTGGGATAACTCTGGGAAAATGATTTACCCTCTCCCTGGCTCTGTAACAAGGAGAGGATCCGTCCTGCCCCGTCTAGGTGACGCACAAAGTGTTTTCCTGGAGAAAAGGTGCTTTGAGATGGAAGGCAGTATTAGAAGTGATCAGTCAATCAGCGGTATCTGTTGGGTGCTTATCGCGTGCAGAGCACTGCACTAGACAATAATAATAATAACGTTGGCGTTTGGTAAGCGCTTACTACGTGCCGAGCACCGTTCTAAGCGCTGGGGTACTAGTAATAATAATGTTGGTATTTGTTAAGCGCTTACTGCGTGCCGAGCACCGTTCTAAGCGCTGGGGTGGACACAGGGGAATCAGGTTGTCCCACGGGGGGCTCACGGTCTTCATCCCCATTTTACAGATGAGGTGACTGAGGCACCGACAAGTGAAGTGACTTGCCCACAGTCACACAGCTGACAGGTGGCCGAGCCGGGAGTCGAACCCACGACCTCTGGCTCCAAAGCCCGCGCTCTTTCCACTGAGCCACGCTGGAGGATAATACCGTGGAGTAAGTAGACACCGCTCTCCCCTCGAAGAGCTTATACTAGGGAGAGATACATTAAAATAAAGTACAGGCAAAATAAAGATACTTACATAAGTGCTGAAGGGTCGAGGGGTGGGAGTTAATAACGATGATGGTATTGGTTAAGCGCTTACTTTGTGCCAGGGGGCTCAGTGGAAAGAGCGCGGGCTTGGGAGTCAGAGGTCGTGGGTTCAAATCCCGCCTCTGCCACGTGGCAGCTGGGTGGCTGTGGGCAAGTCGCTCCGCTTCTCTGGGCCTCAGTTCCCCCATCTGTAAAAGGGGGATTAACTCGTGAGCCTCACGTGGGACGACCCGATGACTCTGAATCTCCCCCAGCGCTTAGAACAGTGCTCTGCACATAGCAAGCGCTTAACAAATACCAACATTATTCTATTAGGGGAAGCAGCGTGGTTCAGTGGAAGGAGCCTGGGCTTCGGAGTCAGAGGTCACGGGTTCGACTCCCGGCTCTGCCGCTCGTCCGCTGTGTGACTGTGGGCAAGTCACTTCACTGTGCCTCGGTTACCTCATCTGGAAAATGGGGATTAACTGTGAGCCTCACGTGGGACGACCCGATGACCCTGTATCTCCCGCAGCGCTTAGAACGGTGCTCTGCACCTCGTAAGTGCTTAATAAATACCAACATTATTATTATTATTATTACAGATACAAGCAAATCACGTTGAACGCCGTCCCTGTCCCACGTGCGGCTCTCGTTCTCTATCTCCATTTTACAGAGGAGGTGACTGAGGCCCAGAGAAGGGAAGTGAACTACCCGTGGTCACACAGCAGACAAGTGGCGGTCGGGGGGGAGTTTAGGGGATGCAGATTCGAGTGCCTACTTAGGGAAAATAGGATGGGGAGAGGAGAGGTTAGTCAGGGATGGCTTCCTGAACTAGATGTGATTTGGGTAGAACTTTTCCTCTAGACTGTAAGTTCCTTGTGGGCAGGGAATGCGTATTGTAATAATAATAACGTTGGTAACCGTCAAGCGCTTACTATGTGCCGAGCACTGTTCTAAGCGCTGGGGGAGATACGGGAGAATCAGCCTGTCCCACGTGGGGCTCACGGTCTTAATCCCCATTTTCCAGATGAGGGAACCGAGGCCCAGAGAAGTGAAGTGACTTGCCCACAGTCACCCGGCTGACGAGTGGCAGAGCCGGGATTCCAACCCGTGACCTCCGACTCCCAAGCCCGGGCTCTTCCCACTGAGCCACGCTGCTTACAGTGCTCTGCACACAGGAGGTGCTCGATAAACACCGTCGGCTGATATTGATTGAAGATGGGGAGAGTGGTGGACTGTCAGATAGGAAAGGGAAGGATGTCACAGACGAGAAGGAGGAAGAATCCTGGTTAGACGCACAGACTCCACTTTAAACCTAGAACCCACGAGGCGGAGATTCGAGGCCGGATTAAGACTGGGAGCCCCAAGTGGGACAACCTGATTACGTTGTATCTACCCCGAGAACAGTGCTTGGAACATAGCGAACGCTTAACAAATACCACACTTATCATTATTAATGTGCCCTTCATTCCTTTCCAACCTGAGAATTTTATACGAGCAGTAGTACTTGTTGTTGTTGTTTTAGTAATATCGGTAAGCTCACTGTGGACAGGGAAAGTGTCCGTCATATTGTTGTGCTGTACTCTCCTAAGCACTTGGCACATTGTCCCGCACACGCTAAGCGCTCAATAAATGGGACTGACCGATAATAGCGATAGTTGTATTTACTGAACACGCACTTAGCGCAGTTTCCGAGGAGCTTGGGAAGAAATAACCAATCCCCTGGCCACAAACCCCGAAGTTCCTTTCCCTAAGAGCCACGTCGGGGGTCTGCGGACGGGGCTTCCGGTCCAGCTACTGACTTGGCTGCGGAAACCCGGGTCCCCTCCCGGGAAGCGATAAATCCCCATTTGCGCTGGCGCTAACGGAGATTCCATTAAGCGCACTACAACTTCACTCCTGGACTCCTCCCCATCCCGTTCATCCGGGCACGGGGCGACGGTGGACAGTTTCCTCCCTCCCTCCTCCCCCTTAGAGAAGAGATGCGATCGATGAGGGTCTCGAAGGAGCGTTCACTCTCCCTCCCGCTCTTCGCTGAGTTAAGAGGAAGGTGCCGAGGTGGAAGGAAGAGAGAGCAGGAGAGGAGGAAGGTGAGGACGGAGGATCGTCGATTTCAGTGGCCATCATTTCGTCGTCTCAATCACGGCTTTAATGTTCCTTTCGCACCTGGGGTTCCTCTCCATCCGATAGCCCGTCAGATGAAAAAGAAGAAGAAAATCAATAGCCATCCCGGGGGTCTCTGACACCAAGCAGGTCAATCTGCTAAAGAGGAGTGATCACCGAGCGCACATCTGGTTGAGTGAAGGCGGCCCTGCTGTGAACGGAAGCGCAGTTGGTGGGCTCTGTAGCTCTCCCGTAAAATCTAGTCTAGTAAATCCTGTGGGGTTCCAAATTATCCTAAATGGAGAAATGTTGGTCAGCCCTGGATAAAGAAGTATGGAATAAATGTAGCGGAGCGGCGTGGTTTAGTGGGAAGAGCTTGGGAGCCAGAGGACGTGGGTTCTAATCCCGGCTCCGCCACTGGGCTGCCGGGTGACCTTGGGCGAGCCGCTTCACTTCTCTGTGCCTCGGCTACCTCATCTGGAAAATGGGGATTACTGAGCTTCATGTAGGACAGGGATTGTGTCCAACCTGATTGATGTGCACCATCTCAGGACTTGGTACAGTGCTTGGCCCATAGTAAGCGCTTAACAGGTACCTCTGAGGAGCAGTGAGGCTTGAGAAGCAGCGTGGCCTAGCGGAAAGAGCACGGGTTTCGGGGTCAGAGGAAGTGGGTTCTAATCCCAGCTCCACCACTTCTCTGCTGCGTGACCTTGGGTGAGCCGCTTCACTTCTCTGTGCCTCAGTTCACTGGTCTGTAAAATGGGGATTAAGACTGTGAGCCCCAAGTGGGACAACCTGAGTACGTTGTATCTACCCCAAGAACAGAGCTTGGCACATAGTAAGTGCTTAACAAATGCCATATTATTATTATTATTATTATTATTATTATTAATGTGCCCTTCATTCCTTTCCAACCTGAGAATTTTATACTAGCAGTAGTAGTTGTTGTTGTTATTTTAGTAATATTAGTAAGGTCACTGTGGACTGGGAATGTGTCTACCATATTGTTGTGTTGTACTCTCCTAAGCACTTAGCACAGTGACCTGCACACGCTAAGCGCTCAATAAATACGACTGACTGATAATAGTAATAGTTGTATTTACTGAACACACAGTGCAGTTTACCGTATTAGGTGCTTGGGAAGAAATGGAAAGAGCCCCGGCTTTGGAGTCAGAGGTCATGAGTTCGAATCCCAGCTCTGCCACTTGTCAGCTGTGTGACTGTGGGCAAGTCACTTAACTTCTCTGTGCCTCAGTTCCCTCATCTGGAAAATGGGGTTGAAGACTGTGAGCCCCACGTGGGACAACCTGATTCCCCCGTGTCTACCCCAGCGCTTAGAACAGTGCTCTGCACATAGTAAGCGCTTAACATATACCAACATTATTATTATTAAACAACAAATTCCCCGCCCACACAAAGGTAACACAATAATGATAACATAAAGTAAGAATGATGATGATGATAATATTAATTGTGAACTTTCTACTAAGCTTTACCTTATAAGAATAATAATTTTGGCATCTGTTGAGTGCTTACTTTGCGTCAGGCCCTTTATTAGGTGCTGGGGAAGATACGAGATAATCAGATCATGCACAGTCCCTGCCCCCCATGGGGCTCGCCATCTGAGGAGGAGGGAGAACAGGTCTCTAAAGCCCATTTTGCAGATGAGGTAAGTGAAGCACAGAGAGGTGAAGTGATTTGCCCAAGGTCACACTGCAGGTAAATGGCAGAGTCAGCACTAGAACCCAGGTCCTCTGACTCTCAGGTCTGAGGTGATAATAATAATAGTAACGATAATGGTATTTGTTCAGAGCTTACTATGTGCCAGGCACTATCTGGCGTAGATACGAGGTAAACGGGTTGGGCACAGTCCCTGTCCCACGTAGGGTTTACAGGCTTAACCCCCATTTTCCAGCTGAAGGAACGGAGCCTCAGAGAAGTTAAATTACCTGCCCGAGGTCACACAGCAGACAAGTAGTGGAGCCGGGATTAGAACCCATGACTTTCTGACTCCCAAGCCCGTGCTCTATCCGCTACGCCATGTTGCTTCTCCGTGTTTATTCCTTCAGCAGTCCATCTGCTGTGTCACCATTCCCAGCGGGTCAGGATGATAGAGTCACATCAAGAAACGAATGCCTGTCTAGGAAGTGACAGCTAACGGCTCTTCTTTTTCTGTTCGGTTAACCCCAACTCCAGTTTGGGCCTCTTCAAGACCCATTCACTCCCAGAACAATCAGTACAGGGGCAAAATAAACTGAGCCATTTCACTAGGAAACACCTGGGAGTTCCGGGATTCTCATTTAGGAGATGAAGCTACAAATAAGTGCCTTATAAAGGCAACTCACTGATGCCCATCTTGTGTGGTAATGTCCTACACATAAAATGCTGGCATCAGGCAGCCATTCCTACCTCCTGCACTCACTACCTGTTTCCCCGGGCCAGAAAGCTGTCAAATTAGGTCCAACTCTTGGCGGTTTTAGGATATGTAATCTTGTTCACAAGTAAATACGCTAAGACCCCTCGCTCACCACAGCTGTCAAAGCTGGAAAGGGCTTTGATTCCTCCTCGTGTCCTGAGGGGTGTGTGGCTCAAATGGTTGCCAATCGTAAACACTTCCCCCAGATCTTCCCCTGGCCCTCTCTTCTTGAGGGCAGCACTTCAATTAAGCAGCACCTTTTCCAAAGTTCTCTCTTCGGCATGGAAAGGTATAAGAGTTGGCTGGCTTCCTGCTGAAGGGTTCGTTCTCGCCCGTGCGCGCACACAAACACACATCCACACTCACTTTTACTCTCTCTCTTCGACTTCCCTCCTTCTTTCCCCGACTCCTCCGTACCTCCGTCCTTCTGACTTTCCATTCCACCGACTCTCTCTCCAGGCCTCAACACCCACTGAACAGCCCTTGTTCTGTGGCTGCCAGCCCAAACAGAAGCGGGAGGCATTAAAAACAAAAACATCCACAAATCTGACTCTTGGAGCATAACCAACCCCTCTGGGCTAGCTCAGGAAAAAAGGGGCAGTCTGAGCCGGAAGGAGAACGCAGCGTGGATTTCTCAAACGAGGGAATTTAAGCTGGAGAAATCGTGGGATGAGTTGTGAGGCCCTCTACAAAATGAAGCAGTCAGTAAGTAGATCGTATTCATTGAGTGCTTACTGTGAGCAGATCACCGTACTGAGCTCTTGGGAGAATACAACTTCAACTGTATATGTCTCAACTGTATGTATATGTACATATCTTCATCACCCTATTTATTTTGTTAATGAGATGTACATCGCCTCGATTCTATTTATTTGCTATTGTTTTAATGAGATGTTCATCCCCTCGATTCTATCTATTGCTATTGTTCTTGTCCGTCCGTCTCCCCCGATTAGACCGTGAGCCTGTCAGAGGGCAGGGACCGTCTCTATCTGTCGCCTAGTTGTCCATTCCAAGCGCTTAGTACGGTGCTCTGCACATAGTAAGCGCTCAATAAATACTATTGAATGAATGAATGAACATTATACAACACACTGCCTGCCCACGGTGATGCTATGGTCTAGAGGGGGAGAATGACATGAAAATACATAAATAAATTACAGATATATACAGAAGTGCCGTGGGGCTGGGAGAGGAGATGAATCAAAGGAGCGACGCAGAAGGAAATGAGAGGAGAGGAAAGGAGGACTCGGGGAAGGCCTCTTGGAGGAGATGTGCCTTCACTAAGGCTTCAAAGTGCTGGGCGAGAGTAACCGTCTGTCGGATACGAGGAGGGAAGGCATTCCAGACCAGAGGCAGGATTTGGGCAAGAGGTCGGCGGCAAGACAGACGAGTTCGAGACCCAATGAGAAGGTTAGAATGAGAGCAATAAGTGCTTTGAGGTGGCCGTCGCCACGGTCTGGAGGTGACACTGGCTGTCCCTTGAGGCGAGGGGCAGAGCAGGTCTTGGCTAACCCACCACCTTTTGAGTAAGCGGTCTGACTTTCTGGCCATGCGCAGCTTCCCTGGGATTGCATTTTGGAATCCTGGTTAGGAGAGAGCCTGGCTCTGTTAATGTAACACAGCTGGGCTGCAGAAAGCCCGGCCGCCGCATCGGCCAGAGCTGAGCTCAGAGCCAACCGACGGGGCTGCTGGCTCGTTGACCGCTCGGCTGGGGCTGGCCCTGCCCACTAGTCATTGGCTCTGAAGGCGTCGGCCCAGGCAGATGGCAGCCAGACGCCTGGTCCGTGACCCTCGCACACCCCTCTCTCCTCAGCCCTGCCTCTCGGGGACGTCACACACAGGGCCGTCGGGGGTCGGTGGTCTGAATGTGCCAGGCCCTCCCCAGGCATAACGGGAGAAAACACCGCAGTCCAGTTGCCCTGCTTTGGGAGAGAGAGAAAATCCACCTGGGTGAAGATCCTATCAGCATGTATGGTTCAGTGGCTAGAGCACAGGCCTGGGAGTCAGAAGGTCATGGGTTCTAATCCCAGCTCCAGCACTTAGCTGCTGTGTGACCTTGGACAAGTCACTTAAATTCTCTGTGTCTCGGTTACCTCATCTGTAAAATGGAGATTGAGACTGTGAGCCCCACGTGGGACTGGGACCGAGTCCAGCTCGATTTGCTCGTATCCACCCCGGTGCTTAGCACAGTGTCTGGCACATAATAAGCATTTAACACGTACCACAATTATTATCATTATTTTCAATCATGACAATCGTATTTATTGAGTGCTTACTGTGTGCAGAGCACTGTACTAAGCACTTGAGAGAGAATAATATAACGCTATAACAGACACATTCCCTAACCACGATGAGCTTTATCTATCCAAACAAGAGTCTACAGTTCCCAAACTGAGCTTCATATAACTTACAGGGCTGAAGAATAACACCTTAAATCAAATCCATCAACCAGTGGCATTTATTGAGTGCTTACTATGTGCTGAGCACTGTACTAAGCGCTTGGGAGGATACAATGCAACAGAATTAGGCCATAATAAAATCACATTTGGCTATTTTGGGGCTCCCCTATGGTGCAGTTCTTATGCAGTGACCAAAACATTTGCAGGAAAAGACTGTCTTTGTTCCCTTTCTTTTGAAGCATGACTTTTGAGAAGAGGGAATTCGATATTTCCCCTGAGTTTTAACGGCAAATCCGGGCAAGGGGTCTGCGCTTTGCCTCTCGAGAACCAGACGAAGACAAGGAGCGTTTGAGAGCAAAGGCCAAAATAAACAGCACACAATGGACATGGCTCGTGTCCTTCCAAGCTTTCCCTGGCTCCTAGCACGTGGCCTCCTCCCTCCAGAAATGGCTCGAAGAGACAGGGGGACCAAAAAGTCTTGCCTTTTCTCCTTTCCATTTGAAACGATCCAATGCGCAAGCTGGGAGTGGGACAGAATCTTACCTCACGGTCCACCCATTACCAGGGTCCACTACCAACACCCTCCTTAAACTCTGGGATTGAACTAGGGTGGCATTCATCCAGCCCAGTTCCCAGCTGGTCTGTCGTCGGGCACTACAGGTATCGTCCTGTGAGCCTTTTGGCCTGGAATTTTTCATTTTAGCCCCCAGGCTCCGTTCTCCTTGGCCCATGACGCTAAGCATTTAGAACAGTGCTATGCACACAAGCAGCATGGCTCAGTGGAAAGAGCCCGGGCCTGGGAGTCAGAGGTCATGGGTTCTAATCACAGCTCCGCCACTTGTCTGCTGTATGACTTCGGGCAAATCACCTAACTTCTCTGTGCCTCAGTTATTTCATCTGGAAAATAAGGATTGAGACCCGGAGCCCCACGTGGGACAACCTGATCCTCCCCATCACTTAGAACAGTGCTTGGCACATAGTAAGTGCTTAACAGTGCTTAACAAATACCATTAAGCTCTTAGTACAGTGCAAGTGCTTAGTACAGAGCTCTGCACACAGTAAGTGCTCAATAAATACGATTGAATGAATAAATGCGACCATGAATGAACGAATGAATGATGCCATTTCTCACCTGCAAGCTTAGCCCATGTCCATGCTGCCCTGGGTAGGGGCAGCAATGGAGAAAGTGGGGTACCCCCATCCTAGATAAAACTCAGGAGAGCTCGATCCAATCGCCCAAAATGGCACGTGAGATGGCACCCCATCCACATGCCCGACATCACGCATGGGACGTCACACGTGTTTCAGTGTCAAGTGCACTGTGGTCGTGATCTTCCTGACCCACTCCATTCCCCCCCGGTGCACTCTTTTCCAACACTTAGCCCAGTGCTCTGCACATAGTGAGTGCTTGATAAATGTTATTATTACCACCAATCAGACCAGGCTGGAGTCCCGGCCTTATCAGGAAATCTAGTAGACTTCCGGCTAGCCACAAAATTTAATTAAATTATATCCCAATCGACGCATGAGTTCTTTCTCCTCTGTTGCTAGTTCTCTGGCCTCTTTACTCTTTCACCTGAACTATCTTTCATCCCTTTCAGAGCCGTTCCATCTTATGGGGCCATGTTACCTTCGTGACGATGAAGCTGAGGGTGACGATGAAGGAGAAGAAGTCTCACCATTAAGAATTTTAGACAAGACTCAGTTCTGAGACTTCAAGCCCAAGAATCTGCACCGAGGAATTGATTATAGTACCAGCGTCTTGGGCAGTCTTATCCCTGCCAGTCAGGTTCCCGCTCGGGCACGGAGAACATTCATTCATTCATTATGGAGCACTTAGGGTGTGCAAAGCACTGTACTAAGCACTTGGGAGAGCGAATCAGCGGGCAGGGGTCCCCATGTGAATTCAAGAAATAAATGCTGCCCTCGATATCGCTTCTCCCTCAATTCCCTCAGTCCTTCTATCCCGATCCGATTCTAATCCCGGTGGTTCTTAAATTTTCTTCTACTTCCGAAGAGATTTCCATCTGTGGGATTCAACCCTTCCTATACGGTGCATGTTTCATGTTATCCGCAGCTTCCTCGGGTCAGGCGAAGGTCAAGCCCCGAGCTCTGCTTCCTCCTGTGATAGAACCATCACCACGGTTGTTTTTCTCGTGATAGGTCTAGAGAGCGTCCATCACGTGCTTGACCCAGCTCCTTCCAGAAGAATGAAAAGAATGTCACCTCTTTAAAGCCCCGAGCGTCGGTTTGTCTCAAATGTCAAGTCCCAGCACCAGAGAGTGGTCCAGGAACCGACTCACTGGAATGGAAACGACGACTGTTTGTTCAGGCACAGAGTGTCCTAGCGGTGACTGCCTGCTTCCTAGCCAGTTCGCTCTGTTCCTATTTACACTTACTGTGGCCCACTGGGCACCGACGAATTTCACATACTAACCAGCTGCAGCAGGCTGTGCCCAGAGACAAACACAACAGAGTGCCAAGAAAGACGGTCTTTAGGATTCCCCTCCCTCGGATCATCTGCTCCCGCAAAGGATGTACCTCCTCTTACCTTTGATTTATTTTAATGTTCATTCATTCATTCAAGAGTATTTATTGAGCGCTTACTATGTGCAGAGCACTGGACTAAGCGCTTGGAATGAACGAGTCGGCAACAGATAGAGACGGTCCCTGCCCTTTGACGGGCTTCCGGTCTAATCGGGGGAGACGGACAGACGAGAACGATGGCAATCAATAGAGTCGAGGGGAAGAACATCTCGTAAAAACAATGGCAACTAAATAGAATCAGGGTGATGTACATCTCATTGAACAAAATAGGGTAATGAAAATATATACAGTTCTTTCTCTCCCACTAAATCGTAAACTCCCGGAGGGCAGGAATCGGGCCTACCAGCTGTATTGTACTCTCCCGAGTGCTCGGTAATAATAATAATGTTGGTATTTGTTTAGCGCTTACTACGTGCAGAGCACCGTTCTATGCGCTGGGGTAGATACAGGGGAATGAGGTTGTCCCACGTGAGGCTCACAGTCTTCATCCCCATTTTACAGATGAGGGAACTGAGGCACAGAGAAGTGAAGCGACTTGCCCACAGTCACACAGTGCTGTGCTCACAATAAGCGCTCAATAAATAGCTTCCCGATATACACATTGTAAAAGGGGAAGTAGCGTGGCTGAGTGGGAAGAGCACAGGCTTGGGAGTCAGAGAACGTGGGTTCTAATCCCGGCTCCACCACTCGTCTGCTGTGTGACTTTGGGCAACAAATCAATACCAACATTATTATTATTATCCTTATTATCCCTTCTCTGTGCCTCGGTTATCTCATCTGTAAAATAGGGATGAAGATTGTGAGCCCCAGGTGGGACAACCTGATTACTCTGTACCTACCCCAGCTCTTAGAACGGTACTTGGCACATAGCAAGAGCTTATCGAATACCCTCATTATTATAATAAACGCTACAGATTGATTGCGTAGACCTGTTCCCCTCTTGTCCTCATCTCCCAGAGGCTCATGTTCAACAATACTATTGTTTCCTCTAGGTTCTCCTCTTGGAATGGGTTCCCTTGCTGCCTCTATCCCAGGACATTCTCATGGGTATCTAGAATCCCAGTATGGCTCCAGGTTGTCAGATTTTTTTTTTTTACTGGCATTTATTAAGTGCCTACTATGTGCCAGGAACTTTACTAAGTGTTAGGGTAGAAAATAGACAATCAGGTTGAAAACAGTCTGGGTCCCACATGGGATTCACAGACTCAATCATGGTCTAGTGGCAAGAGCACGGATCTGGGAGTCGGAGGACGTGCGTTCTAATCCCAGCTCTGCTACATGTCTGCTGGGTGGTCTTGGGTAAGTCACTTCACTTCTCTGTGCCTTAGTTTCTTCATCTCCAAAACGGGGATTAAGACTGTGAGCTCCGTGTGGGACAGGGACTGAGTCCAACCTGATTATCTTGTATCTACCCCAGCGCTTAGAGCAGTGCTCGGCGTATATTAAGAGCTCAAAAAATAACACAACTATCATTATTAATACCCATATTGCGGATGAGATAAAAGTTCCGTGACAGGCAACCAGTGGCAGAGCCGGAATTAGAACCCACATCCTCTGACTCCCAGCCCTGCGGGCTTTCCATTAGGCCATCCTGCTTCTCAGATTATCTGAGAAAGGGCTAAAACAAGTCTGATTATCTCTGAAGTGGTGGGAGCCAGTGAGCAATGCTAGGGGTTTTTTAGAGGAGGCACAGACGGTCTGTACTTCCTACCCCTGACAGAGTCCTGTCTCGTCTTGTCTCATACCATCAAGTCGTCTCTGACTCATAGCGACGCCGTGGACATCTCTCTCCCAGAACGCCCCACCTCCATCTGCGATCATTCTGGTAGTGTATCCATAGAGTTTTCTTGGTAAAAAAAAAACATGAAGGTGACTCCTTCCACACATTAAACTTGAGTCTCAGCCCTCGACTTTCTCCCAGGCCGCTGCTGCCCAGCACAGGTGAGTTTTGACTCGCAGCAGACGGCCTTCCACTCGCTAGCCACTGGCCAAGCTAGGAATGGAATGGACAGGCCTCTGCTTGACTCTCCCTCCCGTAGCCGAGACTGGGAGTACTGGAAACTCTCCAGGTAAATCCCTGAAAGGGGGAAAGAGTCCTGTATAACCAAAGAATCAGAGACTGGGTAAGCCTCCTGCTAAAATTGATTCTGTAATCACCTTTTAGTCTGTCAGCAAAGAGCTGCCCCAGGTAAGAAGCAGCATGGTCTAGTGGACGGGCCTGGGAGTCAGAAAGACTTAGGTTCATTCAATTCATTCATTCAATAGTATTTATTGAGCGCTTACTATGTGCAGAGCATAGGAATGGACAAATCGGTAACATTTAGAGACAGTCCCTGCCCTCTGACGGGCTTACGGTCTAATCGGGGGAGACGGACAGACAAGAACAATAGCAATAAATAGAATCGAGGGGTTGAACAACTCATTAAAACAATAGCAAATAAATGGAATCGAGGCGATGTACATTTCTTAACAAAATAAATAGGGTAATGAAGATATATACAGTTGAGCGGATGAGTACGGTGCCGAGGGGATGGGAAGGGAGGGGGGAGGAGCACTAATCCCGCCTCTGCCACTTATGTGTTGGGCAAGTCACTTAACTTCTCTGTGCCTCAGTTACCTCATCTATTAAGTGGGGATTAAGACTGTGAGCCCCACTTGGGACAGGGACTGTGTCCGGGCTGATTATCTTGTGTCTACTCCAGTGCTTGGTACAGTGCCTGGCTCATAGTAAGCACTTAAGTTCCACCAAAAAAAAAAAAAAGATTATCTAGGAAACAAACCTCATCCATGTGCCTACGAGACAATTCTATGATTCTCATCTCTGGTGAGAGGGACTGCAAAAGTGTTCCTACCATTCCTGGTTTTATTAGAGGGTTTTTCCTGTTAGATGCAGCCGGGACTTCCCTCTGAATTTTGGTTAGTGGCAGCGTGCATCGCCGCCACTTGACAATTGCAACTTTAAACCCATGAAGAACCTGCCAAAGGCATCCAACTCCGACAGGGCTCTCTCTGCACCTCTTTCCGCAAGGCCACGGGCCGTAGGAGGAAATATGGGTCTCTGCCAACGGAGATACACTGGGCATCTGTAGACTTCAACATCTCACAACTTCACTTAGCCAGGTATTCGCTTTCCCCGATCCAAGCGTATAGAACAGCCTCCCTCTTAGTCTTTCCCAAGGCATCTCCCTTTTTTCTTCTCCAAACTCTTTTCCCCACAAACCTCATGAACATTTTCCCTCTTTGAAATTATTTTTAACATCTGTCCCCCCGCTCTAGACTGAGGGCAGGGGTCATATATACCTACTCTAATGCATTTTGTTCTCCCAAGCACTTAGTACAGTGCTTTGCATACAGTAAGCGCTCAATAAATAGCATCGTTCGACCGATCCTACCACCCCACCCAGTAAGCTGGTATAAAACTACCAAAGAGGGCAGTGTGCTATTTGGATCAGAAGGAGATTTGATGAGGAATACATTCCTTATGTGGGCTCTAGGAACTAACGAAGCAGCGTGGCTCAGTGGAAAGGGCCCAGGCCTGGGAACCAGAGGTCATGGGTTCGAATCCCGGCTCTGCCACTCGTCCGCTGTGTGACCGTGGGCAAGCCACTTCACTTCTCTGTGCCTCAGTTCCCTCATCTGTAAAATGGGGTTTAACTGTGAGCCTCAAGTGGGACAACCTGATTACCCTGTATCTACTCCAGCGCTTAGAACAGTGCTCTGCACATAGTAAGCGCATAACAAATACCAACATTATTAGAACATTCAGGCTATGTTTCCCCACTCCTTAAGATCCTCAGCTGGTTGCCCATCCACCTCCATATCATACAGAAACTCCTCACTATTGAACTGAAAAGTACTCAATCACTACAACCCAGCCATCACTCTTGGCTCCTCTAATGTTAACCTTCTCACTTTATCTCAAACTCGTCTTTCTCTCCGCCAACCTCTCACCTACGTTTTGCCTCTGTACTGAAATATCCTCCCTCCTCCTAACTGACAGACAATTACTCTCCCCCATTTCAAACTCTTATTGAAAGCACCTCACCTCCAAGAGGCCTTCCTGGACTAAGCCCCCCCTTTCCTCTTCTCCCACTCCCTTCTTCGTTGACTTGCTCCCTTTATTCATCCCCCCTCCCAGCCCCACAGCACTTATGTACGTATCTATAATTCATTTATTTACGTTAATGTCTGTCCCCTCGCCACCTCTTGACCATGAGCTCCTCGTGGGCGGGGAATGTGTTCATTCACTCTTCTGTTGCACTATTCCCAAACACTTAGCACAGTGCTGTGCACACAGTAAGCGCTCAGTAAATACGACCGACTGACTAGGTACAACAGATGAGACATTAGGTGCAAAAATGAGTTAAGGCTAGATTCTTCCAGAAGAGAATAAGACCTCAGTATATTCTACTGTGGGCATCCAATCGATCAGCGGTATTTACTGAGTGCTTACCACGTGCGGAGCACTGTTCCAAGCCCTTTGGAGAGTACAATACAACAGAGTTGGTTGACACGATCCCTTCCCACGAGGAGCCTTCGGTTTAGAGATATTAAATAGCGACGACTCGTCACCCACTCTCCCTTCCTTAGAAAAAGGACTGACTCTGGACCGGAAACACTGTTAACTCCTCTTGAATTCCCACGTCCAAAAAGTTAGGGAGGCATGTCAGTAACCGAAGGGCAAAAAAAGCGGAGGAGAGCCGACAAGAGATTTTCAGAATGCCTGTTCTTTGGTGCCACCTGGGGAGAAATCCCAAACATGACCTTCATTCGTCAAGGTGGCCAGATTCAATTAAACCTCAGCACCACACCCCCCCCCCCCCCCCCCCAATTCCTGCCAGCGGGTAGATTTCTCTCCTAAACTTCTTGGTTCTGGGGGGGGAAACCAATCGATACAGCACTAGAAATGGGTCACAGTTTACTAAGAAAGCTAATGTCCCTTCTCTGACACTCAGTAACGCAGCGGGAGACTGCCCCGAAGTTCCCTTCCATGGTTTCTCCACATGCCCTCTAGATTGCCGTCTCTGGCTTTTCCTATCCCTCTCAAATCCTATGTCCTCGCCCAGGGAGTCCCAGGAATCTGGAAATGGCTGCCCACCGGAACCAGTAATATGGGATAAGGCCAGAGAGCCCTAAAACTCCAACAGGCCCGGAGAAATGTGAAAAACAGCCCCATTTTCTCATCAGGAAAATCCCAACTTCGTTGTTAATAGTTCCTCTATGGCAACGCATTAAAATTCATTCTTACATCCGTGTTAATGCTTCACAGTCATTTCCAAAAAGCACTCTTCACTATTAATAGCAGATGTTCCTTAGGACTCCAGCAAGCTTATGGATCCTGTCATTTGTTTGGGTTTTCAAGAAGACTGCTTTTACTGGAGTCTTCGTTTTACAAATAATGCCCAGTCTGTGCAGTAGAGTAGGTGCTGAATTACTGAATTAACATGACAATAATCTGTTTCCCTCTCTCCACCTCCCTCCCAAGGTCTTTCCTCTTTCATTACTGACGTAGGTGTTCTTTAAGGTGGAAATTGCTGGGTCGATGCAAACCCACCTATCCCTCCATTGCAGGGAAGCCAGGTGGCTTTGGTTTCTTACAGAATAAGCGTGATCGTACCAAGAATGTCGTTCTTGTCCCAGGCCTACACCGTGGGTGGTGGGGTGGGAACCTTTGGGAGTTGAGTCATTCATAATATTAATAATAATTATTGTGGCATTTGTTAAGTGCTTATTATGTGCCAGGTGCTGTACTAAGTGCTGGGGGGGGGGGGGAATACAACCAGATTGGGTTGGACACAGTCCCTGTCCTATGTGGGGCTCCCAGTCTCAATCCCCATTTGACACAAGAGGCAACTGAGGCCCAGAGAAGTGATCACTCAAGGTCACCCAGCAGACAAGTAGCAGAACAACAGGGATTAGAACCCACGACCTTCTGACTCCCAGGCCCGTGCTCCATCCGCTATGCCATGCTGCTTTTCATTCATTCATTCATTCGTATGTATTGAGCACTTACTGTGTGCAAAGCACCGTACTAAGCGCTTGGGAGAGTACATTATTCAGTGACAGAGCCCATAAAATAGAGAAGCAGCATGGCGTAGTGGATCGAGCCTGGAAACACTCCAGATCCTGGAAGTCGGAACGTCGTGGGTTATAATCCCGGATCTGCCACGCGTCTGCTGCGTGATCTCGGACAAATCATTCCACCTCCCTGGGCCTCAGTCACCTCATCCGCCAAATGGGGGTTGAGACTTTGAGCTAAACATGGGTCGGGGACTGCGTCCAACTCGACTTGCTTGTATTCACCCCAGCATTGAACACAGTGCCTGTCACATAGTAAGCGCTTAACAAATACCATCATCATAACCTGGCACTGCAGGGAAATGATGTAGGGGTGGGAAGGAGCGAGCAGGCTAGATGTTGCCCTTCTCCATCTCAGCCGAGCAAAGCAACTGATATCTTCTGCCTTCCTCTCCCCGCCAAGGGCCCCTGCTTCCGGCGTGTTCTTCATTCATTCATTCAATAGTATTTATTGAGCGCTTGCTACGTGCAGAGCACTGTACTAGGCGCTTGGGATGAACAAGTCGGCAACAGATAGAGACGGTCCCTGCCGTTTGACGGGCTTACGGTCTAACCAGGTCACGGGGATGGAAGCTCTTGGCATCCTCCCCACCAGACACTGCCTCCCTGGGATCCTACCCCAGCTCTCCTCATTGCCACCGAGGAGACTCCACCCCATCCTCCCTCCCTCCAACCCAGCGGAAAAGAGACCGGCAGCATGACTTAGTGGCAAGAGCCCAGGTTTGGGAGTCAGAGGACATGGGTTCTAATCCCGGCTCCGCCACTTGCCTGCAGTGTGACCTCGGGCAAGCCACTTCACTTCTCTGTGCCTCGGTTACCTCATCTGTAAAATGGGGATTAAAACTGTGAGCCCCATGTGGGGCAACCTGATTACCCTGCGTCTTTCCCGGTGCTCAGAACGGTGCTTGGCACATAGTAAGCACTTAAAAAATACCATAAAAAACAAAACCAACCCCCCCGCCCCCCCAGCACCCATAGTATCAAACCTCCACAAAACCTTGGGGAAACTGGCGGCTAGTGGAGCGGTTGCTTTGGCTCTGGGCGTACCCTGGTCTCAAGCAGCATCGACTAGTGGTTAGATCACGGGTTTGGGAGTCAAAAGGTTCTGGATTCTAACCCCAGCTCCGCCACTCGTCTGCTGTGAGACCTTGGGCGAGTCACTTCACTTCTCTGTGACTCAAGTTACAAGTTGAGACCGTGAGCCCCAAGTGGGGCTGATTGACTCGTGTCTACCCCAGGGCTTAGAAAAGTTCCTGGCACATAGTAAGCACTCACTACCATAAACAAAACAAAACAGAGGAGGCTGAAATTCTTCTCCTCTAGCCACAGTATCGTGTTGATTTTTGTCTTTTATTTTATGTGCGTGTCCTTGTGTTTTTATGCTGTTTTATTGTTTTATCACTATTGATGTGCCTGTCTCCAGCCCCCCGTCCTACACATATGTTCTTAGATTATAATAATGATGATAGTATTCGTTAAGCACTTACTAAGTGCTGTTCTAAGCACTGGAGTGGATACAATCCCTGTCCCATGTGGGGCTAACAGTCTCGAACCCCATTTTACAGATGAAGTAACCGAGGCACCAAGAAGTGAAGTGACTTGCCCAAGATCACACAGCAGACAAAACTTCACAGCAGAGAACTTCACTTCTCTGTGCCTCAGTTTCCTCATCTGTAAAATAGGGATTAAGACTGTGAGCCCCATGTCGGACAGGGACGGTGTCCAACCTGATGATCTCGTATCGACCCCAGCATTTAATACAGTGCCTGGCACGTAGTAAGCGCTTAATACCATTAAAAAGTGTCAATAGTACAAAGCCCCTAGATAATTTTTCAAGTCGAAAGACCTCTTTTATTCCGCTGAACAAGTCACTTTTTAACTTCTGACTCCCGGGCCCGTGCTCTATCCACTGCACCACGCTGCTTCTTATTGAGCCCCCGAGGGATGGGAGCCACGGCTAATTCCCACTTGCGATTTCGTTCCCAGAATTTAATATAGCGTTTACTAAGTGCTATTTGTGCTATTGTTCCCTTCAGCCCTGATAATAATAATAATGTCGGTATTTGTTAAGCGCTTACTTTGTGCCGAGCACCGTTCTAAGCGCTGGGGTAGACATAGGGGAATCGGCTTGTCCCCCGTGGGGCTCACAGTCCTAATCCCCATTTTACAGATGAGGGAACTGAGGCACCGAGAAGTGAAGTGACTTGCCCACAGTCCCACAGCTGACAAGTGGCAGATCCGGGAGTCAAACCCGTGACCTCTGACTCGGCAGCCCAGGCTCTTTCCACTGAGCCATGCTGCTTCTCCATAAACTAAACTCCTAAAACTCCTCCCAGCACAGTGGTGGCCAGGAAAAGCAGTGAGGAGGCAGGGAAGGTAAGTAGATGGGAAGGTAAGTAGGTAGGATAGATGTAGGGAAAAAGATGAGGATGAGGTAATACGGGAGAAGAGGCAGAAAGACAAGTGGAAACATTCTGTTTCAGGTACAGAAACACTCAATCGTGATCCTGCTGGGGACAAAGTGTCTTTGCCCAGGGAAACCGTCACTTATGTTCCTGAAGAGTCCAAGAATACAGCTAATTGGAACTAAGACCTCTTCTTCACATTTCGGGACCTTCGTACTGATTAATGATGGTATTTTTAAGTGCTTAACTCTGTGCCAAAGCTCTGTAGAATGTAAAATAATCAGATCAGACACATTTCCTGTCTGGAGCTCACAGCTTAAGCAGGGAGAGCAAGTAATAGTGGTAATTTTTTTAAAAATTGTGGGTATTAAGCACTTACTTTGGTATTATATTATTATATTATTATTATATTATATTAATTATTATATTATATTATATTAATTATTATTAATAATTATATTGTTATAATTATCGTCGCATCTGTTAAGTGCTCACTATGTGTCAAGCACTGTTCCAAGCGCTAGGGTAGAGACTGTGATGGTATTTTTAAGTGCTTACTCTGTGCGAAAGCTCTATAGAATGTAAAATAATCAGATCAGACACATTTCCTGTCTGGAGCTCACAGCTTAAGCGGGGAGAGCAAGTAATAGTGGTAATTTTTAAAAAAATTGTGGGTATTAAGCACTTACTGTGGTATTATTATAATTATCGTCGCATCTGTTAAGTGCTTACTATGTGTCAAGCACTGTTCCAAGCGCTAGGGTAGAGACTGTGAGCCTCACGTGGGACAACCTGATCATCCTGTATCTACCCCAGCGCTTAGAACGGTGCTCTGCACATAGTAAGCGCTTAATAAATACCAAAATTATTATTATTATTATTTAACAATTACCATTATTGTTGAAGTGAATCAGGTTGGACACCATCCTTGTCCCACTTGGGGCTCACAGCCTAAATAGGAGGGAGGACAGGTACTTAATCCCTACTTTAAGCTGAGAAAACTGAGGAACAGAGATGTGCAGTGAGTTACCCAAAGTCCAGTGGCAAGCAGTTGGCAGAACCGGGATTAGAACCCAGGTCCTCTGACTCCCAGGCCCATGCTCTCAAAATACATTTGATATTGGACCCATCCCTTACCTCACAGCATGTATGTACATATTTTTAAATTATTTATTATAATTAATCTCCCTAGGCAAAGGCAATCGGTCCCCAGGATCACGACTATTTCTGTATCTGAGGCAGAATGTTTCCTCTTGTTTTTCTGCCTCTTTTAATAATAATAATAATAATGTTGGTGTTTGTTAAGCGCTTACCACGTGCCGAGCACTGTTCTAAACGCTGGGGTAGTTACAGGGTAATGAGGTTGTCCCACTTGGAGCTCACGGTCTTAATCCCCATTTTCCAGATGAGGTAACTGAGGCACAGAGAAGTCAAGTGCCTTGCCCCCAGTCACACAGCTGACAAGTGGCAGAGCCGGGATTCGAACCCATGACCTCTGACTGCCAAGCCCGGGATCTTTCCACTGAGCCACACTGCTCTTGGACTACCTCAACCTCATCCTTTTCCCTACCCCCAGCGAGCTTATAGTCTAGAGGGGAGACAGACGTTAATATAAATAACATATAATAAATAATTGGCAATAATCACGCTGTATCGTACTCTCTCCCCTGCCCCTCTCAGGGTCGCACCTGGAGAGTTGCCAATTCCCCTACCGGGGTCGACTGTGGGAGGGAGGGTGAAGCGGAGGCATTTTCATTCCTAGCCGGGGCAGTGGCTCGCGAGCGGAAGGCGATCTGCTACAAGTCAAAACTCACCCGTGTTGGGCAGCAGCGGCACGGGCGAGAGTCGAGGGAGGAGGACTCGAGTTTTCGGCAGGGAAGGAGGCACCGGTAAACCAGTTCTGTATTTTTACCAAGAAAACTCTACGGATCCACTACCAGAAGGATTGCAGATGGAGGTGGGGCTTTCTGGGAGAGACGTGTCCATGGCGTCGCTACGGGTCGGAGACGACTCGCCGGCTTAAGACGAGACACTGTACTCTCCCAAGCGCTTGGAACAGTGCTCAATAAATGCTACTGATTGCTCGATTGATCGATCCCTCGTAGAGCTCTATCCCCAAAAGCCAGATAAAATCCTCTGTGCTACGAAATTCTTTCATACATAATCTTTATCTCTCCTGCTCAAATTTAAGCTCGTTTCCTCTTGCTCTGCCCTCAGTGGGAATGAAGAACCGCTGGATACCATGTTCCCAAGAGAGTTGTCCCTCGTTTCCAAGGCAACACTACGGACGACGAGCCTATATCAACGAGTGTGAGCATCAGGGAGAGTTTTCTGCACACGTTGTCCTTGAAAATACAAGCAGCACCTTTTTAGCCTCTTGCTATGTTCTCTGCAGAGATTAAAATGCTGCTCTCCCCATTCGCAGATGGGAAGGTTGAGGCAGAAAGGCCATGGAACCTAGCCAGGCAAGTCACTGACAAAATCAGGATCACGTCTCTTCGAACAAATTCAGCAAAATAAAGAATATCCATCAAGGACAGCTCAATCAGTCATCAATCGCTGGTTTTTATTGAGCACTTACTGCACGCAGAGCACTGAACCGAGCACTCGGCGCGTCAGATTTGAAATTTTAACTTTTAAACGTTACCGTAGCTTTCTGCTTTAAAAGAGAAGCCTAGTGGAAAGAGCACAGGCCTGAGAGGCACTGCCACTAGTCTGCTCTTTGGCCCTGGGCAAGTGACTTCACTTCTCTGTGCCTCAGTTTCCTCATCTGTAAAATAGGGATTAAGACGGGGAGCCCCATATCGTGGCTCAGTGGAAACAGCACGGGCTTTGGAGTCGGAGGTCTTGGGTTCGACTCCCGGCTCGGCCACCTGTCAGCCGTGTGACTGTGGGCAAGTCACTTCACTTCCCTGTGCCTCAGTTACCTCCTCTGTAAAATGGGGATTAAGACCGTGAGCCCCACGGGGGACAACCTGATTCCCCTGTGTCTACCCCAGCGCTTAGAACGGTGTTCTGCACCTAGTAAGCGCTTAACAAATACCAACATCATTATTATTATTATTATTTTTATCTCGTAGCCACCCCAGCATTTAATACAGTGCCTGGCACATAGTAAGCGCTTAACAAATACCATTAAAAAGTGTCAATAGGACAAAGCCCCTAGATCATTTTTCAAGTCTAGAGACCTCTTCATTCCGCTGAACAAGTCACTTCTTAAAAGGCTGCCTAGATTTCTCTTTTCACCAGCTCTCCCAAAATCTTCTCCTCCCTGGCCAAAAAAACAATAAAGGAAAGTTTTAGCCCCAAGAGATCCCCAAGAGGTGAAGTGACAAGCCAAGTGAAAGCAGAAGTTTCTAATGGAAAAGGCAATAAAATCCTGGGAAATCACTTTGGGAGCCTGGAGGACAGAAGGTGCTCTGGCAATAGGGCTATGATTCATCATCCTTACAGTTAATCCTTAGGTTACACAAATCTACAAAATTTCAAGGAGCACTAGATTTCAGTCTTTTCCTTGCTTTGAGTACTTTAATACGCCTTATTCCTCTTCCACTCCTCCAGTAGGGTCACTGATTAGGATTCACAAGTCCCACTTAAGATGGTCGCGATAGGAAGAGTCTCACTTGGGAAGCAGCGTGGCCTAGAAGAGAAAGAGCGGGCCTAGGAATCAGAGGACCCAGGTTCGAATCCCTGCTCTACCACTTGTCGGCTGGATGACCTCGGGCGTGTCACTCAGCTTCTGCGTGCCTCAATTCCCTCATCTGCAAAACGGGAATCTGTTCTCTCTCCTACCTGGGCTTTGAGCCCCAGATTGAGCCCAATTATCTTCTATCTACCCCAGTGCTCGGTACGGTGCTTGGCACAGCGTAAGCGCTTAAACAACACCATTATTATTATACAGCCTCCTCTAGATGGTATGGTCTTTGTGGGCAGTGGCACGAGCACGGGCTTGGGAGTCAGAGGTCGTGGGTTCTAATTCCTGGCTCCGTCACTTGTCTGCTGTGTGACCTCGGGCAAGTCACTTCACTTCTCTGTGCCTCAGTGACCTCATCTGTAAAATGGGGATCGAGACTGTGAGCCCCACGTGGGACACCCTCATTACCCTGTATCTACCTCAGCGCTTAGAACAGTGCTTGGCACATAGTAAGCGCTTAACAAATACCATCATTATCATTATCATTCTCTGTGCCTCGGTCACCTCATCTGTAAAATGGGGATCGACACTGTGAGCCCCATGTGGGACAACCTGATGACCTTGTATCTTCCCCAGCGCTTACAACAGTGCTTGGCACACAGTAAGCGCTTAACAAATACCAAAATTATTATCATTATTATTATTATGTCTACTTACTCAGTTGGACACTTCCAAGCCCTTAGGACCGTGCTCTGCACAATAAGCGCTCAGTAGATATCACTGATTGATATATGATCAGAGAAACTGGTGACTCGATAATGGAGAGTAATTGTCTTTACTTTTCACAGCTGGATAACGCAGTGGACAAGGTATTTCCGGTTCCTTGGATACCTGACTTTCAGAGCCTGTTGAGCCGGATCTCTCTGCGAGGGAAATAATCCCAGTGTGAAGGCAGCATGGACACTCTGTCAGAGCTTACATTTACCGTAGTGCTTGGCAAAAAAGTAATTGATGACTATGGTATTTGTTAAGCGCCCATTATGCCCCAAGCACTGAACTAAATGCCGGAGGAGGCACCGTATAAGCAGATAATAATAATAATAATGGCATCTGTTAAGCATTTACTACGCGCTGTTCTAAGCGCTGGGGTAGGTAGAAGGTAATCAGGGTGTCCCACGTGGGGCTCAGGGGCTTCATCCCCATTTTACAGATGAGGGAACTGAGGCCCGGAGAAGTTACGCGACTTGCCCAAAGTCACTCGGCTGACGAGCGGCAGAATCAGGATTAGAATCCATGACCTCTGACTCCCAAGCCCGTGCTCTTTCCTCTAAGCCACGCTGACCCAGTTCCTGTCCACAAGGGGCTCACAGTCTCAGGGGGAGGAAGACAGGTGTTTAGTCACCGTGTTATATATGAGGAAACCGAGGCACAGAGAAAGCAAGTGCTTCCCCCAGGTCACGCAGCAGGGAAGCGACGGAGACGGGACTAGAACGCGGGCCCCAGGTCTGAATGCTTTCCCCTAAGCCCCGCTGCTTCCGGAACAGAGTAAAAGCTTAATAAATACCATCGTCTTCGTTACTATTATCAAGTATCTTGGAAATGAGTCTGAATTCATTAGCACATCGTTTCTCTTCGGTATTTCCCAAGGAATTGATACTTACACCACAGGACGTATTTCACCCAAAACCTCCCTCTCCTTGCCCTCTACAGACAGTCTGTTCACCGACCCCTGGCCTGAAGTTTTGTTCAAACTGCTTCCAGCTCTATTGAGAATCACAGATTTAGAAGTCTTCTCCTCAAAGTTGTGAGCTGATCGGCATCAGACGTTTTTCACTCACACTCCTGACGAGCTCGGCTTGCCTAATAATCACGTTGGCACTTGTTAAGCGCTTGCTATGCGCAGAGCACTGTTCTAAGCGCCGGGGTAGATACGGGGTCATCAGGTTGTCCCCAGTGGGGCTCACAGTCTTCAGCCCCATTTTCCAGATGAGGTCACTGAGGCGCAGAGGAGTGAAGTGACCTGCTCACAGCTGACGAGGGGCGGAGCCGGGATTCGAACGCATGACCTGGGACTCCCAAGCCCGGGCTCTTTCCACGCCGCTTCGCTGAAGAAGACACCGGGTTCAAACAAGCGACTTCAGGAGCCGAAAGCAGGCTACGGGGCAGGGACGGGTGTGGCTTGAAGCACCGGGCTTGAGTAATCTCCATTTCCGTCCTCCCACTCTTGTCCAAACTCCTCAAATGCACTGCACTCGATCACCGCGCCCCCGTCTTCCTCGCTTCGCTACAGCCCGCGCACTTCGCTCCTCTAATGCCAATCCACTCCTTGTACCTCCATCTCATCTACCTCGTTGCCATCCTCTCGCCCACATCCTGCCTCTGGCCCGGAGTTTCTTCCCTCTTCACATCCAACGATTAGTCTCCCCACCTTCAAAGCACATAGTAAGCGCTTAACAAATACCGCCGTTCTCATCATCGTTGTTATTATTACATAATAATAAAATCCTATTTTCAAGTAGGAGATCCCTTCCCCTATATGTTTCCCTTTCTGTTGATCGAGTGGCAGAATATATAGTACGGTGCTCTGCACACAGTAAGCGCTCAATAAATACGATTGAATGAATGAAAAAATGAAGGCACATCTCCTTCCTTAAACCTTCATTTCCTCTTTTCCCACTCCCTTCTGCATCATCCGGATTTGTTCCTTTTATTCACTGTGAGCCCGTCAAAGGGCAGGGACCGTCTCTATCTGTTGCCCATTTGTCCATTCCAAGCGCTCAGTACAGTGCTCTGCACATAGTAGGCGCTCAATAAATACTATTGAATGAATGAATTCACTCCTCCCTCAATCCCACAGCATTTATGTACATATCCACTGCGGGCAGGAAATGTGTCTCACAACTTTACCGACTCTGTTGTATTATACTTTCTCAAGCGCTTACTACAGTGCTCTGCACACAAGCCCTCAGTAAATACAACCGATCGCACACGCCTTGCAAGCTCCACTCCCCTCTACAATCCACTTCCTTCCTGATCCTCTATGATCCGACGTCTACCCTCTTCGCTTCCCTGAGACCACCCTCTCCAAGCTCCCCAGCATGGCTCGGTGGAAAGAGCTCGGGCTTTGGAGTCCGAGGTCATGGGTTCGAATCCCCGCTCCGCCACTTGTCAGCTGTGTGACCGTGGGCAAGTCACTTCACTTCTCTGGGCCTCGGTTCCCTCATCTGTAAAATGGGGATGAAGACCATGAGCCTCACGTGGGACAACTCGATTACCCTGGATCTGCCCCAGCTCTTAGAACGGTGCTCTGCACATAGTCAGCGCTTAACAAATACCAACATTATTACCAATGACCTCCTCCTTGCCACACTGACACTCAATCGTATTTATTGCGCTTCCTGTGTGCAGTGCGCTGTACTGAGCGCTTGGCAAGTACGATTCAGCAATGAAGAGCAACCCTGCCCTAATCCTTCCCTATCACTTGACTGCCTCTAACGTTCTCTTTTCCCAGAAGCAACACGGCGTAGTGGATAGAGCGCGGACCTAGGAGTCGGAAGTTCTTACTGCCTGCTGTGTGACCTTGGGCAAGTCACTTCAGTTCTCTGGGCCTCTGTTACCTTATCTCTAAAACGGGGACCGTGTGCGCCTCGTGGGACAGGGACTGATTTGCTTGTGTCCGCTCTGGCACTTAGTACGGTGCCTGGAGCCTAGTAAGCGATTAACAAACCCCATAGCTATTATTCTCCTGGGAACGTTATTTTATTTAGATTTTACTGACAAAGTTCTCTCCAGGTTCTCCCCTTACCTATCAGTCTGCTCAGTCCCAGCGCTTAGAACAGTGCTCTGCACAGAGTAAGCGCTTAACAAATACCTCCATTATTATTATTACATAATAATAAAATCCTATTTTCAATTAGAAGATTCTTTCCCCTGTATGTTTCCCTTTCTGCTGATCCAGTGGCAGAATATATAGTACAGTGTTCTGCGCACAGTAAGCGCTCAATAAATATGATTGAGTGAATGAAAAAATATAATAAATTTGGTTAGAACAGTGCTCTGCACAGAGTAAGCGCTTAACAAATACCAACCTTATTATTATTATTATTATTTCTGCGGCTGGCTCTTCTTCTGCCTCTCACCCACAGACCGTGGGGGCCTCTCAAGGCTTCCTTCTGGGGGTCCTCTTCTATTCTCCTTCTCCACTCCCTCCCTTAGACAACTCATTAATTCAATCAAATTTATTCAATCATATTTAGTGAGAGCTTACTGTGTGCAAAGCACTCATCTGCCCCAGTGGCTTCAACAAACTCCTCAATTCAGATGACTTCCAATTCTATCTCCCTAGTCACCCCCCCATCTCCAACTTCAGCATTTCTGCCTCATCTGAGTCCTTGCGAACTAACACCCTGTGGATCTGACATAGATACGTATAATAAGAAGAAGAACGGCATTTGTTAAGTGTTTACTATGTGCCCAGCACTGTGCTAAGCGCTGGGGTAATCGGGTTGTCCCACGTGGGGCTCACAGTCATAAACCCCATTCTACAGATGAGGTAACTGAGGCACAAAGAAGTTAAGTGACTTGCCCAAAGTCACACAGCTGATAAGTGGCGGAGCTGGGATTAGAATCCACGACCTCTGACTCCCGAGCCTGTGCTCTTTCCACTAGCTGCTTCAATCTTACCCACCTTAAATCTTACCCCCTTTATTACTTCATCATAATAATAATAATAATAACAATAATAATGGCATTTGTGAGGTGCTTAATGGATACAAGCAGATGGGGTTGGACACAGTCCCTGTCCCACATGGGACTCCCTGTCTCAATCCCCATTTTACAGATGAGGTAACAGGCACAGAGAAGTTAAGTGACTTGCCCAAAGTCACACAGCTGACAAGCGGTGGAGTGGGAATCAGAACCCATGACCTAGGACTCCCAAGTCCGGGCTCTTTCCACTGAGCCACGTTGCTTCCTAATGTATCTATCCCCTTTGTCTTTCTCCTCCTTCCATCTGAAAATCATTTTCAGACCTCTCTCCCCAACTAGAATGCAAACTCCTTAAGGATAGGGACCATGTTTATGAACTCTATTTTATTCCCCCAGTATAGCGTTCTGCACACGGCAGGTGCTCCATGAATATCATTCAATTGCGTTTACTGTCTACTCACTACTACTAAAAATAACAACGATGGTATTTGCTAAGCGCTTACTATGCGCCAAGCACTGGTCTGAGCACCGGGGGTGGGGATACAAGGTGGTCCTCACAATCTTAATCCCCATTTTACAGATGAGGAAACCGAGGCACAGAGAAGTTAAGTGATCTGTCCAAAGTCACGCAGCTGACAAGTGGCGAAGCCGGGATTAGAACCCATGACCTCTGACTCCCAGGTCCGTGCTCTTTCCATTGAGCCACACTGCTTCTCTGTAGGCAGAGCGCTGTCCTAAGCTCTTTGGGGAACACAATACGACGGAGGTGGAAGACACGTTCCCTGCCCACAAGGAGTTTACAGTCGAGAAGGGCAGACGGACATTAATGTAAATAAATTACGGATATGTATATAAGTGCTGTGGGGATGGTGTGAATAAAGGGTGCAAATCCAAGTACTACTGACTGATTGATAATCTCTGCGGTTCACCCAGAATCCTCTCTGGGAAGGCAGAAATCCCTTGTCCTGATAGAAGTGTCCCAAGCAAACATCCAAAAGTGGGAAAAGAGGTCCCAAGGACTTCACGCCAACAGAGAAGGGTGGACAGAGTCGATAATGATAATGTTGGTATTTGTTAAGCGCTTACTATGTGCAGTCTTAATCCCCATTTTACAGATGAGGGAACTGAGGCACTGAGAAGTTAAGCGACTTGCCCAAAGTCACACGGCTGACAAGTGGCCGAGCCGGGATTCGAACCCGTGACCTCTGACTCCAAAGCCCGTGCTCTTTCCACTGAGCCACGCTGAGACGATCCCCGCCCACAGCGGGCTTACGCTCTGGAAGGGGCGAGACAAACAAGTAAACGGGCATCAATAAAATCAACGTAAATAAAGAGAATTATAGCTATATACATACAAAAGCAAGTAAATAGGCATTAATGTACATAAATAGAATTATAGATATGTATAAATATACACGAGTGCTGATGGGGGGGGGGGGTAAAGCAAAGGGAGAGAGTCGGGGAGATGCGTGGGGGAGAGGGAGCTGAGGAAAAGGAGGGCTTAGTCTGGGAAGGGGTCGGGGAGAGGCAGGTGGGAAGCAGGAGGGAACTGACACTTTACTTGCCCTGGAAAGGAAATTGGAGAAGCCATGGGGCCTAGTGAATAAAGCACAGTCCTGGGAGTCAGAGGACCTGGGCTCATTCATACAATAGTATTTATTGAGCGCTTACTTTGTGCAAAGCACCGTACCAAGCACTTGGAAAGTACACTCTGTGGGTTCTAATCTCAGCTCCACCATTTGTCTGTTGAGCGACTCGGGGCAAGTCAGCGTGGCTCAGTGGAAAGAGCCCGGGCTTCGGAGTCAGAGGTCATGGGGTTCGACTCCCGGCTCTGCCGCTCGTCAGCTGTGTGACCGTGGGCAAGTCACTTCACCTCTCTGGGCCTCAGTGACCTCATCTGGAAAACGGGGGTTAACTGCGAGCCTCACGTGGGACGACCTGATTACTCTGCATCTCCCCCAGCGCTTAGAACAGTGCTCTGCACATGGTAAGCGCTTAACAAATACCAACATCATTGTTAACTTCATCATCATCATCATGCTTACTGTCTGTGCACCTCATCTATAAAATGGGGATTAAGACTGCGAAGCCCACGTGGGAAACGGACTCTGTGACCTGCTTACCTTGTATCTACTGGAGCGCTGAATACAGTGCCTAGCACGTAGTAAGCTCTTAAATATCATAAAAAAAATCTGAAGGGAGGCGGAAGATTCTAAATTGCCTTTGGACCTTGAGAAAAACAGGGTCACGGTCCGGGGTCACGTTCTAGACTTTAAGCTCACTGCGGGCAGGGGATGCGTCTGCTATATTGTACTGTCCCAAGTGCTTGGTACACAGAAAGTGCTCGCTAAGTACGATCGATCGATTGGATGGGGGGAAGAGGGCAAACAGAGAAAACGTCTCTCGGCATCTTTCAACCATTTCTGAGAAACAGGGGGCCGATATCATCATCTTCATCTTCCGGGCAGTGAATTGGAGGCTCAGAGAAGGAAGGGATCCCACTGGGTGTGATGCGCCTCACAGAAAGTCAACCGTGAGACTAAAAGAGGTCACAGCTGGCAGAAGTGGATTCTCTGCGACTGAAACGCAAGCTCCTTTTGGAACGGACAGCCCCTCTATTCCATAAAATGTTGAGAACTTTTGATTAATAACACTGAACTCACCAAATTCGACAGCTTGGGACACCGTATGAGGAAAACAAACTGATGGGTGGGGCCTTTTTCCTTGGGTTTTTTGCTTTAGGCCCACCGTTCCATCCAGAGTAACAAAACACAACACAGTTCCCCAAAGCCTCATAAACTAGAGAGAATCACTCAGCAGCTTCTTCTCCTCTGGTTTCACAGTTTCTCCCTTACCGGTATTAACCCCGAGAGCCCGTCTAGTCCGACTTGCCTATAACAGTCCCTTCTCGTTGCATTTCTGCTGGAGACGAAAACGTCATCCGTCTCCGTGGAGATGTAACTTGGTGCTAAGGGAGTCCTCCTCTCAGAGGCCGGATTTTGGATGCGTGAAACACAGCCAGGAAACGGGCAGTAGAGGCCAAGATCGAAGACCCGGCTTCCTCTGGCGAGATTGATTCCGCCACGGGTTTCGAGAAAAGAATCGGCGCTGCCGGATTTATTTCCGACTGAGAGGCGGACGGGTCAGGGGACTGTTATTAAGACCATGAACCCCATGGGGGACAGGGACTGTGTCCAAACCAATTTGCTTGTATACACCCCAACAATTAGTAAAGTGTCTGGCACACAGTGAGCACTTAACAAATGCCACGGTTATCATTATTATCATGACTGTTCAAGAAAAGCACTTCCCCTGGCACACTCACCCCATGGGCACAGAGGACAAATGTCACTTGGCTCAAAACAATCTCGGAGGTGGTCATAAAATTTCTAAGGCTGATGAAGAATGTGCCTCTATTTTTCTTTTTCCTACAGCAGTTAGGCCTGGGAGAAAAGAGAGTTTTCTAATAATGATAATAATAATGGCATCTCTCTCGAACTTACTAGGTATCAATCACCGTTCTAAGTGCTGGGGTAGATTCAGGTTCATCTGGTCGGACACAGTCCCTGTCCCACATGGGGCTCCCAATTTAAGTACGAGGGAGAGGAGGTGTTGAATCTCCATTTTACAGATGGGAAAAATGAGGCACAGTTTTCCGCCCACCTCCCCCGACCCCCCAGTTCTGAGCTGGAGGAAACAGCATAGCCTAGTGGATAGAGCGCGGGCCTGGGAGTCAAAAGGACCTGGGTTCTAGTCCTGGCTCCACCGCTCGTCTGCCGTGTGACCTGGGTCAAGTCCCGGCTCAGTGGAAAGAGCACAGGCTCGGGCGTCTGAGGTCATGGGTTCTAGTCCCGCCTCCGCCCCTTGTCAGCTGTGTGACTTTGGGCAGGTCACTTTACTTCTCTGTGCCTCAGCTACCTCATCTGTAAAATGGGGATTAAGGCTGTGAGCCCCTTGTGGGACATGGACTGTGTCCAACCCGATTACCTTGTCTCTACCCCATTGCTTAGAAGACTGCCTGGCACATAGCAAGCACTTCAATGCCATTCAAGGAAAAAAAAAGAAAGGGTGACTAACTCCTCTCACCTGACAGAACATCATAAAATGTCTAGGAGTGCAACGTGGCCAAGTGGCCTGGGAATCGGAGGATCCAGGTTCTAATCCCGGCTCCTCTTCTGTGTGACCTTGGGCAAGTCACTTCACTTCCCCGTGTTTATGTTTCCTCATGGGTAAAATAGGGACTCAATTCTATTCCCTCCTACTTAGACTGTGAGCTCCGTGCGGGATAGGGACTGTGTCCAACCTCATTATCTCTAGATTGTGAGCTCGCTGTGGGCAGGGAATGTCACTGTTTATTGTTGTATCGAACTTGCCCAAGCCCTTAGTACTGTGCTCTGTGCACAGAAAGTGCTCAATAAATACAACTGATCTACCCCAGCACTTAATACAGTGCTCGGCACCTAGCACGCATTCAATCGATCACCGGTAGTTAGTACTAGGCACTTGGAAAAGTACAATATAATGGACTCGGTCCACACGTCCCCTGCCCACAAGGAGCTAACAGTGTAGGGGAGACAGACATTAACGCCTTAACAAATGCCAAAATAAAACAATTGAACAAACTGCCGGAAAGCTACCGAAATTGGAGAGGATCCAGGTTGATCAACATCGAAATTTTCTCCCGCAATAGATTGACCCGAGATACAGCGGTAACTAACGAATCTACGGGTCGCAACAGGAAGTCCACTGCTCTCCTGGCACCTGAAAATGCAGTTTACTACACTGAGCACTGGGGAGAGTGAAATATAATATAGACAGGATTCATGCCATTACAGCTTACGTCTAGCAGGGGAGACTGAAAATGAACTTGTTTTTTCAAATGGTATTAATTAGGTGTTTACTATGTGCCAGGCACTGTAAAAAGCACTGGGGTAGATGCAAGCTAATCATTCATTCATTCGGTAGTATTTATCGAGGGCTTACTACGTGCAGAGCACTGTACTAACGCGTGGCTCAGTGGAAAGAGCACGGGCTTGGGAGTCGGAGGTCAGGGGTTCGAATCCCGGCTCTGCAACTTGTCAGCTGTGTGATTGTGGGCAAGTCACTTCACTTCTCTGTGCCTCAGTTACCTCATCTGTAAAATGGGGATTAAGAGCGTGAGGCTCATGTGGGACAACCTGATGACCCTGTATCTTCCCCAGAGCTTAGAACGGTGCTCTGCACATAGTAAGCGCTTAACAAATACCAACATTATTATTATTACTAACAGCTTGGAGTGTATAATTCGGCAATAGAGACAATCCCTGCCCAGTAACGGGTTCTAAAACAGTCCGTATCCCACATGGGGCTCACAGTCTTCATCTCTATTTTACAGATGAGGTAACTGAGGCCCAGAGACGTTAAGTGACTTGCTCGAGGTCACGCAGAGGACAGGTGTGTGGACAAATCAGGATTAGAACCCAGGTCCTTCGGACTCCCAGGCCCGTGCTTCCCCATCAATTGAAGAGGGTTGATTTATGGTACGTAATTCCTCCAGTGTTCCCAATCAGGACTCGGACGGGATGCCATCCTGATTTGAGAGAAGGCAGAATGAAGGCTCTGAATAATTGAGCCATTTGCTCACGCCTTGAATAGGCAACTGAGTACGGTTGAGGAGACCAGCCAGAATTAGAATAATACCAGTAACTATGCTACTTGAGAAGCAGCGTGGCTCAGTGGGGAGAGCACGGGCTTTGGAGTCCGAGGTCATGGGTTCGAATCCCGGCTCGGCCACTTGGCAGCTGTGTGACTTTGGGCAAATCACTTCACTTCTCGGTGCCTCTGTTACCTCAACTGTAAAATGGGGATTAAGACTGTGAGCCCCACGTGGGACAACCTGATTCCCCTGTGTCTACCCCAGCGCTTAGAACGGTGCTCGGCACATAGTAAGCGCTTAACAAATACCAACACTATTATTACTTGTTAAACACTTAATATGTCTCAAGCACACGCCTGTCTACTTGTTTTGTTTTGTTGTCTGTCACCCTCCTTCTAGACTGTGAGCCCGTCGTTGGGTAGGGATTGTCTCTATCTGTTGCCGAATTGCACTTTCCAAGTGCTTAGTACAGTGCTCTGCACACATTTAGCGCTCAATAAATACGATTGAATGAATACAAGATAATCCAGGTTGGAACGAGTCCCTGTCCCACGTGGGGCTCCCATTCTAAGGGAATTGAATCCCCATTTTCCAGATGAGGAAAGTGAGGCACAGACATGACTTGCCCATGGTCACACGACAGAGCAGGATAGAGCTGGAATTAGAACCCAGCTCCTCTGACTCCCAGGCCCGGTGTCTTTTCACTGGACCTCACTGCTGATTGGAACTCATTCATTCATTCATTCAATAGCATTTATTGAGCGCTTACTATGTGCAGAGCACTGTACCAAGCGCTTGGAATGAACGAGTCGGCAACAGATAGAGACGGTCCCTGCCGTATGACGGGCTTACGGTCTAATCGGGGGAGAAGGATGGACAAGAACGATGGCGATAAATAGAGTCGAGGGGAAGAACATCTCGTAAAAACAATGGCAACTAAATAGAATCAGGGTGATGTACATCTCATTAAACAAAATAAATAGGGTGATACAGATATATACAGTCCAGCGGACGAGTACGGTGCTGAGGGGGTGGGACGGGAGAGGGGGAGGAGGAGAGGGAAAGGGGGAAGAAGAGGGTTTAGCTGCGGAGAGGTGAAGGGGGGGGTAGAGGGAGCAGAGGGAAAAAGGGGGCACCGGCCCCTTTTTCAGGAATCCCTAACACCAGGAACTCAGGAATCCCTAACACCCGGTTCTAAATGCGAGATCCCTAGGCCAACTACCTCTGGGCTTTGCAGATTTCAGAATGCTTCACCTCTTTCGGCCGCTCCCACAGATCCCTAGTGGAAGAGCAATTACGCTTTCGGTGACCCTTGGTACCTGAGGAATTATGACACTCGCGGTGAAGGACACATTTTCAAGTTTCAATAAAATGCTCCCTCACTTCCGCCTTCTCCATTTTCAGCCCAGTCTAATTTCTTTAGTCTTGGGCTTAGGCTATTTTACTTATTGAGGTATTTGATTTGCAAATCAGCCCACTCTTTCCCTAGTTTCCCACTTTATCTTCTCCATCTAATAATCATAATGTTTATTTCCTTCTTTTCCCTAAGGGAAAGAAAGAAATTACCCCTTCAATCCCAAATGAATCTCAACTTTTGAACTCCACAGACTCAGGAGGAGAGAATGGCTTCACAACATCCCAGGGCAACGCTCAGTCCTTGGAGCCTTTCAGTTATTCTGCTAACCTCTCCACAGACGTTATGAGCCCTCTCATCAACAGCACCCAAAGTCCCGTCGGGAGGAAGTCGGGACGACTTTCCGGCACCTCTCTCCCCTGGGTTCAGGGCCCGATAATCATCACCGTAATAATTATGGTATCTGTTAAACACTTTTTTTCTCCCTGACTCCCAACAAACCTTCCACTTCTCTCCCAGCTCCTTCAAATCCTAAAAACATCTGGGCCTCAGTTACTTCATGTGGAAAATGGGGATTGAGACTGTGAGCCCCACCTGGGACGGGCACTGTGTACAGCCCGATTTGCTTGTATCCACCCCAGAACTTAGAACAGTGCCAGGCACATAGTAAGCGCTTAACAAATACCATAATCATTATTATTATTCTTATTAATACTGGTTTCCACTTGAGCTTTGACAAGGACTGGGCAATCTGGGGAAGCAGCATGGCTTCATGGAAAGATCCAGGGCCTGGGAGTCAAGGTTTCTGCAAGGGCTCTAACCCTGGCTTCACCATTCGTCTGCTGTGTGACCTTGGGCAAGTCACAGCTTCTCTGGGCCTCAGTTTCCTCATGTGGAAAATGGGGATTCGATAGTTCGATTTCCTACTTAAACTGGGGCCCCATGAGGGGTAGGAACTGTGACTGAACTGCTCATACTATTTCTACCCCAGAGCTTAGTAAGGGCTTAAATACCAAAATTATTATATTTTTTCTTTCATTCAATCATATTTATTGAGCGCTTACTGTGTGCAGAGCACTGTACTATATATTCTGTCACTCGGTCAACAGAAAGGGAAACATATAGGGGAAAGAGTCTTCTAACTGAAGATAGGATTTTAGAAAGGGGTACTGAAAAAAAGAGAGTCGTGGGACGGGTGAACTTGCAAATGATATGTAATAATAATAATGATAATGGTGATATTTGTTAAGCGTTTACTATGTTCAGAGCACTGTCCTAAGCGCTGGGGCAGATACAGGGTAATCAGGTTGTCCCACGTGAAGCTCACAGTTAATCCCCATTTTACAGATGAGGGAACTGAGGCCCAAAGAAGTGAAGTGACTTGCCCACAGTCACACAGCTGACAAGTGGCAGAGCCCGGATTCGAACCCATGACCTCTGACTCCCAAGCCCGGGCTCTTCCCACTGAGCCATGCTGCTTCCCTATGTAATTAAAGCTAGCTGGGCTTAGTAGAAAAAGCACAGGCCTGGGAGTCAGAAGATCCGGATTCTGATCCCAGCTCAGCCTCTTGTCTGCTTTATGACCTTAGGTAAATCATTTAACTTCTGTGCCTCAGTTTCACCATCTAGAAAATGGAGATTCAAAGCCTGTTCTCTCTCCCACTTCGATTTGTGAGCCCCGTGTGAGACGGGGACCGTGTCCAACTTGATTATCTCGTATCTACCCCAGCACTTAGTGCAGGGTCTGGCTCTTAGTGAGGACTTAACAAGTTCCATTAAAAAATAAAAAAAGCTGCCTTAGTACTTTAAGATGGTCGGTGACATCACATGGCCCCAGTAGCCCAACACAGCAGAATGGAATGTCTTGCTTCAACATTTCTGTTTTTATACAATGCACGCAATAGGTGTCCAAAAATGACCTAATCTCAACTTAGAAAACATCTGGACACAAGTTGTAAAACTAAGTAGGCCCGTGTTTAGATGCACGGCTGGAATAGATGCAATTCTCCAACTCAAAGCATCTGCTGTCACAGCACTCCCAGGCTTTCCAGGGGTAGAGTCCAGACACTAACGACACGGAGATTTTTGGCCTTTTGAGGGGTCAATATCAAACAGGTGGCAACCTTATCTGTCGGGCAGTTAGTATCCCATGTCCCTTTTTTTTTCCTTTTTTATGGTATCTGTTAAGGGCTTACTATGTGCCGGGCACTAAGCGCTGGATAGAAACGAGATAATCGTGTTGGGCAAAGGGGGGATCACAGTCTTAACCCCCATTTTACAGATGAGGGAACTGAGGCACAGGGAAGCTAAGTGACTTGCCCAAGATCACACAAGGGACGAGTGGCAGAACCGGGATTAGAATCCGGGTCCGTGCTCTTTCCACCGGGCCTCACTGCTTCAGATCCAGGGGCAGCCTCTGAGAGAGAGCCCCTACCCTAAGCAGCGTGAAGCAGCGTGGCTCAGTGGAAAGAGCCCGGGCTTGGGAGTCGGAGGTCATGGGTTCGAATCCCGGCTCTGCCCTTTGTCAGCTGTGTGACTGTGGGCAAGTCACTTCACTTCTCTGGGCCTCAGTTACCTCATCTGTAAACTGGGGATTAACTGTGAGCCTCACGTGGGACAACCTGATGACTCTGTATCTACCCCAGCGCTCTGCACATAGTAAGCACTTAACAAATACCAACATTATTATTATTATTATTAAGCAGGAATGAGCCAAAAGTAAAGGGACAGGCATTTTATCCGGGCCTGCTTTAGGAGGATGCGATAAATGAGGCTTCTACCGCTTCAGAGGAGATTGACCTCGTATTCCACTGAAATGAACTTTGCTCAGGGTCATGCCATTACTCTTAAAAATAATGGCATCTCCTAATAATAGCATTTCCTCTGTGCTTTATTGAGTTGCAGGAAGGAAGCCTCTCCGATGAAGAGGCGGGCAGGCAGAGCACCCCAGAGGGGACGGATTCACTTTAATCACCGTGCCTGGGCCACCCCAGGCTTGCGTCCAACCTCCTTTGAAATTAAGGAATGGAATCTCTTTATCTACTACTTTTCTTCTCCAGGACCCGGCAGAGTTTTCTTTCGACATACATAACACTGGATTAGAAGAAGAATTAGAAGGAGAAGCAGCGTGGCTCAGTGGAAAGAGCCCGGGCTTGGAAGTCAGAGGTCATGGGTTCGAATCCCGGCTCTGCCACTTGGCAGCTGTGTGACTGTGGGCAAGTCACTTCACTGGACCTCAGTTCTCTCATCTGGAAAATGGGGATGAAGACTGTGAGCCTCACGTGGGACAACCTGATGACCCTGTATCTCCCCCAGCGCTTAGAACAGTGCTCGGCACATAGTAAGTGCTTAACAAATACCAACATTATTATTAGAAAGTTCATTTGCACCAACTAGAGTTCTGTCTTGAGAGACTAAGTTTCCCTCTCTCTGTACGTAAGAGCTTACTCTTCCAGGGGAGAAATCTTCTACAAAGCCATCTCTCCAGCCTATTCATTCCTGTTGCTCTTTTCTGAATTCTGATTCAGAGAAACAGTGTCGCTTAGTGACTAGAGGACAGGCCTGGGAGTCAGAAGGAGCTGGGTTCTAATTTCGGCTCTGCCACTTACCTGCTGTGTGGCCTTGAGCAAGTTACTTAACAGCTCTGTGCCTCAGGTACCTCAAATGTAAAATGGGAATTAAAACTCTCAGGCCCATGTGGGACACGAACTGTCTCCAACATGATTATCTAGTAATAATAATAATGTTGGTATTTTGTTAAGCGCTTACTATGTGCAGAGCACTGTTCTAAGCGCTGGGGGAGATAGAGGGGAATGAGGTTGTCCCACAAGGGGCTCCCAGTCTTCATCCCCATTTTACAGATGAGGGAACTGAGGCACAGAGAAGTGAAGTGACTTGCCCACAGTCACACAGCTGACAAGGGGCATCTACCCTAACGCTTAGGACAATGTCTGGCCCCTAGTAAGCGCTTAATAAATACCATAAAAAAATTCCCTCTTCTTGGCAAAAGTCACACAGAAACCGAGACACCTAGACCTAGACCAAACATTCCTACCGGCGCTGCATTCCAAATTCTATGCCACATCCTGTCTGAGATGAGAACCCCTTGACACTACACTTTTATTGTGTTTAAGCAAAAGGAATTGAGAGTAATAATATGAAATGCTAATGAGCTCATCAACATTTTATTCACTGAATTTCAAACTCTGCTGCCCCAACCCGCCGACCTGCATTAAGATCCATTAAAAAACGGAGGGAAACATCAAAGAAATGACTAATAATGGGCAGAATTGAATAACAAGCCGATCCTCTAAGGCAGTAAGTTCCTTATGGCCGGGGAACATTGTACTCCTCCAAGTGCTTAGTACAGTGCTCAATAAATTCCACTGACTGATGGAAAGAAGTCATGCATCTGTCTGGGCTGTAACTTCCCCTCAGCGCTGTACTCGTCCGCTCATCTGTATATATCTTCATTACCCTCTTTATTTTGTTAATGAGATGTACTTCACCCTGATTCTATTTATTTGCTATTGTTTTAATGAGATGTTCTTCCCCTTGATTCTATTTATTGACATTGTTCTTGTCTGTCTGCTCCCCCGATTAGACTGTAAGCCCGTCAAAGGGCGGGGACGGTCTCTACCTGTTACCGATTTGTACATTCCAAGCACTTAGTACAGTGCTCTGCACATAGTAAGCGCTCAATAAATACTATCGAATGAATGAATGAACTTCTGGTGGATCCCTGTTGGGGTATGAAGCCAAGAAATGAGTTCAGGGAGCCACCCACAAGCCTGTCATGCAGTCCCAAACCCCCGTTAACATCAACAAATCAAACAATCTATTGTATTTATTAAACGCTTACTGTGCGCAGAGTGCTGTACGAAGAGCTCGGGAGGATACAATACGACAGAGTTGGTTCCCTGACCATGACAAGCGAATATTTCCCTAGTCCTGCTTGGCAGAAAGAGGCAAAAAGAAAGAGGAAAAAATACAAACTGCGTATTTGCATTATCATTAGTAGAAGTATTATCATTGCATTCATGAAGTAAATTACCCTCTCAGGGTCTCGCCTGGAGAGTTTCCAGTTCTCTACCAGTCTCGACTACAGGAGGGAGAGTCAAACGAAGGCCTATCTATTCCATTCCTAGCTTGGGCAGTGGCTAGTGAGTGGAAGACAATCTGCTACGAGTCAAAACTCAGCTTTGCTGGACAGCAGCGGCCCGGGAGAGAGTCGAGGGCGGAGACTCAAGTTTAGTGCCCGGAAGGCGGCAATGGTAAACCACTTTTGGATCTGTACCAAGAAAACTCTACGGATCCAAAACTCGATGGCAGATGGAGGTGGGACGTTCTGGGATGGATGCGTCCACGGTGTCGCTATGGGTTGGAGACGACGCGAAGGCGTAAAATGAGACAAGATTCATTTAGGGATTTCTACGTGTCAGGCACGGTTCTAAGCGCTGGGGTAGATACAAGTTAATCAGGTTGGACACGGTCCTTCTCCCACAAGGGTCTCACAGCCTAAGTAGAGGGGAAAATGGTGATTTAATGGTGGCATTAAATCACCATTTTACATATGAGGCAATTAAGACACAGAGAAATTAAGTAACTTGTCCAGGGTTACTCAGTGGGCAAATGGTGGAGTGGGGATTCGAACCCAAGTCCTCAGATTCCCAGGCCCACGCTCTTTCCACTAGACCACACTGCTCCTCTCCCACATATGTCTAAGGACCTACCTTTGTCAGTTCAGGGGTCTGCTCTGTTCCATTTCTTACTCCTCTTTTTCCTCACCCTAACCCAAAGGAAGTGGGATAATATGGTTTTTAAAATGTGATTCCTCAGAAAATTACTATATCACAATTCAGTTAAGCTAAAACGAATGTATCACTGCTCATTAGCATCTCTGACTGCTTAGCGTCTACTAAAGGCGGGATACTAGGCACTTTGTGGACTTCTCTGACTGCAAATATAAACCACTAGGAACTTTAGCTAGGAAAAAAATGGGAAAGGGCTGGACTGGGCTGGCAGGAGAGAATAAATGAGGATATTTCTGTCAGAGCTGACATCTGAATGTGATTCTTGCATTGTCCGTTCCTCAGTCCTCCACACTAGGCTAGGAGCCTACGACTAGAATATGCAATTTTTCAAACAAAATGAACTCACAAAGACTCAGTTGAGAACAAATAACAGCAACCACCAGAGGATGTTGCTCACTTGCACCTGCCTTTCTTCTCCACACCATAAATCTTATCCTGCTGTCGAGTCATCTCCGACCCATAACAACGCCACGGGTGCATCTCTCCCAGAACGCCCCGCCTCCATCTGCCATCGTTCTGGTAGTGGATCCGTAGAGTTTTCTTGGTACAAATCCGGACGTGGTTTACCACCGCCTCCTTCCGTGACTAAACTTGGGTCTCCGCCCTCGACTCTCTCCCGTACCGCTGCTGCCCAGCACAGGTGAGTTTTGACTCGTAGCAGATCGCCTTCCATGGGTAGGCCTCTGCTTGCCACTCCCTCCACAGATGAAACTGGTAGAGGACTGGAAACTCTCCAGGTGTGACCCTGAGAGGGGTACACTATAAATACCCACAGTTAATTTTGGTTTCTAAGGATCATGCTAAATGTCTCTAGCTCGGTTGTCTCATCTGCACAATGGGAGAGCTTATCGGTAATTTGAAAAGACCCCAATACTAACTAATATCAGAGCGCTCAAAAGAGAAGCAGGCATATTTATGGAGTGCTTACTGTGGGCAGAGCGCTTCTACTGCCCACCCCGTGGCTCCTCTGCCGCTCATCTCCTCACTGTCCCCCGTTCACACCTATCCCGCCGTCGACCCCCTGCCCACGTCCTACCGCCGTCCCGGAACGCCCTCCCTCCTCACCTCCGCCAGACTAATTCTCTTCCCCTCTTCAAAGCCCTACTGAGAACTCACCTCCTCCAGGAGGCCTTCCCAGACTGAGCCTCCCCGTTCCCTCTGCTTCCCCTCCCCTCCTCCCCCACCCTCTGCTTTTCCCCCTTCTCCTCCCCTCAGCACTGTGCTCATTTGTATATATTATTTATTACCCTATTTACTTTGTTAATGAGGTGCATATCTCCTTGAGTCTGTTTATCTTGATGATGTTGTTTTGTTCTGTTTTGCTTTGCTGTCTGTCTCCCCTGTTTAGACTGTGAGCCCATCACTGGGCAGGGATTGTCTCCATCTGTTGCCAAATTGTACATTCCAAGCGCTTGGTACAGTGATCTGCACATAGGAAGCGCTCAATAAATACTACTGAATGAATAAATGAAGTGCTGTAGAGCTGAGGGAGGGATGAATAGACAAGCAGCGTGGCTCAGTGGAAAGAGCAAGGGCTTGGGAGTCAGGGGTCATGGGTTCAAATCCCCACTCTGCCACTTGTCAGCTGTGTGACTGTGGGCAAGTCACTTACCTTCTCTGTGCCTCAGTTCCCTCCTCTGTAAAATGGGGATTAAGACTGTGACTCCCCAGCGCTTAGAACAGTGCTCTGCACATAGTAAGCGCTTAACAAATACCAACATTATTATTAAAGAGGGCAAAACCAAGTGCAAAGGGGACACAGAAGGGAGTGGGAGAAAATGAAGGGAGGGTTTATTTGAGGAAGACCTCTGGGAGATGTGTTTTTGATCAAACTTTGAAGGTGAGGGGAGAGATCATCTGTCGGATATGAGGAGAGGTCAACTGCTAGGCGGATGCAGTAGAGGTACAGTGAGTAGGTTGGCATTTGAGGAGCAAAGTGTGCTGGCTGGATTGTAGTAGGAAATCAGGAAGGTAAGGTAGGAGGAGGCAAGGTGAGAGAGTGCTTTTAAGCTAATAATACGGAGCAGGGACCATAACCGTATAGGATGATGATGGTGGCATTTTTTATTCATTCTATCGTAATTATTGAGCACTTACTGTGTGCAGAACACTGTACAGAGCACTTGAAAATACAATTTGGCAACAGCTAGAGACAATCCCCACCTAACGACGGGCTCACAGTCTAGAAGGGGGGGAGTCAGACAACCAAACAAAACAGGTACAAGTAAAGAAGCATCAATAGCATCAATATAAATAGAATTATAGAGATACGCACCTCGATAAAATAAATAGAATTATAAATATGTACATATATACACCGGTGCTGTGGGGCGGGGAAGAGGGTAGAATAGAGGGAGGGAGTGGGGGCGATGGGGAGAGGAGGAGGAGCAGAGGAAAAGGGGGGCCTAGTCTTATAAATTTATCATGGGATAGATGCAAGATAATCACATCAGACCCAATCCCTGTCTCATAAAGTGATCCCAAGCCTAGGAGGAGGGAGAACAGTTATTTAATCCCCCTTTTCCTGATGAGGAAACTGAAGCACAGAAAGGTTAAGTGACTTGCCCAGGATCACAGAGCAGTCGAGACACGAAAGAGAGATTGGAACCTGAGTCTACCGACTCCCGATTCTATGGTCTTTCACATACAGAGAATGTGTCTGCTTATTGTTAGATTACACTCTCCCTAGTGCTTAGTACAATGCTCTGCACAAGGCAAGTGCTCAGTAAATACGAAAATTGAATGAAGGAATGAATTCTATCAGAAGCTGGATCAAGTTGGCTGCCCAACCTCACTTTATACCAACTTTCCCATACTGTGCTCGCGCCAGTCTTACATGAACAATTTCTTCTTATAACTGCTGGTGACAACTGGAACAAAAAAAAATCTTGATTCTTTCATGTTTGGAAAAGATACCTGATGGAGAACCATGAAAAAAAAGATTTTAATTATACTTTGAGGGACTATTTTCCAAATGATGCATTCCTTTCCTGAGACTTTGGCTTTGGATTTATGATCCCTTTCTTTTCCTTTGTAGACTCGGGTGAGCAGTAGCATCTCGAACAGGCTGGTAAATGGTCCCCTTTGCTTTCTCCGGAAAGGTGATGAGAAAAACACAGCAAACAAACAAAAAAAATTAAATGGCCTGCTCTACTCTCTCCCTCCTCCTCATCCTCGACCTCCTCCTCCTCCTCACCTCTTCCTCTTCCAGCATAGAAGGGCTAAATAAATGAGCACAGCACAGAGCCTGCAGTGATTCCACAAGATGAAACTGTTCTCACTTGAATTAAAATAAATGAAGACAACTTCCGCAAGCTGACTCACTGTCAAAGACCCAGGAGGAGACAGAGAGGCTCATCTGCTTCCCCGAAACTGGGGCCGAGGATCCTGGAGAAAAATTGTCCATAGAGACCTCTGTGGCGTGAGAACTTCCCATGTTAGGACTGAGCCTATTCATTCATTCATTCAATCGTATTTATTGAGCGCTTAGTGTGTGCAGAGCACTGTACTAAGCGCTTGGGAAGTACAATTCAGCAACAAATAGAGATAATCCCTGTCCACAACATGCTCACAGCCCACCCTGGTGAATCTGGCTGAGGGTCACCTTGTGGAATGGCCTGGCTCTGGAAAAAGCACAGCAAGGGGCTGCCGTAGCCTGACTCAGGACCCTCTGCCCTCGCCCAAACCCCTCTCCTCATCCAAACAATCAATCATATTTATTGAGCACTTACTGTGTGCAGAGGACTCTACAGAGCTCTTGGGAAAGTATAATAATAATAAAAATGACGGTATTTGTTAAGCACTTATTATGTGCGAAGCCCTCTTCTAAGTGCTGGGGGGGATACTGGGTGATCAGGTTGTCCCACGTGGGGCTCACAGTCTTCATCCCCATTTTACAGATGAGGTCACTGAGGCTCAGAGAAGTTAAGTGATTTGCCCAAGGTCACACATCTGACAAGAGGCGGGGTCGGGATTAGAACCCATGACCTCTGACTCCCAAGCCCGGGCTCTTTCCACTAAGCTACACTGCTTCTCTGCAACTCAGGGGCTAGAGCATGGGCCTAGGAGTCAGAAGGACTTAATTCTAATCCTGGCTCTGCCACTTACCTGCTGGGTGTGACCTTGGGCAAGTCACTTCACTTCTCTGTGCCTCAGTGACCTCATCTGTAAAATAGGGGTGAAGACTGTGAGCCCCATGTGGGACAGGGACTGTGCCCAATCTGATTAACCGATATTTACCCCAGTGCTTAGTGTAGCGCCTGGATGGTAGTAAGCATTTAACAAATACCTTGTCCTACGCTGTCGAGTCATTTCCAACCCATAGAGATTCCTTGGACATATCTCTCCCACAACGACCCGCCTCCATCTGCAATCGTTCTGGTAGTGGATCCACGGAGTTTTCTTGGTAAAAATGTGGAAGTTGTTTACCATTGCCTCCTTCCACGCAGTAAACTCGATTCTCTGCCCTCAACTCTCTCCCATGTCACTGCTGCCCAGCACAGGTGAGTTTTGACTTGTCGCAGGTTGCCTTCCACTCACTAGCCACCGGCCAAGCTAGGAGTGCAATGCGTATGCCTCTGCTCGATTCTCCCTCCCATAGCCGAGACTGGTAGAGTACTGAAATCTCTCCAGGTGCAATCCTGAGAGGGCTAACAAATACCATTTAATTTAAAAAAAAAAAGAGCCGGTAGATATGTTCCCCCTTCCTTGGAGCTTTCCTACTCTAGTCCTACTTTTCCCCTACCAAATCTCAGTCCAACGAACCAGAAAACAATTACAAAACAATCATGCTTCTGAAGAAAAATAAGCCTCTTCCCCGAAATGCCATTCGAGTCTCTCTCTGAAAACTTGTTTGCATCAGGTTATCTTTCCTCTATCAAATCAGCCAGTGGTATTTATCGAGCACTTACCATTTACAAAGCACTGCACCAACCACTCTGGGGAGTACAATAGATAGGTTCCTTACCATCAACAACCTTATTATCTAGACAGGGATTCATTCATTCCATATAGACACTAAAATAAATGTGACATTGAGATTACGGTAATAATAATAATTATGGTGTTTGTTGAGTACTAACTATGTGCCAGGCACTGTAACTAAGTGCTGGGGTGGATACAAGCAAATCAGTTTGGACACAGTCCCTGTCCCACACAGGGCTCACAGTCTTAATCCCCACTTTACCGATGAATTAACTGAGGCATAGAGACGTGAAGTGGGTTGCCCGGGATCACCCAGCAGACCAGAGGCAGAGCCGGAAATAGAACCCAGGTCCTTCTGATTCCCAGGCCTGTGCTCTTTCCACTAGGCAAGACTGCTTCTCATGGTAAGAAGCGAGAGACAGCAGGAGAGCTCCTTATGGACAGGGAATGTGACTACTAATTTTGTTGGGCTTAGTGAAATGCTCTGCACTCAGCAAATACCACTGATGGATCTCTAAATTGAGAGAGAGCTTGCTACATCATCTCAGAATCAAATCTCCATCCTCACCTGGGACCTACAGGGAGTGTGTCTACCAACTTTGTTATATTGTACTCTCCCAAGCACTTGGAACAGTGCTCTGCACACAATAAGAGCTCTATAAATACCATTGATTGATTAACATAGCTATGTAACTAGAACTATGTAACTGACCTCTCCCCCATGTCCTACCTCTGGCCTGGTACACCCTCCCTCTACATATCCGGCAGATGATTCCTCTCCCCCACTTCAAAGCCTTACTGAAGGCGCATCTCCTCCAAGAGCCTTCCCTGACTAAGCCCTCGTTTCCTCTTCCTCCACTCGTATTTGTTCCTTTTTTTCTACCTCCCTCAGCCCCGCCACACACCTCCGTATCCATAATTTTTATATTTATATTAATGTGTCTCTTCCCATCTAAACTGCAAGCTCACTGTGGGCAGAGAACATTAAATTGTACCCTCCCAAGTGCTTACCCAAGTGTTCAGCACTCAGTAAGTGCTCCATAAAGATGAACGATCGATTAGCTTACATTACTCGGATAGATGCGTGCCATTGGCTCTCTGTTCAACCAACTGCTTCTCTCCAGTGTCTATTCAGCAATTTATGGCTGGGGAACGTGTCTGCTCATTATACTGTACAGTACTCTTCCAGGCGCTTATGATGGTGCTCAATAAATATAACTAACTGAATGACTGCTAGGTACATAGAAAGAGCTCAATAAATACCACTGAATGATATACCCCATCAAAACCAGAGAGATCCAACCTAATTCATCTGTCTAAATTTGAGTGGCCTCTCAGGGTCGTAGCTGGAGAGTTTCCAGTAGTCTACCAGCCTCGGCTATGGGAGGGAGAGTCAAGCAGAGGCCTACCCATTCCATTTCTAGCTTGGCCAGGGGCTAGAGAGTGGAAGACAATCTGCTACAAGTCAAAACTCACCTGTGCTGGGCAGCAGCGGCACGGGAGAGAGTCGAGGGCAGAGACTCATTTACTGCACGGAAGGAGGCAACGGTAAACCACTTCCGGATTTTTACCAAGAAAACTCTACGGATAATCTACCAGAACGATTGCAGATGGGAGTGGGGTGATCTGGGAGAGATGCGTCTATGGCGTGGCTATGGGTCGGACATGCAACAGCATAAGACAACAAAATCTGAGTCGAGACAATGATTGTTTCATTGATGTTTCTAATGCTATTTCAGTCCCTATTCCACTTCCAGCAAGGGTGAACCTACCACTGTGATCTTCTACCACCGTGATCACGTTTCATCGTTTTGTTCCTCTGCTGGGCTGATCAGGGGCCCTTCCTCAGTTAACTGATGATGAATGAATACACTCAAATACTCTAACCTCCATGTTTCATCCAGCACCACATATTCCAAGAGCTTTCTGGTGATTGGCACTTCTGGACTAAAATGTCAATTGATCTAGACTCCCACAGACTTCTGAAGAGGGCCTGGTTTAGTTTAAAAAATATAATTTAATACTAGCGGAGAGATGAGAGTGTTTCCTAAAACATCGAAAGCAGAGCATGCTGTCTTTCAAAATTAAATGTAAAGAAATAGCTTAGAGAACAGATCCGCTAACCAAACTCTGTTGCTGGATTATCACCCGAGCCGGGTCCTAATCCCATCTCCACCACTCGTCCGCTGTGTGACCTCGGGCAACTCACTTCATTTCTCTGTGGTGCTTCATTACCTCATGTGAAAAATGGGGATTGAGACGGTGAGCTCCACTTGGGACAGGAACCGTGTCCAATCTGATTAGTTTGTATCTACCCCAGTGCTTTGCACAATGCCCAGCACATAGTAAGAGCTTAGCAAACACCATAAAAAACAACAAAATGGAAACGTCTCCAGACCGACTGTCAGACTCCCAGGAACAAGAGTGAGTGGCTGAGTATCCACCACGAGAGCTGTTTTTTCTGTACTCTGAGACTGACTGATCACCACTGTACTTACGGATGTAGCTGTTCTCAGGCGCTCTGTCTATTTGGTGGGTACAGGAGACTCCACTGGTGTTCATTCCTGGGGTGCCTGGCCTAACAGAGACCGAGTACCAGCCGTGTTCTCCGTAGGTCTCCCTCCACCTGCGGAGAGAAAAAAGTCACCCAATCGATCAGTTGGGTTGATGGAGCGCTTTTTTTTAAAAATGGTACCTGTTAAGTGCTTGCTATGTGTCAAGCTCCCTCTCAGGGTCGCACCTGGAGAGTTTCCGGTACTCTACTGGTCTCGACTATGGGAGGGAGAGTCAAGCAGATTCCGTTCTTAGCTTGGTCAGGGGCTAGCGAGGGGAATGCAATCCGTTACAAGTCGAAACTCACCTGAGCTGGGCAGCAGCGGCACGGGAGGGAGTCGAGGGCGGAGACTCAGATTTGCTGTGCAGAAGGAGGCAGGGTAAACCTCTTCTGTATTTTTACCAAGACAACTCTATGGATCCACCAGCAGAATGATTGCAGATGGAAGTGGGGCCTTCTGGGAGAGATGTGTCCATGGTGTCTCTATGGGTCGAAGACGACTCGACAGCATAAGACCAGACTGTGTCAAGCACCGTTCGAAGTGCTGGGGTAGATATAAGATAATCAGGTTGGACACAGTCCATGTACCACATCGGGCTCGCAGTCTTAATCCTCATTTTACAGAAGGGCAAGTAACACGTCTGCTAACTCTGTTGTATTATACTCTCTCAAGAGCTCAGTACGGTGCTCTGCACATAGTAACTGCTCGATAAATACTACTGAATGAGTCTTAATCCTCATTTTAGAGAAGGGTAAGTAACACGTCTGCTAACTCTGTTGTATTATACTCTCTCAAGAGCTTAATACGGTGCTCTGCACATAGTAACCGCTCGATAAATACTACTGAATGGTTGATGAGGTAACTGAGGCACAGAGAAGTAAAGTGGCTTGCCCAAGATCACACAGCAGACAAGTGGCAGAGCCAGGACTAGAACCCAGGTCCTCTGACTCCCAGGCCCGCGCTCTTCCCACAAGGCCACGCTGATTCTCACAAAGTGCTTACCATGGGCAGAGCACTGTAGACTGTGAGCCCGTCATTGGGCGGGGATCGTCTCTATCTGTTGCCGAACTGTACATTCCAAGAGCTTAGTACAGTGCTCTGCACATAGTAAGCGCTCAACAAATACTATTGAATGAACGAATGAGCGTATTAAGCGCTTGGAAGAGTACATTTTAACAGAGTTGGTACACAAAAGGAGCTTAAAGTCCAGAAGGAGAGCTTACACATCCAAATTCTGCAAAATAATCAATCTCGAGCAAGCAGACCTAGTTCCTAAAGGAGAATCATAGAAGGAAAGGGGATGAGAATGAGTGGGAAAGGGACTAAGACACCCGGAGGAGTAATGCAAGGGCACCCGGTGTCTAGCCGCCATTCAGCGCACGCAAGAAATAAGGCCAAGGAAAGAGAAAAACAAATGGGAGAGAGAATGGGAGGTCAACTCTCGTCCCTATCACCCCAAACCCTGCCCCCACCATCCCAACTAAGTCATCAGAGGCAAAAGGAAAGTAGGAGGCGATTACCCATTAGACCCCTCACCCTTCCCAACAGGGCAACTCTCTTGGTGGTACAATTATATTAGCTAAGCCATCCCACGGCCCAAATTGAATCAGTGCCGCTAAGCGGGGGAAGAGGAAATGAAGCTGCTGGAAAGGGGAATGCTGAGAGGATGAAACATCAAGCAGAAGAGTGCCAGATTCTCTCCTGGACTCGCTCTAAAATCGACCTGGCAAAACTCCACTTCCCCCCTTAAGAAAGTAGCAGCAACCTATTTGCCCCGCTGTCAGCAGACCCCTGCTTTTGTTGGGTGTGACCCCCCCCCCCCCCGCAAGTCACTTCACTTCTCTGTGCCTCAGTTATCTCATCTGCAAAATGGGGATCAAGACTGAAAGCTCCACGTGGGACATGGACTGTGCGCAACCTGATTATCTCATCTCTACCCCAGCGCTTAATTCAGGGCCTGGCCTGTCGTAAATGTTTAACGAATTGCATTTTAAAAAAAAAAACCTAACTAAACCTTGGAGAACCTGTTAGCTCGAGCTGCAAAATGGCTGAGACTGTAAACCCGTCTAAGGGCAGGGACTGTCTCTCTCTCGCCGACTTGTTCATTCCAAGCGCTTAGTACAGTGCTCTGCACATAGTAAGCGCTCAATAGATACTATTGAATGAATACTGTCACTTCAAAGGTAAGGCTGAATAATGACAATGACCTCAAATGCACCTGGAAATCTTCTATCAAGCCACTCTTTCCCACTTTCATTCATTCATTCAATTGCATTTATTGAGCACTTACTGTGTGCAAAGCATTTGGGAGAGGAGGAGGAAGGGCTCTCCTGCATCTTGCACGTGGATTTGCACCCTTTATTCACCCCTTCCTAAGCCCCACCGCACTTATGTACATATCCGTAATTTAATTTGTATTTTTTATGTTATCTGTTTATGGCACCTATTATGTGCCGGGAACTGGACTAAGCGTTGGGGTAGATACAAATTAATCAGGTTGGACGGTCTGTGTCCCACACGGGGCTCACAGTCTCAATTCCCATTTTACTGCTGAGGAAACTGAGGCCCAGAGGAATTGAGGGACTTCCCCAAGGTCACACTGCAGACAAGCGGGGGAGCGGGATTAGAACCTGAGTCCTTCTGACTTCCAGACCTGTGATCTTTCCACTGGGCCATGCTGCTTCTCTTTATTTAACATCTCTCTCCCCCCCAGACTGTTAAGCTCATTATGGGCATGGAATGTGTACTGGACGATTTACCATCCTGTCTCTGATCTGTCTCCTTCCCATATTGTGCTAGACATCCTGTCTCCATGTAATCTCCTTCCTGTGAAAGGTCAATCAGTTGAATTTGGGCAACGATGTGTCAATTACATTACCACTACTAAGAACTGGTTCTGAGTGGAGGGTGAAGTTCCGGCCAGTGCAAGAGGGTTGGGTGGGATTTGGGGTGCCCACTGGAAGAGTTGCGGTCGACTCGAGTGGGATGCGGAAATGCTTGCAAATAAAGGTACCGGGTTCGGGACGGCTCGTGGCTGTTCGTCACCCGTACCCCACTGGGGTGAACGGGCGGCAGCCACTTTCCTCCCTTTCCTGCTCTCTCGGCTCGCTCTCCTGAGTCTGTTCATTTCTACACCAAGGTCACGAAACCCTCCCATGCTACGGCGAGATCGGAGTCGTTTCTCTGACAAAAATCCCTAACACAATGTGTTTACAAACTATGTTATGTTGTCTTCTCCCAAGCACTTAGTACAGTGCTCTGCACGCAGTAAGCACTCAATAAATATGTCATTGATTGATTCTCAAGTGGAACTGCTACTAAGTTAAAAAAAGAAAACTGAGGGCCAGGGCAAGGTGGTCATTTAGGCCCATTTAGGCTAGCAGGAGCAGAGGGTTTCTCCTCATTCCCAAGTGGGACTCGTCTGGTCCTGGCGTCCAACGTTTAGCACGGAGATTCCGTCCTGGGGAGGGGAGAGGTCCAGGCTGATCGGGAAGGAGTCCAAGCCTCAGTTATGGCACTGATGGGAATGACCGACTCCCGAGTGATGGGCTTTAACTTCAGATTCATTAAGCTCTAGAATGGATAGATTCCAATTTGTGAGCAAAATCAATGTGAGCTGGTTTTAATAAGTATGTGAACCTGGCTGTCAGAACGTTAGTGGATTCTTTTTAGCAACATGCCAGTTTGCCGAAACACAGATATGGGCTGGATCACTGCCTTATCCAAACCACCCGATTCAGGGCTCCAGAAACATGTGATGAACTTGGAAAGTCAGATACAGCGAGCTAAGGTAATAATAATGTTGGTATTTGTTAAGCGCTTCCTATGTGCCAAGCACTGTTCTAAGCGCTGGAGGAGATAGAAGGTGACCAGTTTGTCCCACATGGGGCTCACAGCCTTCATCCCCATTTTACAGATGGTGTAACTGAGGCACAGAGATGTTAAGTTTGTTCTTGTCTGTCCGTCTCCCCCGGTTAGACTGTAAGCCCATCAAACGGCAGGGACTGTCTCTATCTGTTGCCGACTTGTTCATCCCAAGCGCTTAGTACAGTGCTCTGCACATAGTAAGCGCTCAATAAATACTATTGAATGAATGAATGAATGAATAAGTGACTTGCCCAAGGTCACACAGCAGGCAAGTGGCTGAGGCGGGATGTGAACCCATGACCTCTGGCTCCCAAGCCAGATACATACAAGATAAGGTACAGACAAGGTACAGATGCTCAAAATGCCACCATCAACTATACTAGGGCAGCTAATAATAATAATGATAATTATGGTATCTGTTAAGTCCTTACTATGTGCCAGTCACTGTACTAAGCACTGGGCTGGGTCTGCGTGGCTCAGTGGAAAGAGCCCGGGCTTTGGAGTCAGAGGTCATGGGTTCGACTCCCAGTTCTGCCGCTTGTCAGCTGTGTGACTGTGGGCAAGTCACTTCACTTCTCTGAGCCTCAGTTACCTCATCTGTAAAATGGGGATTAACTGTGAGCTTCACGTGGGACAACCGGATGACCCTGTATCTCCCCCAGCGCTTAGAACAGTGCTCTGCACTTAGTAAGTGCTTAACAAATGCCAATATTATTATTATGTGTAAATCAGGTTGAACGCAGGTTGAAGCCCCTGTCCCTGTGGGGCTTGCGATCTCTATCCCCATTTGACAGATGAGGCAACTGAGGCCCAGAGAAGTGAAGTGACTTGCCCAAGGTCACCCAGCAAACAAATGGCAGAGAAGGAACCCATGACCTGCTGACTCCCATGCGCGGGGTCTATCCATCACACCATGCCGCTTCCCCTGAGTGTCCTTGGGAATACAGTCAGTGGGACCCGTAATGCCATAATGTCACGGGATCCATTTTGCAAGAGTGTGCCTGTTATCTGGGATCCTAGCGTGTTTCTCTGTGGGGACCCTTAAACCCCCCTTTTTGCTCTAGAACCCACATATTCCTCTTCCAGGTTTATAGGAACTTTAGCCCCTCATCTGAGTCAGGAACTGTTGGAGAGGGAGACACGATCCCGAAAATTTTTTCAGGGATATAAAAGTGTCTGATATCGCAGCGCTATGTGACAGGGGACGGGACGGGGACACGGGCCTGTCCATTCTAAAACTGGATGACTGGACAAACTAGTTCGTGCACTGAGGGTTGACGATCAGTGGTTCGTGAATCATACGCTGCTCTCCTGGAACTAAATTTGTCCCGGGGAGCTCCAGGCCAGTTCCGAGGAAAAGACCCGGCCTGGGACTATGAGATGCTCGTTCTCCTTGCCTCTGGGGGATCATTTTGCCCTTGGCTTTGAAGGCAGAGCTGCCTTCCGCCCTCCACAGCCGCAGCCCTTCCCCTCCTGTCTCCCCACCTCCTTAGGCCGTGATAATGATAATAATTGTGATATCTGTTAAGCACTTACTATGTGCCAGACTATGATAAGCACTAGGGTGGAAACAAGCAAATTGGGTTGGACACAGTCCCTGTCCCACGTGGGGCTCACAGACTCAATCCCCATTTTACAGATAAGGTAGCTGAAGCACAGAGAAGCGATGTGACCTGCCCAAAGTCACGCAGCAGACAAGTGGCAGAGCCAGAATAAGAACTCACCACCTTCTGACTCCCAGGGCCATGCAATATCCACTCCACCGTGCTGCTGCTTCTCATGGCAGAGAGCCCTGCAGCCAGACCAGCCACTGGTTTGCAGGATGAAGCCTCGGAGGAGAGCCGGAGCTCCCTTTTCTTCCCATATAATCCTCATTCATTCCTTCTGTGGTATTTATTGAGATCTTACTCTGTGCAGAGCACTGTACTAAGCACTTGGGAGATGGAGAAGCAGCGTGGCTTAGTAGAGAAGCAACATGACTTAGTGGAAAGAGCATGGGCTTGGGAGTCAGAGGTCATGGGTTCCAATCCCAGCTCCGCCAATTGTCAGTTGTGTAACCTTGGGCAAGTTACTTAACTTCTCTGTGCCTCAGTTCCCTCATCTGTAAAATGAGGATTAAGACTGTGAGCCCCACGTGGGACAACCTGATTACCTTGTATCTACCCCCAGCACTTAGAACAGTGCTTGGCACATAGTAAGTGCTTAACAAATACCATCATTATTATTATTATTATTAAGACAACAATAAACAGACACGTCCCCTGCCCACAAAGAGCTTCCAGTCGAGAAGTCGGAGACAGACATCAATACAAGCAAATAAATTACAGATAAGTACATAAGTGCTGTGGGGCTGGGAGGGGGCAAGAACATAGAGAGCAAGTCAGGTCGACATGGAAGGGAGTGGGAGAAGAGGAAAGGAGGAGATGTGCCATCTCTCCAATAAGGCTTTGAATGCGGGGAGAGTAATCATCTGTCGGATTTGAGGAGGGAGGACATTCCGGGCCAGAGGCAGGATGTGGGCAAGTGGTCGGTGGCAAGATAGGGGAGATCCCACAGTGAGAAGGTTGGCACAAGAGGAGGGAAGTGTGCCTGCTGGCTTGTAGAAGGAAAGTAGTGAGTTGAGGTAGGAGCTTAAAACAGTGTTTTAACATAGTAAGTGCTTAACAAATATCATCATTATTATTATTATTGTTATTATTAGGAGGAGGAAGAGGGGGCAAGGTGGTGGAGTGCTTTAAAGCCGATAGTGAGGAGTTTTTGTTTGTTACGGAGGTGGATGGGCAACCACTGGAGTTTTTTGAGGAGTGGGGTGACATCCCGACTCTGCCACTTGTCAGCTGTGTGACTGGGGGCAAGTCACTTAACTTCTCGGTGTCTCGGTCACCTCATCTGTAAAATGGGGATTAAGACTGTGAGCCTCTCGTGGGACAGTGTGATTCCCCTGTAGCTACCCCAGAACTTAGAACAGTGCTCAGCACATAGTAAGCGCTTAACAAATGCCAACGTTATTATTATGTCCTGAACGTTTTTGTAGAAAAATGATCCTCCCTCCCCCCGACTCTGCTCCTCCTCCCCGCTCATAAGGTCTGCTCTGTCATCCTCTCCAGGAGAAGCCAGTGTCTCAGAGGGTCTGGGGGGAGTGGGGAGATGGAGGCTCTGAACCCCTCAAAGCCCTGTGGGCTACAGAGGGAAAGGGGAAGGGGGGTGTTAAAATTTGCCCAAAATGAAAAATACCCCAAACCTGTCCTGCGATAGCACCCCACAAGCCACTGGCCTCCGGTTCACTCTCGAAGCCTCACCTTCCCATCCGAACCCCAGCTGTGGATAGGCCGGGGCAGGGTGGGAGCAGCTGTCGATGGCAGGGCCGGCCCCTCATGCAGACCCCCGCCTTTCACCTCCCCTCCCCTTCTCAGGCGGGGGCTCGGGCTGGGAAACGGAGAGGAGCAGGCGATGGGACTGAGCTACGCTGGCAGCAAAAGTTGTCGCTCTGGAGCAGCTGTGGCTTCAGGGCCTAGGATGACACCATCACATTATCGCTTCCTCAGGGCACGGCAGAAGGTAATTCCATTTGGCTCTTCTACCCCAAAGGGCTGCCGACCCTCGTTAAACTCGATCGAACCGACCATTTCTATTTATTGAGCACCTCTCTTCACAAGCCCGGTAGACAGGGATGTAAGGGTTTCTCAGTGGGATTCTCATCACCATCAGCAGGCTCATCTTCTGACTGAACAACAACCCTGCTGGGGGACGAGCCCTGAACTGAACAGAAGCTGAAGAACTGGCGCAGGCGTCACCACCGCTTCCGGTTAAGCTATTTCAGAGTGCGTATAACTGTTCCCTCTCCAGTGACTTCTTCCTCACCGCTTTCAAACTTACCCACATCTCCCCTATCCTAAAGTAACCTTCCCTTCACCCCACGGCTCCCTCCAGTTATCACTCCATCTCCCTCTTACCATTCCTCTCCAAACCCCTTGAGCGAATCGTCTTACCCGCCGTCTCAAGTTCCTCCCCTCCGATTCCCTCCTTAACCCCCTCCAATCTGGTGTCCGTCCCCTTCGCTCCACAGAAACCGCCCATCTCAAATGATCTCCTTCTTGCCAAATCCAACAGCCTCTAGTCCATGTTAATCCTCCTTGACCTCTCAGCTGCCTTCGACGCTGTCATCCATCCCCTTCTCCTGGAAACATTACCGTATCCCGGATTCACTGACAATGTCCTCCCCTCCTATCTTTCTGGCCACTCATTCTCAGTCTCTTTCGTGGGCTTCTCCTCTGCTTCCTACCCCATAACTGTGGGTGTCCCTCAAGGTTCAGTTCTGGGTCCCCTTCTATTCGCCATCTACACCCATTCCCTTGGAGAACTCGTTCACTCACGTGACTGTAACTACAATCTCTACACAGAAGATTCCCAAATCTAGATCTCCAGCCCGATCTCTCTCCCTCTCTCTCTCTCTGCGGTCTCACATTTCCTCCTTCCTTCAAAACATCTCTATATGGATGTCCCACCATCATCTCAAACCTAATATGTCCGAAACAGAACTTACCTTCCCCCCCAAACCCTGTCCTTCCCCTGACTTACCCATCACTATAGATGGCACCACCATCCTTCCTGTCTCACAAGCCTAACCTTGTTGTAATCCTTGATTCCTCTCTCTCGGTCAACCTACATTTTCAATCCACTACTAAATTCTGTCAGTTTGACCTTACAGCATAGCTAAAATCTACCTTTTTCTCTCCATCCAAACCGCTACTACGCTGATACAGTCACTCATCCTATCCCGCCTGGATTACCGCATCAGCCTTCTTGTTGACCTCCCTTCCTCCTGTCTCTCCCCACTCCAGTTCGTACTTCACTCTGCTACCTGGATCATTTTTCTACAGATATGTTCAGGCCATGTTTCCCCACTCCTCAAGAACCTCCAGTCGTTGCCCGATCCACTTCTTCATTCAACAAAAACTCCTTACCATCAGCTTTGAAGCACTCAATCACCTTGCCCTCCTCCTACCTCACTTCATCACTCTCTTACTACAACCAAGTCCACACACTCTGCTGCTCTTATGCTAACCTTCTCACTGTGCCTCGATCTCGCCTATCTCACCACCGACCCCTCGCCCACGTCCTGCCTCTGGCCTGGAACACCGTCCTTCCTCAAATCTGACAGACAATTTACTCTCCCTTCCTTCAGAGCCTTACTGAGGGCACATCACCTCCAAGAGGCCTTCCCAGACTAAGGTCCACTTATCCTCATCTCCCAGTCCCTCCTGTATCACCCTGACTTGCTCCCTTTTTTCATCACCCCTCCCAGCCCCACAGCACTTGTGTACATATCTATAAGCATGGCGTAGTGGATAGAGCACAGGCCTAGGAGTCAGAAGGTCATGGGTTCTAATCCCGGCTCCACCACTTGTCTGCTGTGTCTGCTCTGTCTGCTTGTCTGGGCAAGTCACTTCACTTCTCTGTGCCTCAGTTACCTCATCTGTAAAATGAGGATTGAGACTGTGAGCCCCACCTGAGACAGAGACTGTGTCCAACCTTATTAGCTTGTATCCGCTCCAGCACTTAGAACAGTGCCTGGCACATAGTAAGCACTTAACTTATTAATAATAACTTACTTAATAACAATTATTATTGTCACCCCTTCTGGACTGTAAGCCCCTTGTATTCTACTCTCCAAAGTGCTTAGTACAGTGCTGTGCACCCAGTAAGCACACAATAAATACAACTGGCTCACTGAAACATGAACTGCAACATGACTCCATTTTGTGGAGCAAAATGTAACGATAGAATATCATTAACTGGCTCCTCAACCTCTTGGATGGCTTCTGAAGCATCTGAATTCTTAGTTGCAGCCATCTGGGATGGGTTCTAATGAGAGTAAGAACTCAGAAGAACTGATAGAATCTATCTAGACTTCAGTAAGCTTTCCAAATCAGTCCCACACAGAATTTTCATCAGTAAATTTAGAAAGTATGGCTTTGACCAAACTATTGGTTGATGGGGCCATGTCCACAGGGAAGTTATCAAAGTCTAAGGGAGAGTAAGCTTGGGGGGGAGGCGGTAAATTGTAAGATTTCCAAAAGGTATCAGCTTTAATGATTAGTATTAATGCATTATCATCACTATTCAATCATTATTATGTGCTAGTAATTGTTCATTCATTCATTCAATAGTATTTATTGAGCGCTTACTATGTGCAGAGCACTGTACTAAGCTCTTGGAATGTACAAATAGGTAACAGATAGAGACAGTCCCTGCCCTTGGATGGGCTTACAGTCTAATCGGGGGAGACGGACAGACAAGAACAATAGCAATAAATAGAATCAAGGATTCTATTAATTATTATTAATTGTATGTGTAGATATAAAACATTGCAATCAGATCAGTCACAGTCCCTGTCCCACGTGGGGTTCAACTTCTAAGAGGGAGGGAAAACAGCTTTGTAATCCCCATTTTACAAATAAGGGGAGTGAGATACAGAGAAGTCAAGTGATATGCCCAAGGTCACAGAGCAGCCAAGTGACAGAGACAGGATTAACTCCCGGGTCTCCGGATTCCTAGTACTGCGCTCTTTCTGCTAGCCCGCGTTGCTTCTGAGACCAGCACTCTACAATATCCTTGCTGAAGACATGGACAAAAGAACAAGAACGCATATTCATCAGATACAAAGATCGTAGTAACTTGAGGGGAGTTGTTAACCCTTTAGAATCCATCAAACAGTGGTATTTTTTGAGCGCTTACAGTACGCAGAGCACTGTACTAACAACCACTTGAGACGGCTGATACAACAGAAGTTGATAGACTCGTTTCTACATCTACATAGACAAATCTACATCTCCTCCCCAGTTCTCTCTCCCTCCCTCCAGGCTCGTATCTCCTCCTGCCTTCAGGACGTCTCCACCTGGATGTCTGCCCGCCACCTAAAACTCAACGCGTCCAAAACTGAGCTCCTTATCTTCCCTCCCAAACCCTGTCCTCTCCCTGACTTCTCCATCACTGTGGACGGCACGACCATCCTTCCCGTCTCACAAGCTCGCAACCTTGGTGTCATCCTGGACTCTGCTCTCTCATTCACGCCACATATCCAATCCATCACTAAAACCTGCCGGTCTCACCTTCCCAACATCGCCAAGATCCGCCCTTTCCTCTCCATCCAAACTCCTACCTTGCTGGTACTAGCTCTCATAATCTCTGCCCGAATTATCTTTCTACAGAAACGCTCTGGGCATGTCACTCCCCTCCTCAAAAACCTCCAGTGGTTGCCTATCAGTCTCTGCATGAAGCAAAAACTCTTCGCTCTTGGCTTCAAACCTCTCCATCACCTTGCCCCCTCCTACCTCACCTCCCTTCTCTCCTTCTACAGCCCACTCCGTACACTCCGCTCCTCTGCTGCTAACCCCCTCACAGTGCCTCGTTCTCGCCCGTCCCGCCGTCGACCCCTGGCCAACATCCTATCGCTGACCCGGAACGCCTTCCCTCCTCACATCCGCCAAAGTGACTCCCTTCCCCTCTTCTCAAAGCCGTACTGAGAGCTCACCTCCTCCTGGAGGCCTTCCCAGACTGAGCCCTCTGTTTCCCTCAGCCCCTCCTCCCCTCCCTATTGCCCCTACTCCCTCCCTCTGCTCTCCCCACTTCCCCTCCCCACAGCATATATTTGTATATATTATTTATTACTCTATTTTATTAATGATGTGTATATTTCTATGATTCTATTTATCTTGATGGCATTGATGCCTGACTACTTGTTTTGTTTTGCTGTCTGCCTCCCCCTTTGTGAGCCCATGGTTGGGCAGGGATTGTCTCTATCTGTTGCCAAATTGTACATTCCAAGCTCTTGGTACAGTGCTCCGCACACAGTAAGCACTCAGTAAATATGATTGAATGAATGAACATTTCCTGACCAGAAGAAGCTTGTAGTCTAGAAAGGGGAAAGGACATTAAAATGAATTACAGATATGTACATGTGAATATCAAGTATTTAAATGGTGCAGGTCCAAGTACGTAGGCGATGCCAAAGGGAGAAGGAGAGGGGGAAATGAGGGGCTTAAATCGGCCTGTTGTAGTGGGTATGATTTTAGTAAGGCTTTGAAGGTGGGGAGAGTAGTGTTTCTTAAATATGAAGGGGGAGAGGGTTCCAGGCCAGAGGAAGGAGAAGGGCAAAGGGGCGACAACACTGAGGGATAGTGAGTATGCATTAGGTGGTCTGGGTTGTACTAGGAAATCACTGAGGTAAGGCAGGAAGGGGCAAGCTGAATGAGTACTTTAAAGCCACTGGAAAGGGGTTTCTGTTGACGTGGAGGTGGTTGGACAACCACTAAATAGGTTCTCGATGAGCGGGAAGACATGGACTGATTTTTTTTTTAGCAAAACGATCCGGGCAGAAGAGTGAAGTATGGACTGGAGTGGGAAGAGGCAGAAGACAGGGAGGTCAGCGAGGAGGCAGATAGAGGAGTCAAAGTGGGATATGATAAATACTTGTATCAGCAAGGCAGCAGTTTGGTTGTAAAGAAAAGGGTGAATTCCCATACCGTTGGGATTTGGTGACATCGATACGTGGGTTGAATGAAACAGATGGGTCGAGGAATTTGCCAAGGTTGTGAGACGGAGAGGATGGTGGTGCTGTCTACAGTGATGGGAAAGGCAGGGAGAAGACAAGGTTCCGGTGGGAAGATGAAGAGTTCCGATTTGGACATGTTAAAGTTTGAGGTGTCCACAGGACATCCAAGTAGAGATTTCCTGAGGGCAGGAGGAAATGCAAAACTGCAGAGAAGAAGAGAGTCGGGGCTGGAGGGGTAGATTTGGGAAACGTCCGTGTAGAGACGGTAATTAAAGCCGTGGGAGTGGATGAGTTCTCCAAGGGGGAATAGAAGAGGACCCAGAACTGAGCCTGAAGGGTCTCCCGCAGTTAGAGGGTGGAAGGAAGAAGAGGAGCCTGAGAAAGACACTGAAGAGCAGCCAGAGAGAAAGCAGAGAACCAGGAGAGGACAGTGTCATTGAAGGCAAGGTTAGATCACGTTTCCAGGAGAAGGGGGTGATCGGCAGTGTCGAAGGCAGCTGAGTGGTCTAAGAAGATTAGGATGGAGTGGAGGCGATTGGATTTGGCCAGAAGGTAGTCATTTGTGACCTTAGAGAGGGCGGTTTTGGTGGAGTGAAGGGGGAGAACGCCAGACCGGAGGGGGACAAAGGAGAGAATTGGAGGAGGCGAGTGGAGACAGCGGATGTAGACGTCTCGTCCGAGGAGGTGATTCAATTCAAAGTATCCTCGATAAATTAGAAAAATCACCTACGGGATTAAAATGGAAAAGGAGAGCAGTGCTGGATGGCATACTTAAACAGAAAAATCAAGGTCTATAAATGCAGGTTGGAGAGGGGCCCATTGAGAAGCAGTCAATCCAGAGAATGCCATCATATTACAGTCCTGGAATGTCTTAACTGAGTGTGACTTTCAAGAGCTACAAAGTCATCCTACTCATAGATCCAGCGCTAGTTGCCAAGCCCCTCTTTAGAATATTGTGTCTGGTCTTGCAAACCACATTTTGAAATGGATGTGTAGAACCTGGAGAGGTTCCAGAGAAGAGTGACAAAAAATGATTCAAGAGATGGAAAATGAGATCTATTCAGAAAGATGAAAAAGGAACTGAAGTTGTTTATCCTGGAGCAGACAAACCTAAAGGAGGACTTAGTATCTGCTTTCAAGAGTGCAACTTTCCTGAAGAGGAGGAGGAGGGAGAGGAGGAAGGGGAAGGAAAAAAGGGAGGGGAGGGACGAAAAGGAGGAGAGGGAAAGGAGGATCAGTTGGTAGCCGGGTCCACTAGTAATATTAATAATTGTATTTATTAAGAGCTACTACGTGCCAAGCACTGTACTAAATGGTGGGGTAAAAACAATTTAATCAGGTCAGAATTTACCCCCGTTTTACGGACTAGGAAACTGAGGCACCGAGAAGTTAAGTGACCCGCTCAAGGTCCCACAAGAGGCAAGTAGCAGAGCCAGAATTCGAAACTTGGTCTCCTGACTCCAGTCCTAGGCTCCTGCCCTAAACCACACTGCCCAGACACGAGGAGATGGGCTTACTCAACAGAGGAAGAATTTCCTTGACTGTCAAAGTTCTAAAACCCTGAAATGGGCAACAAGGAAAATTGTGGAATCTCCACCTTGAAGAGAGCTCGGGAAGGAACAGTTGTATATTATGGGGTAAACATTCACCTGCCTGAGCTGGGCTAGGGGCTCTTTCTCAGATCTATGGGGTTTTTTTTGAGTGGGGGGGGTTGTTTGTTTGTTGGTTTAATGGTATTTGTCAAGCACTTACTCTGTGTCTGGCACTGTTCTAAACGCCGCGGTAGATATAAGCAAATCGGGTTGGACACGGTCCCTGTCCCACCTGGGGGTCACAATCAATCCCCATTTTACAGATGAAGTAACTGAGGCACAGGGAAGTGAAGTAACTTGCCCAAGGTCACACAGCAGACATATGGCGGAATAGGATTAGAACCCAGGTCCTCCCGACTCCCAGGCCTGTGTTCTAGCCACTAGGCCACGCCGTTTCTCTGAAAACTAAGATGGGGAGTGGTCGGCTCCGTCCAAGGGCAGCAGTGATAATGAATGAATGGTTGGCTTAGTCAACAACCCAATTTTTGTTGATTTGAAGGGTCAGTGGTTGACAAAGAGAAACTCCTTACCCATCGACCTGAAAGCACTCTGTCATCTTGCCCCCTCCTACCTCACCTCGCTGCTCTCCTGTCTCAGCCCAGCCTGTACATTTGTACATTTTGCACCTCCAGTACCAACCTACTCTCTGCACCTCCATCTCTTCTATCTCGTCGCCCACCTCTCGCCACGCCCTGCCTCTGGCCTCGTCCGCCCTCTTCATATCTGCCGGACGATCACTCTCCCTTCAAAGCCTTATTGAGGGCACATGTCCTCCAAGAGGGCTTCCCTAAGCCTCCATTTCCTCTTCTCCCACTCCCTTCTGCGTGACCTTTCCACTTGCATTTGTACCCTGCATTCACCTCTCCTTCAGCCCCACAGCTCTTACGCGCGTATCCGTAATTTATTTATTTATATTGCTGTTTTTCTCCCCCTCGAGACTATGAGATCATCGTGGGCACATTCTGTTATACTGTTATATTGAGCTCTCCTAAGTGCTTAGTACAGCGGTCCACACACTGTGAGCGCTCCGTAAGTCCAATCAAATGATTGAATAATCTAACAAATGTTTGACCAGTCAATCAAAGTGGGCATCGGCAATCAAAATGGTACCATCCCCAGCTAGCTGGACACTGTGAATGACGGCGACCAGGGCTCATAATCAATCGATCGATCGACGGTATTTACTGAGTCCTTACTTTAAGAATGATTAATAATAATTACGGCATTTTTTAAGTTCTTACTTCGTGTCGGTCACTGTCCTGAACACTGGCGTAGATACAAGCAAATCGGGTTGGACCCAGTCCCCGTCCCAAGTGGGGCTCACAGTCTCAATCCCCATTTTATATATGAGGGAACTGAGACACAGAGAAGTAAAGTGACTTGTCCAAGGTCACCCGGCAGACAAGCGGCAGAGCTGGGATTAGAACCCGTAACTTTCTGACTCCCAGACCCTTGCCCACCCACTATGCCATGCTGCTTTGTGCAGAGCGCTGTGCTAGGCGCTTGGGAAAGTACAATACAACAGAGTTAGCAGACACATTTTCTGCCCATAACAAGCTTACAGTCTAGAGACAAGCTTCTTCTGGGCAGCAGACTTCAGCTGTTAAGAATTTCTTGTTTTTCCCAAGACAGGAGGGTAGAGCCTTAGCCAGGTCAATATCCGGGCAAGGCTGGGTCACAATGGGTGAGGGTTCATTCATTCATTCAATAGTATTTATTGAGCGCTATGTGCAGAGCACTGTACTAAGCGCTTAGAATGGACAAATCGGCAGCAGATAGAGACAGTCCCTGCCCTTTGACGGGCTTACGGTCTAATCGGGGGAGATGGATGGACAAGAACAATGGCGATAAATAGAGTCGAGGGGAAGAACATCTCAATAAAAATATAGCAAATAAATAGAATCAGGGTGATGTACATCTCATTAAACAAAATAAATAGGGTGATGAAGATATATGCAGTTGAGCGGACGAGTACGGTGCTGAGGGGAGGGGAAGGGAGAGGGGGAGGAGCAGAGGGAAAGTGGGGAGAAGAGGGTTTAGCTGCGGAGAGGTGAAGGGGTGGGGGTGGAGGGACAGAGGGAAAAGGGGAGCTCGGTCTGGGAAGGCCTCTTGGAGGAGGTGAGCTTTAAGTAGGGTTTTGTGGAGAGGAAGAGAATCAGTTTGGCGGAGGTGAGGAGGGGAGGGCGTTCCGGGACCGCGGGTGGACGCGGCCCGGGGGTCGGCGGCGGGATAGGCGAGACCGGGGCACGGCGAGGAGGTGGGCGGCGGAGGAGCGGAGCGTGCGGGGTGGGCGGTAGAAAGAGAGAAGTGAGGAGAGGTAGGAAAGGGTGAGGTGATGGAGAGCCTTGAAGCCCAGCCTTCGTCATTCTCATTTGTATCTCTTCTCTTATGCTTTTTTCCTTTTCTAAGTTTAGCTATTTGGGTCCCCTCGTCTCCCTAATGAGACTGTAAACTCCTGGAGGGTAGAGACCAAAATCACATCACATCTCCAAGAGTCCCTCATTTCCAAACGCTTAGGACAGTGCTCTGTACTCAGTATGCACTCAATAAATACGATTAAATGAATGAATTTCCCTTATTCTCTCTCCCTTCTTCGTCACCTACGCGCTTAGATCTGTTGCCGATTTGTCCATTCCAAGCGCTTAGAACGGAGCTACGCACATAGTAAGTGCTCAATAAATGCTGTTGAATGAATCTGTACCCTTTAAGCACTTGATATTCAGTCCACCCTCAGCCCTACAGAACTTATGTACATAGCTGTACTTTATTTTATGTTCTGTCTCTACCTCTTGACTGTAAGGTCCCTTTGGGCAAAGAACGTGTCTCGTACTATACTGTACTTTCCAAAGAGCTTAGTAAGTGCTCTCTTTCGTTACATAGTGAGTGCTCAATAAATACCACTGATCGATTTCCTTTTAATGGTATTTATTAAGGGCTTATTATTCATTCAATAGTATTTATTAAGTGCTTACTATTTGCAGAGCACTGTACTAAGCTCTTATAATAGTAACTATGTACTTGTTAAGCCCTTACTATGCGCCCGGCAAGATTCTAAGCACCGGAGTAGATACGAAGTAGTCAGTTTGGGGACCGACCTGATCGTCCCCAACCTAACCTGATGGTCCCCAAGCAATGTTCTAAGTGCTAAAGTAGATAAAAGTTAATCGGGTCGAACCCAGTCCCTGTCCCTCACGATGCTCATAACCCATGTAAGAGGGAGAACTGGTATTGAATCCCCATTTTACAGCTGAAGCCCAGAGAAGTTACCTGACTTGCCCAAAGTCACACAGCCATCACGGGAGGGAACCGAGGTCAGAACCCAGGTCCGCTGGCTTCCCAGACTGACTGACCCTGTTCCTTATTTCCTACTGTGTTTGCACAAAGTGCCTGGCACCATTTACTGCACACGGTGAGTGTCCAATAAATGCAGACAATGACGATGAAGTTCTAACTGCTCCCTTTCCCCCTAAAAGTCCTCGTCTCCCGTCAGGGAGCCCGGGGTGATGAAAATCGGGAGGGGGTTAGTCCGTGACGTAGTTCTGACATCAGAGCACCAGCTGGAAGTGAAGCCATTCGCTTCTGACTTCGGACTGTGTCAGTGCCGAGGCAGGAACCAGGCTGGCATGGTTCGGTGGCACCAAGTAGCCGAGCAAGGCATAGGCAGGAAGCAGGTCAAACCAAGCCGGGCGCTGGATTTCCAGCCTGTACCTGGCTCGATTCACTTCCCCTCTAGACCTTGAGCTCACTGTGGGCAGGGAATGTCGCTGTTATATTGTTATACCGTACTTTCCCTAGCGCTTGGTACGGTGCTCTGAACACAGTACGCGCTTAATAAATACGATTGAATGAGTGAATGAATGGTGTTACCGCCTGTAAGCTCCCTGTGGGCAGGGAGCGTGCCTACCAACCGTGTTGCACCACGAGAAGCAGCGTGGCTCAGCGGAAAGAGCCCGGGTTTCGGAGTCAGAGGTCATGGGTTCGACTCCCGGCTCTGCCGCTCGTCAGCTGTGTGACCGTGGGCAAGTCACTTCACTTCTCTGGGCCTCAGTGACCTCATCTGGAAAATGGGGATGAACTGTGAGCCTCACGTGGGACAACGTGATGACCCTGTATCTACCCCAGCGCTTAGAACGGTGCTCTGCACATAGTAAGCGCTTAACAAATACCAACATTATTATTACAGTGCTCTGCACACAGTAAGCGCTTAATAAATAGGATTGAATGAACGAATGGTGTTACTGTCTGTAAGATCCCTGTGGGCAGGGAGTGTGTCTACCAACCGTGTTGCACTATAGTCTCCCGAGCGCTTAGTACAGTGCTCTGCACACAGTAGCCCTTCAATAAATACCATCGACTGACTGAGATCTTTAAAAATGCTTCCTCCTCATCTTCCTGGGATGATTTAGCTGTAGTTGCCTTGGGAGGCAGGGGGGATGGACTAGATGACCCTTTCCGACCTGTTCCTGGGATTCTCCAGCTGAACGTATAATAATAATGATAATGTTGGTATTTGTTGAGCGCTTACTAAGTGCAGAGCACCGTTCTAAGCGCTGGGGGAGATACAGGGGAATCAGGTCGTCCCACGTGAGGCTCACAGTTAATCCCCATTTTGCAGATGAGGTCACTGAGGCCCAGCGAAGTGAAGTGACTTGCCCACGGTCACACAGCTGACGAGCGGCAGAGCGGGGAGTCGAACCCATGACCTCTGACTCCGAAGCCCGGGCTCTTTCCACTGAGCCACGCCGCTTCTCTGAATATCTGCTTCTTTCAATATTCACTCCAGGTCACCCAGCCAGGACTAGAATCGCAGATCTCTTCGATTCTGATTACAACCGATTCCGACTTCCGACAGAATCCCTGGAATTTCCACCTGAATCTGCTCTCCCCTTACATTTTCAACTGAGCAGATGACCTCAGAGCAACGAACCGGGCAGTTTGGGAGAACTCCCAGAAAGTGCAAATTGCAAATGGCTAAGTGCTTCTCTTCTGCCTCCGAGGAAGAATCTGGCACTAACTCTAAACCAGGTCTCTGGATCACACCCCGAAGGGAGCCAGCGCGATGCTCAGAGCAAACGAAGTACAGCTGTTTGATCGCTTAACGAGGAGAGGAGAGCCGCCAGAAAGAGGAAGGGAGTCGGGTGGGGGGAAGGCGACCAGAAGGCCCTTTCCAGGACAGCCCAACGGCGGCTATCTCCGGACGCAGGCAACGGGGAGGTCCCGGGAGGGGGGGGGGAGAGATGGAAGCGAAATCCTGGCCGCCAGCGAAGCAGCTGAAGTCCTAAGTGAACACTTCCTAATTGCATTTACGATGTAACACCACAAATATGTAATCAAATCTCACTGTGCAGCTCCGCTTTCTCAATGGCCTTTGTGTTTGTTGGGCGAAAGGAGCAGAGGCCAGCAGGGCGAATCCAAACCAGAGGTGGGATTCCTCGCCGCTGGGCCTCGGAAAACCTCCTGAGACCCCCAAAGATTGCCTTGGAAACCGCAGAGGCCAAACGACAGAATTCAAAGAAGCGGCGCGGCTTAGTGGGAAGAACACGGGCTTGGGAGTCAGAGGACGTGGGTTCTAATCCCGGCTCCGCCACTTGTCTGTTGCGTGACCTTGGGCGAGCCACTTAGCTTCTCTGTGTCTCAGTTACCCCGTCTGGAAGATGGGGATGAAGACTGTGAGACCCAAGTGGGACAGCCTGATGACCTTGTATCTGGAGAAGCGGCGTGGCTCAGTGGAATGAGCCCGGGCTTGGGAGCCAGAGGTCATGGGTTCGACTCCCGGCTCTGCCACTCGTCAGCTGTGCGACCGTGGGCAAGTCACTTAACTTCTCTGGGCCTCAGTTGCCTCATCTGGAAAATGGGGATTAACCGTGAGCCTCAAGTGGGACAACCTGATTACCCTGTATCTACCCCAGCGCTTAGAACAGTGCTCTGCACATAGTAAGCGCTTAAAAAATACCAACATTACCTCAGCGTTTAGAACAGGGCTCGGCATGTAGTGAGCGCTTAACAAACACCATAATTACTATTATTAATTATTAGCCAAAGCACTGCCTTGCAGACAGGCTGCCAGCCCCCATATGCCCTGCCCTGATGCACGGTCTATGCGGCAGGGTGACGTGCACCATCCCGAAGTGTTCGATGAGCAGCAGAGAAATGTCTGTGAAAAGCTCAACCCTAGAGAAGCAACATGGCCTAGTGGACAGAGCATGAGCCTGGGACTCAGAAGGACCTGAGTTCGAAACCCATTTCCACCACTGGTCCACTGTGTGACCTCAGGCAAGACACTTAACTGCTCTGTGCCTCAGTCGTCTCATCTGAAAATGGGCAGTAAGACTGTGATCCCCATGTGGGACATGGACTGTGTCCACCCCCATTAGTTTACATCTAACCCAGTGTTCAGCACAATGCCCGGCACATAGCAAGAGTTTAACGCGTTCATTCATTCAAACGTATTTGCTGAGTGCTTACTGTGTGCAGAGCACTGAACGAAGCGCTTGAGAGAGTACAATACAACAATAACATTCCCCGCTCACAAAATAAAAATAAATCAAAATATCTCACGCAACTAGCAGGCGAGAGTTCCATGAAAATGAAAAAAAAAAACCCTAGTTAAAAAAAAAAGTCTGAAAATGGGCAGTAAGACTGTGATCCCCATGTGGGACATGGACTGGGTCCACGCCCATTAGTTTACATCTAACCCAGTGCTTAGCACAATGCCCGGCACAGAGCAAGAGTTTAACTCGGAAGCAGCGTGGCTCAGTGTAAAGAGCCTGGGCTTTGGAGTCAGAGGTCATGGGTTCGATTCCTGGATCTGCCACTTGTCAGCTGTGTGACTGTGGGCAAGTCACTTCACTTCTCTGGGCCTCAGTCACCTCATCTGTAAAATGGGGATTAACCGTGGGCCTCCAACCTGATGACCCTGTATCTCCTCCAGCGCTTAGAACAGCGCTCTGCACATAGTAAGCGCTTAACAAATACCAACATTAACTCATTCATTCGTTCAATCCTATTTACTGAGTGCTTACTGTGTGCAGAGCACTGAACTAAGTGCTTGGGAGAGGACAATACAACAATAAACACATTCCCTGCTCACAAAAAAAAATAAATCAGAATACCTCATGCAACTAGCAGGCGATAGTTCCGTTAAAATGAAAAAAAAAAAACCCTAGTTAAAAAAAAAAAAAGAGGGCTCTTGTGCTGGGTGTTGCTAAGGATTGCTGGAGGGTCTGTGTGCTCTGACCAGTAGATGATTTGCAGAGAAAGTGACACGCTAAACCTAGAAAGTGACCGAAGACCCTTAGCTTTACACAAACAAGGGATTAAAGGCAGAGCCCGAGCACCGGAGTTCGATGGGGTTTTGAGGCCTAATTTGGGGTGTATTTGGAAATGGAATAAGGCTGGCTGCAGCCCGAAGCCGGGATGGAGCCGGGCCTGCAAAGTCCCGCTCAGGGACTTGACGGCGGAAGATGGTTGAGGAGCAGAAGCTGTTTTAATGATAGTAATAATGATAATAGTATTTGTTAAGCACTTACTAGGTGCCAGGCACCATACTAAGCACTGGGGTGGATACAAGTTAATCAGGTTGGATGTAGTCCCTGTCCCACGTGGGAGTCCCAGTCTTAATCCCCCATTTTACAGCTGAGGGAACTGAGGCACCGAGAAGTGAAGTGACTTGCTCAAGGTCACATTTGTTCTTCAGTTTGTTTTTCTTTTGTCTCATCGCTCTGATTAGCTCTGGGCCAAGGAGCCGCTCTCCTGTCTGGCTCCCAGCAGCAACCAGGCTCGGAGCCAAACAGAGATTCACAACGGAGGTACAGGACAAACTGGGAGACGAATGTCTGACGCAGCCAGGGGTGTGTGTGTGTGTATGTGTGTGTTCATGCCCACGAGGGCCCCTGGGGATGCAGACCCAGGGTACAGGAATACTCAGAGCTGTTCAGATGAGTACGGTGCCTTAAGATGCCAAAGCGGAAAGAGACATTTTAATCAAACAAATACGCAGATGCACAGATTTTAGACTGTAAGCTCGTTACGGACAGGGAAGTGTCTCCCGACCCTGTTATATTGTTATTTTGTACTCTCCCAAGCTTTTAGTACGGTTCTCTGCCCCCCTTAAACGCTTAATAAATACAAACGATTGATTGGCTGATATGCATTTCTCAAATCAGTCCCATTTCCAAACTGGGATTAGGCAGGGATCCCAGGGAACGATAGTAATAATAATAATACTGATAATAATCGTGGTACTTGTTAAGCGCTCACTATGTGCCAGGCACTGTACTAAGTGCTGGGGTGTACGCAAGCAGATCGGGTTGGACGCGGTCCCTGTCCCCCGTGGGGCTCACAGTCTCGATCCCCATTTTTCAGATGAGGTGACTGAGGCCTAGAGAAGTGAAGTGACTTGACCAAGGTCACAAGGCAGACAAGTGGTGGAGCCAGAAAGACATCAAAAGGTAGGGAATGTTCCTATTATTAGGACAAGGTCTCAGGAAGCCACAAGCCTCTGCTCTTCTTTGCCGATCCAAGCACTTGTCCTATCCTGCCTTGGCTATTGCGTCGACCTCCACGTTGACTTCCCTGCCTCCTGCCTCTCCCTGCTCCAGCTCTTCCCTCACTCTGCTGCTCAGATCAGTTTTGGTAAACCTTAAACAAATTTCCCCCATCCTCAAAGACCTCCAGTGACTGTCCATCCATCGCGACACCGAACAGAAATTCATCCGCAGCGTGGCTCCGTGGAAAGAGCCCGGGCTCTGGAGTCAGAGGTCATGGGTTCGAATCCCGGCTCGGCCACTTGTCGGCCGTGTGACTTTGGGCAAGTCGCTTCACTTCTCTGTGTCTCGGTTACCTCATCTGTAAAATGAGGATTGAGACTGTGAGCCCCACGTGGGGCAACCTGATTCCCCTGTGTCTACCCCAGCGCTTAGAACAGTGCTCGGCACATAGTAAGCGCTTAACAAATACCAACATTATTATTATTATTATTACAATGGGGATTAACTGGGAGCTTCACGTGGGACAACCCGATTCCCCTATATCTACCCCAGCGCTTAGAACAGTGGTCTGCACATAGTAAGCGCTTAACAAATACCGACATGATTATCAGCAGTCTTAAGGCACTCAATCAGCTCTCTCCCCTCAAAAACTAACCTTGCTCTTCTCCCGCTACAACCCAGACCCACACTTTGCTCCCGTAACACTAACCTATTCGCCGTGTCTCACTCTCGTCAATCTCCCCCTCAATCCCTTGCTCGTGTCCTCCTTCCTTCCTGGAACTCCCTTCCCTTCATATCTGACAGACCACTACTCTCCCAATCTTCAGAGCCTTAATAAAATCACTTCTCCTTCAAGAAGCCTTCCCTGACTAATCTCTCTCCTCCCCACCCTATTTTCACCTCCCTTCTGCATCACCTATGCACTTAGGCCCACATTCCCTAAGCACTTCGATACTCACCCACCCCCACGTCCGCGGCATTTATATCTGGTTTCTTCCCCTACCTGTAATTTATTTTAACGTCCGTCTCCCCGAGTAGATTGTGAGCTCCTTCAGGGCGGAGAACCTGTCTACCGACTGTACTGCACTCTCCCTAGTGCTTAGCCCAGTGTTCTGCACTTACCCTGTTTATTTTGTTAATGAGATGTACATCACTTTGATTCTATTTATCTGCTATTGTTTTAATGAGATGTTCATCCCTTGATTCTATTTATTGCTACTGTTCTTGTCTGTCCGTCTCCCCCGATTAGACCGTGAGCCCGTCAAAGGGCAGGGACTGTCTCTGTTACCCATGTATCCATTCCAAGCGCTTACTACAGTGCTCTGCACATAGTAAGCGCTCAATAAATTCTATTGAATGAATAAATGAATACTCAATAAATACCATCGATTGAATGATTGATTATCTCACAGTGTCACCTGGAAAGAGCATGGGACCGAGAGTCAGAAAAGCCGGGTTCTAGTCCAAGCTCTGTTGCTGGCCTGCTGTCCCACATTGATGCATAGAGTTTAATCTCTCTGGGCCTCAGTTTCCTCAGTTTGTAAAATGGGGCTGATCGTCTCTGCCTCGCCTTACCTCACAGGGATGCTGTAAGGATAAAATGAGATCGCTGAAAGTGTTTTACAAAAACAAAAAGTGCTGATACTGTTACTGTCATTATTATTGTTTCCCTGAAAGACGTGACTATCTGTAGACGGACACTTGAACCAGTAGCTCCTGGAGAGTATTAGGGACCCCACCCCCTCTGCCTAAAATGAATCCTTTCTTTCAGGCAGCTGGGAGAGACTCTCACTCTTGACCTCTCTGTGTTCAGAGCCACAGAACCGACCTCTGACCTTGCGGCGCACAATGGGGTCATTGAAACCGGGTCATTGAAAACGGGCCAAAGTGGCAGAATTCAGGCCTCTGGCTCAGCTGCACCACCTGTTCCTGTGTCTCCAAGGCTGCTCCTTTCTTCCTGGCCTGCATCCTGTCTCCGATGAACGGGAGGGAAGAGAGGCCACGTCCATCTCTGGCTCAGGCTAGTCCAGCCCCATAGAGAGCCAAGCTCAGCAAGAACACGGGCCCAGAGATTCATCTCTGCCGAGACCCAATCCCTTAATGAGTCTGAAAGGTTGCGAGGACACGGGCCCAGAGATTCATCCCCGCCGAGACCCAATCCCTTAATGAGTCTGAAAGATTGGGACAGGATTGGATGGAGAAGAGAGAGGTCACTAGGGATCTAGGGTGAATTTCCCAACAGGCTCGGTGGGTCTCAACCTAGAGGGGCAGATCTGGGAAGTACTAAAGGAGGGAAGGGGCACTTTTCCAGGAAAAAAAAACAAAACTTAAAAACTCAGATGTTTTATAATAATAATTATGGTATTTGTTAAGCACTTACTATGTGCCGAGCACTGTTCTAAGCGCTGGGGTAGATACAAGGTAATCAGCTTGTCCCACGTGGGGCTCACAGTCTTCATCTCCATTTTACAGATGACGTAACTGAGGCACAGAGAAGCTAAGCTTGCAGGTGGTGGAGCCAGAATTAGAACCCATGTCCTCTGACTCCCAAGCCCGGGCTCTTGCCACTAAGCCACGCCGCTTCTCTAAGTTGCTTAATGAATTTTTATCAGTCGCATTTTTTGCTTTCTAATAGCCGAATACCCTACAGTACGGGAAGCAAGATGGCAGGAACTCTTGAATGATCATGGCAGCCCTGAAGCGAGTAGTGAATTTAACGCCAATAGATGACCGAGTGACAAATCAGGGCCTCAAAAGGGAACACAGTTCAGGTGTGCGTTGGCTAAGGTCGTTGGATTGGATTAAGGGCATCCCCGGGTGCCCTCATCTGGTCACGCTCAACCCACTCGAACGTGCTGATTTATGGCACACTCGAGAGCCACAACATCTATTGGCTACTGGAGCTAAGATCTGATGGATGGGAAGATGTGCCAGTTTTCTGACGCAGTGAAATCAGAAGGGTGACGTAGAGACCAAGGGACGGAGAGAATGTTTCCGAAAAATCAAAATCAGCATCCTTCCCCTTCTCTGGGGAACCGCCACACTCCGCTCCTCTCATGGCGACCCAGTGTTGCCACGTCCCCCACCATCCTCCGGTGAGTGTCACGGTTCACCTCCACAGGGGCTCCTGGAGGGGTTCGTGTCAGCGGAGGGAGACAGAAACGTGGCTTTGGGGGAGGGTGGGAGTGGGACAGGCGCTCACCGAGAGAAGCAGAGTCGCCTCGTAAATAGAGCACAGGCGTGGGAGTCAGAAGGACCTGGGTTCTAATCCCAGCCCCGAAACCTGTCTGAGGGCTGACCTTGGGCCAATCACTGCACTGTGCCTCAGTTACCTCATCTGCAAAACGGGGATTAAGACCGTGAGCACTATGTGGGACTAGGGATCACGTCCAACCCGATTAACTCGTATCTACTCCGGCGCTTAGAACGGCACCTGGTTTACGTACCATAAGCGAACAACCTCCCTCTTCCCCAGCTCCCGGCCGGCGGGGAGGGGGCCGTATCTACGCCTGCGATGCCCCCTCCGGGAGGAGGACAGAGAGAAGGGATCGCCCAAACACTCCCTCTTCTTCGGGTCCGCCCCCTCACCTCTAGGCCAGAGACTAACATGGTTTAAACCACTTGGGCAGTGGATAAATGGGTGAGATACCGGGGCAGCTCATCCAGTCGTCTTAGAGAACTTTGTCAAATAAGGGTATTGTAGATCGTCATGATGGTAAACCTCCTGAGAGTTGGTGCGTCCATGGGTGTGCGGCTCTGCAAAGTGTGTGCACTTAAGGGTGGCCCTGGGGGAGAGAGTGTGTGTTTGTGTGTTTAGGTGGGTGTGGCCCTGGGCGTGTGTGTCTGCTGCCCTGAGAGTTTGTGTGTCTCCTCCTGTTCTGCTCTTTTTACCTCCGATTGCAGTCAAATAGCAGTAATGAACTCAGCCCGAGGCAGGTTGATTTGCGGAGGCGTGTATCTGGGCCCCCATAATAATTATAATAATTAAGAAGAAGAAGGATGGTATTTCTTAAGCACTTACTATGTGCCAAGCACCATTCTAAGCAGTGAGATAGATACAAGAAGCAGCGTGGCTCAGTGGAAAGAGCCCCGGCTTGGGAGTCAAAGGTCATGGGTTTGAATCCCGGCTCCGCCGCTCGCCAGCTGGGGGACTTTGGGCAAGTCGCTTAACTTCTCTGTGCCTCAGTGACCTCATCTGTAAAATGGGGATTCAAACTGTGAGCCCCACGTGGGACAACCTGATCTCCTTGTATCCCCCCCCCCAGCGCTTAGAACAGCGCTTTGCACGTAGTAAGCGCTTAACAAATACCACCATTATTATTATTATTATACAAGGAAATCAGATTGTCACACGTGGGCTCAGAGTTTTAATCCCCGTTTTACAGATGAGGTACTGAGGCACAGAAAAGTTGTGACTCGCCCAAAGTCACACGGCTGTCGAGTGGCCGAGCAGGAATTAGAACCCACGACCTCCGCCTCCCAAGCCCGTGCTCTTTCCACTAAGCCACGCTGCTTGTCATCTAACCCTGTATCTACCCCAGTGCTTAGAACAGCGCTCGGCAAGCAGCGCGGCTCAGCGGAAAGAGCACGGGCTTAGGAGTCGGAGGTCATGGGTTCTGATCCAGCTCAGCCGCTCGGCAGCCGTGTGACTTTGGGCAAGTCACTTAACTGCTCTGTGCCTCAGTGACCTCATCTGGAAAATGGGGATTAAGACTGTGAGCCCCACGTGGGACCTGATTACCCTGTATCTACCCCAGCGCTTAGAACAGTGCTTGGCACATCGTAAGCGCTTAACAAATACCAACATTATTATTAATCTAATGGAAGGCAATGTATGGGTACCACAGAGGGACGTGGAGGTGCAAAAGAAGGTAGAAAAGAACCTTTCCGCCTGCTGTGAATCCTTCTTTGGAAGCATCGTGACCTTCTGTCAACTCTCCCTTCCCCTCAGCTGGCCCTGATTATCAGTTCATCTATTTCCTCTGTCCACATCGCAAGGCCAAGACACCTGCAGCGCAACAGCGGAGTGACTAATCACCCTGCCGACCTCACGAGCAGGGAGACGCGACGAGCCGCTCTCCTCCACCCATCAGCTTCCTCCAGCCTTTCCCTCTACACTTCTCCTTGATTCCCGCACTCAAATCCCCCACTTCAAAACCTCTCCTCCAAGAAGCCTTCCCTGAAAAACCCTCCTCTCCTCTTCTCCCATTCCCTCTCTCTTACTTGCTCCTCATTCATCCTCCCTCCCAACCCCTCGGCACATATGTATTGATCCGTATATATCTGTAATTGCCTTACCTAATTATGGGGGAAGCGGCGTGGCTCAGTGGAAAGAGGCCCGGCTTGGGAGTCAGAGGTCATGGGTTCGAATCCCAGCTCCGCCACATGTCATTCATTCAATAGTATTTATTGAGCGCTTACTATGGGCAGAGCACTGTACTAAGCGCTTAGAATGAACAAGTCGGCAACAGCTAGAGACGGTCCCCGTCGTTTGACGGGCTCACGGTCTGATCGGGGGAGACGGACGGACGAGAACGATGGCGATAAATAGAGTCGAGGGGAAGAACATCTCGTAAAGACGATGGCGACTAAATAGAATCGAGGCGATGTACATCTCATTAACAAAATAAATAGGGTAATGGAAATATATACAGTTGAGCGGACGAGTACGGTGCTGAGGGGAGGGGAAGGGAGAGGGGGAGGAGCAGAGGGCAAGGGGGGAAAAGAGGGCTTAGCTGAGGAGAGGTGAAGGGGGGGCGGTAGAGGGAGTAGAGGGAGAAGGGGAGCTCAGCGTGGGAAGGCCTCTCGGAGGAGGTGAGTTTTAAGTAGGGTTTTGAAGAGGGGAAGAGAATCAGTTTGGCGGAGGTGAGGAGGGAGGGCGTTCCGGGACCGCGGGAGGACGGGGCCCGGGGGTCGACGGCGGGACGGGCGAGACCGGGGGACGGCGAGGAGGTGGGCGGCGGAGGAGCGGAGCGTGCGGGGTGGGCGGTAGAAAGAGAGAAGGGAGGAGAGGTAGGAAGGGGCGAGGTGACGGACAGCCTCGAAGCCTAGAGTGAGGAGTTTTTGTTTGGAGCGGAGGTCGACGGGCAACCACTGAAGGTGTTTAAGAAGGGGAGTGACACGCCCAGAGCGTTTCTGCGGGAAGATGAGCCGGGCAGCGGAGTGAAGGATAGACTGGAGCGGGGCGAGAGAGGAGGAAGGGAGATCAGAGAGATCAGTCAGCTGTGTGACCGTGGGCAAGTCACTTCACTTCTCTGTGCCTCAGTTCCCTCATCTGTAAAATGGGGACTAACTGTGAGCCTCACATGGGACAACTTGATTACCCTGTATCTATCTCAGCGCTTAGAACAGTGCTCTGCACATAGTAAGCGCTTAATGTCAGCATTATTATTTATTTATATTAACGTCTGTCTCCCCCTCTAGACTGTGAGCTTGCTGTGTGCAGGAATGTGTTTGTTATAGTGTACTCTCCCAAGAGCTTAGTACTAGGCTTTGCATAGCGTGAACGCTCGATAAGTACGATTTAATGAATGAGCGGATTCCCAGGACCCTCTTGTCCCCTGGCCACCAGTTAGACCCACCTAAAGCTAGAATGATGATGATGGAATTTATCAAGCACTGTTCCAAGCGCTGGGGTAGAGGCAAACAGTCCCCGACCCACTTGGGGCTCAGAGTCTTAATCTCCATTTTACAGATGAGCCGACTGAGGCAAAGAGAAGTGAAGTGACTTGCCCAAGGTCGCACAGACTTCTAAGCCCACGCTCTATCCACTAGACCATGCTGCTTCCCACTAGGCCAAGTGGGGTCGCAGGCTCAGGGTGCAGAAGCGGGAACGACGACTAGAGAACCAGGTAACGGGGGAGAAACTTGTCCTCGGTCCCTCAAATTCCAGAATCCTCAGCGGTTCGGGAAAATCCAAACTCAGCCAGCTCCTCCAGCGGCCTAGGGGAAGCCCAGAAGAACGACGGAGTCTCACGGGGGCAGGACACGGAAGATTGACCGATCGACCGATTGGCCGGAGTTACAAGGCTAGAACCCCAGTGACCTGCACCTGGATATCGGGCCGCTTGCTCTCTTGGCCTGTATTTTCCCATGTCTAAAGGCCGGGCATGCGGCCCCAGTCCTAGATAATAATGATTATGATATGTGTTAATAATAACAATAATAGTAGCTATGGTCTTTGTTAAACACTTATTATGTGCCAAGCACCGTTCTAAGCACTGGGTTAGATACAAGGTAATCAGGTTGTCCCACGCGGGGCTCACGGTCTCAATCTCCATTTTAAAGATGAGGCGATTGAGGCCCAGAGAAGCGAAGCGACTTGGCCAAGGTCACACAGCAGACAAGCGGCGGAGGCGGGATTGGAACCCACGACCTCCGACTCCCAAGCCCGTGCTCTTGCCACTAGGCCATGTTAAGTGCTTAGTATGTGCCAGACACTATACTAAGCACTGGGGTGGACACAAGCAAATCGGGTTGGACACAGTCCCTGTCCCAACTGGGGCTCACGGTCTCGATCCCCATTTTACAGAAGAGGCAACTGAGGCCCAGAGAAGTGAAGTGACTTGCCCAAGGTCACGCGGCAGACAAGCGGCGGAGCCGGCATTAGAACCCATGACCTCCTGACTCCCAGGCCCGTGCTCTATCCTCTACGCCATATGGGCAGGGAGAGTGTCTACCAACTCTGTTATATTGTACTCTACCGAGTGCTTAGGACAGTGCACAAGAAGCGCTCAATAAATATGACTGACTGATGGTGTGCGTGGAGGGGGAAAAGCAGGGAAAGAGAACATTATGAGGATGTGCAAAAAGCCTCGGCTTAAACGTGGGAAGAAGTGGTTTCAAAAAAGCAACTCAGGCCATCTGTTTGTCCCGGTTCCCCTCGTTGGAAAGGCGAGGGGGGACGGTACTAAAGGGAAATATTCAAAATGGTTCGACTTCAGGACAGGCGATAGAGAAGTCTATGGCACCACCTTCTGGACCCTGTCTATCACTTTCATTCATTCAATAGTATTTATTGAGCGCTATGTGCAGAGCACTGTACTAAGCGCTTGGAACGGACAAATCGGTAACAGATAGAGACGGTCCCTGCCCTTTGACGGGCTTAAAGTCTAATCGGGGGAGACGGACAGACAAGAACAATGGCAGTAAATAGAATCGAGGGGAAGAACATCTCACTAAAAACAATAGCAACTAAATAGAAACAGAGTAGAATAAACAGAATCGCTTCCTTCATCCAGCGGCGAAGCGCGTCTCTTTCAGGCAGGCATACACACTGGTGGGGCTGAGTGACTAGAGAAGGCTCTGTCAGCATTAATAATAATAATGATGTTGGTATTTAAGCGCTTACTATGTGCAGAGCACTGTTCTAAGCGCTGGGGTTGATACAGGGTAACCAGGTTGTCCCACGTGAGGTTCACAGTCTTGATCCCCATTTTCCAGATGAGGTAACTGAGGCTGCTTCTCGGGAAGCAGCGGGATCTAGTCGCTAGAATCAGGGCCTGGGAATCAGAGGGACCTGGGTTCTAATCCCAGATCTGCCACTTGTGTACCGTGTGACCTTGAGCAAGTCGCCCGACTTTTCTGGGCCTCGGTTACGTCAGCCGTAAAATGGGGAATAAGACTGTGAGCCCCAGGTGGGACAAGGGACTGTGTCCAATCTGATCAGCTTCTATCTACCCCAGCGCTCAGTACAGTGCCTGGCACATAGCAAGTAGGGAAGCAGCGTGGCTCAGTGGAAAGAGCCCGGGTTTAGGAGTCAGAGGTCGTGGGTTCTATTCCCGGCTCCGCCGCCTGGCAGCTGTGTGACTTAGGGCAAATCACTTAACTTCTCGGTGCTTCCGTCACCTCATCTCTAAAATGGGGATTAAGACTGTGAGCCTCACGTTGGACAACCTAATTATCCTGTACCCACCCCAGGGCTTAGAACAGTGCTCGACACATAGTAAGCACTTAACAGATAGCGACATTATTATTATTATTATTAAGTGCTTGACAAATAGATAAAAAAAAAATAAGCTGTGAGAGTGAAGCGGACACAGAGCACTGGGTTCTTCTGGGTCAGGAGATCCACTCTGCCTTCTGAGGTCCCGGTCCAGGCCTTGATGTTCAGAAGCTCACTAAGGAAGTCGGTCTCTTTTTATTTTTTATTTTATGGTATTAAGCGCTCGCTATGGGTCAGACACTGTATTAAACACTAGAGTAGACAGAAGCTAATCAGGTTGGACACAGTCCATACCCCAGTGGGCCTTCCGGTTTTAATCCCCGATTTACTGATGAGATCACTGAAGCACAGGAAGATCTTTCTGGGCAGGGAATGTGTCTGCTTATTGTTACATTGTATTCTCCCAAGCGCCTAGTACAGTGCTTTGCACACAATAAGCGCCCAGTAAATATGATTGAATAAATAAATGAATGAATGAATAATAATAATAATGTTGGTATTTGTTAAGCACTTATTATGTGCAGGGCACTGTTCTAAGCGCTGGGGTAGATACAGGGTCATCACGTTGTCCCACGTGAGGCTCCCAGCCTTTATCCCCATTTTACAGGTGAGGTAACTGAGGCCCAGAGAAGTGAAGTGACTTGCCCACAGTCACACAGCTGCCAAGTGGCAGAGCCGGGATTCAAACCCATGACCTCTGACTCCCAAGCCCGGGCTCTTTCCACTGAGCTGAAAATGACTTGCCCAAGGTCACACAGCAGACAAGGGGCGGAGCGGGAACTAGAACCCAGATCCTTCTTACTAGCAGGCCAGTGATCTATCCACTAGGCCACACCGCTTCTATTCGGGGAAGGTTCCTGCTGGAGACTGACGGCATTTTGATGGCAAGCGCTGTTCCTGTTAGCTCAAATCCTGGCCTCCCACCTCCTCCTTTGTTACCAGGAATTGTCAGTTCCTATTAACTGGAGGAGAATCGATACGGAAAGAAAAGCTCTTTGGCAGCTCTGAACAATATCCTGTCCACAGCGTGGATAATTTGGTCTCTCCTCCTCCCCCCCAATCAAACTTTTAAATTAAATCTGGGTGTTTTAGTGCTGTGGCAAGCAGCGGGGCTTACGGAGCCTTGGCCCAGCCCCCAAATCTCGATCTCGTCGGTCACCGAGAAGCAACACGGCACAGTGGATAAAGCACAGGCCTGGGAGTCAGCAGGTCATGGGTTCTAATCCTGACTCCGCCACTTGATTGCTGTGCCTCAGTTGCCTCAGCTGTGAAATGGGGATCGAGACTGTGAGCCCCACGTGGGGCCGGGACTGTGTCCAATCTGATTTTCTTGGAACCGCCCCAGTGCTTAGTACAGTGCCTGGCACATGGTAGCGCTTAACGAATACCGTAATTATTATTTGTTATCACAATTGTTATTATTATTAGCATCGGAGCTGTCATTCTAACACTAGAATGGCCAAGATGTAGCAACCAGAAGGGAGGAGAAAGAGGAGGAGGAGAAAGGAAGGGGATGGGGGGAGCGAGGAGATGGGGTGGGTGGTAAGCGGAGAGAGGGAAGAGGAGGGGAAAGGGATTCGCTCATTGTCATTCATTCAGTCGTATTTATTAAGCACTTACTGTGTGCAGAGCACTGTATTAAGTGCTTAGGGAAGTACAATACAACAATATAAGGTGACAATCCTACCCACAGTGAGTTCACAGGGGGGCAGGGAGGAAGACATCAATACACATAAAAAGAAATAAATACAAATAAATAAAATTACCAATATACACATAAGTGCCGTGGGAGACGGGGGAAGAGCAAAGGGAGCCAGTCAGAGTGACGCAGAAGGGAATGGGAGATGAGGAAAAGTGGGGCTTGGGAGATGAGGGGTGGGAGAAGAGGGAGGATGGATGATGAAAGGGAAAGGGGGAGAAGGGAGGAGAAGAGGAAAGATGAGGGAGGGGATAGGAGGGAGAGAAAGCAAAGCTTTGTTAGAGCGAAAACTCTAGGTCTTCTCCCATCTTTGCAAGTACCTTAAGCAGGTTTCTCCTGGGTGCAAGAGGCAGCCCACCCCTTCCTGGCGGCCAGCCCCCCAAGGACCCTCCGCTTCCCCCCATGTCCCACAGTGCCCTGGGCAGTGAGCTAAGGAGATCTTCTCTCCCACCGCTTATCCTGTGCCGTGCTTTCCCGGGCCCGTAAAAAGGGGGAGACGGCCCACCCCTCTGTCTATCCGCGCTAATGACAGGGAACCGCTGACTTCTCGGAAAGGCCCGACGGGCGGCGAGGCCTTCCGCCGCCCCGGGAGACGACGATGCCATTATCTAGCTCCCCGGTGTTTAGGGAAGGGCTTGCTACTGAAGTGCTGAAAAAAAAATAATGGTCTTCAGTAATAGCAGTAGAATAATAATAGTAATGGAATTTCTTAAGTCCTTACTATGCGCCAGTCACCGCACCAAGAGCCGCGGTGGATACAAGCAGATAGGGTTGGACACGGTCCCTGATCCACATGGGGCACATAGTCTCAATTTACAGATGAGGTGGCTGAGGTACGGGGAAGTGAAATGACTTGCCCCAGGTCACACAGCAGACGAGACCAGATCCCCGGTCTCCGAGAGCTTACAATCTAGGCGGGGAATAGATAGTAAGTGAAAATAGGGGGACGTAACAGAGTTTATAATAACGATCATTATAACCGCGGCACTTGTTAAGCGCTTACTACGTGTCAGGCACCGTACTAAGCGCTGGGGTGGATACGAGCTAATCAGGTTGGACACGGTCCCTCGTCCCACGTGGGGCTCACGGTCTTAATCCCCATTTTACAGTTGAGGAAACCGAAGCACAGAGAAGTGAGGTGATTCGCCCAAGGCCACACGGCAGACAAGCGGCGGAGCTGGCCATGGAATCCAGGATCTTCCGACTCCCGGGGCCGCGCCCCGTCCGCTAGACCACGCTGCTACACGCTAGGAGTACATAAAATATATGAAAAAGTGCTTCTCCTGGGAGGCTGTGAATACTTAAGTGTTGAGGTGGCATGGAAGTGTTGATAGAAGGTAGGGAAATTTGAATTTAATCAACCAAGGCCCTCTGGAGGAGTTGTGATTAAAGTGCATCTACCCCAGCACCTAGAATGGTGCTTGACACGTAGTAAGCGGTTAACGGATACTGCGATTATCACTAAGATTGTTATTTTGGAAAAGGTTTTGAAGATGGAGAGCGCAGCGGTCTGTCTGTTATGAAGGAGGAGGGGGTGTCCAGGCTGGAGGAAAGAATAAACAAGGGGTTGTGAGTTGGAGGAAGGAGAAGGAGGCACGGTAAGTAGGTTGGGTGGAGAATTACCAAGAGTATGAGCTGGGTTAGGCGTAGGAGAAGCAGCGTGGCTCAGTGGAAAGAGCCCGGGCTTGGGAGTCAGAGGGCATGGGTTCGAATCCCGGCTCGGCCACTTGGCAGCTGTGTGGCTGTCACTTCACTTCTCTGTGCCTCAGTTACCTCATCTGGAAAATGGGGATTAAGACTGTGAGCCTCACGTGGGACGAGCCGATTCCCCTGTATCTACCCCAGCGCTTAGAACAGTGCTCCGCACGTAGTAAGCGCTTAACAAATACCAACGTTATTATTATTATTATTATTAACTAGCGTGAGGTGGCAGGAGACGGCAGATAAGTAGGAGGGAAAGAAATAATGGAGTACCTAAGAGTTAAATGTCAGAATTTTTTGCTGGATTACTATTACTCCCATCCTGACTTCCCTACCAAAGGAAGGGTCCTCAAACTTTCTACTTATTATTAATGATTACTATTAATAATAATCTAGGCATTTGTTAAGCACTTACTCTGTGTCAAGCACCGTTCTAAGAGCTTTGTGAAGCACTTACTATGTGCCAGGCGATGTTCTAAGCGTTGGGGTAGATTCAAGCTAATCGGGTTGGACGCAGTCCGTCCCACACAGAGCTCACAGTCTTAAACCCCATTTTACAGATGTGGCAACTGAGGCACAGAGAAGTGAAGTGACTTGCCCAAGGTCACACAGCAGACACGTGGCGGAGCCGGGATTAGAACTCATGACCTCCCGACTCCCAGGCCTGTGCTCTTTCCGCTAGGCCGTGCGTACTTCGGCTCTCTCCAGAGAGCTACTGGCCTAAGTGAGAAAAGTTGGGGGCTGGGAATCCAGAGACCACTGTTTTTGTGGGCGAATCTCTGTTCCTCGGTTTCTCCCATCTGCTTCTTCAGAGAGAGAGAGAAGCGTTGTGGCCCCGTGGATAGAGCACGGCTTTGAGAGGCAGAAGGACCTGGGTTCTAATCCCCCCTCCCGCCACTCATCTGCTGTGTGACTCTGAGCAAGTCACTTCACTTCTCTGTGCCCCAGTTACCTCATCTGTATAAAATGGGGATTAAGAGTGTGAGCCCCATGTGGGACAGTGACTATTTCCAATCTGATTAACTTGGATCTACCCCGGCACTTAGGACAGTGGCTGGTACTTAATAAGCGCTTAACAGCTACTATAAACGACAACATCTGCAAAATGGGAAAATTAAATCTGCCTCTCCATAGAGGTGTCGTACGGATAAAGTCCAGAAACATTCATTTAGCTATTCTCAGGAAAGGCATTATAAAGGCATTATTATTATCTTCTACCGGTCAGAGCACAGGTCGGAGGGTCAGAAGGATCTGGGTTCTAATTCAGGCTCCGCCATTTATCTGCTGTGTGACTTTGGGCAAGTCGCTTCACTTCTCTGGGCGTAAAATGGAGATTAAAATCGGGAGCCTGATGTCTGACAGCAGGGACTGAGAGAGAGAGAGAGAAGCAGAGTGGCTCAGTGGAAAGAGCCCGGGCTTGGGAGCCAGATGCCATGGGTTCGAATCCCAGCTCTGCCACCTGTCAGCTGTGTGACCGTGGGCGAGTCACTTCACTTCTCCGGGCCTCAATTCCCTCATCTGTAAAATGGGGATGAAGACTGTGAGCCTCACGTGGGGCAACCCGATTCCCCTGTGTCTACCCCAGCGCTTAGAACAGTGCTCGGCACATAGTAGGCGCTTAACAAATACCAACATTATTTTTATTATCGACCTGGTTAACTTGTACCTACTCCAGGGTTTAGTACAGCGCCCGACTGCATAGTAAGCACTTAACAAATCCCACGGCCATTCTCATTATCGTATTTTAAAAACCAGAGTGACGAGAGGGCTGATATCTCTGAATCCTGGCATCTTCCCGTGAATAGGAAATGGAGGGGGAAAGGCAGGGCGAAGGGGTGAAGAGCACAGGGCCTGAGGACTGGAAAGTCCAAAGGGCGCTTTCGTCCCCTCCCGGCGGAGAGACGGTTTCCCAGGTCCAGCCGCCACTCTCACCTGCAGACGTCGGTTTTTCCCACGAATAAGGTGAAGGTGAGGGCCGAGCGGGTGCTGACGGGCACGCTGGCGTCGGTGGGGTCAGCGGAGGAGCCGGACTTCACCGAAAGAAGCGGCTGGTGGAGGCACTGAGGAGACAAAGTACGGTAAGCCACGACCACCTTCTCCTCTCGCCTCCCTGCAACACAGCGGGGAGGAGCAGACGCAGCAGAGGCTGCGAGCGAGGGATGGGCCGTTCAACCCTATGTACTGAGCGCTCACTGTGCGCCGAGCACCGTACTGAGCGTCTGGGAGAGTACAATATAACCGGAAAAACAATTTCCCTGCCCCATCCGAGGACGGTTTCGGATGGCTTCTTCCTTCCCGTCCCTAACAGTCTCGTTTCGTCTCGTGCCGTCAAGTCGTCTCCGCCCCACCGCGATGCCCTGGACACGTCTCTCCCAGAAGGCCCCACCTCCATCTGCGATCGTTCCGGCAGCGGATCCTAACGGTAACGGTCTTATTTATTTAGCGTTTACTCTGTGCCAAACACTGTACTAAGCGCTGGGGTAGAGGTGAGATAATCAGGTGGGATGCAGTCCCTGTCCCACGTGAGGCTCCAAGGGTAAGTAAGAAGGAGAACAGGTACTGAGTCCCCATTTCAACTAAACCCTCTTCTCCCCCTTCTCCCTCTCCTCCTCCCCCTCTCCCGTCCCACCCCCTCAGCACCGTGCTCGTCCGCTCCACTGTATATATCTTCATCACCCTATTTATTTTGTTTAATGAGATGTACATCGCCCTGATTCTATTTATTTGCCAGTGTTTTTACGAGATGTTCTTCCCCTCGACGCTATTTATCGCCATCGTTCTCGTCCGTCCGCCTCCCCCGATTAGACCGTGAGCCCGTCAAAGGGCAGGGACCGTCTCTATCTGTTGCCGATTTGTCCATTCCAAGCGCTTGGTACAGTGCTCTGCACATAGTAAGCGCTCAATAAATACTATTGAATGAATGAATGAATTTCACAGCTGAAGGAACTGAGGCCCAGAGAGGTTAAATGACTTTCCTGAGATCACAGAGCAGGCAAGTGGAGGGGGCGGGTTTAGAACCCGGGTCCTCTGACTCTAGGCCGGTCCTCTTCCCACTAGGCCACGCTGCTGTGCCTAATTCGGAGGTGCCATCCCCAGGAACTGGGACTGGCTTCCAGGTTGGCAACTGGGCCCAAAGCCAAAGGAAACAAGGAGGAGCCCTCTCCACAGAGAATAAGAGGAGCAGCATGGCCTAGTGACAAGAGTACAGTCTTGGGAGTCGGAGGTCGTGGGTTCCAATCCTGGCTCTGCCCCTTGCATGCTGTGTGACCTTGGACAAGTCACTTAACTTCTCTGTGCCTCAGTCACCTCATCTGTAAAATGGGGATTAAGACTGTGAGTCCCATCTGGGACACCCTGATTAGCTTGTCTACCCCAGTGCTTAGAACAGTGCCTGGCACATAGTAAGCGCTTACCAAATACCATTATTAGTAGTAGTAGTGATAGTAAGCAGCATGGCTTAGTGGTTAGAGCAGGGGCCTGAGAGTCAGAAGGACCGGGGTTCTGATCCCCACTCTGCCACTTGTCTGCTGTGTGACCTTGGGCAAATCACTTCACTTCCCTGGGCCTCAGTTCCCTCATCTGTAAAATGGGGATTAAGACTGTGAGTCCCACGTGGGGCATCCTGTTTACCTTGTATTTATCCCAGTGCTTAGAACAGTGCTTGGCACACAGTGAGCGCTTAACAAATACCATTATTATTAGTAGTAGTAATAGTAAGCAGTAAGGGGCCTGAGAGTCAGAAGGACCGGGGTTCTAATCCCCACTCTGCCACTTGTCTGCTGTGTGATCTTGGGCAAATCACTTCTCTGGGCCTCAGTTCCCTTATCTGTAAAATGGGGATCAAGAGTGTGAGACCCGTGTCACACAGCAACCGCCTCCAACATGATTAACGTGATTGTACCACAGCACTTAGTGCTGGGCACATGGTAAACGCATAACAAGTATCACAATTCTTATTATTACCCAGGAGGTCAAATGTGACCCCCAGAGTGGCTCTCTTGTAATTCTGGCCCCTGGGGAAGGGGACGGGGGAAATGGATGGACAGATTGTCCCAGTAATGGTGGGGCCCAGGCTCCATCTGGAAGAGAGACAGAGAGAGAGGTGTGTGCGCGTCTCTCTCACGCACACCCCTGATTCCGTCCAAATTCCGTGAGGTTTGCATGCCCCCCAGGCCTACCTTGTTCCTTTCTTTCCTCTGTCTTTCTCTTTCCCTCTGAGTGGATATCAGAAGCCTTTTCTAACCCTCTGACTGCCCCCTTGGCCTGGCCTCTCTTTCCTGACCCTGGAAACCTCACCTCAAGTTCACTCCGTTTTCAAAACGAGAAACTGGCTCCCAGTTTTAAACTTCTCACATAGAGCTTATTTGGCTTCAGTTTTCCTGTCTGGAAAATGGCAAGAAAACTGACCTGCCCCGCTCCGCCTGCTTTTCCAAAGACAGTGTGAGGTTGACTGGATTTGGGGAAATAAGCTAATTATGTCTATGAGTTCCCAGGATGGACGGTGCCAATTAACTGTTGCTAATCCAGAAGAGCTATGTCTCCCAGTGGACCCATTTGGCCTTTTAATATCTCCTTGAATCATGCTAAATCACGTACAGCCCTCTTCTCTGGTCCCTCCAAGATGAAATACTTTATTTACAGTTTTATGCAGTGAAAGGTTAGATTTCTACCTTACGTTAAGAGGTGTCAAGGGACTGGGGGTGGAGGGCGAGGGAGGGAGAGACGGAGCGGACGCCTTCGCAAAGGCCGTTGGGACTAATGGACGTCGGTCACTCCGAAAGGCAGATCTCTCCTTCCAGCTGGGCCTGTAACCCTATATTATTGATCAAGTGTCCACATATCTCCCACGTAATAGAATTTCTTAGGGAACTGATTGTTTTCTCTCCTTTCATCTTACTGAATGAGGTTAACGGCAAGGACAAAGTATGGAGAAACCGCTCTAAGTCTTTCTTTGGATCTGAAACAACCTCTCCCAAGAAGGATGGAATGGGAGATCTTTTTTTTCTCCTTTCCAAATATCAGAGGTTGCATCTGAAACATGGTAGACTTTTCGAAAATAATCTGAGACAGGGAGGCTGCCTTCTGTAAGCAGTATTTTGCTTCAGAATCTGTACGGATTAAACCAGAATCCTGGTTGCTGGGTTGATTTCTGGTTTGTATTCTTTGTGTAGTTATGACTGCCTCTTGCCCTGAAACTTAAACCATCTTTCAGACAGGATCCCCTTCATCGTCTCGGGATCCTTGAAAGCAAAGAAAAGGGGAGACATTGTTGGTTCCTTTTCACTGATCGGGAATATTGCGAGATGAAATGTCCACAGGTGCTAATCATAATAATGAGCCAGAATGGCAGGGTAATAATAATAATAATGATGGCATTTAAGCGCTTACTAGGTGCCACGCACTGTTCTAAACCCTGGGGTAGATACAAGGTTATCAGGTTGTTCCACCTGGGGCTCACAGTCTTAATCCCCATTTTACAGATAAGGTAACTGAGGCACAAAGAAGTTAAGTGACTTGCCCAAAGTCACACAGGGGACAGGTGGCGGAGTCAGGATTAGAATCCAGGACCCTCTGACTCCCAGCCCGGGCTCTTTCCACTAAGCCACGAATGCGGCAGGTTCATCGACATTGCCCACTCCAGCTCACCCCCATGCTGCAGATGAGGAAAGAGACACAGAAAAGTTGAGTTGTCCAAGTCACACAGAAGGCAAGTGGCAGAGCTGGGATTAATAATAATGTTGGTATTGGTTAAGCGCTTACTATGTGCAGAGCACTGTTCTAAGCGCTGGGGTAGACACAGGGGAATCAGGTTGTTCCACGTGGGGCTCACAGTCTTAAGCCCCATTTTACAGATGAGGTAACTGAGGCACAGAGAAGTGAAGTGACTTGCCCGCAGTCACACAGCTGCCAAGTGGCCGAGCCGGGATTCGAACCCATGACCTCTGACTCCAAAGCCCGTGCTCTTTCCACTGACCCACGCTGCTTCTCTATGCCAGGTCTTCTGACTCCCAGGCCTGGGATCATTCCACAAGGCCACAGTGGCAGGAGGACCCAGTCCCGACTCCCGAATAGGAAAATGAGATTTATCAAGTGCTCTCAAATGAATCTTCGGTGAAAGCAATTCCTCTACACCTATGTGGGTCACTTTTGCTCTCCACAAACTGCTAAAAACTCGGACGACGCGCGGAGAAACGATGCTGAAAACTGGTTTTGCTTCGGCTATCGTCCGCATCCACTGAATTCACCGTCTTTAATATAGTGGGGGGATTTAGAAGGACTAGGACCTCCCGGGGTTCACGGGCAGAGGTATGAAAGAGATAGCAAGGCCTCGAAACATTTGCGCGTGAACGTCGGCTTTGAATTTGCAGCGGGGAGATGCTCATTAAACTGTCACCTTACCCTGCCATTCTGGCTCCTATCCAACTGACCTTCGGGCAAGAATGAAAGAGTACTACTTTACCCCCATCATGGCATAAGTGTACCTTCTTCCTAGATATACATGGCCGGGGGCCAGAAAGACAAGGTGATCTCCAGGACCTGCTGCCTCAGCTTTTGCGTATAACTTCAGTACAATCTGCATAGGCTCACGGTCTTTTCAAATGAAAACTGAATAGTTTCAATTCACAGTTGCCACTCCATGATTTGCCACTGATGGCTGCCACTTCCTGATTTCCTGTGTTCCTTCTCATTATTTTTTTAATAGCAGTTGTTGTTAAGCGCTCGCTACGTTCCAGTCACTGAACTAAGCACCCGGATAGGTACTGGTTCATTCATTCATTCATTCAGTAGTATTTATTGAGCGCTTACTATGTGCAGAGCACTGTACTAAGCGCTTGGAATGGACAAGTCGGCAACAGAGACGGTCCCCGCCCTTTGACGGGCTCACGGTCTAATCGGGGGAGAGGGACAGACGAGAACAATAGCAATAAATAATAGTTGGGTTGGACGGAGTCCGTGTCCCACATGGGCCTCACGGTATTTAACACTTAAATACTCGTTTAAATCTAAATACCTCATTTAAACGGATGAGGTAAGTGAGGCACAGAGAAGTGAAGTGATTTACCATAGGTATGCAGTAGGCAAGAGGTGAAGCCAGAATTAGAACGCAGGTCTTTCTGATCTGCGGGCCCATCTCCATCCAATAGGCCGCTCTGCTTCTCTTCATCAGCCCAGCATTTCAGATCCTTTTCAGCCCAAAGGTTTTATGGCCCAAGGGGGCAGGAATTTCGCACCGTACTAAGCTCTGGGGTAGATACAAGCTAAGCAGGTTGGACACAGTCTCTGACCCACAAAGGGCTCACAATCTTCACCCCCATTTTACAGATAAGGTAAGTGAGACACAGAGAAGTTAAGTGGCATGTCCAAGGTCACAGAGCAGAAATAATAATAATAATAATAATAGGATTTAAGTGCTTACTATGTGCCTAGCACTGTACTAAACACCGGGGTGCCACTTGTCAGCTGTGTGACTGTAGGCAAGTCACTTCACTTCTCTGTGCCTCAGTTACCTCATCTGTAAAATGGGGATTAACTGTGAGCCTCATGCGGGACAACCTGATTATCCTGTATCTACCCCAGCGCTTAGAACAGTGCTCTGCACACAGTAAATGCTTAACAAATACCAACATTATTATTATTACAAGCAAATTGGAGAGACAGCGTAACTTAGTGGAAAGAGCACGGCCTTGGGAGTCTGAGGTCATGAGTTCTAATCCAGACTCCGAAACTTGTCTGCTGTGTGACCTTGGACAAGTCACTTAACTTCTCTGTGCCTCAGTTACCTCATCTGTAAATTGGGGATTAAGACTATGAGCCCCAAGTGGGACAACCTGATTACCTTGTATCTACCCCAGCGCTTAGAACAGTGCTTGGCACATAGTAAGAGCTTAACAAATACCATAATTATTATTATTGGACACAGTCCCTGTTCCACATAGGGCTCCCAGTCTTAATCCTCATTTTACAGATGAGGTAACTGAGGCCCAGAGAAGTGAAGTGACTTGCCCAAGGTCGCCCAGCGGGGATCGGAACCCAGATCCTTCTGACTCCCAGGCTTGTTCTCTATCTACTAGGCCATGCTGCTTCTCAAAACCGCATGGATCCATTTAAGAAATAGAAAACCTTCCAAATGAGCCTCAATCTCAGGGATGTTCTGGACCACATTTGGCAAAGCGGGATTTTACGCACCTGCCTTTTGGAGTGCAAATCTTATTCCAAGATCACTCCTCTCCCTGCAGACCAGATCCCGTGATCTAGCTGACATCAGTGACCGTGATATTTTTCCCATTATTTTTCTGTCTGCAGTGTATTTTAACGGGGCAGAGAGGAAAGGAGGAGGAGGAGGAGGTGGAAATGACTGCATCTTTAGGGTGAAATGAAGCATGAAAGAATGAATGAAGACTGTAAGCTCACTGGATTCAGGGAACATGTGCTCAGCTACACCGGCTGGTGTAGCTGGGGATCTGATGACATCCTACTTCATTCGTTCGATCGCATTTATTGAGCGCTTACTATGCGCAGAGCACTGTACTAAGCACTCGGGAGAGTACGATACAACGATAAACAGATGCATTCCCTGGCCACGACGAGCTTACGGTCTAGAGCGGGAGAGAGGTGTTAATATGAATAAATAAATGATAAATACGTACATAAGTGCTGTGGGGCTGGGAAGGGGGATGGATAAAGGGAGCAAGTCCCAGAAGGCTTCTGGCTGGATTCAGTCCAGGGAAGTTTATTCATCAGAAAATGCTTTCTAGTCAGTCGTATTTATTTAACGCTAACTGTGTGCAGAGCACTGTAATAAGAGAAGAGAAGCAATGTGGCATATGTGGCTCAGTGGAAAGAGCTCGGGCTTTGGAGTCAGAGTTCATGGGTTAGAATCCCGGATCTGCCACTTGTCAGCTGTGTGACTGTGGCCAAGTCACTTCACTTCTCTGTGCCTCAGTTCCCTCATCTGTAAAAAATGGGGATTAAGACTGTGAGCCCCACGCGAGGACAACCTGATTCCCCTGTGTCTACCCCAGCGCTTAGAACGGTGCTCTGCACATAGTAAGCGCTTAACAAATACCAACATTATTATTATTATTATTATCATCAGTGGAAAGAGCCCAGGCTTGGGAGTCAGAGGTTGTGGGTTCTAACCCCGGCCCTGCCCCTGATCAGCTGTGTGACTCTGAGCAAGTCACTTCACTTCTCTGTGCCTCGTTCTCTCCTCCGTAAAATGGGGATGAAGACTGTGAGCCCCACGTGGGACAACCTGATCACCTTGTATCTACCCCAGCGCTCAGAACAGTGTTCGGCACGTAGTAAGAGCTTAACAAATGCCATCATTATTATTATTGATCAGTGCTTGGGAGAATACAACAGAATATAACGGACGCATTCCCCGACTACAGTGAGCTAACAGTCTAGAAGGAGCCTCAGTGAATGTGAAGAAGGGAAGCAGCAGCATTTGAAATCCCTTGAGGGAGAATGGACCTTCTCGGGTAGGATCTTCAAGGGAGGAGAATCTCCCAAACTTCCTGGGCTTTCATGTAGACTTAGACTTCCATTACAACAGGGGCAAAATGGCAGTGGACATGGCTTTCATCTGCCCGGTGCGCTTTGCCTGAAAGGCTAGGAATAGTACACTGAATTTCTCTGGACCTCAGGTTCCTCCTCGGTAAAATGGAAATTAAGACTGTGAGCCCCATGTGGGACATGCACTGTGTCCAACCTGATTAGCTTGTATCTACCCCAGCCCTTAGTAGAGTGCCTGGAACATAATAAGCACTTAAATGCCATAAAACAAAGATCAAACAAGCAAAAACAACCCTAGAAGATGATCTTGGGGCATCCCTACAATTCAGGGAAGGACAGGAATATGTGAAGTTTCACAGATATTTACTCCCGACAACAAAAGAGAGTTTGGAGCAGCTCCCTTCTCTTTCCCTCCATCATCCCTCCCCGTCCCACTTGCAGACATCCAATCAATCAATCAGTGGTGCTTATTGAACACTTAAATGGTGCAAGGCATTGTGCTAGACACTTGGGAGAGTAAGCTAGTCTTGGTGTATATGGCCATGCTAGAAAAAAAGCCCCAAAATACAGCCTCATTGATCTTCAGCTGTCCCAGAGACCTTAAGAGCCCAGACTGATGACTGAAGATTTGGCTTTCTCCATCTCACCTATCAGAGCAACTGAAATCCTTCCTCCAGCCCCAGCCCAGAGAGAAGGGCAACCCCCCAGGACCTATTAGCTATTCAATATTGATGGTATTTATTAAATACTTACTGGGCCAAGCAGTGGGGCCGACATAAAATAATCTGATCAGACACCGTCCCCATCTCACACAGGACTCAAAACCTATTCTTTCTATGGTTCTTTACTAAGCACAGGGGTAGATAGAAGATAATCAGGTAGGACACAGTCCCTATCCCGCATGGAGCTCTCAGTCCATTTTAACAGATGAGGAAACTGAGGCACAGAGCAATTAAATGACAGGCTCAAAGTCACACAGCAGGTGTGACTCCGCAGTGCTGGAGTCGGAATTAGAATCCAAGTCTCCTACCTCCCTCCTGACTCCCAGGCCCGTGCTCTCATCACTTGAAACTCTGAGAGTCTGGGGTAGTTTAAGAAGCAATCTCATTCTCCCTTAATGGAGCTATTGATTTGTTTGGGTGATTGATTTAGCTGTTGTTATAAAAGTTCTAATACTTTTTTTTTGATTTTGTGAAGTAATTTTTTTTTTGATTTTGTGAAGTAAATTTTTCTCTAGAGCACGGGCCTGGGAGCCAGAAGGTCATGGGTTCTAATCCCTGTTCCGTCACTTGTCTGTGTGTGGCCTTGGTCAAGTCATTCACTTCTCTGGGCCTCAGTTACCTCATCTGTAAAATGGGGATTGAGAATGTGAGCCCCATTTGGGACAGGGACTGTGTCCAACCTGATTTGCTTGTATTCATCCCAGCGCTTAGTACAGTTCCTGGCACATTCTAAGTACTTAAAAAATGCCACAAGTATTATTATGTGTATTATCTATTCCTTTAGGTTTTATAAGCACCTTGTGGGTTGGGGACTTGTTTTGAAATGTTTTTTAAATTCCCCTCTACCTAGTAGTAATAATAGTCAAATTTATTGAGTGCCTGTGTGGGCGCTCATTACAGTCTGCAGTAATAATGTTGGTATTTGTTAAGCGCTTACTATGTGCAGAGCACTGTTCTAAGCGCTGGGATAGATACAGGATAATCAGGTTGTCCCACGTGAGGCTCACAGTTAATCCCCATTTTCCAGATGAGGGAACTGAGGCACAGAGAAGTGAAGTGACTTGCCCACAGTCACACAGCTGACAAGTGGCAGAGGCGGAATTCGAACCCATGCCTCTGGCTCCCAAGCCCGGCCTCTTTCCACTGAGCCACGCTGCTTCTCAATACTAGGCACCTGTGAAGTACGGAACAAAGAAGAGATACGCTGCCTGATCACAAATAGCTTACACTATAGCCTCAACGCCTATAACTGTGCCCTAAACAAAGAAATGCGCACAATAAAAAATTGTTGAGCATGACTGTGATAAATCGCACTCAATAACTAGAAATCCTACCAAGGGAAGAAGAGGCAGGAAATGAGATCTGGCATTTCCCTCTAGACTGTGAGCTCGTTGTGGGCAGGAAAGAATCTATTTGTTATAGTGTACTCTCCCAAGTGCTTTGCTTTCATTCATTCATTCAATAGTATTTATTGAGCGCTTACTATGTGCAGAGCACTGTACTAAGCGCTTGGAATGAACAAGTCGGCAACCGATAGAGACGGTCCCTGCCGTTTGACGCGCTTAAGGTCTAATCGGGGGAGACGGACAGACGAGAACGATGGCAATCAATAGAGTCGAGGGGAGGAACATCTCGTAAAAACAATGGCGACTGAATAGAATCAAGGCGATGGACACAGTAAGCGCTCAATAAATAAAATTGGATGAATGAATGAATTTCCAGACTATGAGTATATTATTCTTGGATTTCTTTTCCGCTGCCTTGGTAAGGCAGCTGGGGTTGGGATGAACCCTGAGCTTTGGGATTTTCTACTCTTACCTTGTAACACCAGTCTGAGACATGCTGGAGGTGGACTTCTTCTGGGAGGTGGTTGTGTAACGTGAGCAGAGCCTGGTCCAGTTTCAGGTCAACTCCTAGTGGGGTATAGAGGAAAACAATAACAGTCATTATGGCACTTGTTAAGCTCCTACGATCGATGGATGGCATTTATTGAACGCTAGGTGCAGAGCACTGTACTAAGCACTTGGGAGAGTACAGTAGAATTAGCAGACCCCTTCCCCGCCCGTAACGACTTTAGCATATTAAGCGCCGAGATAGATACAGGATTATCAGGGCCCTATCCCGTCAAGGATCTCGCAGTCTAATTAGAAGAGAGAACACATATTGAATGCCCATTTTATGGCTGAAGAAATCGAGGCCCAGAGAAGTTAAGTGACTTGCCTAGGGTCACACAACAGACAAGAGGCAACTTTAGACAGCAGGGAAGCGGCATGGCCTACTGAAAAGAGCTCGCACTCTCAGATACACACCTATCCAAGTGACATGTTTTTTTACGAATAAAACTCCACTGATAATAATGAAAGTAATAATAATGTTGGTATTTGTTAAGCGGTTACTATGTGCAGAGCACGGTTCTAAGCGCTGGGGTAGATACAGGGTCATCAGGTTGTCCCACATGAAGCTTCATCCCCATTTTACAGATGAGGTAACTGAGGCACAGAGAAGTTAAGTGACTTGTCCATAATCACACAGCTGACAAGTGGCAGAGCGGGGATTCGAACCTACGACCTCTGACTCCCAAGCCAGTGCTCTTTCCACTGAGCCACGCTGCTTCTCAAATGGCACAGACATCTTTCCCAGGGAAAACACTATTTTAATAATAATAATAATACTGTTGGTATTTGTTAAGCGCTTATTATGTGCAGAGCACTGTACTAAGCGCTGGGGTAGATACAGGGTAATCGCGTTGTCCCACGTGAAGCTCACAGTCTTCATCCCCATTTTACAGACGAGGGAACTGAGGCACAGAGAAGTGAAGTGACTTGTCCACAGTCACCAGCTGACAAGTGGCAGAGTGGGGATTCGAACCCATGACCTCTGACTCCAAAGCCCGGGCTCTTTCCACTGAGCCACGCTGCTTTCCTTCACTCCACCTGAGGATTCCTCATTCAATCCTCACCAACATCCTCCCTGCTGAACGGAAATCCTTCACCCCGATTGACAGCATTTGTGGTATTTATTAGGCACTTACCATGTACCAAGCACTGTACTAAGTGCTGAGGTAGATACAAGCTGATTGGGTCCCAGGTGGGACTCACAGTCTAAGTAGAAAGGAGAGGGGATTTTGAATCCCCATTCTGCAGATGGCACAGGGGCAAGAAAAGTCAGGGGGACTTGCCCAAGATCACACAAGCAGACAAGTGGTGGGATTAGAACCCAGGTCTTCTGACTCCCGGGCCCATATCCTTGGAGTCAGAGGTCATGGGTTCGAATCCCGACTCGGCCACTTGTCAGCTGAGTCACTTTGGGCAAGTCCCAACTTCTCGGTGCCTCAGTTACCTCATCTGGAAAATGGGGATTAAGACTGTGAGCCCCACGTGGGGACAACCTGATTCCCCCGTGTCTACCCCAGCGCTTAGAACAGTGCTCGGCACATAGTAAGCGCTTAACAAATACCAACATTATTATTATTATCCTTTCCACTAGGTCACGCTGATCGGAGAGTAGGATGCTCTGATGGAACAAGCCCTCTAGAAATAAGGACTCCACACCTTCAACTCTCTAGACCTCAGGAGAAATGCCAACTCCCTCAGGCATTTTACATTCATTCAATAGTATTTATTGAGCGCTTACTATGTGCAGAGCACTGTACTAAGCGCTTGGGAAGTACAATTCAGCAACAAATAGAGACAATCCCTGCCACAAAGGGCTCACAGTTTAGAAGGGGGGAGACAGACATCAATACGAGTAAACGGGCATTAGTAGCATCATGATAAATAGAATGATAGATATATACCCATCACTAATAAAAATAAATAGAATTATAAATATGTACATATATATACACAAGTGCCGTGGGGCGGGAAGGAGGGGGTAGGGCAAAGGGAGCGAGTCGGGGCGATGGGGAGGGAAGAGGGGGCAGAGCCTTAAGCGTGTCAGTTGTGTGACTTTGGGCAAGTCACTTCGCTTCTCGGTGCCTCAGTTCCCTCACCTGTAAAATGGGGATTAAGACTGTGAGCCCCACGTGGGACAACCTGATAACCTTGTAACTACCCCAGTGCTTAGAACAGTGCTTGGCACATAGTAAGCACTTAACAAATACCATTCTCTTTATTATTACCTCATCATAAAATGAGGATTAAGACCGTGAGCTTCACGTGGGACACGGACTGTGTCCGATCTTATTATTTTGTATCTACTTCAGCGCTTAGTACAGTGCCTGACACAGCAAGTGCTTAATACCATTAACAGAAAAGGACATCACAAAGAGAAAGGAAATGAGGAATGATTTATAACTAGTTTTCCAGATCTAAATTTCTTTTAAAGTCAGGCAGGTATGGACTGAACAGGATCTATCAGAATTAATGGTGCAAGAAGAGTTTCCGTATATAATAATAATAATGTTAGTATTTGTTAAGCGCTTACTCTGTGCGGAGCACCGTTCTAAGCGCTGGGGTAGATACAGGGGAATCAGGTTGTCCCACGGGAGGCTCGTAGTTAATCCCCCTTTTCCAGATGAGGTAACTGAGGCACAGGGAAGTGAAGTGACTTGCCCACAGTCACACAGCTGACAAGGGGCAGAGCAGGGATTCGAACCCATGACCTCTGACTCCGAAGCCCAGGCTCTTTCCACTGAGCCACGCTGTTTCCCAATATAATCCAGCTGTATAAATCAACTGTAATTTCCAGGGCTTCAAACCAAGTTTCCCCAGTAAATCTGCTTACCACACCGGAGGCTGAACAAGAACCCAAAGCAAATTTATTCCTTTCTGAACCCAACTCGGAACAAGTGACGATCTTCCCCCAAATAAAAACCGTACACAATCCCTATCTATGGATTTACCTGCTCCGGGGGGATTCTGGAGGGAGCCTCCCGCAGCGCAAAGCAAGAAGACGGTCATCAAGCTCCTCTCCATTTTCGCCAAGTTGTGGTTAATAAACCTTTGCTCCTTTCACTGAGCCCTGACCAGAGTTCAAGTACTTAATAACTTTCTCTTTGCAAAGATAAGGAAGGTAATGTTTCCTCTGGATTGTAAGATCCTTCAGGGCAGAGATCATGTCTATTAACTCTATGTATTCTCCCAAGTGCTTAGTAATAATAATAATAACGTTGGTATTTGTTAAGCGCTTACTATGTGCCGAGCACTGTTCTAAGCCCTGGGGTAGACACAGGGGAATCAGGTTGTCCCACATGGGGCTCACAGTCTTCATCCCCATTTTACAGATGAGGGAACTGAGGCACAGAGAAGTGAAGTGACTTGCCCACAGTCACACAGCTGCCAAGTGGCGGAGCCGGGATTCGAACCCATGACCTCTGAGTCCAAAGCCCGGGCTCTTTCCACTGAGCCACGCTGCTCTGGGTTGACAGCATATTGACAGATGAAAGGCACGTTATAGAATCTGAAGTCTGCTTTCGGTTTTCAATGAAGCCCAACACTTAGAGAAGCAACATGGCCTTGTGGAAAGAGCACGGCCCCGGGAGTCAGAGAAACTAGACTGAAGCCCGTCAATGGGCAGGGGTCGTCTCTGTCGGTTGTCGAATTGTACACTCCAAGCGCTTAGTACAGTGCTCTGCACATAGTAAGCGCTCAATAAATACTACTGACTGAATAATCCTGGCCCTGCCACTTGTCTGTTGTGTGACCTTGGGCAAGTTACTTACCGACTCCGTGCCTCACTTACCTCACCTGTAAAATGGGGATTGAGACCGTGAGTCCGACGTGGGACAGGGACTGTGTCCAACCTGGTTATCCTGTATCTACCACAGTGTACAGAAAACAGTGCCTGGCAAAGAGTAAGCGCTAAACAAATACCGTTTTAAAAAAAGGAAATGTATCTGATTTCCTATATGCTTACTATGTGCCAGGCACTCTACTAAGCGCTGGCGGAGAGGCAAGCTGGGCCCAAACCCACAGGGGAATCACAGTCTTAATCCCCATTGTAGAGAAGAGGGAACTGAGGCCAAGAGAGGTGAAGCGAATTGCTCGAGGTCACCCAGCAGACAAGTAGCAGAGCCAGGATTAGAACCCAGGTCCTTCTGACTCCCGGGATCTAACCTCTCTAGGTCATGTAGTTTCTCACCCCATGGACTTCATTTTCCTCATCTCCCATTCCCCTTCTGCATCGCCCTGACTTGCTCCCTTTGCTCTTCCCCTCTTGCAGCCCCACAGCAGTTGTGTACGTATCTCTAATTTTTTTAATTTGCATTGCTGCCTGTCTCCCCGCCTCTAGACTGAAAGCTCTTTGTGGGCAGGGAATGTCACAGCTTTTTGTTATGTGGTACTCTCCCAAGCGCTTACTACAGCGCTCTGCACATAGTAAGAGCTCAATAAATACGACAATGAATGAATCAACTAGTTGGGCCCCGGCTCATGGACACTTTCTGAAAATGGTACCTCAGAAGGGCAGGGGAAGTTTGCCCACCACCAAGGTGAAAGTAAAATTTAAGAAGCTGTGCCCATGACTTCAGCTCAGTACCCAGTAAAATACAATTTGTGGTACTTAATTATCTTGTATCACACTCAACCCGTCCCTGGACCGATCTTTCTATTCTGCACGTCCACCAGCATGAGAAGCATGGCTCAGTGGAAAGACCCCGGGCTTGGGAGTCAGAGGTCATAGGTTCGAATCCCGGCTCGGCCACTTGTCAGCTGTGTGACTTGGGCAAGTCACTTCACTTCTCTGTGCCTCCGTTCCCTCATCTGGGAAATGGGGATTAACTGTGAGTCTCACGTGGGACAACCTGATTACCCTGTATCTACCCCAGCGCTTAGAACAGTGCTCTGCACATAGTAAACGCTTAACAAATACCAACATTATTATTATTATTCTCTGTGCCTCAGTTACCTCATCTGGAAAATGGGGATTAAGACCGTGAGCCTCACGTGGGACAACCTGATTACCCTGTGTCTACCCCAGCGCTTAGAACAGTGCTCGGCACGTAGTAAGCGCTTAACAAATACCAATGTTATTATTGTTAATACATCTTAATGTCTCTGTCCCCAACTAGACTGTACGCTATTTGAGGCCAGGGATCGTGTCTGGCAACTCTGTTGTAATGTACTCTCCCAAGAGCTTCATACAAAGCTCCACACAAAGCCAGCCCTAAAAATAAGGATTGTGGTATTTGTTAAGCGCTTACTTTGTGCCAGGCACTGTACTAAGCACCGGGGTAGATACGAGCAAATCGGGTTGGACACAGTCCCTGTCCCACATAGGACTCAGACTGAATCCCCATTTTACAGATGAGGCAACTGAAGCAGAGAGTAGTTAAGTGACTCAGCCAAGGTCACACATCAGAAAAGTGGCAGAGTCGGGATTAAAATCTAGGTCCTTCTGCTTCCCAGGTCCACGCTCTATCCACTAGACCATGCTGCCTTCCAAAGCAAATCTCCTCAGAGAAGGTTAATTGAACAATATCAAAATTCTTGCCCATTTAAAACAGTCAAACCTAATTTTGCTCAGGTATCGGAACTTGGGTTCTCCATAGTTTGATCATGTTTTACTGTATTTTTACAAGCTGAAAAAACACCACCACAACAGCTTTATTCTTCAAGACAGCAGCAGCTCTCCCCACCCCCCCCATTCTTTCTATGGACTCAAAAAACTTTAAATGACTCCTTACCCCCCAGAGCCAAAGAAAATCATCAAAAAAGGCTACTTCAGAATTAAAACTCTGCCAGCCCACTTAGAATACAAGCTCTGAGGGCAGTGTGTGCCCTCTCCCTCCTTTGACAGCCCTTAAAGGACAAAAGACTCAACAAAATAATATTTTAAAATAAGCTTTAAAAAACCCATGTACTATTAAAAACACGAGCATCTGAGTTTCCTTGCCTCTAAGGACCCCCAGCTATTCCAATGTTTTCTTCTTTAAACATGGAAGCAGCTCCCACTTGACCTTTCTTTGTGCCCTCTCCCTTCTTTGATAGCCCTTAAAGGACAAAGGCTCTTAACAAAATGATATTTTTTAAAAAAAGCTTTAAAAAACCCCATGCACTATTAAAAACACCAGCATCTGAGTTTCCTTGCCTCTGAGGACCCCAGCTATTCCAATCTGGTTTTTTCTTTAAGCATAGAGGCAGCTCCCACTTGACATCTCTACACAGACCCACGCACAACCGCATAACAAAAACTAAATGACGCTAACAAACCTTGCTTTCACCGCCATTTCCAACCCATCCCAAACTACTTTTGGAAACTCTCACCCCATTGACACCTGCCCTGCTTTCTGCCTTCCTGAAACGATTTGAAACTGACTCAAGTGCCAACCCTGCTCAAAAACTCTTAGTCACCTAGAGAAACTACCTAGGCAAGGCCCAAGCTCTTTTCAGGCACAAAACTAGCATTAGGATCCAGGCTTCTCTCAAGCCAACGCTATTTCCGTCTCAAACACACCAATTCCCGCAATACTCATTCAGTCCTAAATGGGACATCAACCCGTCAGCCAATAGTATATATTAAGTGCTTACTAAGTGCAGAGCTCTGTACTAAGCACCCGGGAGAGCACAGTGCTGGAGTTCTCCAAGGGAGTGGGTAAAGATGGAGAATAGAAGGGGAGCCAGAATGAAAGAATGAAAGGGTGGGATGAGTTTCAAAATGGAGAAAGGAGGGCTAAGGGGTCAGTGAAATGACTGTGGGATGGTAAACAGGGAGCTTGGCTACTTTTACATTGTACTTTCCCAAGGCATGGTGCACTGCTTTGCTTAACAAGTTCTCAATAAATGGGCTTGGGAGTCAGAGGACGTGAGTTCTAATTCCACCTCCGTGACTTGTCTTCTGTGTGACCTTGGGCAAGTCACTCAAGTTCTCTGTACCTCAGTTACCTCATCTGTAAAATGGAGATTAAGCGTGTGAACCCCTGTATCTACCTCAGCTCTCAGAACAGTGCTTAGCACATATTAAGTGCTTAACAAATACCATAATTATTACCACTGATTTATTGAATGAATTGATTTAAAATTACCTTCCATATACCAATAGTCCACTACTCCTTCCACCTTCAAATCCTCACTAAAACTTCATTTCCTTCAAGAGACCTTCCCTAACTAAAGCTTAATTTCCCCAGACCTGCCCTTTTTCCTGTTTCAATCAATGGTATTTATTGAGGGTTTCCTTCGTGCAGAGTACTGAACTTAAGCACTTGGGAGAGTACCATACAGAGTTGGTAGACTCGTTCCCTGCCCATCAGGAGTTTACCATCTACAGGGGGAGACAGATATTAAAATAAATTACAGATACGTACATAAATGCTGGAGGGGAAAGATAGAGGAATGAACATCAAGTGCTTAAAGGGAACAAATCTAGGTGCAAGGGCAACCAGACAGGGGCCGGAGTGGGAGCGATGAGAGCTTAGTGGGGAAGTCCTAGTGGAGGAGATGTGATTTTAATTAAACTTTGAAGGTGGGGAGAGTTGTTACTCCGCCGGATCCGAAACGGGAGAAAGTTCCGGGCCAGATGCAGGATGTGGGCGAGGGGTTGCCCACGAGACAAGCAAAATTAAAGTAATGAGTAGATTGGTGTTCAGAAGCAAAATGTGCCCACTGGGTTGTAGTGGAAATCAGTGAGGTGAAGTAGGATGGTATGAGCTGGTTGAGAGCTTGAAGAGTGGGGAAACATGAACTGAATTTTTTTTTTTAATTGATCCAGGCAGCAGAGTGAAATATTGACTGGAATGAGAAGAAACAGGAGGCAGGGAGGTCAGCGGGGAGGCTGGTGCGGTATTCAAGGGAGAATAACATAAGCGCTTGGAAGAGCATAGAAGCAGTTTCGATGAAAAGGTTGGATTTTAGCAAAGTTGTGAATGTAGAACTGACAGGATTTGGCAGTAGACTGAATATATAGAGAGGAGTTGAGGATAATGCCAAAGTTACAGGCTCGAGAGACAGGGAGGATGGCGGTGCTGCCTATAATGAAAGGAAAGTCACGAGGAGGACAAGGTTTGGGTGGGAAGATAAGGGGGTCTCTTATGGACATTTTAAGTTTGAGGTGTTGGTGGGACAATAGATGTCCTGAAGACAAGGGAAAATACAAAAAAACTGCAGAGAGGAGAACAGGGCTGGAGATATAGATTCAGAAATCATCTGCATCAATCATCTGGTGTGGGAGCGAATGAATTCTCCAAAGGAATGGGTGTAGATAGAGAATAGAAGGGGACCCAGAACTGAACCTTCAGGGAATCCCACAGATAGAGAGTGGGAGGCAGAGGAGGAGGGTGTAAAAAGAGACTGAGAATGAGCGGGCAGAGAGCTAGGAGGAGAACCTGGACAGAGTCAGGTAAGCCAAAGTTAGATAATGTCTTCCGGGGAAGGTGGTGTCCCCCACAGGCAGTTGAGAGGTCAAGGAGGATTAGAATGGAGTAGAGGCCGTTGGATTTTTGTTACCATTTGGGAGGGCAGTTTCCGTGAAGTGAAAGGGGTGAAAGCCAAATTAAAAGCGGGGGAGGAGAGAATTGGTGGTGAGGCAGTGGGTGTAGACAACTCATTCAAGTAGTTTGGAGAGGAATGGTAGAAGGAAGATGGGGCCAAGGAAGGATTTTAATAATAACAATACTCTTCCCACCTTTGAAGACTTACTAAAATCACATCTCGATTAGACTGTAAGCCCGTCAAACGGCAGGGACTGTCTCTATCTGTTGCCGACTTGTTCATCCCAAGCGCTTAGTACAGTGCTCTGCACATAGTAAGCGCTCAATAAATACTATTGAATGAAAGAGGCCTTTCCCGACTAAGCCCTCATTTCCTCTACTCCCTCGCCCTTCGCGGATCTTTTCCCTTTAAGCACTTGCTATATTATTCATCCCACCCTCATGCCCACAGCACTGATGTAAATATCCGAAAATTTATTTTAATCTCTGCCTCCCCCTCTAAACTGTAATCTCCTTGTGGGCATGAAACATTTCTACCAATTCAAATGTATGGCACTCTTCCAAGCACGCAATATAGTGTTCTGCGCAAAATAAGGACTCAGTGGTATCGCTGACTGATAAAATACTTTAAAGAAACAATCTTTCCCCTCATTTAGACTGTGCCCAGCCCCACGAGGGACAGAGGATGTGTCAAAACCTCACTACTATCTACCCCAGCGCTTTTTACAGTGCTTGGCAGATAGTAGGAGCTTAACGAGTACAAATAAAAAAAATCCTCACAGGAAACCGGCTTAGAATCCAAAGGCTACCTCCAGTCAGATGGAAAGACAGAGTGATTTGCCCCAACTGTGCCAGAGAGAACTCACTGGCAGAGAGGGGGATCAGAACTCCCATTTTATGTTTCCCAATCTTTCACTTCAGTCCCCATACTACCACTCCCTCCATCACTTAACAGGCCTTAGATAAACTCAGTATCTATCTACCTCAGGGCCTGCTTTGTCAATTTCCCTTCAAGGTCTAACCTGAGCCTCATCTACCCAGAACCACAATTTCTGGTGCCAAAAGAGAAGTCTCGCCTTCTACCCCTCAGCAGATTCCCAAATCCAGACCACGGTACAGTTTGGGTTTTGATTTTGGGGCAACCAGTAGGTGCCCATAGTTTAAATCAAGGTCCTCCCTCAGACTTGGACTGGTTCCAAAATTAGAGGAAAGATCTATCAGGAAGTATTCAGAAAAATACTGATGCTCAAACAAATTCTCAATGAGGATTACAGGCTAGTGAGAAGATACAAAGAACAAAATAAAACCAACTGAAAATGAGCAAAACCCAACACAGACATAAAAGACTGGCTGGTTTCTTTAGCCTAGAACAATTCTCCACAATATTGATCCCTGGATGCAATCAAGGATTGGCCACCAAAAGAGCCAAAAGGCCTTGGCCTCCACTGAGAATGACAGACAATAAGTATTCCATGAAAATATTTTAATGATTTCTTGCAATGGGCATGGTGAACCAATTCTACTGAAACTCTCAGAGGACAGTCCCTTCGGGTAGTGTGGTGGGTGGGGAGGGGCAGGGGGGAAATAATCTATAAATTACATCACTTCATATTTATATGCATTTCCAAATTCCGGTGGGTCACTTTGTCCATTCCCTTTTTTCTTCAAAGTCGCTGATAAGGTGGAGCTCTGGTTTTGGACTCTGCTCTGACTTGGCGTTTTCAGACCCGGCAAATACGAAAACCCATCCGGTTCCTCCGAATCCAGCCGAAGTTCCAACAGATTTTGGAAGTTCACTTCTCCTGCTCCCCAGATCCTTTCAAGCTTGACTTCTGATTCTTTTTCTCTCTCTGACCTCTAATTCGGAAGAGTTTCTTCCTGGCTTCTTTTTGACGCTGTAATTTTTCCTCATCCTCCTTTTGCTTCACTTTGAGGTGTTCTTTATGCTGCTGTTGCTGTTTCTGCTTGGCCTTCCTCACCTTGTAACTGTGCACAGTACCCAGAGCAGAAAGCAATGCGGCGATCTAGGGGAAAAGAGAAATGTGACCATCAGAACTGATATGAGTAACGGTAGGAATAAACGGAGTTACTTACTGAGCATCTACATTGTTTTTAAAGCCTATTTGTTAGTTAGGTGCTTCCTATTTGTCAAGCACTGTCCTAAGAGCAGGGATAAATACAAGTTAATTAGGTCAGACCCAGTTCCCTTTCTATACAGGGCTCACAGTCCACTGACGGCAGGGCCTGCTCCTAAACCTTTCGGAAAGGACAAAAAGAGGCACGAGATTTGTTCCCTAACCCCAGTGAGCATACGCTCCTCATATACCACCATCTTTAATGCTTAGACCAGTGTGACCTCAGTCGGGGGTCATTTCAACACCGCTGATTTTGGAGCCGGGAGAGGGGCATAAAAAGTAATAAGGAAACAGTTTAACTTGGACTGAGTAAAATCCAGGTCTTTCCCTTCTCTCCCACCCAGAAGATTAGGTATTCAAGTACAAATGTCTACAAAGATATACCTATCTTAGATATAGGTATCTAAGTAGAGTAAAGCAAAATATTTAGAATGACCCACGTGTGGCACAGTGGATAGATCACAGGCCTGGGAGTCAAAAGGTCATGGGTTCTAATCCCAGCTCCGCCACCTGTCATCTGTGTGACCTTGGGCAACTTGCTTCACTTCTCTGGCATCAGTTCCCTCATCTCTAAAATGGGGTTTGAGACTGTGAGCCCCATATGGGACAGGGATGGTGTCCGCCCCAATTTGCTCGCACCCAGCCCACAGCACAGTACCTGGCGCATAGCAAACGTTTAACAAATACCATCATTATTATTAAGCACCTTGGAAGTGCTTTACTAAGCTTACCCCCAAAAACCTTTATTTTTCCCAAAGACAGAGAGTGAGAGTGTTTCGATTCCTGCTTCTCTCAGTAACATCAGCCTCTAACTGAGCCACTGCGCTCACCTACATACTTCAAGTGAATAATCTGGGCCTGGGGCACCGTCCACCTGCGAGCCAGCATCGGCCAGTAGATCAGTCACGGAGAAAACTCCACGGACTCGGTTTTGCCCAGGTCTCTTGCTTGGCCCAACCTGACACCACCACCACTGACACCTATCTGGGAGTCCACGGGTCCCCGGCACTTCTAGTCCCGTGAATGCAATCGCCCAGCGTGGGACTTTTCCTTGGGGCTGCTGGGAGCCCAGATAACTGGGAGTCTCGGCTGGGAGTCCAAGTGCTCGACGGAACGGGCAGGCGAGCATTTAGTACAGTGCTCTGCACATAGTAAGTGCTCAATTCATATGACTGTATGAGGCTGAAAACCTTTGGCTCGCTCCTATGCTGCTATTATTATTATTATTATTAATCATATTTACTGAGCGCTTACTGTGTGCACAGCACTGTACTAAGACCTCATCAGACCTCTCCTCAGGCTAGTAATAGACTAGCCTTTGGGCCCGGGCCTGTCCATCCACTGCACAGATGAAAAACATGAGTTGGAAAATATCTACACCATGAGAAATAATCTTGGAAAGAGAGTATGGAACCGAAAGCCCGCAAATCGCATTTCTGGCTCGTGACATTCGTCGAGTTTGTACCTCAGTTTTAGCGACCGTAAAATGGCAATGCCACAATTATGTCCATTAAACATTCCACTTGAGAAAAATGCAATGCAGAGAAAATAATGGGATTACCTTCCGTTCGTGAGGCTCCCGGATAACTGCTGGTCTCACCCGGTCCCTCGAAACCTTACCCTTCTTCTCCTGGAACTTGGGCTTGCTCTTAAATGGCAGTGCCTTCTGGAGGGCTTTGGGAATGTGAAGTGAATTGAAGTGCCTCTTCTGTCTCACAATTGGCTAAAAAAAAAAGGCAAAAAGAAAGTAAAACATCTGGAATATGCAATTTTCACATCTAACATGCTGAAGCGTTCAAACTTCTCGACGGAGAACCGGTGCTTCTAGAATGCCCTTTTTGCAAGAGTAAAAAGAGCCAAGAGTTTGCCATTTGTGACCCCTCAATCATGACTGAAGACACGTCTTTTGACCCGGCCACCTGCCTGAGTTGACTGTACTATAATTATTAAGAGAAGCTGCTTTAAGGGTGAATCAGGATCCCCAGGAACCAGCAACATTTGAACAAGTCTAAATCAGTCAATTGGTCTGGCAATACCATCTACACTAGATTTGAATAGAAAGATTTTGCAAACCTTGGGAGAAAGCTGCTGGACGATTAAAAAAAAATCACCTTCAAATGACTTTAAATCCATATTTGCCACTTCAAAAATGTAATAAATTAACCTTTACTCCTCCACTTTGAGGGACTTCTAGGATTCCCCCCAAGGGACAAGCCACTCGAGTTGTACCTTATAGACAGAGTCCTTGTTTTGCTTCAGGCGGATGCCCTGGTCGTGCCTCAGCTGTCCTGTTGTCCTCATTCCTGTCCAACTGTTTTTCTCCCCTACTGGTTTCAGCAAGGAAGTTACTGGGTTATAGAAGGCTGGGACGGAAACAGGATACCAGGTGCGCATGAAGACAATATCTGGAAGGAGAGAAAAATACCGTGCTGTAACAATCAACCGGCGTGGTTCCCCGACATTCCAAAAGTCCTTCAAAATTGAATTTCCTCGAGCAAAAGTACAAATGACTCCCACAGTCATCCTCAGTGAGATGAGCTTTCAATCAATCAAATGCATTTATTGAGAGCCTCCTGTGTGCAGGGGTGCTATTCTAAGCGCTTGGGGAGTACACTGTGGTAGACACGTTCCCTGCCCACAACGTGCTGACAGTCCAGAGGGGGAGACAGCCATTAATATAAATTACAGATATGCACATAAATACAGTACAGGAGTGCTGTGGGTCTGAAGGAAGGATAAATAACCTTTCAGAAGGTGAGTTCCTTCTCCCTTACTCCTCACGCCGGGAAGAAAAGGGGGTAAAATGGGGAATGGGTCTGAAGTAGGTAAGACCTCCTGCAAGGGATTTATCAATTAATCGCATTTATTGAGCACTTACTGTGTACAGAGCCCTGTACTAAGCACTTGGGAGAGTCGGTAGCCGCGTTCCCGGCTCACCGTCCCATCAGAGTCCGGCATCAGCTCGGCTCCGGCCCTCAAAATTCCCTCCGCTTTGGCGGCCTCAGACAGCCCCCCGGCACCTCCCTTCACTCTGTTGAGGGTAGGGAGGGGGCCGCCCGGCAGCTGCAGTGCATTTTCAAAGAGGCACCACTGCCTGCCTCTACGCCCGCTGCTCACGTGAGTTTGGAACCCTTCGGAACCCAACCAGACCTCGATTAAATTCCCACGGTCGGGCTTGGGCTTCACAGGTTGGAGCCAGAACGGACAAGGGACGGCAGTAGTGGGGAGGAGGGCGGAGCTATCCTGGGCAGAACTTTAGTGCTCAACTAGAATGGCTAATAATAAGAACAACAGTAATGAGGTATTTGTTAGGTGCCTACTATGTGCCAGGCACTATGCTAAGCACTGGGGCGGATGCAAGCAAATCGGGTTGGACGCAGTCCCCGTCCCATGGGGGGCTCACCGTCTCGATCCCCATTTTACAGATGAGGTAACTGAGACACAGAGAAGTAAAGTGAGTTGCCCAAGGTCACAACACGGAAAAGTGGCGGGGCGGGGATTAGAACACATGACACCTTCTGACTCCCCGGCACGCGCTCTAACCACTACGCCACACTGCTTCTCTTTATACATCTACTTAACGGTTTCCACAACTTTCCTTTCAAGAGTGACGACGACGAGCAGAAAGCCCTCTCCGGCTCAGGCTTCCCCAGAGAGCAAGCAAGCACTTACCGCTCATCAGCAGCTTGTCCTCGAAGGTTGCCCTGAAGGCTCCTTCTGGGGTTCGAAGGGCCTTTTTGATTTGGCCCCGGACACCGCTGACTGTACGGATTGCCGCCCCTTCAAATTTGGCCACTTCTAAGGCAGAATTGAACATTCCCTGGGAAGGAGTAGTTAGAAGAGGATTCGTTAAGCTGCTGACAGGGTGCAGAGCCCCAGGACCGAATACACAGGTGGGGATAAGTCACGACCCCTGAGACTCGGGGGGGGGGACTACTCACAATCTACGAGATGAGGCCACCAGAAATTACTTGGCAGTCCACGCGTTTCCTGGAGCGAGCGTCAAACTACAGGGCTGGCAACACAATTAAAATCATGGCCTACTGCAAGGGGCCGGGACTAGGATTCCGGAGACTCGGGTTCTAATCCCACCTCTGCCTGCTGTGGGACCACGGCTAAGTCACTTAACTTTTCTGTGCCTCCGTCTCCTCATCTCTCACATGATGATTGAAATAACTGTTCTCCCTCTAAGACCGGGAGCCACCGTTATCAATATTATCAGTCGATCGTATTTATCGAGCCCTTACTGTATGCGGAACACCGTACTAAGCGCTTGGGAGAGTACAGTATAACAGGGTTGGCAGATATGTTCCCTGCCCAAAGCGAGCTTACAGCCTAGAGGGAGAAGTGGTTTTGGACACAGTCCCTGTCGCAAGTAGGTCTCACAGTCTTAATCTCCATTTTACAGATGAGGAAACTGAGGCACAGAGAAGTTAAGTGACTTTGCCCAGTCACACAGCAGTCTAGTGGCAAGCTGAGATTGGTACTCAGGTCCTCTGACTCCCAGGTCTAGGCTCTTTCCATCATGTCACGTTGCATTCTTATTATTGTTCATAATTATTCTAAAGTACAGGGTTTTCATTAATCCCTTATTCAGAACTCCTTTGAGGATAAAAACTCAAACATTTCAAAGTACCAGAGATTCAATTAAAAACTACAAAATTATTCCAGCAAATATATTATTAGTTACATCCTTAAGATGACTTTTAACCTCAACTATGACCTCATATGCCCTGCCTCGTCACAATACAGATGCAAATTCTTAAAAATCATTATGAATTTAACAAGTTCATTAGAACACTTATTTTGAAAGCAAAGGGGTTACGTAAACCTGAACAGAGTGATCTGCCTAAACTCTATGCAATCCCGGAGCCAAAACACACTTTTTAAAAAAAGGAAGAACTGAGCCTCCATTTATGAATTCTAAACAAATTTTAGAAAAAGAAAAGAAAAAAAAACCGTAGAGGTAAAAGATGCAAGTTTTAGATTTCCCTTTTCCTTAAAAACACGTAATCCATAACTGTATCGGGTAATGCTTGGCATTTTTAGAACTCCAGCCCTTCTGCTAAAACAATGTTCAAACACACCTTGACGAATGAAGTATTTTTGTAGATTTTATACGGGAAACCGGTTAGCTTTAATTTCTTCACAATTGTTATAGATTTGTCTAAATCAAGCACAACTCCTGTGGCAGCTATCCGGAAATCAGACTAGAAGAGACCACAGAAATCTGAATAAGATATAGAAATGATGGCAGCTGGAAGTAGGGGATGGGGGGAAGGGGCGGGGAGAGGAGATTTCTCAGGCAAGGGCAATTAATTAGAGCGCATTTCAGCTAAGATCAATAAAAGAGCAAAATTTTTATAAGCACAGGAAAATATCACAGCATTTTAAATCTTTTTTTTTTAAACCCACAGTACTGAATGGAAGTACAACTACAGAGACAGCTAAGTTACCTCCCCCAAGACAGTCTCACGCCTTGGAATGAGTTATTCAGAAGCGACCAGTCAAAATTATAGCTTTAATGAAAGGTATGTCCTATGATTTAGGTGCTTTTCTAAGAAATATTGAATTTTTCAAAATTACCAAATGGTGAGAACTCAGGAAAAACCACAACCAACATTAACAATAGAGACTGTTTCAATCTGAAAGGTTCATTCAATAGTATTTATTCAATAGTATTTATTGAGCGCTTACTATGTGCAGAGCACTGTACTAAGCGCTTGGGATGAACAAGTCGGCAACAGATAGAGACAGTCCCTGCCGTTTGACGGGCTTACGGTCTAATCGGGGGAGACGGACAGACGAGAACAATGGCACTAAACAGCGTCAAGAGGAAGAACATCTCGTAAAAACAATGGCAACTAAATAGAATCACGTTCTACAAGCATGACTGATTGTTCCACAGAGAAACATTTTCAAATACAACCGATAAAAGGAAACGAAACATATTTCAAGTTCATTCAATTTACCATTGTGCCACTGACAGACTGAACTGCTAAAAACCCAGTTCCTTGTGGAGTGATGGGACCTAAAAAAAAAAAAAAAGCAGCAGGAAAGAATTTAAATTCAAGTTTACCCTGAACAACACTTTCTGGCTCATAAGTAGAAAGTTTTTTTTCATTTTAACTGAGCTCTTTAGGGATCACTTGTTGATGCCCTCAATAACCAGAAAAAGAAACAGGACTCGTTATTCCCCGTGCAACTGCTTCCCAATGTATTTTCCTCTTGGGATTTATACTGCCCAGCTCCATCCTCCTGCTGTGACAGCCATCTCACGGACCCGTGACTTGAAAGAGCCCAGGCTTGGGAGTCAGAGGACGTTGCTTCTGAACCCGCCTCTGCCACCTGTCTGCTGTGTGACCCTGGGCAAGCCACTTAACTTCTCTGTGCACTAGTGTACACTAGTGTACACTAGTCTGTAAAATGGGGATGAACACTGTCAGCCCCACGTGGGACAACCGGCTTACCTTCCATCTACCCCAGTGCTTAGAAAAGTGCTGGGCACATAGGAAGCGCTTAACAAATACCATCATTATTATAATCATCAAAAAGCAGCCTTTTAAGCCCTCCCTTCCCTTCAATCTACCTACATGTTTATTTTCTACGATGCCTAAGCTATATCTTTTTTTTCTCCTCCCAACAAATTATATCACCATAGTCCTGTGGGAACACCTGTTCTCTCTCCTCCTTCAACTAAGAGCCCCATGTGGGACCGGGCCCCGTGTCTGATCTAACACGGGCCCCGTGTTAGAGAAGCAGCGTGGCTCAGTGGCAAGAGCACGGGCTTTGGAGTCAGAGGTGATGGGTTCGAACCCCGGCTCTGCCACTTGTCAGCTGTGTGACTTTGGGCAAGTCACTTAACTTCTCGGTGCCTCAGTTCCCTCATCTGTAAAATGGGGATTAAGACCGTGAGCCCCACGTGGGACAACCTGATTCCCCTGTGTCTACCCCAGCGCTTAGAACAGTGCTCGGCACATAGTAAGCGCTTAACAAATACCAACATTATCATTTATTTATTATCTATCTTGCATACCACATCTACCCCAGGGCTTGGCATTAGAGAAAAAGCATGTCCTGGAGGAAAGAACACAGGCCTGGGAGTCAGAAGATGTGGTTTCTAATCCTGACTCTGCCACAAGTCTGCTGTGTGAGCTTGGGCAAGTCACTGAACTTCTCTGTGCTTCAATGACCTAACCTGAAAAATGGGGATCAAGATCGTGAGTCCCATGTGCAACAGAGACTGGGTCCAACCTGATTACCTTGCATCTACCCCAGTGGTTAGCAGAGTAACAAATACCACTTTTATTGTTATTATTCAACACCATCATCATTCACCTCGACCATTATCAATTTTTTTCATAACGACAAGAGAAAAAAGAACAATGGTGGGGTCTGAGAGATTTCAGGAAATTATGTGGTTCCTGGTTCTTACCCCAAAACGTGGCTCCACAGTGCATGTGCTGTGGGGTGTATTTAAGCAGTCTCTGCCGTCCATTGTGATCCTCAATATAATAGAGGGGGATAGTCTGAAATCGCCTCCACCCTAAGGAGAAGATTAACGGATCCCGAGATTTAAGGATCTTCTTATACCAGCGGTGCTTCTTCAGACGCATCTGAGAGCAGACAATTGATCGGTAGCATTATTCGTCGTTGGACAGCGGGTAAGAAAACGAGAAGCACACGCGCGTCAAGCTCGCCACACCTCTCCTCGCTTACATGGACGAAGCCGACGTTGCCTTCGCTGTTGCCCAAGCCGCCCAGAATAATCGGGTAGTGGGGATCAAAGTTGAGCACAAACTCGCAGGGAATGTTCTCTATCTCGATCCGCACGTACATCCCGGGACGATATCCTTCGTACTGAACTCTGGCCTCATCATCTTGATCTTCAAATTCGGCCCGGTTAAGCTACGGGGAGACCGAGATGGAAATGATCTTACCTCTTTTGAATCCAAGGGCAGCATGAAAAACAAGGAAATATTATCTTGTACCATTCAACCATCCGAATAACTGGTAGCTAACTGGTAGCACTGTAGCTACCCCAGGGCCTAGTGTACAGTGCTTGCTTACTAGGTGCCGAGCACTGTACACTAGGCCCTGGGGTAGCTACAGTGCAATCGGATCAGACATTCCCTTGTCCCACACGCAGCTCCCAGTCTACGTCACATTTTACAGATAAGGAAACTGGGGCACAGAGAAGGTAAGTGACTTGCCCACAAACTAATCAGGTTGAACAACGGTTCCTGTCCAACATGGGGCTCACAGTCATAATCCCCATTTTTCCAGGCAGGGTAACCGAGGCACAGAGAGCAGCCGGCAAGTGACGGAGCCGGGATTAGAACCCAGGTCTCCTAACTCCCAGGCTCACGCTCTTTCCACTGGGCCACGCTGCTTCTCTATTCAGAAAACGATGGGTAGAATTTTTTGCAAGAACTATGATTTGGGTAATCAGAACCTGGATCCTCACTTGGGGCTTCAGCCAGAAGAAAAAATGTCCCATTTCTTCTAGTTAGGTTCTTCAGAAATAGCATCGATGAATAAGAAGTGGAACCATCTATAGATGGGCTAGTTAAAGGCAAAGAGTAGGTTTCTACATTCAAACTGTGCTATAATATGGGTCTTAAATATGTTGTGCCTAGAAAGAGCACTCAATCAGCTCGTTCCCTCCTCTGTCACCTCAATGACTTCCTATGGCAACTCAACCCACACCCAGCATGACCCCAATGGGTAGAACACGGGCCTAGGAATCAAAAGGACCTGGGTTCTAATCCTGGCTCCTCCACTCGTCTGCTGTGTGACCCTGGGCAGGTCACTTAACTTCTCTGTGCCTCAGTTACCTCATCTAGAAAAACGGGGATTAAGACTGTGAGCCTCATGTGGGACAGGGACGGTGTCCGACCCGATTAGTCTGTATCTACCCCAACGCTTAACACGGTGCCTGCCACATAGTAAAGCATTTAATAATACCACTATTATTTTTATTTCTTCCTTTAATGCCAACCTGCTCACTGTACCTCGGTCTCGACTATCTTGCCGATCCCTTGCCCGTTGGTCCTCCTTCTGTCCTGGAGCTCCCTCCCCCTTCATATAGGACAGACTGACACTCTCCCCACCTTCAAAGCCTTAGCAGAATCTTCAAGAGGCTTTTCCTGACTAGGCACTTGGATCTGTACTCTTCAAGCACTTGATAATCACCTAACCCTCTCCCCGACCACATTTCACGTACATATCCATAATTTACTCTAATGTCTGTCTCCCCGTGTAGACAGTTAAGCTCCTTTAGGGCAGGAAACTATCCACCTACCCTGTATTGTACGTACTGAGATCTCAGTCTGGTGCTCTGAACTCACTAAGTGCTCAATACATAGCATGAATTGACTGACTGGCGGAGGTAATTATGGAAAAACTCCTGCGAATGGCTGAGCTGAGCACACCGCCTTACCAAAGAAGCTGCCTGTGACCAAGTGCGGGGCATCGGAATCAGCGAACACTACAGCTCTGAGTTGTCCCTTAACACCAGGTTCTACAAGAATGCAATGCTTTCATTATCGGGGAACTGCGTGGATGCTTCAATTATGATTATGAAAAATACTCTGGGGTCTTCTCAACAGATATTTTGCGTCTTGTGCTTCTGAGAAAGAACTGCCCACAGAAATCATCATCAGAATAGCACATCCACTTCCCTGCAATCTCCCTTTCTTTTTTTAAAGAGGAAGAGAAAAGAAATGCCTTCTTGATTACCATTTACTGGAAGATGCTTATTTACATTGTAAATGTTCTGATACAAATTCATTTGCACTGGGCTTTTATTTCTTTGTCATTTATCAGACTCTGATGCAGATTGGCAGCCACATAGTTAATGACTACTCAAGCGAGAAACTGTTAGATTAGATTAGGTGGCATGGAATTAGGAGAGGTATTTTCTTAATCTTGCTTTTGGGCATACACTGGCGATCTTGTAAATGTACACAAGAAAATCTATACAGTTGTTAAAGATATTCACTTAAAACCAACTGAAGCTCAGATTAAGAAACTCTAGTCATGCAATTCCCTACGGACACTCTAGAGAGTGAAAGATATGGAAGGCTTTCATGATAAGTGATATCAAGTACATTCCAACAAAAAATAAACAAATAATGGAAAAGTGGATTTTCTCCTAATATCCACATCTCTAACATTTACCCATCAAAATTCACTAGAAAATACCATTTTTTCCCCAACACTGGCAGGGACTATGCATCCTATATGTGCCCACTTTAAACATGCACAGTGCCAGAGGCAAAAGACAGAAAAAAAAAAGACCAAAGAATTTTGTTGACTGCAAAGTTTTCCATTTAAACAAGGGTGGAGAAAAATGTTCTTACCTGGGCTTGTTTTTGCATTTCATCTTTAAGATCATCAAAGTATGTAGTTTCTCCTTCATCATATTCAGCATCAAACATTTCTTTCAATTTCCTCTTCTTGTCCATACGTTTTTTCTTTGCATCTTCTTCTTCTTTACATTCTTTTTCTTCTTTAATTTCCTCCTCCTCACTTTCAACCTGCCAAGAAAAGGAATTATAGCAATCATCCAAGGATTCTGCAGGGGTTTGGGGTGGGGGGAGGGGGGAGAGAAGGAATCAGTTCAAGGTTGTCTGGGTGGTCTTTTTACAATAGCCTGTGGATTTTCATTAGATGTGCAAAAAACTGAAACAAGTAATGAGGTTCTACTGATGAATATGGTATAAAAACATTAAATGAAGATACTAAAACTCTCAAAAAGGACTGAAATAGGCTATCTGCATCTCTTAAGAAACCACATCTGCTTTTACTCTGCCAAGTCTGACTAACTGTCGGGTACGAAAAGACAGGGAACTTCCTCAGAGGCTTTACCCCAGTGTGACTTGACACTTTCAGGACTTGATCTACTTTTGACTTCCTCAGCTTATCTCACTGGACACCTTTTTCCCACCTCAAATTCCATGCTAAATTGAAAACATTCAAGATTTAAAAATCTTGTTTGGCACATTGACATTTCAAAGACAGTGCTTTATATACATATGTAATAACGTGTGTATTTGTCATCTAAACATTAGACAAACAAATGAAACACATAATTGACCTGAACTTGAACAAAATATACACTTTGCTGCTTGCATTTTCTGTGATTGTATTAATCATCTCTATATTTATCAGTCAAGTTTATTTTAAATAGTACACAACACCCAAAGCAACAGCAATTCTGCTGATTAGGAAGGGCCCTGATGTCTTCTAGCACGTACGTCGAATATTCTCAACTCAGTTCACTCAAAGTCCATTTTCTCCAAAGAGTTCCTTGCCCTTCAGATGAACGAGAGTTTTCTTCACATTAACTGGTGTTTCGTCATCTGCAAAGCCTTATAAACCTCAGCCTTATAACACTCATTTCCTGGATTTATTTCAGGGGAGGTAAGTACGGATACGGACCCTCTCCCCAGAGTATTATCCCACCCCGTTTCTCCCCACCTGCCCTAACCAAGCTGCTCTCTCTTCCGGTTACACTGATTGTTAGGATAAATTTCCCAATCTCTGTCACTGCACTATCAACAGTAGTTACTGGAATGGGCCCCCAGGCCGAGTGTTTAGCTGCAAGGACTCACCTCATCCTCCTGACTGGAAGACTTTCCTTTCTGTACGTGTCCCGTCTCTAAGTCTTCAAAGTCACCATACAGTTCCTCTGTGAAAAATGACAACCAAAACCACTATTAAATGCATGCAGGTTGAAAATAATCAAACCCGGAATGCCCTACGTTTCAGACTGATTCCTTCCACGGTTCACATTTTTGCTTTTTGTCTAGACTCTCTAAACCCATCCTGAACCACAAATGAAGACCAAAAACCAGGCTCGGAATACTTCCCCTTTACAGTATTTCAAAAGGGCCCTATTGATTTGTCCTAAAACAAAGTCCTTTCCGGTTTCGGAGACAAATATCGATAATAATTATACCACCAACATGAACCCCCATCTTCTCCGCTTTGTACCTCATCTTTAGCTTGCCCTTGAGATGAACAAGAGCTACACTGCATCAAGAGGAATCACAACCCAAAGTTCGGCTCTAAACAACGGCCGACAGCCACACGCTTTCATGAGCGATTCAACTTTCACAGCCCTCTTCGCTTTTCTGTTCACACAGATCTGCTCTCGCTTTTTACACCTATCAATAAAAGTAAACATTTCGTGGCATCTGCCTACATCTCCAACATTTCGGACTCTAACGGAGTCGGTTGTTGAGCTAAAGGGAGAAGGAATGTGACTAATTAGGAATCGTTCTAGGGGCCTCTTGGCAAAAACGTGAGCGTAGCAGCTTTAACAGGAAACGGGAGAGTGAGAACACTGCCCTTGACACAAAATGAAACGTAAATCAAGACGTCTTCCATAAAGGAGCCATTCAACTTACCGTCTTTCTCTAACAATTTAGCTGCATCTTTATCTGCTTCCCACTTTCCGGTTACAAAGCAATCTCGGATATTGTTCATAACCTTATATAAAAAAGGGAGAGTAAGCAATGTAAATTACGATGCCAAATCATTTAACTAAATCTCCCTCTGGAATAGAGCCATCTAAAGGAAACGTCGGCCATTCGTTTGCCTCAGTTGAAATCTGCTTTACCAATGTCATTCCTTTTAAGATAACCCTGGGGACAGAGTGTCTGATGTTTCCCTTTAAAAAGAATGACTATTTCTACACTGAAAATGTCCTATTCAGTAGGGGAAGAAGGAATCTAATCAAGGCAAACATCGAGGAGTTAGAAAGTCATTCTGCCAAGTGATGAGGTCTATTAGCACAACACTGACCTAATCAACTGCAAAATGGGGAAAGTGCTACCGTAAACACCAGCCACACCCGACGTGCTTCCACATTCTTCCCGGATGGGAGCACCAATTTGGCCCAGGAGGTCCAAATTCAATTTGCATTTCACAACAGATCTAAAATCGTCAATTTTTAAAGAAAATATAAAACGGGCTCTACCCTAACTCCTTTCCCCCGACTTCTCTCTGAGCTTCCCCCACCTCGGTGTACGGGCACAGGTAGGGAGGGGAAGATCGAACACTCCAGATTTGCTATCGAGTAACCTTGGGGCCTTCCCCGAAATGAGGCAGGGGGTGCCATGTCCCCCTCCTAGTCTCTGCTCTCTTTTCAGGGGGAGAGGGAGCGGGTTCTTCAGCTGTCCACAGTTTAAGGAACCCATGACCCCCTGACTGGTTTCGAAAGAAAACAAGGATGACCGTTTCTGTGAAGGATCATTAAAACGGTGAGCGTGCTTCATGTCGTTTCCTAGTACATATATCTTTTCCTCAGGCTCAAAGAAGATTTCAGAAGAAAGTAAAGTGCTGCTTTTGGGTCCCCAGACTAGCCTAGAAAACTACCCTCCTGGAGTGCCCTAAATGGTAGCCTCCGACAACGTCTGCTCAACTCGATGTGATGGAGGAGCCTAGGACTACTCGGACCACACCACGGTTAATGAGGACGCTATTTGTTAAGCGCTTTACTATGTGCCAGCCCCTGTACTAAGCGCTGGATCTTGCAAGCCGTGTACACAACCGATCTTTGACAAGTGCCATAAGATGTGTTTGGTTTTGCTAGTCAGGAAGTGAAACTTAGGAGGAGGTTCAGTTCAAAGATATGCAAATCTCAGAGAAGTGTGCTTCTATGGAAATGCCGCAGAATGGCAAATGCTCTGTCCGTAAATCTAACCTACCCACCGTGCCCCTTCCTGTCTCCCCTGGCTCAAACCTCTCGCTCACACCCTTCTCCCCCCCTGGGATTCCCTTCTCCTCCAAACCAGGGCCACACCTCAGTTCTCCCCCTATCTTCAAAACCCCTTATCTCCTCCAGGACCCTTTCCCTAGTTCATGTCTACTTTCCTCGGGCTATATCCCCTTAACTCCCACTTGGGCCCTTCTGCTTCAACTAGAAAACTGTGTACCTACAACTATCCAAAGCCCTTCTGTACAGCTTTCACATTTCTTATTATTTAAGCACTAACTCATACACATTGCCCCCCTCTTTCTTCCTATCGGTATTGTATTTTAATGTCTGAGTCCTTGATCGTAATTAATACCTTCATAATTACGGTATACGCCAGGCAATGCATTAAGCGCTAGGCAAATCGGGTTGGACACGGTCCCTGTCCCACGTGGGGCTCACCGTCTCAGTCCCCATTTTACAGATGAGGTAACTGAGGCACAGAAAAGTGACGTGACTTGCCCAAGGTCACACCGCTGACAAGTGGCGTCGCCGGAATTAGGACCCATGATTTTCTGACTCCTAGTCCTGTTCTCGATCCACTATGCCAAGCTAACGTGCTTTCCCGAGTGCTTAGCATAATAAGAATCACATTAGCGGCATTTGTTAAGCACTTACTATAAGACAAGCATTGTGTACCAAGCACTGGGGTACATATAAGGTCCAATACAGTCCCTATCCCAAATGGGGCTCAAAGAATCCAAAGGAAGAATAGTGTCTATTTAATCCCTATTTGACTGATGAGAAAACGGAGGCCCAAAGAAGCGAAAAGACTTGCCCAAAGTCACACAGTAGGCAAGTGGCAGAGCCACGGTCAAAACCCAGGTTCTCCGACTCCCAGGCTCTTGTTCTTTCCACTAACTGGGCCAGGCTGCTTCTAGCGGCCTGTAGAAAAGACTTGTACAAGGGAGGCTTAATAAATGCTACTGATTAACGAAGATGTACATAAAGATTTGGAAGATGTGATGGGGACGTACACATTTCATGAAATAGTTTTCAATCATTTGAAGAGAAGCAACCATAAACAAAAAATCTAAACTTAAGAAGAAAATATTCGCTACCGAGGCTGGGCAAGGCTGCCATTTCCATATTTGGTGGGCAAGGAGCTCTCTTAAAATTAGGGTGGTGCGGAAATTAAAGGACATACAATACACACACAGAGGGGAAAAAAAGTCCCACTTTTCCACAGGGGATGTTCCCTCTGAGAACAAAATACAAAGACCTATATTTCAATATCAATCAGTTACATTCATCGAGCGCTTACTGTGGGCACAGCACTGTACCGAGCACTTGGGAGGGTACAGAGACACATTCCCTGCCCACAGTGAGCATACAGTCTAGAGGGGAAGACAGGCATTAATATAAATAAATTACAGATGTACGAAGTGCCGTGGGGCTGGAAGGGGGGTGATGAATAAAGGGAGAAAGTCAAGGTGACAGAGAGGGAGAGAAAGAAAAGGAAAAGAAAGCTTGGACGGGGAAGGCCTCTTGGAGATGTCCCTTCAATGAGGCTTTGAAGAGCGGGGGGCATAACTGTCGGGTACGAAAAGGGAGGGCGTTCCAGGCCAGAGGCAGGATGTGGGCGAGAGGTCAGCGCCGAGATACACGAGATCATGGCACGGCGAATAGGCTGGCATTAGAAGAGCGAAGTGTGTGGGCTGGGTTGCAGTAGGAGAGCAGGAGGGTAGGTGAGGTAGGAGGGGACAAGGGGATTGAGTGCTTTAAAACCAACGGTAAGGAGTTTCTGTTTAATGCGGAGGTGGAGGGACAACCACAGGAGGTTCTCGAGAAGTGGGGAAACACGGACTGAATGTTTGGGGAAAAAATGATCCGGGCAGCAGAGCGAAGTATGGACTGGAGTGGGAGAGACAGGAGGCAAGGAAGTTGGCAAGGAGGAGGATACACTAATAATAATAATGCTGGTATTTGTTAAGCGCTATGTGCAAAGCACTGTTCTAAGCGCTGGGGGGGATACAAGGTGATCAGGTTGTCCCACGTGGGGCTCACAGTCTTCATCCCCATTTTACAGATTAGGGAACTGAGGCACGGAGCAGTTAAGTGACTTGCCCACAGTCACACAGCTGACAAGTGGCAGAGCCGGTATTCGAACCCATGACTTCTGACTCCCAAGCCCGGGCTCTTTCCACTGAGCCACGCTGCTTCTTAAAAGCTAGAGTAATCAAGGTGGGATAGGATAAGTGCTTGGATTAACGTGGTAACAGGTAATATGCTTTACCTCCTCTAAATCCCAGTCCTGGGGTGCTTCCACTGGAAACTTGGAGCAATCCAGTCCATCGGCCTTGCGCTTGGACTCTTTGTCTGGACGGCTAACGTGGAACAAGCCTCCGAGCTCTTCCTTGGCTTCTTCTTCATCATCTTCATCATCTTCAGCCACTGTGTGAAAGCGGGCAGAAAAATCGAAAAAATTAAACGTCCCAAATTCTCTCCTCTTCGGGCATTCACTCAGTGCCCTAAAGGAGTTAGGTCACAAATGGGAAACCCCGGAATTACAAGTCAACCGATCGATCGGTGCTACCTATCGAGTGCTTACTGTGTGCAAAGCACTGCACTAAGCAACTGGGAAAGGGCAAACAGAGTGGATCGACGTGATCCTGCCCGTGAGCCCCTTCCGGTCTCCAAGGGGGAAACGGACGGGAAAAATATCGCAGACAATGGAAATAGAATAGATGGATATTTTCGCAAGTGCTGTGGGACTTAGGAGAGTTATCAGAGTGCTTGAGGAAGGGGAGGGCGGAGAGGAAAAATGAGATCTTAGTCAGGGAAGGCCTCTTGGAGGAGATGTGCTTTTTGGAAGGTTCTGACTAGGCCACTGCCCACCCTCAAACTATAAGCAAATCCTTACACTTACCTGAGAAGGGAAAAAGGCAACTACTCTGTAACGGTGGGCCGTGGTGAGAAATAACTAATGAAATGATTAGAGTATCGGCTACAGGAATGCTAAAAAAAGAGTGCAAATTGTCTGATTTTAACGACATTCGGTTCAAGGAGCAGTGGACAATCGTTAATCGGCAGGCTTTACTTTCCTCGCTCTCTACCCCAACTCATCCCCTGAACATACTTAGTCCACAAAGCTTGTCCCTATTGCTTCTGAGGTGTTTTAGTCTACCTAAGGCGATGGTATATTTAAATTCAACGGCCACGTCCGCGTGAGGCAAGTGTTATCTGGAGATCACTTTTCAATAGAAAAAAAAAATCCACGTAGGCCCTAATTTGCATGGAGCAAGCATAAGATTAAGTACCAATTTAGCACTCTAAATTGTTATACTGGGCAGGAGTCAGCATCATTAACATCGTATAGGGCCCCCGCCGTAGGAAAACACTGTATTAGGCACGCGGGGACACAAGTTAAAATCATCGATCCCACCCTAAGGAGTTTACGATCTAAAGGGGGCCACATACAGACAGAAACTGCAAACAGAAATAGGAACAAGAGCCAAGATTATGGATGTGGGAGTTATAGAGGTGTTGCTTTTTTTTAAGATTGTGAGCCCTACAAGGGACAGGGACGACATCTAATCCCCAACTGTGCATTCTTTCCCAGAGCTAAATGTTTAATGAAGATGACCGTCACTACATATACTCAACCATGCCCACATGGAACCCCTCGGTCAGCAGGTCGGCCAGGCAGCAGATATTTCTCCCTTTCCCATTCCTATGCTCTCAAGGCAATCCTCACAAATCCAAGCAGGCTGGCGGCCAAAAGGAGGAAAACGCGGGGTTGCCAACCTCCCTCCCCTCGCCCCTACCTCGGCCCCCCCAGGCCACAGCTACCCACTAGGCAGACTCGGCGGAAAGCCACGCCCAAGGGCTCCAACTCAATACAACAGTCTTGTCTCTGCCAACTCAACCGAGCATTTTTCTGTCCACTCAACACGCACCGCGCTAGCGGCAAATCTCTATCATTTCACCGCCTGTCGAGTCCTGTATCTTTAGTGGTGGGAAAACACCGGTGACAGCCGTGAAAACCTTCCAATACTTGCACCGTACCCTCGGAACAGACGAAGACTCGGGTAGTGAGAGTCTTTTCTGGACATGTCTGCTAATTCTTCTGTACGCTCCCAAGCGCTTTATACGGTGCTCTGCACATAGTAAGCGCTCATTGAATATCACCGATTAACTGACAGAGGGAGCTCAGGAGACCAACCAGAGCATAGGATTGTCAGGAGGAAGACTCGCTTTTCCTCACCTGTTCCGTAAATCAGTTTTCGAAGATTCGGCGTCGCTTGCTGCTGTCTGAGGAAAGCCTCGGCTGCCTTCCGCGTCAGGTCTTCTTTCCACCTGAGGGCCCCTGGAAGAATTACGGTCACAGCACTGAAAGCTAGTCGGCCTCCGACTTCTCTGCATGCCGATGGGGCCGAGACTCGCTACAAGTGCCCCACGTGGGATTTCCCCTCTTGGTGAAAAACGGAAAGCTGGTTCCCACTTGCGTGAGCTCCAACACCTTTAATGGGGGGGGAGCAAAGGTGCCCGGAGCCAGCGTGAGGGGAGAGACGGCTAAAAAACTTAAAGCGTACCTGCAGTCTCTGCCGAGAAGTCAATCTCTTCCCGGTACTCTCCCTCCTCCTTGAGTAAGTCTTCGACCTCGGTGTTCTCCTCTCCTAAATTCTCAGAGTCCAAATGTTCACCGCTAACCGCTTTCCCCCTTTGGGACTTGGGGATCCCCTTCCCAGCAGGCTCCTCGTCTCCCGAGGCCTCTTCCTCGGACTCCAGAGAGGAGCCTTCTTCAGAGTCGGTATCGGAGGCAAACGCCTCTTCGGCCGTACAGTGACCGGAATCTGTCACGGCGAGGGTCGCTTTCTCCCCTGGCGACGGCTTCTTCAGACGTAGGCCCGGGGACAGCCCGGCGCCTTGTTTATATTTACCACCGCTCTGTTTAACGGCCTCGGACTCTGAACTCTCGTCGCTTTCATCTCCCCCAGCAGATTCCTTTACTTCCTCGCCGCCCTCGTCGGCTTCCTCCTCGCCCGAGCTCCTCTCGAGGTCGTCGTCGCTGTCGGCGAATGCCGGCAGGTCCATCTGGATTTCTTCTTTCACCTCCAATTTCACGCGTTTGACACTCCTAGGGGCCCGCTCTTTCTCTGGGGCTCTGTGACCATTCTCGTCATCGTCGTCGTCCTCCTCCTCCTCCTCTTCCTCGTCTGTTCCGTCATCGCTGGCACCGTTTTTCATTCCGTCCTCTTCGAGCATCTCCTCGTCACCATCGTCGTCATCATCTTCTTCCTCTCCCTCGAAGACAGCCTTCCGACGTACCCGGCCAGTTACTGGATCTAGACGCCTTTCTTCCTTCGGCAGAATAAATCTGTATTCCCAAGAGGACGTAACAGAACTCAAAAAAGGAGGCTAAGGGGAAAGCTTCGATGAAATCCTCCCCAGAAAACCGTAAAGGGCACTGGCACCCAGCGCGACGTGCGGGGCTAAAATTTCCTCAGAGAGCATTAGTTCCAAACTAAAAAGCATTATTCCCAAATCAAATCTAAAGACCATATCATTTTTAAACCATTCTGAAAAAGAAGCTTATGAAGCCCACTGACCACAATGCATCAGAGATTTTCCGATAACCACAGACTGACCACCAAGCAGGTGATGCTTCTGAAAGACTAGGGTTTTATTAATCAGCATACGTACTAGGTGCCCAATATTTACCCTAGCACTGTACTAAGTGTTGCTTGGAGCTAATCAGTCTGTCAACTAATCAGCCTGCCAATAGTAATACTACTACTAATTACGGTATTTCTTAAGCTCTTACTCTGTGCCAGGCGCTGGGGTGGATACGAGCAAATCGGGTTGGACACAGTCACTGTTCCACATGGGGCTCACAGTCTCAATCCCCATTTTTACAGAGGAGGGAACTGAGGCACAAAGAAGTTGGGCGGCTTTCCCGAGATCACACAGCGGACAAGGGGTAGAGCCAGGATTAGAAGCCGTGACCTTCTGACTCCCAGGCCCGTGCTCTCTCCACTACATCATTTTCTGAATATCATTCTGGGCAGAGCCTGAAGCAAACATGGTAGGACATTATAAAAGGGGTGGAAAACAATAGCATTTACGGAGCGCCTACTGGGTGCAAAGCACGCTGCTAAGAATTGGAAGAGTACAGTAAAATGAGTAGGATTCCTGCCCTGAAGATGCTGACCATCTAGAGGTGCCGGTATTTTGAGTGCTTACTGCGTGCAGAGTACTCCGTTCAACGTTGGAAGAGCGCAATAAAATGAGAATACGAGCTTCCAGCCCTCGAGGAGCTTACAATCTAAAGGTGGCAGGTCGGTAGCTCGGATCAGTGAAGGTCACTGGGGTCACCATCTGGACTTTTGTTCGTTCGTGCATACATTCACTGAATCGTATTTATTGAGCGCTTACTGTGTGCAGAGTATTGTATTAAGCTTTTGGAAAGGAAAATACAGCAAGGAAGAGAGACAATCCCTGCCCACAACGGGCTTACGGTCTAGAGTAAGAAGTTCTCCCAAGTAAAGAAAAAGCAAGCTTACCCTTGCCTTTCCACCTCCTCTGACCCTAGTGGTTTGGAGTCTGTGAAAAGTGACACTTTGCTTGAAGCCATCTTGGCATCAATGGTGGAATGGGCAGAGATGAGGCTCTGGACAAGTTCTTGGGTAGGACCGACCTCTTCCTAGAGGAAGCGGGAAGGGGGGAGAAATATCAAGTTATCAAATGGCAAATGACCCCAAAGGAAAACATGTCTCTCTCCAAGAACTTCAGACAGGGTGAGGGGCAAACACAGAGAAATTCTTCCCTTTAACACAGGTCAAAAAAAAAAAAAAATGAATTTCAGGAGTAGGAAGTCCACCTGTGGATATAATCTGAACAGCTCTAATATCCAGACAAGATGAATGGACTGGAAGGGAAAAGGAGATGTGAGAAACAATAACTATTATCCCGGGCAAAAAGACAACTTTCTCCTCTCCACTCGCCCACCCACCGCCGGCCCCCTCTAATTCAGGAAGTTTGTCCTAGGAATAGAGAGCCCTGCAGGAAACCAGCCTCCGGCAAACTGAGCCCAGCTCAGACCGAAGCCTCCCGCCCGGCCCCTCACCTCTTCATCCTGAAAAGCATGGCTGCCTCCAAGGTCGACATAAACGGCATCTTTATCGTACAACACGCCGCCGACTCCGGACAGAGGGGCGTACACCAGTTTCTCCTTCTCATTCAGGCAGCGCTTCTTCTGCTGTTCTGGAAGGGCGCAAGGGTCTGGCAAGAAACTGACATCGCTCACGGTAAAGTCCCCTACTCCTGCGAGGCACGGCAGGGAAGCGAGAAAGGTTTCAGAGAAAAGGCCAGTGAAATCGCCAGGTACATTCTGATCAATAACGGTCCCAAACTTCCTTAGCTGACTGGCAGTCTCTGGCATCGGCTTGCATCAGCCCCACCGCATTCTTGTTCCGGTCTGTCCGTCTCCCCCCATTAGACCGTCAAAGGGCAGGGACTGTCTCTGTTAGCGATTTGGACATTCCAAGCGCTTAGTACAGTGCTCTGCACATAGTAAGTGCTCAATAAATACTATTGAATGAGTGAATGAACTTTGGTATATATCTGTAATTTTACTCATTTCTATTGATGTCGTCCACCTCCACTCTAGAGTGTGAGCTCGTTGTGGGCAGAGAACGTCACTACTTACTGCTGTATTGTACTCTCCCGAGTGCTCAGTACGGTGCCCTGCACACAGTAAGCGCGTAATAAATACGACTGAATCCTCACTTTAAAAAGAGCTAGGAAGTCAAGACAAAAATGCCTCGAGCGCCTTTTCACATTTGTGGCTTTCTGAAATTTTAACTCTTCCAGGCAAGCAGGGAGGGGGGACTTTGTCGGTTCGATCTCTGTGGCTGCTCTGAGGCCAGGGCCGTATCTAGCTGGGGAGGAGCTCACCTCTACGACATCAGACCCCCGGCCAGAGCTTGGCAGCAAAGCCCCCCAGCCCGAACACGTTGCTGGGGCCTTACTGCCAGGTTGTCCAAACCGCGGTCAGTTCTAGCCTGAAGATCCGTTCAACCCCGGAGGCTCTTCCAGAACGGAGCCGGAGAGTTCAAAATAAATACCTGGCATGTGAATTTGGCTTTTATTTTTAAGGTGTGCTCCTCTCAGGTAGCCATAAACAGACACCTTCCTGTCACATTTGGAATTAAGTCGGATGTCTTCTGGGTTTGTCAAGTCTTCCATCCTAGGAAAAACAAGAAAAACGACGAATGAGTCTCGGAGAGCTCCTCTACCTCTGGTCGTGACCACACCACCACCTGAGGCAGCCGGGAGTCGAACCCTGCTTTCGCAGAACTCCACGGGGAGGATTGCACCCCGTGGGCACGCCAATAAATGTTAAAGGTACTCTGCTCCCTCAGTAATTTATCCCTACATCCACTCAAGCGCTTAGTACAGTGCTCTGCACACAGTAACCGCTCAATAAATACAAATGAATGAATGAATCCATCAACCATCGCATCGCTCTCCTTACGTCTGACCCAAAAAACCTCCATCTTCAGCTGAAATTCACATCTTCCTATGAGTACCCATGGACTTGAAGATGCTTAAATCATCCTTCGCTCTCCTCCTCTTTAGGCTTCGTCTATTCTCATAGGGATGATAGTCCTTTCATCGTTTTTGGTTTCCTGAACTTTCCGCAGGCTTGCTAAGGGCCTTGACTTGGGAAACCCAAAACCGGTCCCAGGATTAACAGAGGACTAGCCGACGCTTGAACATCTCAAGACACACTGCTATCGTAAAGGCTGCTTAAGTTAAAACTGGCTGATGACGATTCTGGCAAGAGTCTTTCTAGTTCTAATCAATCTTTCTGTGGAAGTTGAATGGATACAATTAATTAGTCACGTCTGGCTTTTCCCGACCAAAGAGAACGCTGGAATAAAACATTTACCTGCTTTCACTTGTCTATCAACTCCGGTCTGTTTTACTCTCCGAAGGGCTTCGTACAGTGCTCCATACACAGTTAAGCGCTCAATAAACAAACGACCGATCGATTACCTGTCTGCCAGGATGTAGGGGTGAGATGTTTGCCACGTAAGCGGTCGAAACTTCATAACAGTGATAAATCGTCCCAGATTGTGTATTTCCTGATTTTGATACTCGCCGTGGACCATCCCCGACAGGTAAAACAATTTAGCACCCTGATGTTTCAAAACAAGAAATTCAATCTGGCTTATATTCCTCTTGACACTAATTAAAATTAAGCACAAACTTTTTCCATAACAATCACCGCTATCCGAAACGTGTCACCGAAAGAGAAGTATTTTCCTTTTTAGGTCCGAAATTCCTTGCATTTTTCCAACTACTGCATACTTAATGAGTCAAAAATCCCATTCAGAGCTGGTGGGCTACCAGGAGACAGGGATCTGGGCGACCCTAATATCCTGTTTTGCTCCAGGTAACAAGGCTGTCAGTTGTGTTCAATAACAAAACTGACCTGAGGGGTGTTATTAATAATGTTAGTATTTGTTAAGCGCTTACTATCTGCCGAGCACTGTTCTAAGCGTTGGGGTAGATACGGGGTAATTAGGTTGTCCCATGTGAGGCTCACAGTCTTAACCCCCATTTTACTGATGAAGTAACTGAGGGCCAGAGAAGTCAAGTGACTTGCCCACAGTCACACAGCTGACAAGTGGCAGAGCCGGGATTTGAACCCATGACCTCTGAATCCCAAGCCCGGGCTCTTTTCACCGAGCCATGCTGTGTTATTAGAAAACATTCATGAAGCCCCTAGGGTGCTCCAGCACTGACAGTGTTGGGGGTGGTGGCGGGGAAGCATTTCCCAAGTGGTATGCACCCTCGGAAAATCTTATCTTGTAAATTCCACGTAATTAAATCTGCAGAAGCAAAGGGGATCCCCAAATGCCAGTTAAAGTCAGGTTTCTACTTGAACCCGTCAGCTCTCCACAGTCCCTCCACCGAAGGCGGTTCGAATGGTCGGTCCTAAGCAACCCTTTTGATTTTCTTACCGGATAGACTTCTGTCCAGAACCTGTGCTTCAATCTCTTCTTTGTCTTCTTGAGTTGCTTGTTATTCTTAAAGGTGTCCAGGTGGGTGAGCACCCCCATGATTTTAGGGAAGCCATGGACCTGGCAGATGTTCAGAAATTCAAAGGTTTCCATTTCAAACCCAAAGCTGGCATCGATGAGCATCAGAACCTGAAGACAAAACAACGGGCCCTTGACGTGGGAGCGGCTGCCGGTGAAGCCATCAGAGAACCTAACTCGCCTTCTAGGTCTATTTGGGGGGTCACAGTGACAAGCCCGCACGACTCCCTTACCCGCGTCTTTCTTCCCCACTCGTGAGTTCCAACGCAAAATCCATAAAAGAAAATCCCTCAAATCTCATTTTGACCCTTTAGAAGACTCTTCATTTTAAGGGTTCCAAATGGAATTGATACACTACTTGAAGACCTCACTAAAACACCTACAGGTCTTTGACGGGAATGAAACGGAAAACCACTAATCAAAAAGAGAAGACGGCCACACGTTGGAAAAAGAGGGGGCAGTTGGCAGTGTCAGCGGAGGACAACCTGGGCCTTGGTGGAAGCAAAAAAAGTCCCGAATGCAATCTGAGGAATACGCTCTGAAGTTACAATCTTCCTAAAATCTCCCCTTCCTCAGCAAAACAAATTCAGGAAGATATCTGCAACTACTTTAACAGGTGGGCATTTTCTGCAAAACAAACATTGGTGCGTTTGGTTGTCAGGGAAGGGGGTGCTTCTTTTAAAATTTCTTTTGGAAAGACCACAAAAATCTTCCGTGCTTGGCAGAACATTCGACATCTTATGGAGGTGAAAGAATTTGTAGAGATTGTCCCGGAACAGTAAAATCGACTCGCTAATATGTACGTTAGCTATGAATACGCTCTCCCCGAGAAACCCAGGCTTTCTCAAAGACCTTACCAAATCGGCCACTTTGGCCAGATCGATCATGACGTTAATGTCACAGCCACATTCGATGATAGTGAGCCGGCGTTTTTTACCTATAAGACAAATGACATTTCTGAAGAATTGAAAACACCCTAAGAAAATGTCTACATTTTAATGGCATTTCTAAGCACTTACTACGTGCCAGATACCAGCCGATCAGGTTGGACGCAGTCCAGGTCCCACATGGGGCTCACAGTCTTAATCCCCATTTTACAGATGAGGGAAACTGAGGCACGGAGAAGCTAAGAGACAGAGGCAGATGACCCAGCAGACAAATGGCAGGCTCAGGATTAGAACCCAGTTCCTCCTGACTCCCAGGCCTGTGCTCTATCCACTACGCCACGCTGCTTCTCCAAGCTGTTTGCTCTCGACCTTGACTGCGCAAGCATTTCCATCTCCTTCTAAAACAACCCGAAGAAGTTTCAGAATATTCGCTACCGTTCAATATCGACGACGCACTCTTATGGATCTTAGGGATGTGTGATTCCTAGAGTTCTTAGAGAAGGGAGCCGCAATAAAACGGATCTAGGCTCTGCATTTCCCCCCCTCACCCCCATCACAGTCCGGCTATTCCCGCTTCTTTAATCCGCAGGGGGATTTCTGATGGATTTCTAAAGCCCCAGCTCTGACAATCGTGCTCCAGAGGCTGTGCATGGTAGTGGCTGATTCACCCTTACGTTAGAAGGATGAAACAATCCTTGAGTCCCATCCGAGTTTTCCACAGCCTCCTTGGAGAATCGAAAGGGACTTCTTTAAAATGTGCAATAAAACAATTTGTGAATAATGATAATAATGGCATTTGTTAAGCGCTTACTATGTGCAAAAGCACTGTTCTAAGCGCTGGGGGGGGGGGGGGATACAAGATGAGCAGGTTGTCCCCCGTGGGGCTCACAGTCTTCACCCCTATTTTACAGATGAGGGAGCAGTTAAGTGACTTGCCCAAAGTCCCACAGCTGACAAGTGGGGATTCGAACCCCCGACCTCTGCCTCCCAAGCCCGTGCTCTTTCCACTGAGCCACGCCGCTTCTATTGTGAAGCATTAGGTGCGCCGGTTTCTTCAGCGAATAGCACGGCCACATTCCAAATCTTCTTTTCACCTAGTTCTCCTACAACACAAGGGCCGCGTTCCCGTGAAAATTCACAGGAGTGAAGGGGCGTTCCGTGGTCCTCGGCCGCCCGATGCCTCGCGCCCCCACACACGCGTGTGCGAATGCACACAAGCGGCACCCCCCGACAACCCAGCGCCCTAACTCCCCGGCCCCCTTCTACCCAAAATGCGTCCCGAAGACCCGCTCGCTCGATGGCGGGACCGAGTAGTTGAGAAATTCCAGCCGAGCCCTTTCCGTTAGAGAGGAAATGGAAATCGGGTCGTTTCCCCCTTGCTTTCGCCACCCAAATCCAGCGCAGACAGCGGGGCGGCCGGGGGAGACGAGAGCGGGGACGAGGTCTCATCTCGGGCCGCGGTCCGGCTCTCACCTGACACGATCGTCACGGGGCCTCGGATGTCTGTCAATTTCTGCCGGGTGAAGTTCCGGATGAGGCAGTGGATCAGAGTGCTCTTCCCCACTTTCGGCGGCCCCATCACCACCACCACCACGGGCGGCGGTTCTAAAGGAGTGCGATCGACCACTGGGATGTGATGCTTCTTAGTCTTCAAGTCCTGGGTCCTGTAGGTGAAGACATCCGATATCGTTCCCCGTTCTCCCCGCACCGACCCCGAAAACCATTTCGTAGAGTATTAAGGAGAAGAGCCCTCTAAACAGGTGGCCCGGTGCAACTTTCCATTTTGAACGTCAGGACAAAAAACCGGCGAGGAAGGGGACGGGCGTCTAAGAAGAAACACCGTTTCGGAGTCTTTCCTCAACCGAAATGGGAAATCCTCAGGAGAAGCGAGGCCGGGAGTCCGTCCAGCCCAAAAGCGCACGGGTGAGCCGTCGCTCCTACCATCCCCACGGAGTCGGCTCCCGTGAACCCCGCGTGGGGTGGGACTGCGGCTGACCTGATTATCTTGGACCTATCCCCAGTGCTTAGCACACTGCTTGGCACATCGGAAGCGCTTCAAAAATCCTATCGACGCTCATGACTACCTACGGAAAAGACAGGACCGCTAGTAACAGATTTGTCTGCCCCCCCCCCCCCCCCCCCGCCTGGTCAAAAAAAAAAGGGGCAGCGTGATCTAGCCGTAATAACTACAACTGTGATCTCTGTCAAGCGCTTACTATGTGCCAAGCACCGTACCAAGCGCTGAGGTGGATACAAACAGATGGGGTCGGACGGCCCCTGTCCCGCGTGGGGCTCACAGTCTCAATCCCCATTTCGTAGGTTCGATCGGTCGTATTTATGGAGCGCTACACAGCAAGAGCCCAGTAAATACGGCTGAATGAATGAATGAATGCAGAGCAGCGCACTAAGTGCTTGGAAAGTACAATAGAGCAATAACGAGAGACAATCCCCATCCAAAACCGGGCTTATGAGGTCACTGGGGCTCAAACAAGTGAAGTGATAATGCTGGTATCTGTTCAGCGCTTACTATGTGCAGAGCACGGTTCTAAGCGCTGGGGTAGATACAGGGTGATCGGGCTGTCCCACGTGGGGCTCCCGGTCTTCATCCCCATTTTACAGATGAGGGAACTGAGGCCCAGAGAAGTGAAGTGACTTGCCCAAAGTCACACAGCGGACAAGCAGCAGAGCCGGGATTCGAACCCATGACCTGAAGTGACTCGCCCAAGGACACGCAAGCAAGCACACAGCAGCAGTGGAATGAGCCCTAGGGCCGTGCTCCATCCACTACGCCGCGCCGCGTGGAAAGATGACAGGCCCGGGAGTCCGGAGCCGGGGTTCTAATCCTGACTTGGCCGTCTGCCTGCGGCGTGACCTCGGGCAAGTGGCTAAATCTCTCTGGGCCCCCGTCTCCTCGTCTCTAAAATGGGAGTAATAAGCCGTGAGCCCCAGGGGGACAGGGACTGTCTCTCATCTGATTATCTTTTATCTACCACTCTGCACGGTGCTCGGCACCCAGTAAGTGCTTAGACAGCATCGTTATTATTTTTATTAATGTGACGGCTGGAGGCTTAAGAAAAAAAATCCAAGGAATAGCTGGAAAGCAGGCAAACCTCAAACCCTGATTTTGGAACGTTGAGTGTTTCGGAAGGAGACGACCGTACCGGGCATCATCAGTAGCTCAATCGCGCAATCGTACCTATTGAGGGCTTAGTGGGCGCGGAGCACTGCGCTAAGAGCTCCAGAGAGTCCCTGACGACAATATCACAGATACCTTCCCTGCCCACAGCAAGGTGGAGGATTAAGCTCACGGCTTGGAGTTTACAGGCCAGAGAATCCGATTCCTTTATCCCTCTTCAGAAAAAGGGAAGCAGAGAATCACTTGGCCGGGTACCACCGAGCTCGGCATCCCAGCGGACCCCCGCCCCCCCCCCGTACCTGTGGAAGGCCCTGGCCATCCGCACGGCAGACTGGACCGCGAACGCTCTGGGGTTTCTTTTGCGGGCATCTTCCTCATCCCCAAGCCCGAGGTCCTTCAGGTGCCTTTTCTTCTTCTTGTCGGCTTTTGGCCCACTCTGCTTCTTGCGGTGCTTTTTCTTGTCCTGGTCTTCCATGTCTGCCGACGGCTTCCAGGGGTCACCTGCCGGGCGGGTCAAGGAACGAAAGGTTTCACGAAAGAAAAGCGCCCAAATGGCAACAGCGGCGGCATCGTCCAAGCGCTTACGGCCTGCGATGAAGCACCGTACTGAGGGCTGGGAGAGAATAAACAGATAGGGTTCCTGGCCCTCGGGGAGTTCACAATCTCAGCGTGGAAGAGGGGAAAAGGGACTGGGGCCGGACACCAGGAACGAGACCCAGTCAACACAAACGGCCTTCACGGAAGGCTGAGAAGGCCCTTTGCTTCTAACAGGGATGAGAGAGAGCATTAAAAACACCATTCTCAGATTCAAGAGCACGGTCCCGCGGGGCGGAGGACCCGGCTTCCGATCCCGGCTCCGCGACCTTGGGCGAGTCGCTCTGACTTCTCTGAGCCTCCGTTCCCTCATCTGTAAAATGGGGGTTCAGACCGTGAGCCCTACGCGGGACTGTGTCCGACCCTGTTATCTCGTACCTATCCCGGGGCTTAGTACAGTGCCTGGCGCACTGCGGGGGCTTGACAGATACGACAACTATTATTATTATTATCGCTATTATGCAATGCCGTCACCCAGGTCCCAGCACCTGCATCAAAGGAGAGCCCGGCAAGCCGTCCTGGCTGCCGCGAGGCAGACGGCCAGATGGACCGCGACCTAAGGTCACCCGTGTTCCCTCTGGCCATGGCATGGGACTGTCCATTTTGAAGCGGGCGGGCGGGCGGGACCCCATCTCCACACGAGGTGGGGGCGACGTCAAAGACCCGGGCCGGCGAACGAACCGGACCTGTGGACCTTCAGTTATGGGGTCAGGGGCCGGGCCGATTCAGGCAGACGGGAAAACTGTTTTAAAGGAATGATGCTCCGCCTGGATCTTGTAACACAGTCACCGCTTGGTTTCCATTTTTTGGTTTCGCCCCACGTGGGGACACGGAGTCCGTCCGACCTACCCCAGCGTTTAGAACGGAGTAAATCTGGGTACAGAGTAAGCAGTGAACAAGCACCCTAATAATAATAATAATACTGGTATTTGTTAAGCGCTTACTATGTGCCGAGCACCGCTGGGGCAGACACAGGGTCATCGGGTCGTCCCACGTGAGGCTCACAGTTAATCCCCATCTTACAGACGAGGTCACTGAGGTCCAGTGAAGTGACTTGCCCAGGGTCACGCAGCTGACGAGTGGCAGAGCCGGGATGCGAACCCATGACCTCTGACTCCCAAGCCCGGGCTCTTTCCACCGAGCCATACGGCGAGAGCCTGCAGCAAAGCAAAGGCAAGCTTCGCCAACAGACAAGTCCTGCGTCTCCACCCTGTTCCACGCTGATCACCTTTGGAATAAGCCACCTAGAAATTAACTACATCCGCTTAAAAAGTAGACATCTTGGGGGCAGGGAACGCCGCTCACGATGTGCTTCCCCTCGCCTCAGAACAGCGGACCCCACCGAAGGGCCTAAACGCCGCTGTCGCTAATAGAAAGTGAGCCAAAGCTAGGCGGCAAAAACCAGGCCCAGGTGAAAGATCTTGTCTTAGAAAGGCAATGGCTCTTCCTCTCTCCCTACAGAAGCAACCGGAAACTCTTGGACTCCTTCAGGACACACCTCCAAGTGGGGCTTAAATGGGTAGAGATTTGGGAGTCAGAAGGGACGCACCTAAAAGTGGTGCTCGAATGGGTAGAGATTGGGGAGTCAGAAGGAGCACATCTAAAGGTGGTGCTCAAATGGGCAGAGGAGAGATCGGGGAGTCCCAAGGACCCGCGTCGAAGCAGCATGGCTCAGTGGAAAAGAGCACGGGCTTTGGAGTCAGAGGTCATGGGTTCGAACCCCGGCTCTGCCGCTTGTCAGCTGTGTGACTTTGGGCAAGTCACTTTACTTCTCGGTGCCTCAGTTACCTCATCTGTAAAATGGGGATTAAGACTGTGAGCCCCACGTGGGACAACCTGATTCCCCTGTGTCTACCCCAGCGCTTAGAACAGTGCTCGGCACATAGTAAGCGCTTAACAAATACCAACATCATCATCATCATCATCATCGTCTCGGAACCACCACTCTCCCGCTCTGGGACCGGAGGCAAGTCGTTTCAGTTCTCCGTGCCTCCGTTGCCTCGACCGTAAAATGGGGACTACGAGCCCCACGTGGGACACGGATCGGGTCCAACCCGCTTATCTCGTATCTACCCCGGCGCCCGGGACGGCGCCTGGCGCGCAGCAAGCGCTTCGCAAATTAAAAGCGTCAAAACGGAGGGGAGCGGTGTGTGCCTCGACACCACCGGCTCCGACCCCGGGTCCACTGACCCCTGCCAAACACCCAGACTCCCGCTGGCCCGGCCCTCGGAGCCGAATCCTCGTCCTAAAACATCACGCTGCACCCTTCTTCCCATTCCTCGAAAACCTCCAACGGTTGCCCGCTCCCCTCCGCGTCAGGCGGGAACTCCAGCTCTAAGACCGTCTCGCCCCCAGCTGATCCCCCGTCGCCTCCCCCTGTACCACAGCTTTCCCGCTTCACTCCTCTCAACTCCATCGCCCGCCCCCTTCCCAAAGCCCTTCTGCAAACACACCTCCTCCGGGAGGCCTTCCTTGAATAATCTCTAATCCCCCTCTGCCACATCCACCTGTTGCCGCTTCGGCATCGCTTGGGCGCCTGGGTGGACCCAAGGCCCCACCAGAACCAGTCGGGTCTAAGACAAACGCACGTTTCACCGCTTCCTCCCGCGATGTACTTTGGCGGCGGCGGCGGCGGCGTCTCCCCGGCCGGACGGCGGACGCCTCGAGCGCCGGGGTCACCTACGGTAATGCTGCCATGCTCTCCCAGGCGCTCAGTACAGTGTTCCGCACCCTGCAGGTACTCAATAACTATAGAAGATTCCTCCTCTTCCTCCTCCTCCTTCTTCCTTCCTTCCCTCCCTCCTCCTCTTTCCTCCCTCCCCATCCTCCACCTCCTCTTCCTCCTCCTTCCCTCCCTTCCTCTCTCTCTCTCCCCCTCACTCCTCCTCCTCCACGTGGCTCGGCGGCAAGAGCCCGGGCTGGGGAGTCAGAGGTCATGGGTTCGAATCCCCGCTCTGCCGCCCGACCGTGGGCGAGCCACTGGGCTTCTCCGGGCCTCGGTTCCCTCACCTGTAAAATGGGGATGGAGACGGCGAGCCTCAGGTGGGACCGCCTGATGAAACCCTACCTCCCAACAAATACCGACATGATTGTTCTTCTCTCTCCTCCCGGTTCCTTCCTCCCTCCCTCCCTCCCTCCTCTTTTTCCTCTGTTTCTCCCTCTTTCTTTTTCGCCCTTTCTCCCCTGTCCTCCTCCCTTCCCCCCCTTCTCTTCCTCCCTCCCCCCTCCTCTCTACCCTCCTCCTCTTCCTCCCCCCTTCTCTCTCCTCTTCCTCCCCCTCCCGTCTTCCTCCTCCCTTCTCATTCATTCAACAGTATTTATTGAGCGCTTCCTATGTGCAGAGCCCTGTACTAAGCGCTACTGGACTAAGCGCTCTCTCCCCCCTCTTCCTCGCTAATTTCCCCCTCCCCCTCCCCCCTTCTCTCTCCCCTCCTCCTCTTCCTCCCCCTCCCGTCTTCCTCCCCCCTTCTCTCCTCTCTCCTTCTCTCCTCCCTCCTCCTCCTTCCTCCCTCCTCCTCCCCCCTTCTCTCCTCCCTCCTCCTCCCTCCTCCCCCTTCTTCCCTTCTCTCTCTCCTCCTCCCCTTCCTCCCCCTCCTCCCCCTCTTCTTCCCCCTCCTCCTCCCCCCTTCTCTCTCCCCTCCTCCTCTTCCTCCCCCTCCCGTCTTCCTCCCCCCTTCTCTCCTCCCTCCTTCTCTCCTCCCTCCTCCTCCTTCCTCCTCCTCCTCCCTCCTCCTCCCCCCTTCTCTCCTCCCTCCTCCTCCCTCCTCCCCCTTCTTCCCTTCTCTCTCTCCTCCCTCCCCTTCCTCCCCCTCCTCCCCCCCTCTTCTTCCCCCTCCCCCTCCCCCCTTCTCTCTCCCTCCTCCTCTTCCTCCCCCTCCCGTCTTCCTCCTCCCTCCTCCTCTTCCTCCCTCCTCCCCCTTCTTCCCTTCTCTCTCTCTCCTCCCTCCCCCCCCCTCCCCTTCCTCCCCCCTCCTCTTCTCTCCCCCTCTTCCTCCCTCCCTCTTTCTCCCTCCTCCTTTTCCTCCCCCCTCCTCTCCCCCCTTCCTCCCCCCTCTTTCTCCCTCCTCCTCCTCCTCCTCCTCCCCCCCCCCCCACCCCGCCCGGGGTTGCAGACCCACCGCTCCTGCTCCTCCTCCTGCTGCTGCTGCTGCTGCTGGGCCGCTGGGGGGGGGGGGGGGGGGGGAGGTGGGTCTGGCGGCGTCACGCGGCGGGCGGAAGCGGAAGTGCGGGCGGCGCCGCGGGCGGGGAGGGGAGGAGGGAGGCGGCGGGTCCGCCCTTTTCCCCTTCCGGCCGGGAACGCGCACCGCGCCGCACCCCCCCCCCCCCCCCTCCCGCCGGACGCCTTTCGCGGACGCACACGCGCCGAGGCAACGACTGCCCTGTAACCATAGTAACCGCCTGGCCGTTCCTTAACCCCTTGCGAGCTGCACGGCGCTGCTCTAAGCGCTGGGGGGAGAGGCAGGGGAATAATGATAATGATAATAATAATAATAATAATAACGACAATAAGCATGCCGGCGTTGGTTAAGCGCTTACTGTGTGCGCTGGGCTAAGCGCTGGGGGAGAGGCAAAGTTAGAATAATAATAATTATAATTATAATAATGTTGCCCTGCTCTAAGCGCTGGGGGGAGATGCAGGGGAATAATAACAATAAGAATAATAATAGCAACAATAATCATGTCGGCGTTGGTTAAGCGTTTACTATGTGCACTGTGCTAAGCGCTGGGGGAGATGCAAAGTTAGAATAATAATAATAATAATGTTGCGCTGCTCTAAGCTAAGGGGGGAGATACAGGGTAATAATAATAATAATAATAGCAACAACAATGATAATGTTGGTGTTTGTTAAACGCTTACTATGTGCCCTGTTCTAAGCGCTGGGGGAGATACAAAGTTATAATAATAATAATAATATAGTGATAATGATGTTGGTATCTGTTAAGCGCCTACTGTGGGCACTGTTCTAAGCGCTGGGGGAGATACAGAGTTATAATAATTATAATAATAAAGATGTTAGTATCTGTTAAGCGCTTACTGTGTGCACAGCGCTGCTCTAAGCTTTGGGGGGGAGATACAGGGTAATAATAATAATAATAATAATAATAATAGCAACAACAATGATAATGTTGGTGTTTGTTAAACGCTTACTTTGTGCACTGTTCTAAGCGCTGGGGGAGATACAAAGTTATAATAATAATAATATAGTGATAATGCTGTTGGTATCTGTTAAGCACCTACTGTGGGCACTGTTCTAAGCGCTGGGGGAGATACAGAGTTATAATAATTATCGTGATAAAGATGTTGCTATCTGTTAAGCGCCTACTGTGGGCACTGTTCTAAGCGCTGGGGGAGATACAGAGTTATAATAATAATTATAATGTTGGTATCTGTTAAACCCTTACTATGGGCAGAGCACTGCTCTAAGCGCTGGGGGGAGTTACAGGGGAATAATAATAATAATAATAGCAACAATAATAATGTTGGTGTTTGTTAAGCACTTACTGTGTGCACTGTGCTAAGCGCTGGAAGATACAAAGTTATAATAATAATATAATAATAATGTCGGTATCTGTTAAGCGCTTACTATGTGCAGAGGACTGTTCTAATAATACTAATAATGTTGGTATTTGTTAAGCGCTTACTAATAATAATAATGTTGGTATTTGTTAAGCGCTTACTATGTGCCGAGCACTGTTCTAAGCGCTGGGATAGATACAGGGTAATCAGGTCGTCCCACGTGAGGCTCACAGTTAATCCCCATTTTACAGAGGAGGGAACTGAGGCACAGAGAAGTGAAGTGACTTGCCCACAGTCACCCAGCTATGTGCAGAGCGCTGCTCTAAGCGCTGGGGGAGATACAGAGTCATCAGGTTATTCCACGTGGGGTCCACAGTCCTCATCCCCATTTTATTAATAATAATGATAATGTTGGTATTTATTAATAATAATGATAATGTTGGCATTTATTAATAATAATGATAATAATGTTGGTATTTGTTAGGCCCTTACTATGTGCCGAGCACCGTTCGAAGCGCCGGGGGACCTACGGGGTCGTCAGGCTGCCCCGTGTGAGGCTCACCGTCTTCACCCCCGTTTTATTAATAACGATAATAATCATGTGGGTGTTTCTAAAGCACTTACTACGCGCCAAGCTCTGTTCGAAGCGCTGGTGGGGATGCAGGGTCATCAGATGGTCCCACCTGAGGCTCACGGCCTTCATCCCCATACTACAGATGCGGTGACCGAGTCACGGAAAAGTGAAGGGGCTCGCCCAGGGTCACACGGCGGACAAGCGGCAGAGCCGGCATCCGAACCCACGACCTCTGACCCGCCAAGCCCGGGCTCTCTCCGCTGAGCCACGCTGCTGCTTGTTTTGCCGTCTGCCTCCCCCCTTTTTAGACCGTGAGCTCATCGCTGGGCAGGGATGGTCTCTGTCTGGGGCCCAATTCTGCGTTCCAAGCGCCTAGTACAGTGCTCTGCACATAGTAAGCGCTCAATAAATACAATTGAACGAAGGAAGGGAAGGGGACGGCCCACCCCGGCAGGCTGAGGCCCGGCAGACCCCGAGGCCTGGGCCCGGTGCCCTCGCACCCCGCCGTTCGGAAGCAGAGACCCAACGTGAGCTGGGTTCCAAACCCGCCTCCCACACCGGGTCCGCTGCCTGACCTCGGGCAGGTCCCTTCACCTCTCCGCGCCTCGCTTCCCTCATCTGGAAAATGGGCGTTAAACCTGGGAGCCCCGGGAGGGCCGGGGACTTAGTCCAAGCTCTTAGTGGGGGGGGGGGGGGGCTCTGCGCGCAGGAAGCGCTCAGTAAATACCCCCGAACGAATGGCTAAGGGAAGGGATGTGTCTCTTCATCGTTACACTGGGATCTTCCAGATGCTTCGTACGGTGCTTTGCGCAGGTTTGCACTCGGTAAATATGTTTGAACGAATGAATAAGGGCAGGAACGCATCCGTTTGTCGTTAGACTGTATTCTCCCAAACGCTCAGTACAGTGCTTCGCACGCGGTAAGCGCTCGATAAATACGATCGAGTGAACAAGGGCAGGAATGCGTCCGTTTGTCGTTAGAGTCTATTCTCCCCAACGCTCAGTACAGTGCTTCGCACACGGTAAGCGCTCGATAAATATGATCGAATGAATAAGGGCGGCAATGTGTCCGCTGTTAGAGTCTATTCTCCCCAACGCTCAGTACAGTGCTTTGCACACGGTAAGTACTCAATAAATATGTTTGAATGAATGAATGAATGAATGAATGAATAAGGGCAGGAATGGGTCTGTTGGTTGTTAGAGTCTATTCTCCCCAACGCTTAGTACAGTGCTTTGCCCGCGGTAAGCATTCAATAAATACGATTGAATGAATGAATAAGGGCAGGAATGCGTCAGTTTGTTAGACTGTATTCTCCCCAGTGCTTAGTACAGTGTTTTGCACACGGTGAACACTCAATAAATATGTTTGAATGAATGAATAAGGGAAGGGATGTGTCTCTTCATTGTTACAGGGTGATCTTCCAGATGCTTAGTACAGTGCTTTGCACAGGTTTGCACTCAATAAATATGTTCGAATGAGTGAATAAGGGCAGGAACGCGTCAGTTTGTCGTTAGACTGTATTCTCCCCAACGCTTAGAACAGTGCTTCGCACACGGTGAGCGCTCGATAAATACGATCGAATGAACAAGGGCAGGAATGCGTCCGTTTGTCGTTAGAATGTATTCTCCCCGACGCGTAGTACAGTGCTTTGCACCCGGTAAGCACTCAACAAATAAGATTGAATGAATAAGGGCAGGAACGCGTCAGTTTGTTCTTAGACTGTATTCTCCCAAACGCTTAGGACAGTGCTTTGCACACGGTAAGCACTCGATTAAATATGATTGAATGCATGAATAAGGGCAGGAATGCGTCCGTTTGTTGTTCGAGTCTGTTCTCCCCGACGCTTAGTACAGTGCTTTGCACGTGGTAAGCACTCAATGAATATGATCGAGTGAATAAGGGCAGGAATGCGTCTGTCTGGCGTTAGACTGTATTCTCCCCAACGCTTAGTACAGTGCTTGGCACACGCTGAGTGTTCAGTAAATACGATTGAATGAATGAATTCAGGGCAGGAATGTGGGTGTGTTTGTTGTGCGTTCGTGCATTCATTCATTCAATCAGTCGTATTTATTGAGCACCTACTGTATGCTGCGCGCTTTAGAGTGTACTCTCCCCAACGCTTAGTACAGTGCTTTGCACACGGTAAGCGCTCAACAAATTCGACTGAATGAATGAGTAAGGGCAGGAACGTGTGTGTTTCTTCTTACGTAATAATGATGGTGTTGGTTAAGCGCCTACTAGGTGCCCAGCACTGCTTAGTGCAGTGCTCGGCACACAGTGAGCGCTCAATAAATACGAACGAATGAAGGAAAGGAGCTGACACCTCTTTCTCTGGTTTCCCCCTCTTTCTCTCTCCACCCCCTCCCTGTGTCCCTCCTCCACTGCCCACCCCGCCCCCCCCCCCACCCTACCCAAGCACTTACTGTGTGCAGAGCACTGTACTGAGCGCTTGGGAGAGGACAATACAGCAGTGAAGAGTGACGGTCCCTCCCTGCCCACAACTAGCTCGCGTCCAGCTCTAACGTTGGTATTTGTTAAGCGCTTACTACGTGCAGAGCACTGTTCTAAGCGCTGGGGGAGACACGGGGTCATCGGGTTGTCCCACGTGAGGCTCGCCGTCTTCATCCCCGTTCGACAGATGAGGGAGCTGAGGCCCAGAGAAGTGAAGTGACTCGCCCACAGTCACCGAGCCGGCAAGTGGCAGGGCCGGAATTCGAACCCACGACCTCTGACCTGCAACCCCGGGCTCTTTCCACTGAGCCACGCTGCTTCTCCACTCCCGTCCAGGCCCCCTCCGTCCTTTAGACCGTAAGCTCTCTGTGGGCAGGGAATGTGTTATATTCTCCTATTGTCCTCTCCCAAGGGTTTATAGTCCAGTCCTCTGCACACAGTGAGCGCTCGATAAATAATAATAATAATAATCACGTCGGTATTTGTTAAGCACCTACTATGTGCCGAGCGCCGTTCTAAGCGCCGGGGTCGATGCGAGGTCCTCAGGGTGTCCCACGTGGAGCTCTTAATCCCCATTTTACAGATGAGGTCACTGAGGCCCAGAGAAGTGAAGTGACTGGCCCGAAATCACCCAGCGGATGAGTGGCGGAGGCGGGATTCGGACCCACCACCTCTGACTCCCGAGCCCGGGCTCTTTCCACCGAGCCACGCTGCTTCTCTATGGTCGACTGACCGACTGTGTCTCACCTGTCTTTTATCTACTCCGGCGCTTAGTACAGTTCCTGGCACGTAGCAAGGGCTTAACTTAGAGAAGCAGCGTGGCTCAGTGGAAGGAGCCCGGGCTGGGGAGTCAGAGGGCGTGGGTTCTAATCCCGGTTCTGCCCACTTGACAGCTGGGTGACTTTGGGCCGGTCACTTCACTTCTCTGGGCCTCAGGGACCTCGTCTGGAAAATGGGGATGGAGACCGTGGGCCCTACGTGGGACAACCCGATGACCCTGTGTCGACTTCAGCGCTTCGAACGGTGCTCGGCACATAGTAAGCGCTTAACAAATACGAACGTTATTAGTATTAACTCTCGACCACGTCCTTCTCCTGGAAATGTGCTCCGACCTGGGACACTGTCCTCTCCTGGTTCTCCTCTTATCTCTCGGGCCGCTCCGTCTCCGTTTCTTTCGCAGGCTCCTCCTCTGCCTCCCACCCCCCTAAATGTGGGGGGGCCCCCAAGGTTCACTTCTGGGTCTCTTTCTATTCTCCATCTCCTCCCACTCCCTTGGAGAAGTCCTTCGCTCCCATGGCTTCTGGGCTTCAAGGCCGTCCATCCCCTCGCCCCTTCCCACCTCTCCTCCCTTCTCTCTTTCCGCCGCCCAGCCCGCACGCTCCGCTCCTCCGCCGCCCACCTCCTCGCCGTCCCCCGGCCTCGCCCGTCCCGCCGTCGACCCCCGGGCCGCGTCCTCCCGCGCTCCCGGAACGGCCTCCCTCCTCACCTCCGCCAAACCGATTCTCTTCCCCTCTTCAAAGCCCTACTTAAAACTCACCTCCTCCGAGAGGCCTTCCCAGACTGAGCTCCTCTTCTCCCTCTGCCACCCCCCCTTCACCTCTCCGCAGCTTAACCCTCTTTTCCCCCCATCTCCCTCTGCTCCTCCCCCTCTCCCTTCCCCTCCCCTCGGCACCGTACTCGTCCGCTCGACTGTATATATTTCCATTACCCTATTGATTTTGTTAATGAATTGTACCTCGCCTCGATTCTATTTAGTCGCCATCGTCTTTACGAGACGTTCTTCCCCTCGACTCTATTTATCGCCATCGTTCTCGTCCGTCCGTCTTCCCCCGATTAGACCGCGAGCCCGTCAGAGGGCAGGGACTGTCTCTCAATGTTACCGAATTGTCCATTCCAAGCGCTTAGTCCAGTGCTCTGCACATGGTAAGCGCTCAATAGATACTATTGAATGAGTGATTCCCGTTGATTCGAGCGCTCGTCCTCTCCCATCTTGATTACGGTAGCGGCCTCCTGGCTGACCTCCCTGCCTCCTGCCTCTCTCCCCACTCCAGTCCGTACTTCACTCTGCCGTCAGGATCGTTTTTCTACAGAAACAGTCAGTCCATGCTTTGGCGCTCCTCAGGAACCTCCGGTGTTTTGCCCGTCCAACTCCGCATCAGACAGAAACTCCTAACGGTAGGATTTAAAGCGCCCCGTCACCTGGCCCCTTCCTGCCTCTCCTCGCTACTCTCCTGCTACAACCCGCCTCGTCTAGTGCCGACCTACTCCCGCTACCTCAGTCTCATCCATCTCGCCACCTACGCCTTGCCCACCTCCTGCCTCTAGCCTGGAATGGCCTCCCTCTTCCCATGCGACGGAAAATTACTCTCCCCACTTCGGAGCCTCACTGAAAAGAAAAAAAGATGGTGGTATTTGTGAAGCGCTTACTCTATGCCAAGCACCGTTCTAAGCGCTGGGGGGGATACAAGGTGATGAGGCTGTCCCACGTGGGGCTCATAGTTTTATTCCTCATTTTACAGAGGAGGTAACTGAGGCCCAGAGCCTCAGTTACCCTGTAATAATAATAATAATAATAATAATAATGTTGGCATTTGTTAAGCGCTGACTATGTGCCGAGCTGTGCTGGGGTACATACAGGGTCATCAGGTTGTCCCACGTGAGGCTCACAGTCTTCATCCCCATTTTACAGATGAGGTCACTGAGCACAGAGAAGTCAAGTGACTTGCCCGCAGTCACCCAGCCGACAGGCGGCAGAGCCGGGATTCGAACCCATGACCTCCGACTCCCAAGCCCGGGCTCTTTCTACTGAGCCACGCTGCCAGCGCTTAGAACAGTGCTCTGCACATGGTAAGCACTTAACAAATACCAACATTATTATTATTATTATTACTTATATATATATTATTATTACTTATATATCATTATTACTTTACCCCCTGGGAAGGACTTTTACTACAAACTGGAGAGGTATACAAGGACATCAATTCAGAGATGGTGTTGACGATCACTGTTTACTCTGTGCCAAGCGCTACGCTAAGCCCTGGGTTCCATATAGGAAAATCAGGCTGGACGCAGTCCCTGTCCCACATGGGGCTCGGAATCTAAAGAGGCCGGAGAAAAGGTATCGAATCCCCACTTTCCAGAGGAGGAAACTGAGTCGCAGAGAAGTGACGTGCCTTGCCCAAGGTCACGGAGCAGGCGAGTTGGAGAGGCAGGATTAGAACCCAGGTCCTCTGCCTCCCAGAGACCTGGGCTCTTTCTACTACGTTCCGGTAGCGCATTCTTTCCAGGAGACTAATAATAATAATAATTATGGTATTTGTTAAGCGCTTACTATGTGCCAAGCACTGTTCTAAGCGCTGGGGGGGGGGGGGGGATACACGTGGGGCTCACGGTCTTAAACTCCATTTTTCTTACTGAAGGTCTTCGCTGAGGAGCGGTGAGGGAGAGAACTCAGCTTCTTAACTGATTGTATCCATTTTGTTGGGGGTTTACCGAAGGAAAGTTGTCGAATGAGACAACTTGTCAAATTGTCTGTCGAGTTGTCGATTAGACTGTGAGCCCGTCAGTGGGCGGGGATTGACTCTATCTGTTGCCGAATTGTCCATTCCAACCGCTTAGTACAGTGCTCTGCACATAGTAAGCGCTCAATAAATAAATGCTATTGAATTGAATGCAAACTCATATTTTTTCCCTCTCAGAGAGAAGGCAAGCTTGGGGGAGACTGTGCTCCTTTACTCTGGTTTTTAGCTCCAAGACAGCTTAAAAGCACAACATATTCTTCCGTTATTCTGTTTTGCTGGTGGTGCACTAATAAAATGAAGTGGTTTTCCTTAAGGGGGAGAAGGTACCGGAGAAAAATCTCACATCACCTCTTGCTCTTTGATGAAACCCTCTCTTCTGTTTCTTCAGCTCCCTTCTGTGTCACCCTGATTCACTCCCTTTAGTAATAATAATAATAATAATAATGTTGGTATTTGTTAAGCGCCTACTATGGGCAGAGCACCGTTCTAAGCGCTGGGGCAGATACAGGGTCATCAGGTTGGCCCACGTGAGGCTCACAGTCTTATTCCCATTTTCCAGATGAGGTCACCGAGGCCCAGAGAAGTGAAGTGACTTGCCCGCGGTCACACAGCTGACAAGGGGCAGAGCCGGGAGTCGAACCCAGGACCTCTGACTCCCAAGCCCCGGCTCTTTCCACTGAGCCACGCTGCTTCCAGTCTACGGGTCCCTACCCCCGCAGGACTGAAGCCAGTAATGAAATACAGGATTTGGAAAAGGCGACAGCAGTTCCTTAACCGAGGAATATTGCCAGGAATAGTCAACAGCCTTTTTTTTTTCCCCCTTCTGGTATCTGTAAAGTGCTCACTATGTGCCAGGCCCTGTTTCAAACACTGGCATAGATACAAGCTAACTGGGTTAGGCACAGCCCCCGTTCCACATGGAGCTCACGGTCTTAATCCCCATTTTTCAGATGCGGGAACTGAGGCACGGAGAATTGAAGCGACGTGCCCAAGGTCACCCAGCAGACAGGAGGCAGAGCCGGGATTAGAACCCAGGTCCTCTGACTCCCAAGCCCGGGCTCTATCTACTAGGCCACGCTGCTTCCCCCAGCAGCTTTGTTGAATAATAATAATAATGTTGGTGTTTGTTAAGCGCTTACTATGTGCAGAGCACTGTTCTAAGCGCTGGGGGAGATACAGGGTCATCAGGTTGTCCCACGTGAGGCTCCCAATCTTAATCCCCATTTTACAGATGAGGGAACTGAGGCACAGTGAAGTGACTTGCCCACAGTCCCACAGCTGACAAGTGGCAGAGCTGGGAGTCGAACCCATGACCTCTGTCTCCGAAGCCCGGGCTCTTTCCACTGGGCCACGCTGCTTCCCCAGAGAAGTGAAGTGACTTGCCCACAGTCACACAGCTGACAAGTGGCAGAGGCGGGATTCGAACCCATGACCTCTGACTCCCCAGCCCATGCTCTCCGCACTGAGCCACGCTGCTTCCCTAATACTGTCGCTATTTGTTAAGCGCTTACTATGTGCAGAGCACTGTAGCTGCAGGGTCATCAGGTCGTCCCACGTGAGACTCCCAGTCTTCATCCCCATTTTCCAGATGAGGGAACTGAAGCCCAGAGAAGTGAAGTGACTGGCCCACAGTCACCCAGCTGACAAGCGGCAGAGCCGGGATTCGAACCCATGCCCTCTGACTCCCAAGCCGGGGCTCTCTCCACTGAGCCAGACTTGAAGATCTAAGTAATTTAATTTATTTAAATGCCATCGGTTGATCGATTCTGTAGTTATGTTAATGTTCTGAATTTCGACTATTGAATTTTTAAGCCGCTCTTACCGTTGCCTCTTATTATTCTAGGTATTGTTCTACCCACTTAAATGGTAAAGCGCTTTATGGAACAGAGACACTCACTTCCTAATTATCTCTGCAATTACCCCAGGGCTTATACAAATCTTTCCCCACACCTTCACTAAACCAATCTCAACACCCTATTCAGTCACGGCTTAAGCAGAGGGTGAGAGGACAGTAGCTTTTTGCTGCTATTGAGGCCTAATAATGATGGCGACGTTTATTAAATTCTTAATTTATTCCAAGCACCGTGGAAGCAGCGTGGCTCAGTGGCAAATACTACCACTACTAATAACGTTGGTATCTGTTAAGCGCTTACTATGTGCCGAGCACTGTTCGAAGCGCTGGGGGAGATACAGGGTCATCAGGTCGTCCCACGTGAGGCTCACAGTTAATCCCCATTTTCCAGATGAGGGAACTGAGGCACCGAGAAGTGAAGTGACTTGCCCACAGACACACAGCTGGCGAGTGGCAGAGCCGGGAGTCGAACCCGTGACCTCTGACTCCGAAGCCCGGGCTCTTTCCACTGAATTTGGGAAAGGCTACAGCAGTTCCTTAACCGAGGAATATTGCCAGGAATAGTCAACAGCCTTTTTTTTTTCCCCCTTCTGGTATCTGTAAAGTGCTCACTATGTGCCAGGCCCTGTTTCAAACACTGGCATAGATACAAGCTAACTGGGTTAGGCACAGCCCCCGTTCCACATGGAGCTCACGGTCTTAATCCCCATTTTACAGATGCGGGAACTGAGGCATGGAGAATTGAAGCGACGTGCCCAATAGGGATTAAGACTGTGAGCCTCGTGTGGGACAACCTGATTCCCCTGTCTACCCCAGCGCTTGGAACAGTGCTCTGCACATAGTAAGCGCTTAACAAATACCAACATTATTATTATTATTCTTATCCCTTGCTCTGCTTGAGTGTTCACTGACTGCATCCATTTTCCCCTACCAGCTGTCTTGAAATGCTCCCCCCAGGGCGCAGACGGACGGGGCAAGAGAGTGTGAATGGCTCAAGCCATCACCCCTACTGCAGAAAAGATTCAAATATATAATGATGGCATTTGTTAAGCGCTTATTATGTGCCAGCACTGTCCTAAGCGCTGGGGTGGATACAAGATAATCAGGCGGTCCCATGTGGGGCTCGCAGTCTTCACCCCCACTCTACAGATGAGGGAACGGAGGCGCAGAGAAGTGAAGCGACTTGCCCAGAGTCACACGGCTGACGAGCGGCGGAGCCGGGATTAGAACCCGTGACCTCTGACTCCCAAGCCCGGGCTCTTTCCACTGAGCCACGCTGTTGTCTTACTGGCAGTAGGACAGCTTTTGCTTCTGAACAATGCTCATCTGAATGGTAGGGGACCAAGTGAAGTAATAATAATTAGAATAGTGCTTGGCACATAGTAAGCACTTAATAAATACCATCCTTATTATTATTATGTTAATAAGGGCATTTATTAAGTGCCGTATTAAGCCCTGCAAGTTGCTTTACTTCTCTGTGCCTCAGTTACCTCATCTGTCAAATGGGGATTGAGACTGTAAGCCCCACATAACAATAATACTAATGATAATGATGGCATTTGTTAAGTGCTTACTATGTGCAAAGCACTGTTCTAAGTGCTGGGGAGGATACAAGGTGATGAGGTTGTTCCACCTGGGGAGGATACAAGGTGATCAGGTCGTCCCCTGTGGGGCTCACGGTCTTAATCCCCATTTTACAGACGAGGTAACTGAGGCCCAGAGAAGTTAAGTCACTTGCCCAAAGTCACACAGCTGACAAGCAGTGGAGCTGGGATTTGAACCCATGACCTCTGACTCCCCAGCCCATGCTCTCTCCACTGAGCCACGCTGCTTCTCCAATGTCCAACTCGATTTGCCTGTAATCACCCCAGCGCTTAATACAATGCCTGGCGCATAGTAAGCGCTTAACAAATACCCTCTTCATCATCGTCGAGATAACTTACTTATATTGATTTCTCCCCCCTTCTAGACTGTAAACTCGTTATGGGAGGGGAATGTATCTGTTTACTGTAGTATTGTACTCTCTCAAACGCTTAGTACAGTGCTCTGCGTAAAGTAAGCGCTCAATAAATACGATTGAATGAATGAATGAAACAGAACGGACAAAAGTCCCTGTCCCATGTGAAATTCACAGTGTCAGGGGTACCCTACTGTATTTTCAAAAAGTGTGTAAATTCACAGAGATTCTGCCTCACAATACTCATGCTTCACAAAAAAGTGCTTAACACATAGTAAGCCCTCAGTAGACATATCCGTAATTCTTTATTAAACCCACAGTTTCTTTATTATATCCATCATGTATTTATTTCTATTAATGTATGTCTCCCCCTCTAGACCGTAAACTAGGAAGCAGCGTGGCTCAGTGGAAAGAGCCTGGGCTTCGCAGTCAGGGGTCATGGGTTCGACTCCCGGCTCTGCCACTTGTCAGCTGTGTGACTGTGGGCAAGCCACTTGACTTCTCTGTGCCTCAGTGGCCTCATCTGTAAAATGGGGATTAACTGTGAGCCTCACGTGGGACGACCTGATGACCCTGTATCTCCCCCAGCGCTTCGAACAGTGCTCTGCACATAGTAAGCGCTTAACAAATACCAACATTATTATTATGATTAAACTCAAAGGTGGGTAGGGAACATGTCTACCAACTCCCTAGTATTCTTCCAAGTACTTAGAAGGGTGCTCTGCACGCAGTAAGTACTTTATTGACCGATAGATACTGACAGAATACAATAACGATAATCATCAATAGGGAATGCTCAGCCTTCCACTTACTAAATTTGGCATTATTTGTGGACGCTCAGAGATCTCACTCTATAAATTAACGGTAAATACCTGGGTTGGCCTAACTGGATTATTTAAATTAGTCAAATCATTAAATCGTGGCTGCGGAGGAGGAATGTGAGGGTGCTATGAAGGAATCTACTGTTAGGGAGCATCTATAAAGAACCGATACGCTGGGCAGGGAGCAGCTCAATCAGTCAAGATTAATCATTCAAGATCGAGAAGCAGCTGGACTAGATCGAGGTACACCCTCAAGACGAGATCGAGGTTAAACCCCCATATCCAGTTTGGTGTGTTTTTTAAACTTTGATACCCTCCCATCTCCTGCGCCATTCCCAGCCAGATCTGTTCCGACCTCCATTCCCCAGCGGAGGCTGGAAAGGGGAGAGAGGTTGGTGTGGGACATCCGAGACCGGTGCTATTCCTGGCCTAGGGCTGGAGGAAAGTGTGGTCGACCCAGCTACTCTAATGGATGAATTTCGAAGAGGCTGGGGGTGATTTTGAAGAGGCCGGGGGTGATGGCACCTCAAACGACTGGCGCCGCTGTTTGGACGGTGAGGAGGAAAAGGACTGGGGAGGAAGAAGTGGGGAGGGGCGGAGGAGAGGTATCGCCCCTCTCCAAATAATAATAATGTTGGTATTTGTTAAGCGCTTACTATGTGCAGAGCACTGTTCTAAGCGCTGGGGGAGATACAGGGTCATCAGATTGGCCCACGTGGGGCTCACATTTTTAAATCCCCATTTTTACAGATGAGGAAACTGAGGCCCAGAGAAGTTAAGTGACTTGCCCAAGGTCACACAGCAGATAAGTGGCAGAGCTGGGATTAGAACCCACGACCTCTGACTCCCAAACCCGGGCTCTTGCCACTGAGCCACGCTGACAAAACCTCTCTTCTCCACGTTGGCCAGAGTCCCGGAAGGGAAGCAGCGTGGCTCGGTGGAAAGAGCACGGGCTTCGGAGCCAGAGGTCACGAGTTCGACTCCCGGCTCTGGTACTTGTCAGCTGTGTGACTGTGGGCAAGTCACTTCACTTCCTCTGTGCCTCAGTTACCTCATCTGTAAAACGGGGATTAAGACTGTGAGCCTCACGTGGGACGACCTGATGACCCTGTATCCCCCCCAGCGCTTAGAACAGTGCTCTGCACATAGTAAGCGCTGAACAAATACCAACATTATTATTACAAGATTGGGATGACAGAGAAGAGACTGCCGAGGTCCACCTAACATCTCTGTCGCTGCCTCCCGTCCGAGACCCGAATTGAAAATAGACTTTCAGTCTGTGTTCAGGAGACAGTGGGTCAGAGGAAGTGGGACATGAAGACAGCGATTAGTACCTGAGTTACCTCTGGTCTTTATATAGTGTGGTCATTCGGAACTGTGCTCCGCTGAGATGTTCTGCTGCTCATCACTTCCTCAGTTTAAAGCTTAAAAACTAGCAGAACCCACAGACTCCCAGGCCCCAGTTGGAGTTTATCCCAGAGTCTATCCTCCTCCACATCCCACTTCATCCCCTCCTCCTACTAAACTGGTCCAAGCCAATGAGAACTGGGTGCCTGGGTGGGAAAACTCCAAGGGAGAACAGGGAGGGGCCACAAGCCAAAGTCATGGAAAGCAGTCGTCACAAAAGCGCATAGATAAAGGGAGATTTCCCAGAAGTCAGACAGTTGTAGTTCAGATTGTGAAATATTTCCAAGATGCATTAGAGCACTTACCCCTGGAGCTGGGGGGGGGGGGGGGGGACCAGGAAGAGAGAGAGAGAGAGGGAAAGAGAGAGAGATTCACTAAGTCTGAGTATTCCATTAACTCCCATTTGTACAACGCTGAAGTCACTTGCTTGGCCTTCGTGTCTACACAACCAAAGGGGGACAAACACCTTCAAACCTCCAAACCAACGGGTTAAATCAATCTGAGAAGCTGAGTGAGAGGGGACCCCAAACTCATTTTCTTATAGCGATGATTTTGCTCACATTACTTCTCTTATTAGATGAGGTTCAATATCAATCTTTTTTTTCCCCCTTTTCTAACATCCTCTTGGACAGTAATCAGCCTAATCACAGACAAATGTTGGGGAATCTTAGAAAGAAGACACTACCATTATAAATGAATTATCATTATCATTTCAAGAAATGAATAACAGTAGCCCCAGTTTGAAAATCCAAGTTGCCTTTCCTCTCCCCCTAGATCACCTCTTCTTTCCACTCTCCTCTCTCTTCCCTTCTCTTCCACTGCGCTACGGAAAACAGCTTCAAATTCGGTGTATTGTTCATTTTATTTACAGTTATCATTTACTGAACCCAGTATAAGCAGAGCTTGCAATCAGAGAGAGCCCCTGCCAACAAGGCTCAGATAGTCCAACCTGGGACACACATTAGCGAAGACACAAAGGGTGTTTTGCTTGACTGCTTTAAAAGTTGAGCTTGAGAAAGAGATTAAAGAGAGAGTTCTTCTCTGGAAAGATTTTAAAAGAGGCATGAATGACAGGTCTCTCCCAGAGTGATTCAGTAGCCTAGGTACAGTCAATTGATTAATGGTATCTACTGAGCACTTACTATGTGCAAAGCGCTGTACTAAGTGCTCAAGCACTATTCTCTCAGCGAAAGGAGACACCGTTAAATGCTCAATAAATACGATGGAATGAACGAGATTGAAGAAGAGAATGATATTTTCCGGCCCTAAGATTCTACCCTAGAGAGGGGAGAAGGTGGAAGAAGGAAGGTGGGGAAGGAGAGTCAGCGTGTTACAGAATGTTTACCTAGCAAAGGAAAATTCAGAGCCAGAAAGCTGGCATGTCAAGAACCAGTGGAACAAGGAGACGGAGTGATGAGATTATCCACAGCAGAAAATGTAGTGTAAATTCCTTGAAGGGTTTTTTCCCCTTCTGGTCTTCCCTATCTTTCCTCCCGCCCCCCCCTTAGTTGTTTGCAGAGGACCCCAAGGGATGGGATGGGGGGGGGGGGGGCTTATGTTATGGAAATGAATGACAATAAAGCTGCTTCCTGCTCAGACACCAGGCCAACAATTTGGGTGACCCAAAGCACCCAAAGGAGGGGCCAAATATCTCAAGACAAGATTCCTTGAAAGAATGCAAAGGAAAATCTTATCTGGATGGATGAGGCTACCAACTATTCCAGAATGGCTAGCTTTAACCCTTGAGTTTCTGCAGGACAATTGGGGGGAGCGGGGGGGATCCATTGGTCTGTTCACGCTTCAAGCTTCGACAAGTATTTCAGTCTAGGAGCAAAGGACTCTGGAATGTATCCTTTTCCACTTTCCAAGCAGGTCTTTGGGCACAGTTAGTAGTTTATAAGAAGAGTCAGGCTTTGACAAAATTGAATCTGCATCTTCATATGGTATGTTCTCCCGACTATTTGTGCCCACAGATCAAATGCATCATCTCTCTGACATTATTCATTCATTCATTCATTCATTCAATAGCATTTATTGAGCGCTTACTATGTGCAGAGCACTGTACTAAGCGCTTGGAATGGACAAATCGGTAACAGATAGAGACAGTCCCTGCCCTTTGACGGGCTTACAGTCTGATCGGGGGAGACGGACAGACAAGAACAATGGCGATAAATAGAATCAACATTAGACCTCATGAGAATGAGGGACAGTTTGCCTGTGCTAAGAAATTTTGGGACACCTTACCTTTCCTTTCTGATTTGGATAGTCCATATATTTACACCGTTTGTTCCTATTCACTTTTATGCTCGATACTGTAAGCTCACTGTGGGCAGGGAACATGTCTGCTATTTCTGTTGTATTGCACTCTCCCAAGTGCTTAGTACAGCGCTCTGCACGCAGTAAGAGCTCAGTAAATACCATTGGTTGATGGACTGATCACTTTTATCTTAGTCTGTAAGCTCTTTGTGGGCAGGAAACATATCTACCAACCCCGTTGGACTGTACTCTCCCAAGCCCTTACTCTAGTGTCCTGTAAACAGTAAGAGCTCAATAAATACCAGTGGTCGACTGACTGATTGATCAGTTATTGCCACAGTTCCTAAGGTAAACATGGCTAGTCTCATTTAATAATAATGATGGCGCTTAAGTGCTTACTATGTGCAAAGCACTGTTCTAAGCACCCGGGGGGGGGGATACAAGGGGATCAGGTTGTCCCACGTGGGGTTCACAGTCTTCATGCCCATTTTACAGATGAGGGCACTGAGGCACAGAGAAGTTAAGTGACTTGCCCAAAGTCACACAGCTGACAAGAGGCTGAGCCCGGATTAGAACCCATGACCTCTGACTCCCTACCCCTTGCTCTTTCCACTGAGCCAAGCAGACGAAACCTCAGAAACCAAAGAATTTCTCAGGGCCTCACTAAGCCACATAGTCTTTATGAACCTAAGACCTACAAAGGCACCATGATCCTGAGTTCTAAATCCGTCGATTCATTCTGTTTTATTATTCCTCTCCTTACAGTCCCCCCTAGACGGTAAGCTCCCTCTGGGAAGGGAACTTGTAAACCGATTTGGTTATATTATCTGCACCCAGTAAGTGTTCAGTAAATATGAAGCAGCGTGGCTCAGTGGAAAGAGCTCAGACTTGGGAGTCCGAGGTCATGGGTTCGAATCCCAGCTCTGCCACTTGTCAGCTGGGTGACTGTGGGCAAATCACTTCACTTCTCTGTGCCTCAGTTACCTCATCTGTAAAATGGGGATTAACTGTGAGCCCCACGGGGGACACCCTGATTACCCTGTAATGTAATGTTGGTATTTGTTAAGCGCTTACTATGTGCAGAGCACTGTTCTAAGCGCTGGGGTAGACACAGGGGAATCAGGTTGTCCCACGTGGGGCTCACAGTCTTAATCCCCATTTTACAGATGAGGGAACTGAGGCACAGAGAAGTCAAGTGACTTGCCCACAGTCACACAGCTGACAAGTGGCAGAGCAGGGATTCAAACTCATGACCTATGACTCCCAAGCCCGTGCTCTTTCCACTGAGCCACGCTGTACCCCAGCGCTTAGAACAGTGCTCTGCACATATTAAGCGCTTAACAAATACCAACCTTATTATGGACTGATCTCTTGATTTGGTGTGGCAACCAGTACTCCGTGCACCAAAGAAATAATAGATTTTTGACCACATTCTCCTGCTGGTCGGTGTCCTGACTGGTCCAGTTTGCTGCCTGATTGATTCTTCCTATTTGTCTCTCCTAGTCATTCCCTTCCCTCTTTCATTCATTAATCGTATTTATTAGTGCTTACTGTGTGCAGAGCACTGTATTAAGCACTTGGGAAAGTACAATATAACAATAAAAAGTGGTAATCCCCACCCACAGCGAGCTCACAGTCTAGAGGGCGGGGAGACAGACATCAATACAAATGAACAGACATCAATACAATTCTAATGTATAGATCAATACAGTCTATTCTTCCCTTTTCAGATGGGAATTCACCTAATTCTAGATGAATTAGCACAGCATCCCAAACAACATATGGACCAGCAGGTCTAAACTCTACCTGTCCCTTTTAAATGAATTGTTGGAGAAGAAAATTGAGCCCTCAGAAGTTATGAAGTAATAACATTCACTTTCCTATTCTCAGCATCTTAAAAATCCTAGGATTTTCTCTATTCCTTGACCGGAGCTGGAAAGTAGTGGGAACACTCTCCCATAGTGAGAAAAATCTTTCAAACCCTATTCCAGCCAAAAGATGAATAAATCTCAACATTTTTAAGATGAAAATATTTTGTGACTTTGGGTGTGGTTCACTTTTAAAATCCTCTATATTGACTATACTACTTATTACCACAATGCCCAGTCCATCCCATTCATCAGTCAATCTGACAGTGATAGTCACTGAGTGCTTTCGGTGTGCAGAGCACTACCCTAAGCACTTGGGAGAGCACCACAGTCTATACATGCAATCTCTGCCCACAAGAAGCTTACATCCCATTCTCTCTCCCCCTCCTTTCAATTCAATCTTATTTATTGAGCGCTTACTGTATACAAAGCACTGTACTAAGTGCTTGGGAGGGTACAATATAAGAATAAACAGACACCGACGAGCTTATGGTCTAGAGGGAGTTTACCGTCAAGCACGGTGGTAGATTGTGAGCCCCGTTTTTTACGCACACGGTCCTCTGGATTCTCTCTTTCCTCTCCACCCAAGTTCCACCACCCAGGTAAGAGCTCTAGCCTTGACTTGACTATTGCAGTAGCCTTCTCACTGGTGTCCTCGCCTAAAGGCTCTCCCTGCTTCAATCTATGCTGCACGGATCATCTTTCTGAATCAATCGATTCATATCTCTCTACTCCCTTCAAAGCCCTCTCCTGGTTCCCTGTGCATCTTCGCATAGCAACAGAAACCTCACAGTCCGTTTCGAGACTCTCCACCATCAGGCACCACCTTATCAATCCACTTTCATCTTCCCTTATTCCCTAACTTGCTCTCTTTGCTCTTGCCCAACCAAGCTCCTAGTGTACATTATTCTCAAGTTTCCCATCTCCATCCCCTTACACTAGTCATTCCCCTGCTTTGGAATCCTCCTCCTCATGAGAAGGAACACTCCTCCTCGTAGAAACACATCAATTCAAATCTCTCCTGAAATCTCTTTTCCTCCAACAAGCCTTTCCCAATTTATCAGAACCCTGAGCCATAATTTTCTTTCAGCCAGCTCTATCACTTAGGAACTTATTTGCACCCTACTTAAGTTCACTTATTTTTTACCTCTCTAGTTTAGGTTTGTCTCCCCCATTAGAACATAAGCTTCTCGTGAGCAGGGACATGTCACTTACTGAAGGCATATCTCCTCCAAGAGGCCTGCCCTGACTAAGCCCTTCAATTCTGCTTCCGCTCCCTTCCACGTCTTTTTCACTCAGATCTTCACCCTTTATTCACCCTAACCTCAGCCTCACAGGATTTATGTACATATCCGTGATTTATTTTACATTGTCTATCTCCCCCTCTAGACTCTAAGTTCACTGTGGGCAGGGACCGTGTCTACCAACACTTTTATACTGTAATTTCCCAAGTGCTTACTACAGTGCTCTGCACACAGTAATCACTCAAATCTGATTTTGTTATTCTGGACTTTTCAAGTAGGCACTCAATAGTGTTACTGCCAATACAATTACTATTACTGCTTTGTGAGGCAGGGACTGTGTCTGACCTAATTTTGATTGATTCCTGGAAGTGTGTTTGCGCTCATACCCCTGTCTGAGAACTGATACCAGGAAAAGCACTGGAGACAAAATGAAAACATTTCAGTTTATTGACAAAATGTAGATAATAAAAAAAAACAAACGTTTTTGTTAAAAACCACACTGAGTGGCAAGAGTGTGATCTTGGCCCTGCCCATTGGGCTCACAATCTAATGGGAGAAGACAGATATAAAACAGAAGAGAAAGGTGGGGGGAGGTAGAAAATTCATATCAGTACTTCAAAAGAATCCCCCAATTTAAAAAATATCTATTTCTTTTCTAAAAAAAAAAATAATTTAAATTGTAATAATAATACTTGGTACTTTCAATGCACCGGTCATTGGTAATAGGTGAAAGTGCTTTTCAATACATTTCTCACACAAACCTGTGAGTTGGGGGAGTCTCAAGTAATATTATTCCCAATTTTGATAACTGAAGAGGTAGAGAACTCCAAGCCTTACGCAAAATCAATGTCTTAAAGATTTCTAGCTTCCTTCATCAGCAAAAGGATCTAATATACACCCTGATACTGATTTACATTCACCCATCCCCTCACCAAATTAGCGATTCAGTTCAGCCGTCAATCTAATGTCCTTTTTACAGCCCCATGGATCTGGTCCTACTTGAAAAAAGATTTTGAGTTAGTCGGCGCCCTAGTGACTATAACTAGGTGCGCTCTATTCTTTCAACTGAAAAATCAACTCCATTCCAAGCCAGTTCCCCTACTCGGTGACACAGAGGCCCCAAAAGATTCTGGGATCAGTGCAGATGTCTCAGTGGGCAGAGGGGCCCAACTGAGCCTTCCTCATACTGAGCATTACACAACTTCATTATTACTACTCTCAAGCTCGAAGCCTAGACTCAGCACCTCTTGGCTTATTCCTAAAAACTGAGGATCTTCACCTTCAAACAAACCGTCCAGAAAATGAAGCTGCAGATTTTTCATATCTGGAGAATCAGTATTCTGACAGGCCGGGGAAGCTTCCTGGTCTTGGGTAAAGAGTGACTGCAAGGGTTGGGCCTGCAGGTGCGGGAGTTGCGGCCACTGGGGCTGGAATGGCTGCGGCAGTGGCGGCGGGTGAGGATGGCGGGCTTGATGAGACTGGGGCTGATACTGAGGAGGCCGGGGCAGTTCCGGCTGTGGATGCGGGGGCTGCTGAGGCGGCCGCGGGAATCTCTCCAGCTGGGGAGGCTCAGGCCGCCGTTGGAACTGTTGGGAGAGCTGGCATCGCCGCTGCCCATCCTCCTGCAGATCCGCCCTGCCGGGATACAGGGCGGGAATGGCGGGCTGGTTTCCGTACGGTGGCCTCTGGTAGCAGGGACGCAGTTGCGTGGCTGCCGGGGAAAGCTGAGGCTCGGGCGTTGGGCTCCCGCTGTCGCCGCAGGTGGTGGTGGTGCCAGCGCCCAGATAGAACTGGAAAGCTTCCGGAGTCAGGAAATGGGAATGGCCTGGAGTTTCTATTTCCGTACCGTCGGTCCCTGAGCCACCTAGGCTGGCTGGGGAGGTGCCCGGCCTGGGCCCGAGCCGCACATCGCCCGAAAGGGGCTGAGCAGCATACTGCAGAAAGATGCCCGCGTCAGAGGAGAAGGCGGGAGCGGCGGCCTGCGGGCCTTGCCCGTCCGCAATCAACTGAGGCTGCCTCTGGACGTGGGCTTGCTTTGTGGCGGCTAACACTTCCAGTTTTTTCTTTTGGCCCAGTTGCCTGGCTCTTCGGTTCTGAAACCAAACCTGGAAAGGCAAGACCGCGATTAAAACGGGGGTCGAGTCGAAGTAACTTTTCTGATATAGATTAGGAGAATTTGCTCCTGGGAAGCCATTTCTGCTTCGCTTCTGCTTTACCCACAGGTTTCCATTTTGGAATTTCGATCAACCGTAAATCGAGCCTTACTAAAATACTGACTTAAGAACAAGCCAGTATAAAAGAACGAGGGTAAAAAAAATGCCGAGTTGTTTTTGTAGGGGCATTTCCACCCCTTTTATTTTTTTTTTTAACAGTAATTAGACAGGTAATATTTTCAATGCAGAGTGAAGAAATGTGACAGATTGGGATCTCTTTGCCCACTGATTTTAGTTAGGAAAATTCTGGACTTTCAACCTCTTATATGCAGCCACAGGTTACTTCGGGCACTTTACTTTGGGTTGTGCATTTATGGTTATGGCTTGGAAAGTCCTCTTTGGAGGGTGCTTTTTCCTTCCACTCTCACTCCAGCCCCACTTACATCCTGGACCCAGCCCCACTAACGACTCTGTCCATGTTGGCAACCACTGCTTCTTAAATCTCCTTGTCTTTGGCTAGGGTGAACCCAGCTCGGCATGTTCAAAAAACGGCATGTAACTTGTATATTCCCTTTCAAAAAATCATATTCTCTAGCTTCATATTTTTGAAAGTCTGCTCTAATATTGTCCTGGTGTACACAGAAAATGAGCAGTAGATTTGCTCATGTCATTTAATGGGTGAGTGTTTTTAAATCCCTATGAAAATGATGTTCTGAGCCTTAATTTTTAGGGTTCATTCATTCATTTGTATTTATTGAGTGCTTACTGGGTCAGAGCACTGTACTAAGAGCTTGGGAAAGTACAATACAACAGTAAACAGTGACATCCTCTGCCCAACAATGAGCTCACAGACTGGAGTGGGGGAGACAGACATCAATACAAATAAAATTACAGCTATGTACGTAAGTGCTTTGGGGCTGGAAGGGGAGAAGAGCAAAGGGAGCAAGTCAGGCTGCCGCAGAAGGGAGCGGTAGATGAGGAAAAGTGAGGTTTAGTTTGGGAAGGCCTCTTGGAGGAGAGGTGCCTTCAATAAGGCTTTGAAGCGGGGGAGAGTCATCGTCAGATTAGAGGAGGCAGGACATAGGCTAGGGGTCAGTGGCGAGACAGGCGAGACTGAGGCACGGTGAGAAGGTTCCCACTATAAGAGCCTAGTGACAGTGTGGGAGCGGGCTGTAGAAGGAGAGAAGCAAGGTGAGGTAGGAGGGGGCAAGGTGATGGAGAGCTTTAAAGCCAATGGAGAGGAGTTTGTTTGATACGGAGGTAGATGGACAACCACTGGAATCTGCTGAGGAGCAGGGTGACGTGTCCAGAACGCTTTTGTAGAAAGATGATCCGGGCAGCAGAATGAAGTACGGACTGGAGTAGGGAGAGACATCAGTTTACTATATATGACATCTATTTTTAAATCTTACACTTCCCTCTAATCCCAGCTTTTTGGGAATACATCTGGAAAATTGGAATGCATGTAGTTGAATGTGTCGGTGTAAGCCAAAAAAAAGTTCTATTCCTGAACAGATTCATGAAAATCAATTGGATGTTTAGAATAGCTCTAACATTACTGTGATTACTAGTATTGCTTTTAAGGTAGACACGAGCTAATCAGGTCGGACACAGTCCCAGTCCCACATGGGGCTCTAAAGTCTAAGAACTTAAAATTGAATATTTGAATGTTAAAGTTCAGCTGGTTCCCCCGCCCAACCCACCTCCTTTTGAACTTGCGGGTAAACTAAGAGAACCTTCCTTAGCTGTTAGCAATTGAATAGCCTTTTTGTATAGAACCATATTGCCTACTTAAGGTAGGAGGCAGAGGTGCTAACAACTATCTTTGCAGTAAATTCTCAGGTAGCAACCTGTCTTATCTTTCTTCACGTTTCGGTTCTGGGTTGAAAAGACAATTAATAGATTCGACCTGGGGCTCACACTTTTAGTGCCCATTTTATAGGTGAGGGAACTGAGGCACAGAGAAGGGACTTGCTCAGCACATAGTGGGCGCTTAACAAATACCATTATTATTACTATTGCTTGCCCAAGGTCACTCGGCAGACAAGTGGCAGAGGAGGGATTAGAACCCACGTCCTCTGACTCCCAAGCCCGTGCTCTTTCCACTAAACCACACTGCTTCTATTCTCCCAAGTGCTCTGCACACAGTAAGTGCTCAATAAATATGACTGAGAAATATGGAATTGGAAGCCGACTGTCTCCATCTGTTACCGATTTGTACATTCCAAGCGCTTAGTACAGTGCTCTGCACATAGTAAGCACTCAATAAATACTATTGAATGAATGAATATTTAAGTGTAATATTTATGTCATGAGGGGAAAATGAGGAAAGTTTATTTTTTTTTAAAAAGACTCAGTATGACTGGAAACAGAAAAGTGAACAAAGAAAAAAATCACATGGATATATTTTTTCCAGAGCATCCGAATCTCAGTTATAAAGCGCAATTAAAAAAATGGATGAGAAGTCTACATACCTGAATCCTAGACTCTGGAATCTGAATTAGGGAAGCTAGATGTTCTCTGACTCCAATGCCAGGGTACGGATCCTTGTTAAACGACTTTACAAGAATTTCCAGTTGAGTTTTGTTGAACGTGGTGCGTTTCCTCCTTGCGCCTTCTCTAGCTATAGTGGGAGAGATGGAGACAGGGCAATCTAGGAGGAAAAAATGGGGGAAAAAAGTCAATCGGGTTAATGAAAAAATAAAATAAATAACTGTTGGTATTTGTTAAGCGTTTATTATGTGCAGAGCACTGTTCTAAGCGCTGGGGTAGATACAGCGTAATCAGGTTGTCTCACGTGAGGCTCACAATCTTAATCCCCATTTTACAGATGAGGGAACTGAAGCACTGAGAAGTGAAACGTAACCACGGGATCCCCTTATACACAATTTATATTCCGCTCTGGCAGGAAATATCTGAAGTAGAGGCCAGAGTAATCTGGAGGAATGGAATTAGGTGAAGGCAGAAAAAAGGCCAAGGGGTGCAAAGAATCTGATCTCTACTTCTGACTTTAATAAGTAGCTAACCTAGCTTCTTTGCTAAACTCCTGAGAAAATGCCATCCCCTCCTACCAACCACAGCTAGAAGCAATAGGAATAAGAGGAGGAGGAAGACGAGGAGTTGGAGGAAGAGGGAGATGAGGGAGTATTTATTTAGTAATAGTAGTAGTTGTAGTAGTAAGTGGGAGTTAATAGCCGTAGTATTTAATTTAATGTCTGCCTCCCCCGTGGGCAGGCACATCTCCGCAGCTAAACCCTCTTCTCCCCTCTTTCCCTCTTCTCCTCCCCTTCTCCCGTCCCATCCCCTCAGCACCGTACTCGTCCGCTCAACTGTATGTATCTTCGTTACCCTATTTATTTGGTTAATGAGATGTACATCACCCTGATTCTCTTTATTTCCTATTTGTTTTAATGAGATGCTCTTCCCCTCGATTCTATTTATCGCCACTGTTCTTGTCTGTCTCCCCCGATTAGACTGTAAACCCGTCAAAGGGCAGGGACTGTCTCTATCTGTTACCGATTTGTACATTCCCAGCGCTTAGTACAGTGCTCGGCACATAGTAAGCGCTCAATAAATAATATTGAATGAATCTGTTTACCATCTTGCAATTTCCCAAGTGATTATTAATACAGAGCTCTGCACATTAAGTGCTCAATAAATACCAGTGATTGATTGGGTGTAGTAGCATTTTTTCAATGCCCACTTGTAATAATAATGTTGGTATCTGTTAAGCGCTATGTGCCGAGCACTGTTCTAAGCGCTGGGGTAGATAGAGGGTAATCAGGTTGTCCCGTGAGGCTCACAGTTAATCCCCATTTTACAGATGAGGGAACTGAGGCCCAGAGATGTGAAGTGACTTGCCCACAGTCACACAGCTGACAAGTGGCAGAGCCGGGGTTCAAACCCATGATCTCTGACGCCCAAGCCCGGACTCTTTCCACTGAGCCACGATGCTTCTCTGTGCAGTACACTGTACTAGACTGCAAACTCATTGTGGGTAGGCAATGTATCTCTTCATTCATTTATTCCATCGCATTTATTCATTGCTTCCTGTGTGCAGAATATTAGGCTAAGCACTTGGGAAAGTACAATGCAAGAACAGACAGACACATTCCCTGCCCATAATGAGTGCTTAGTACAATGCTCTGCACACAGTAAGCACTCAACTATGATTGAAAATAAGAAGCAACATGGCCTAGTGGCAAGAGCACGGGCTTGGGAGTCAGAGGATGTGGGCTCTAATCCCAGCTCTGCCACTTGTCTGCTGTGTGACCTCAGGCAAATCAATTCACTTCTCTGTGCCTCAATTTCCTCATCTGTAAAATGGAGATTAAGACTGTGAGCCCCATATGGAACAGGGACTGCATCCAACCTGATTACCTGGTATCTACCCCAGCGCTTAGAACAGTGCTTTGCACATAGTAAGTGCTTAACAAATACCATCATCATTATTATTATTGTTATTACTAGGTGCTGGGGAGCACGCAATACCTTCAAGACAGATTCCCTGACCCAAAGAGCTTCTATTCTAACAGGGGAGAGAAAAATTAAAAAAATCTTTGTAACTAAGACTGCTAAAGAGGGCATAAATTCTCAAATTCTGAAGTTGGCTGGAAGTATACGATTTAGGGTGCTGGGAAAATAAATCAGGGAAAGCTTCTCAGAGAAGGTGGGGGTTTAGGGAGTCGCTGTGGAGATTGAATGGACGGATTTTGGCCACAGAAGGAATATGAGCGTTGAAACGCTCAGAGGGAAAATATGAGATTTGAATGATTGTGAAGAATGGACACCAAAGTAGCATTCATTCATTCAATCGTATTTATTAAGCGCTTACTGTGTACAGAACACTATACTAAGCGCTTGGAAAATACAATTTGGCAACAGATAGAGACAATCCCTAACAAACAATAGACTCAGTCTAGAAGGGGGAGACAGACAACAAAACAAGTAGACAGGCATCTGGCATGGAGAGCATGTTTGTGTCGTCTACTGAGATGAAGATAGGAGAAGGAAGAGGAGAAGATGTAGGGGGAGCGATGGAATTCAGTTTTAATAATAGTAATAATTGTCGTATTTGTTAAGCGCTTACTATGTGCCATGCACTGTACTAAGCGCTGGAGTGGACACAAGCAAATCGGGTTGGACACAGTCCCTGTCCCACATAAGGCTCACGGTCTCACCCCCCCATTTTTCAGATGAGGTAACTGAGGGACAGAGAAGGAAGTGACTTGCCCAAGGTCACACAGCAGATCGGAGATGAGAACCCATGACCTTCTGACTCCCAGGCCTGTGGTCTATCTACTACACCATCCTGCTTCTCTACATTGTTGAGTTTGAGGTCCCGGCAGGGCATCGAAGTGGAGATGTGCGGGAAGCAAGAGGAAATGAGGATTGCACATCAGATCAAGGGTCGGGGCTAGAGAGATTTGGGAATCATCCACATCGAGGTGGTAGTTGAAGCTGATGAGCAGATAAGCTGCCCGAGAAAGTGGATAGTGAAACGAGAAAAGAGGTCAAGGAACGCCCAGGGTAGGAGGATAAGAGCCAAAAAAAACCTCACAAGCTTGTTGAAAAACAAAACAAAAATGGATGAAAACATTTATGTAACAAGATTCCCCTCTCCAAAATCTTTAGATTGAATTATCCCCGATTTTTTTAAAAAATGAAAAGCATTCAGACCCAACCATGACAATTTAAAGCTGGCTTTTTAGCAGTTTTTTTTGTACTTATTGAAGCGCTTACTATGGGCACAGTTCTGTACTAAGCGCTTGGGTTGACAGATACCTTCCCTGCCCACAACCAGTTTACGATGTAGGTTTTCGAAACCACATGTTCAGACGAGTCACCATAAGTCAAGGTTTTATCTAAATCAGACCAAGGCAGGCTGAGAGAGCATCAAATCCAAATTGTTTTGGAAAATCCTCAGTCGATCGTATTTACTGAGCGCTTACTGTGTGCACAGCACTGTACTAAGCTCTTGGGCAAGTACAATATAGCAATAAACAGACATTCCCCGCCCACTGCGAGTTTCCAGTCTAGAGGAGTTCAAACCCTGCAAACCTCTCCCACCCAAAGGCTGACACATAACAGCAGATAAATAATAATAATGGTACTTGTTGAGCGCTTTCTATGGGCCAAGCACTGTTCTAAGCGCTGGGGTGGATACAAGGTTCTCAGGATGCCCCCACGTGGGGCTCACAGTCAACCCCCATTGTACAGATGAGGAAACTGAGGCCCAGAGAAGTAAGGTGACTTGCCCAAAGTCACACAGCTGACAAGTGGGGGAGTGGAATTAGAAGCCTGACTCCCAAGCCCGCGCTCTTTCCACTAAACCACTATGCTTCTCAAAATCCAAACTAAACGTGCCTCAGGCCAAGAAAGGAATCTTTCCCGGACTGAAAGACAAGAAGCAGCGGAGTAAAAAGGAGGAGCGTATTTACCTAGCATGGTGACCTTCATCCTGGCACAAGGCGACAATTGGCAAATTCCCAGCACTGGCGAACTCAATAAAGTGTCTCCTTGGTGGCTTTTCCTTCTATTTAACCCTCTCAACCCGAAGTCTCCTCCCCTTTTCCCGGAGCCACGCCTCCCTTGGACCTTTTCACACCTCCACATAGGTTTCCAATCCAGCAGCCCGGCCTAATTCTATCACTTTCTTTCAAAAGCCCACCATATTCTCCATAGAACCATTTTTGCGTTGATTTTCCCCATCGTAGCGCTTTGCATATATGTGTCAGTAAGAGCTCTGGAGGATGTCTTCCCCTTAGCCTTGGGAAACTCTCTGAGGACAGGGCATCTTCCACTTGCCTGCTGTGTGACTTCGGGCAAACCACTTCACTTCTCTGGGCCTCAGTTACCGCATCTGTAAAATGGGGGACGAAGACTGTGAGCCCCATGTGGGCCAACCTGATTATCTTCTATCTGCCCCAGAGCTTAGAACAGTCCTTGGCACATAGTAAGCCCTTAAATACCATCTTCAATTTTATTATATTCATTCACCGAACCATAATTGAGAGCTTACTGAGTGCAGAATGCTACTAAGCGCTTGGAGAGCACAATTCAGCCACAAAGAGAGACAATCCCTGCCCACAATGGGCTCACAGTCTAGAAGGGGGGAGTGCTTACTGTGTGCAGAGCACTGTACTAAGCGCTTGGAAAATACAGTTCAGCAGCAGAGACAATCCCTGCCCACACCGGGTTTACAGTCTAGAATCAATGAACTCCAAGGGCTTAGTACAGTGTTCTGCACACACTGAGCGCTCAAAAAGTACTATTGTCTGCTGAGGTTGGATAAAGGCGCATTGGCCTTCTCGGAGAATACAATCACACCTGGAAATCATTAACAAGGCCTCTCCAAATGCGCAATGCCGGCGATCGGCGCTGATTGCCCTCGTTTTGCGGACAGTGCCCCTAAAACCGGGATGGTTTATTAGCAGAATGTTAAGGAATAAGGGCAGAATGTTAAGGAATTTCCCTTTCACCGAAAAAGGGAGTCGTGGAGCGGGCGGAAAACCGAACCCTCTGAGACATTGCCCCAGGCTAGGCCGCTGGACGATTTGGTCGTCAAATTTGGCTGAGTTCCTTGAATCACAGAGAACTGAATGAACTGTTAATAGGGTCCTAAACTGCGGCGACCCTCCAAGTTCGAGGGATTTGAGATCATGCCGGAACATGCCTCAGAGCTGTCGGGTTTAATGCATCGCCACGCCACCTCCATTTCTCCCTCCAAAAGACCACAGGTCTGAATGCCAGGTGCAACCATGATATTTGCTGTCTAGGAAAACCAAATAAACGAGCGAACTTTTAGGGCCTGTATAATCACAACTGTTGAATCGATTAATCGTATTTATTGAGCACTTACTGTTTGCAGCTCACTGTACTAATTAGAGAAGCTGCATGGCTCAGTGGAAAGAGTACGGGCTTGGGAGTCAGAGGTCATGGGTTCGAATCCCCGCTCTATCACTTGGCAGCTCTGGGACTGTGGGCAAGTCACTTAACTTCTCTGGGCCACAGTTACCTCATCTGTAAAATGGGGATTACGACTGTGAGCCTCATGTGGGACAACCCGATGACCCATCGCTTAGAACAGTGCTCTGCACATAGTAAGTGCTTAACAAACACCAACATTATTATTATTGCTAAGCACTTGGAAGAATACACTACAACAGAGTTGGTAGACACGTTCCCAGCCCATAGCGATTTTACAGTCTAGAAGATCCTAAGTTTCCAGAAGACTGTGTTTTGCTTGCCTGTATTCTGCCGTTTTTTCCATATCTTCTGCCCGGGTTTTAGCTCCGGAGGAGGTCTCCTCTGATGCCGTGGGCGAAGCAAAATGGAAAATGCAATTCAGAAGGGTAGAGATCTTTATTAAATACTCAAAGATCCAAGCATCAGGTGGGTAGATGGTGAAAAAGCTCATGCTAACAGTGGTGAGAACTGAGGAGAGGGCCTCCCTAGAAATCATTTGTTAACGACAAATGATGAGGTTTTAAAAGTGTGGACAGTGATAACAAAGGCTACAGGAGACAGTCACCAGTTATCACTTCATTAGGAATTTCGGGGCAAGGCCCGGTTTCTGTAAAAGGCGACAACCCCCATTTCATCCCTAGGGGAAAAAAAAAAAAGCCCAATCCTCGCTCTCTGACCTGGTTTTGCACCCCTTTGGATACTAACTGACCTTCATAGCCGTTCCTACACAAGATTATGCCAAATGCACCCAGAATCAGAAGCTGCAAAAGAACGGGGCAGACTTCCTGCAGCCGGGCAATACTGCTAGCTGAAATCTGGTGTACCACCTAAGAATAATAATTGCATTTTTATTATTATGGTATTTGTTAAGCACTTGCTATGTGCCAAGCACTGTTCTAAAACGCTGGTGTAGATACAAGGTAATCGGGTTGTCCCATGTGGGGTTCACAGTTTTAATCCCCATTTTCCAGATGAGGTAACCGAGGCACGGAGAAGTTAAGTGGCTTGCCCAAGGTCACACAGCAGACAAGTGGCAGAGTGGGGATTAGAACCCATGTCCTCTGAATCCCAAGACCGTGCTCTTTCCATGAAGGCATGTAAGTGCTTACTCTGTGCCAGGCACTGTTCTAAACGCCGGGGTAGAGACAAGGTAATGAGGTTGGACACAGTTCCTGTCTCACATGGAGCTCACAGTCTCAATCCCCATTTTACAGATGAGGAAATTGAGAAGTGAAGTGATTCGCCCAAGTTCACAAAGCAGACAACTGGAGAAATTGACGACCTCCAATTGCGAAGTCCATGCTTTTGCCAATAGGCCAAACTGCTTTTATCCAAGCCGAGGCAGAGATCCCAATTTATCTCGCTCAAGAACTAGCATGTTAAGTGGCTTCCTCCACCACCTCATTTTCCTCCTCCCCCTTCCCTTTCACCTTTTCCTCTCCTCCTCCTCGTCTTTTCTTCCTCCTCCTTGTCCTCTTCCTCCTCCTCTTCTTCCTTTCATTCATTCATTCAGTTGTATTTACTGCGCGCTTACTGTGTGCAGGGCACTGTACGCTAAGCGCTTGGAAAGTACAATCTGGCAACAAATAGAGACAATCCCTACCCAACAACGGGCTCACGGCGTAGAAGCGGGGAAACAGATGACAAAACAAGCAGACAGGCATCAATAGCATCAGTCTAAATAAGTAGAATTATAGATATGTCCTTCCTCTCCTTCCCCCACTCCCCTGGGTTTATCAGGCTCCGATCGAGTTCGGGGCCACTGATCCGAAGCGAGGAGAAGTGTCCTTGGAAGGCCACAGTTTACTCCAAAAGACACAGTGGCTGCGGCTCACATTAGGCCAGACGCCACTCTTCCCACCCAGCCCGACGCGGAAGAGGCCGCACCAGAAAGTTGCCAGCCCTTTAGCCCCTTGCCCTCCTCTTCGCCTCCCCATTCTCAGCCACCCGCCCCGCCGACGGTGCCATGCGTCGGCGGCTTTGTGGGTAGAACGCTGGCCTGGACGTCAGAAGGACCTGGGTTCTAATCCCCCTCCACTAAACATCTGCTGTGTGACCTCGGGCTAGTCACTTCACTTAATAATAATATTAATAATAATGGTATCCGTTGAGCCCTTACTATGTGTCAAGCATCCTCCTAACCACTGGGGTAGTTACAAAGTAATCAGTTTGTCCCATCTGAGGCGCGCAGACTTAATTCCCATTTTACAGATGAGGTAACGGAGGCACGGAGAATGAGAATAATTATGGAATTTGTTACGCACTATGTGTCAGGCACTGTACTAAGCACTGGGGTAGATACAAGCAAATTGAGTTGGATACAATCCCTGTCCCAAGTGGGTCTCACATTCTCAATCCCCATTTTACAGATGAGGTAACTCAGGCACAGAGAAATTCAGTAATTTGCCCAAGGTCACACAGCAGATGAGTGGAGGAGTCAGGATTAGAACCCATGTCCTCTGATTCACAAACCCATGCTCTTGCCACTAGACCATGCTGCTTCACTTCTCTGGGCCTTAGTTGCCTCTTCTGGAAAATGGGGAGATGAGTGTGAGCCCCATGTGGGACAGGGACTGTGTCCAACCTGATTTACTCATATCTACCCCAGTTCTTAGAACAGTGTTTCATTCAATAGTATTTATTGAGCGCTGACTATGTGCAGAGCGCTTGGAATGAACAAGTCGGCAACAGATCAAGACAGTCCCTGCCGTCTGACGGGCTTACAATCTAATCATGATTTTGGTATTTGTTAAGCGCTTACTATGTGCTGAGCACTGTTCTAAGCGCTGGGGTAGATACAGGTTAATCAGGTTGTCCCACGTGAGGCTCACAGTTAATCCCCATTTTACAGATGAGGGAACTGAGGCACAGAGAAGTGACGTGACTTGCCCACGGTCACACAGCTGACAAGTGACAGAGCTGGGATTCGAACTCAGGGCCTCTGACTCCCAAGCCCGTGCTCTTGCCGCTAAGCCACGCTGCTTCTCTGCCTAAGTGCTCAACAAGTGTCATAATCATAATTATTATCATCATCATGATTATTATTATCCCTCTTCTCCCCCCCCCCAGCACCCCCCCACAGCCCAGGGAGAGAGAGAGGGACACTTGGTCTCTTCCGCACCCCTCCCCAGGGCAGCTCTGCTGTCTGTTGTGTGACCTTGGGCAAGTCACTTCCTCTGGCCCTCAGTTACCTCATCTGTAAACTCCCAGACTGAGCTTCCCCTTTTCCCTCTGCTCCCACTACTCCTCTTTTACCTCCCCCTTCCCCTCCCCTCAGCTAAGCCCTCTTTTCCCCCCTTTCCCTCTGCTCTTCCCCCTCTCCCTTCCTCTCCCCTCGGCACTGTGTCCGTCCGCTCCACTCTATATATTTTTATTACCCTATTTATTTTATCAATGAGATGTACATCACCTTGATTCTATTTATTGCTTTTGTTTTAATGAGATGTTCATCCCCTTGATTCCATCTATTGCTGTTGTTTTTGTCTGTCCGTCTCCCGCGATTAGACTGTAAACCCGTCAATGGGCAGGGACTATCTGTTGCTGATTTGCACATTCCAAGCGCTTAGTACAGTGCTCTGCACATAGTACAGAGAAGCAGCGTGGCTCAGTGGAAAGAGCCCGGGCTTGGGAGTCAGAGGTCAGGGGTTCAAATCCCGGCTCTGCAACTCGTCAGCTGTGTGACTGTGGGCAAGTCACTCCACTTCTCTGTGCCTCAGTTACCTCATCTGTAAAATGGGGATTAAGACTGTGAGCCTCACGTGGGACAACCTGATGACCTTGTATCTACCCCAGCGCTTAGAACAGTGCTCTGCACATAGTAAGCGCTTAATACCCACATTATTATTATAGTAAGCACTCAATAAATACTATTGAATGAATGAATGAATGTAAAATGGGGATTAAGAGTATGAGCCCTATATAGGACAGGGACAATGTCCGCCTTGATTACCTTGTATCTACCCCAGCACTTAGAACAGTGGTTGGCACATAGTAAGCGCTTAAGAAATACCATCATTATTTTTATTTCCACTCCAGCAGAAGTCGGACCGGGCTGCACTAAAATCAGCTTCCTGGTAGCTTCCAAGGAGTGCGCTCTGCGCTGAAATGCTTCCCTTCTCTCGGCACAACGAGCTCACAGATGGCTAAGGGAAAATAGATGCACTTCTGCGCGGGAAGATGGGGGAGTACCAGGCCTGAGCAAATCATAATTAGCAAGAATTATGGTATCTGTTAAACACTTACTATGTGCCAGGCACTGGACTAAGCGCTGCGGAGGATACGAACAAATCAAGTTGGACACAGTGTCTGTCCCACCTAGGGCTCACAGTCTCAATCCCCATTTTACGGAAGAGGTAACTGAGGCCCAGAGAAGGGAAGCAACTTACCCAAGGTCAGGCAGCAGCAAGTGGCGAAGCCGGGATTAGAATCCGTGACCTTCTGGCGCCCAGGCCCGTGCTCTAGCCACTAAAGGCAGGAGCCGGTCAGACCCCCGGGAAGAACCCCAGGAAAGGGGAACCCGGGATGATGGGCCCTTCTTGCTAAGCAGTAGCAAGACAACGGCCTCCCCTAGAACTGCTTTTTATTTACACGTGTCCTCAGTACTTCTCAAGTTACTCAATTATTCCTCCCCTCTTCAAAGCCTTATTGAAACCACATCCCCAAGAGTTGTTTCCTAAGAGAAGCAGCATAGCTTGGTGGAAAGAGCATGGCTTGGGAGTCAGAGGTCATGGGTTCTAATCCCCCCCTCTGCCACTTGTCAGCTGAGTGACTTGGGGCAAATCAGAAGCAGCGTGGCTCAGTGGAAAGAGCCCAGGCTTGGGAGCCAGAGGTCATGGGTTCGAATGCCAGTTCTGCCACCTGTCAGCTGTGTGACTGTGGGCAAGTCACTTAACTTCTCGGTGCCTCGGTTCCCTCATCTGTAAAATGGAGATTAAGACTGTGAGCCTCATGTGGGACAACCTGATTACCTTGTATCTACCCAGCGCTTAGAACAGTGCTCTGCACATAGTAAGCACTCAATAGCAACATTATTATTATTATTATTATTATTCTCTGTGCCTCATCTGTAAAATGGGGATTAAGATTGTGAGTCCCTCATGGGACAACCTAATTACTTTGTATCTACCCCAGCACTTGCTTACTACGTAGTAAGCGCTTAACAGATATCATTATTATTATTACTAAGCACCCCCTTTCCTCTTCTCCCACTCCCTTCTGCGTTGCCCTGACTTACTCCCTTTATTCTTCCCCCCATCAGCCCCACAGTACTAATGTACGTAGCGGTAATTTATTTATATATGTTGGTGTCTGTCTCCCCCTCTAGACTGTGAGCTCGTTGTGACACAATCCCTGTCCCATGTGGGGTTCACAGTCTCAATCCCCATTTTACAGATGAGGTAACCTGATAAGCCTGTATCCACCCCAACGTTTAGTACAGTAAGTGCTTCATAATAATAATAAAAAGAATAATGTTGGCATTTGTTAAGCACTTACTATGTGCAGAGCACTGGGGTAGATAGGGGGTAATCAGGTTGTCCCCTGCAGTCTTAATCCGTGCTAGAGAAGCAGCTGGGCTCAGTGGAAAGAACGTGGGCTTGGGAGTCAGAGGTTGTGGGTTCTAATACCGGCTCTGATGCTTGCCAGCTGTGTGACTTTGGGCAATTGACTTAACTTCTCTGTGCCGCGGCTACCTCATCTGTAAAATGGGGATTCAAACCGTGAGCCCCGCGTGAGACAACCTGATCACCTTGTATCCCCCAGGGTTTAGAACAGTGTTTTGCACATAGTGAGAGCTTAACAGATACCATATATTTTATTTATTTTTTTAATCCCTATAATAATAATAATGTTGGTATTTGTTAAGCGCTTACTATATGCCGAGCACTGTTCTAAGCGCTGGGGTAGACACAGGGGAATCAGGATGTCCCACGTGGGGCTCACGGTCTTAATCCCCATTTTACAGATGAGGTAACTGAGGCACAGAGAAGTTAAGTGACTTGCCCACAGTCACACAGCTGACAAGTGGCAGAGCTGGGATTCGAACTCATGACCTCTGACTATTTTACAGATGAGGGAACTGAGGCACAGAGAAGTTAAGTGACTTGCCCACAGCCACACAGCTTACAAGTGGTAGAGCCAGAATTTGAACCCATGATCTCTGACTCCCAAGCCCGCACTCTATCCACTGAGCCCCGCTGCTTCTCTATAAGAAATGCCATTAAAAAATCAGGAGAGCAATAATGCTGTAATGCTGATTTGTCTCACAAGGTCGTTGGGGGAATTAAAAACATGATTTTAATACTCTGCAAACGCAAGCAGTCCTCGAGGGGACGGGAGAATGAAGGGAGAATGAATTCAGTGGAAAGAGCCTGGGCTTTGGAGACAGAGGTCATGAGTTCGAATCCCAGCTCGGCCACCTGTCAGCTGTGTGACTGTGGGCAAGTCACTTCACTTCTCTGGGCCTCAGTGACCTCATCTGTAAAATGGGGATGAAGACTGTGAGCCCCACGTGGGACATCCTGATTCCCCTTTGTCTACCCCAGCCCTTAGAACAGTGCTCGACACATAGTAAGCGCTTAACAAATACCAACATTATTATTAAATCACGGCACTTCTTTCTCCTGTCCACTCATTCAATCATCAGAGCATCGGTCGGAGAGTTTGGGAGGGTACAATCAACAATATTGCTCTTTACTCCTCCCCCGTATCAGCCCAAAGCACTTATGTACATCACTGTCATTTTATTTTTATTGCTGTCTCCCCTACTCTGGACTGTGAGCTCGTTGTGGGCAGGGCATGCGACTGATGTTCTCTTGTCCTCTCCCAAGTGCTTACTGTGTGCAAAGCACTGTGCTAAGCGCTCAATAAATACGATTGAATGAAAGAACAATAAACAGACGTATTCCCTAGCCACAACGAGCTTACAGTTTAGAGGGAAGAAGCCATGGAAGCTTCCACCTCCTCCAAGAGGCCTTCCCTAACTAAGCCCTCATTTCCTTTTCTCTCACTCCCTTGATGTCCTCCTGATTTGTTTCTTTTATCCACCCCTCCCTCAGTCCTACAGCACTTATGCACATATCTATTCATTTATTTATGTTAATGACCGTCTCCCCCTCTAGACTGTAAGCTCATTGTTATATTGTACTCTCCCAAGCATTTAGTATGCGCTGGGCACACGGTAAGTGCTCAATAAATACGACTGATTAAGTAAATAGGCTAGGATGAACTATCAGGATAAAAAAATGAGTGCCATGAAATATTCCTTTGTGTATTAATAGGAATTTTAGAGACGCGGCATGGCCTAGTGGAAAGAGCATGGGCCTGGGAGTCATTCATTCAATAGTATTTATTGAGCACTTACTATGTGCAGAGCACTGTACCAAGCGCTTGGAATGGACAATTTCGTGGCTCCGTGGAAAGAGCACGGGCTTTGGAGTCAGAGGTCATGGGTTCGAATCCCCGCTCTGCCGCTTGTCAGCTGTGTGACTGTGGGCAAGTCACTTCACTTCTCTGTGCCTCAGTTCCCTCATCTGTAAAATTTAGTTGCCATTGTTTTTATGAGATGTTCTTCCCCTCGACTCCATTTATTGCCATTGTTCTTGTCTGTCTCCCCCCATTAGACTGTAAACCCGTCAAAGGGCAGGGACTGTCTCTATCTGTTGCCACCTTGTTCATTCCAAGCGCTTAGTACAGTGCTCTGCACATAGTAAGCGCTCAATAAATACTATTGAATAAAATGGGGATGAAGACTGTGAGCCCCACGTGGGACAACCTGATTCCCCTGTGTCTACCCCAGCGCTTAGAACAGTGCTCTGCACATAGTAAGCTCTTAACAAATACCAACATTATTATTATTATTATTATTTGGCAACAGATAGAGACAATCCCTGCCCAATAACAGGCTCACAGTCTAACGGGGGAGACAGCAAAGCAAAACAAAAAACATAAAACAAAGACACAAAACAAAACACATCATAGGACCTGGGTTCTAATGCTGACTCCAGCACTTGTCTGCTCTGTGATCTTGGGCAAGTTACTTAATTTCTCTGCACTTTGGTTTCCTTATCAGTAAAATGGGGATTAAATCCTACCCTGTCCTATCTAGACTGTGAGCCCCATGTGGGATCTCATTATCCCATATCTACCCCCAGCACTTAGTACGGGCCTGGGAGTCAGAAGGATCTGGGTTCTAATCCCAGATCTGCCACTGGTCTGCTGTGTGACCTTGGGTAAGTCATTTAACTTCTCTGTGCCTCATTTACCTCATCTATAAAATGGGAAGAATGTGAGCTCCTTTTGGGACTGTGTCCAACCTGAATAACTTGTATTTAACCCAGCATTTAGAACAGTGCTTGGCACACAGTAAGTGCCTACCAAGTACCATAATTATTATTACTGTTATCTAGTCAATGCTGAAGGATGACGACTCTGTTCCAGGCTTCCTTCCGTTGGTTTGGGATTTGTGTTAAATATTTTATGAGTAATGAGCAATTATCTTGCCTAGTGCAGATAAGGACTCTGTGCAGATTTGGGGCAAGTTAATTAGCTGAACAGTGCCCAGCACTTAGAACAGTGCTTGGCACATAGATGAAGATAGCTTTGAGGATAGGGAGGGCTATGGTCTGGTGAATTTGTCCAGGGAGGTGAGTTCTAGCGAGTCCTTCTTACTCAACAGCAAGCTCCACATGGGACAGGGAATGTTTCTACCCTAGTGTTTAGAACAGTGCTTGACACATATCATGCACTTCACAAATGTCATTAAAAAAATGGCACCAGTGAAGATTTTGAGGTGGGAGTGTCCAGAAGGAGATATGGGGAGGGCAGGTGGAACCACATCGAAGTGGACATGTCCTGGAGGCAAGATTAAATGTAGGATTGTAGGTTAGGGAAGAGATAGATTTGGAAATCATCCTAATAATAACAACATTGGTATTTACTATGTGCAGAACACTGTTCTAAGCACTGGGATAGATACAAGGTAATCAGGTTGTCCCACGTGAGGCTCACAGTCTTCATTCCCATTTTACAGTTGGGGGAACTGAGGCACCGAGAAGTGACTTGCCCACAGTCACACAGCTGACAAGTGGCAGAGCCGGGACTCGAACCCCTGACCTCTGACTCCCAAGCCTGGGCTCTTTCCACTAAGCTGCGTATTTGTTAAGCACTTACTATGTGCCGAGCGCTATTCTAAGCTCTGGGGTAGATATAGGGTAATCAGGATGTCCCACGTGGGGCTCACACTTTTAATCTCCATTTTACAGATGAGGGAACTGAGGTACAGAGAAATTAAGTGACTTGCCTAAGGTCACACAGCAGACAAGTGGCAGAGCCAGAATTAGAACTCACATCCTCTGACTCCCAAGCCCAGGTTCTTTCCACTAACCCGCACTGCTTCTCTAATCGGCACAGGCTTGACAGGCTTGAAGCCACGGGAGCAGAGGAGCTCCTTGGGAGGGGAAGTTCAGGGTGAGAGGTGTCAGCTGTGGGACTTTGGGCAGGTCACTTCACTTCTCTATGCCTCAGTCACCTCATCTGTAAAATGGGGATTAAGACTGGGAGCTCTATGTGGGGCGACCTTGTTGTGAGCCCCTGGTTTGTACCATGCCAGGACTCAGAGTAACCACACTTCTGATCACCAAGGTTGATGAGGAAAGTTTTTTTTGCTTAGTTTTACCAGTGTGCAAGGGAGTGACACATACATATACTCACTCCACCAAGGGCCCAATACCAATCTGCAGTCAAAGGATCCTCTTCTGCCAATGCTTCTTCTTTCTGCTTCCAAGGGCCACTGTCCTTTGCTGCCTCCGAGCGCTGCTCTTCTGCTGCACTAATGTTTGCTCCTCTCTGCATTTCAGCCTGCCTCTGTGGTGCTTCGCAACATGCCCCCCTTGTATATCCACCTCCAGGTGCCCCCATGCCCTCCGAAACAACCGCCTTTTATCAGCCTTACGCGTGGCAGCTGTGGCTTATATGGCAGACATTGATTGATGCGGGCCCGTTACTGGGTAGAACGGGGAGAGAATAATAATAATAATTTCGCTATTTGTTAAACGCTCACTATGTGCCAAGTTCTAAGCGCTGTGTAGATACTAGGTAATCAGGTTGTCCCACGTGGGGCTCACGGTCTTAATCCCCATTTTACAGAGGAGGGAACTGAGGCACAGAGAAGTGAAGTGACTTGCCCACAGTCACACAGCTGACAAGTGGGGGAGACAGAATTAGAACCCGTGACCTCTGACTCCCAAGCCCGGGCTCTTTCCACTGAACCACGCTGCTTCTCGAGGGAAGGCCACTCCTCCCTCCATGCTCCCCCCTTCACCCCCGCCACAGGCCAGCAATTACCTGTCTCAGATAGAGCCCATCAGTGCCTTCGCAAATCTCTTCCTTCTTGTTGTTTGCGGGATAATAATAATGATAATGCTGGTATCAGTTAAGCGCTTACTATGTGCCGAGCACTGTTCTAAACACCCGGGGTGGACACAAGGGAATCAGGTTGTCCCATGTGGGGCTCACAGTCTCAATCCCCATTTTACAGATGAGGGAACTGAGACCCAGAGAAGTGAAGTGACTGGCCCAAAATCACAAAGCTGACGAGTGGCAGAGCGGGGATTAGAACCCGTGACCTCTGACTTCCAAGCCCAGGCTCTTTCCACTAAGCCATGCTGCTTCTCTAACAGCCCCTAATAAGGCAGCTTGTTGTGGGCTCACCACAGCCCTGATTGCCTTGTACCTGCCTCAGCGCTCAGAATAGTGCTTGGCACATAGTAAGTGCTTAACAAATAATAATAATGTTGGTATTTGTTAAGCGCTCACTATGTGCACAGCACTGTTCTAAGGGCTGGGGTAGATACAGGGTAATCAGGTTGTCCCATGTGAGGCTCACAGTTAATCCCCATTTTCCAGATGAGGTAACTGAGGCACAGAGAAGTGAAGTGACTTGCCCACGGTCACCCAGCTGACGAGTGGCAGAACCGGGAGTCGAACGCATGACCTCTGACTCCGAAGCCCGGGCTCTTTCCACTGAGCCACGCTGCTTCCCCCAGGATCAAGGGATCAAGTCCAGGGATGGCAGAAGGGAGTCAGAGAAGTGGGAAGTCAGAAGTAGGAGTCAGAAGGTGGTGGTTCTAATCCCGGCTCCGCCACTTGTCTGCTGTGTGACCTTGGGCAAGTCACTTCACTTCTCTGTGTCTCATTTACCTCATCTGTAAAATGGGGATTGGGACTGTGAGCCCCATGTGGGACGAGGACTGCGTCCAACCTGATTTGCTTGAATCCCCCCCAGCGCTTCGTAACAGAGCTGAGAAGAAGGAAGTCCTGAGGGCGATTGACAGACAAGGAAGCAAGAGAGTTGAGGTTGATGAAAAGGAAATGGTGGGGTAGGCCTAGAGTCCACAGGTCATGACATGGGGGTGAGATAGATTATTAGACTTAAAAGGAGTGGTTGAAAAGGCAAGTTAGAAAGTTACGGTCGAGTAGCGATAGGTGGAAGTTAAGAAGGGAGCGTCGTCTGGAGAGATTGTGGCATTTATTAAGCTCTTACTTTGTGCCAGGCACCGTACTAAGCGCTGGGTGGGGATTCAAGCAAATCAGGTTAGATCCAGTCCCTGTCCCACATGGGGCTCCCAGGGCTCCCAGTCTCCACCCCCATTTTACAGATGAGATAACTGAAACACAGCGAAGTGACTTGCCTAAGGTCACACAGCAGGCAAGTGGCGGAACCGGGATTAGAACCCATGACCTTCTGATTCCCTAGACCCATGCTCTATCCCGTTAGGCCACGATATCTAACTGGTGTCCAGACTAACGTGTGGCTATAGAGGGATGGAGCGAGAGCTGAGGAGTGTAAAGATCCAGAATACGGGGTGTTTAGAGGGATCCCAACGTGGCAGTTGAAGTCCACAAGAGTCAGAATAGGAGAAGGGAGGGAGAATAGGAAGGAGAGGAAAGAAACTGCAGTCAGCGCGGGTAACTGGAACTGTAGAGCTTCAGGCACGTCCCCTGATCCCACAGAGTATCCATCGTAACGGGGAGCAGATGTAAAACCTCAACACATCCTAAATGCAGATCAACCATTGAATGTACAGACGAAGGGATGTGTAAAACTCAAGCGCCGAGGATGAGCCTAAACGTATAACGGTGCTAAGGGAGTCTGTCAGCTAGCCGTGGCTTAGAAGGAGAAGCAGTGTGGCCCAGTGGATAGAGTGTGGGCCTGGGAGTCAGAAGGACACGGGTTCTAATTCTGAATCTGTCACTCGTTTGCTCTGTACTCCTGGGCAAGTCCCTTAACTTCTCTGGGCCTCATCTGTTCTCGTCCGTTCTAAGCGCCGGGGTAGATATAAACTAGTCAGGTTGGACGCGGTCCCTGCCCCACATGGGGCTCACATTCTTAATCCCCATTTTCCAGATGAGGTAACTGAGGCCCAGATAAATGAAGTGATTTACTTAAGGTCACACGGCAGACATGTGGCAGAGCCGGGTTTAGAATCTATATCCTTCTGACTCCCACAAAGTGCTCTATCCACTGAGGCACGCTGCTTCCCTTAGCCATGCTGCTTAATAATAATAGTAGTATTGGTTAAACTCTTACTGTGTGCCTGGCACTGTACTAAGCGCTGGGGAGGGGGAGTCACCTTGGGCACAGTCCCTGTCCCACCCGGGGCTCACAGTCTCAATCTGGTAATTGAGGCCCAAAGAAGAAAAGTGACTTACCCAAAGGCACACAGCAGACAACTAGCGTGGCTCAGTGGAAAGAGCACGGGCTTTGGAGTCAGAGGTCATGAGTTCGAATCCCAGTTCTGCCACTTGTCAGCTGGGTGACTGTGGGCAAGTCACTTCACTTCTCTGTGCCTCAGTGACCTCATCTGTAAAATGGAGATTAAGACTGTGAGCCCCACGTGGGACATCCTGATTCCCCTGTGTCTACCCCAGCGCTTAGAACAGTGCTCGGCACCTAGTAAGCGCTTAACAAATACCAACATTATCAAGTGGCAGAACTGGGATTAGAACTCATGACCTTCTGACGCCCAGGCCCGGGTTCTAGCTACTGCGGTCAGAGAGTGAGGTTGGGTTTTTTGTTTGTTTTTTTTCCGGAGGGGTGAAATGGGGGTTGTCACCTTTAACGCAAACAAGGCCTTGCCCTGAAAATCCTAATGATTTGTTAACTCGTGCCTGTCCCCTGTAGCCTTTGTTATCACTGTCCACACGTTTAAAACCTCATCTTTTGCCGTTAACACGCCCCCTCCTCGGTTTTCCCCACTGTTAACATGGGCTTTTTCACCATCTACCCCTCTGATTCTTGGATCTTTGAATGTTTATTAAGATCTCTCTGACCTTCCTCCCGAATTACATTTTCCATTTTGCTTTGTCCATGACATCAGTGGAGACCCTTTGGAGCTAGAATCTGGGGCAGAAGATATGGAAAACTGACAAGAGTATGAAAGAAAAACAAAGTTTATTCATTCATTCATTCATTTAATCGTATTTATTGAGCGCTTACTACGTGCAGAGCACTGTACTAAGCGCTTGGAATGTACAAATCGGCAACAGAGACGGTCCCTGCCCTTTGACGGGCTTACATTCTTCTGGAAATCTAGGGTTTAACAGTTGTGATTACACAGGTGCTAAAAGCTCAATCGTTTAACCCGAGTCTTGGTTTTATCACCAGCAAAAAGGGGCTGAAAACAATCTGCATCTGAGAACTAGCAACAAACACAGCAATCTGTGAAACGGTAAATGTTCCATAGGTGTGCCGGGAATTCAGAATTGTGGTCTTTTGTGGGGAGAAATGCACGGGGCACTGTGATGCATCAAATACGACAACTTCGGGACATTTTCTGGCATGCTTCGAAAACCCCTCGGAGTTTGAGGGTCACTTCTGTTTAAGAAGGAAAGCAGCATGGGTAGGGGCTAGAACAATGGTCTGGGAGTCGGGAGGTCATGGGTTCTTATTATTATTATCCCGGATCTTCTACTTGTCTGCTGTGTGACCTGGGGCAAGTCACTTAACTTCTCTGTGCCTCAGTTACCTCATCTGTAAAATGGGAATTAAGACTGTGAGCCCCACGGGGGACAGGGACTTTACTGATAGTAAGAGCTTCACAAATACCATCATCATCAACAACAGCATGGCTGTGATTCAAGGGATTGACCTAAATTTGATGGTTAAATCCTCCAGAAGCCTAGTTTAGGGCAATATCTTAACGGGCTCGGTGTCGCGTGCGGTTCTCCACTCGATCGTATATTCCCTGGTGAAAGGAAAACTCTCCAATATACCGCTTTCATTCCTGTATATTTTATTTTTTTTAAATGTTTTCGGCTCTTCTCACTCATTAGTCGTTATGATTCCTGCCCTCAAAGAATTTCCAAAAGCTAAAGGTTCTCCAAATCCGTTATTGACATCTATGCAAAGTGCCACGGTGGGAAAATCAAACCAAAAATGATTCCATTGAGGAATAGGATGGGCTTTTGAAAGAAAGTGATACAATTAGACTACGCTTCTGGATTGGAAACCTACGTGGAGGTGTGAAAAGGTCCGAGGGAGGCGTGGCTCCGGGAAACGGGGCGGAGACTCTGGGTTGAGAGGGTTAAATAGAAGGAAAAACCACCAAGGAGACACTTCATTGAGGTCGCCAGTACCGGGAATTTGCCAGTTGTCGCGTTGTGTCAGGATGCAGGCTGCCATGCGAGGTAAATATGCTCCTCGTCTTTATTCCTCCTCTCCCTGGGAGTCAACGTGGTCTAGTGGAAAGCACACGGGTTGGGAGTCAGATGACCTGGGTTCTAATCCTGGCTCCATTCCTTCCTGCTGTGGGACCTTGGGCAAGTCAGTTAGCGCCTCTGGGCCTCGTTTTTCTCATCTGTAAACTCTGATTAAATGTACTCCCTCCTACTCTGACCGTGAGCCCAAGTGGGGACAGTAACTTTGTGTCGAACCTGATTATCTAAAAGGCTATCCCAGTACAGTGCTTGGCATGTAGTAAGTGCTTAACAAGTACCTTGATAATTATGATGATTTTGTCCAGGAGGAAGTTCTTGGTTCGAGGTAAGGTTGGTTTATCTGCCTTTCAGTTTGCTCGATTGGGTGGGAGAGGTTTGCATGATTTCCAAAAACGATTTGGTTTGGATGCTGACAAGCTGCGCTCTCCTTTGGTCTAGTTTGGGAGAAAGTCCTGAGGCTTCATTTATAGTGAATTATTGCTATTTCTGAGTTTGTGTTTTAAAAAATCAATTACGTGTGAGAACAAAAAACCCTGGCTGGGGTTGGGTACTTTTCACTTTTCTAAAATGGGAAGAATTCACGCTCAAAAAATGAGACACCTGAGTGACTTCTGGAGGTGGATCTTGTTGTTTTACTAATGCTTTAGTTCATTTTTCCCAGCAATATCATGAGTTGCCTCTTGTCTCGTATCTTGTCCCACGTCCCCTCCTTGCTTTACGTCCGTTCTCTCATACGCCTTCAGCCGAAACCTTTACGTTGATGAGGATGAGAAGCAGTGTTGCTTAGTGGATAGAGCAAGGGCCTGGGAGTCAGAGGACCTAGGTTTTAATTCCAGCTCTGCCACTTGTCCACTGTGTGACCTTGGGCAAGTCACTTCTCAGTTCCCCCATCTGCAAACTGGGGATTCAAAACCTGTTCTCCCTCCTACTTAGAGTGGGACCCTCATGTGGAGTAATCACCTCGCCCCCTCCTACCTCATCCCACTACTCTCCCACTACAACCCAGCCCACACGCTTCGCTCCTCAAATGCCAACCTTCTCACTGTGCCTCGTTCTCGTCTGTCTCGCCGCTGACCCCTCGCCCACGTCCTGCCTCTGGCCTGGAACGCCCACCCTTCTCAGATCCGACAATGACTCTTCCCTTCTTCAAAGCCTTATTGAAGGGACATCTCCTCTAAGAGGCCTTCCCAGACTAAGCCCTCCTTTCCTTTCATTCAATAGTATTTATTGAGCGCTTACTATGTGCAGAGCACTGGACTAAGCGCTTGGAATGAACAAGTCGGCAACAGATAGACGGTCCCTGCCTTTTGACGGGCTTACAGTCTAATCTTTCCTCTTCTCCCACTCCCTTCTGCATCGCCCTGACTTGCTCCCTTTTTTCATCCCCCCCTCCCAGCCCCATAGCACTTCACTGGTAATTATACCTGTAATTTATTTTTATTATTATTAATAATAACAATAATTATGGTATTTGTTAAGCCCTTACTCTAGGCCAAACACTCTTCTAAGAGCAGGGGTAGATACAAGGTCATCAGGTTGGGCACTGTCCCTGTCTCATATGCGAGTCACAGTCTTAATCCCCATTTTACAGATGAGATGACTGAGGTCCTGAAAAGCAAAGTGACTTGCCCGAGGTCACATGGCAGAGAAGTGGCAGAGTCGGGATTAGAACCCACGTCCTTTGACTCCCAAGCCCTTGCTCTTTCCACTAGGCCAAGCTGCTTTCCTGAATTGATGTCTGTCTCCCCCTCTAATAATGATAATAATAATAATAATGTTGGTATTTGTTAAGCGCTTACTATGTGCAGAGCACTGTTCTAAGCGCTGGGGGAGATACAGGGGAATCAGGTCGTCCCACGTGAGGCTCACAGTTAATCCCCATTTTCCAGATGAGGTAACGGAGGCACAGAGAAGTGAAGTGACTTGCCCACAGTCACACAGCTGACAAGTGGCAGAGCCAGGAGTCGAACCCAAGACCTCTGACTCCGAATGAATACTATCCTGCAAGCACATTGTGGGCAGGGAATCTATCCGTTTATTGTTATAATGTACTCTCCCAAGATCTGCATATAGTAAACGCTCAATATTATTGATGTCTGTCTCCCGCCCTCTCTGCCCCTGTCCCCCTCTCGCCTGGAAGCTCTTTGTGGGCAGGGAAGGTGTCTGTTTATTGTTGTGTTAATAATAATAATTACGGTATTTGTTAAGCACTTACTATGTAAGTGCCAAGCACTGGTCTAAGCTATTTGGTAGATACAAGGTAATGAGGTTGTCCCACATGGGGCTCACAGTCTTCATCCCCATTTTACAGATGAGGTAATTGAGGCACAGAGAGGTTAAGTGACTGGTCCGAAGTCAAACAGCTGACAAGGGGTGGAGCAGGGATTAGAACCTACGACCTCTGACTCCCAAGCCTGGGCTCTTGCCACTAAGCCACGCCGCTTGTCCCATGTGGAGCTCATTTTACAGTTGAGCCGACTGAGGCACAGAGAAGTAAAGTGACTCCCTCAAGGTCACACAGCAGCCAAGTGGTGGAGCCAGGAGTCGAACTCAGGTCCTTCTGACTTTTAGGCCCATGGTCTACCTACTAGACCATATATATCTGCTCCATTGTTTCCCCTTCTCTACCTGTAAATATGTTTATATTTGCCTCTCCCAGTAAAGTATAATTTCCTTGTAGACAGGGAACGTTTTACTTCACCATTCTGTACTTCTTAAACCCCTGGTACAGCCCACTGCATCGCGTGGGCATTCAACAAATGCTTTTATTATTCATTCAATCGCATTTATTGAGCGCTTACTAAGTGCAGAGCACTGTACTAAGCACTTGGAATGTACAGTTCGGCAGTATTATTACTACTACTGCTACTGACAGGTTGGTAGAAGATGAGAAAACATTTCCTCAGTATGTTAAAAGGAGAGAAGCTTAGCTACAGCGTGGCTCAGTGGAAAGAGCCTGGGCTTCGGAGTCAGAGGTCATGAGTTCGACTCCCGGCTCTGCCACTTGTCAGCTGTGTGACTGTGGGCAAGTCACTTCACTTTTCTGTGCCTCAGTTACCTCATCTGTAAAATGGGGATTAACTGTGAGCCTCACGTGGGACCACCTGATGACCCTGTACCTCCCCCAGCGCTTAGAACAGTGCTCGGCACATGGTAAGCGCTTAACAAATACCAACATTAATTATCGAAGGTAGAAGTACAAATCAGATTCCTCGCACCCCTTATGCTTTACTCTGTCCTCACCAATTCTGCTTCCCCAAGTTATTCTGTCCTTTACTTCAGATCTATGGATCAATTCATATTCATTGAGAGTTTACTGTGTGCAGAGCACTGTACTAAGCGCTTGGGAGAGGACAATATAACAGAGCTGGTAGAGACATTCCCTGCCCACAATTTTACAGCCTAGAGGGGGAGAGAGACATCAATCTAAATCAATAAATTACCAATGTGCACCTAAGTGCTGTTGGGCTGAGGGAGGGCTGAATGCAGAAGGGGATGAGATAATAATAATAATAATGTTGGTATTTGTTAAGCGCTTTACTACGTACAGAGCACTGTTCTAAGCGCTGGGGGAGATACAGGGTCATCAGGGTGTCCCACGTGAGGCTCACAGTCTTAATCCCCATTTTACAGATGAGAGAACTGAGGCACAGAGAAGTGAAGTGACTTGCCCACAGTCCCATAGCTGACAAGCGGCAGAGCCAGAATTCGAACGCATGACCTCTGACTCCCAAGCCTGGGCTCTTTCCACTGAGCCACGCTGCCTCTCTAATGTATCGTAGTGGGTAGAGCGTGGGCCAGGGCGTCAGAAGGACCTGGTCCCGAACCCCGATCGGCTCCACGATTTGTCTGCTGTGTGACCTGGGGCAAATCACATAATGTCTCTGTAATTCAGTTACCTCATCTGTAAAATGGGAATTAAGACTGTGAACGTCACATGGGACATGGACTATGTCCAAAATGATTAGCTTGTATCTACCCCAGAGTTCAGTGCCTGGTTATACGTAGTAAGCTTTTAACCAACACCATTAAAAAAATTAAAAGACAAAGTGTGGTCTTAGTGGGAGGAGAGTGGAGAAGAATCTAGGCTGTTGGGAAATGAGATGAATGTAAATTGGAATGAGAAGTGAGGAAAGAAGAGAACTCTTCATCACTTTTCATTACCTTGATTTTTTTAATTTTTCCTTTTCCCAGACTGCCCTGTCTCCATCTCTCCCACTATAACTAGAGGAGGTGCAAGGAGGAGACGCACCATGTTCAACAAAACTCAACTGGAGATTCTTGTTAAGTCATTTAACCAGAATCCTTACCCTGGCATTGGTATCCGAGAACATTTAGCTTCCCTCATTAAGATTCCTGAGTCTAGGATTCAGGTACGTAGACCAAAACTTCATTACTTTTAAACTCATTTTTATTGTACTATAACTGTGATTCAGGTGCTCTGAAAAATGTCTTGTCTTATGCTATCGAGTCAGTTCCGACCCATTGCGACTCCGTGGACGCATCTCTCCCAGAAGGCCCCACCTCCATCTGCAATCGTTCTGGTAGTGGATCCATAGAGTTTTCTTGGTCAAAATATGGAAGAGGTTTACCATTGCCTCCTTCCCCGCAGTAAACTTGAGTCTCCGCCCTCGACTCTTTCCCATGCCGCTGCTGCCTAGCACAGGCGAGTTTTATAATAATAATGTTGGTATTTGTTAGGTGCTTCCTCTGTGCAGAGCACTGTTCTAAGCGCTGGGGGAGATACAGGGTAATCAGGTTGTCCCACGTGAGGCTCACAGTTAATCCCCATATTACAGATGAGGTCAATGAGGCCCAGAGAAGTTAAGTGACTTGCCCAAGTTTGGACTTATAGCAGATTGTCTTCCACTCGCTAGCCACTGCCCAAGCTAGGAATGAAATGGACTGGCCTCTGCTTGACTCTCCCTCCCGTAGCCGAGACTGGTAGAGGACTGGAAACTCTCCAGGTATGATCCTGAGGGGATCTGAATAATGTATCCATATGATTTTTGTTCCCTTTCACATTTCCAATCTTTCCATTTCTTAAAAGAAAAAACAACCTTCCCTCATTTCCCCCTCATGACATAAATATTGCCATTAGACTAAAATATCTAAAAGGTGATTCCAATTCCTCATTTCTGATCCATTGAAATAGCTCAGGTTGAGCTGGGGAAGGATTGACTTCAATGGGGAATGCTAGAATGACAGAGGATAGGGTAATTGAAGAGTAGGTTCTTAAGAATATATTGGTTTTTGGAGAGTGGAGGACATGTGAGATCCAGTAGAGCTTTGGGATTTCTCAACCCAGAGTAGAAACAAGAAGAAATACAAGGAGACTTTGCTACCTGAGGACTCCCTTCTGTGTCACCCTGACTCATTCCATTTGTCTCCCCCCAACTCCCCCACACCGCCTCACAGCGCTTATGTATATATCTTTAATTTTATTTATTTCTATTGATACCTGTCTACTTGCATTGATGTCTTCATGCCTTAGTGTATGGCGCATAATAGAGCTTAACGAATACTAATACAACTAGAGAAGCAGCTTGGCTCAATGGGAAGAGCACGGGCCTGGGAGTCCGAGGTCATGGGTTCTAATCCCGGCTCCGCCGCGTGTCAGCTGTGTGACTTTGGGCAAGTCACTTAACTTCTCTGTGCCTCAGTTCCCTCATCTGTAAAATGGGGATGAAGACTCTGAGCCCCACTTGGGAGGACCTGATTTCCTTGTATCTACTCCATCACTTAGAGCAGTGCTCGGGTAGCGCTTAACAAACACCAACATTATTATTATTACTTGTATTGATGTCTCTCTCCCCCCTCTAGACTGTGAGCTCGTTGTGGGCAGGGATTGTCTCTCTTTATTGCTGTATTGTACTTTCCCAAGCGCTTAGTACAGTGCTCTGCACAGAGTAAGCGCTCAATAAATTGGAATGAGTAAATGACCTTTCTGCCAAGGTTGGCCTCTGTCTCTTATGCAAAGGAGCTTTTCAATGGCTAACCGCTAGGAGGTGTCCCAAGAACAGAATTTGAACACTTAAAAAAAGTTTAAAGAAAAGTGAAGTTGAAAGATTCGTTATAAATTGACGTGTCGCACAGAGTAGTAGACGGTTGTCTGTTGTATACTGTATGGTCTCGCTTTACAGCAAATTTTTTTTTTTGGTTCTTCTCCATTATTTGAGGGCAAATTAGGGTAACAGGAAGTGTTGGTAGGAAAGGGCACACAAACCAAGTGTCAGAAGATCTGTGTTTTAGTCTTAGCCCAACTACTCCCTGCCATTAGACTCTGATTCATATCTGGGTCTCGATTTCGGTAAAACGAGAATAATACCCATCTCTCTAATTTTTGGGGGAATACATGAGCTTATGATGTCATTCTCCTAAGGCCCTTCTTCCATGAGACTCAAAAGCACTTGCTAAGCACCGTGGCCTAGTGGAGAGGGCTTGGAAATAAAAAAAAAACCCCAAAAAACAGAGTGCCAATCCTGGTTCCCTCACTTGTCTGCTGTATGACCTTGGGCAAGTCGCTTAAAGGAAATGATCGGTGCTTTGGATCAGTACGGTAGCAGTTTGGATGGAGAGGAAAGGGCAGGTTCTAAAGATGTTATTAAGGTAGAACCAACAGGATTTGGTGATGGATTGAATATATGGGTTGAGTGAGAGACGTAAGCAGAGAATAACGCCAAGGTTATGGCTGGGGAGACAAGGACGATAGTGGTGTTCTCTACGGTGATGGGAAAGACAGGGAGAGGACAAGGTTTGGGTGGGAAGATGAGGAATTCTGTTTTGGACATGTTAAGTTTGTGGTGCTGGTGAGACATCCAAGTAGAGAGATCCTGAAGCCAGGAGAAAGTGGCACTACAGAGGAGAGAGGTCTGGGCCAGAGAGGTAGATTTAGGAATCATCCACCTAGAATTGACAGTTGAAGCCGTGTGAGTGAATGAGTTCTCCAAGGAAACAGGTGTAGATGGACAACAGAAAGGAAAGGTTTACTGTGTGCTGAGTAAACCCCCACGGTTAGAATACGGGAGGCAGAGGAGAAGCCTGTGAAAAAGGCAGAAGGATCCGTCAGAGAGATAGGAGGAGAACCGGAAGAGGACAGTTCTGGTGAAGCCAAGGTTAGATAATGTTTCAAGGAGAAGGGGGTGGTACACAGTGTCAAAGGCAGCAGGAAGATTGAGGAGGATTTGGATGGAGTAGAGGCTGATGGATTTAGCAAGAAGGAGACCTCCGCCAAACTAATTCTCTTCCCCTCTTCAAAACCCTACTTAAAACTCACCTCCTCCAAGAGGCCTTCCCAGACTGAGCTCCCCTTCTCCCTCTACTCCCTCTACCGCACCCCCTTCACCTCTCTGCAGCTTAACCCTCTTCTCCCCCCATCTCCCTCTGCTCCTCCCCCTCTCCCTTCCCATCCCCTCGGCACCGTACTCGTCTGCTCAACTGTATAAATTTACATTACCCTATTTATTTTGTTAATGAGATGTACATTGCCTCGATTCTATTTAGTTGCCATTGTTTTTACGAGATGTTCTTCCTCTTGACTCTATTTACTGCCATCGTTCTCGTCTGTCCGTCTCCCCCGATTAGACCGTAAGCCCGTCAAACGGCAGGGACTGTGTCTATCTGTTGCCGACTTGTTCATTCCAAGCGCTTAGTACAGTGCTCTGCACATAGTAAGCGCTCAATAAATACTATCGAATGAATGAATGAATGGTGACCTTAGAAAGGGCTGTTTCCATGTAGTAGGGGGGACAGAAGTTGGACTTCAGGGGATCGAGGAGAAAATTCAAAGAGAGGTAGTGGAGGTAGCAGGTGTAGACAATTCACTCGAGGAGTTTGGAGAGTAGGGAAGCCCTGGGGAGAGTAGGAGGGAGAGAAGGAGAGAAGACAATAACTGGAGAGAGCTGTGGGGTCAAGGAAGATTTTTTTTTTTTTAGGACAGGAGATACATGGTTGTGCTTAAAAGCAGTAAGGAAGGAGCCATCGAAGAGTGAATGGTTGAAGATGGAAGCTGTGGGGAAAGAAGCAGGATGGCCTAGGGGAAAGAGCACAGGCCTAGGAGTCAGAGGATCTAGGCTCCGCCACTTACCTACTGTGTGGCCTTAGGCAATAATTATACTGATGATAATAATTGTGGTATTTGTTAAGCGCTTACTATCTGCAAAGCACTGTTCTGGCACTGGGGTAGATACAAGGAAATCAGATTGTCCGACATGGGGCTCACGGTCTCGATCCCCATTTTACAGATGGTGTAACTGAGGCCCAGAGAAGTTAAGTGGCTTGCCCACGGTCACACAGCAGACAAGTGGCGGAGCTGAAATTAGAACCCGTGTCCTCTGATTCCCAAGCCCGGTCTCTTTCCTCTAAGCCACTTTGCTTCTGTACCTCAGTTCTCATCTGCAAAATTGAAATTCAATACCTATTCTCCCTCGTATTAGACTTATTAAGAAAGGAAGAGGCAACTTGCTTTGATTAGGTGAAAAAGGAAAATAATCGTAGTATTTGTTAAGCACTTACTATGTGCCAAACACTGGGATAGATACTAGGTAATCAGGTCCCACAAAGGGCTCACATTTTAAATAGGGGAGGGAGCGCTGGTACTGAATCCCTATTTTGCAGATGAGGAAACTGAGAAGTTAAGTGATTTGCCCAAGCTCATGTAACAGATAAGTGGTGGAGCTGGGGTTAGAACCCAGGTCCTTTCACTCCCAGTCCTGTGCTGTTTTGCACTAGGCCACACTGCTTTCCAGGAATGGGATCAAAAGCAAGGGCTAGAAGGGCTGGAATTTGAGAGGCGGCAGGAGATCTTCTCTTGAGATACTGCTGGGAAGGATGGAGTAGTCGAAGAGGGTGCTGGAAGGAGGAAGAGACTGTAGGGGACCGTAGAAGAGCCGGGGAGATTTTAGGGAGATCAGGTCTAATTTTATCATTGACATATGTGGCCAGGTCATTAGGGAGAAGAGATCGGGGACAGGGACACAGAGGGTTTGAGGAAGGAGTTAAAAGTCTGAAACAGTTGTTGCAGGCAACGAGCACGGGAATCAGTAAGAATGGAGAAGCATTGTTGCTGGGTGATGGAGAGGGCAGAATTAAAGTAGGTGAGGATGAATTTCAGTTGGACGAGGTCAGCTTGGGGTCTAGATTTCCACCAGCGGCACTTGGCAGCTCTTGGGCAAGAATGGGCGGAGGAAGCTTTATTGTGGAGGTAACCCATGGCTGTGCGTTGGTGGCACAAGATCAGAGGAGAGACAGGACAATGAGGGAATTTAATTCAGTTGAGAAGGCAGTGTTGAGGGTGTGGATTTGCATGTGGAGAGGAGGTAGTTTAGGTGTAGAGACAAAATGAGGCATGATGACTTAAGAAAATTGGATGGGGTCAAAAGATCAGAGGTCTTGGTGGAGAAACAGGATAGAATAACGGAGAGGGAATTTATGGACGATAACGCAGGTCAAAGGCCTTACTATAATCAATCAAGCACATGCTGACTTCCCTTTGAGGATAAATGGTGGAGCCGGGGTTGGAACCCAGGTCCTCTCACTCCCAGTCCTGTGCTGTTTTGCACTAGGCCACAGTGCTTCCCAGGAATGGGATCAAAAGCAAGGGCTTTTTTCCTTTCCATTATCCAATGGACATCAGCAATAAAATCTTGCATCCCTCGCTCTTTCCGGAATCCTGCTTGAACGTCAGGCAATTCGCGTTCCATGTAGGTCTCCATTCGATGCCGTATAACTTTTAGCAGTACCTTGCTGGCCTGTGAGATCAAGGAAACCTTCGATAATTTTGTCGATAATTGTCGCATTTAGTAATATCTCCTTTCTTCAGTATTGGAACATAACTGATGTCTTCCAATCAGATTGGCCATTGAGCCATAGCTGTTGCCAAAATTTGGTAAGGACTTTAACTGATTCCTTTCCAGCTGCCTGAAACACCTCAATAGGAAATCTATCAAAGCGAGGTGTCTTATTTTGGGCAACACAGTGTAAAGCTGATCTAACCACTTTCCATGATGAGTAGCGCTAATTCAGAAGGAACTTCTTCAAATACTTCTTGTATATTGCTATCTTTCTGGTATAGTTCCTCTGTTCCTTCCATCTCTGTTTGATTCTACCGACGACATTTATCGTCAGACCATCTTTGCTCTCGTCAAAGCCAATCCGAGGACGAAATGTTCTCTTAATTTCCTTAATCTTCTGAAATGGTGATCTTGTCGGTCTACATTTGTTATTGGCTTCCATTTCTAGACTCTAAAGTCGGTGTGGGCAGGGACTGTCTCTCTTTATTGCTGAATTGTACTTTAGAAGCTCTTAGTACAGTGCTCAGCACACAGTAAACCTCAATAAATATGACTGAATGAATTGATGAATTTCTTTACATATGCTGTTATTATATTCCTATTTGTCCTTCCTGGCAGAGCACTGGAATTCTCGGCTCAGTTCTTTAACCAGCTTCTTTAACTAGAGTTTAACGAGAAACTCTGGAGCACATTAAGGAAAATGGGCATGCCGGACCATTTAATTGCATTAATACGGAACCTGTATGATGGACGGGAGGCTACAATAAGAACCGAATATGGAGAAACAGATTGGTTTCCCATTAGTAAGGCTGTAAGACAAGGATGTATCTTATCACCTTATCGGTTCATCCTTTACACCGAATACCTAATGAGGGAAGCCCGATTGGATGAAGACCAACCGGGAGTAAAGTCTGGAGGAAGGAATATAAACGACCTTCGTTACGCTGATGATACAACTCTATTAGCAGAAAGTGAAGAAGACGTGAGGGCTTATTACTAAAACTTAAGGAACAGAGCAAAAAGGTGGGGCTACATTTGAATGTCAAGAAAACAAAGATCATGACAACTGCAAGTTTTAACACATTTGTAGTGGATGGAGAGAAGATTGAAATAGTTGACGGTTTTTCTCTCCTGGGATGGATAATCAGTAATAAAAGAACTAGTAGTCAAGAAATACGCCGAAGATTAACGTTAGGGAAACTTGCTATGAAGAGCTTGGAAAACGTCATTAAATGTGCTGAGGTAACAATTGCCACAAAATTACAAACTGTCAACTCTATGGTGCTTCCAGTGACAATGTATGGATCTGAAAGCTGGACAGTGAAAAAACAGGATAAAAAGAACATCGATTTTTTTGAAATGTTGCGTTGGAGAAGGCTTTTGCGAATACCGCTGACTCCCCCAAAAACAAACAAATGGATTTTAGAGCAAATTAAGCCAAAATAGAAAGCCAAATGACTCGACTTAGATTAGCATATTTTGGACACAGAATCAGGACGACTAAGTCTCTGAAGAAGATGCTAATGCTAAGAAAAGTCCAGGGAAAACGAGGACAAGGAAGACTAGCAGCTAGATGGATAGAGACCATAACAGCGTTAAGAGAAGAACTGTTAGATTGCGGATGATGGCAGAGGACAGGACGTTCTGGAGGAAGTATAACGGTGGAGGTGCTATGAATCAGAAACGACAGCACTTAATAATCATAATAATAATGCAGATGGGAGGTTGTGGCTGGAGAGCGGAATTTCAGACTTGGTGAGCTTAGGGATTGTACAAGTAGAGAATCTGAGGTGGACCGTGTGGCCAAGTTGGTGAGTGGGTGATGTGGGGTGGAGTAGGAGGTCATTCATTCAATCATATTTATTGAGCGCTTACTGCGTGCAGGGCACTGTATTAAGTGCTTGGAAAGTACAGTTTGGCAACAGAGCCAATCCCTACCTAACAATGGGCTCACAGCCTAAAAGGGGGAAGACAGACAACAAAACAAGTAGACAGGCATCAATAGCATCAAAACAGAATTACAGATATATACACATCATTAATAAAATGAACAGAATATGAATATGTACAAATATACACAAGTGCTATGGGGAGGGGAAGGAGGGTAGAGCAGAGGGAGGCAGTAAGGGCGATGGGGGGAGGAGCAGAGGAAAAGGGGGGCTCAGTCTGGAAAGGCCTCCTGGAGGAGGTGAGCTCTCAGTAGGGCTTTGAAGGGGGGAAGAGAGCTAGTTTGGCGGATGTGAGGAGGGAGGGAATTCCAGGCCAGAGGTAGGACGTGGGCCGGGGTCGACGGTGGGACAGGTGAGAAGAAGTCACAGTGAGGAGTTTAGCGGCGGCAGAGGAGCAGAGTGTGCAGGCTGGGCTGTAGGAGGAGAGAAGGGAGGAGAGGTAGGAGGGGGCAAGGTGATGGAGAGTTTTGAAGCCAAGAGTGAGGAGTTTTTCCTCGATACGAAGGTTGATAGGCAACCACTGGAGGTTTTCGAGGAGGGGAGTGACATGCCCAAAACGTTTCTGTAGAAAGATAATCCGGGCACCAGGGTGAAGTACAGACTGAAGTGGGGAGAGACTGGAGGTTGGGAGAGCAGATAGGATGCTGATGCAGTAATCCAGTCAGGATATGATGAGAGACTGTATCAACAAGATAGCGATTTGGATGGAGAGGACAGGGAGGATCTTGATGATGCCTTGAAAGTGAGACTGGCAGGTTTTGGTGAAGGATTGGATGTGTGGGGTGAATGAGAGAGCCGAGTCAAGGATGACACGAAGGTTGTGGGCCAGTGAGACAGGAAGGATGGTAGTCCCATCCACAGTGACAGGAAAGTCAGGGCGAGGACGGGGTTTGGGAGGGAAGATAAGGAGCTCGTCTCGGACATGTTGAGTTTGAGGTGGCGAGCGGACAAACAAGTGGAGACGAACTGAAGGCAGGAGGAGATACGGGCCTGGAGAGAGGGAGAGAGAACAGGGGAGGAGATGTAGATTTGGGTTGCATCTGCGGAGAGATGATAGTTGAAGGGGAGCGAATGAGTTCACCAAGGGAGTGAGTATAGACGGAGAACAGAAGAGAACCAAGAATTGACCCTTGAGGAACCCCTACAGTTAGGGGATGGGAGGGGAGGAGGAGCCCGCGAAGGAGACCGAGAATGAACGGCCAGAGAGATAAGAGGGGAACCGGGAGAGGACGGAGTCGGTGAAGCCAAGGTCGGATAAGGTGTTGAGGAGAAGGGGATGGTCAACAGTGTCAGAGGCAGCTGAGAGGTCGAGGAGATTAGGATGGAGTAGGAGCCGTTGGATTTGGCAAGAAGGAGGTCATGGGTGACCTTTGAGAGGGCAGTTTTGGTGGAGTGGAGGGGACAGAAGCCAGATTAGAGGAGGTCCAGGAGAGTTGGAGCTGAGGAATTCGAGGCAGAGAGTGTAGATGACTCACTCATGAGTGAGGGGAAATGGTCAGCGAAAAGGTCAATGGAAAAATTCACGTGGCTTGCTGAGAATCAGTGTAGGGATGCAGAAAGAGGGAAGGAAAGGAAAGGGTACAGTCCAAAGAGGAGCTTCCAAGCCAAGGATTCAAACGCACCACCCCAATCTTGTAAAATGCCCAAAGAAACCTGTGGCTGCAGACAAGAGATTGGAAGTCCGGAATATTTCTAAATTAAGGCAGCGGGTAAAGAGATCCAAAGTCGTCACGCTGCTTCATTCTGCATTGAGAACATTACCTGCCTACTGTTTCTCTTAAAGAATAAAAGGGGTGGAAATGTCCATACAAAAACAATTTGGCATTTTTCTTACCCTTGTTCTCTCGTACTGGCTTGATTTACGGATGACCCAAGTTTCAAAATGGAAACCTGTGGACAAATCAAAAGCAGAGCGGAAATGTCTTCCTCGGGAGCAAATTCTCCTGATCTATGTCAGAAAAGGAAAAGTTACTTCGAATAGACCCCGTTTTAATCGCATTCTTGCCTTCCCAGGTGTGGTTTCAGAACCGAAGAGCCAGGCAACTGGGCCAAAAGAAAAACCTGCAAGTTTTAGCCGCCACAAAGCAAGCCCACGTCCTGAGGCAGCCTCATTCGATTGCGGACGGGCAAGGCCCGCAGGCTGCCGCTCCCGCCTCCTCCTCTGACGCGGGCATCTTTCTCCAGCACGCGGCTCCACCCCTCTTGGGTGACATACTGTTCGGGCCCGGCCTGGGCACCTCCCCAGCTAACCTGGGTGGCCCAGGGACCGATGGAACGGAAATAGAAGCTCCTGCCGATTTGGGTTTCCTGACTCTGGAAGCTTTCCAGTTCTATCTGGGTGACTGCGGGAGCCCAGCGCCCGAGCCTCAGCTTTCCCCGGCAGCCACGCAACTGCATCCCTGCTACCAGAGACCGCCGTACGGAAACCAGCCCGCCATTCCCGCTCTGTATCCCGGCAGGGCGGATCTGCAGGAGGATGGGCAGCGGCGATGCCAGCTCTCCCACCAATGCCAACGGCGGCCTGAGCCTCCCCAGCTGGAGAAATTCCCGCCTCAGCGGCCCCAGCAACCAAAGCCGGATCAGTATCAGCCTCAGTCTCATCAAGCCCACCACCCTCAGCATCCACTGCCGCAGCCATTCCAGCCCCAGTGGCCGCAACCCCCGCACCTGCAGGCCCAACCCTCGCAGTCACTCTTTACCCAAGACCAGGCAGCTTCCCCGGCCTGTCTCAGTACTGATTCTCCAGACGTGGAAAATCTGCAGCTTCATTTTCTGGATGGTTTATTTGACGATGAAGAGCTTCCTTTTTCAGAAATGAACCATGAGGTCCTGACTCTAGGCTTTGAGGTTCGAAATCACAATGAAGCTAATTCAGAGATCAGTATATCTTTTTAGAGTTTTAGTCTTCTGCGTGGTTGGTTTTCGGTGAGGTGGTGGGGACTCTAAACTGTGAAGAAGCCCATTGCAAGGGGCCAAAAGCCCCCAAAAGCCATCTGGGCTGGACTTCTTGTCTCAGACATGCCGGGACTCTGACTGGAACTGACAGTTTCCGATCGGACGGACATCCGCCCTCTGGCCTGTGAGCTCGTCGTGGGCGGGGAATGTCACTTTTGATTGTTGTACTTTCCCAAGCGCTTAGTACAGTGCTGTGCACACAGTAAGCGCTTAATAAATACTGTTAATCAACGAATCACCCAAAATGGCGTCATTCTGAACCGTTAGCTCTTTGAAGCCTGTCCTCCCCCAGTTCACATCTCTCCCGCCTCCCTTAAAATCCCCGCCCCTTCTTCACACCTGTGTTTTAAACAAAAAGTTGGCATCTCTGACCGATATAAAGATAAATATATACATGAACAAAAACCATAGATATTTACATGAGTGCTGATGATAAGAATAAGTGCTAAAAGTGTACGTTGGGCTCCTGCGACTGAGGTGTTACGAATTAGTTGGGGAAGTCATCAGGAATGTAAACTCCATGTTATTGGCGAACTGTATGAAAAGCGTCAGGGTTACTGATCAAACTGTGTATCGATAACTTCGTTCTGGGAACCAGAATCAATCCAAGTCTATTGTATCTGGGTTTTTTTTGTCTTCAAGGATATTAAATGATATCCCTTCATCCGTCCTAAGGGATAATTGGGGATGGGATGGTGGGGAGCAGAGCATTCCAAGGTTGGGCATGGACTCCTATCACTGGAAACACCCTTCTCAGCCAATAAAAATGCTACCACAGGGAAGGGAATGGTCTAGTGAGGCACACACCTTTTAATTTCTCTACCACCCTAAAAATGCACCCTCTAAGACTACAGGATAAATTTGTGGCAATCCACATCACAATTACAAATAATAGCAAATGTTCCTCGAGTTCCAAGTTCTATTTTTTATCACCAGTCCAATGCCCACACAATCCAAATGAATGCTGGGTACCATCAGGAAAGGGATTCAAAATAGAACAAAAGGGACAGTTTTTCCACTTCATCAAATCAATCAATCATACTTATTGAACACTTATTCATTCATTCAATAGTATTTATTGAGCGCTTACTATGTGCAGAGCACTGTACTAAGCGCTTGGAATGTACAAATCGGCAACAGATATAGTCCCTGCCCTTTGGCGGGCTTACAGTCTAATCGGGGGAGACGGGCAGACAAGAACAATGGCAATAAATAGAGTCAAGGGGAAGAACATCTCATAAAACAGTGGCAAATAAATAGAATCAGGGTGATGTACATCTCATTAAACAAAATAAACAAAATAAATAGGGTGATGAAGATATATACAGTTGAGCGGACGAGTACAGTGCTGAGGGGGTGGGACGGGAGAGGGGGAGGAGGAGAGGGAAAATGCGGAGAAGAGGGTTTAGCTGCGGAGAGGTGACTCTCTCCTTAGGCCCCCTGTTCCTCCCCCTCCCCCATCCCTCACCCCCAACGATCTGGCCACCTACTTAATCACAAAAATCAACACAATCAGGTCTGAGCTCCCCAAAGTCACCCCTTCTCCTCTCCCCTCCCCCTCACCAACCTTCTCCCCTACTTTCCCATCCTTCCCTGCAGTATCCTCAGAGGAGATCTCCTCCCTCCTCGCAAGTGCCGCCCCCTCCACCTGCGCCTCGGACCCCATTCCCGCTCACTTTATAAAAACCATCGCCCCTGCCCTCCTCCCCTCCTTAACTTCTATCTTTAACCGCACACTCTCCAGTGGTTTCTTCCCCTCTGCCTTCGAACATGCCCACGTCTCCCCCATCCTAAAAAAACCCGCTCTCGACCCCTCTTCCCCTTCCAGTTATCGCCCTATCTCCCTACTACCCTTCCTTTCCAAAATCCTAGAACGAGTCATCTACACTCGCTTAGAATTCCTTAATTCCCATTTTCTCCCGGACCCCCTCCAATCTGGCTTCCGTCCCCTCCACTCTACCGAAATTGCTCTCTCTAAGGTCACCCGTGACCTCCTTCTCGCCAAATCCAATGGCTCCTACTCTATTCTGATCCTCCTCGACCTCTCAGCTGCCTTTGACACCGTCGACCATCCCCTCCTCCTCCACACCTTATCTCACCTCGGCTTCACGGACTCCGTCCTCTCCCGGTTCTCCTCTTCTCTCTCTGGCCGGTCATTCTCGGTCTCCTTCGCGGGCGCCTCTTCCCACTCCCATCCTTTAACTGTTGGAGTTCCTTAAGGGTCAGTTCTCGGCCCTCTTCTGTTCTCCATTTACACTCACTCCCTCGGTGAACTCGTTCGCTCTCACGGCTCTGACTACCATCTCTACGCAGATGACACGCAGATCTACATCTCTGCCCTGTCCTCTCCCCCTCCCTTCGGGCGCACATCTCCTCCCGCCTCCGGGACGTCTCCACCTGGATGTCGGCCCGCCACCTAAAACTCAACACGAGCGAGACTGAGCTCCTCATCTTCCCTCCCAAACCCGGTCCTCTCCCAGACTTCTCTATCACCGTGGATGGCACGACCGTCCTTCCCGTCTCTCGGGCCCGCGATCTCGATGTCATCCTTGACTCGTCTCTCTCGTTCACCCCACACATCCGATCCGTTACCGAGACCTACCGGTTTCACCTTTACAATATCGCCAAGATCCGCCCTCTCCTCTCCACCCAAATGGCTACCTTACCGCTACGGACTCTCGTTATATCCCGGCTAGACAACTGTGTCGGCCTTCTCTCCGATCTCCCTTCCTCCTCTCTCGCCCCGCTCTGGTCTATTCTTCACTCCGCTGCCCGGCTCATCTTCCCGCAGAAACGATCTGGGCGTGTCACTCCCCTTCTTAAACACCTCCCGTGGTTGCCCATCGACCTCCGCTCCAAACAAAAACTCCTCACTCTAGGCTTCGAGGCTCTCCATCCCCTCGCCCCTTCCTACCTCTCCTCCCTTCTCTCTTTCTACCGCCCACCCCGCACGCTCCGCTCCTCCGCCGCCCACCTCCTCGCCGTCCCTCGGTCTCGCCCATCCCGCCGTCGACCCCCGGGCCGCGTCCTCCCGCGGTCCCGGAACGCCCTCCCTCCTCACCTCCGACAATGTAATTCTCTTTCCCTCTTCAAATCCCTACTTAAAGCTCACCTCCTCCAAGAGGCCTTCCCAGACTGAGCCCCCCCCCTTTTCCCTCTGCTCCCTCTACCCCCCCCTTCACCTCTCTGCAGCTAAACCCTCTTCTCCCCCTTTCCTCTCTTGTTCAGAGTACTATACTAAGTTTTCGGGAAAGTTGGTGGACACATTTCCTGCATACAACAGGTATCCCCACATTCTGGACATTTCATTTTAGGAAGGACATAATAGAGCTAGATGACCAGGAGAATCAAACAATCATATTTATTGAGTGCTTCCTGTGTGCGGGACACTGTACTAAGCACTTGGGAGAGTACAATAACAGCAAAGCTTCCCTATTGAAAGAGTTAAGACGTCAGTCCGGCCCGAGAGAGAACACGATTGAAGATTACAGAGTCACAGAGGTCAAGGATAGAGCTCGTCGTAAAATTCTACAGTGCAGAGCTGGTCAAGGGGAGTCCCGCTGAAGCTTGAGGGAAGCAGCGTGGCTCAGTGGAAAGAGCACGGGCTTTGGAGTCAGGGCTCATGAGTTCGAATCCCAGCTCTGCCACTTGTCGGCTGTGTGACCGTGGGCAAGTCACTTCACTTCTCTGGGCCTCGGTTCCCTCATCTGTAAAATGGGGATTAAGACTGGGAGCCCCCCCGTGGGACAACCTGATTCCCCTATGTCTACCCCAGCGCTTAGAACGGTGCTCGGCACATAGCGAGCGCTTAACAGATACCAACATTATTATTATTATTAATGTTTCAAACAACTAAGAGGGAACTTCACATGGCTGAATTTCATTCCCACAGGAAGTTGTGAAGGCAAAATTCAGGTTCCAGGGGAACACACTCGGATGAGTAAAATTGTTACTTACTGAGCGCTGTGGGTAGAGCCCAGTTCTAAGCTCCTGGGAGAGTACATGAATTAGAGCACAAGCTCTCTTCCCTCAAGGGGCTTACAATTGAGTTAGTGAGACAGAAATGAAAATGAATTACAGATGGGAGGAAGAAGGAAAAGGGTATATAATAATAATGTTGGTATTTGCTAAGCGCTATGTGCAGAGCACTGTTCTAAGCACTGGGTAGATACAGGATAATCAGGTGAGGCTCCCAGTCTTAATTCCCATTTTACAGATGAGGTGACTGAGGCACAGAGAAGTTAAGTGGCTTGCCCACAGTCACACAGCTGACAAGTGGCAGAGCTGGGCTGTATATGAATTACCAATCAATAAAGGGTATTCATTGAGCGCCAGCAGGACACTCTACTAAGCGCTTAGGAAAGCGGAGTACAGTGGAATTGGTAGGGGCGATCCTGCCCACAAGGAGCTTACAGTTCACAGGAGAAGGCAGGTATTAAAATAAATTATGGATCGAGGAAATATTAAGAGTATAAGGCTATGTTATGTGTGACTGTGGGCAAGTCACTTCACTTCTCTGCGCCTCAGTTACCTCATCTGTAAAATGGGGATGAAGACCGTGAGCCCCACGTGGGACAACCTGATTCCCGTGTCTACCCCAGCGCTTAGAACAGTGCTCGGCACATAGTAAGCGCTTAACAGATAGCAACATTATGATTACATAGGTGCTCTGGGATACTGTGAGTACTAAGTGCTCAGGTAGTACAGAAGTGCTGAAATGGCAGTCGGGGGGGGGATATGAGCTGGGGAGAATAAAAATAAATCGGGGAAGGCCTCCTGGAGGAGACGCGATTTCAGAAGGGATTTGAAGATGTGTGCTCCACGGTTGTGGTTAAAGTTTGGAGCGCAGGGAAAAAAAGACCCCGTAACAACACGGGAAGCAGTGTGACCTGGTGGAAAGAACTAGGGCCCGGGAGTTGGAGGAGCTGGGTTCTAATCCCAGGTCCGCCAACTAGCCTGTTGTGTGACCTTGGGCAAGTCACCTAACTTATCTGTGCCTCAGTTCCCTCATCTACAGAATGAGATTCAATACCTGGCCTCCCTTCTACTTAGACTGTGAGCCCCATGTGAGACCCGATTGGCTTGTATCTACCCCAGCACTTAGCACAATGCTTGGCGCACCGTAAGCGCTTAACGTACCCCACGGTTATTATCACTATTATCTCTAACTCTTAGGATCGGTCTCAGGAAGTCGACCGTGGCTTAGTGGAAAGAACCCAGGCCCGGGAGCCCAGAGGACCCGGGTCCTAATCCCGACGGTGCCGACTGCCTGCTCTGTAACCTTGGGCAAGTCGCTTAACTTCTCTGTGCCTGTTCTCTCAACTGCAAAATCGGGATTAAATATCTGTTCTTCCCTCTACCTAGACTGGGAGCCTCATAATAATAATAATAACGTTGCTATTTGTTAAGCGCTTACTACGTGCAGAGCACTGCTCTAAGCGCTGGGGTAGACACGGGGGCAGCGGGTTGTCCCACGTGGGGATCACAGTCTTCATCCCCATTTTACAGACGAGGGAACTGAGACACAGAGAAGTGAAGCGACTCGCCCACAGTCTCACAGCCGAGAGAAGGGGAAACGAGACGTTAAAAATGTACGGAAGTGCTGTGGGGCTGAAGGCGAGACGAATCGATCAATCAATCGATCATATTTATCGAGAGCTCATCGGGTGCGGATCACCGTACTAAGCAACGGGGAGAGTGCAGTATAACAATTTAACAGAAGCGGCGTGGCTCAGTGGGAAAGAGCACGGGCTTGGGAGTCCGAGGTCATGGGTTCGAATCCCGGCTCGGCCGTGTGACTGTGGGCACGTCGCTTCGCTTCTCGGTGCCTCAGTGACCTCATCTGGAAAATGGGGATGAAGACCGGGAGCCCCACGTGGGCCGACCCGATTCCCCCGTGTCTACCCCGGCGCTTAGAACGGCGCTCGGCACATAGTAAGCGCTTTAACGGATACCAACATTTATTATTAGATATTCCCTGCCCACAGTGAGCTTACAGTCTAGAGGGGGAGAGAACAAGGAAACAAATCCAAGTGAAAGGGTGATGCAGAAGGGAGAGGGAGTAGGGGGAATGAGAACTTAGTTGGAGAAGGCTCCTTGGATAATAGGTTTCGGGAAGTCAGTGAGGCTGAAATAGAGGAAGAGAATCAGGGCAACGCCAAAGTCAGCGAGACCGAGGTCTGAAAGCGTTTCAAGGAGGAGGGAATGATCCGGTGTCAGCCGTGGCTGAAAGGCCAGGGAGGACTGGGGCAGATTGGAGTCTGTTGGGCTTGGGTGTGAGGAGGTCATCGGTAGCCTTGGAAAGTCCCGTCTCCGTGGAACGAAAGGGACAAACCCCCCGACTGTAACGGGCCGAGGAGAGGGTTGGTAGAGAGGCAGTGATGGCAGTCGGTGATTACGATCCAGTCGAGGGGTTTGGGCAAGGATGGGAAAAGCGGCTAAGGGGATAGGAGAAGCAGCGCGGCTCAGCGGAAAGAGCCCGGGCTTCCGAGTCAGAGGTCATGGGATCGAATCCCGCCTCTGCCCCTCGGCAGCTGGGTGACCGTGGGCGAGTCACTTCACTTCTCCGTGCCTCAGTTCCCTCATCTGTAAAATGGGGATTAACTGCGAGCCTCCCGTGGGACGACCCGATGACCCTGTATCACCCCCCCGGCGCTTAGAGCGGTGCTCTGCACGTAGTCAGCGCTTAACAAATACCAACATTATTATTATTGTTGGGAGTCGGAGCTCATGGGTTCGAATCCCGGCTCTGCCACTTGTCAGCCGGGTGACTGTGGGCGAGTCACTTCACTTCTCCTTGCCTCAGTTCCCTCATCTGTAAAATGGGGATTAACGGCGAGCCTCCCGTGGGACGACCCGATCACCCTGTATCTCCCCCGGCGCTTAGAACGGTGCTCTGCACGAAGTCAGCGCTTAACAAAACCAAGATTATTATTATTATTGTTATAGCGATCAGTCATATTTACCGAGTGTCTACTACACGCAGAGCACTGTATTAAGTGCTTGGGAGAGTACAACAGAATCAGCAGACACGTTCCCATGAGGAGCTTGATATCTGGGTTGGGCCACGTAGACTGGTGAAAAGAGCATGAGCCTGGGAGTCGGAGGACATAGGTTCCAATCCTGGCTCTGCCACTTCCCTGCAGTTTGACTTTGGGCAAGTCTCTGTTCTTCTCTGTGCCTCAGTCAGAGAAGCAGCGTGGCTCAGTGGAAAGAGCCCGGGCTTGGGAGTCAGAGGTCATGGGTTCGAATCCCGGCTCAGCCCCTTGTCAGCTGTGTGACCGTGGGCAAGTCGCTTCACTTCTCTGGGCCTCAGTGACCTCATCTGGAAAATGGGGATGAAGACTGTGAGCCTCCCGTGGGACAGCCCGATTCCCCCGTATCTCCCCCAGGGCTTAGAACGGTGCTCTGCACGTAGTAAGCGCTTAACAGACACCAACGTGATTATGGGGATTCCCTACCCGTTCTCCCTCCTAGACCGTGAGCCTCAGCGCGGCCAACCCGATTATCTTGTATCTGACCCGGTGCCTAGAGAAGCAGCGTGGCTCAGTGGAAAGAGCCCGGCCTTTGGAGTCAGAGGTCATGAGTTCAAATCCCGGCTCGGCCACTCGTCAGCTGTGTGACTGTGGGCAGGTCGCTTCACTTCTCTGGGCCTCAGTGACCTCATCTGTAAAAGGGGGATTAAGACTGGGAGCCTCACGTGGGGCAACCCGATTCCCCTGTGTCTACCCCAGCGCTTAGAACAGTGCTCGGCACAGAGTAAGCGCTGAACAAATACCAACATTATTAGTATTAGTACGTAGCCTGAAATATAGTGAGCACTTAACAGACACCACAACTGTTATTACTATTTTTTAATTATTTGGTTGGGGGTTTCGGAGAAGGGTTTTGTTAGAGGAGAGGCCTGGATGTACGTGAAGAGAGAGGTGGAGAAATCATCCAAGACCTTAATCAGCTTGTCCCTCCTACTCTACCTCACTGATCTACTCCAGCCTGACCTGCCCACTTCACTCCTCGAGTGCCAGCTTGCTCACTGGGCCCGATGGCAATGGTCTCGCCACCTTCTCCTTCCCTACGCATCCCCCTGTAGCTTGGATCTCTCCCCTCCTCCATATACACCGGCCCAGCGCTTTCTCCGCCTCCAAAGCATTAGGAAGGGCACATCTCCTCCAAGATACCCTCTTTCGGCTTAACTGGGGAGAAGCAGCGTGGCTCAGTGGAAAGAGCACGGGCTTGGGAGTCAGAGGTCCCGGGTTCGAATCCCCGGCTCGGCCCCCTTGTCGGCTGTGTGTCTGTGGGCAGGTCGCTTCACTTCTCTGGGCCTCAGTTCCCTCATCTGGAAAATGGGGGGGGGGGGATGAAGACCGGGAGCCCCACGTGGGCCGACCCGATTCCCCCGTGTCTACCCCAGCGCTTAGAACAGTGCTCTGCACACGGTAAGCGCTTAACAAATACCAACATTATTATTAGTGGATAGAGCACGGGCCTGGGAGGCAGAAGGACCCGGGTTCTAACTCTGGCTCTGCCCCTTGTCTGCTGTGTGGCCTCGGGCAAGTCGCTTAACTTCTCCGTGCCTTAGTTACCTCATCTGTAAAACGGGGATTTATTCTGTGAGCCCCACATGGGACAGGGACTGCGTCCAACCTGAGAACCTTGTACCTAACCCAGTGCTTAAAACAGTGCTCGGCACAGAGTAAGCCCTTAACGGATACCGTTATCATTATTATTTTGCCCTGCTCCCTCTCATTCATTCAATCGTATTCACAGCGTGGCTCAGTGGAAAGAGCACGGGCTTTGGAGTCAGGGCTCATGAGTTCGAATGACGGCTCTGCCACTTGTCGGCTGTGTGACTGTGGGCAAGTCACTTAACTTCTCTGGGCCTCAGTTCCCTCATCTGTAAAATGGGGATTAAGACTGTGAGCCCCACGTGGGACAACCTGATTCCCCTATGTCTACCCCAGCGCTTAGAACAGTGCTCGGCACATAGTAAGCGCTTAACAAATACCAACATTATTATTTACTGAGCACTTGCCGTGTGCAGAGCACCGTCCCAAGCGCTTGGAAAGTACTACTCGGCAACAAATAGAGACAATCCCCGCCCACAGCAGGCTCATTCCCTCCTGCCTCATCTATGCGCTTAGAGCTGTGATCTTTGGGCTTTTGATATTTGCTCCAGTCTCCACCCCAGAGCACTTACTTACATATCTACAAATTATATATTATATTTATTTATATTAAATGCCTTCCTCCTCAAGAGTGCGAGCTCACTGTGGGCGGGGAATGTGTCTCCCAACTGGGCTGTACTCTCACAAACCCTTAGGACAGTGTTCTGCCTACAGAAAGCACTTGAGAAATACCACCGATGACGACAGGGATGATGATCGAAGAATGAGAGGCTGGAGATGGTGGTGAGGGAGGGCGGAAGGGGAGCGTAATAAAAATGATAATTTGGGTATCTGTTAAGCGCTTACTATGTGCCGAGCACCGTTCTAAGCGCTGGGGTAGACAGAGGGGAATCAGGATGTCCCACGTGGGGCTCACAGTCAATCCCCATTTTCCAGATAATAATAATAATGATAATAATGATGATGTTGGTATTTGTTAAGCGCTTACTATGTGCAGAGCACTGTTCTAAGCGCCGGGGTAGACAGAGGGGAATCAGCTTGTCCCACGTGGGGCTCCCGGTCTTAATCCCCATTTTCCAGATGAGGGAACTGAGGTCCAGAGAAGTGAAGTGACTTGCCCACAGTCACACAGCTGCCAAGTGGCAGAGCTGGGATTCTTACTCATGACCTCTGACTCCAAAGCCCGTGCTCTTTCCACTGAGCCACAAGAGGTGAGAGGCTCAGAATCCAAGATGGAGACGATTGATTTAGACCATACGTAGGAGACCTCCCCTCTTGAGAAAGAGCTGAAAGGGAAGCAAAAAGAGGAGGGGGTTAGTAATAATAATAGTACATTGTTTAATAGTTAATAATAGTACATTGATAAGTAGGTGGAGACGCTATGGCTAATTCAGGAAAGGCAGTTTGTTGGGGGCTCACCACATTTTTGGGGAACGGATCTGTGTTCTAGGGGTCCAGTATACGGCTACCGGGCCGATAAGGCCTCGGAGCGGGCGATACCCGGGCCAATGCCGTGAGGGAGCTCGAGGCGGGCTCCTCCTGAACTCGCCAGGTTTTTATTTTTTACCAACAAATGAGTTGGTAGGGTCTGGCTCCGTGGAAAGAGCACGGGCTTTGGAGTCAACGGTCATGGGTTCGAATCCCGGCCCCGCCGCCTGTCAGCTGTGTGACTGTGGGCAAGTCACTTCACTTCTCGGTGCCTCAGTGACCTCATCTGGAAAATGGGGATGAAGACTGTGAGCCCCACGTGGGACAACCGGATTCCCTTGTGTCTACCCCGGCGCTTAGAACAGTGCTCTGCACATAGTAAGCGCTTAACAAATACTAACATTATTATTATTATTATTATTATTATGAAGGGGTTAGGGAGGGAGGTGATGGAAGCTCTGGAGCTATAAAGGAGGGAGTAAAAGTTTGGCATATTTGGTGGGGTCTGTGGCTTGGGAAACAATGAGGGAGGAATGGAAAAGGTGACGAGCCCAAGAGAGAGCTGAAGTATAGCAGGTCAGCGTGAACGAAGTGGCAAAATCTAATGCCTGGATTTCCATCAGCAGCCGTCTGTCTCCCCCCCGATTATTCATTCAATAGTATTTATTGAGCGCTTACTAGGTGCAGAGCACTGTACTAAGCGCTTGGAATGGACAAGTCGGTAACAGATAGAGACGGTCCCCGCCCTTTGACGGGCTTACAGCCTGTGAACCCGTCACTGGGCGGGGATCGTCTCTATCTGTTGCCGAACTGTACCTTCCAAGCGCTTAGTACAGTGCTCTGCACCTAGTAAGCGCTCAATAAACACTATTGAATGAATGAATCATCTGTGCACGTGCGGGATTGGAGGAAGCGGACTGTGGGAGCAATCCAGAGCTGGGGGTTGCTGATTCGATCACCAGTCTCCCCACCTCTTAAGCCTGAAACCACGGTGCTTATCCTTGATTCCTCTCTCTCTTTCTACCTCCGTATTTAGTCTGCCACCATTCATTCAATTGTATTTATTGAGCGCTTACTGTGTGCAGAGCACTGTACTAAGCGCTTGGAAAGTACAATTCGGCAACAGATAGAGACAATCCCTGCCCAACAACGGGCTCACGGTCTAGAAGGAGACAGACGATAGAACGAAACAAATAGACAGGCATCAAAAGCATCAAAATAGATGAACAGAATTATGGACATAAACACATCACGAATAAAATAAGCAGAGTAATACGTACAAATACACAAAAGTGCTAAATGCTCCCTGGGAGAGTTGAAGCCGTGAGAACGAAGGAGTTCACCAAGAGAGTGAGTGTAGATGGAGAACAGAAGGGGACCGAGAACTGACCCTCGAGGAACTCCAACAGTTAGAGGATGGGAGGGGGAGGAGGCGCCCGCGAAGGAGACCGAGAATGACCGGCCAGAGAGGTGAGAGGAGAACCGGGAGAGGACGGAGTCCGTGAAGCCCAGGTGAGATAAGGTGTGGAGGAGGAGGGGACGGTCGACGGCGTCAAAGGCAGCTGAGAGGTCGAGGAGGATCAGAATGGAGTAGGAGCCGTTGGATTTGGCGAGAAGGAGGTCACGGGTGACCTTAGAGAGAGCAGTCTCGGTAGAGCGGAGGGGACGGAAGCCAGATCGGAGGGGGTCCGGGAGAGAATGGGAGTTAAGGAATTCTAAGCGGCGAGTGTAGACGACTCGTTCTAGGATTTTGGAAAGGAAGGGTAGAAGGGAGATAGGGCGATAACTGGAGGGGGAAGAGGGGTCGAGAGCGGGTTTTTTTTAGGATGGGGGGCGACGTGGGCACGTTTGAAGGCAGAGGGGAAGAAGCCGTTGGAGAGGGAGCGGTTGAAGACGGAAGATGAGGGGAGGGGGGAAGGGGGGAGGGTTTTTATAAGGTGAGGGGGAAGGGGGTCTGAAGGGCAGGTGGAGGGAGTGGCAGTTGAGAGGAGGGAGGAGATCTCCTCTGAGGATCCCGTGGGGAAGGATGGGAAAAACTGAGGGGGTCCGGGAGGGGTGGAGAGGCAGGAGGGGTGACTTTGGGGAGCTCAGACCCGATGACTGGAAGCCCGTCAAACGGCAGGGACTGTCTCTCTCGGTTGCCGACCTGTTCATTCCAAGCGCTCAGTACAGTGCTCTGCGCAGAGGAAGCGCTCAATACTACTGAATGAATGAATGAATGGTGTTAATTTTCCTAATGAAGTAGAAGACCAGATCGTTGCGGGTGAGGGAGGGACAGGGGGCCTGAGGGGGGAGTTCAATGTCCGGAACAGGCGGCGGGGTGACGGGCGTGGGGGTCAATGAGGGAAGAGAGATAGTTTTGCCGGGCGGAGGAGAGGGCAGAGTCAAGGCAGGAAAGGATAAATTTAAAGTGAATAGGCTCAGTTTGGGGCTTGGAGTTTCGCCAGCGGCGCTCAGCGGCTCCAGCCTAAGTGCGAAGGAGGGGGACACCGGCAGAGATCCGGGGCCAAGGGTTCGTGGTGCGAGAGCGACGACGGCACAGGGGAGCGAGCGAGTTGACTTGAGTGGAGAGGGTGGAGTTGAGAGCTGTCCTCTTATAGTCTGACAACCTAGTTGGGGAGACAGACATGAAAATAAATCACAGATACGGGGAAGAGTAGAGTAGGAGGACACGTACCCAAGTGGCGCAGGGCTGGCCGAGTATCGTAGTTGCCACAGAGTATCCGCAGCCAACTTGCGGGGAAGCGGCGGGGCTCAGTGGATAGAGCCCAGGCTCTGGAGTTCGAATCTAATACTGTTGGTATTTGTTAAGCGCTTACTATGTGCAGAGCACTGTTCTAAGCGCCGGGGTAGACACAGGGGAATCAGATTGTCCCACGTGGGGCTCCCAGTCTTCATCCCCATTTTACAGAGGAGGTCACTGAGGCCCAGAGAAGCGAAGTGACTTGCCCACAGTCACACAGCTGACAAGTGGCAGAGCCGGGATTCGAACCCATGACCTCTGACTCCAATGCCCGTGCTCTTTCCACTGAGCCACGCTGAATCTCTGCTCTGCCACTTGTCAGCTGTGTGACTGTGGGCAAGTCACTTCACTTCTCCGGGCCTCAGTTACGTCATCTGGAAAACGGGGATGAAGACTGGGAGCCTCACGTGGGACCACCCTCTATTACCTTCTGTCTACCCCAGCGCCTAGAACGGTGCTCTGCACGTAGTAAGCGCTTAACAAATACCAACGTTATTATTAGAAATGTTCTCCCCATCAGGCCACGCGCCCCCAAGCAATTGCCAATCAGATCACGTCCCCATGTTGGTTGGTATTTGTTAAGCGCTTACTACGTGCAGAGCACCGTTCTAAGCGCTGGGGTAGATGCAGGGTCATCAGGTTGCCCCACGTGAGGCTCCCAGTCTTCGTCCCCATTTTACAGATGAGGGAACTGAGGTCCAGAGAAGTGAAGTGACTTGCCCAAAGTCACACAGCTGACAAGTGGCAGAGGTAGGATTCGAACCCATGACCTCTGACTCCCCAGCCCGGGCTCTTTCCATTAGCCTCCACCCACAAACACGCGCCAATCAGATCACGTCTTGATTCTATTTATTCTTTGTATTGCTATTGTTTTCGTCTGTCTCCCCCCATCAGACCAAGGGCAGGGACTGTCTCTGTTAGCGATCTGTCCATTCCAAGCGCTTAGTACAGTGCTCTGCACAGAGTAAGCGCTCAATAAATACTATTGAATGAATGAATGAATGAATGAATGAACGTCCCCATCAGACCACGCCTCCCCAGCAAGCGCCAATCAGATCACGTCCCCGTCAGGCCACGCCCTCAGGAACGGGCCAATCAGATCACGTCCCCGTCAGGCCCCGCCCCTCCAAGCAAGCGCCAATCAGATCACGCTCCCGTCAGGCCCCGCCCCTCCAAGCAAGCGCCAATCAGATCACGCTCCCGTCAGTCCCCGCCCCTCCAAGCAAGCGCCAATCAGATCACGCTCCCGTCAGGCCACGCCCCCAGGAACGGGCCAATCAGATCACGACCCCATCAAGCCACGCCCCCCAAGCAAGCGCCAATCAGATCACGACCCCATCAGGCCACGCCCCCCAAGCAAGCGCCAATCAGATCACGCCCCCGCCTGGCCACGCCCTCAAGCACGCGCCAATCAGATCACGTCCCCGTCAGGCCGCGCCCCCAGCAAGCGCCAATCATATCCCGTTCCCGTCAGGCCACGCCCCCAACACGCGCCAATGAGATCACGTCCCCATTCGGGCCCGCCCCCCGGCAAGCGCCAATCAGCTCGCCTCCCCGTCAGGCCCCGCCCCCACGAAGCCCCGCCCCACCTCGGCCACGCCCCCTCCCGGCCCCCCTACCGCAGCCCGCCGGCCGGGCGGCAGAGCGCCGGTCCGGTCACCATGGAGCAGGCGGCCGAGGTGGGGGTACGCGGCGGTGCCGCCTACTTCCGGAGGGGCAGGCTGCCCTGGTTTGCGGTCATCGCCGTCTCCATGGGCTACTACGCGGTAGGCGGCGAGGGGCGGGGGGAGGGCGGAGAGGAGAGGGGGGCGCAGGCGCAGTGGCCCCCTCGGCCCCCGGGGGCCGCTGAGAGGCGCGCAGGCGCACTGGGCTCCCTCCGGGGGGGCCCGCTGAGAGGCGCGCAGGCGCACTGGGTTCCCCCCGGCGCCTCTGAGAGGCACGCAGGCGCACTGGGCTCCCCCCGGCGCCTCTGAGAGGCGCGCAGGCGCACTGGGATCCCCCCGGCGCAGCTGAGAGGCGCGCAGGCGCACTGGGCTACCCCCGGGGACCGCTGAGAGGCGCGCAGGCGCACTGGGCTTCCTCGGGGGGGGGGGCCCCCCCGCTGAGAGGCGCGCAGGCGCACTGGGCTCCCCCCGGCCCTCTGAGGGGCGCGCAGGCGCACTGGGCTCCCCCCGGCGCAGCTGAGAGGCGCGCAGGCGCACTGGGCTCCCCCGGGGGGGGGGGCCGCTGAGAGGCGCGCAGGCGCACTGGGCTCCCCCGGCGCAGCTGAGAGGCGCGCAGGCACACTGGGCTCCCCCGGACAGCTGAGAGGCGCAGGCGCACTGGGCTCCCCTCCCCCGGTGCGGGGCAGCCGGCCGCGCATGCGCAGGAGGGGCCGCCCGCCTAATCCAGCCGTTGCGAGGCGCAGAGCGTTGTAGCGCAGTGTGGCTCGGGGGGCGGGAGGCAGAAGTGGTCGTGGGCACCTGTCTTCGTTTCGTGCTCTTTGGCCCCGCCGTCCGGCTCCCCTTTCTAGACCGTCAGCCCGTCCTTGGGCGGGGATGGGCTCCATCTGTGGCCCAGGTGTCCCTGCCAAGCGCTTAGCACAGTGCTCTGCACCTAGTCAGCGCTCAGTAACTACCGTTGAATGAATGAATGAATGAATGAATGATTGTCTCTCTCTGTTGCCCGATTGTCCATTCCAAACGCTTAGCACAGCGCTCGGCACATAGTAAGCGCTCAATAACTACTGTTGAATGAATGAATGATTGTCCATTCCAAGCGCTTAGCACAGTGCTCTGCACACAGTCAGCACTCAATAAATACAACTGGATGAATGAATGAATGATTGTGTCTCTCTCTGTTGCCCAATTGCCCATTCCAAGCGCTTAGCACAGCGCTGTGCACCTAGTCAGCGCTCAATAACTACTGTTGAATGAATGAATGATTGTCTCTCTCTGTTGCCCAATTGTCCATTCCAAGCGCTTAGCACAGTGCTCTGCACACAGTCAGCACTCAATAAACACAACTGGATGAATGAATGAATGATTGTGTCTCTGTTGCCTAATTGGCCATTCCAAGCGCTTAGCACAGCGCTCGGCACATAGTAAGCGCTCAATAACTACTGTTGAATGAATGAATTAACGTCTCTATCTGTTGCCCAATTGGCCATCCCAAGCGCTTAGCACAGTGCTCTGCACCTAGTCAGCGCTCAATAAATACGATTGAATGATTGTCTCTCTCTGTTGCCCAGTTGGCCATTCCAGGTGCTTAGCGCAGTGCCCTGCACCTAGTCAGCACTCCATAAATGCTATTAAATGAATGAATGAATGATTGTCTCTCTCTGTTGCCCAATTGGCCATTCCAAGCGCTTAGTCCAGTGCTCAGCACATAGTAAGCGCTCAATCAATACGATTGAATCAATGAATGATTGTCTCTCTCTGTTGCCCAGTTGGCCATTCCAAGCGCTTAGTCCAGTGCTCTGCACCTAGTAAGCGCTCAATAAGTACTATTAAATGAATGAATGAACGTCTCTATCTGTTGCCCAGTTGGCCATTCCAGGCGCTTAGTCCAGTGCTCTGCACATAGCGCTCAATAAATACTATCGGATGAATGAATGATTGTCTCCGTTGCCCACTTGGCCATTCCAAGCGCTTAGCACATCGCTCTGCTCGTAGGAGGCGCTCAGTAAATACTGCTGAATGAATGGATGAATCAGCGGGACCAAGGGGGACCCACACGTTGGCCGCTTGTGCCTCCGCCGGTGTCCGGGGGGGTCGTCGGGGCTGTCGCTGCGGCTTGTGACTTGTGAACGTTGGAGTCCGAAACTCGGCTCCTCCGTTCCCACGGCTCAAGCCGTCTTAGGAGGACGGGGTGAGAGAGGCCGCGTGGCTCAGTTTGGGAGTCAGGGGTCCTGGGTTCGAATCCCGGCTCTGCCGCCTGCTAGCTGTGTGACTTTGGGCAAGTCGCTTCGCTTCTCTGGGCCTCAGCTACCTCGCCTGGAAAACGGGGATTAAAACTGCGAGCCCCACGTGGGACGGTCTGATCACCCTGTATCCCCCCCAGCGCTTAGAACAGTGCCTTGCGCATAGTAAGCGCGGAACAGATACCACCGTTATTATTGCAGTGTCGTCTTCGAAGCGGATCCGGTTCTCGTTAAGCATTTACTATGTGCCAGCCACGGTAGGAAGTGCTGATTAAAAGATGATCAGGTTGGACACTGTCCTTTATCGGAGGGAGTCGCAGCCTAAGTCAGAGGGAAGAAGACTTCAATAGTATTTATTGAGCGCTTACTATGTGCAGAGCACTGTACTAAGCGCTCGGGATGAACAAGTCGGCAACAGATAGAGACGGTCCCTGCCGTTTGACGGGCTTACGGTCTAATCGATTAGACTGTAGACCGATTAGACTGTAAGAAGACTTAATCCTCATTCCGCAGATGAGGTAACTGAGGCACGGAGAAGTTAAGTGATTTGCCCGAGGACGCGCACCGCTTTGGGTCTTTTAAGGTTTTTTTGCGTTTTCTCTTGTTTCATCTTCCCATCTGCGTCTCTTCCGGGTCCCCTCCCCTGCCTTATTCGTAGGTTATGAACCCCTTGAGGGCCAGGGACGGTGGCCGATTCCCACCTTTCTATTCGCTCCCCAAAACACTTAGTACAGTGCTTAACCATCCTCTGCTACTCGTTGGTTTAGAGAAGCAGCGTGGCTCAGTGGAAAGAGCGCGGGCTTGGGAGTCAGAAGTCATGGGTTCGTATCCCGGCTCTGCTGTGCGACTGTGGCCAAGTCACTTCACTTCTCTGGGCCTCGGTGACCTCCTCTGGAAAACGGGGATTAAAACTGTGAGCCCCACGTGGGACGACCCGATGACCCTGTATCTCCCCCAGCGCTTAGAACGGTGCTCTGCACATAGTAAGCGCTTAACAGATGCCAACATTATTAAGTGCTTAATCAATGCCATTATTAAAGCATATTCTTCCCTATGTATTTTTTTTTTTTTGCCTAGGATCAGTACAGTGCTCAGCCCAAAATAATAACTTAACAGTGTTACTTCTACTCGCGAAGCGGCATGGCTTAGTGGAAAGATCACGGGCCCGGGAGTCAGAGGACCTGGGTTCCGATCCCAGCTCTGCCACTTGCCTGCTGTGTGACCCAGACCATAAGCCCGTCAAAGGGCAGGGACCGTCTCTATCTGTTACCGATTCGTCCATTCCAAGCGCTTAGTACAGTGCTCTGCACACAGTAAGCGCTCAGTCAATACTGTTGAATGAATGAACTTGACTTCTCCGGGCCTTAGTTCCCTCATCTGCCAAATAGGGATTCAGTTGTCCTACTTAGACTGTGAGCCCCATGTGGGGCCTGATGATCTCATGTCTACCCCAGCGCTTAGCACAGCGCTTGGCATATAGTAAGCACTTAATGAATACCACAGTTATGATTAGTGCTACGTGACCTCGCGGTCAAACTGTATCTTCAAGAAAGGGGCTTCGCAGCAATCAACAGCCTTGAGTGCTTAGTCTGGGCAGCTGGAACTTGGGAGATGATTTTATAATCTAGCTACGAAACACCCGGATCCAAATATTCCTGTTGTGTTGTTTTCAGTGGGCGGTCTTCTGGCCTCAGAGCATCCCGTATCAGAAACTGGGCCCCCTTGGCTCCTTCACCCAGTATCTGGCGGATCATCACCACACGCTTCTGGGTAACGGGTAAGTGAGATCGGGAAAATCGGGAAAATCGCTATCGCTGCCCCCAAGGAAGACCCTCTGGAGGGGGTTTTGGAATTTGGATTTTATTTTTAAATCATATTCCACCTTCGGGCGTCTGGAGACTGTCAGCTCCATTCATGCATTCCGTAGTATTTTATTGAGCGCTCACTACGTGCAGAGCACTGTTCTAAGCGCTTGGAATGGACAGATCGGCAACAGATAGAGACGGTCCCTGCCCTTTGACGGGCTCACGGTCTGATCGGGGGAGGCGGACGGACCAGAACGGCGGCAGTAAATAGAGTCGAGGGGATGAACATCTCATTAAAACAATAGCAGATAAATAGAATCGAGGCGACGTACGTCTCATTAACAAAATAAGTAGGGTGATAATAGGTAATTCATTCATTCAGTCGTATTTATTGAGCGCTCACCGTGTGCAGAGCGCTGTACTAAGCGCTAGAAAAGTACAATTTGGCAACAGATAGAGACAGTCCCTACCCAACTACGGGCTTACGGTCTTGTGGGCGGGGATCGCGTCTACCAGCTGTTAAATTGTCCTTTCCCAAGGACTTTGTACAGCGCTCTGTACACAGTAAGGCCTCAGTAAATGCCACCGACTGCTTGGTGGACTTGCAGTTCCATTTTCATTTTAAAAATCTTGTTCTAACAATGGCCAGGTGGTACTTCACTCTCACCTTCATTTTGCAGTTCCATATCCACCTTCAGCCGCCCATCGCAAACTGAAGCGTGTCCCGCTTTTTCTGTTTCAGGTTTTGGCTTGCCTGGATGGTCCATATTTTAGAATCCTTGTATGCTTTGGTCCTGTGCAAGTAGGTTTTGTCGTTTGTCTGTTTTTGGTCCTTTGTTCATTCAGTTGTATTTACTGAGCACTTGTTGGGTACAGAACACTGAATTAAGCGCCGGCAAGTTAAAGCTAACTCCCTTTTGATACTTTAGGCATCTTCCAGATGCTAAATTAGACTGTGAGCCCGTCAGAGGGCAGGGACCGTCTCTACCTGTTGCCGACTCGTACGTTCCAAGCGCTTAGTACAGTGCTCTGCACATAGTAAGCGCTCAATAAATACTCTTGAATGAACTGAATAACAGTTCGCTCCATCAGCAGTAGTCCTATAGACTGTAAACCCTGTTTTTAAAAAATGTGGCACTTAGTATGTGCCAGTCATTGTACTAAGCACTGGGGTAGATACGTTCTAATCGGGTAGGACACAGTCCCTGTCATTCATTCAATAGTATTTATTGAGCGCTTACTATGTGCAGAGCACTGTACTAAGCGCTGGGAATGGACAAATCGGTCACAGAGACGGTCCCTGCCCTTTGACGGGCTCGCAGTCTTAATCCCCATTTTACAGATGAGGGAACTGAGGCACGGAGAAAGGTAAGTGGTTTGCCTAAGGTCACGCAGCAGAAAGGTGGCAGGGATTGTACTTACCAACTCTGGTGCATTGAACTTTCCCACATACTTAGCCCAGTGCTCTGCACCCGGTATTTATAATAAGTTCCACTGATTTATAGTGAGGGAGCGAGAGCTTTGATTTGAGAGCATTACTTTAATTTCCGAAGACTTGCCAGTTAGTGGCTGTGAACCTTTCACCTTCATTTTTAGCAGCACAGTTCGTCCCTTCTAAATACTTGTAGTTCAGAGTCGAGTGACTTGGGTGTTTGGAAAGCTCCCAATGCAGGTGATAACAGCGATAATAATAATCATAATAATAGCTGCGCTCCTTGTTCCAGGCATCGTGTACTGAGCGCTGGGGCAGGTACGGGATCGTCAGGTCCTACGTGGGATTCACAGCCCAAGTGGGAGAGAGAACAGATATTGAATCCCGTTTTACGGCCGAGGGAACCGAAACCCAGAGAAGTTAAAAGTGACTTACCCAGGTCGCACAAAGGGTAAAATGGCAGAGTCGGGTTTCAAACCCAGGACCTCCGACTCCTCATCCCCCCAGAGAGGATCGATTAATTGTTGATTCCTGGGACCTTTCATCTACTGATTGCACAGGCAAACTGATGCGTTAGAGAAAATGGAATTTCTGAAACACGATCCATTTGGGGCGTGCCCCCCACGGACCAAGGAATCTTGTTGTCTATCAACCGACGATAGGGAGCTAAACTTTGGAAATACCTGTGTCTGAGTGTCGCGATGATGTACTGTCATCCTGAGCCAAGGTAATCCACTGCAAAATATTTTCTTCATTTCTCCACCCTTTTATGAACTCTGTACATTTTTGTTGTTAGATCACTGTAGAACTTTGTGAGGGTTCAGAATTCTTCAGTGACGGGAGATTCTGTCGGCCTGTTCTTATTCAAATATGGGATGGGGAATAAAGAGAGATGTGACCGGTAATTAGGAAAATGATTTCCATGACAGCTGTGATAATAATAATAAATGTGGAGTTTAAGGGCTTATATATGCCAAGCACTCTACGGAGCACTGGGGTAGATGCAAGATAATCAGGTCAGACGCAGTCCCTGACCCGCATGGGACTCACCGGCTAAATAAGGGAGAACAGGTATTTAATCCCTATTTATAGGCGAGGAAAGGTTCAGAGAAGGGAGGTGACTTATCCAAGGTCACAGAGCAGGCAGGTGATGGAACTGGCCTCTATCAGCGGCACTTATTGAGCACTTACTGTATGCAGAGCCCTGTGCTACGCTGAGAAGCAGCGCGGCTCAGTGGAGAGAGCTCGGGCTTGGGAGTCGGAGGTCGTGGGTTCTAATCCCGGCTCTGCCGCTGATTAATGTTGGTATCTGTTAGGCGCTTACTCTGTGCCGACCACCGTTCTAAGCGCTGGGGTAAACACAGGGGAATCGGGTTGTCCCACACGGGGCTCACGGTCTCAATCCCCATTTTCCAGATGGGGGAACCGAGGCCCAGAGAAGTGAAGTGACTCGCCCACGGTCACACAGCCGACAAGTGGCAGAGCTGGGATTCGAACTCATGAGCCCCGACTCCAAAGCCCGTGCTCTTTGCACTGCGCCACGCTGCTTCTCAGCTGTGTGAGAAGCTTGGCAGCTGTGTGACTTTGGGCAAGCCACTTCACTTCTCCGGGCCTCAGTTCCCTCATCTGTAAAACGGGGACGAAGACTGTGAGCCCTACGTGGGCCGACCCGATCACCTTGTATCTACCCCAGCGCTTAGAACGGTGCTTGGCATCATTATTATTACTAAGTGCTTAGGAGAATACAGTACGACAGATTCGGAAGGCATTTTCCCCGCCCGCAAAGAGTATCCAATCCGGAGGGGGGGGGAGACAGACGTTAAAGCGAATTGTAGATATTTCCACAGAGTGCAGTGGGGCTAAGGGTGGGGTGCATATCAGGTAGTCAGAGGTCGTAGATACACAGGTGCGTAGGCGGCACAGAGGGGAGAGGGAGTCGGGGACGTGAGGGGTTAGTTGGGGAAGGGCTCTTGGAGGAGATGTGATTCTGCTAAGACTAAGCAGTGGGGTAGATGCAAGACACCGTCCCTGGCCCACGTGGGGCTCACGGTCCTACGCTGAGGGAGAACGGTTAATAATGTTGGTATTCGGTCAGCGCTTACTATGTGCGGGGCACCGTTCTAAGCGCTGGGGTGGACACAGGGGAATCAGGTTGTCCCACGTGGGGCTCGCGGTCTTCATCCCCCTTTTCCAGATGAGGGAACCGAGGCCCAGAGGAGTGAAGCCACTCGCCCACGGTCACCCAGCCGACGAGTGGCCGAGCCGGGATTCGGACCCGTGACCCCCGACTCCAAAGCCCGTGCTCTTTCCCCTGAGCCACGCTGCTTCTCTGAATCCCCGTCTCACAGATGAGGAGCTGAGGCTCCGAGAAATTAAGTGACTCGCCCAGAGCACGTATGCGTATATCTATGTACCTATAGATATCTATATATCTATATATACTTTATCGATTTATTTATATTACCGTCTGTCTCCGCCTCTCTACTGTCAACTCACTGTGGGCAGGGAAGGCGTCCACCAACTCTGTTAATAATGCTTAATAACTGTGGTATTTGTTAAGCGCTTACTCTGTGCCCGCCACCTGCTGCTTCCCGCTCCCACCACTCGTCAGCTGTGTGACTTCGGACAAGCCACTTCACATCTCTGGGCCTCGGTCGCCTCATCTGGAAAACGGGGATTAAGACCGCGAGCCCCGCGTGGGACGAGCTGAACTTAGACCAGGGCAAGCGCTTCGCAGATGCCATCGTCATCATTGTGATTATTACTGAGCCCCGGGGTAGAGGAAGGCTAATCGGGTCGGACGCAGGTCCTCCGCCACGTGGGGCTCAATCCCCATTGTCCGGACGAGGTGACTGAGGCGGAAAGAAAGAAAAAATAGTATTCGTTAAGCGCTTACTACGTGCCGAGCACTGTTCTAAGCACTGGGGTAGATAGAAGGTATGAAATGACTTGCCCGAGGTCACACAGCAGGCAGGTGACGGAGCTGGGACTAGAACCCATGATCTTCTGACTCCCAGAACCGTGTTCTAACCACTGTGCCATTCTGCTTCCGTTGTACTGTACTCTCCCCGGCACTTAGCACAGTGCTAGGCGCATAGTAAGTGCTCAATAATGGAGCCCTTGGATGCTGGAACCCTGTCAGTGTTTGCTTATAATAATGATATCTGTGAAGTGCTTACTACGTGCCAAGCACTCTTCCAAGCGCTGGGGTAGATGCAAGATAATCGGGTTGTGCGACGCGGGGCTCGCTTGTCGTCGGTCTTCTTGTTCCAAGACGAAATGCTCCCCGAAAAACCGAAAGTAGGGTACGCGTAAGTTTTGTCTTGATGCCTGTGTACAGAATCGCAAACTGAGAGATGCGTTCCAACGGGTAGCTGAGATGAGCATTCATTTCACCATTTGCTCTGCAGATTCCAGAAAAAAGCACTGGATTGTCTCTCGAGAAAGAAGCCCTTGCCACGGGGATGCTGCACGGGGCCCAAAAAGTAAAAACTAAAATGAATCCTCAATTAAAAAATAGCTTTGGACATGAAAACCAAATTTTTGTGCCCCATCAAAAAACCCAAACCCGATAATTACGCCTCAAGTTTTTCCCCACTTCTCTGTAACGTGGAGCTGGGGTTTTAGCCGAACCCTGTTTTAAGGTAAAACTGTGTCTTTACGCTCATTAATGAAGCGCCTACTATGTGCTACGTACTGTATTAAATGCCGGAGTTGATACATTCATTCATTCAATAGTATTTATTGAGCGCCTACTAGGTGCAGAGCACCGTACTAAGCGCTTGGAATGGACAGGTCGGTAACAGATAGGGACGGCCCCTGCCCTTTGACGGGCTTACGGTCTGATCGGGGGAGACAGTGACAGATCGGACAAGTTCCTGTCCCGTTCTGGGCTCCTCACGTGGCGTGATGTTCTGCTTTTAATTCCTCCCTGAATGTTCTGGGGAATCCTTAAAAGTTTTGGCTTTCAAGCAGAAGGAGCTGAATTAAGTATACGTCCGAAGAATTTCTTAATCGAAAACTTGGCGTACGTCAGTCTTTTCAGACTCTAGCCAAGTCCTTGAGGCGGCACAATGTCCCAGAGGCCAGCTCTGCCTCGCCGACGGATTCGCCGTGGCCCGCGGGCTGGATCCGGGCCACCGATTTGTTCGTTCGGTGACCCCCGCTATGTCTGGAAGCGATCGATCAGTCGTATTTACTGCGTGTGCAGAGCGCTGTAATAATATAGTACTGGTTAAGCGCTTACTATGGGCCAACCACCGTTCTAAGCATTGGGGAAGATACAGGTTGATCAGTTTGGACTCAGTCCCTGTCCCATTTGGGGCTCACAGTCTAAGTAGGAGGAATTAGGATTTAATCCCCACTTTACAGGCGAGGTTACTGAGGCCCAGAAAAGTTAAAGGACTCGCCCAAGGTCACTCAGCAGACACGTGGCGGAGAACCCAGGCTCCCAGGCCCGTGCTCTTTCCTCTAGGCCCCGCCGCTCCTCACTGTACTAAGGGCTCGGGAGAGTACGGCGTAACAGAGTTGGTAGATATGTTCTCTCCTTGCACCAGTTTACGGTCTAGGGGATAGGGTAAATATCACTGATCGATCGATTAATTGGTTAATTCATTGACAGGCCCGCTGCCTCCACAGCAGGATCGGGGCAAGTTAGAAGCAGTACAGGCCTGTGAGTGAATGAGTCAAAGTCATTAAGGGAACCCCCCCCCCCCCCCCCCGGCCAAATAACCGGCCATCCCTGCTCCAGAGATTTTATGAAAATCCTCTTTCAATTAAATATAGCCCAGTAAAAATAAAAGCAGTCAGCGGGGTAATCTGTCAACCCAGGTCAACCCCCGTTCTGTTCTTTTGCAGGCAGAAAGGCATCACAGACGGCCGGGCTCGCCTTCTGTGGTTCATACAGACTTTCCTCTTCGGGATAGCGTCTCTCTCCCTCTTGATTGCTTACCGACCCGTTCGCCAGAAACGGAAGTAAAGCTCCGGAGTCGACAACTCACGCGAGTTTTCTGTGTTTTCGGGGCGATGCCATTCCTTCTGAACCCCTTTTAAATGGATTTTGTGTGTGACTCTCTAGGGTGATTTCTATTGAAAAAGGGTTTTCCATCGTTTTTCCTCTTGCTGACCGAGTGATTGCTCTGGGATTATGCCTTGAGGCAGGTTGATTGAGAGTGGGAAAAGCTTATAGCTTGTCACTTAAGCAGGGCAAAATCAATTGGCAAAGAATCGTACTTTTTGCAAGGACAGTCAGTGCCTGTATTAATAATAATAATGATAATGTTGGTATTTGTTAAGCGCTTACTATGTGCCGAGCGCCGTTCTAAGCGCTGGGCTAGATACAGGGCAATCAGGTTGTCCCAGGTGGGGCTCACAGTCTTAATCCCCATTTTCCAGATGAGGTAACGGAGAAGTCAAGAGAAGTCAAGCGGCTCACCCAAAGTCACACAGCGGACAGGCGGCGGAGCCGGGTTTAGAACCCACGACCTCTGACTCCCAAGCCCGGGCTCGTTCCACTGAGCCACGCTGCTTCTATTAGATTCTTGAAGAGATGGTATTCTTGAAGAACCCCACCTTATAGTGCCCGGTCCTTAGCTGACAGTATGCCCGGGCACACGGCCTTCTTCTGACATCGTCCTTCATCCTATCCGGTTGTGTGTTAGTGGAAGAAATGAATTCCTTAATTAATTAATTAAGAAATTCCTTAATTCTGCTCTCTGTCCTAGCCCAAACACGTCACCAGAACACGCCTTACAGCAGACCTGATTATAACAGTTTTAATCGATCAGACTTATTGAGCATTTCCTGCTTTCAGACTTCGAAATCCAGTTTACCCAGCGTCTCAGTGGTGCCCAGTTAGTCCGTGGCATTTATTGAGTGCTTCCTGTGTGCGGAGCGCTATCCTAAGCGCTTGGGAGAGTTCAGCACGACAGGGTTGGTTGCTTACTCTCCCGGCGCACAGTGAACGTGCTGCCTAGAGATACTCGAGAAGAATATACTGTGCCGAAGGGGAGATTATTGCTACCCGTGAGATCTCTCTAGACGGTAAGCTTCGTTGGAGAAGAGAACATTTCTACCAAATCTGTTCCGTTGTACTCCGCATGTCGTAAGCGCTCCAAAATACAGTTGATTGACTGAACTGATACTGTGAATACGTACTCTTGTCTTCTTCAGCGTTCAAGCAGGGACCGTATTTTCCACCTCTCTCTTTATGGTTTTGGAATAAATATACCGTTTACTCACCGGGAAGTGTCCACTGAGTGCTTCCATTTTACTTTTGGTTTGGATATATCGTTGCACGCACTCGTTCTCAAATTCTGTGATACCCTCCGGGCTGCAGGCTCCTTGGTCAAAGTGGCTTTGATGACTTCACACCGACTTGCAGCGTGAAAAAACACAGGCTCGGTACATAGAGAATCCCAAGGGTACTTGATTCGTTCAAGATACTGTCCGTCGACAGGCTTTTATAACAAAATTTACCCCGAGGCTACTTTGCAATGTAATGTGCTAAGCACTCAGGGGAATAACAAGTGAAGAATGAGACAAAAAAGAGCTGACGACGGTCATCGCCGAATTGTTCTAAAGGAGGGAGAAAACAGACTTCTGGTGCAGAGGGTCTGGCACCAAATTAAGTCCTAATACTATTCTGCGTCAACATGAGAAACCAAAAAATTTCAAATTGGTAATATCTGAGTTTTCCCTCTGGGAAGAGATTCGTTTTAGGGATCAGATTTCTTTATAAAGCAGCAGCACGGCGTGATGGACGGAGCATGGGTGTGGGAGTCAAAAGACCTGGGTTCTAATCCTGCCTCTGCTTGCCTGTAGCGTAACTTCGGACAGATCAGTTAACTGCTCCGTGCTTCGATTTCCTCATCTGTTAAATGGGGATTCAATACCTGCTTTCCCTTCGATCTGGACTCGTGAGCCCCGCGTGGGACAGGGACCGTGTCTCACCTGATTAACCTGTGTTTCCCGGAGCATATTTAACTAATGCTATTATTACTGTTCCGCTAGAAAATCAGCCCAGTTGATGGGTGCAAAGCTCCAATTATAAATCTCTAGAATGAGAGAGGATTTGCATCAGACCCCAGGTGAGTGTTCAAAAGTTTGCTGGATGGATTTTGGAGCAGGGTTAGATTAGAGGTCAGCCAAATTAGAGCTCATTAGGGCCCTGGGGGAAGAGAACCGGTGGCTCCGTTTCCTCCTGGAAGAATGTGGAAATTTATTTCCAGCGGCGTAAGCTACTTAGCTCCCTTTTCAGAGTAAGTGTACTAATGACTTGGTTTATGAAGGATTTAAAAATGAGCAAAATACATAAATGGGTGTTCTAAAGCATTAGTAGACTAATAGAGAGGCAGCGTGGCTCAGTGGAAAGAGCCCGGGCTTGGGAGTCAGAGGTCATGGGTTCGAATGTCAGCTGTGTGACTGTGGGCAAGTCACCTCACTTCTCTGGGCCTCAGTTCCCTCATCTGTCAGATGGGGATTGAGACTGTGGGCCCCACGTGGGACGACCTGATTCCCCTGTGTCTACCCCAGCGCTCAGAACAGTGCTCGGCGCGTAGTAAGCGCTTAACAAATACCAATATTATTATTATTATTAATAAGACATACAAGGTAATCAGGTTGTCCCACGTGAGGCTCACAGTCTCAGTCCCCATTATACAGATGAGGGAACTGAGGCCCAGAGAAGTGAGGTGACTTGCCCAAAGTGGCAGAACCGGGATTAGAAGCAGCGTGGCTCAGTGGAAAGTGCACGGGTTTGGGAGTCAGGGGTCATGGGTTCGAATCCCGGCTCTGCCACTTGTCAGCTGGGTGACTCTGGGCAAGTCACTTCACTTCTCTGGGCCTCGGTTCCCTCCTCTGTAAAATGGGGATTGAGACCGTGAGCCTCGTGTGGGACGACCCGATGACCCTGTATCTCCCCCAGCGCTTAGAACAGTGCTCCGCACAGAGTAAGCGCTTAACAAATACCAACAGTATTCTTCGTATTAGAACCCGCGACCTCTGAGGTCCACTAAGCCACGCTGCTTCTCTGATAGTAGCGGTTACGGTATGTGGGAAGCACTTACTACGTGCCAGGCGCTGTACTAAGCACTGGAGTCTATACAAGCAAACGGGGCTGGGCACAGCCTCCGTCCCTCGTGGGGCTCAGGTCTCAATCCTCATTTTACGGATGAGGTAACGGGCCCGGAGGAGTGAGGTGACTCGTCCGAGGTCACCCAGCAGACGAGCGGCGGAGCTGGGAATGGAACCCACGACCTATTGACTCTCAAGCCCGTGCGCCATGTCAAGCCTCACTCTGCAGGCTGCCGTATCAGTAATAATGACGATAACGGTAATGATGATGATGATGTTTACTCAGTGCTTAGAAAGGACCCAGCCCTGGGGTAGAAACGAGATAATCGGATCGGATGCACTCCCTGTCCCGCCCAGAGCTCCCAATCTAAATCTTATCCCCATTTTACGGATGAGGAAACCGAGGGCACCGGGCAGTTTAAATGACTTGCCCAAGGTCACGAAGCAGGGAAGCGACGGAGCCAAGGCTAGAATCTGGAACTCCCGACCGCCAGGCCTGCATCTCCTCACCAGGCCCCGTTACTACCTCTTTTGGAGGGGAGAAATGCCACGGCGACACATGGGCGTCACGGGCGCCGTGGGTTCTGAAGAACGCGATTGTCATTTGCCAAGGAGCAGCGTGGCTCAGCGGCAAGGGCCCGGGCTTGGGAGTCAGAGGTCCTGGGTTCAAATTCCGCCCCTGCCACTGGTCAGCTGCGTGACTGTGGGCGACTCACTTCTCTGTGCCTCAGTTCCCTCGTCTGTAAATGGGGTTTAACTGTGAGCCTCACGAGGGACAACCTGATGACCCTGTATCTACCCCCGCGCTCAGTACAGTGCTCTGCGCATAGTAAGCGCTTAAATACCAACATTGTTATTGTTACTTCACTCTGCTGCCCGCATCATTTATGAGAAGCAGCGTGGCTCAGTGGAAAGAGCCCGGGCTTGGGAGTCCGAGGTCATGGGTTCCAATCCCGCCTCCGCCACCTGTCGGCTGCGTGACTGCGAGCGAGTCACTTCACTTCTCTGAGCCTCAGTTCCCTCATCTGGAAAATGGGGATGAAGACTGTGAGCCTCACGCGGGACAACCTCATTCCCCTGTATCTCCCCCAGCGCTTAGAACGGTGCTCTGCACGTAGTAAGCGCTTAACAAATACCAACATTATTATTATCATTACCGACTTAACTGGCTGACACTGCAAGACTTCGCAACTGCGGCCTCAACTTAGAGGGGTGAATCCTCTGTCCCCCCCCCCAAAACAAAAATGGAGCGGGTTTAGGCCAAAAAGCCGGAGTCGGCATCCAGTGCACTCACCCGTAGACCTGTCGTGGGCAGGGATTGCCGTTATTGCTGTATTGTACTTTCCCAAGCGCTTAGTACAGTGCTCTGCACACAGTAAGCCCTCGATATATACGACTGAATGAGTAAATGAACGACCCTGTCGTCGCTGCACAAGTCGCTCAGGCCGAAGTGGACACAGTGCAGGTGTTCGAGGGCTGCTGGACCACCCAGGTTCCTGTACGTGCTAACGTGATCCAGAGGATCCAGTCGAACCTCAATCATCAGTGGTATTTACTGAGCACTGAACTGTTTGCAGAGCACTGTACCGAGCGTTTGACCGATAGAGTCGGTAGGCCCGTCCCCTGCCCGCAGGGAGCTTCACTTAGCGGCGTGGCTCAGTGGAAAGAGCCCGGGCCTTGGGGGTCAGAGGTCACGGGCTCCAATCCCGACTCGGCCGCTTGTCAGCTGCGTGACTGTGGGCGAGTCGCTTCACTTCCCTGTGCCTCGGTTACCTCGTCTGGAAAATGGGGATGAAAGCTGTGAGCCCCACGTGGGACGACCTGATCGCCTTGTATCCCCGCCAGCGCTTAGAACGGTGCTTTGCACGTCGTAAGCGCTTAACAAATACCACCATTATTGTTATTATTACCGGTCTCAGCTATGGGAAGGGGGAGTCAAGCAGAGGCCCGTCCAGTCCATTCCTAGCTTGGCCAGTGGCTAGCGAGTGGAAGGCGGCCTGCTGCGAGTCAAAACTCACCCGTGCTGGGCAGCGGCGGCGTGGGAGAGAGTCGGGGGTGGAGACTCAAGTCGACTGCACCGAAGGAGGCGAAGGTAAACCACTTCGGGATATTTACCAAGAAAACTCTATAGATCCACTGCCAGAATGATGGCAGATGGGGGTGGGACGTTCTGACAAAGATGTATCCACGGAGGTGCCCTGGGTCAGAAGTGACTTGACGGTGAAAGACAAGACGGAGTACAGCATTAGAAAATCAGCAACGCTGGTAATTTGAAACCGAAGCGCACATCTGACCCTGTCCAGATTTGATCTTTAATCACGTCACCTGCCTCCTCCTGCCTCTGCGGAATACAGAGACTGAGGTGGAATGTCTGTCCGTCGAACCCCTCTAGACCGTGAGCTTCCTCTGGGCAGGAAACTGTTTACTAGCTCCGTTATATTGTACTCTCCCAAGCGTTTAGCCCAGTGATCTGCACACAGTAAGCGCTCAATCACTACTTCCGATTAACCGGTGTGGAAGCCGGTGTTGAGCCCCTCGTGAACATTCACTCGAAACCATCAGGGCAGTAGGGCATGGATAAGGCAAGCGGTTGTCAGCACTGTACCCGAGCAGACTGTGAAGAGTGGAAAAGCTGAAGCTCGTGAAATTCACATTCCGAGCCCCTTGTTTTGCCAAGAAGCAAGACGGCGTTTCATATCCTCTTATACTTCCAAGAACAGGGAGCCGGTCTCTGAGGGAGTTGACCGAAGAATGACCCAAGAGTAAATAGGCTTTTTCAGAGGCATTGAGTCCCAAATCTCCAAGAGGAATAATAATAACGTCGGTGTTTGTTAAGCGCTTACTTTGTGCAGGGCACCGTTCGAAGCGCTGGGGGAGATACGGGGTGATCAGAGGTTGTCCCACGTGGGGCTCACGGTTTTCATCCCCATTTTACAGATGAGGGGAACTGAGGCGCAGAGAAGTGAAGTGACTTGCCCACAGTCACGCAGCTGACAAGTGGCAGAGCGGGGATTGGAACCCATGACCTCTGACTCCCAAGCCCGCCCTCTTTCCACTGAGCCACGCTGGAACCCAAAACGAAAGGGATAATAAAGGTTGGCTGGGAAGAGCATAACGGTGAGACATTAAGACATGCAGCTTTGGCGTTTTTAAAAATGTATGTGGCTCTTCTCAAGCCAACCTGTTCGTCCTGCTTCATTTTCGCGTCTCTTGCCTCCGACCTCTCTCTCTTCTGCCAAAACATTTCCCGCCCCCCGGCCTCACCTGGGCCCGATCGCTGCTCTCCCCCCCTTCCGAGCCCTTCTGAAAAGGCTCCTCCGGGAGGGCGGGGGTCCTGACTGTTAGCTCTATTGTACTATCCCCAAATAAGATCTATCTCATTCATAATAATAATAACGTCGGTATCTGGCAAGCGCTCACTATGTGCAGAGCACTGTTCTCAGCGCCGGGGGCGATACGGGGGTCGTCAGGTTGTCCCACGTGAGGCCCGCAGTCTTCAGCCCCATTTTACAGAGGAGGGAACTGAGGCATAGTATTATGGACTACGGATGCGCTACCGGAACGACTGCAGATGGAGGCGGAGCGTTCTGGGAGAGATGTGACCGTGGTGTGTCTAGGGGTCAGAGATGACAATATAAGACCAGACCCCTCTGTCCTGGAAGAGGCAGACCAAGAGTTAGGAATAATGAAATAATGAAGTCATTCAACTAGTATCAAGTCCACTCTCTAGTGGGTTACTAATAATGTCGGTATTTGGTAAGCGCCTACTATGTGCAGAGCGTTGTTCTAAGCGCTGGGGTGGATACAGGGCCATCGGGTCGTCCCACGTGAGACTCACAGTTAATCCCCATTTTCCAGATGAGGTGACGGGCACAGGGAAGTGAAGCGACTCGCCCACAGTCACGCAGCTGACGAGCGGCAGAGCCGGGAGTCGAACCCATGACCTCCGGCTCCCAAGCCCGGGCTCTTTCCACTGAGCCGCGCGGCTTCTCTATGACAACTCCTTCTCCCCTAACCCCCATTATCTCTTCTACCACTTTTCCCTGACGTAAAATTTGGGAACGGTATAATGTCAGCTGTGTGACTTGGGGCCAGTCACTTCACTTCTCTGTGCCTCAGTGACCTCATCTGGAAAACGGGGACTAAGACCGTGAGCCCCACGTGGGACAACCCGATCACCCGGTACCCACCCCAGCGCTTAGAATAGTGCTCGGCACACAGTGGGCGCTTAACGAATACCGTCGTCGTCGTTTCCCTCTCCAGTTCATTGTGAGCGGGGAACGTGGCTACCGACTCCGTTGCGTTGTACTCTCCCAAGCGATTAGCACAGTGTTCTGCAAACAGTAAGTACTCAATAGATCTCATGAATGATTGATAATTCTACCGATGCCTTAGAACTCCATTTACGCATTTCGCGATTCTTTAAATCCTCTGTAAACAAAAGTCTTTAGCACTTTACTCTGGAAAGGGAGATTAAAAAAGGACAGTGCTCTGCGCACAGTAAATAAATACCATTGAGTGATTACTCGATGAATTTAAACGATCCGTATTGCTAACCAGTTAACTGGGCAAATATGGATTTTTTTTTTTTGTCGTCTTTGGGGGGGGCCTGAATGGTTAGAATTGGCACTTCTTTGTGCCTCAGTTCCCTCATCTGTAAAATGGAGGTCAAGACTGAGAGCCCCATGTGGGACATGGACCGTATCCAACCGAATTAGCTTCTATCTACGTCAGCTCTTAAATGCGGTGCCTGGCACAAAAGAAGCACTTTATAAATACCATTAAGAAAATTGATAAAGTCAGGCATTTCCCAAAGGTTCGTGTCACTGAGTTAATCCAAAAGGGATTCAGGGTAAAGGGGCCAGTGCTACTCTGCTTCTGTTCTAGCTTTAAGTGACCCTTACCCTCACCCACCCAATACCATGACTTATTGCTCGTATCGATCAACTGGTGATTCGTATAATAATAATGATGATGATAAGGTTGCCGTTTGTTAAGCGCTTACTAGGTGCAGAGCACCGTTCTAAGCGCTAGGGTGGGTAATCAGGTTGTCCCACGTGAGGCTCCCAGTTAATCCCCGTTTTACAGATGAGGTTACTGAGGCACAGAACGGTGACTTGCCCACAGTCACACAGCTGACAAGCGGCCGATCCGGGAGTCGAACCCATGACCTCTGACTCCGAAGCCCGGGCTCTTTCCACTGAGCCCCGCTGCTTCCCATAGGAGCTTGGGGCCTCGGTTGGATCATTGGCCTCATTCCCAAAGATTTCAGCGGCTGTTCAAAAGCTAGAGAAGCAGCGTGGCTCAGTGGAAAGAGCCCGGGCTTGGGAGTCAGAGGTCATGGGTTCGAATCCCAGCTCGGCCACCTGTCAGCTGTGTGACCGTGGGCAGGTCACTTAACTGCTCTGTGCTCAGTTACCTCATCTGGAAAATGGGGATGAAGACTGTGAGCCTCACGTGGGACAACCTGATCACCCTGCATCTCCCCCAGCGCTTAGAACAGTGCTCTGCACATAGTAAGCGCTTAACAAATACCAACATTATTATTATTATTATTATTATTAAAAGCTGATTAGGAGCCAGAATGAGTGTTTTGGTGGTGGGACAATGAGTCCCTGTGGCTTAATTTAGGGACTCACCCGCAACAGCATACTAAAGCGGTTCCCATTACTTTCGAAGATCTTCTCTGACCTTACTGCAGTTGAAAAAAAAATCACATTCAACCAGATAGGATGAAGATATTCTACAGAAAATAGTATCCGATGGATGTGGTGAGCTGTACCAGAATGACGTCTCTAATAAATTCCTGTTGATTGCCCAACCCCCACATCTTCTGAATCTGATCCAGGTTTTTAAATATTGCTTGCATCGCATATCCATAGGCAGATGCGGACATTATAATCAAGCCTCAGGCTCCAGACCCATTCTTCACATTTCTTCTAGGTGCAGCAAGCACGATTTGTCAGTGATTCACACATAAACCCATAGACCGTATTACTAACATTTGGTAACTTTTAGCATTTGGATGGTTTAACAGTTGCATGGGGAACAGTTCTGTGTAGCTACAGAATGTTTCCTAGGATACTGAAAATAAATACCCAAACTGTGTCCTTCGATTTGAACTTTTAATGCAAATTAGACATTGCGCTACCATATTATCCTGTTCCAAAATGCAAAGACAGCTAACTGGTAACAGATTTCATTCATTCATCCATTCAGTCATATTTGTCGAGTGCTCACTGGGTGCAGAGCACTGTATTAAGCGCTTGGAAAGTACGATTCAGCAATTGAGAGACAATCCCTGTCCACACCATCACAGTCCACCAACTTAACCGTGAAAAAGACCTTTGGACATATTTCTATTTCCTTTTAGCTTTCCCAGTCATTTTAGAAATTTCCACAGCATAAAATTATTCATTCATTCAATATTTATTGAGCGCCTACTGCGTGCCAAGCACTGTACTAAGCGCTTGGGAGAGTACAATATAACAACAGACAGACACGTTCCCTGCCCGCAATGAGCTCATAGTCTAGAGGGGAAGAATAAATTACCCTCTGATGCCTCTTTAATAGACAATGCGACAGCTAACAAAAATAACAGCGCAATTATTATTGAATTCCCAATTGTACTGGAAAAAAAAAATCTATATATTCTTCCAGACCCAACCGTTCTTCCCCAGCAGCAAGGTAGACTATCTGATGGACGACCAAAGTCTTTCCGTCTACGAGGGAAGCAGACAGTCCTCCCATGGTTTGAAAGAGTAAATGCATCTCCTAACTTGCACCGGGAAGGAAATATAGGCGCTGGGAAGAGTTGGGCTCCACAGCTTTCATCCCTAGCCATTTACCATCTATTGTATTTGTCGTAAAACTATAAATATTCTTTAAATACATTTTTTACATGCAGGATAATGATTCCCTGAATTTTAATCGATTGATCAGCGGTATTTACGGAGCAGCTTGTGTAGAACACTGACTGTTCTAAGCTCTTGGGAGAGTACAATTCTATTGGTAGACACAATTCAATTTTATAGTGCTTTTGATTTTTCGGATGTATCTTCAGATCGATCATCTCACTTTATTTTCATGAAAATGCCGCAAACCCTTTTGTAGTGAATATTTCCGGGTCAAACTTCAGTTTCCTTGGAGCCAGCGGTGCGATCTAGTGGACAGAGCACGGGCCCCTATGTCCTGGCTTCTCCACCTGTCTGCAGTGTGACCCTGGGCAAGTCACTCCACTTCTCCGTGCCTCAGTTACCTCATCTGTAAAACGGGGATTAAGACCGTGAGCCCCACGTGGGACTCGGACTCCGTCCGACCCCAGTGCTTAGAACCGTGCCTGGTACATAGCCATAAAATCCCATAAAAAGCCCCCCCCCCCCCAAATGAAAAAACTGGGGTGACCCCTTGGCAGTTCTCCAGGTTACCAGACAGGTTTCTTGCCAACCCGGAAGAGCGTCGGGCGGGTTGTCAGTCAATCAATTAATCAATCGTCAGTCATATTTATCGAGCACTTTCTGTGTGCAGAGCACTGAACTAAACTCTAGGGAGAGTACGATGCAACAATAAAGCGACACATTCCCCGCCCACAACGAGCTCACAGTCCAGAGGGGGAGACAGCCATTAATGTAAATAAATTACAGTTACGTTCATAAATGCTGTGGGGCTTATCGAGCGTCGACTTTGTGCAGAACACCGTGCTAAGCGCTTGGGAGAGTACACTGTGCTATATGAGTTGGTAGACACCTTCCCTGCCCACAGCTACTTACAGTCTAGAGGTTACACAATGAAACTCACTGGATTCAGTAATGGTACGCAGAAAGCTTCTTCGGGGAAATCCACAGAACTTCGATGGTATTGCCAGGGGGATCGTTCTTTCATTCAATAGTATTTATTGAGCGCTATGTGCAGAGCACCGTACTAAGCACTTGGAATGTACAAGGGATCCCCACCCCGGCCCTGGCTCCGGGACCGTTTCGTGTCCTTTCCAGACCCCTGCCGACGCGGGCACCGTGTCCGAGATGCGGGACGCGGGCTCGGGTGCGAAAGCAAACAGAGCATGAGCTTTAGGTTTTTGCAATAAAAATCGTGAACAGAGAAGGTGTCCTGCACCATCCCGGTGTCGGGTGGGGAATGGACTACCTCCCAGCCCCACAGCACTGATGCACCCATCTGAAAATTATTTATTCATATTCCTAGGAATAATGATGGCCTCTGTTAAGCGCTTGCTACGTGCAAAGCACTGTTCTAAGCACTGGGGGGAATACAAGGTGATCAGGTCGTCCCACGTGGGGCTCACGCTCTTCATCCCCATTGTGCAGATGAGGTAACTGAGGCTCAGAGAAGCTAAGTGACCTGCCCGAGATCACACAGCGTACAAGTGGCAGAGCCGGGATTAGAACCCATGACCTCTGGCTCCCAAGGCCGGGCTCTGTTCCACCGAGCCACGCCGCTTCTGTTCTCTTCACGTCTCTTTCCCCCTCAGTTCCCTCATCTGTAAAATGGGGATTAAGCCCGTGAGCCCCACGTGGGACAACCCGATTCCCCTGTGTCCACCCCAGCGCTCAGAACGGCGCTCTGCACGTAGTAAGCGCTTAACAAATACCAACGTTATTATTAGACTGTAAGCTCTATGTGCTCGGGGAATGTCTCCGTTGATGGTTGCATTGTACTCACCCAAGTGCTTGGTACAGTGCTCTGCACCCAGTTAGTGCTCAATAAAGATGACTGGAAGAAAGAATGAATGAATGGAAGCCCTTTCTACTTCCAAGTCAACATGTGAGGACGGGCTTGTCCGGCTTCCCGTGATTTCCTGCCTCATAGCCCTTAAGTATATAGCTGTAATTTCATTGATTTTGTTTGTATCCATGTCTGTCTCCCCCTTCTCTAGACTGTGAGCTCATTGTGGGCAGAGATGATCACTCTTTATTGCTGTATTGTACTTTCCCAAGTGCTTAGTACAGTGCTCTGCACCCAGTAAGCGCTCGATAAAGCGCCGAGAAGCAGCGTGGCTTAGTGGGAGGAGCCTGGGCTTTGGAGTCGGCGGTCATGGGTTCGAATGCCGGCTCTGCCACTTGTCAGCTGTGTGACCGTGGGCAAGTCACTTCACTTCTCGGTGCCTCAGTCACCTCACCTGTAAAATGGGGATTTTACACGTGGGACAACCCGATTACCCTGTTGCTTAACAAATACCAACATTATTATTATTAATAAATACGACTGAACGAATGGATGAAAGGGTCAAGGGTCTGAGGCAGGTTCTAAATAAGGGGGCTCCGTTTCGGGCTCCATTCGATGACTGAGCTCCCAGCTTCGTCCCTCTGCTAACGATGTTGGTATTTGTTAAGCGCTTACTATGTGCAGAGCACCGTTCTAAGCGCTGGGGTAGACACAGGGGAATCAGGTTGCCCCACGTGCGGCTCACAGTCTTCATCCCCATTTTCCAGATGAGGGAACTGAGGCCCAGAGAAGTGAAGTGACTTGCCCACGGTCACACAGCTGACAAGCGGCAGAGCTGGGATTCGAACTCATGACCTGTGACTCCAAACAGAGGAAGGCCCCAATCCTCTCCAAGTAGCAGAACTGACCCCAGTGCAGGATTAAAGGGTTAGTTTCTAGGTGTCCGTAGGTGACGGAATCTAACCCCCCCCCCCCCCCATCCGAGGACAGCTTCTTCTTTCTCTTAATGGCATCGGCAATCTGCTTAGGGCTCAAAACTCCCCCTTCCCCCTGGGCAAGGATGAACTAAGAGGATCCTTTGATTTATAATCTGAAAAACAAGCAGGAGGAGGGTGAAAGAGGTGAGTGGGGAAAACGTCTAGGGGAAAAAGGCTTTCTTATTCTCCAGGGCTGGAACGTTCCTTACGGCCGGAAGAATCAATCATCGGCTTCCTTCAGAGATCAGTCTGTCACGACAATTTCATGGCCGTATATTCTTTTGGGCGTTATCAGCTGAGACAGAACTTTCTAGGAGGGAAGTAGAGTGAGTTTCTTTCTCAAGAGCTCTGTACAATACTCCCTGCCCAGTAAACCCCCACTGAAGATCACTGATCGACCGACCGATTTCTCTTTCGAGAGAAGAACGTCTGATGTAGCCGGACAGTATCTTCTCCAAGCTCATCAGGTTGCACAGTGCAGGAAGCCAATTCAAATGGAGGGACGGGGGGGGGGGGCGGGGAAGGAGGCCTATCAGCCCAGCCGGAACCACCTTCTCTTTCCTTTTGGAGTTCCTGGAAAACCCAGATAATGAAATGGGGGTTTTACATTCGAAAGGTCTGCAGTAGGGGCGGGCTATCAGATGCAGAAAGGTGATGGAAAGGTGAGCCAGAGTCGAAAACTCGAATGGACTTTGCTTAATCCATTTTGCCGACTCCTTTGTCTTGATCCAGTTTTGAAGGCTCTGAGGGAGCCGAGCTCTGACATAATCAGCCCAGTGAGAGAATCCCCTTTATCCCAAAGCATGGGAATATGTCCCTGATAAATTTCACGATACTAATAATAATTATGGTATTGGTTAAACACTTAGTGCCGGGCACTGTACTAAATGCCGGGGTGGCTACAAACAAATCAGATTGGACACAGTCCCTGTCCCACGTGGGGTTCACGGTCTCAGTCCCTATTTTACGGATGACTGAGGCACAGGGAAATGAAGTGACTTGTCCAAGGTCACACAGCAGACAAGCGGCAGAGCCGGGATTAAAACTCATAAGCTTGTGACTCCCACCCCGCGCTCTCTCCATTACGCTAAGCTTTTTCCCAATTCAACGAGGGGAATACATGAAAAATCCTGCACCTCTTTTTCTAACAACTTGGATATTTAGGCTTCTTCAAACCTTTGGAGAAAATGATTCGATGAGGTTTCTTTCATAACAACAACAACAATAATTATCATTGTGGTATTTGTTAAGCGCTGACTAGGTACCAGGCCCTGTAATGATAACAATAACGATGGCGTGTGTTAAGCGCTTACTATGCGCAAAGCACTGTTCTAAGCTCTGGACAGATAATTGGGCTGGACACCGTCCCCGTCCCACATAGAGCTCACAGTCTTAATCCCTGTTTTACAGATGAGGGAACTGAGGCACAGAGAAGTGAAGTGATTTTCCCAAGGTTACCCAGCAGACAAGTGGCGGAGCCGGGATTAGAACCCAGCTCATTCTGACTCTTAGGTCCTGCTCTATCCACTAAGCCACGCTGCTTCACTATTTTCTGCCACGGGGCTCAGGATGAACGAGCCGCTTTTCAATAAAAATAATAATAATGGCATTTGTAAAGCGCTTACTATGTGCAAAGCACCGTTCTAAGCACTGGGGAGGATACAAGATGATCAGGTTGTCCCACGTGGGGCTCACAGTCTTCATCCCCATTTTACAGCTGAGATAACTGAGGCCCAGAGAAGTGAAGTGACTTGCCCACAGTCACACAGCTGACAGGTGGCTGAGCTGGGATTTGAACCCATGACCTCTGACTTCCAAGCCCGGGTTCTTTCCACTGAGCCACGCTGATTACAGTGCTCTGCACATAGTAAGCGCTCAATAAATACTATTGAATGAATGAATGAATGAATGAATGAATGAAAAGGTATTTAAGAGCAGCTAAAAGCAATATCAATATAAAAAGGAATCAAGTGATGCAGAATCCCAGACACGCATTAGCCGATTGAGCTCGTTGTGGGCAGGGACTGTGTGTGTTTGTTGTTGTATTGCGACCTTGGGCAAGTCAACATCGCTTCTCTGGGCCTCGGTTACTTCATCTGTAAAATGGGGATGAGGAATGTGAGCACTCTGTGTGTCTAGTATCTACCCCAGTGCTTAGAACAGTGCTTGGAATATAGTAAGAGCTTAACAAGTACCATTATTATTGTTATTAATACTCTCCCCGGCGCTTAGTTGAGGGCTTTGCACATAGTAAGCGCTCAATAAAGTCGATTAAATGAATTAATTGATGGTATTTATTAAGTGCTTACTGCGTGCAGAGCACTGTACTAGGCGCTTGGGAGAGGACGACGCAGCAGAGTTAGTAGACATGTTCCCTGCCCACAAAAAGCTTACAGTTTGACTAGCTTGGAGAGAGAGCTCCGGCAGTGTGTAAGCCCGTCAGACGGCAGGGACCGTCTCTATCTGTCGCCGACTTGTTCATCCCAAGCGCTTAGTCCAGTGCTCTGCACATAGTAAGCGCTCAATAAATACTATTGAATGAATGAATGAAAGTGGAACTCAGGGGCCGAAAATGACGGAGAAAAGGAGGAAGGGAACGTCAAAGCTTCTTTCAGAATAGCGGCTGGGAAACTGAAGTCAGAGGAATAATTCATTCATTCGATAGTATTTATTGAGCGCTTACTATGTGCAGAGCACTGCACTAAGCGCTTGGAATGAACAAGTCGGCGACAGATAGAGACGGTCCCTGCCGTTGGACGGGCTTACGGTCTAATAAGTGGACGCCCCCTACCCCAACCTCCTCACCCCCCACCCGTATGCCACTCGGGGAGTCTCTGGGTCATCTGGCGAAGCAGCGTGGCTCAGTGGAAAGAGCCCGGGCTTGGGAGTCAGAGGTCGTGGGTTCGACTCCCGGCTCTGCCACTCGTCAGCTGTGTGACTGTGGCCAGGTCGCTTCACTTCTCCGTGCCTCAGTCCCCTCATCTGTAAAACGGGGATCAACTGGGAGCCTCGCGTGGGACGGCCTGATGACCCTGTATCTCCCCCAGCGCCTAGGACAGCGCTCTGCACGTAGCAAGTGCTTAACAAATACCAACGTCGTCATCCACGGAGGAGTGATATGGCCTGGCTCGTCGGACGCCAAATCCTGCTCCATCCTGAGGGTCTTGCCCCGCCGACCTCACCGGGGCCGACTCCCCAGCGGCAGCTTCAGGGACCAGCTGTGGTGGAAAGGGGCCGAGGGGGGGGGGGCGGGGGGGGGGCGGAAGGGCTCGCGAACGGGCTCGACGGTTGCCTCTTGGCTCGGATCCGGTCACCGCTCCTTCCAGACGAGCGTCGGGTAACGCTGGTGCAGGAGGCTGCGAAGACGGGCCGTGTGCTGCCTGTCTCCGGTCTCGGCAACACAGGTCACCTAGGAGAGAGGGTGGGAATTTTTGAATCCCGGCTCTGCCACCTGTCAGCTGTGTGACTAGGGGCAAGTCGCTTCACTTCTCTGGGCCTCGGTTACCTCATCTGGAAAATGGGGATTAAGACTGTGAGCCTCACGTGGGACAACCTGATCACCCTGTATCTCCCCCGGCGCTTAGAACAGTGGTCTGCACATAGTAAGCGCTTAACAAATACCAACGTACAGAGAAGCAGCGTGGCTCAGTGGAAAGAGCCCGGGCTTGGGTGTCAGAGGTCATGGGTTCGAATGCCCAATATGCCACTTGTCAGCTGTGTGACTGTGGGCAAGTCACTTCACTTCTCTGTGCCTCATTTACCTCATCTGTAAAATGGGGATTAAAACTGTGAGTAAAATGGGGATTAAAACTGTGAGCCCCACATGGGACAACCTGATCACCCTGTATCTACCCCAGCGCTTAGAACAGTGCTCGGCACATAGTAAGCGCTTAACAAATACCAACATTATTATTATTTATTCATTCATTCAATCTTATTTATTGAGCACTTACTCTGTGCGGGGCACTGTACTAAGTGCTTGGGAAAATACAATACAACAATGAGCAGTGACCAATCCCTGCCCACAACAAGCTCACAGTCCGCGGGGGGGGGGGGGGGTGGGAGACAGACATCAATACATCTAAACAGACATCAATATAATAAATAAAATGACAGACAGGTACATGAGTGCTGTGGGGTGGGGAGGTGGGGGGAAGAGCAAAGGGAGCGAGTCAGAAGGAAGTGGGAGACGAGGAAAAGAGGGAGTTAGTCTGGAAAGGCCTCGTACAGCGGATGGGCCTTCAATAAGGCTTCGGTAAGGTTTTATCCTTTCCGATACTCTCAGGAACGGCAGGGTCAAGGAGTTAGTGAGAGATCCGGGGCCACCCAAAGCCTTCTGAACTGATATTCCTCCTAACCCCAACTAGCACACGAAAGACCACCCCATTCTGGATGGAAGCAATTTTTCTCTTTTTCCAGAGTTACAGACTACACTGGAAGTGGGAAATGAAGGAGGGGCACATTAAGTAGCTCCTGGGCCTCATTTTCAGCAAAGTCCTGGAGACACCAATGGGTTCATTCATTCATTCCTATTTATTGAACACTTACTGTGTGCAGAATGCTACTCATTCATTCATTCAGTCGTATTTTCTGAGGGCTTACTGCGTGCAGAGCACTGTACTAAGCACTTGGAAAGTACAATTCAGCAACAAATAGAGACAATCCCTACCCAACAACGGGCTCACAGTCTGGAAAGGGGGAGACAGGCAACAACACAAAACAAACGAGTAAACAGGAATCAATAGCATCAATATCAATGAATAGAATTATAGATATAGATATACACATCATTACTAAAATAAATAGCATAATAAACTTGTACATATATACACGACTGCTGTGGGGCAGGGAGAGGGGTAGAGCAGAGGGAGGGAGTAGGAGCAGAGGAAAAGGGGGGCTCAGTCTGGGAAGGCCTCCTGGAGGAGGTGAGCTCTCAGTAGGGCTCTGAAGAGGGGAAGAGAATGAGTTTGGCGGAGGTGAGGAGGGAGGGCGTTCCGGGACCGCGGGAGGACGCGGCCCGGGGGTCGACGGCGGGACGGGCGAGGCCGAGGGACGGCGAGGAGGTGGGCGGCGGAGGAGCGGAGCGTGCGGGCTGGGCTGTAGGAAGAGAGTAGGGAGGTGAGGTGGGAGGGGGCGAGGGGAGGGAAAGCTCTGAAGCCAAGAGTGAGGAGCTTTTCCTTGAAACGAAGCTCGATAGGCAACCACTGGAGGTTTTTGAGGAGGGGGATGATACGCCCGCTATTCTAAGCCCTCGGGAGAGTACAATGCAACGATGAACAGACACATTCCCTGCCGGCAACAAGTTTACAGGGGAGTTTACAGTCTAAAGGGGGGTTCTCCGCAGCTCCATAAGGGCTGCGCATATTCATTCATTCAATCGTATTTATTGAGCGTCTTTATTGGAGTATGGACTGGAGTGAGGAGAGACAGAAGGTAGGGAGATCAGCAAGGAGGCTGATACAGTCATCAAGGTGGGATAGGAAAGTGCCTGCATTAACGTGGTAACAGTTTGGACAGAGATGAAGGGGAGGACTTTGGCGGTGGTCGTGAAAGGTAGAACCGACAGGATTTAGTGATGTCTTGGACGTGGGCTGAACGAGAGAGAGGAGTTAAGGATAATGACGAGATAACGGGCTTGTGAGACAGGATGGATGGTGGTGCCGTCAACAGTGACGGGAAAGTGAGCGGAAGGACAGGGTTTGGGTGGGAAGAGAAGAAGTTCAGTTTTAGTCATATCAAGTCTGAGGTGAAGGGAGGACATCCAAGTAGATCCTCTGACTCCCAGGCCTGTGTGATTCCTAGTAGAAGTTCACACTCCTTCTAAAACATTCTAGCATGGTTTGGAAAAATTAAGGCTTGACCCCAGATCAACTAAAGCTCACCCACCCTTGGGATCCCACCCCTTTTTTCAGTAAAAAACAAGAACCGCTTACAATTTCATCCCGGTATCTGTTAATTCCCTGTTCTTCCTCCTGCTCCCATTATCTGAAAAGCATTTTGTTTGTCTTTCTGTCACCCCCATTGAACTATCAACTCCTTGAAGGCAGGGAATCAGTCGTACTTATTGAGTTCTTACTGTGTAGCGAGCACTGTACTAAGCACCTGGGAGAGTACAATATAACCAAGTTGGTAGGCATGTTCCCCGCTCATAATGAGTTTACAGTCTAGAGGGGAACTGTTCTGTTGTCTAAGGGTTTACCAGTGCAGACACTCAGTAAATGCTCAGTAAATGTCAGTACATACTTAGTAAATGCTCAATAAATCAATAAATTGATTGATTCCAGGGCACTGAAAGCGTGATGAAGTCCAGAAGGTTGAATCTGAAGTGATCGAAAGGATTGAGTTGGCTGACCCTCTCTACCAGGCCCTTTGGGATTCCATTCATTTATTCGATCCTATTTATGGAGCGCTCACTGTGTGCAGAGCACTGTACTGTTTCAGTGACCAAGAGGGTGAGGCGTAGGTCTTTTCTCTCTTCTGCACAAACATAACATCTACGGGCCTCCATGAACACTGTACTGAAACCACCGTGATAAGAGAATGACATTTCCTCAAAACCTCTGTCACTGTGACGAGCGCATTTCTCCTGGCTCTCTCTCCCAGTCCTGTTTCCACTGAAGGCCCTAACTTTCCTCAGCTGTCCATTCCCCAACTAATTTTCCTCATTAATTTTGTACACTTTAATAAGGGAAGTTTCAGTGATAATTCATCTAATGGTCTTCACCGTTTTGTCATTTTGCACGAATGTGGCAAAGCGTGGAGAGCCTGAATGTCGCAATGTGAATGTGTGCGGATCCTCTTTCTGACCAGTTATTGAGAGCCTACTGGCCCCAGAGTCCTGAGCTAGGCATTAAGGAAAATTCTGGTAAAAATAACCTACAACCTTTGGCCTCTTGGAGCTTAAAATCCCATTATAGTCAATTCAGGTGAGACAGGAGGTGGACCAACACATATTCTTCAGTGACAAAACGAAATGTACTTTTGAAAGCAACCAGGGACCCTCAACCAAACTACCTGGTTTGAACAAGTATCCTCCAAGAGATCCTTCCCTCTGCCCCATCCCCAAAACATATATGTATATATCTGTATAGGTCTGTAATTTTTTTTTTTATATTTACGTTTCTCTCCCCTTCCAGACTGTGAGCTCGTTGTGGGCAGGGCATGTGTCTGTTTGTTCTTATAGTGTAATAATAATAACGATAATTTTGGTATTTGTTAAGCGCTTACTATGTGCCAAGCACTATTCTAAGCGCTGGGTAGGAACAAGGTAATTAGGTTGTCCCACGTGGGGCTCACAGTCTTAATCCCCATTTTAAACAGATGAGGTAACTGAGGCCCAGAGAAGTTAAGCGATGGGCCCCAGGTCACACAGCCGCTAAGTGGCAGAGGCGGGATTAGAACCCACGACCTCTGACTCCCAAGCCCATGCTCTTTCCACCGATCCGCGCTGCTTCTGCTTTGCACCTAGTAAGTGCTCGATAAATACGATTGAATGAACGAATTAAAGATAAGCAACAGGAACTAAGGGTTTCCTACTCATGATCCCGAGTTCTAACCACCAACCCCAGAGTTGTGCTATTTACTGAGCACTCGCTTGACGCAATACAACGTGCTAACTGCTTGAACAGTACAAACTGATGAAGTGACATATTCCCTGACCTCAAGGAGCTTACAATCCAGCAGGGGAGACGAACGTAAAAATATTTCCAACACTATTAGAATCAATGCATTGAGGAGAATAGGGAAAGTGTAAATAAATTCATAGTGATGAATGGTACCCTCCAAAACCCCAAGGAATATAAACTAAATGGCAGAGGCCCAGCACGGCTCAGTGGAAAGAGCACGGGCTTTGGAGTCAGAGGCCATGAGTTCGAATCCCTGCTCCGCCACTTGTCAGCTGTATGACTTTGGGCAAGTCACTTAACTTCTCTGTGCCTCAGTTACCGCATCTGTAAAATGGGGATGAAGACTGTGAGCCCTACGTGGGACAACCTGATTCCCTTGTGTCTCCCCCAGCGCTTAGAACAGCGCTCGGCACATAGTAAGCGCTTAATAAATACCCACATTATTATTAATTATTAATTAATTAATTAATTATTAAATCCAATGGCTCCTACTCCATTCTGATCCTCCTCGACCTCTCTGCTGCCTTTGACACTGTCGACCATCCCCTCCTCCTCCATACCTTATCTCACCTCGGCTTCACGGACTCTGTCCTCTCCCGGTTCCCCTCTCACCTCTCCGGCCGATCATTCTCGGTCTCCTACGCCGGAGCCTCCTCCCCCTCCCATCCTTTAACTGTTGGAGTTCCTCAAGGGTCAGTTCTCGGCCCTCTTCTGTTCTCCATTTACACTCACTCCCTCGGTGAACTCATCCGCTCTCACGGCTTCGACTACCATCTCTACGCAGATGACACGCAGATCTACATCTCCGCCCCTGTCCTCTCCCCCTCCCTTCGGGCTCGCATCTCCTCCCGCCTCCGGGACGTCTCCACCTGGATGTCGGCCCGCCACCTAAAACTCAACATGAGCAAGACTGAGCTCCTCATCTTCCCTCCCAAGCCCGGTCCGCTCCCAGACTTCTCCATCACCGTGGATGGCACGACCATCCTTCCCATCCCGCAGGCCCGCGATCTCGGTGTCATCCTTGACTCGTCCCTCTCGTTCACCCCACGCATCCTATCCGTTACCAAGACCTGCCGGTTTCACCTCTACAATATCGCCAAGATCCGCCCTTTCCTCTCCACCCAAACGGCTACCTTACTGTTACGGGCTCTCGTTATATCCCGGCTAGACTACTGTGTCGGCCTTCTCTCTGACCTCCCTTCCTCCTCTCTCGCCCCGCTCCGGTCTATTCTTCACTCCGCTGCCCGGCTCATCTTCCCGCAGAAACGATCTGGGCATGTCACTCCCCTTCTTAAACAACTCCAGTGGTTGCCTATCGACCTCCGCTCCGAACAAAAACTCCTCACTCTAGGCTTCGAGGCTCTCCATCCCCTCGCCCCTTCCTACCTCTCCTCCCTTCTCTCTTTCTACCGCCCACCCCACACGCTCCGCTCCTCTGCCGCCCACCTCCTCGCCGTCCCTCGGTCTCGCCTATCCCGCCGTCGACCCCTGGGTCACGTCCTCCCGCGGTCCTGGAACGCCCTCCCTCCTCACCTCCGCCAAACTGATTCTCTTTCCCTCTTCAAAACCTTACTTAAAAATCACCTCCTCCGAGAGGCCTTCCCAGACTGAGCTCCTCTTCCCCCTCTACTCCCTCTGCCATCCCCCCTTTACCTCTCCGCAGCTAAAGCCTCATTTTCCCCTTTTCCCTCTGCTCCTCCACCTCTCCCTTCCCATCCCCACAGCACCGTACTCGTCCGCTCGACTGTATATATTTTCGTTACCCTATTTATTTTGTTAATGAATTGTACATCGTCTTGATTCTATTTAGTCGCCATCGGTTTTTACGAGATGTTCTTCCCCTTGACGCTGTTTAGTGCCATTGTTCTCGTCTGTCCGTCTCCCCCGATTAGACCGTAAGCCCGTCAAACGGCAGGGACTGTCTCTATCTGTTGCCGACTTGTTCATCCCAAGCGCTTAGTACAGTGCTCTGCACATAGTAAGCGCTCAATAAATACTATTGAATGAATGAATATTATTATTATCTGTTTGACTTATTTCTACCACCCCTTTGGCACAGCCCCCTGTGTTCCTGGGTACTTACTATTTGAAGGTCATGATGACAGCTGCTGAAAACCAGGAATGTTTAGTGCATTTTGGTCCAAAACACTGTCACTTGGAAAACAGTTACAATCTGCTTTTAACTTTTATTCTTTCAACTGCAAAACTTTCCCTTAGTCTATCTCGGCTTGCATATTGTGAAGTGGAGTCTCTGTTTTAGTCAGTCCCAATGAAGTTGTAAAGGTTTTTTGTTCGGTTTTGTTTCATTTTTTTTTTTTTCTTGGGTTTAGTTAAGCACTTACCATGTGTCAAGCATTGTTCTTAGAGCTGGGGTAGATAAAGATCAATCAGGTTGGACCCAGTTCCTGTCTACGTAGGAGGGAGAACTTAGTGGAAAGTGTGGCTTAGTGGAGAGAACACGGGCTTGGGAGTCAGAGGACGTGGCCTCGCATTCTGGCTCCACCACTTGTCTGCTGTGTGACCTTGGACAAGCCACTTAACTTCTCTGGGCCTCAGTTACCTCATCTGTAAAATGGGGATTAAGACTGTGAGCCCCACGTGGGACAACCTGATTACCTTGTATCTACCCCAACTAGGCACCTACTAAGCACTTAGCAAATAGCGTTTTTATTATTAAATAAGTATTGAATCCCCATTTTTACAGTTGAGGAGACTGAGGCACAGAGTTTACAGTTGAGAAAACTGAGGCACAGAGGAGTTAAGTGGCTTGCCCGAGGTCATATACAACAGACAAGCGGCAGAGCCGGAATTAGAACCCGGATCCTCTGACTCCTAGACCCTTGCTCTTTCCTTTAGCCCATTCTGCTTCCCTAATCATAATCTTCTTCAATTTATAATCTGCCCGGAAAGATGAGCCTCCATCGATAAGAGAAAGGCCGAAAATCGATTGACAAGCATTTCTGGTTGGATAAAGCAAATGCCAAAATGAGGTACTCGACTCTTCCAGTAAGGCCGGAACCTACCAATCCCTAAGGTGGCGGTGACAATCGACCCATCGTTCAATCAATTAATAATATTTATTGAGGGCCTAATGTGGCAGAGAACCAATAGGAAGCCCTCGGGACTCTACAAAGCGGTAGAAAACACGGCCTCTGTTCTCAAAGGGTTTCAACTCTAGCACGAGAAACAGGCATTAAAAACGGGAGGAAGACGGAAAGGGGGATACGTTTCTAAATCAATACTTACTAAAGGTAAGAGGGATACATATCTAAGTGGTACAGGAGGGTGAAATCAACAGGTGCAGAGGTGGCGAAGAAGCGTTGAAGTGGTGGTTATAGGGGACATAATCTGGGCAGATGAGAAATTAATTAGGGAAGACCTCTTGGAGAAGGTGTGATTTCAGAAGGACTCTGAAGGTAGAGAAGCAGCGGGGCTCAGTGGAAAGACCACGGGCTTGGGAGTCAGAGGTCATGGGTTCGAATCCCAGCTCCGGCACTTGTCAGCTGTGTGACTGTGGGCAAGTCACTTGACTTCTCTGGGCCTCAGTTCCCTCATCTGTAACATGGGGGTGGAGACTGGGAGCCCCGCGTGGGACAACCTGATTCCCCCAGAGCTTAGAACAGTGTTCTGCACATAATAAGCGCCTAACAAATACCAACGTTATTATTATTAATATTAGGGAGATCTGTGGTCTGTCAGATTTGAAATGGGAGTTCCAGGCAGGGCGAAGGCATGAGCCAGAGGTCAGCAGTGGGAGGGACAAGGGTTAGGCATGCTGAGGGGGAGGGCTTGAGGGGAATGAAGGTGGTGAGCTGGGGTGTAGTGGGAGAAAGTGGATAGGAGAAGCAGAGTGGCTCAGTGGAAAGAGCCCAGGCTTGGGAGTCGGAGGTCATGGGTTCGAATCCCAGCTCTGCCACTTGTCAGCTGACTGTGGGAAAGTCACAACTGCTCTGGGCCTCTGTTCCCTCATCTGTAAAATGGGGATTAAGACTGTGACCTGATGACCCTGTATCTACCCCAGCGCTTAGAACAGTGCTCTGCACATAGGAAGCGCTTAACAAATACCAACATTATTATTATTATTATAGTTAGGAGAGGGGGAGCTGATGGGGTACTTTGAAGTCAACGGTCAGGAGTTTCTGGATGATGGGGTGGGGAATGGGCAACTACTGGAGGTTTTTTGAGAAGTGGAGAGATGTGTACAGAGTGCCGTTTTAGAAAATGCTGCATAAACCGTCCTTCACTCTGCTGCATAAATCATGAGTGAAGGATGCACTGTAGAGTGGAGAGGCTGAGGGAGACCAGCGAAGAGGCTGATTCAGTAGTCAGCCTGGGATACAAGTATCTGGACCAGTCATCTGAGTCATATCACGCTGAGAAGCAGCATGGCCTAGTGGCAAGATCACGGTCTTGGGAGTCAGAGGATGTGGGTTCTAATCCCGGCTTTGCCACTTGTCTGCTTTTGACCTTGGGCTAATCACTTCACTTCTCTGTGCCTCAGTTACCTCATCAGTAAAATGAGGATTAAGAGTGTGAGCCCCGTGTGGGACAGGGACTGTGTCCAACTTGATGACCCTGTATCTACCCCAGTGCTCAGAACAGTGCTTGGCACATAGTAAGCGCTTAAAAAATACCCTAATTATTATATCATCCACCTCTTCCACCTGCTCCAATTACTTGTCACGGTCATCTACCGCATCTCCAGACTCCTCCTTCAACTTTTGCTCCCTTTCTCACCCTGATTCCCGGTGACTTCGATATCCACGTGGGTGGCCCCGGCGAACCCGCCACCGTCCGCTTCCTCTCACTCCTCAACTCCACTGACCTCCTGCTCGACATACTCATCGCACACTCATCGACTTGAACACACACCTGAATTTGCCATCTCTAGTCGCCGGATTAGACCGTAAGCCCGTCAAAGGGCAGGGACCGTCTCCATCTGTTACCGATCTGTCCACTCCAAGCGCTTAGTACAGTGCTCTGCGCATAGTAAGCGCTCAATAAATACTATTGAATGAATGAATGAACCTGTACCCTCACCAACTCTGAAATTCCTCCATCAGACCACAACCTCCTCATCTGCTGTCTCTCCCACACGACCATTCCCAGCAAATCTATCCTGCTCCTCCCCAGAGATTTCCAATATGCCACGTTCCATTTGGTCTCCATACCCAAACTACCTTCCCCGGACACACGAGCCGACGCCCTCGACGCCACACTTTGCACCAAGCTCAACACTCTTACTCCCTAGACCAAAAAGGAGCGGCCGGAGAGATAAAGAGGAGAACCAATAGAGAACTCTGCCAGTATTAAAAAAAAAAAAAAATTGGTATTTGTTAAGCGCTTACTATGTGCCGAGCACTGCTCTAAGCGCTGGGGTAGATACGGCGTAATTGGGTCGTCCCAAGTGAGGCTCACAGTTAATCCCCATTTTACAGATGAGGTAACAGAGAAGTGAAGTGACTTGCCCAAAGTCACCCAGCTGACGAGTGGCAGAGCCGGGATTCGAACTCATGACCCCTGACTCCCAAGCCCGGGCTCTTTCCGCTGAGCCGCGCTGCTTCTCTAAGGACAGATAACGTTTTCGTGGGTTCTAATCCCTTCTCTGCCACTTGTCTGCTGTGTGAGTGTTGGGCAAGTCACTTCACTTCTCTGGGCCTCAGTTACTTCTTCAGTAAAATGAGGATTGAGACCGTGATCCCCATGTGGGACAGGGACTGTGTCCAACCCGATTTGCTGGTATCCACCCCAGTGCTTAGTTGAGAAGCAGTGGGAAGAGCCCGGGCTTGGGAGCCAGAGGTCATGGGTTCGAATCCCAGCTCTGCCAGCTGTCGGCCGTGTGACTGTGGGCAAGTCACTTTACTTCTCTGTGCCTCAGTTCCCTCATCTGTAAAATGGGGATGAAGACTGGGAGCCTCACGTGGGACAACCTCCTTCCCCTGTATCTACCCCAGCGCTTAGAACGGCGCTCCGCACATAGTAACGGCTTAACAAATACCAGCATTATTGTTATTACAGTGTCTGGCACATAGTTAGCGCTCAACGGATACCACAGTTATTATTATTTTCAAGAGAAGGGGGTGGTGTAGAGTGTCAAAGGCAGCTGAGAAGTCAAGGGGGACTAGGATAGAGTAGAGGCCGGTGGATTTGGCAAAGAGGCAGTCACTGGTGCATTTAGGGAGACAGAGTGACTTATTGGAGTGAACCATTTTCCGGATGGATTGAAGAGGGGAGGGACTGAGAGATCCGGGAGAAATCTGATGCAGTGAAGCTGGGATAGGACAAGTCTCTGGACCAACATGGAGGCAGTTCAAATCGAGAGAAAGGGGTGGATTCCGGAAATGAAGTCACTCATCTTCTCTGTTTCTCAGTTCCCACATTGATGAAATGGGAATTAAAAACCCACGCTGGCCCCCGCCATTAGCCTGTGAGCCCCATGTAGGTTAGGGACTGGGTCTAATCTGACTGCACGGCTTCTAAACCAGTGCTCGGCACTGAGTAGTCACTTAATAGATACCACTCTTATTATTATCAGATAAACCACTGGGGGAAATCTGCCATGTTTAAACAACAGAGGGCTTTTCATCCTTCAGTGGCTATATATGGCCTTGTGGTTTTGAAAATCTTGGAGAAACTGGGAAGAGGATGAAAGTTCTTGAAATAAACCCTGGCAAGACCTTGGAAAAGCTGAATTTCTTTTTTTGGATTAAAAAAAAACCCATAGTAGAGCTATTAAATGGCTGGACATTGGGAGAACTTCCAAGCGTTCCCGAAACCAACTTTCCCTGAAGAAGATATTCCCTCACTTGGCGAGGCTTGGGTGGGGACTAGGACACTTGTCCCTGTTCCAGGTTCTGTCAGGGACTTTCCGGGTGTCTGGTTGGGGACCGTTAGATCCGCTGGGCCTCCCTCCTCTCGAAATGGGGAGATGCTGTCCTTTCTCTGCTTCAACTCAGGGCAAGGACGCGGTTGAGGAGGCCGTGTCTATAAATATTTTCGGAGTCCTTCAGGAGAGAAGTACGGCCAGCAGCTGGGCTCTGCCTTGGCCCGAATGGATAGAGCTCTGGGTCACCTCCCGGCGCCTCAGCACTCAGGAGAAGCGTGATCGGGTCTGAGAGATTTGGGTCCGTACTAAATCAGGAATCATTCAGTCGTTGGCATTTACGGAGTGCTTGCTACGTGCGAAACGCTCGGGAGAATACAAGACAACCGATTTGGCAGGCACATTCTCTGCCAATAGCGAGTTTACAGTCTACAGGAAGGAGCTCCAAGGCTTTGTGGGAATAGTGGCAGGAAATAGCCGTGGTTCCTCTCCTTAAAATTTTCCCTGATTATTAAATTTCCCAACAGGAAATTGGCCTGGCATGAGGGCAGATTAAACACTGGGTAATAATAATAATAATAATACTAATGGTATTTGTTAAGCACTTACTATGTGCCAAGCACTGTTCTAAGCACTGGGGTAGATACAAGGTTATTAGGTGGTCCCACGTGGGGCTCACAGTCTTAATCCCCATTTGCTTTTGCCCAAAGTCACACAGCTGCCAAGTGGCGGGGCCGGGATTAGAACTCACGACCTCTGACGCCCAAGGCCACGCTCTGTCCACCAAGCCACGCGGTACAGATGCTGTGACCAGTCACGGGTAAATAGAATAGACCAATTAATCGATAGTATTTATTGAGCACTTACTACGTGCAGAGCACTGTACCAAGCGCTTGGAATGGACACATCGGTAACAGGTAGAGACGGTCCCTGCCCTCTGACGGGTTCACGGTCTAATCGGGGGAGACGGACGGACGAGAACAATAGCGATAAATAGAATCGAGGGGACGAACATCTCATTGAAACAATAGCAAATAAATAGAAGCAAGGCGATGTACGTCTCATTAACAAAATAAATAGGGTGATGAAGATATATACAGTTGAGCGGACGAGTACGGTGCCGAGGGGAGGGGAAGGGAGAGGGGGAGGAGCAGAGGGCAAGGGGGAAAAAGAGGGCTTAGCTGAGGAGAGGTGAAGGGGGGATAGAGGGGGAGCAGAGGGAGCAGAGGGAAAAGGGGAGCTCCGTCTGGGAAGGCCTCTTGGAGGAGGTGAGCTTTAAGTAGGGTTTTGAAGAGGGGAAGAGAATGGGTTTGGCGGAGGTGAGGACGGAGGGCGTTCGAGGGTCCAGCCCCGGAGGCAGTGGGGCAGCTTCTTACCTTGGTAGTGAAAAGCTCAGAGGTCACAAATGCACGTTCCTGTTGGAGGTCCAACAACCTGAGACAAATCGAAAGTCAGGGGGAGGTGCTGGGAGCTGGGGTCCTCACCCTCCCGCACGGCTACCGTTGACTCCAGCCGCCTAGCCACAGGGCTTCCCTCCAAACTGGGCAGCCGGTGGACTGATTGACCTCTCCGCGCTCGAGCCAATCCAGAGCCATCCCGCCCACGATGGCGTCAGCGGGGCCAACAGTCCCATCCGCATCTGTCCCGCTGACTGATCGCGGCATGGGGTAGTGGATGGAGCCCATGCCCGGGAGCCAGAAGGTCATGGGCTCCAATCCCGCCTCTGCCCTCTGTCTGCTCTGTCACCTTGGGCAAATCTCTTCACGTCTCTGGGCCTCAGTTACCTCATCTGTAAGGTGGGAATCGAGACTGTGAGCCCCAGGCTGGACAGAGGCCGTTTCCAACCCGATTACCTCGTATCCACCCCAGTGCTCGGTACGGTGCCTGGCACGTAATAGGCGTATGACAAATACCGTGATGATCATTATTATCGTGGCCAGCCAGTTTAGAGTTCTATGCCCGTGAAGTATATGTGGGCAAAAGTCTAGCGCTCTTTTGAACTCCCCATCCCCGTTTTCAGGACTCCGATTCCAGTTGCACTGTGGGCCTGAGAAAAGGGATCAGCATTTTGGTAACGGGATCAGCCAATCAATCAGTTGTATTCTAGACTGAATATTTTAGAATAGTCTAGTATCCTAGTCGTTGTCTTATAGACTGTAAGCCCAGTCTGGGCAGAGTTTGTCTCTCCTTATTGCTGAATTGTATTTTCCAAGGACTTACTGCACACAGTAGGCGCTCAGTAAATACGTTGGAACAATCGGATGAATTCATTCAGTCGTATTTATTGAGCGCTTACTGTGTGCAGGGCACTGGACTAAAAACCTGGAAAGTACAATGAATAGTCACTCTAGACTGTAAGCTTTTTAGGGGCAGGGAACATATCCGCTAATTCTGTTGTATTGTACTCTCCCAAGGGCTTAATAATGTTGGTATTTGTTAAGCGCTTACTATGTGCCGAGCACTGTTCTAAGCACCGGGCACTGCTCTAAGCGCTTAATACAGTGCTCTGCACACAGTAAGTGCTTAATATACACATTCATTGCTTGATATTGTTATATTGTGCTCTCCGAGCACTTAGTACAGTGCTCCACACCCAGTAAGCGCTCAATAAATACGATCGATCGATTATTCATCGATAGACTACTGCGTCCGGAGCACTGTACCCAGCGCCTGGGAGAGTACGATACAATAGAGTTTGTAGACCACGACCCCTGCCCTCAAGAAACCTAATGGGGGTAGACGGAGTTAAAATAGATTACAGGTAGGAGGAGGCAACAGAGTGCCAAGACCACGTGCATAAGTGCAACAGGGGAGTGCGAATACCCAAAAGAGATGAAAAAAAATCCTGTACTCACAGATTCCCCCAAAATCCTGAGATTTTTTACGGGGTGGGGAAAACATAAAATGATGTCCCTTAAGGGAGAACTTTTGTCGTGGCTCCGTCAGCCTCCAAAATCTCCAAGTGATCTTATTTCTGACTTCTGTAAGTTTGAAATGATCCAATACTCTTCCTTCTCTTCAATCCTGATCCTTCCACTAAGAATGCTATCTTTTCCACCGACTCATAGTCACCGCTGCTGGAGTTTGGTCCTTTCGATCAATCCTATCAGAAATAATAATAATGATGGCGTTTGTTAAGCGCTTCCTATGTTCCAGGCACTGTACTAAGCGGTGGTGAGGATACAAGCAAATCGAGTTGGACCCAGGCTCCTGTCCCGTGTGGGGCTCACGGTCTCGATCCCCATTTTACAGATGAGGTAACTGAGGCCCAGGGAAGTGAAGGGACAGGAGAAGCAGAGTGGCTTAATGGAAAGAGCACAGGCTTGGGAGTCAGAGGGGGTGGGTTCCGATCCCAGCTCTGTCACTTATCGGCTGTGTGACTTGGGGCAAGTCACTTCACTTCTCTGTGCCTCTGTTACCTCATCTGCAAAATGGGGATTAAGACTGTGAGCCCCACGTGGGGCAACCTAACTACCTTGTATCTACCCAGCGCTTAGAACGGTGCTCGGCACATAGTAAGCGCTTAACAAATACCAAATTATTACTTGCCCGAGGTCAGAGAGCAGACAAGTGAGGGAGCTGGGTTTAGAACCTAATGGTAATATGGGTAATTACTGAAAGTCTACTGAGTGCAAAGCACTGTGCTAAGTGCTTGGGAGAGGACAACATAATAGAGTTGGTAAACACGATCTCTATCAAACAAGGAGCTTACGGTGGAGGGTTGGAGGGTCGGGAAAGACATTCAAATAGATTTTTCATTCATTCGATTGTATTTACTGAGCACTTATTGTATGCAGAGCACCACACTAAGCACTTGGGAGGGTACGATATGACCATAAACACGTTCTCTGCAGTCTACAGGGATTATAATTACAGATGGATATGAAGACCGTAAGGCCGTCAAAGGGCAGGGACCGTCTCTATCCGTTGCCGACTGGTACATTCCGAGCGCTCTGTACAGTGCTCTGCACCCAGTAAGCGCTCAGTAAATACTATTGAATGAGTGAACGTAAGGGCCGGGAGGCTATTTGTTAAGCCGCTTACTATGAGCCAGGCACTGTACTAAAAGCCCCGGGCTGGATACAAGCAAATCGAGTTGGACACAGTCCCGCACGGGGCTCACAGTCTCAATCTCCATTTTCCAGATGAGGTAACTGAGGCCCAGAGAAGTAAAGTAGAGAAGCAGCGTGGCTCAGTGGAAAGAGCACGGGCTTTGGAGTCACAGGTCATGGGTTCGAATCCCGGCTCGGCCATTTGTCAGCTGTGTGACTTTGGGCGAGTCACTTAACTTCTCGGTGCCTCAGTGACCTCATCTGTAAAATGGGGATTGAGACTGTGAGCCCCACGTGGGACAACCTGATTCCCTTGTGTCTACCCCAGCGCTTAGAACAGTGCTCGGCACAGAGTAAGCGCTTAACAAATACCAACATTATTATTATTATTATTATCAAAGTGACTTGCCCAAGATCACCCAGCGGACAAGCCGGGATTAGAACCCGTGAGACTCCCAGGCTCCGGGGTCTACCCACTTCACCACACTGCTTTCTCCCCTTCTCGTTCCTCCGTGCTAATCGATCGGCCTAAACCTGTCCATTCCCAGGACGCCGCGCATCCCGCATCTCCCGGATTAGGCTCTGGCTTCCCCGGAGGGTCCGGCCTTTCCCCGATCCCTTTCCCACCGAACCTCGAGGCCTCCAACTACCTGGCTTCTTCCCGGGCAAGCAGGTCCAGCAGTTTGGAAAGCTCCCCGGGGCTGTCGGCCAGCCGCACGGAGAACTTGCACTTCCTGGCGTCCAGGGTCGAGGCTCGGTCCAGGCACTGCCGCAGCAGGGGCAGCTCCAGGTTGGCACTGCACACGGCGACCGCCACCCTGGGAGGGAAGCAGCCCGTGAACACCCACGGCACGTGAAGCTCACGCCGGGACAAGCTCCCCGGGCCTGTCGGTCGATCGATCAGTCGTATTTATCCATCGCTTGCAGGGCACCGTGCTAAGTGCTCGTGAGAGGGCAGTACAGCGGAGTTGGTAGACGCAAAGCAGCGTGACCTAGTGGGAAGGGCACGGGCTTGGGAGTCAGAGGATGCGGGTTCTCATCTCGGCTCCGCCACGTCTCTGCTGTGTGACCTTGGGCGGGCCACTTAACTTCTCTGTGCCTCGGTTACTTCATCGGTAAAATGGGGATGGAGACCGTGAGCCCCACATGGGACAACCTGATCACCTTTTATCTACCCCAGCGCTTAGAACGTAGTAAGCCCTTAACAAATACTGAAATCATTACTATTATTGTAATTCCCCGCTCACAGTGAAATCACAGCCTAGAGGGGGAGACAGGCATTAATACTGACAGTAATAATGATGATGATATTTGTTAAGCGCTTAATACGTGCCAAGCACCGTACTAAGCTCTGGGGTGCATACAGGCAAATCGGGTTGGACACAGTCCCTGGCCCACGGGGGGCTCACGGTCTCAATCCCCATTTTACAGATGAGGGAACTGAGGCCCAGAGAAGTGAAGTGACTTGCCCAAGGTCACAAGCAGACAAGGGGAAGAGCTGGGATTAGAACCCACGACCTTGTGACTCCCAGACCCCGGGCTCTATCCACTGTGTCAATGTAAATAAGCCGACTGAGGGCAGGGAAAGCCTGTTTACTGTTGTAGTCTACTCTCCCAAGAGCATAATGCAGTAGTATATAAAAATATAATTGAATGCATGAATGTATGAATAAAAAAAAATAAATTACAGTTATGTACCTAAGTGCTGTGGGGCTGAGTAAGGGGTGAGCAAAGGAAGCAAATCCAGGTGTGAGGGCAATATAGAAGGGAGTTGGAGACGAGGAAATGAGGGCTTAGTCAGGGAAGTCTGAGCCTTTTTCTGGCCAACACCACAGGCATCAAGCTATTTCGTTATCCCTTGAAGAAAAGATGAACCCCTGTGCCATTATCGAAATAGTCCCTAAATAATAACGTTGGTATTTGTGAAGCGCTTACTCTGTGCAGAGCACCGTTCTAAGCGCTGGGGTAGATACGGGGTGATCAGGTCGTCCCACGTGAGGCTCACAGTTAATCCCCATTTTCCAGATGAGGTCACTGAGGCCCAGAGAAGTGAAGTGACTTGCCCACAGTCACCCAGCTGACGAGTGGCAGAGCCGGGAGTCGAACCCATGACCTCTGACTCCGAATCCCAGGCTCTTTCCACCGAGCCACGCTGCTTCCCCATCCCGTCCCAAGGTTCTCCAGTACAAAACTGGTGAAGTCTCTCTGACTCTCTCTGTGCTTTCCCCTAAACTACGAGCTCAGATCCAAGAGGTGTTGTCTCTCTGACCCTCTAGACTTCTGTAGTTTTCCCTAAACTCCAAGCTCAGACGCAAGAGCTGTGTGGCCCAGTGGGTAGACCCGGGGCCTGGGAGCCAAGAGGACGTGGGTTCTAATCCCGGCTCTTCCACTTGTCTGCTGTGTGGCCCTGGGCAAGTCACTTCACTTCTCTGGGCCTCATTCATTCATTCAATAGTATTTATTGAGCGCTTACTATGTGCAGAGCACTGTACTAAGCGCATGGAATGTCTCCATCTGTTACAGTCCCTGCCCTTTGACGGGCTTACGGTCTAATCGTTACCTCATCTGTAAAATGGGGATTAAGACTGTGAGCCCCATGGGGGACAGGGACCTTGTCCAACCTAATTAGCTTGTATCTACCCAGCACTTAGTACAGTGCTCATCACATAGTCAGCGCTTAACAAATACCACAGTTATTATCCTTATAATTATTAAGAGGCCACATCCGTACGGATCGGACTCCACATCCAATTGTCTATCTTTAGGTTAAAAACGGAGCTTCTTTTCAACTCCCTGGAATGCAGACAGTCATCGTGTCAGCCAATTCACTTTTCCCTTGACATGGTCACCCTCTACTGGCTTGGGGGTTGCTGGTCTCAGGCTGAAAGTTATTTCTAGGCTTCTTCCTACTAAACTGCATTATCATATTTGCTCCTAAAACTGCTGCGCAGCCTAATTACTACTCCTAAAAACTCTACGGCTACACTACCGGAATGATTGCAGACGGAGGCGGGGCGTTCTGGGAGAGATGGGTCCGTGGCGTCGCTATGGGTCGGAGACGACTCGACGGCCTAAGACAATAACAACTGTGGTATTTGTTAAGCGTTTACTATGTACCGGGCTCTGCACCGAGTCCCGGGTGGGCAAGGTCCATCATATTGTTCTATTGTACTCTCCCGAGCGCTCAGTACAGTGCTCTGCACACAATAAGTGCTCAATAAATATGACCGTCTGACCGACTGGTAGATACAAGCTAACCGAGCTGGACAGAGTCCATGTCCCGCATGGGGCTCACAGTCTTAGCCCCCATTTTACCGAGGCGGTAACTGCGTTTCAGAGACTTGCCCAAGGTCACACAGCAGGCAGGTGGCAGAACTGGGATTAAAACCCAGGTCCTTCTGACTCCCAGGCCTGCGCTCTATCGGCTAGGCCGCGGCATTCTTGATTTTTGGTATTTTCCATTTTTTAAAAATGTTTCGCGATTCAGGCACACTCTTTCCTCAGCTATGAAAGATGCAAATTAAAACAGGGAGGAGGAACAGTGGTTGAAATAAAGTGCGGCAAGTCTGGGCCCGGTTTGCAGTGGGTTTTCGGTACCGTCTCCCCTTTAACTCTGGCAGTTTTCCAGCCACCAGAGCAGCCAGCCCAATGGCCCCTTCTGCGTCCACTGTGGCTCTCTCATACTCTAGCAGTCTCAGCATGGCTAACAGGATGTCTTCTTCCCTAGGGGAAAGAACAATCACAGCAGGAAACCCATTTAATTACACAGAGGGAACAGGACCCAGTGACTTCAAATTGCCGTTCACTTACGAAACAGTGACGATCCTATCCGTCAACTGCCCGGCTGACTCCAGCGTGCTGTTGCCAAAGCAAGGTCCGCTCACATCTGCAGAGAGGAAAGACGCGTCCCTGGTGAAGCAATCTGCTCTCCGAGTTAGGTAGACAGAAAATCAATAGACTTCCGAGGCTGGGGAGAATTAGGACCGGGTTGATGAGTTTAGGGGTGGAAGAGTAAATTAGTCGAGTCAAAGGGGTGTAGCTGGGAACTGTGGCTGAAAGTCGGGGTTTAAGAATAAACGTTGCTTGAGGCGGCGATCCTAATCAACAGTTAGTCAATCGTATTTATGGAGCGCTTACTGTTGGCAGAGCACTGTGCGAAGCTCTTGCGAGAGTATAATATAATAATCAACAGATGCATTCCCTGCCCACAGTTACAGTCTAGAGGGGGAAACAGACATTAATATAAATAAATGACAGATTATAAGGGCTGCGGGGCTGGGGGGGGGATGAATAAAGGGAGCAAGTAAGGGCGACGAAGAAGGGAGTAGAGGAAAAGAAAAAGAGGGCTTAGTCAGGGAAACCATCAGATTAAATCAATCAATCAACGGTATTTATAAGCTCTTACTGTGTGCAGAGCAACTCACTACATCTTAAATCGCTCTATAATGAAGTGAAGACGATGCCGGCTGCCAAGGTAGCAGAATGGCTCTCTGAGAGGTGTAAATTCCTACCTCTGTAGAAACCGTGGCTGCAGCAGGCCTGCCCCTCAATGGGATGGCCTGTCTTTAGGTACTGCTGCAGGATGGGAAAACGCTCAGCTTCAACGCCCTGGAAAAAGAGAAAGTTGGAAGCCGGGAGGTGTTCAGGTTAGAGTTCACAGCATCTTGAAATCTCCCGGCTCGTTTTTTTAAAAATGGTATTTGTTAAGCACTTACTAAGTGCCAGGTGTCGTACTAAGGTTTGGGGTAGATAGGAGCTAATCAGTTCGGACTCAGTCCCTGTCCCACAGGGAGATGCTCACGGTCTCTTCGAAGCAGCATGGCATAGTGGATAGAGCACGGGTCTGAAGTCAGAAGGTCATGGCTTCTGATCCTGGCTCCGCCACTTGTCTGCTGTGTGATCGTGGGCAAGACACTTCATTTCTTTGGGCCTCAGTTCCCTCATCTGTAAAATGGGGATTGAGACGGTGAGTCCCGTGTGGGACAGGAAATGTGTCCAACCCAATTTGCTTGTATTCACCCCAGCGCTTAGTACAGTACCTGGCACATAGTAAACACTTAACAAATACCACAATTATTAGTATTAGAACATGGCCTTGGGGGTCAGAAGGTCATGGGTTTGAATCCTGCCTCCGTCACTTGTCTGCTTTGTGACCCTGGGGAAATTACTTAACTTCTCGGCCTCAGTTAGCTCATCTGTAAAATGGGGTTTGAGACTGGGAGCCCCACATGGGACAGGGACTGTGTCCAACCCGATTTGCTTGTATCTACTCCAGCACTTAGCACAGTGCCTGGCACGTAGTAAACACTTAACAAATACCACAATTATTATTATTATCTTAATTGCCATTTTGCAGATGAAGTAACTGAGGCACAGAGAAACTGACTTGCCGAAACTTAAATAGGCGAGTGGAGGAGCCAGAATTAGAACCCAGATCCTCCGGACTCCCAGCCCCGTGCTCTATCCAGTGGCTGCTTCTCCCTAAAACCCTCGGCCTGGCTGCGCTTTTTCCTCACTAACCGGTTTGAAGTCCAGACGTTCATTCCCAAAACTCAGAGAAGAAGGTGGGGGCCCAGTCTAAAGTGCCTTTGGCAGCCTCAGTGAGAACCCATCTGCTCCTCTTGCAGTCATGGGGTCCATTGGGCTCCCCTGCCATTTTGGACCCCGTAGGAGTGGATGGAGGGAGGACGAGAGGATAGAAACCCAAGTCTCCATCCAAACGGACACCCAAGAGCATGAGCCGGGGGATCACGTCTGCTCCGAAATTCGCTCAGTTTAGTAGCCACTGGACTAAACCGTAGTCACCCAGAAGCTAGAGCAGGAAGGGCCTGGACGCCTCGCGACTTACAATCACCGATATGCGGGGGTTGAGGTGTTTGAGTGCCGCCGCAGAGCCGGCCAGCAGCCCGCAGTGACCTCCGGCAGGGAACACCACCGCTTCCAGCTGGGGCACCTGCTCGAAGATTTCAAGGCCCAGCGTCCCCAGCCCAGAGAGAAACACAGTGCTGTCCTCCCTGAAAGAGAGCAAGGAGAAAGTGACTGCTAACCTGGGAAGGAAAAAATCATCAAGTCCAACTCACTGGATCCTAGTTGCACCCCTTAACAGAGGGACAAGATTAGATGACAAGCTCGTTCGATTGAAAACTTTTGGCGGGCAGGAAAGATGTGTTGAACTTTCTCAAGCTCAGTTTGGGACGTTTCAGGAAGTGTTCAATAAAAGACATTCCTTCTATTATTATTTGAAAAGACCAATCAGGTAGTACTTTCGGCTAGTACAGTACCTGGCACACAGTAAGTGTTTAACAAATGCCATCATTATTATTATTATCGGGGCCCCAAAAGGGCCAGGAAGGCAATGGGGCTCACTGACAACGGACTAGATGTCTATCAAGGCAAATGATTAAAGAATAAGATTTTCATTCATTCATTCATTCATTTGTATTTACCGAGCTCTTACTGTGTGCAGATCATTGTACTAAGAGCTTGGGAGAATACAATATAACAATAAACATATTCCCTGCCCACAGTGAGCTGACAGTCTAGATTTGAAAGAAATAAAACCAGGCCTAAAAGGAATAAGGTGATGAAAAAGCATAAGCTTGAATAAAAATTTAATATTCAGATCTGAGACCTGGTCAATCGGTGGTATTTATTGAGCGCTTACTATGTAAAGAGTACTTTACTAAGCTCTTAGGAGAGTGCAGTACAGTAAAATTAGCAGACACGTTCCCTGTCCATAACAGGCTTCCAGTCTAGTGAGGGAGACAGATGTTAATATTGATGAATTAATAATAAATAATTTAAAAATATATACATAACTTCTGTGAGGTTGGGGCAAATATCAAATGTCTTGGTCACACATCCAAGTGCATGGTCAGTTCTAGTTCTTGTAATTCTTCCTAATACGAGGTCAAGTTTTTCAGGCAGAGTAAACAGTTGAATTTCAAGATTTTTTTTGTTTGTTGTTTCAGATGATTTAGCATTATGAGTCAGTTGAGGTAGTTTAGGATTCAGTTTATAGATCGAAAGCAGATGTAAAGAGAGTTTATGCAACTTCTCAAAAAATTGCCCCCAAAAGGAGGTCAATCAATCAATCAGTGGTATTATTAAGGACTTACTGTGTGCAGAGCACTGTACTGAGCGTGAGAGAGTACAATACAATAGTGAGGGCCGACATGATCCCCGCTCACAAGGAGCTTACAGACTGGTGGGGGAGACGGACATTAAAATAAGTCAGAGGTCTAGTTGGGAGGACATTCCTTCCCCCCTTCCCTTGCCTCTTGGGACACACTCTCCCTTTGTTCTGGAACTTGGAATCGTGGAAAAAGTAGAGCCGAACATACAGAGTTGCTCAATGGCCTGGCCTCTGGCCTCCCACCTGGGGAACGGCAGAAATCTGAGCTTGGAGAGAATTGAGCTCCAACCGGAAGCTTATCAAGCCAATCCAAAGCAGCCATATAGGAGGTGAGGGAAGGCGAAAGGCACGCTGATTTGGACACTGACTAAAGCCAACCAGACAGACTTCAGAAGAAGCTAATAATCTAGCAGGAAAATCTAGCAGGCCTTGGGACTCGGGGATACTGACCGATAAAAGCCCCTCCAACTGTTGGTCTGAATCTCTCTGTCTCTCAAGGGGATGATGTTTCCTCTGACAATCATATTCCCAAGGCTCCCTGAGCATGTTGAAATCCCTTTGTTTGGGGTAATTCTGTTCTTTTCTCTTTGGGTCAGAGAAGATCTGTTCCCCATCTGGCCGTGAAATTTAGCCTTGTAAAAGCTAGAAAAGACAAAACAGCTCCACACTGCACACAGATGCTTTTCAAGTTCCCCGGCCATCCCTAGCTCTTCCAAGTTCCAACTTCTGCAGTTATCCTACTCTGTATCCTTTCACACTGAACTGGGCCTTGATTTGCTGAAAATTCTCTCCACCATCAGCTCTAGTCAGCAGTCTCAAGCCACAGCTGGGAAATTTCCTGAACTGCTTCTCTGAAATCACTCTTTTCATCAGACACCTCCTTTCTCTTGATCAGCAGCTGCTAAGCCCCCGATGGCCCCCGTCTGATGTATTTCCACCGTCCCACCAAGCTCTTCGTAGAGTGCTCTGCGCGGAGTAAGCACTTGACAGTCGATTCGCCCATTCCCAGTGCGAGGAGAGAAAACTGGGAAAACCCAAGGACAGTTAGCTGACTTGTTTCACCTCCTTTCTGAGAAAACCAAAGACAGCACGACTACACAGTCACTTCTCATTTCAGGGACCAGCGGACCCCCTTCCCACGCTGAGAAAAGCATAATTAAACCTACCGGAACCGACTCTTAACTGTAAGCTCACTGTGGGTAGGGAACGTGCCTACCAACTCTACTGTGTTGTACTTTCCCAAGCGCTTAGTACAGTGCTCTGCACACAGTAAGCGCTCAATAAATACCACTGATGGATCCACTGGAGGTGATCTGGGTGAACAAGTCCATGGAAACATCACTGTTCCAGTCTGACCGGAATCCACCAGATAAGGGCCACAGAGCTCTACCAGTCTGGTCGTGTACTTCAATCTTCCCTCAGTTGGAAGAAGGCAGGTCAGACGCCTGTCCCGACACCTCTTTCTTGTGAAGTATGTCCCTCGTCCCCAATTCCCTCCCTTCTCACCCTGTGCTCACCCATGCTATGGAACCCGACAGAGCCTTGCCCCAAGGCAATTCATCCCAGCATTATACAGGGTGGCTCTCAGGGCAGTATCCTTCCCTCCCTCACCCCCGCTTTGCCCTGACTTTCCAACTTGTTGGCCACTTACTCCTCGAGATAGAGATAGCCATTCTTCTGGGCCAGCTTCTGGGCATGGCCCCGGGAATCCTCGACCGTCCCGCCGAAGGCGAGGACCATCGCCCCGTAGTCCCGGCACATCTTCACCCGGGCCGGTGAGGTGTCGGTGGGCATGATGACGAACACTGGGACGTGGAGCTCGGTGGCGTGATAGGCCACCGCCATGGAGAAGTTGCAGTCCGTGGCCACGATCACGCCCTTCCTCTGCTGGTCCTGCAAAGCACACAAGGCCCCTTCCCATGTGGCAAACCCGGAGAGTCAGAGCTCTTCGAGTCCGGTGTTCCCTAGACAGCCCATTGAGAATGGATCCCCACCCCATTTGAGAGGAGCTCACAGTTACGGTGGATTTCACCATAATTCAGCAGTTTCTCCACACAGCTCTCCTGGAAGCTTAGGGAATTGTCCGCGTGGTTCATTCCCATTTCTCAGATGGGTTAGCCAAAGGCTCAGAGAGGTACAGTGGCTCTTCACGCGGTTATACGTGGGCCGGGGCCGTGCCGAGACTAGAGCTGCTTTCCTAACTGTTGCGCCCCTCTCTCCTTTCTTACGCTTCCCCATCTCTTTCTCTGCAGGTGATATCCTGGCACACCACTGAGAAATATTTTAAACTTTAGTAGAGGACTTAAAAAAAAATCTCCTCAGTTTTGGAGTTCATGACAAAGTTCTGGTTCTGCTAAAGGTGCTTTTATTTCCCGGCAGAGATTCACCAGGAGTAGGTGACTTAGTGGTTTGTGGCTCTTGTGATTGTCCCCAAATGTAATAATAGCCAGAGCCCCTCAACTGGCTAATTGTTGTAGCTGATAAACAAAGGAAGCGCCCAGAAATGAGCTGTTCAAATTCATTTTGAAAATCCCGAACAGAGCAGAATGGAAGACCAATGATTCTATCTATAGATGGTGGCAAACACCCGAGACCTTAAGTGTTTTCCTGCAGGGGCGGCTTAAAGAAACTTTAGTGGGGAGGCCTTCTTTTCGTCATGAAGCCTGGCGACTCAGGTCTTTCTCAGTGAACAAGTTTTACCCTGAAGAAGGAGAGTGGTCAGGTGGAAAGAACATGGAATTGGAAGTCAGGAGACCCAAGTACTAATCCGGCCTCCACAACTTGCCTGCTGTGTGACCTTGGACAAGTCACTTAACTTCTCTGTGTCTCAGTTTCCTCATCCGTAAAATGGGGATTAAAATATCTGTTCTCCCTTTGCGTTAGATCGTGAGCCCGCCCTTCTTGTATCTGATGGGTTGTATCTGATCTTATCGTACCTACCCCAGTGCTTAATGCAGTGCTTGGCGCACAGTAGGGGCTTAAGAAATACCACAAGCGATTAAGATTTTTCTCATTCTCTGTTGTCCCGAGACAGTTCAGCAAGGGCACGGGACAATACCGACATTAAAAATGGGCTCTACAGAGCCTTGAAAGCCTGCCACCTCTTTTAAAACACCAATACAGCTTCTTTCCCTGCGGTACCTGATGGAGAGAGGTCAGAAGACAGAACACCCCTCTCTCCTTCACCGACCCTGTGTACTGGAGGAATTCCTTCTTCAGATAGATTTCCGTACCGTACTGCTTGGACAGTCTAGAATACTGGAGATATAAGAAAATGTTAAGCTGCTGTTTGTTTCAATAAAACACTCCCTCCCCATCCAATCACGTTATGCCCAGTACTTCTAGCAGGCTCTTTCTTAGTTGTTTCAATCAACTAATGGTATTTATTGAGCATTTACTGTGAGCCGAGAACTGCTCTCCCTCACCTCCGCCAAACTAATTCTCTTCCCCTCTTCAAAGCCCTACTTAGAGCTCACCTCCTCCAAGAGGCCTTCCCACACTGAGCTTTCCCTTTTCCTTCTGCTCCCTCTGCTGCCTCTCTGCCCCCCCCCCCACCTCCTCTCAGCTAAGCTCCCTTTCCTCCCTTTTCCTCTGCTCCTCCCCCTCTCCCTTCCCCTCCCCTCAGCACTGTGCTCGTCTGCTCATTCGTATATATTTTTATTACCCTATTTATTTTGTTAATGAGATGTGCATCCCCTTGATTCTATTTATTGCTATGGTTTCTGTCTGTCTGTATCCCCCGATTAGACTGTAAGCCCCTTCAGTGGGCAGGGATTGTCTCTATCTGTTGCCGAATTGTACATTCCAAGCACTTAGTACAGTGCTCTGCACATGGTAAGCGCTCAATAAATACTATTGAATGAATGAATGAACTGTACTAAGACGTTGGGGGAATAATAATAATAATAATAATGTTGGTATTTGTTAAGCGCTTACTATTGCAGAGCACTGTTCTAAGCGTTGGGATAGATACAGGGCAATCAGGTCGTCCCACGTGAGGCTCACAGTTAATCCCCATTTTCCAGATGAGGTCACTGAGGCACAGAGAAGTGAAGTGACTTGCCCACAGTCGCACAGCTGACAAGTGGCAGAGCCAGGAGTCGAACGCAAGACCTCTGACGCCGAAGCCTCAGGCTCTTTCCACTGAGGAATACAGTACAACAGAGTTGGTAGACACATTCCTTGCCCACACTGAGCTTACAGTCTAGATGGGGAGATAAGCATTAATACAAATACAGAGTTTATAATATGCAAATTTACAGAGCTCTTCATAGGAGCTGTGGGGCGAATATCAAATGACCAAAGGTCACCGATCCAAGTGCTGTCACAGGAAACCATTTCTGAGCAACACTGTCAATTGCACCATGGAGTAGTGTTCTCCATTATGATTTTCCGCGGGGCTGTTTCCCGATGCAGAAAATATTTAGGAGGGCCATGAGGGAATGGATTTGTCATTTACATAATCCCAAGAGAACTCTAAAGGAATTTTCAAGTCGAAGTTTTGTTACTACTCCCCTGAAGCTGCCTTTTTCTTGCTTTTTCTCTTCTGTGTCCCTTCTGGAAGACTGATAACTCACTGTGGGCAGCGAACATGTCTACTAACCCTGGTGTGCTCTCCCAAGCTTTGAATACAGTGCTTTGCACACAGTTAAGTGCTCAGTAAATACCACCGACTGATTCCCACTCAGACAGTCTCACACTTAGAAGTGCACAGCAAGCAGAGAAGCAGCATGGCCTAGTGGAAAGAGCACGGGTCTGGAAGTCAGAGGACGTGGGTTCTAATCCCAATTCTGCCAGTTGTTTTCTGCGTGACCTTGGGCAAGTCACTTAACTTCTCTGGGCCTCAGTTCTCTTGTTGTCCCTTCAAATCCCGGCTCTGCCATTTGTCAGCTGTGTGACTGTGGGCAAGTCACTTAACTTCTCTGTGCCTCAGTTACCTCATCTGTAAAATGGGGATTAAGACTGTGAGCCCCACGTGGGACAACCTGATTCCCCTGTGTCTACCCCAGCGCTTAGAACAGTGCTCTGCACGTAGTAAGCGCTTAACAAATGCCAACATTACATTATATAGATGTGAGTCCCATGCGGGACAGGGACTGTGTTTAACCTAATTGACTTGTATCTATCCCAGAACTTAGAACGGCCTTTGACACATAGTAAGCGCTAACAAATACTTAAGAAAAAAAAAAGTGGTGAGGGGGGGCATGTAAAAAATGAGGGGAAGCCTGGCCGGTGATGACAAGCAGCGTGGCTCAGTGGAAAGAACCTGGGCTTCGGAGTCAGAGGTCATGGGTTCGACTCCCGGCTCTGCCACTCGCCAGCTGTGTGACTGTGGGCAAGTCACTTCACTTCTCTGTGCCTCAGTGACCTCATCTGGAAAATGGGGATTAACTGTGAGCCTCACGTGGGACGACCTGATGACCCTGTATCTCCCCCAGCGCTTAGAACAGTGCTCTGCACATAGTAAGCGCTTAACAAATACCAATATTATTATTATTATTATTATCAAATACCGGCCAGACCCCAAGTGATCCATGGGTTGAGCCCTGGTTCAGAACATGGAATGGGCCGGATGGAAGGGCGGAGGGGGAGGTGGGCGAAGCGGTGTGGCCAAGTGGATAGAACTCGGGCCTGGGAGTCAAAAGGACCTGGATTCAAATCCTGGCTCCACCATTTGCTGTGGGACCTTGGACAAGTAACTTCACTTCTCTGGGCCTCAGTTACTTCATCTGTAAAATGGGGATTAAGATTGTGAGCCACATGTGGGATAGGGATTGTGTCCTATCTGATCAGCTTGTGTCTACCCCAGAGCTTAATGCAGTGCCTGGCACATAGTAAGCACTTAAGAAATAATAATAATAATAATGATGGCATTTGTTAGGCGCTTACTATGTGCAAAGCACTGTTCTAAGCACTGGAATAGACACAGAGTAATCAGGTTGTCCCACGTGAGGCTCACCGTGTTAATTCCCATTTTTACAGATGAGGTAACTTGTCACGGAAAAGTGAAGTGGCTTGCCCAGGGTCACACAGCAGACAAGTGGCGGAGCTGGGGTTAGAACCCATGTCATTCATTCATTCATTCAATAGTATCGAGCGCTTACTATGTGCAGGCAGAGCACTGCACTAAGCGCTTGGAATGAACAAGTCGGCAACAGATAGAGACAGACCCTGCCCTCTGACGGGCTTACGGTCTAATCGGGGGGAGACGGACGGACGAGAACGATGGCAATAAAGCAATCAATGTCCTCTGACTCCCAAGCCCAGGCTCTTCCTACTAAGCCACACTGCTTCTCTCTCTCTCTCTCTCACACACACACACACACACAAATAAAGAGTACTGTACTGTGCATGGAGTTTTCTGGATTCTCATCTGGATCTGGAGGGCTGCTGCCTTAATGTCCTCATAGCGGAGCAGCTTGTGCCGGGGTCGGTTTTCTGTCAGTCCGCTCGGGTCTGGGGCACCTCTGAGGGGCTCCTCTCCGTGGCCCACGATCTTCATCTCCCAGGTCCCGATACCCCCATTCAGGCAGTCCTCCTCCTCCCCGAAGTCCTTGAGCCTCTCCGGGTGAATTGCTGGTGGGCTACGACCACAATTTCTGAGAGCCCCTTCTTGTGGGTTACTACTCTCTCCTTGTTGGACTGCTCCAGGCTTCCTCCCCTCATCTTCGCTCCTAAAGAAGGAAGGAAAAGAGAAGAAGAGAAATCCAGTCACCCAGAGAGGACTGTAGTTTCCACGAAAGGTCACCACGCAGACACCGCTCGTATTTGCCACACGCTACGCCGGGCAGACTTGGAGTAGGATAATTGGACAGGAAGTCGGGAGAACTGGGTCTTTTACCCGTTTTCCATATTTTATGACCGTAAAAAGCTACTCATCCACCCCCACCACCTCTACCTTCATGCCTCAGTTACCTCCTTTTAAAAAAGCATCCTTCATATCACTAACTCGGAAAGACAGCATTTAATTGGCTGACACCTTTTGAGGAACTAGGGAAAGTGGTCTGCCAGGGGGAAAAACATATCCCTTTTCCAATATTTCTTTTTAGAGAAAGTCTGTTATTCTAAGGTAGACAGGAAGTCGGTGGAAAATGACCCTTCTGTTGTTTCTGAGGCAAGTCTGAAGCCATGAAGCCCGGCCCCACCCCCACCCAGGAGCACTTTGAGAATGGGTGGTTCAAGTTTCTATTTATACAAAAGTTCATTCAATAGTATTTATTGAGCGCATACCATGCGCAGAGCACTGTACTAAGCGCTTGGAATGTACAAGTCGGCAACAGATAGAGACGGTCCCTGCCCTTTGACGGGCTTGCAGTCTAATTACAGTGCCTTCCCAGGGAGAGTTAAAACAGCTAAGATGGCACACAGCCTCTAAAACAGTTTCCCTAAGTTTTCAAATAGGAAACCTTGTCCTCGTGCACAGGAACTAAGTCTGTTTAATGGAGTGCTCCCTGTGTAGACGGTAAGGTCACTGTGGACAAGGAACAGGTCTACTAACTCCGTTGTACACTCCCAAGAACTTAGTACAGTGCTCAGCACATGGTAAGCTCTCAATAAATACCACTGATGAAGAGGATGATGGAGATGATGGAGTGAGATTGCTCTCCCAGGAATTATTGCCAAATATTAGATCCTGGATTAAGAGTTCTCTATGAAAGTCAACTGTATAAACTGCAGTAATAATAATAATGTTGGTATTTGTTAAGCGCTTACTATGTGCCGAGCACCGTTCTAAGCGCTGGGGTAGACACAGGGGAATCAGGTTGTCCCACGTGGGGCTCCCAGTCTTCATCCCCATTTTGCAGATGAGGTAACTGAGGCCCAGAGAAGTTAAGTGACTTGCCCCCAGTCACACAGCTGACAAGTGGCAGAGCGGGGATTCGAACCCATGACCTCCGACTCCAAAGCCCGTGCTCTTTCCACTGAGCCACGCTGCTTCTCTGCTGCGGCAGCGAACAGTAACAGTGTTGTTCCTGGAGGTCACAGAATGGCAAACGAATAGTTTTCTTAGTTGGCTTGGTTCCAGAAAGCCCATTCAATCTGTCAATAACTCTTCAAAGAAGCATCCATTTATCACCAAACCGTGCAGATACAGTGTTAGGTTTCTAATCACAGAGGGATCCAAAGCATTTACTGGGATCACGTGCCCAGCGTTAGTGGAAGCATTTACTAAAACAGATTGCCTGTTACGGGAATGTTACTTAAAACACACATACACACAAGATACCTTGTCCTGTCACTCTGTATGAGTTTCATGGCAATGAATCCTTCCTTCCCGCCCAGAGTTAGAATCAGTGTCCATTTTCAAACTAGGTGTTCTCTTCAGGCCATAATGGCAGATGACGTGTAATCGATTCACACGTACACACACAAACAGACTTGTTGCTATCTCTAGGTGCTGCCGCTCAGTGCTCTGATTGACTCCCATATGGTTCCCAAGTAGCAACCGGCTGAAAAGGCTGGGCTTGGGGGTATGTACATACCCCTCATGGCTTAGGAGCAGCGTGGCTCAGTGGAAAGAGCCCGGGCTTGGGAGTCAGAGGTCGTGGGTTCCTATCCCAGCTCTGCCACTTGTCGGCTGTGTGACCGTGGGCAAGTCACTTCACTTCTCTGGGCCTCAGTTCCCTCATCTGTAAAATGGGGATGAAGACTGTGAGCCCCACGTGGGACAACCTGATCCCCTTGAATCACCCCAGCGCTTAGAACGGTGCTCTGCACAGAGTAAGCGCTTAACAAATACCACCTTTATCATTTCTTCCGCCTGACTCAATCCCGTCTCTTGAAGGAGCAGGGCTGTGGTGAAATTGGCCCTGACAGGGCTCGGCTGTCTTCATCCTCCCAGCCACCTACCAGGTCACTGCTGCCGTGACCTGGCCTCTCTTTCAACGGCAGGAACAGGCTCTGAACAGCAGCAACGACTGACAGATGCTCAGAGGTCCTGATTTGGGCCCGAGGGGCCATGTTGGATGTGAACAGTACTATGGAGCCAGAGTGGCTGAGGCAAGTCTCATCTCTCTCAGACACGGCATGAATGTCTCTTTCCAGGGATTATGATTCCCCCACTAAGGTGTTTCCCCTCTTCTGATGTTTCTCTGATTTGCCTGTCTTAGTGTCACACTGGCTCAAAGGCTTGGTTTTAATCCTTTGCATCCTCGTCTTTCCAGCCCATACCGTTGCCATTATCCTTGACTCTGCTCTCTCTTTCCACCCCCCTATTCAGTGCGTCCCCAGATGCTGTCAGTACTTCCTCCTCAACATTTAGGTCCCTTCCTTTCCATCCAAATGGCCACCGTGCTGGGTCCAAGCCTAGTGTGACTACTGCCTCAGCCTCTTTGCAGTCCTCATCTGCCGTCTCCCCTTTCTCCAGTTTATACTTCACCGTGCTGCCCTGGTCATCTTTCTAAAATATCGTTCTGCTGATGTCGCCTCACATTTCAATATCCTCCAATGGTTATGCATTCCTCTCTTCATCAAACAGAAGAGAAGCAGCGTGGCTCAGTGGCAAGAGACTGGGCTTGGGGGCCAGAGGTTGTGGGTTTGAATCCCGGCTCTGCCACTTGTCAGCTGTGTGACTGTGGGCAAGTCACTCAACTTTTCTGTGCCTCAGTTCCCTCACCTGTAAAATGGGGATTAAGACTGTGAGCCTCACGTGGGACAACCTGATTACCCTGTATCTACCGCAGCGCTTACAACAGTGCTCTGAACATAGTAAGCGCTTAACAAATACCAACATTATTATTATTATTGTCAAACAGAAATCCCTGACCATTGATGTAAGGCACTCAGTCAACTCTCTCTCCCTTCTGTTTTATCCATTCTCTTCTCCCACTTCATCTCAGCTCACATGATAATAATAATAATAATGTTGGTATTTGTTAAGCGCTTACTATGTGCAGAGCACTGTTCTAAGCGCTGGGGGAGATACAGGGTCATCAGGTTGTCCCACGTGGGGCTCACGATCTTCATCCCCATTTTACAGATGAGGTAACTGAGGCACAGAGAAGTTAAGTGACTTGCCCACAGCCACACAGCTGACAAGTGGCAGAGCTGGGATTCGAACCCATGACCTCTGGCTCCCAAGCCCATGCTCTTTCCACTGAGCCACGCTGCTTCTCGTGATTCCGCTCAAGTTAACCTACTTTACTGTGTCCTTCTATCTTCTACACTTTGGGTGCCCTCCCTCCTGCCTCCAACAGACCTCTGCTCTCCTCATCTGAAAGTTCTTATTAATAACAATAATAATAATAATAATGATAGTATTTGTTAAGCCCTTACTATGTGCCAAGCACCGTACTAAGTGCTAAAGTGGATATAAGCAAATCAAGTTGGATACAGTCTCTGACCCACGTGAGGTTCTCAGTCTCAATCCCCATTTTACAGATGAGGTAACTGAGGCCCAGAGAAGTGAAGTGATTTGCCCAAGGTCACACAACAGACATGTGGCGGTGCTGGGATTAGAACCCCTGACCTTCTGACTAGAGTAGGGTAGACCGCAAGCTCCTTATAGGTAGGGAATGTGCCTTTTCCACGACACCTTCTCCGAGAGGTCTTCAATCAATAATAATGTTGGTATTTATTAAGCGCTTACTATGTGCAGAGCACTGTTCTAAGCTCTGGGGTAGATACAGGGTAATCAGATCGTCCCACATGAGGCTCACAGTCTTCATCCCCATTTTCAGATGAGGTAACTGAGGCACAGAGAAGTCCAACAGTGTTATTCCCTGATTCATTTCTCTTCTCCCCACCTCCACAGCCAACAGAAACTCCTTACCGTCAGCTTGAAGGCACTCAATCCGTTTGCTCCTTCCAAATTTACCTCTCTTATCGCCTACTACAACCCAATCCGCACGCGCAATCTCTAAGGCACAGAGAAGGAAAGTAACTCGCCCAAGTTCACACTGAAGACGTATGGCATGGCCAGTATTAAAACCCTGGTGTTCTGAGTCCCTCACTAGGCCTTCCCCATTTTCTGCAACTATAAACTTAATTTCTCAAAGACTAGATTAAGCTGGAAATAATTACCATTTGGACGTGAACGGAGTACTTTACGACTTCTCTTCCTGTTCAGACAGTAGTATTTATTTAGCTTCACTTCTCTAGGCCTCATTTCCCCTCCCATCCTCTCTGCGTTGACTGTGCACTTGGCTGTATATCCCTTAAGCACTTTGATACTCACATAAGTCTCACAGCGTTTAAGTAAATATCCTTATACTCTACTAGTCCCCTAGCTGTAATTTATTTTACTGTCTGCCTCCCCTCTGTAGACTTTAAGCTTCTGGTGGGTAGAGATTACGTCTACCTACTCTATTATACTGTACAGTTCTCTGAAAAACAGCAAGCACTCATTAAATACCATTGATTGATTGATTGACTAAGTAGTTAGGGCTCTCCCAGCCTCATCACAGCACTCAAGTGCATATCTTTCTTTTCTATTACGTCCTCCTAACTGTAGTTTATTTTAGCAGCTGTCTCCCTTGCTAAATTGTCAGCAATTTGAAGGCAGAGGTTAGTTCTAATAACTCTTTCAGACTCTCCCAAGACCTTAGTATTCTGCCCTGCACCTAGTAGGAACTAAATAAATACTATTTCCTGAACAGGAAGAGAAGTCGTAAAGTACTCCATTCACGTCCAAACGGTAATTATCTCCAGCTTAATCTAGTCTTTAAGAATTGAGTCTATATTTGCAGAAAATGAGTCCACTTAATTAAAGAACATGAACTGCTAATGTGTTAGAGGCTTAGCTTAAGCCAAAGCAGGGACTAAGAATCATTTGCTCAAGGAAAACTACAATCCTCCAGAGCTCTGAAGCGGAAGCAGACTGGATAAGCCCCAGATTTGTGTGTGTGTGGGAGAGAGAGAGAGAGATTGAGAGAGAGAGTGTGTTATATTAAGACACAAATACACATATATGTCACAGAATACAATGAAAGTTTGACCTATGGAGGGTATCAGTGTAAATGCTGTACTATGAGATTTTCCTGGGAAAAACATTTTGTTACCTAGTTAATAAACTAATATTATAACAGCCCCAAACCTTGTTTCTTAGGAAGGCAGCATTACCGTTTTCACCAACGATCAATATAAAGAGGCCACTAAATCAGTGATCTAGACTGTGAGCTCCTTGTGCGCTGGGAACACCGACTCTATTATATTGTACTCTCCGAAGCGTTTGAGTACAGTGCTCTGCAAACAGTAAGCGCTCAATAAATATGATTGATTTATTGATTGATCTAGTTGGTGACCTAATGACGTGGCCAGGGGCTTAATTGATAACATCGAAAACATCAGGTGTGATCTCCCTAAAATCCCTACTGCTCCTCTCCAGTCCCTCTCTCCTCCTGCTCCTTCTTCTCTTCTAGTATCTCAAGAGATGATCTCCCATCTCCTCTCAAAATCTCTCCACTTTACGTGTGCCTCTACCCCAATCCGTTCACACCGTATCAAAACGCTTGCTCCCCCTTCTTTCATTCATTCACTCATTCATTCTTTCCTTCATTCATTCATATTTATTGAGCCCTCGCTGTGTGCAAAGCACTGTACTTAGGTGCTTGGGAGAGTACAGTCAACAACAGAGAGACACATTCCCTGCCCACAACAAGCTCACAGTCTAGAGGCGGGGAGACGGACTTAAATATAAATAAATAAATTATAGATGTAATAAATTCCAGATGTCCTCCTGCCTTCAGGACATCCCTACTTGGACGTCTCACTGGCACCTCAAACTTACGTCCAAAACGTATCTTCCCGCCCAAACCATGTCTTTCCCATCACTGTAGACTCAGGCCTCCAAGACGCTTTCTCCGATTAAGCCCTCTTTTTCCCAGCTTCTTCTCCCTTCTGTATCATCTGTGTACTTGGATCTGTGCCCTTTGGACATTTGATATTTGCCTCATCCTCAACCCACAGCACTTATTTATATACCTACAAATTATTTATTTATATTAATGTCTGTCTCCCCTCCCCAGATTGTAAGCTCCCTTTGGGCGGAGAAATTGTCTACCATGTTTGTCGCATTGTACTCTCACAAGTGCTTAGTACAGTGCTCTGCACACAATAAGCGTTCAATAAATAAATAAATGTGCCAGGCACACTACTAAACATTGAGGTAGATATAAGATCATCTGCTTGGACACAGTCCCTGTCCCACATGGGGCTCACAGTCTTAATCCCCATTTTCCAGATGAGGTAACTGAGGCACAGAGAAATAAAGTGGCTCACCCGAGGTCCCATAGCAGACAAATGGCAGAGCCGGGATTAGAACCCAGGTCCTCTTAACTCCTAGGCCCATGCTCTATCCACTAGTCTACGCTGCTTGTATACAACACCAGTATTTTTCCAGTCTCACAATCTCCGCAACCTTGGCATTGTCCTCGACTCATTTCTCTCACTGAACCCAGATATTCAATCTGCCAAAAATTCTGTCAGTTCTACGTGGTTTTTTTTAAATGGTATTCCTTAATCGCTTACTATGTATCAAACACAGGGTAAGATTCAGCGTGGCGCAGTGGAAAGAGCACGGGCTTTGGAGTCAGGGCTCATGAGTTCGAATCCCAGCTCTGCCACTTGTCGGCTGTGTGACTGTGGGCAAGTCACTTAACTTCTCTGTGCCTCAGTTCCCTCATCTGTAAAATGGGGATTAAGACTGTGAGCCCCACGTGGGGTAACCTGATTCCCCTATGTCTACCCCAGCGCTTAGAACAGTGCTCGGCACATAGTAAGCGCTTAACAAATACCAACATTATTATTATTATTCAAGGTTATCAGGTCAGAAACAGTCCCTGTGCCACACGTGGGACTCACCATTTAAGTAGAAGGGAGAACAGGTATCAAATCTGTTCAAAACTATTTGAAATCAGATTTGAGAGTATCAAAACTGGTATGAAGAAGCAGTGTGGCTCTATGGAAAAAGCCCGGGCTTGGGAGTCAGAGGTCATGGGTTCGAATCCAGGCTCTGCCACTTGCCAGCTGTGTGACTTTGGGCAAGTCACTTAACTTCTCTGTACCTCAGTTACCTCATCTGTAAAATGGGCATTGATTGTGAGCTCCACGTGGGACAACCTGATCACCTTGTATCCCCCAGCGCTTAGAACAGTGCTCTGCACATAGTAAGCGCTTAACAAATGCCAGGATTATTAAATCTTCATTTTACAGTTGAGGAAACTGAGGCACAGAGAAGTTAGGTGGCTTGTCCAAGGTCACAGCACTAAAATCTGCCCTTTTCTCTCCATCCAAATTGATAAAGCATTGATTCAAGTACTTATTTTACCCTGCCTTAACCATTGCATCAGTCTCTTTGCTGAACTACATGAATCCTTTCTCTCTCCACTCCAGTCCGTACTTCACTCTCCTGCCTGGATCATTTTACTAATGTTCAGTCCACATCTCCCCACTCCTAAAGAGCTTCCAGTGATTATTCATTCAACAGTATTTATTGAACACTTACTATGTGCAGAGCACTGTACTAAGAGCTTGGAATGTACAATTCGCCCACAGATAGAGACCATCCCTGCCCATTGACGGGCTCACAGTCTAACCGGGGGAGACAGACGGACAAAAACAAGACAACTTAATCACGAATAAATAGAATCAAAGGGATGTACACCTCATTAACAAAATAAATAGGGTAATTAAAATATATACAAATGAGCACAGTGCTGAGGGGAGGGGAAGGATCCAACCACCACCACCTCATCAGAGACAAACTTCTTACTATGAGCTTTAAAGCACTCAACTAGCCCATCTTCTCCTTCCTTACCTCGATTTCCTACCACGATCCAGTCCACCTTCACTCCTGTAACACCTATTCGCTGTGCCTCGATGTCGTATATCTCGCCACCAGCCTTTTGTCCATGTCTTCCCTCTGGCCTGGAACTCTCTCCCCCTTCATATCTGACGGACCACCACTTTTCCTGCCTTCAAAGCTTTATTCAAATGTCACCTCCTCCAAGAGGCCTTCTCCAGTCCTCATTTCCCCTACTCCCTTCTGCAATGATGGTATTGTTAAATGCTATGTGTAAAGCACTCTTCTAAGCTCTGGGGGGGATACAAGGTGTTCGGTTTGTGCCACGTGGGGCTCACAGTCTTAATCCCCATTTTACAGATGGGTAACTGGGGCACAGAGAAGTTAAGTAGTTAAGTGACTTGCCCAAAGTCACACAGCTGACAAGTGGCGGAGCCGGGATTAGAACCCATGATCTCTGACTCCCAAGCCTGGGCTCTTTCCACTGAGCCACACTGCTTCAGCACACTATACACTTGACTCTGAACCCTTAAGCCCTTGATATTCGCTCCACCCTCACCCACAACATTTATGTATGTATCCATAATTTATTTTAAGGTTCGACTTCCCCTCTAGGTGGTAAGCTCCTTGTGGGCAGGGAATGTGCAGACCGACTCCGCTGTACTTTAATCTCCCAAGTGCTTAGTACAGTGCTCCGCACACAGTGAACACTCAATAAATACCATCGATTGATTGAGCCACATTTAGGTTGCAAAACACTTTCCCTATAAATGAGCATGGCGGTTTTTGAAGGTATAAGAGAGAGACTGCTTCTATCCCCTAATTTATTGGCTGCTAGAGGCCAAGCAGTAATCAGTGTTTAGAACAGGGCTCAGCACATAGTAAGCGCTTAACAAATACCATCATTATTATGTCTACCGACTCTGCTGCACTCTCCCAAACACTTAGTACACTGCTCTGCTGATAGTATTCAGTAAATACCACTGATTGATCGCATTTTAGTAATCAAACTCTCTCTTATTATATCTGTTAAGCGCTTATGTAAATTAAGTAAAGTGCTTATGTCACTGTTTATTGTTGTATTATACTTTCCCAAGCGCTTAGTAAAATGCTCTGCACACAGTAAGCACTCAATAAATATGACTGACTGACTGACTGAATGAATAAAAGAGTTGGGGATTTACAAGTTGCTCAGGTTGGACCCGGTCCCTATCCCACCCACATGGGGCTCACGGTTTAAGTAGGTAGGAAAATAGGCATTGCATCCCCATTATACCGATGAGGAAAGCGAGGCAGAGAGCAGTTTAGTGACTCGACCAAGGTCACAGAGAAGACAAGAGAGAAGCAGCCTGGCCTAGTGGATAAACTGGACAGAGCTCCTTATCTTCCCTCCCAAACCCTGTTCTCTCCCGAACTTTCCCATTACCGTAGACGACACAACCACCCTTCCTGTCTCACAAGCCTGTAACCTCGGTGTCATCCTCGACTCCACTCTCTCATTCACCCCACACATCCAATCCATCACCAAATCCTGTCGGTCTCACCTGCACCACATCGCCAAGATCCACCCTTTCCTCTCCATCCAAACCTCTACTACATTAGTACAGTCACTCATCCTCTCCCACCTAGATTACTGCATCAGCCTCCTTTCTGACCACCTAACCTCCTGTCTCTCCCCACTTCAGTTCATACTTCATGCTGCTGCCTGGATTATCTTTTTACAGAAACGTTCAGGGCATGTCACCTCCCTCCTCAAAGATCTCCAGTGGCTGCCTATCAACCTCCATATCAAACAAAAACTCCTCCCTCTTGGCTTCAAAGTTCTCCATCCCCTTGCCCCCTCCTACCTCACCTCCCTTCTCTCCTTCTACAGCCCAGCCCGCACACTCCGCTCCTCTGCTGCTAACCTTCTCACTGTGCCTCAATCTCACCTGTCTTTCTGCTGACCCCTGGCCCACGTCCTACCTCTGGCCTGGAACACCCTTCCTTCTCAAGTTCCTCACATCCGCCAATCGCACTTCCCCCTTTCAAAGCCCTTCTGAAGGTTCACCTCCTCCAAGAGGCCTTCCCAAACTAAGCCCCACTTTTCCTTTGCTCCCCTTGCTCTTCCTCCCTCTCCCCGCCCCCAGCAATTACGTATATATTTATAATTCTATTTATTTATATTGATGCCAGTTTACTCGTATCGATGTCCGTCTCCCCACCTTAGACTGTGAGCCCGTTGTGTGCAGGGATTATCTCTCTTTATTGCTGCATTGTGCTTTCCAAGCATTTAGTACAGTGCTCTGCACATAGTAAGTGCTCAGTAAATACGATTGAATGAATGAATGAATAAAGCATGGTCCTGAGGGCGAAAGACCTGGATTTTAATGCCAACTCCACCACTGTATGCTGGTGATTTGGGGCAAGTCACTTAACTTCTCTGTACCTCAGTTCCCTCATCCATGAACTGGAGATTAATACTGTGAACCCCATGTGAAACATAGACTATGTTCAAACTGATAAGCTTGTAAGTATGCCAGGGCTTATTACAGTGTCTGAAACATAGTATTACATCATTAATACTGATTTAAAAAATGGACTAAAGCCTCACTTGAAACTTACGCCAACACTGACCAGGTGTATTCCAATTCCCTTCACGTTTAATTTGGTTAGGTAAACAAACATATGATTAGATATGCATACTTGCACACGGATGTGGTTTATGAACATACTTGCCAGCAAACAGTTCTTCAGCATAACTGGAAAAAATATATTAGGAAAGTCGCATTAAGATGAATTCCAGCTTTTAGGGAAAAACATATTCCCTCCATCCCAATAAACTTTTTCCATGAAAGATGCTAGTTGCAACTGGACTATATCAGTGATACTGTTTTACTTTGTTTTTTTCCCCCATTAAATCAATTGAAATTTGGGTCAGTGATCTCAATTTCTTCTTCTAGAACACCAGTTCCTAAAATCAGCAAATCTCTGAGAAACTGATTTTCTTGGCCTTTATTTTTTTTCTAGATAGGAAATATCTTTCTTGGTTTATTTCAACTGGGAACCAAGAGAGGGTGACTCCATCACTCTCTGTATATGATCCAGGCCAGAAAAATGGTTAAAGGCAGACTCCCGCTTCTAACCAGTATGACTTGCACCCCAGGAGTATTGCCCGATGGGAAGTAGAGGGCCTAGTCAACCCTAATTATTATTTTTTTAATGGCATTTGTTAAGTATTTAGTATATAATTTGTTACTATATATCAGGCACTGGTTGAAGTGTTGGAGTAGTTATGAGCTAAAAAGGTTGGACACAGTCCATGTCCCGCATGGGACTCACAGTCTCAATCCCCATTTTACAGATAAGATAGTTGAGGCACCGAAAAGGTAAGTGACTTGCCCAAGGTCACACAGTGGACAATTGGTGGAGCCGGAATTAGGACCCAGGTCCTTCCGACTCCCAGGCCGTTGCTCTATTCACTAGGCTGTACTATACTTTAAATCTAAATACAATTTCCTGAGAAGAAACAGAGTCCGGGCTGTAAAGTCCATTTAGGACATTTTTGAGGCAGATACATTTTTCATTATCTGGCAAGTACAAAGTAAAGCGTCAAATATACAATTAGGGAACACCTACCACTCAAAGAAGGATGTGAAACGAGAAATAAAGTGATTATAAAATCATTTTCCATACCAGTATTGCTCTAGATTTAGCGGGGATGGTTTATTTACCACATCAAAAATAGGGTCCATATTCCACAGGCCAAGAGTCAAGCATAGCCTAGTGGCAAGATCACGGGCTTGGGAGTCAGAAGATGTGGGTTCTAGTCCCCGCTCCACCATTTGTCTGCAGTGTGACTTTGAGCAGGTCACTTTACTTCTCTGGGCCTCAGTTTCCTCATCTGTCAAATGGGGATTAAGACTGTGAGCCCCATGTGATACAAGAACTGTGACCCACCTGATTACTTTGTATCCACCCTAGTGCTTGGCACATAGTAAGAAGCAGCGTGGCTCAGTGGAAAGAACCTGGGCTTGGGAGTCAGAGGTCATGGGTTCCAATCCCGGCTCTGCCACTTATCAGCTATGTGACTTTGGGCAAGTCACTTCACTTCTCTGTGCCTCAGTTACCTCATCTGTTAAATTGGGATTCAGACTGTGAGCCCCATTTGGGCCAAACTGATTACCTTGTATACCCCCCAGCACTTAGAACAGTGCTTGGCACACAGTAAGTGCATAACAAATGCCATTACTATTAACAGATATTATTATTATTATTAACCTGTTGCAGACTCAGGCCTCTTTTGTAAAATCTGCCTTCCCCGAGGGAAAACTGAGCCAAGTCCCAACCAATATGCCCAAAAGAAACCATGGTAAGAAAGGAAAAAAAGAAAGAGAATATGCAAAAGACATTATTACCTATAAAGGAGAACAACAACATAGACAAAGAGGTGAAGCAAGAACCCCACCACGGCAGCAAAAGGAGGCAGTCGGGAAGTCCGGCTGCCAGGGGGGCTCCCGGGCCGGGCTCTGGGCCTAGGCACGTCCTGGGGACCGTCCATGTTCCGTAAAGGGGACGGAGGGAGAGGAGCGCTCTAGTTCTAACTCACACCCAACTCAGATCTCCAACCTTTGCCAGAAAGGATCATATTCTTCATCTCCAGAGAAGGCCTGCCGAGTTCGGTTCCTTAGCCCCTTAGAGTAGAGGATCTGCGCGGCAAAATTCATCGCTCTTTCCGGCTCCCTATCCTCTTCCAAAATTCCCGAGCGGCCTGGGAGAGGGCGGTCTTGCCTCGGGTGGGGGGTCCCGCCAGCGGAGCCCCCAGAATTGGAACAGGTTTGGGGTGACTGGCCCAAGAGCTGTGGAGCTCTGACTCCGGAAACACGTACGGAGACACACGGGGACTGACCCGCGACGACTTCGAAGGCTGGCCGATGCTATTTAAAGAGATTATTTCAGAGGCTAACCTGTCCCGGCCGATTTGAGTCGCAGCCCAGATTATGTGACATCAGTGGCCCTTTACAGGACACCCAAAGCTTTAGGTGTTTGTTTCCTAGCAACTACTGGCCCCTGTGACTTGTTAGCAGAGCTAGGGAGATGAGATGTGGGGAATTTCACAGCAGAAAGTGGCAAAGAAGGGAGCTGCACTTCCCAAAGGAAAAATGTCACCCCACAGATTCTCTGCGTGAAAATGAAGTGTCCAACCCAAGTTGAGTTTTTGCTTCTGATCGCTCTCCCACGTCCCGCCTCTGGCCCGGAACTCCCTCCCCCCTCATCTCCAGCAGACCATCGTTCTCCCCACCTTCAAAGTCTTAATAGAACTTCATCATCTCCAAGAGGCCTTCCCCGACTATGCCCTCTTTTCCTTGACTCCGTCTCTTTGGCCTTTCACTTGGACTTGAATTTGTACCCGCTATTCAGCCGACCCTCAGCCCCACAGCTCTTATATCCAGATCTGTAATTTATTTATTCATATTAATGTCTTTCTATCCCTCTAGACTGTAAGTTCCCTGTGGGGAGAGAACACGTCTACCGATTCCGTTCTGTCCCAAGTGCTTGGTATGGTTCTCTGCACACAGTAAGTGCTCAATAAACTTGATTGATTGATTGATCGAAGCCAGGATGTCAAATGAAGTTTGGGGAGTAGACTAAGCCCCCCTTTTTTCCTCTGCTCTCCCTCCCCATCACTCCCTTTGCTCTACCCCACCCGCCCCACAGCATTTGTGTATATATTCACATATTTATCATTATAATTCTACTTATTTTTATTAATGATGTATATATCTATAATTCTATTAATTTATAATGATGCTACTGATGCCTGTTTACTTGTCTGGATGTCCGTCTCCCCCCTTCTAGACTGTGAGCCCCTCGTGGGCAGGGATTGTCTCTATTTGTTGCTGAATTGTACTTTCCAAGAGCTTAGTACAGTGCTCAGCACGCAGTAAGCGCTCATTAAATACAATTGAATGAATGAATGAATAAAAGAGTGGGGAGTCAGCAGGTCTGGACTCTGTGGCAAAGCCATAGTTGGCAAATTGTGATTGTAAGGTAATAATAATAATAATCGTGATGATTGTGATATTTGTTAAGTGCTTATGCTTACTAAGTGCCAAGCACTGTTGAAGATATAAGATAATCAGGTCAGACACGGTTCCTGACCCACATGGGCCTCACAGTCTAAGGGGGTGGGAGAACAGGTATTGAATTCCCATTTTATAGATGGGGAAACTGAGGCACAGAGAAATCAAGTAAGTTGCCCAAGGTTGCATAGCAGGCAAATGGCAAAGCAGGGTTAGAACCCAGGTCCTCCGACTCCCAGGTTGGTGCTGAGATGATTAGGGAAGAAATGCCAGTGGGGTCAGACATCCCGCCCCCTAAATCCATGTTCCCTTTGGCTGAATAATAATAATAATAATAATGTTGGTATTTGTTAAGCGCTTACTCTGTGCAGAGCACTGTTCTAAGCGCTGAGGGAGATACAGGGTAATCAGGTTGTCCCAGATGAGGGAACTGAGGCACAGAGAAGCGAAGTGACTTGCCCACAGTCACACAGCTGCCAAGTGGCAGAGTGGAGATTCGAACCCATGACCTCTGTCTCCCAAGCCCGCGCTCTTTTCACTGAGCCCCGCTGCTTCTCTGAATGTTTGTGGATCTCAGTCAGGCAATTTCGAGTGACCTGGTGACAGGGATTCTGCTTTTACTGGGCATAAACATATCCCAAAGAACCTTCAGATACAGCAGGAAAATAGTTTAAGTCTCAATACTGAAGTTATTAAGGATGTCTCGTTATTCTAATGCCCATTTACCTGTTTCCCGACTTGTCTATTTCACCCCCGACCCCTTTCCCATTTCCTCCCCCTGGCCTGGAATTCTGCCCCCTTCCGAGTGCACCAGACCAGCTCCAAGGCATTATTAAGGTCACACCTCCTCCAAGTGACCTTCCCTGATTAAAACCTCTTTTCCCCGGCTCACTCTCCCTTCTGCGTCATCTGTACGCTTGGATCTGTGACCTTTGGGCATTTGATATTCGCTCCATCCCATACCCCGCGGTGCTTTAAATTGTAGATTATGAATTATTTTTATTAATATCTCTCCCTTTAGACTTGTAAGTTCATTTTGGGGCAGGAAACATGTCCGCTAATTCTGTTGTTCTCTCCCAGCCACTTAGTACAGTGCTGTGCACATAGTAAATGTTCAATAAACACCATGGATTGATTAATTCTTTTTGGTGGTGGACTCCCTCTAGACTGTAAGCTGTTGTGGGCAGAGAATTCTGTTGTATTTTAATAATAATAATAATTATGGTATTTGTTAAATGCCTACTATGTGCCAAGCACTGTTCCAAGCATTGGGGTAGATAGAAGGTAATCAGGTTGTCCCACGTGGGACTCACAGTCTTACTCCCCATTTTACAGATGAGGTAACTGAGTCACAGTGAATTTAAGTGGCTTGGCCAAGGTCACACAGCAGACAAATGGTGAAGCTGCGACTAAAACCCACATCCTCTGACTCCCAAGCCCATATTCTTTCCACTAAGCCACGTGGCTTCTGTAGTCACGCTGCTTCTTTTCATCTCCCAAGTGCTTAGTACAGTGCCATGTACATAGTAGGCACTCAGTAAATGCCACCGAGGTACCGGGGACACCACCAGGAATCCTATTTCCAGGACTAGATCAGGGGTCTCCCCAGGGCGGTGAGCGAGCGGCCACGGAGTGACCTGCCGCTTCTTGACTCCCCTCCCCTGCGTCTTATTTCTGATTCCTCTTCCTCCCGCTTCCGGTCCCCTCTGTTCTCTGAAACCTAACACTCCTCCTGCCTTGAATTCCACCATGCAGGAGTGGGACCTAAAACTGCAAAAGGCAAAGCCCCGCAAACTTTTAGAAATGTTTTTTCTCCAGTCGTGTGTCTGCGGGGGTGGGGTGGGTGCGAAGCTCCCTCTGTGAAGCCTTGCTAAAGAGCCGGGATCACCTTTAAATCAGCGTGTGGCTGCTCCGAAAAGTCGCTCTGGGGACGCCGAGGGAGGAGAAGCATTTCAAACCAGGACGGTGGTGGGGCCGGTGCCCTGCGGGCCGCTGTGTGACCACAGGACGCCAGGGCAGGGGCAGGATACGGTCAGTGAACAGAGCTGGATTAGCAGTAGTGAAGGCCGGCTCTCCCCCCGGCCCGGGAAGCAGTGTGGCCTAATGGATACAGCACAGGCCCGGGCATCCGAAGGACCTGGGTTCCGATCCTGCCTCCACTACTTGTCTGCTGTGTGTCAAGTCACTTCACTTCTCTGTACCTCGTTCACCTCATCTGTAAAATGGGGATAAAGACTGGGAGCCCCATGTGGGACAGGGACCGTGTCCAAACTGATTAGCTCCTATCTTCCCCATTGCTTAGTACAGTGCCTGGTACATAGTAAGCCCTTAACATAATCCGTTATTATTAATGTTACTCCGGAGTGGCCCTCGCCCCACTTGGATCCATACGGCCTCACTGCTGCCTGATTGACCTTCTGGAGGAGCTGAACCTGCAGTTCCTTCCTACTTGGCCCCCACAAAAAAACATTCCGTCCTGGGACTGCTGGCCTAGACGCCTGATCCAGCCTCCAGTGCTCCAGATGGCTCCTTTTCTCCTCGCCTACTTAGGTCCCATAAATCGGTCTTCTAAGGCAAGAGCTTGACGTGCTTATTTTTCTTTCTTTCTTAGCAGTTTTTTTCCACGTTCCCAGTGGCCGAGTCAAGTTGGCTCCCGTCCTTTGCTGAGTGAGCCTACCCTTGGTGCTTCTCCCGTCAGACATTTCCCTGCGCCCCGGACTCCCTTTCCCAGTTGGATCCTTGAGCCTGCTATTATTATTATCATCATCATCATTATATCTGTTTCCTCTTCTCCCTTCCTCTTTTTTTCCTCTTCTCCCAGTCCCTTCTGCATCACCCTTGCACTTAGATTGGCTCCCTTTAGTCAACACTTCCACGGCACTTCCGTACGTATCGGTAACATTTATTTATATTCATTTCTGTCTCGCCCTCTAGACTGTAAGCTCGCGTGGGCAGGGGACGTATCTATCAACTTTGTCGTGTCATACTCTACCAAGCACTTCGTACAGTGTTCCGCACCCACTAAGCACTCAATAAATATGATCTGTTGATTGATTTATTGATTGATGGACAGATAAGAGCTGCCTATGTGCCAAACACTGTTCTAAGCACTGGGATAGGTAGAAATTTGTGAGGTTGGACACAGTCCCTGTCCCTCACGGGCCTTACAGTCTTAAGTTGGAGGGAGAGCAGGTATTGCATCCACACCTTATCTCACCTTGGCTTCACAGACTCCATCCTCTCCCGGTTCTCCTCTCATCTCTCTGGCCGGTCATTCTCCGTCTCCTTCGCAGGCTCCTCCTCCCCCTCCCATCCTCTAACTGTCGGAGTTCCTCGAGGGTCAGTTCTCGGCCCTCTTCTGTTCTTCTTTTACACTCACTCCCTCGGTGAACTCATCCGCTCTCACGGCTTCGACTACCATCTCTACGCAGATGACACGCAGATCTACATCTCCGCCCCGTCCTCTGCCCCTCCCTTCAGGCTCGTCTCTCCTCCTGCCTCCGGGACGTCTCCACCTGGCTGTCTGCCCGCCACCTAAAACTCAACATGACCAAAAGTGAGCTCCTCATCTTCCCTCCCAAACCCGCTCCTCTCCCAGACTTCCCTATCACCGTGGATGGCACGACCATCTTTCCCGTCTCTCGGGCCCGCGATCTCGGTGTCATCTTTGACTCGTCTCTCTCGTTCACCCCACGCATCCGATCCGTTACCGAGACCTGCCGGTCTCACCTTTATAATATCACCAAGATCCGCCCTTTCCTCTCCACCCAAACGGCTACCTTACCGCTACGGGCTCTCGTAATATCCCGGCTAGACTACCGTGTCGGCCTTCTCTCTGATCTCCCTTCCTCCTCTCTCGCCCCGCTCCAGTCTATTCTTCACTCCGCTGCCCGGCTCATCTTCCCGCAGAAACGCTCCGGGCATGTCACTCCCCTTCTTAAAAACCTCCAGTGGTTGCCTATCAACCTCCGCATAAAACAAAAACTTCTCACTCTAGGCTTCGAGGCTCTCCGTCACCTCGGCCCCTCCTACCTCTCCTCCCTTCTCTCTTTCTACCGCCCACCCCGCACGCTCCGCTCCTCCGCCGCCCACCTCCTCGCCGTCCCTCGGTCTCGCCCATCCCGCCGTCGACCCCCGGGCCGCGTCCTCCCGCGGTCCCGGAACGCCCTCCCTCCTCACCTCCGCCAAACTGATTCACTTCCCCTCTTCAAATCCCTACTTAAAGCTCACCTCCTCCGAGAGACCTTCCCAGACTGAGCTCCCTTTTCCCTCTCCTCCCTCTACCCCCCCTCACCTCTCTGCAGCTAAACCCTCTTCTCCCCACTTTCCCTCTGCTCCTCCCCGTCTCCCGTCCCATCCCCTCAGCACCGTACTCATCTGCTCAACTGTATATATCTTCATCATCCTATTTCTTTTGTTTAATGAGATGTACATCACCCTGATTCTATTTATTTGCTACTGTTTTAATGAGATGTTCTTCCCCTTGACTGTATTTATTGCCACTGTTCTTGTCTGCCTGTCTCCCCCGATTAGAATGTAAGCCCGTCAGAGGGCAGGGACTGTCTCTGTCTATCTGTTGCCGATTTGTACATTCCAAACGCTTAGTACAGTACTCTGCACATAGTAAGCGCTCAATAAATACTATTGAATGAATTGCATCCCCATTTTACAGTTGAGAAAACTGAGGCTCAGAGAAATTAAATGATTTGCTCAAAGTCACACAGCAAGCAAGCAAACAACTGGCAGAGCCGGGAGCAGAACCCAAATCCTCTGACTCCCAGGCCCGTGCTCTTTCCACGAAGCAATGCATCTCTTCCCATTCCCCTCTCCTTTCTTCTGTGCTTAATAATAATGAATAATTATGGCATTTGTTAAGCGCTTACTATGTGCCAAACACTGTTCTAAGCGCTGAGCGGTCCCCTCCAGGAACAAGACTTTACTCTTTACTTCAGAAAAATGGCAGGCTGTTGGCTCACTGGAATCTCACTGACATATTATGACTGCTCCAACTTACGCCATCCACATCTGACCTGTTATAGCCTCCTACCCTGACCTCTCCAGCCAGCTCAGGAATTAAAGCGCATAATCTGTCTGGAGGATGGGAACTGGGAGCGTAAAAAAATAGCTCTAAGAGGCTAGGAATTAGGACGAAAGGCCTGTACAATTCCATCTTACAGCTCTCTTGACAAGGCAGGAATGAAGAGGGATCAGAAAACAGAGTAAAATTTTACTTGTTACCCAAGCAAGTTATCAGAATGATGAAAAAATCACAAATAGCCTGGCAATTAATATCAAAGTGCATTTCAGGTTGAATTCTTTGCAGGGGCTTGAAATAACCAAGTAATTGGCATCAAACTGTAATTCTCAGTCCAAGTTATTTGAATTCTTTACTGGTGGAAGCTGTGATCCATTGAATCAAGTGCGTTAGGACCCTCCCGACTCTGGGCCTATTCAATCCCTCTTTGACCAAACACTACACTCGCTGCACTCGCTGCCTTGAATTCCTCAACTCCAATTCTCTCCTGGACCCCCTCCAATCTGGCTCCCGTCCCCTCCACTCTACCGAGACTGCTCTCTCTAAGGTCACCCGTGACCTCCTCCTTGACCTCTCAGCTGCATTTGACACTGTCGACCATCCCCTCCTCCTCCACACCTTATCTCACCTTGGCTTCACGGACTCCATCTTCTCCTGGTTCTCTTATCTTTCTGGCCAGTCATTCTCGGTCTCCTTCGCGGGCTCCTCCTCCCCCTCCCATCCTCTAACTGTAGGGGTTCCTCGAGGGTCAGTTCTTGGCCTTCCTCTGTTCTCCATCTACACTCACTCCCCGGTGAACTCATTCGCTCCCACGGCTTCAACTATCATCTCTGTGCAGATGACACCCAAATCTACATCTCCTCCCCTGTTCTCTCCTTCTCCCTTCCAGCTCGTATCTCTTCCTGCCTCCAGGACGTCTCCACCTGAATGTCTGCCCGCCACCTAAAACTCAACATATCCCAAACTGAGTTCCTTATCTTCCCTCCCAAACCCTGTCCTCTTCCCGACTTCCCTGCCACTGTGGACGGTACGACCATCCTTTCTGTCTCACAAACCCGCCACCTCGGAGTCATCCTTGACTCGGCTCTCTCATTCACCCCACACAGCCAACCCATCACCAACACCTGCCGGTCTCACCATTACAATACCGCCAAGATCCGCCCTTTCCTCTCCATCCAAACGGCTATCGTGCTGGTACAAGCTCTCATAAATATCGCAGCTGGATTATTGTGTCAGCCTCCTCTCTGATCTCCCTTCCTCCTGCCTCTCGCCACTCCAGTCTATTCTTCGTCCCGCTGCCCGGATCATCTTCCTACGGAAACTCTCTGGGCATGTCGCTCCCCTCCTTAAAAACCTCCAGTGGTTGCCTATCAACCTCCGCATGAAGCAAAAACTCCTCACTCTTGGCTACACGCTCTGCATCACCTTGCCCCCTCCTACCTCACCTCCCTTCTGTCTTTCTACCGCCCAGCCCGCACGCTCCGCTCCTCTGCCGCTCACCTCCTCACCGTCGCCCGTTCATGCCTATCCCACCGTCGACCTCTCGCCCGTGTCTTCCCGCTGTCCCGGAACGCCCTCCCTCCTCACCTCCGCCAAACTAACTCTCTTCCCCTCTTCAAAGCCCTACTGAGAGCTCACCTCCTCCAAGAGGCCTTCCCAGACTGAGCTACCCTTATCCCCCTGCTCCCCCTCCGCCCTCGGCTCCTCCCCTTTCCCTCTGCTCCCCCCCCTCCCCCGAGCACTGTGTTCATTTGTATATATTTTGTATTACCCTATTTATTTTGTTAATGAGGAGTACATCCCCTTGATTCTATTTACCGTGATAATGTTGTCTTGTTTTTGTTTTGTTCTGTTTCGCTCTGCCGTCTGTCTCCCCCGATTAGACTGTGAACCCGTTCTTGGGCAGGAATTGTCTCTATCTGTTGCCGAATTGGACATTCCAAGCGCTTAGTACAGTGTTCTGCACATAGTAAGCACTCAATTAATACTACTGAATGAATGAATGAACTTATCCTATTCCACTCTGATTACTACACCAGCCTCCTTGCTGACCTCCCCGCCTCCTGTCTCTCCCCACTTCAGTCCATCCTTCACTCTGCTGCCCAGATCGCTTTTCTACAAAACCATTCAGTCCATGTTTCCCTATTTCCCAAGAGCCTCCACCGGTTGCCCATCCCCCTCCGCGTCAGATAGAAGCTCCTGACGATCAGCTTTAAACCACTCAATCCCCTTGCCCCTTTTACCTTTCCTCACGGCTTTCTTACTACAACCCGGCCACCCGCTTCACTCCTCTAATGCCAACCTACTCGCTGTCCCTCAATCTCCTCTATCTCACCCCCGGCCCCTCGTCCACTTCTTGTCTCTAGCCTGGAACTCCCTCCCCATCCCTATCTGCTAGACTAGAAAGAGCCCGGGCTTTGGAGTCAGAGATCAGGGGTTCGAATCCCGGCTCTGCCACTTGTCAGCTGTGTGACTGTGGACAAGTCACTTCACTGCTCTGTGCCTCAGTTACCTCATCTGTAAAATGGGGATTAAGACCGTGAGCCCCGCGTGGGACGACTCGATTCTCCTGCGTCTACCCCAGCGCTTAGAACGGTGCTCTGCGCATAGTAAGCGCTTAACAAATACCAACATTATTATTATTCCCCACCTTCAAACCTTTCCGTCTCCAAAAGGCCTTCCCCACTTAACCCCTCATTTCCTCTTCTTCCGCTCCCTCCCATGTCACCTTGCGCTTGGATTTGCACCCTTTATTCATCCCACCCTCACCCCCACAGAACTTAAGTATCTGTAATTTATTTATATTAATGCCCATCTCTCTGCCTTGACTGTAAGCTCACTGTGGGCAGGGAGTATGTCTACTTCATTCGCGCATTCATTCAATCGTATTTATCGAACGCTTACTGTGCGTGGAGAACGGTACTAAGTGCCTGGGAGAGTACAATACAACAAGAGAAGCTGCGTGGCGTAGTGGATAGAGCCTGGGTCTGGGAATCAGTAGACCATGGGTTCTAATCCGAGTTCTGCCACTTGTCTGCTGTATGACCTTGGGCAAGACACTTCACTTCTGTGGGCCTCAGTTACTTCATCTGTAAAATGGGGATTGAGACTGTGAGCTCCATATGGGACAGGGAGTATGTCCAATCCTATTTGCTTGTATCCATCCCAGTGCTTAATATAGTGCCTGGCACACAGTAAGCGCTTAACAAAAACCACAGTTTTATTATTATTACAAACAGGCATATCCCCCGCCCACAACGTACTTACAGTCTAGTCTACCAGCTCTGCTATGTCGTACTCCCACAAGCACTTAGTACTGAGCTCTCCACATAGTAAGTGATCAATAAATTGATTGATTGATTGATTGGGCCCTGGGCTTTGTAGCAGAAAGTCAGTCCATCAGTCATTTTTACTGAGTGTCTACTGTATTGAGATCTTGGTACAGAAGCAGTGTGGCTTAGTGGGAAGAGCACGGGCTTGAGAGTCAGCGGTCGTGGGTTCTAATCCCAGCTCTGCCACTTGTCAGGTGTGTGACTTTGGACAAGTCACTTAACTTCTCTGTGCCTCAGTTACCTCATCTGGAAAATGGGGATTAAGACTCTGAGCCCCGTGTGGGACAATCTGATTGTCTTGTATCTACTCCAGCGCCTAGACCTTTCGCTTGGCACATAGTAAGCGCTTAACAAATACCATCGTTATTATTATAAGTATTACACTAGACCAACGAACGGGCATATTCCCTTCCTACAGCGAGCTGACATTCTAGACAGGGAGAAGGCACTTGAGCAAGCTTCTTTAAGAACGCCCTCGGACTCTGACCGGGGCCTAGACGAAATGTCAGCCCCAGCTGATGGGGGTCATCCAATACGGCATATGGGAAAGAATCCTAGGGAGATCCCGCCCTAGAATTCATTTTCATTCTTGTGGGAGAGAAGTGGAAGAGTCAACAGAAGCCAGGACTGAAGGGGGACCTGGAGAGGGTCTCCCCGACTTTCGGCAGGGCCACTGCTAGCTCAGCCTGGACCTCTGGGGAGACCAGAGAATGTTATTTCAAACCCTTCCTCCATTGTCCTTGAAGGGTCCAGCAACTCTCCCAGTCAGGAAGTCCTTCTTCTCGCTCCATCTCTAGACTCTAAGCTCATTATGGGCAGGGAACGGGCCTAACAATTCTGTTGCATTGTACTCTTCCAAGTGCTCAGTACAGTGCTCTGCACACAGTGCTCTGACTCCCAGGCCCATGATCTATCACTACACCATGCTGCTTAGACCTTAGTTTAGACCTGGTCTAGACTAACTAGGTCAGATGACGTGGGTCGGAAGAGGGACACACTCAGAACAGATGTTCAGCTGGACTGTCTAGGCAGCCCTGCCTGTCTGTCTCTCTCTTTCTCCTACTTCCAAAGGCCTTGAGCACTTGGGGTGGGAAGTTTGTGTCCTTTTGAGTCCCAGAGTCTGGTTACCAGGGCCCAGTGGAGACTGAACCCACTGACAGAAGAGTTGTGAATACATCACCACTTCATCTAGAGTAGAATAAAATGGACTTGGACCAAAGCCCTTTCTCTCCCCGATCCCTTTCCTCTGTCTTAATCTCCTACCTTGTTTAAACGTCTTTTCTCTTCCTCCCTCCCCACGATTTGCAGGGCAGATACGGCAGGGAAGAGGATTTGGTGTGGCAGCATCCTAGAGGCTAACTACTCCTACTACATTTGGATGGAATTGGGACCCCACAAAGAACTCCTGAGAAGCGGCGTGGCCTAGTGGAGAGAGCACGGGCCTGGGAGTCAGAAGATCATGGGTTCTAATCCCAGCCCCGCCAATTGTCTGCTGTGTGACCTTGGGCAAGTCATTCACTGGGCCTCAGTTACCTTGTCTGTAAAGTGGGGATTGAGACTGAGAGCCCCGTGTGGGACAGGGACTGTATCCAACCCCCATTTGCTTATGTTCAATAGTATTTATTGAGCGCTTACTATGTGCAGAGCACTGTACTAAGCGCTTGGAATGTACAATTCGGCAACAGATGGAGACAATCCCTGCCCACCGACGGGCTTACAGTCTAATCACTTGTATCCACCCCAGCATTAGTACGGTGCCCGGCAAATAGTAAGTGCTTAACGAACGCCATAATTATTATTATTAACTCTCTCTCCCTGCCGCACCCCTCAACCCACATTAGCAAATTATGACAAAGGATTGGTTTAGACAGAACTAAACTTCCTTTGAGAAACAGCATGGCCTAGTGGAGAGAGCAGGGGCCTGGGATCAGAAGGACCTAGGTTCTAATCCCAGCTCCACCATTTGTCTGCTGTGTGACCTTGGGCAAATCACTTCACTTCTCTATTGCTCAGTTACCTCCTCTGTGAAATGGGGATTAAGACTGTGAACCCTACATGGGGCAGGGACTGTGTCCAACCCAATTACCTTCTACCTACCCAGTGCTTAGTACAGTGCCTGGTGCATGGTAAGTGCTTAACAAATACCACAATTATTATTTGCATAGATAGGGAGGGCAAAGGCCACTTGGGGCTGGACTGGAGGGGGAAGCCGGAGAACTCTCTTGTCTAAGCTCCTCGTCCTGGGTTCTGCCACTATTCCCCCAGGCCTAATTCACAGCAGGTAACACAAGGCACTTCACACCTCTTCACTGCTTAAGAACAGAGAGGAGGGAACTTCCCATCCACCATTCTTTTGCAAGTGGTTACTTCCTTCCAGGCATTCAGAGAAGGCAGTCCTACTTCCTTTCTTTTCTATCCATGGCTGTCAATTATTCTTGAATTTCCTCCTCTATTCCCACATCCAGGGATGTCCCTGTTCAGCACCTTCCTCCCTCGCTTGTTTTTCTCTCCCTTCTCCCCACCGTCGAGCAGGATTTCCAACACCACCATATGGCCATCAGGATGAGAGGTCAGAGTGATCATAATCATAATTGTAGAGTGGCTCAATCCATAACATTTTTAAGCACGCTAGTTTTTTTTTTAAAAAAATGGTATTTATTAAGCGCTATGTGCCAGATACTGTATTAAATGCTGGGGTACATTCAAGGTTGGACACAGTCCATGTCCCATATGGGGCTCACAGTCTTAATTCTTGTTTTACAGACGAGGAAACTGATGGACAGAGAAGTTAAGAAACTTGCCCAAAGTCACGCAGCAGACAAGTGGCGGAGTCAGGATTAAAACCGACGTCCTCTGACTCCCAGGCTCGTGCTCTATCGACTAGGCCATGCTGCTTCTCTACTAGTGTGCGCAGAGCACTGTACTGGCTTTTGGGAGAATAGAGTAGAATTTGTATTCATGATCTCTGTCCTCAAAGACTTTACAATCTAGTGGGGAAGACAGACATTTAAATAAACGATAAATAGGAGGAAGCAATAGAGTATAAAGATATGTGAATAGGTGAATTCTTAAGCGCTTAAGTGGTGGGGAAAAGCTGAAATGATAGTTGGGGAATATGAGGAAGGGAGATTACAGATTAATTCATAATAATAATGTTGGTATTTATTAAGCGCTTACTATGTGCCGAGCACTGTTCTAAGCGCTGGGGGAGATACAGGGTAATCAGGTTGTCCCACGTGAGGCTCACAGTTAATCCCCACTTTACAGATGAGGTAACTGAGGCACAGAAAAGTTAAGTGACACGCCCACAGTCACACAGCTGACAAGTGGCAGAGCCGGGATTCGAACTCAAGACCTCTGACTCCCAAGCCCGTGCTCTTTCCACTGAGCCACGCTGCTTCTCTATTCAGGACAATTCAGTAAGGTCTTTTGGAATGACTGTGATTTCAAAGACTATAAGGAGGTAGGTTAACTTGAGGGGAATGAAGTGTGGGAACTCGGGGGAAATGAGAAGAGAGATTGGTTTAGTAGGAGGGAGAGAGCTGAGGAATGGGCAAGCTTTTGAATGCAAGTTTTTCATTTATTGACTCCCATCCTTATTGACGTCTACGCCCATTGTCCATGACAGGTTTTTCAGGCTTTCAACTCCCTTTTCATTCATTCAATTGTATTTATTGAGCCCTTACTGTGTGCCGAGCACTGTACTAAGAGCTTGGAATGCACAATTCGGCAACAGATAGAGACAACCCCTGCCCAACAACGAGCTCACTCGTATATCTCTTCCCCCTAATCTCCTTGCAATGTACTTTATCATTAGAATCGAAACCATTTTAATTGTGATCTCCCTAAAATCTCCCCTGCTCCTCTACAGCCCCTTGCTCCTCCTGCCCCCTCTTCCACACTCATACATTCATTAGTTCACCCATTCTTATTTATTAAGCACGTACTGTGCGCAGAGCAGGGTACTAAGCACTTGGGAAACTACATTACAACGATAAACGGTGACATTGCTTGCGCACAACAAGCTCACAGTCTAGACCAGGAGGAGGCAGACATCAATACAAATAAATAAAATTCCATATATATACATAAGTGCTGTGGGGCTGAGGGCAGGGGGAAGGCAGAGAGCAAAGGGAGCAAGTCAGGGCGATGCAGAAGGGAGTGGGGGATGAACAAAAGTGGGGCTTAGTCTGGGTAGGCCTCTTGGAGGCCTTTCCACTCTCCCATTCCTACCAGCTGCATCTCCCACCTCCTCTCAAATTCTACCCCTTCCACCTGCGCCCAGACCCTATCCCTTCCCACCTTCTCAAACAATCGCCTCCTTTCTTCTCCCCATCCCGAATACAATCTTCAACAGCTCACTTTGCAGGGGTTCCTTCCCTACTGCTTTCAAACCATGCCCCGTTTCTCCTACTCTAAAACACCCTCCCTTGACCCCGTGCCTCAGTTTCCCCAGGTGTAAATTGGGGAGAATAATACCTGAACCCTGCCTCACAGGGGTGTTGCAAGAAGTGGCACTTGGGTAATAAAAGCACCCTCTAGAAACCCAGAAACAGAGTTTCCTGTAAAATGGGGATTAAGACTCTGAGCCCATGTGGGACAACCTGATTACCTTGTACATACCCCAGTGCTTAGAACAGTGCTTGGCACATGGTAAGCGCTTAACAAATTGACTTCTCTGGGCCTCAGTCACCTCATCTGTAAAATGGGGATTAAGACTGCGAGCCCCATGTGGACAGGGACTGTGTCCATCCTGATTAACTCGTATCTACTCCAGTGCTTCCCCAGACTGAGCCCTCCCTTTCCCTCTGCCTCTCCTCCCCTCCCCATCGCCCCTACTCCCTCCCTCTGCTCTACCCCCTCCCCCTCCCCACAGCACTTGTGCATATTTGTATATATTATTTATTACTCTATTGTATTAGTGAAGTGTATATATCTATGATTCTATTTATCGATTTTGATGGTATTGATGCCTACTTGTTTTGCTGTCTGTCTCCCCCTTTTATTCATTCATTCACTCAGTAGTATTTATTGAGTGCTTACTATGTGCAGAGCACTGGACTAAGGGCTTGGAATGGACAAATCGGCAACAGATAGAGACAATCCCTGCCCAATAATGGGCTCGCAGTCTAAATGGGGGAGACGGACAGCAAAGCAAAACAGAACAAAAAGCAAGACATCATCAAGATAAATAGAATCAAGGAGATATACACCTCATTATCGAAATAAATAGGGTAATAAATAATATATACAAATGAGTACAGTACCGAGGGGAGGGGAAGGGGCAAGAGCAGAGGGTGGGAGGGGGGGAAGGGGAGGGGAGGAGGATCAGAGGGAAAGGGGGGGCTCAGTCTGGGAAGGCCTCTTGGAGGAGGTGAGCTCTTTTAGACTGTGAGCTCGTTGGGCAGGGATTGTCTCTCTCTGTTGCCGAATTGTACATTCCGAGTGCTTAGTACAGTGCTCTGCACACAGTAAACGCTCAATAAATAGGATTGTATGAACAAATACCATAATTATTATTATTCCATGGAAATGGCCCTCTCCAAGTAAGGTCCCCCTCAACCTCCTTCTTACCAAATCCTAATCCTCAATTTTTCTGCTGCCTATCACCCCGTAGACCTTCCTCTTCTCCCGGAAGCATCTAACCTTGGCTTCGCCGACACTGTCCTCTCCTGGTTCTCTCTGGTGCCTACTCCTCCGTCTCTTTCACTAGTTCCTCTTCTGCCTCCCACCTTCTAATTCTTTCAGTCCTATTTGAGTGCTTTCTTGTGCCAACTGTAGTGATTGTAAGGATCCCTCAAGGTTCAGTTCTGCCTCCCCTTCTATCTGCCTTCTACACCACTCCCTTGGAGAACTCATTCATTCCCTGGATTTCAACTACAATCTCTGATCTTCCTCCTGTCTTTGTAGTCTCACATTTCCTCCTGCCTTAAGGACACGTCTGGTTGCATGTCCTGCAAACATCTCAAACTAAAACATGTCCAAAACAGAACTCCTCATCTTCCCAACCAAATCCTGTCCCCGCGTCTGACTTTTCTATCACTCTAGACAACACCACAACCCTCCCTGTCTCACATTTCATTACCTTGGCATTATCCTCAGCTCCATGGGGTACTTCGCCAACATCAGTGTCTGCAGCGATCCCGATCTCATCCTTGACAGAGAGGCGCCAGGGGAGTGTATAGCTGTGGGATGGGGTTGGGGAAAGCTGGGCAGAGGACACAGAGTCTGCTTTTAAAATCACCTCTCCATCCTCAGGTCTGCCAGTACCTCTAATAAAAATTATAATACTAATAATTGAGGTATCCGTTAAGCACTTATTCTGTGCTGGGGTGGGCAGCGTGGCTCAGTGGAAAGAGCTTGGGCTTCGGAGTCAGAGGTCACGGGTTCGACTCCCGGCTCTGCCGCTTGTCAGCTGCGTGACTGTGGACAAGTCACTTAACTTCTCTGTGCCTCAGTGACCTCATCTGTAAAATGGGGATTAACTGTGAGCCTCACGTGGGACAGCCTCATTCCCCTGGATCTCCCCCAGCGCTTAGAACAGTGCTCTGCACATAGTAAGTGCTTAACAAATACCAACATTATTATTATGATTATTATTACAAGCAAATCGAGTTGGACCCAGTCCCTGTCCCACGTGGGGCTCACAGTCTCAATCCTCATCTTAGAGCTGAGGTAACCGAGGCCCATAGAAGTGAAGTGACTTGCTTGAGGTCACATAGCAGTGAAGTGCAGAGCCAGGATTAGAACCCATGACCTTCTGACTCCCAGGGCCTTGCTCTTCCTCCCAACAGGATGGTGTGCTGAGTTCATTTCCAGATAGTGGGGCTGGAGCAGACTCCCAGCTGATTGGCAGCGATAGCAGGACCGTTGCCCCGGGGTGGGATACTTGCGAGTCCCAAGGGCATTCTTGGAACCAACCGTACTCTCCCAAGTGCTTAGTACAGCGCTCTGCACACAGTAAACCCTCAAAATACACCACTGATTGAATGGGTGATAGACACGATCGATCTCCTCAGGGCTTTCGAGATCGAATGTGTGTTGTTCTTCTGTGTACTGCCTATGAATCAGGAAGGTGGCCTAGGATAGCCCTTGGGAGGAAGGCCCATAGACATCGCAAGTGTCCGCTGCTCCACTGTCCCTAAGGACTTTATCCTCTTTGCTTGTTCTTACATCACTGTTATAGTATTACTAAATTATTTTATTTCAAGGCTCTCTGTGTCTTCGGTTCAAGGACCCACATAAGGAATAGAGAATCATTAAACTTTCTGGAATATGTATGAAAAAAGGCACCTCACTCCAACGATGTGACCCGTAAGGCTTTCACAGGGAAGCAGCGTGGCTCAGTGGCTTGGGAGTCAGAGGTTGTGGGTTCTAATCCCTGTGTGACTTTGGGCAAGTCACTTATAGAAGCAGCGTGGCTCACTGGAAAGAGCACGGGCTTTGGAGTGAGAGGTCATGGGTTCGAACCCCGGCTCTGCCACTTGCCAGCTGTGTGACTTTGGGCAAGTCACTTAACTTCTCGGTGCCTCAGTTCCCTCATCTGTAAAATGGGGATTAAGACTGTGAGCCCCACGTGGGACAACCTGATTCCCCTGTGTCTACCCCAGCGCTTAGAACAGTGCTCGGCACATAGTAAGCGCTTAACAAATACCAACATTATTATTATTATTATTATTATTAATTCCTCTGTGCCTCGGTTACCTCATCTGTAAAGTGGGGATTAAGATTGTGAGCCTCATGTGGGACAACCTACTTACCTTGTATCTACCCAGCGCTTAGAACAGTGCTTGACACATAGTAAGAGCTTAACAAAGTCCAAAATTATTATTATTATTATCAAGTCCATATCCCTAAGCACTTTGCAACTCACCCCATCCCCACTGAACTTCAATCAGTCATTCAGTCATATTTACTGAGCACATACTGTGAACAGAACACTGTACTAAGCACTTGGGAAAGTACGCTATAACAGAGTTGGTAGACTCATTCCCTGCTCACAAGGAACTCACAGTATAGAGGGGGAGACAGACATTAATATAAATAAATTACAGATATGTACATAAGTAATAATAATAATGATATCTGTTAAGCGCTTACTATGTGTCAAGCATTGTTCTAAGTGCTGGGATAGGTACAAAGTAATCAGGTTGTCCCACGTGGGACTCACAGTTTCAATCCTTGTTTACCAGATGAGGTAACTGAGGCACAGAGAAGTGAAGTGACGTGCCCAAGGTCACACAGCAGACAAGTGGCAGAGTCAGGATTAGAACCCACAACCTCTGACTCCCAAGCCTGAGCTCCTGCCACTAGGCCATGCTGCTTACCGTGGGGTGAAAGAAGGATAGAAATTCAAATGCAATTTCAACACCGAAATGGAGGGAGAGAGTTGAGGGCTCAGAGGAAATGAGTACATATCCTTATATTATTATAACCTATTGCTTCTCCCTTACCTATAATTTATATTTTTGCCTGTCTCCCCCACTAGATAGTAAATTACTTGAGGACAGGGATCTTTTCTACCAACTCTACTCTACTCTCCCAAGTGCTCTCCACCCAGAGAGTGCCCAGTAAATAACCATTGGTTGATTAAATTAAATTTAAATTAAATAATTGATTGCTGGAGTGATTATCCAGCTGAGCACCACGCATCATCCATGCTCTGACAATGACAGATTCAACAGCCTGAAAGTCACTGAAAATAAATGGCACTTACTGAACACCTCCACGTTTTGACCAAGAAAACTCGATGGTTACACTACCGGAGCAACTGCAGATGGAGGTGGGGCGTTCTGGGAGAGATGTGTCCATGGCGTCGCAACGGGTCAGAGACGACTCGACGGCATAAGACAAGGCGATCGAACACTTACGATACGATGGAGTTGGTAGGCAAGTCCACTGCCCACTTTAGAGTCTAAAGGGAGAATAAGTGAAGTTTGTTCTTTGCTTTTAAATACCTTAGCGGGTTTTTAAACAATCGGTACTCTGAGGCAGGGCAAATAAACCGATCCTTAAATTTCAGAGATGGCTATCGCTCCCCTCCCCGCCTTCCCTGAAAGAGACTTCCACATTCTCACCGTGCTCTCGTTAAACACCTTGGACCACACTTTATAGGGAAGCAGAGTGGCCTAGTGGATAGAGTGCCGTCCTGAGAGGTCCTGGGTTCTAATCCAGGCTCTGCCACGTGTCTGCTGGGTGACCTTGGGTGAGTCGCTTCACTTCTCTGGAGTAGTAGTAAGATGAGGATTGGGACTGTGAGCCCCATGGGGGAATCTGGATTTTGTCCAACATGACTAGCTTGTATTTTACCCCAGTGTTTAGTATATAGTAAGCTCTCAATAAATATTAAAAAAACATAAACACTCATTATCCACAGTTACCTTTATGTTTACTCTATCCTTGGACCTTTCTGGGATGTAGTTATAGTTATAACTACATTTATGGGAAGTAGTTATAATGGGATGTAGTTATAATCCCCTGTTTAATTTCTGCTTCGTCCAGAAGAGAGGTTTGGAAGTTTGGACCCCAGCCAGCCAGCCCGTTGGAGTAATTGGAAGCTTTGTGAAGTTTGAAGAATATGTGCTTGTGTGCAAGTGTGTGCGTGTGCATGTTTTCCCTGGGAGCCAGGAGAGAGAGAGCAGCCTAAGAATTTTGGCTCAGGCTTGGAGTATTTCCTCTCTGCGCTCTCACTGAGCCTCTTCATAAAAGCCCAGAGCGGGGATTCTATAGCAGAGGAAGGACTTGTTCTCTTCTACTCGTATCTCGGACTCGAGAGCATCTCCGATTCCCAGCGGGTTGGGGAGGGGCAGCCATGCATTTCGTCTGGGCTCTGGCTTGCATCTTAGTGATCCAGAAGAACGGCTTCTCCGGTGAGTGATTTTCAAATGCCCCCAAGTTCAGACTGAGGCATGTTAGAGAAACTAGCTAGTTCTGAGTGGCGATAGATCCTCTGACCCTAGAGGTTTTGGGGAGTTGGGGCTTCTTTGAGATAGGGGTAGCGGACAAGAATGAATTCTGTCATTTTTTTTTTTTAAAAAGGAGGGAATGGAAAAAGTGTGCGTGCTTGTGGGCTGTTTTGAAAAGTAACCACGGTCCAGAAACTGGAAGCTTACACATAGCGTCATCACAGCCCATGCCATACACGCAAACTTTTGGAAAAAGCCTGGCTGTCCTCTGAAGCTGTTTTGGCACTTGATCTCTTTTTTTCAGGATGATCCTGGTGGAATAAGTGGGGACCTTGTATCAGCCAAACACAGCTGTAACCCCAGCGGCGTCTCGCTTGTGCCCTAAATCAGGAACTTCGCCCAAGGCATCCTTGCCTAAGGCTGCCTTGATTCCAGCTCAGTCCCATAGTGGTCCTAGTCAGATCCCTGTCTCCCCTCCTCCATTCGTTCAATCGTATTTATTGAGCGCTTACTGCGGGCAGAGCACTGTACTGAGTACTTGGAATGTACAATTCGGTTACAAAATTGTAGACTTCTAGACCGTGAACTTCTATTTGTTGCCAAACTGTGCTTTCCAAGTGCTTAGTACAGTGCTCTGCACACAGTAAGCACTCAATAAATATGATTGATTGAATGACTGAATCCCTAAATGGAGAAAGCTGTTTGATTCTTCATCTTTTCTCAAGTACTCTTTTTTTCCTAGCCTCTGAAAACAAGTTTTTTCTCTGAATTATTTTTTAAAGTGTGGAAGTTTGAATTTATTTATTTTTTTTAAAAGCACAGCTGTGCCACCCCTTCTGCAATAAAAGTGATTCCAGGTGTATTTAATAATGTTGGTATTTGTTAAGCGCTTACTATGTGCCGAGCACTGTTCTAAGCGCTGGGGTAGACACAGGGGAATCAGGTTGTCCCACGTGGGGCTCACAGTCTTAATCCCCATTTTACAGATGAGGGAACTGAGGCACCGAGAAGTTAAGTGACTTGCCCAAAGTCACACAGCTGGCAAGTGGCAGAGCCGGAGTTCGAACCCATAACCTCTGACTCCAAAGCCCGTGCTCTTTCCAGTGAGCCACGCTGCTTCTCACGCTGCTTCTCACGCTGCTTCTGTATTTATTTGCCCAGGACACTGGCGTTTGGCTGGCTCAGATTTGTCTGTTGCTGTTATAACCCAAATGATCCTCTTTAAAACCCTCATAGTCATCAGACTGTATTCGGTCCCCCCATCCCACTCAGAATTCAACACCTCCCCCAATTCTGTTCTAGTCATCTTGATTGAGGTCAGAATTTGGAGACTTCACGGCTGCACGGTTTTGACTTTCTGCAGTGAAACTCATGGCTATTTGTTAGGATAGAGTGGGAAGGGGAAAAAAATGTTCCAGGGGAAGGACCGAGTCTAAGTCTTCAGGGCCAAAACAATTCTCTCCAAAAGTCTTCTCTCACTCTCTCCCTACTGGCTCCATGGCAAACCTCTGTCTGGGGTAGGGGGGTTAAAAGTGACTGACTTATTTTGTATTTTCCTGAACTTAGGCAAGCATGAATCAGTGCTTATGATAATAGGGATGATGGTCAAGTTAATGAAGGTGGGAGATTCCCGAGGGAAATTTCTTTTCCAGGGAAACAAGGGGTTTGGAATACAAGTGGTCCCGGAAGTTTCATCTCACTAGCTGCTAACCACTTCGGCTGTTCTTTGAATCTCCTAGTCTCTAGAGGAGCAGAAGCAGAAAATGCTGGGAACTTTGACCTCTCCAGGGACTCTTGGAATGAGGTGATGGCAGTTTCAAAGCCTTTAAAGCACACTTGGATTCTTCTCTCACCACTGCTCTCCCAGTTACCCAAGGATTTTCCAGATCCTTCCTCTACCCACAAAAGGCAAAACAATAATAATAGTAATAATAGTACTTCCTTGCACTCCCAGGGCCTCCTTCTTCCTAAGCATCCAAAAGCACTCTCTCATCCATCTCATTTAATTATTATGGTCTCTCTTTGAGGGAAGAGAGGGAAATAAAAATGATTCCCATTGTACGGATAGAGGAAATTAGTACAGAGAGGTTAAGTGACTTGCTGCAGGTTGCCCAGTGATTTAGAGATGGGACTTGGATGTCAGGCTACAGACTTCCCGCCCAGGATCTAACCTGCTAGCCCACCATTCTTACAGGAGCCAAACCAAACAAAAGCTTTCATAAGTCATAACCGCTCAGATAAGACAGAGCCATTTGAAGAGATTAGCTAATAACCATCCGGTCTCCATGGGAACCAGTGGTGCTTTTATAAAGAAGCAACTTGGCCTAGTGAAAAGAGCACAGGCCTGGGAATCAAAGGATCTGGGTTCTAATACTCGCCCTACTGCCCGCTGTGTGACCTTGGGCATGTCGCTTAACTTCTCTGTGCCTCCGTTTTCTCATCGGTAAAATAGGGATTCAGTATCTGCCCAGTGTGGGACAGGGACCATGCCCGACCTGATTATTTTGTACGTATCTCAATCTTTAGCACAGTCCTTAGCACATAGTAAGTCTTGCCTTGCTTTAAGCCAAGTCATCTCTCCCAGAAGGCCCCACCTCCATCTGCAATCGTTCTGGTAGTGTATCCATTGAGTTTTCCTGGTAAAAATCCAGAAGTGGTTTAGCGTTGCCTTCTTTCACCGACTAAATTTGAGTCTCCGCCCCTGACTCTCTCCCTTGCTGCTGCTGCCCAGCACAAGTGACTTTTGACTTGTAGCAGATTGCCTTCCCTTCACTAGCCACTGCCCAAGCTAGGAATGGAATGGGTAGGCCTCTGCTCGACTCTGCCTGCCCCCGTAGTTGAGATTGGTAGAGTACCGGATACTCTCCAGGTATGATCCTGTGAGGGGACATAGTAAATACTTAACCGGTTATTATTATTATTATTATTATTTTTAGTGCTCCTGCCCTCTTCATTTTAGCTGTAGTTGTACCTGCCCCAAGGAAGTGCTAAATTCTACTGGTTCTTTATTCTCTGTCCAAATGCTAGGTGAACAATCCTCACACTTAACTCTCTCCTTCTTGGGAGCATGGTTTAGTGGAAAGAGCCCCAAATTGGGAGTCGGAGGACCGGGGTTCTAATCCCAACTCCACCAGTTGCCTGCTGCGGGGCCTTAAGCAAGTCACTTAACTGTTCTGGGCCGCAGTTTCCTCAGCCAAGTAAAATGGGGATTCTGTACCTGTTCTCCCTCCCCCTTAAACTGTGAGCCCCCTGTGGGACAGGGACTGTGTCTGACCTGATTATCCTGCATCTACCCCGGTGCCTAGCACAGTACTTGGTACATAGTATGTACTAAACAAGGACCAAAGTTATAATCAGGTGCTCTTGCAGAGGGAGCTGATTAGTGTTGAGTAGGGCCAGTTTCAGACATTTGGCTGCTAGTGTAATGATGATGATGGCAGTTGTTAAGCGCTTACTATGTGCAGAGCACTGTTCTAAGCCCTGGAGAGGATACTAGGTGATCAGGTTGTCCCCCATGGGGCTCACAATCTTAATCCCCTTTTTACAGAGGACGGAACTGAGGCCCAGAGAAGTGAAGTGTCTTGTCCAAAGTCACACAGCTGACAGGTGGCTGAGCCGGGTTTTGAACCCATGACCGACATAATGTGTAACTTAATGTGGTCATCAGCTTGTCCTTTCTTACCTCACTTTGCTACTCTACTAGTACAACCCAGCCCACACACTTCACTCCTCTAATGCTAACCTTCTCCCTGTGCCTCAATCTCACCTATCTCGCCACTGACCTCTCGCCCCTATCCTGCCTCTGGCCTGGAACGCCCTCCCTCCTCATATCTGACAGACTGACTCTCCCTCGCTTTAAAGCTTTACTGAAGGCACATCTCCTTCAAGAGACCTTCTCGGACTAATCCCTCCTTTCCTCTTCTCCCACTCCCTTCTGCTGTACCACTTGCCTGCTGTGAGCCTTGAGCGAGTCACTTAAGGTCTCTGGCCCCCAGTTATCACATCTGTAAAATGGAGATTAAATCCTACTCCTTCCTACTTAGTTTGCGAGTCCCATTCATTTATTCATTCAATTGTATTTATTGAGCACTTAGAGCACTGTCCTAAGCGCTTGCAAAATACAATTGGAAAAATAATACTGGTATTTGTTAAGAGCTTACTATGTGCCAAGCACTGTTCTTAGCGCTGGGTTAGATCCAAGGTTATCAGGCTGTCCCAGAGTCACACAGCTGACAAGTGGTGGAGCTGGGATCCGAACTCACGACCTCTGACTCGCAAGCCCGGGCTCTTTCCACTAAGCCACGCTGCTATCTAATAATGGTATTTGTTAAGTGCTTACTATGTGCCAAGCACTGTTCTAAACACTGGGCTGATACAAGTTAATCAGGTTGTCACGTGGGGCTCAATGTCCTAATCCCCATTTTACATATGAGGTAACTGAAGCACAGAGAAATGAAGTGACTTGCCCAAAGTCACACAGCTGACAAGCGGGCGGAGCCGGGATTCGAACCCATGACCTCTGACTCCCAAGCCCGAGCTCTTTCCACTGAGCCATGCTGCTCTTCAATAGCCACTCTGTTTGACAGGGACTGTGTCTGACCTGATGATCTTGTATCTATCCGCAGTCCACAATACAGGGGGTGGCACCTAGTAAGCGCTTAACAAATACCACAGTTATTATTAATATTATTGTAACCCCTTACTGTAACCCTCTATTAAAGATATAGACATCCTTGGAGGGAGACATTTCGGAAACCCAAATGGTGATGCTCCTAAACGTTTCCACGGCTAGTATTTCAGTGCGATTCCACTTTGTGTTTAGAGATACTAGCAGTGGAAAGTCTGCTCTCTTTTAGAGACGAAACAGTGCAACAGATAATCTGAAAGTAATAATAATAATGTTGGTATTTGTTAAGCGCTTTCTATGTGCAGAGCACTGTTCTAAGCGCTGGGGGAGATACAGGGTAATGGATTGTCCCACGTGAGGCTCACAGTTTATCCCCATTTTACAGATGAGGTAACTGAGGCACAGAGAAGTGAAGTGACTTGCCCACAGTCACACAGCTGACAAGTGGCAGAGCCGGGAGTCGAACCCATGACCTCCGACTCCCAAGCCCGGGCTCTTTCCACTGAGCCACGCTGCTTCTCTGAAAGTAGATTTGAGAGCAATTGTGCTCCTAGACATTTAACTGCAGGTTGCAATCTTTCAGCTGGTTGAGAATGCTTTCTCCCAAAAGGAACCCTCTAGACTGTACACTCTAGACTGTAAGCTCACTGTGGGCAGGGAATGTGTCTGTTATACTGTTGTGCTGTAGTCTCCTCAGCACTTAGTACAGTGCCTTCTACACGGTAAACACTCAATAAATATGATTGATCGATGGATGGATTATAAACTCGCTTCAGGCAGGGATTCTCTATTGCAAAGCAGCGTGGCTCAGTGGAAAGAGCACGGGCTGGGGAGTCAGAGATCATGGGTTCAAATCCCGGCTCGGCCGCTTGTCCGCTGTGTGACTGTGGGCAAGTCACTTCACTTCTCTGGGCCTCAGTTACCTCATCTGTAAAATGAGGATTAAGACTGTGAGCCCCACATGGGACAAGCTGATCACCTTGTATCGTCCCCAGCACTTAGAACAGTGCTTTGCACATGGTAAGCGCTTAACAAATGCCAACATGATTATTACTGCTGAATTGTATTTCCCAAGCAGTGCTTAGTATAGTGCTCTGCACGCAGTAAGCTCTCAATAAACACGATTGAATGAATGGATGAATGACTGTAGAATTTCAGGCCCTTGCAGATCTACTATTCTCTGTGCCTCGATGCTGACCTCTCGCCCACATCCTGCCTCTGGCCTAGAAAGCCCTCTCTTTTCATATCCGACAGACAATTACTCTCCACCTTCAGAGCCTTACCGAGGGCACATCCCCTCCAAGAGGCCTTCCCTGACTAAGCCCTCCTTTCCTCTTCTCCCACTCCCTTCTGCATCACCTTGACTTGTTCATCATTCACCACCCACCAGACTCCAGCTCCCCCCCAGCACTTATGTATATATCTGTAATTTATGTATTTATATTAATGTCTATCTCCCCCTCTGGACTGTAAGCTCATGATGGGCAGGGAATGTGTCTGTCATAGTGTCGTGTTGTACCCTCCCAAGCGTGCCCTGCACACAGTAAACACTCAATAAATATGATTGATTGACTGATTGACCTGAGTCTTCCACCTTTCTTTCCAAGTCATTTATCGTTCCACTCAGGGGCCTTCGAGGAGGATAACAAATTATGTCTGTGATTTTTTTCCCGATAAAAGTTGGGGGGATAATATTAATTGTGATATGTCTCATGCTCCTACTAGGTGCCTAGCTCTGAGGTAGATATAATAATAATATTGGTATTTGTTAAGCCCTTACTATGTGCCGGGCACTGTTCTAAGCGCTGGGGGAGATACGGGGTCATCAGGTTGTCCCACGTGGGGAGCACATTTTCTTTTAATCCCCATTTTTACAGATGAAGTAACTGAGGCGTAGAGAAGTTAAGTGACTTGCCCAAGGTCACACAGCGGACCAGAGGCGGAGCCGGGATTAGAACTCACAACCTCTGACTCCCAAGCCCGGGCTCTTTCCGCTGAGCCACGCATAAGATAATCAGGTAGGACACAGTCCCTGTCCCACAGGTGGCTCACCATTTAGGCAGGAGAAAGAACAGGTATCAAATTCCCACTTTGGATGTGAAGAAACTGAGGCACGGAGAAGTGAAGTGACTTGCCCAAGGTCTCACAGCAGGCAAGTGGAGGAGCTAGGATGAGAACCCAGACCAAGGCTCTTCCAAGGACCAGGCTCTTTCCACTAGGCAACACTACTTCTCATTATAGGCTTGACTCTGATGGTTTTGGTGTGCTTATTTGGAGTTCTAAGGATATGATGGGTACAGGTAAACATCTGTTTTATTTTACTCTTCAAAGTGCTTAGCACAGTACTCCTCACACAGTAAGAGCTCAAGAAATACAAACGATCGATGGGTTGGAAAACCGACTCTTTTTCTTTTATACTCCAAAGTTTCTGTCAATCAAATCTGGCTTCATTTTCGGGGAAATAAAAGCAGATCTCTCAGTTGGCATAGAAGGAGTCAGAAGAGTGAAGCGTGAGATCTACAGATCTGACCCGGCATGGATTTGTATTTTTAGCTACTGTGGTTTAAGTTCCTGTTGTCAGTGGCAGAGGCTGGAAGGCAAGAGAATGACAGGGAGTGTGGGTGGATGGGTGAAAAGAGACTTCTGCTAGTTGTACTTGGATGCATCTGCCTTTTATTATCATTGTTAATAATTTATAATAAAAACTGTGGTACTTGCAATGGTATCGTAATGATATCTGTAAGCTCTTACTATGTGCCAGGCACTATACGCGGCACGATACAAGCTAATCACGTTGAGCACAGTCCATGTACCACATGAGGCTTACAGTATTAATTCCCATTTTAGAGATGAAGTAACTGAGGCAAAGAGAAGTTAATGTTTTGCCCAAGGTTACAAGTAGCAGAGTGGGGATTAGAACCCTGGCCTCCACCTGACTTTCCCATCACTGTAGTCAGCACCACCAACCTTCCTGTTTTACAAGCCCATAACCTTGGCGTTATCTTTGACTCCTCTCTCTAATTCAACCCGTATATTCAATCCACCACTAAATCCTGTCAGTCCCACCTTCACAGCGTCGCTAAAATTTGCCCTTTCCTCTCCATCCAAACGGCTACCACATTAATGCAATTACTCATCCTATCCTGTCTGGGTTACTGTATCAGCCTCCTTGTTGACCTCGCAGCTTCCTTTCTCTCCTCACCCCAGTCCATAGTTCACTCTGCTGCTGCTCAGTTCATTTTTCTACAGAAACTTTCAGGACGTCACCGCCCCCCCTTCTCAAAAAACTCCTGTGGTTGCCCATCCACCTCCATATCAAACAGAAACTCCTCACCATTGGCTTTAAAGCCCCTTCCTACCTCTCCTCCCTTCTCTCTTTCTACCGCCCACCCCGCACGCTCCGCTCCTCCGCCGCCCACCTCCTCGCCGTCCCTCGGTCTCGCCCATCCCGCCGTCGACCCCCGGGTCACGTCCTCCCGCGGTCCCGGAACGCCCTCCCTCCTCACCTCCGCCAAACTGATTCTCTTTCCCTCTTCAAAACCTTACTTAAAAATCACCTCCTCCGAGAGGCGTTCCCAGACTGAGCTCCTCTTCCCGCTCTACTCCCTCTGCCATCCCCCCTTTACCTCTCCGCAGCTAAAGCCTCATTTTCCCCTTTTCCCTCTGCTCCTCCACCTCTCCCTTCCCTTCCCCACAGCACTGTACTCGTCCGCTCAACTGTATATATTTTCGTTACCCTATTTATTTTGTTAATGAATTGTACATCGCCTCGATTCTATTTAGTTGCCATCGGTTTTTACGAGATGTTCTTCCCCTCGACGCTGTTTAGTGCCATTGTTCTTGTCTGTCCGTCTCCCCCGATTAGACCGTAAGCCCGTCAAACGGCAGGGACTGTCTCTATCTGTTGCCGACTTGTTCATCCCAAGCGCTTAGTACAGTGCTCTGCACATAGTAAGCGCTCAATAAATACTATTGAATGAATGAATGAATGAACTCCATCACCTTGCCCCCTCCTACCTCACCTTGCTTTTTTTCTACTATTACCCAGCGCACACACTTTGCTTCTGTAATACTAACCTTCTCATTGTGCCTCCATCTCGCCTGTCTCGCCGCTAACCTCTGGCCCACGTCCTACCTCAGGCCTGGAATACCCTCTCTCCTCAAATTCATCAGACAATTACTCTCCCTGCTTCAGAGCTTACTGAAGGCACATCTCCTCCAGGAGAGCTTCCCTAAGCCCCCCGTTTCCTCTTCTCCCACTCCCTTCTGCATCGCCCTAACTCCCCCTGTTCTTCCTCCCTCCCACCCCCACTGCACTTAGGTACATATCTGTAATTTTTTTTTTATATTTTTGCCTTTCTCCCCCCGTTCTAGACTGCAAGCTCATTGTGGGTAGGGAATGTGTCGGTTTATTGTTGTATTATACTCTCCCGAGTGCTTAGTAGAGTATTCTGCAGGCAGTAAATGCCCAATAAATATGATTGAATGAATGAACTCAGGTCCTCTGACTCCCAAGCCCGTGCTCTTTCCACTAGGCCCTGCAGCTTCTCATTTAGTTTATGCTAAATCGTTGTACTAAGTGTTGGAGTAGATATAGATACAATAAAGTTTGTCAGAGTCCCTTTCCCTCATGGATGCTTACAGTGTAAGGGGCTTTTTGGTATTGGGTAGCTCAGTACATTACATTTATGGATAATCAATGATCTTTATTTTATGCTCACTGGATGCAGAGCACTGTACTAAGCACTCAATACTGGGACAACGTTAGGGATCTAGGTTGAAAGATTAGCTTCTCTCCTCCTGCTCTTCCACGTGAGTATTTGCCTGGGGATCTCTTCCTTAAACGCACCCCTTTTTCTTTAAAGCAAAAGTTGTTTTAGGGAGAAAGTAAGGGACATGCTTGAAACCTAGGTCTCCAACTGTTTCCAGGGGACTATTGTATGTATGGGCATGTAACAATAATAGTAGTAATAATTTTGGTATTTGTGAAGAGAAGCAGCGTGGCTTAGTGGAAAAAGCGCAGGCTTGGGAGTCAGAGGATGTGGGTTCTAATCCCAGCTCCGCCACTTGTCTGTGTGACCTTGGGCAAGCACTTAACTTCTTTGGACCTTATTTACCTCGTCTGTAAAATGGGGATTAAGACTGTGAGTTGACTCCGTTCTCTCATTCTCCCCACACATCCAATCTGTCACCGAAACCTGCCGGTCTCACCTTCGCAACACTGCCAAGATCCACCCTTTCCTCTCCATCCAAACCGCTACCTTGTTGGTACGATCTCTCATCATAACCCGACTGGATTACTGCATCAGCACCCTTTCTGATCTCCCAACGTCCGGTCTCCCCCCGACTTCAGTTCATACTTCACTCTGCTGCCCGGATAATCTTGCTGCAGAAACGCTCTGGGCATGACACCGCCTCCTTAAAAATCTCCAGTGTTTGCCTAACAACCTTCGCATGAAGCAAAAACTCCGCACTATTGGCTTCAAAGCTCTCCATCACCTTGCCTCCTCCTACCTCACCTCCCTTCTCTCCTTTAACATCCCAGCCCACACACTGTGCTCCTTTGCCGCTAACCTCCTCACTGTGTCTCGTTCTCACCTGTCCCGCCGTCGACCCCCGGCCCACGCCCTACCTCTGGCCTCCAACGCCCTCCCTCCTCACATCTGCCAAACTAGCACACTTCAAAGCTCTACCAAGAGCTCACCTTCTCCAGGTGGCCTTCCAAGACTGAGCCCCCCCTTTTCCTCTGCTCCTCCTCCCCTCATCGTCCCTACTCCCTCCCTCTGCTCTACCCCCTTCTCTGTCCCACAGCACTTGTGTATATTTGCATATATTCATTATCCAATTCATTTTAGTAATGTGTATTTCTATAATTCTGTTTATCTATTTTGATGCTATTGATGCCTGTCTACTTTTTTTTTGTTGTCTGTCTCCCCCTTCTAGACTGTGAGCCTGTTGTTGGGTAAGAATTGTCTATATCTGTTGCCAAACTGTATTTTCCAAGTGCTTAATTCAAAGTTCTGCACACAGTAACCACTCAATAAATATGATTGAATGAATGAATGACAACTTGATTAAAACCCTAGTGCTTAGAACAGTACTGGGCACATAGTAAGTGCTTAAATACTATTATTAATCATCACTTAGTCACTTATGCCAAGCACTGTTCTAAGCAGAAGGGTTGATACAAGGTAATCAATCGGGCTGTCTCAGTTGGGGCTCACAGTCTTAACTTCCATTTTACAGATGAAGTAACTGAGGCACAGGGAAGTTATGTTCTCTACAAAGCATGTGTGTTCTATAGCTCTAAAAGACCCACAGTGTATTTCAGATGGCACTCCTCAGTGACACAATCAGTCAGCAATTCTCCGACCTCCGCCCCAGCCGAATTTCTTTCTCGTTACAGAAACAGGACGGCTCCACCCAAGGCACTGCTCCAGCATGAATAGCGGCCACTGTATTTCATGCCAGAACAAAGAGAACAGAATGTGGAGTTGAAAATGGCAATTCCTCCCTAGAGGAAGTTGGACCAAAACATGGGGAATTAGAGAAATTGAGAGTGGGGTTGGTTAGATCCCATTCATTTATTCTTATTTATTAAGCACTGATTGTGTGCAGAACCCTGTACTAAGCAGTGCTGATCTGATTTTCTTGAATCTCAATAATAATGTTGGTATTTGTTAAGCGCTTACTATGTGCAGAGCACTGTTCTAAACGCTGGGGTAGATACAGGATAATCAGGTGGTCCCACATGAGGCTCACAGTTAATCCCCATTTTACAGAGGAGGTAACTGAGACACAGAGAAGTGAAGTGACTTGCCCACAGTCACACAGCTGCCAAGTGGCGGAGCCGGAATTCGAACCCATGACCTCCGACTCCCAAGTCCAGGCTCTTTCCACTGAGCCACGCTGCTTCTCTAATCTCAATCTCAACCGGCACCTAGCACACTGCTTTGTCACATCAGAAGCAGCGTGGCTCAGTGGAAAGAGTTCTAAACCCAGCTCTGCCACTTGTCTGCTGTATAGCCTTGGGCAAATCATTTCACCTCACTGTGCCTCAATTACTTAATCTGTAAAATGGGGTTTGAGATTGTGAGCCCCACGTGGGACAACCTGATTACCTTGTGTCTTCCCCAGGATTTAGAACAGTGCTTGGCACATAGAAAGCACTTAAATACCATTACTATTAATAACATGCCACAGTTTTTATTAGGGTCTTTTACATAATAGGTCAGTCTGGAAGCTGAATTCTCATCTCCACACCCAAGCTCTCCCACCATTAGAACAGGAAGGGCTGAAGAGTTTACTTTGGATCTCGGCCCCCACCCCCGCAGATGGATCTCTGGTCTCTGCCCACCCAAGGACCACCCACCGGGTGGGCTCTGAGCCCCTCTGCTGGAATGCAATAGAAAAGGGCCAGATGGAACAAATGGTAGAATCCAAAGGGTAAAGTCTCTTACCGGAAATAATAATATTATTTGTTAAGGATTTATTTGGTTACAAGCACTGGGGAAGATACAAGATAATGAGTTTGGACACAGTCCCTGTCCCACATAGGGATCACTGTCTAATGGAGAGGAAGAACAGGTTTTACAGATGAGGAAAATGAGGCCCAGAGAAGTGAATTAACTTGAGAAAGGTCACAGAGCCGACAAGTGGTGGAGTTGGGATTAGAAGCCAGGTCCTCTGATTCCCAGGGCCATGCTCTATTCCTGAATTTTCTGGGAACAAATGTGTTTCTACCATAGATCTGGAGTTTTTCATATTAGATATTTAAGGGGGTAGAATACAAAACCGCAAGCGTATAGAGACACTCGTGCATGTGAGGACTTTGCTGGGGTTATCCCAGAGCTAGGGAGAGGCCTGGGTTCACGGAGTTCTGGCCTTGGACAATCTACATATTGGCTGAAACAAACAGTAAACATCGTTCATCCTGATTAACTCAGTGCTTCCATTGTCACTGTGGAATGAATATTTCCAAACAAAGTCAGGAAAGGTTGAAGCAATTCCAAAGAGCGGTAGATGCCCAGGTGAAAATTGTTCTTTTCATATCCAATGCCATAGAGCTGTTATCTTAATTTCAGAAAAACTCTTCTCGGGGGAAACAGTGCTTGGGCACTGTGTTTCCAGATCCTTCACCTCTCTGGGGACAACAGTTCGGAATCAGCAGCACGGCCTAGTGGAAAGAGCATGGGTTTGAGGGTCAGAGAACCTGGAGTCTAATTCTGACCCTGCCACTTATCTGCTCTGTGACCTTGGGCAAGTCACTTAACCTCTCGGTGCCTCAGTTGCCACATCTGTAAAATGGGGATTCAATACCTGTTTTCTCAAATCAGACTGTGACCCCCATGTGGGACAGGAACTGTGTTCGACCTGAATTATCTTGTATCTACTCCAGCACTTAATGCAGTCCTCAACTCAAAATAAAGGCTTAAAACAAGTATCATCATCGTAGTATAGTGGATAGAGCATGGGCCCGGGATTCAGAAAGTCTTGGGTTCTAATCTCAACTCCTCCTCTTGTCTGCTGTGTGACCTTGGGAAATCGCTTCACTTCTCTGTGCTTCAGTTACTTCATCTGTAAAATGGGGATTGAGACTGTGAACCCCACACGGGCCAGGGACTGTGTCCAACCCAATTTTCTTGTATTCACCCCAGTGCTTAGTACAGTGCCTGGCACATAGTAAATGCTTAACCAATCCCATCATTATTAGCAAAGATCTGGTGCAAAAGAACTGAGGCCTTCCCCAAGAGGATTTAGCCCCCTCAGTGCTAGTTGGTTTGTTCCAAAAAGACTGAGACTGGTACCACATCATGCCTGGAGGGGACTACAGGGCATAATCAGAGAAGCAGCGTGGCTCAGTGGAAAGAACCTGGGCTTGGGAGCCAGAGATCATGGGTTCGAATCCCGGCTCTGCCACTTGTCAGCTGTGTGACTGTGGGCAAGTCACTTGACTTCTCTGTGCCTCAGTTCCCTCATCTGTAAAATGGGGATGAAGACTGTGAGCCACATGTGGGACAACCTGATGACCCTGTATCTACCTCAGCACTTAGAACAGTGCTCTGCACATAGTAAGCGCTTAATACCAACATTTTTATAATTAGCCTTGAGCTCAGGGCCAGCCCGGCAGCCGGGCACCAACCTGCTCTGGGAGAAGTCACCTATGCTCAGCAGGGTCATGCCCCCAAGGATGCCCAGCCTGCAGCCAGCCCACACAGACCTCATGCCACCTCAGCTCTCCGGCTCATCTGGAAGTTAACCATCTCCTCGCTTCCCAGAACTGTTCTTCTGGGCAGTGGGGTCTGCTTGCTTTCTTCCAGAAGCCTAGATGACCAGTGGCCTGGGACCTGCTTCTGAGCATTTTAGCGCAGAGATTCGGAGCTTCTGAGCTCCCCCTGCTTCCGAGTACGTGGGGAAGAGAACCCCAGCTCTCTCTTCTGAGAACTTTGGGTCATTCATTTAGTTGTATTTATTGAGCACTTGCTTTATGAAGACCACTGCACTCAGTGCTTGAAAGAGTACAATATAACAATAAACAGACACATTCCCTGCCCACAATGAGCTTATAGTCTAGAGGGGGAGACATAATATAAATAACATGACTAATATAAAATTACAGATATGTATGTAAGAGCTGTGGGGCTTGGGGGGGGGGGTGTGATGAATAAAGGGAGCAAGTGGGGGAGACGCAGAAGGGAGTGGAAGAAGAAAGGAAGGCCTCTTGGAGGAGATGGGATAAGGCTTTGAAAGCGGGGAGAGGAATCGTCTGATTTGAGGAGGGAGGGTGTAAAAAAGTTGGCGATGAGATAGAGGTACAGTATGAAAGGTCACGGAGCCTAATTTCTGCCTGACGGGAGGTAAGTCCGACTCACCTGGACACACTGTCCAACGTGCTTATGTCTCCCAACAGCTGCAGAGCCCTACAGGGCCTCCCAAGGAAGAACGCCCAGGCCTGGCTGGTACAAGGAACACGAGAGTCTGCACCATCGCTTAGATAAGGTCGAAGAGGTAATGGCCCTGAGGGGATGGAGTGGGACAGGAAGGATGGACTCTGTCTGATCTGATTGTATTTGCATCTATCCCAGTGTTTAGCAAAGTGCTCCGCCTATAATAAGCGCTTAAGTTATTACTGAGGAAAAGAAGTTTTCCCAGGCTTCCTTGCCACGGATGCATTATACTTCGATCTCCTCTATCACTCCCAAGACCACTTGTCCACGTCCTCCATGTAGCCGGGAAGTCCCTCCCTTCTCAAATCCGACAATTACTCTCCCCACCTTCAAAGCCTTATTGAAGGCCATCTCCTCCAAGAGGCGTTTCTGAACTAAGCCCACCTTTCCTCCTCTCCCACTCCCTTTTGTATTACCTGGTTTGCTTCCTTTGTTCATCTCCCATCCCATCCCCCTGGCCCTTATTATTATTGTACTTGTTAAGCACTTACTCTGTACCGAGCACTGTTCTAAGTGCTGGGGTAGATACAAGCTAGTCAGGTTAAACACTGTCCCTGTTTTACAATGGGCTCACACTCAATCTCCATTTTAGAGGTGAGGTTACTCAGACCCAGAGAAGTGAGGTGACTTACCTAAGGTCACACATCAGACTAGTGGCAGAGGTGGGTTAGAACCCACATCCTTCTGACTCCCAAGCCTGTGCTCTATCCACTAATGCCACGCTGCTTTTCTTATGTACATGTCTGTAATTTATTTATATTAAAGTCTGCCTCCCCCACTCTAGACTGTAAGCTCATTGTACATTGAACTGCACTCTCCCAAGTGCTTAATACAGTGCTCTGCACACAGTAAGGACTCAAATATGATTGAATAAATACATCGTTCCCACATTGCTCCCACCTTCCCATCTTTCTCACATCTGGCAGACCACGTCTCTCCTCACCTTCAAGCAGCACAGTCCAGTATGGAGAAGCAGCGTGGCCTACTGGAAAGAGTATGGGTTTGGCAGTCAGAGGACCTGGGTTCATTCAATAGTATTTATCGAACACTTTCTACGTGCAGAGTGCTGTACTAAGTGCTTGGAATGTACAATTTGGCAACAGAGACAGACAATCCCTGCCCGGTGTCGGGCTCACGGTCTAAATGGGGGAGACAGACAGCAAAGCAAAACAGAACAAAACAAAAACAAGACAACATCAAGATAAATAGAATCAAGGGGATGTACATCGCATTAACAAAATAAATAGGGTAATAAATAATATATGCAAATGAGTACAGTCCTGAGGGAAGGGGAGGGGGAGCAGAGGAAAAAGGGGGGACTCTGGGAAGGCCTCTTGGAGGAGGTGAGCTCTCCGTAGGGCTTTGAAGAGGGGCTCTGCCATTTGTCTGGTGGGTGACATTCTTCTCTGTGCTTCAGTTTCCTCAACTGTAAAATGGCATTAAAAGTGAGAGTCCTTATGTGACAGGGACTGCTTCCAACATGATCCTAGTGCCCGGCACATAGTAAGCACTTAACAGATGCCGTTATCAATATTTATGGGCTACTCATCCCCTCAGCAATTCTTTCTGGAGTAACCTTGACTCAGCCGGGCTCAATCCCAAGACAGTCTACTTTGGAGTTTTAGGAAGTCCAGGGAAAATGTGTCCCATCATAAAGCCCAAATACACCTGAGCCCATCTGGAACGGGATACTTAGCAGAAGCTCCACTATTTAATTGATAATACTTGTGTCTGGACTTTAGCAGCCTTCTCAGCTTGACTTCTCACAGAAAGGCAAGTCCCTCTCAATTCTTCAGTCAGTCAGTGGTGTTTACTGAGCACACACCGTCTGCAGTGGACTGTACTAACGGTTTCAAAGAAGTGGGAGCAGGCCTGCCTGTCACTTGGCATGACTGACTGGAAAATTCATTTATGTTAATGTCTGTTTCCCTCTCTGGACTGTAAGCTCATTGTGGCCAGGGAATGTGTCTAGAATACAACAGAGTTGGTAATCGCCCAAGCTTTAAGCACAGTGCTCGGCTCATAGTAGGTGCTCAATAAATACCATTAAAGATGGTGACGAGAGTTGGCGGCTCTGTGCTCCTCTAGGATGTGCGTGTAAATGGGAGGCCCCTAGACTGTAAGTTCGTTGTGGGCAGGGGATGTCTGTTTTTATTGTACTCTCCCAAGTGCTTATTACAGTGCTCTGTCTGGGGATAGTGGATAGAGCACAGGCCTGGGAGTCACAAGGTCATGGGTTCTAATCCTGGATCTGCCACTTGTCTGCTGTGTGACCTTGGGCATGCCATTTCACTTAACTGTGCTCCAGTTACCTCATCTGTAAAATAGGGATTGAGACTGAGCCACATGTGACAAAGGGACTGTATCCAATCCAATTTGCTTATATCAACCCCACCACATAGTACAGTGCCTGACACATAGTAAGCACTAACAGATACCATTATTATTATTATTATTACTTTTATCTCACCACCAACCTCTTCCCCACATCCTGCCTCTGGCCTGGAATGCCCTCCCTCTTCATTTCCAACAGCCAATTATTTTCCCCACTTTCAAAGCCTTATTGAAGGCACATCTCTTTCAAGAGGCTTTGCCGGATTAATCCCTTCTCCCACTCCTTTCTGAAGCCACACTGATTTGCTCCCTTTATTCACCACCCATCCACCCTCAGCCCCTTCAACACTTCTGTACCTATCTGTAATTTATTTATATCAATGTCTGTCTCCCCCTCTAGGCTGTAAACTCATTGTGGGCAAGGAATATGTCCTGTTATTGTTGTATCGTACTCAGGGAAGCAGCATGGCCTAGTGGATAAAGCAGGGGCTTGGGAGTCAGAAAGACCTGGGTTTTAATTCTGGCTCTGCCACTTGTCTTTTCTTGACCAAGTCACTTCACTTCTCTGTGCCTCAGTTACTTTATCTGTAAAATGGGGGTTAAGACTGTGAGCCCCATGTAGAACAGGGACTGAGTCCAACCCATTTTGTTTGTATCCACCCCAGTGCTTAGTTCAGTGCCTGGCCCATAGTAAGTGCTTAACAAATTCCACATCAATATTACTCTCCCAAGTGCTTAGAAGAGTGCTCTGCACACAGTAAGTGCTAAATATGATTAAAATACCCAAGACTATTTAGGGTTCTTCTCCCCTACAGTGAAGATCTGATAACAGCTGTTGGAGCCCTAGGCAGGGGGAGGCAGGAAGGACCCTTCCCTCTAATTAGGTTGGCAGCAGGAAATCTCGGGCTTCAGTTTTTCCATGAGGAAAACTGAGATGAGTGACCGCTTCACCGCCTGCCGCTTCTGAGCAGCAAGGACCTCTGTGATAGTAGGTAATTGGGTTGGACACAGTCCCTGTCCCAAGTGGGGCTCACAGTCTTAATCCCCATTTTACAGATGAGGTCCCTGAGGCACAGAGAAGTAAAGTGAATTGCCCAAGTTCACCCGGCAGACAAGTGGCGGATCCAGGATTAGAACCCAGGTCCTGAGTCCCAGGCCCGTGCTCTATCCACCAGACCACGCTGGACAATTATTCACCACTCTCCTCTGTGACTTCTCAGCCTTTATCCCCCTCTTAAACTTCCATAACTCCATCCACCAAGAATAAAAGTCAAATGCTCCTTGAGGGCAGGGATCATGTCTATCAACTGGATCGAACTCTTCCAAGTACTCAGTGCGGTGATCTGCACAAAAGCCGCACTCATTCATTCATATTTAGTGAGTGCTTACAAAGAGCCCTGGCTTGGGAGTCAGAGGTCATGGGTTCGTATCTCCGCTCTGCCACTTGTCAGCTGTGTGACCGTGGGCAAGTTACTTAACTTCTCTGTGCCTCAGTTACCTCATCTGTAAAATGGGGATTAACCGTGAGCCTCACATGGGACAACCTGATTCCCCTGTATCTACCCCAGCGCTTAGAACAGTGCTCTGCACATAGTACGTGTTTAACAAATACCAACATTATTATGTATTGTACAAAGCACGTGGGTGAGTACAATACAACAGACACTTTCCCTGCTCACAACAAACTCATTAAACACTAATGATTGATTGAAATGAACCTCCTTTCCCAAGTATTTTTCAGATACGGTTACTGACCCTATGAGGTCACTGAAGTCCAGCAGAGAACACTAGAATACCCTTGTAATGTCGGTGAAGGACCAAAAAAGTGCTCAAGGAGCAGGAAGCGTGGTTAATGTCTGCTAATTCTGTTATATTGTACTCTCCTCAGTGTTTTATAGAGTGTTTTACACATAACACACGTGGCTTAGTGGAAAGGGCATGGGCTTGGGAGTCAGAGGTCATGGGTTCTAATCCCATTCCATGATTTTGGACCAGTCACTTAACTTCTCTGGGCCTCAGTTACCTCACCTATAAAATGGGTATTAAGACTGTCAGCGCCACGTGGCATAGCCTGATTTCCTTGTACCTACCCCAGCACTTAGAACAGTGCTTGGCACATGGTAAATGCTTAACTACCATCATTAATTAATAATAAAGGAAACAGCTTGGCCTAGTGGATGGAACACAGGCCTGGAAGTCAGGAGGGCCTGGCCGCTAATCTTGGCTCTACCACTTGTCTGCTCTGTGACCTTGTGCAAATCACTCCTCTGTGCCTCAGTTACCTCATCTGTAAAATTGGGATTAAGACTGTGAACCCTATGTTGGACTGTGTCCACCCTGATTAGCTTGTAACTATCCCAGGGCTTAGTACAGTGCCTGGCACATAATAGGCACTTAAATACCAACTCCCAACACCCCACAAAAAACAAAAGTGCTCACAAATGCCACTGATTGACTGATTACATGGTCCACAGCCCTGGCTGTACTGGCCACACATTCCGGACACGGGTGGAATCACGTGCTACTGACCAACCCCAAATGCTTTCCAGAAGTGACCCTACGGTTGAGCTGATAGAGATGGAGTGAGGAGACGGGGCTGCTGCTACTTGAGCATGGATGGCAGCGGAGTGACTCTTGCAGCTGCAATAGCTGACGTACCTTTATCCCGTCACCTCCCTCCCATCCCAATCCTTCAACTTTATCCAGAAACTGGGTTGTTCTACCTTAAAATGGAATGTGAATTCTTTCCTAGGCTCTGTGGTTCAGAATGAGCTGGAGGAAAAAAAAAAAATACTGTCTTGAGCCCCAGGTTCATACCAACCAGGACCTTCCGTCCAGGGAGCCTCGGTGACATATAGTAATAATAATAATGACGGTATGTGTTAAGCACTTACTTTGTGTCAAGCACTGTTCTAAGTGCTGGGGTAGATACAAGGTTATCAGGTTGTCCCACATGGGGCTCACAGCCTTAATCCCCCTTTAACAGATGAGGTACCTGAGGCACAGAGAAGTTAAGCGACTTACCCAAACTCACACAGGGGATGAGTGGAGGAGTCGGGATTAAAACACACGACCTCTGACTCCCAGGTCCAGGCTCTTTCCACTAAGCCATGCTGCAAACCACCCCTCTGTTCACCAAGGTTACTGGGGGAAGTTTTTTATCACTTAGCTTTACCAATATGCAAGAGAATGACACAAACATACTCACTCCACCAAGAGTCCAATACCAGTCTATGGTCAAGGGATCCCATTCTGCCGACGTTTCTTCTTTCTGCTTCCGAGTGCTGCTCTCAGCAGGCTTGCTTCTCCGCCCACTCTGGCTGCTGCCCCTAAGTGCCCCTTTACAATTCAAAGGGGCCTTCTTTTATCTGGCTTAGGTGTCCCAGCTGTGGCTCTATGTTGCAGTCATCGACTGGTCCAAGCCCGTTATCAGGTAGGGAAGGGAGAGAAAAATCCCGCCTTCCTCCATGTTCCTCTCCCACAGGCCCACAATCACCTGTCTCAGGTAGAGCCCGTCAGTGCTTTCGCAAGTCTCTTCCTTCTTGTCGTTTGTGGGTTCACAAAGAGTCACTAAAAAGGCAGCTTGTTGTGAGCTCACCGCATCACCTCCTTCAAAACATTTATTTCTAAGATGGGGGGAAGCAATGCAGTGTAGTGGAAAGAGCACAGAACTGGGCGTCAGAGGACCTGAGTTCTATTCCCAGCTCTGCCACTCGATGGATGTGTGACTCTGGGCAAGTCACAACTTCTCTGTGTCTGTCACCTCACCTTGGCTCAGTGGAAAGAGCCCGGGCTCGGGAGTCAGAGGTCATGGGTTCGAATCCCAACTCTGCCCCTTGTCAGCTGGGTGACTGTGGGCAAGTCATTTCACTTCTCTGGGTCTCAGTTCCCTCATCTGGAAAATGGGGATGAAGACTGTGAGCCTCACGTGGGACAACCTCATTCCCCTGTATCTACCCCAGTGCTTAGAACAGTGCTCTGCACATAGTAAACGCTTAAATACCAACATTATTATTATTATCTGTAAAATGTGGATTAAATCCTAGTCCTCCTACTTCGACCATGTGGGACAGGGACTGTGTCCAATCAAATAATCTTGTATCTACCCCAGCGCTTAGTATAGTGCTTGGCAAATAGTAAGCACTTAAAGTACCATAAAAAAGAATACAAAACCCCCCAGAACAGTCTTAGTTCTTCAGCCAGGTTAGTTGGCTGGACCAAAATACGAAGGAAATAAAAGAGAATGTCAAATCTGTCATTTCAGTAAGAGGCCACAAGAGGGAAGGAGCATAAAAAGAAAGTGAAGTTAGTCTTCAGCTTCTCCACAAAGAGGTGGATTTTGTCAAGGTTTTCTACCTTTGTGCAGTTTTCCACTGGAGTTCTTCTCGATTCTATCCTCATGTCTTTTCCTTGATTAGACAGTGGACAAAACTGTGGAGCACATGGAAAGCGAAGTGAAGAGTTTACTCCGTCTGATGGACAAGATAGCCGTTAACCTGCCGCCCGGCTCCGTCGGCCCCTCCGTGGATATCTTTGGTGACGGTGCGTATCTCCAGCTGCTTTCCACTAAACTCGACCCCTGTTTTCCCTCACCCCCACTGCTCTTCCCCTTTCCAAACCTAATCAGCCTGGCTTATTTTTTTTTTAAAAAGGTATTTATTAAACACTTGCTATAACTGGAAACAACTAGATGGCATCCAATAATATGTATCAGGCACTGTTCGAAACGCTGGGGTAGGTACGAATTAATCAGGTTGGACACAGTCCGTGTCCCATGTGGGCCTCAGTCTCAATCCTTACGGATGATGTAACCGAGGCACAGAGATGTTAAGTGGCTTGCCCAAGGTCGCACAGCAGGCAGGTATTAGGTGCTCTGACTCCCAGGCCTGTGCTCTTTCCACTAGGCCACGATGCTTCTCAGCTTTAAAGAGAGATGGTAATATATTACATAATGTACTATATATATAGTATATACATATTATATATATGTACAATATATATAATGATGATGGTATGTTAAGCGCTTACTATGTGCCAAGCACAATACTAAGCATTGAGGTAGAAACAAGATAATCAGGTCATATACAGTTCCCATCCCACATGGCTTTCAGTCTGAGAGGGAGGGAGAATAAGTGATTCATAACCATTTTATAACAGCTGAGGAAACAGGCACAGAGAATAATAATAATGCTGGTATTTGTTAAGCTCTTACTATGTGCCAAGCACCGTTCTAAACGCTGGGGTAGATACAGTGTTCTACCTCCTTCTCCCCGCCCCACAGAACTTGTGTATATATATGTACGTATTTATAATTATATATCTATTTTTATTAGCGATGGGTATGTATCTATAATTCTATTTATCTATCGTGATGCTACTAATGCCCGTTTACTCGTACTGATGTCTGCCTCCCCCCTTCTAAACTGTGAGCCCTTTGTGGCAGGGATTGTCTCTATCTGTTGCTGAATTGTACTTCCCAAGCGCTTAGTACAGTGCTCTGCACATAGTAAGCACTCAATAAATACTATTGAATGAATGAATACAAGGTAATTAGGGTGTCCACGGGGGGCTCATAGTCTTCATCCCCATTTTACAGATGAGGTAACTGAGGCACCGAGAAGTTAAGTGACTTGCCCAAAGAAGTTAAATGACTTGCAGGATTAGAACCCATGACCTGTCACTCCCAAGCCCGAGCTCAGAAGTGAGTCCCCTCAGCCAGCAAATGGGGGAGGTGGGACTAGAATCCAGGTTGTCTGAATCCCAGGCCCTTGCTCTTTCCACTAGACCACGATGGCAGATCCAGAGCCTAAGTGATCGAGGAGGCAGTCCCACAGCCAACAACAACGACAATCATGATTATCGTGGTACTTGTTAAAGTCTTATTATGTGCCAAGTACTGTTCTAAGCGCTGGAGGAGATACAAGTTAAATCAGGTTGGACAAAGCTCTTGTCCCACATGGAGCTCTCACTCTTAATCCCATTTTACAGATGAGGTAACTGAGGCCCAAAGAAGTGAAGCAACTTGCCCAAAGTCACACAGCAGACACATGGCAGAGCTAGAATGAGAACCCAGATCCTTCTGACTCCCAGGACCATGCTCTAACCATTAAGCCATGCTGTTTCACAGGCAGGGTCTCCCCTCTAATTGGAGTACTAAATGAGGGGGACACTGGTTCTGCCTTTCCAGAACTTTCCGATGCCAGCGCTAAGGCTTCCGAGTATGAAACTTGACCACTGTGTGTTCTTCAGCAGCTGAGGCACCAAAAACAGGTGCCCAAACTCAGGTACGACAGTGTCATAAGGGCACCCCTTCTCCCTTCAGCGTGGCTTGGAGGCAAATGCCTGGGCTTGGGAGTCAGAGGACATGGGTTCTAATCCCGGCTCCACTACTTGTCTGCTGTGTGACCTTGGGCAAGCCACTTCACTTCGCAGTTCCTCAGTTACTTTATCTGTAAAATGGGGATTAAGCCTCACATGGGACAACCCGATGACCTTTTATCTACCCCAGCACTTAGAACGGTGCTTGGCACATAGCAAGTGCTTAACAAATACCATAATTATTATTCCATTCAGCACACAGGTGTGTGAAGAGGGAGTCAGGCCCACTTACCTCTCTCCTCAGTGACACGACCAATCATCCAGTTAGCTTCTGCTTTGCTCTCTCGCTATTACACATTTATCTTTCTTTCAGACCCCATCTGAGCACCCGCAGAGTCAAGTGGAAGATCTAAGGTGTTTAAAACAGTCCATCGGTCCTCGGTCTGGTTCTCTTTCCTACAGTTAGTGGCATTATCACCGCCTTCTTTCTCCCCTCAGTAGAAATGTCTATCATTTAATAAAAGACAGCATATCCCATTTTGGCTGTGATTCCATGAAACCCGTCACTGAAAGGCACCTATTTGCTTCACTTGACCTTTTGTTCCATCGGCTGGACCAGCTGAATCCAATTTCCTCCTAGCTTTCCTCCAAGAGGAAATCAAGGCTGATTCTAGGATCCCGTCAACCGGAGTCGTTTCCAACGACCCCTCCCAATTCCCCTCCCCTAGGCCTTCCTCACTCTTTTATTCCACAGAATGGCAGTCCTAACAGCCTTGCAAATCAAGGGCCAAGGATGTCACATGTTTTATCCATGTTTTATCCCATGGGAAGCAGCGTGGCTCAGTGGAAAGAGCCTGGACTTCGGAGTCAGAGGTCATGAGTTTGACTCCCGGCTCTGCCACTCGTCAGCTGTGTGACTGTGGGCAAGTCACTTCACTTCTCTGGGCCTCAGTTACCTCATCTGTAAAATGGGGATTAACTGTGAGCCTCACGTGGGACGACCTGATTACTCTGTATCTACCCCAGCGCTTAGAACAGTGCTCTGCACATAGTAAGCGCTTAACAAATACCAACATTATTATTATTATTATTGTTATTATTATCCCCCCTCCTCCCCTGACCGTTCAGTCTAGGCCGTTCTGCTAGTGAAAAGAACTGCTCAACCATCAGCGATTTATGGCAGGGATGGGTGGGAAAGCTTTTAGCCCCAGGGAGAACCGTGTTAATGGAAGGTGGATCATAGAGATAATAATGATAATTGTGGCATTCATTAAGCCATTACTATGTGCCACATGGGGCTTCACAGTCTTAATCCCCATTTTAAATGAGGTAACTGAAGCTCAGAGAAGTTAAGTGACTTGCCTAAGGTCTCACAGCAAACAAAAGAGGTACAGCCAAGTTCTAATCCTCCTGACTCTCAGGTCCGTACTCTATCCACCAGGACATGCTGCTTCTAAAACTAGATCCTTAGGTTTAATTGGGAGAGGGCTCTCAATCATATTTATTGAGCACTTACTGTGTGCAGAGTGCTGTACCAAGTGCTTGGGTGAATACGACACAACAATGTAACAGCCATTCCCTGCCCACGGTCTGGCAATGGGGGCTTGGGGGGAGGGTTTGGAGGCAGATATTAATATAAATTACAAATATACATCCTGTGGGGCTGGGGGCGGTGGTACTACAGGAGGGAGTGACGCAGAAGGGAGTGAGAAAAGAGAAAATGAGGGCTTAGTCATCATGCCCCACTTAACCTCCGTAACCAAACTATCTTCCCTTGATGACCAAATTGATACTCTCAACACCACCCTCTCTAATGAACCCAACTCACGTGTTCCCCTATCCCTTGGTCGATCTCTTACCACTAACCCACAGCCCTGGATCACCTCCACAGTTCGCCTCCTTGGCTCTTGTACATGAGCTGCAGAGCGCTGCTGGTGGAAATCTAAACATCAGGCTGACTTCGTCCACTTCAAGTTTATCCTTGCGTGCTTTAACTCCGCCCTCTCCTCTGCCTGGCAAAATTATTTCTCCATCCTTATCGATACCCATGCCCATCACCTTCGCCAGTTGTTCCAGATGTTTAACTCCCTCCTCAGGCCCCCTGTCCCATCCACCCCATCCCTCACCCCAGTGACCTGGCCACCTACTTTATTGAGAAAATTGACACTATCAGGTGTGATGTCACCAGAATCCCCCCTGCCCCTCCCCCCTCCTGCCTTTTTCAATTTTCCCATCTTTCCCAGGAGTTTCTCTAGTTGGGATTGCCTGCTTTCTTTCAAAATCCACTCCTCTCCACCTGCACCTCTGACACCATTCCTTCCCACCTTATCAAAACATCTGCCTCCCCCTGCCATCTTCAACTGTTCATTCTCCAATGGCTTCTTTCCTACTGCTTTCAAACTTGCCCATGTCTCCCCATCCTAAAAAAAAACTCTCTCGACTCCATGAATCCCTCCAGTTACTGCCCCATTTCCCTATCATTCCTCTCCAAACTCCTTGAGTTGTCTACACCAGGTGTCTCAAATTCCTCTCCTCTTATTTTTTTCTTGACCCCCTCCAATCTGGTTTCCATCCCCTTCACTCCACAGAAACCACGCTCTCAGAGTTCAACAGTGATCTCCTTCTTGCCAAATCCGACGACTCCTACTCCACCCTAATCCTCCTCAATCTCTCAAACTGCCTTTGAAACTGTTGACCACTCCCTTCTTCTGGAAAGGGCACCCAACCTTGGCTTCGCTGACTGTCCTCCCCCAGTTTTCCTCATCTCTCTAGCTAGTCATTCTCAGTCTCCTCCTCTGTCTCCCACCCCTTAACTGTGGGATCCCTCAAGGTTCTTTTCTGGGTCCCCTTCTATACTCCACCTACACCCACTCCCTTAGAGAACACATTCATTCCCATAGCTTCAACTAGCACCTCAATACTGAAGATACCCAACTCTACATTTCCAGCCCCGATCTCTCTCCCTCTTTGCAGTCATTTATTTCCTCCTGCCTATAAGACATCTCTACTTGGATGTCCTCCTGTCATCTCAAGCGTCATGTCTAAAACAGAACTTATCTTCCCATTCAAACTTGTCCTCCTCAACTTTCCCATCACTGTAGACAGCACCACCACCCTACCCATAACTTTGTAGTTATCCTTGACTCCTCTCACTCATTCAACCCACATATTCAATTCATCACTAAAGCCATCACTTTGACTTTCATAACACTGCTAAAATCCATCCTTTCCTCTCCATCCAAACTGCTACATTAAGACAATCCTTTATCCTCTCCCACCTTGATTCATGTATCAGCTTTCTCGTTGACTTTCCCAGCCTCCTGTCTCTTCCCTACTCCAGGCCATATTTCACTTGGCTGCTCGGATCGTTTTTCTACAAAAACCTTCAGGCCACATTTCCCTTCTCCTCAAGAACCTCCAGTGATTGTCCGCCCATCTCCGCATCAAACAAAAACTCCTCATCATTGGCTTTCAAGCACTCAATCACCTTGCCCCCTCTTACCTCACCTTGCTATTCTCCTACTACAACCCAGCCCACACACTTCGTTTCTCTAATGTGCTGGGTGACTGTGGGCAAGTCACTTCACTTCTCTGTGCCTCAGTTACCTCATCTGTAAAATAGGGATTAACTGTGAGCCTCATATGGGGCAACCCGATTACCCTGTATCTACCCCAGCGCTTAGAACAGTGCTCTGCACATAGTAAACGCTTAACAAATACCAACATTATTAACTTTCTCACTGCGCCTTGATCTCCCCACCGACCTTTTTCACACATCCTACCTCTGGCCAAGAATGCCCCCCTCATCATATCTGCCAATTACTCTCCTCCACTTCAAAGCCTTATAGCCCCTTTATTCATCCCCTCATTTATGCACATAACTGTAATTTATTCATATTAATCTTTGTCTCCCCATCTAGTTGTAAGCTTTTTGTGGGAAGGGAATTTGCCCATTTATTCTTATATTGTCCTCTCCCAAGTGCTCAGTGCAGTGCTCTTTACACAGTAAGCACTCAATAAATACAATTGAATGAATGAATGAATGAATGAATGAGTGACAGGAAGGCATCTTGGAGGAGATATGTCTTCAGTAAGGGTTTTAAGGTGGGGAGAAAAATTGTCTGTCAGATATGGAAAGGGAGGACATTCTAGGCCATAGGCAGGATGTGGGCAAGAGGTCGGCGGCAAAATAGACGAGATCGACGTACAGTGAGGTTAGTATTAGAGGAGCTGAGTGTGCGTGCTGGGTTGCAGTAGGAGATTACCCAAGTGAGGGAGGGGAGGGCTAGGTGATTAACTGCTTTAAAGCTGAAGGTAAGTGGAGATGGATGCGGAGTTGGATGGACAACCATTGGAGAATCACCAGTCTTCTGGAAGGAAAAGTCAGTGCAAATCCCTGGTCAAGTTATGTAAGGGCAAGCCATCGCTTCAGTGAATCAACCAATTAATTGTATATATTGAGCACTTACTATCTTCCGAGCACTGTACCATTTGCAAGAGTACATCGTAATAGAGTTGGTAGACATATTCCCCGCCCACAGGAGCTTAGAGGCTAGAGGAGGAGCTTACAGCCTAGAGGGCTGGAGTCAAGACTGCCCTCCCTTCACATTTCTGCCAAATCCCCCATCTAGGAAGTGGAGACCTGCAGCTCATCACACCTGAGAGAAGAGAGTGGAGACAAATGACAAAGCATAGATCCTGGCTTTCAGTTTTGTTTTGTTTTTAGAAAACTCAAGACTAAGCCCTCATTTTCCCATACTCACCCTCCCCTCTGCATCAACTGTGCACTTGACTGTGTAGTCTTTAGCATTTGATGTACCAGCCCCACAGCATTTATTTACATATTCTGATACCTTACTATTTCCCTTATCTTTAATCAGTCAATGGCATTTATTGAGTGCTTATAATATGCAGAGCACTGTACTAAGTGCTTGGGAGAGTAATAATAATAACAGTGATAATCATAAAAACAACAATCGGTATTAGTTAAGTGCTTACTATGTTCTAGGCACTGTTCTAAGCTAAGAGGTACATATAGATGATCAGGTTGGACCTAGTCCCTGTCCCACATAGGGCTCACAGTCTTAATCCCCATTTTCAGAGGAGAGAATTGAGGCACAGAGATGTTAAGTGACTTGGCTGAGGTCACACAACAGACAAGTGGCAGAGCAGGATTAGAACCCAGGTCCTTCTGTCTCCCAGATCCATGCTCTATTCACTAGAGAACACTGCTTCTTTTCCAATACAGCTGGCAGACACATTTCTTGTCCACAGTGAGCTTAAAGTAATGTCCATCTCCCCCTTCAGACTATAAACTTCTTAATTAATGGTGGTATTTGTTAAGCGCTTACTATGTGCAAGGCACTGTTCTAAGCGCTGGGGGATACAAGGTAATCAGGTTGTCCCACGTGGGGCTCACAGTTTTAATCCCCATTTTACAGATGAGGTAACTGAGGCACAGAGAAGTTAAGTGACTTGGCCAAAGTCACACAGCTGGCAAGTGGCGGAGCCGGGAATCGAACCCATGACCTCTGACTCCCAAGCCCGCGCTCTTTCCACTGTACCACGCTGCTTCTCTAAACTTCCTGTAGACATGGATTGCATTTACCAACTATTTTATGGTACTTCTCCAAGTGCTCAGTACAGGGCTCTGCGCAGAGTCAGTGCTCATTAGATACAACCGATTCACGGATTTTTCTAAATGTATTTAGCTCTCAGGGATTTCCCCTACAGACGCCCATCCTCACAGGGAAGATTCCAACGTACAAACCCCACCCTCGGGAACAATCTCCAAAGATGAACTTCAAAGTGATAGAAAAAGCCCAGGGCCCAACTCCATCCCAAGTTAGCCACAAAGTTGATTGATGGGCAGGTATCTGTTAAGCGCTTACTATGTGCAGAGCACTGTTCTAAGCGCTGGGGTAGATTCAGGGTCATCAGGTTGTCCCACGTGAGGTTCCCAGTCTTAATCCCCATTTTACAGATGAGGGAACTGAGGCCCAGAGAAGTGAAGTGACTTGCCCACAGTCACACAGCTGAGAAGTGGCAGAGCTGGGATTCGAACCCATGACCTCTGACTCCCAAGTCCGGGCTCTTGCCACTGAGCCACGCTGCTTCTCTAGCAGCCGTTGCTCTGTGGGCACTGCTCTGTTTCAGCGCCTTCTCTACGTGCGCCCTCTACCCCAGTGGCGCCCGTAGCCGGTAGCTCTGACTCACCGGCCACGGGGATATGGTGGCGCTGAATGAAAAGAAATGAAAAATTCATTTCTATAACATCAAGGTGGAAGTTTTTAATTTTACAGTTGGCTTTAAGATACAGATATTGAGGCTAAAGGCACATTCTCAAACAAGGAAGAGCCCTGTGTTTCGTTGGGAATCCTTCTTACATTCTTGCAAAGAAGATTAAGCAGATAACTTCTCTTAGGACAGTCATTTTGGGCAACAATTAGACACATTTTCATCGGACACACCAATGAGCCTCAAATATCCTTCTGTAATGAGGATGGTATTCCACATTTTGTATACAAACATAAGCTGGAGACTCGGCCATGGCGCTGACTGTTAAAAAAACAATAAAATAAAAAGGTGTGGCTTCAAAAAATATAAGGCACAAACTAAGAGCAACATGATTTAGGGGTCCAGCAGGAAAATGGGACTGTGCAATACCGGGAGGGAAATAACTTCTCTAGAAGCAGGATGTAATAAGCAATGTGATGAATCTGTGGCTCCAGAGTAGAGGTTGATTGAAAAAAACATATATATATATATATATATCCTGAGAGAGCAATCTAAAATTAATAGCCACTTCCTTCTGCACTGCTCTACTACTGGTGAAGGGAGAGGACGCAGGCCGTTCCTCTACTAAGTTTTACTGAGCTGAAAAAAAAAAAGTTAAGGGTTTCTTTTTTTTTTAATTTTTTAGTCTTTTGTTGTAATATTCTTCTTGGATGGCTCGTATGCTCAGTCATTACCCCCGCAGAGCTTCAGCAAGATCTTCTTGTAGTCCCCCGATGTATCTCCCTGGTCATGGAAACAGAGAAATAAACCAGGAAAGGGAAACCAGGCTCCTTTTCCACATCTCTACTTCCCCATTTTCCCCTCCATCAAAAAGGTCTGTTCCAGGGCTCCCTCCAGGCCGTGAATCAACGTGAGCCCAGTTATGCCGTTCGGCTCGTCTCCCATGGCAACAGGCTCCAGGAGGCCTAAGGGCCCAAGTCCCTGGCTGTATCATACTCCAAGCGGCTCTGGAAAGACGCCCACGAGCAGGCTGGTTCAAGTCAGAGCGTTACCAGCTGGACTAACCCCATGGACCTCACCATTAGGCACGTTCCCGTTTATAATAAAATAATAGTTATGGCATTTTGTTAAGCACTCACTGTACTAAGCAGTGGGATGGATACAAGCAAATGGGGTTGGACACAGTCCCTGTCCCACGTGGGGCTCACAGTCTCAAACCCCATTTTACTGATGAGGGAACTGAGGCCCAGAGAAGTGAAGCAACTTGCCCAAGGTCAAACAGCAGGCAAGTGGTGGATCAGGATTAGAACTCATGACTTTCTGACTCCCAGGACCGGATTAACTGTGGCCCCAACAAAGTCAGCATGAAAATAGGCACCAAGGTTCTTTTCTTTATGGTACTTGTTAAGCGCAAACTATGTGCCAGGCACGATACTAAATGCGGGGGTAGGTTTACGTGGGCCTCACAGTCTTAATCCTCTTTTTACACGAGGTAATTTGAAATACAGGGACGTTAACTGACTTGCCCAAATGGGGCTCACAGTCTTAATCTCCATTTTACACATGCGGTAATTTGAAATACAGAGAAGTTAAGTGACTTGCCCAAGGTCACAGAGCAGACAAGTAGTGGAGTCAGGATCAGAATTCTAGAACTCAGGTCCTCTGATTTCCAGGCCCCTACTTTTTCCACTAGACCATGTGCCAATTCAATAGCTAAGCACCTATTTCTTGAAAATCATGGGGAAAATCATAAAAAGGTGTGGCTTCAAAAAATATAAGGCACAATAAAATAGATAATATATTAAAAAAAAAGAGAGCCACAAAGACTAGCATCAGTTTACCTTGGAGTCATGATGAAAGTCATAATTTTGAAATTATGAGCTCCCTGAGGGACAGGGACCATGTCTAATGCTCAACTGTATATACTCTTAGAATTTAGTACAGTATTCTGCAAATATTAAGTGCTTAATAAATACATTGCTACTACTAGTATTTACTGAGCACCTGGGTGCAAAGCACTGTTCTAAGCAGTTGGGCTAAGTGCAGGACAGAATCACAAGGAGTTTTCAATTTAATTTACAAAACTTACAGGTAGGATGAAAAAGAGAATGGAAAGGTGAATCGGAAAGTAAATACTTGGATAACAATAACAACGGTGGGGGGTTTTTATGGTATTTGTTAGGCACTCACCATGTGCCAGGCACTGTACTAAGCACTGAGGTAGATACAAGTGAATCTGATTGGACACGGTCCAAGTCCCACATGAAGCTCACAAACTTAACCTCCATTTTAAGTGCTCTATCCACTCCGCCATGCTGCTTCTTGAATCCCCACTGAATGTATGAGGAAACTGAGGAAAAAATATACATTGATATGCCCAGATGTGCTATGCTTTGGGGCAGCAGCTCTGAGTGCTTGAGTGCCAAGGAGGTAGTTGGGAAGATGTCACCTGGAGAAAAGAAAGGTACTCGGGGAAGACCTCTTGGAGGAGGTGGGATTTCAAGGAGGGCTCCGAAGATGGGGGAGAGGCAGGGTCAATTGCACACCAGCTCTACCCCTTGTCCGCTGGGTGACCTTGGGCAAGTCACTTAACTTCTCTGGGCCTCAGTTTCATCATCTGTAAAATGGGGATTGAGACTGTGAGCCCCACATGGGACAGAGACTGTGTCCAACCCCATTTGCTTATATCCGCCCCAGCGCTTCGTACACTGCCTGGCACATAGTAAGCGCTTAATAAATACCATAGTTGCTACTACTATTATTTTAATGAGCAAACCACACTCAGGTTCCTGTTTTTTTTTACATCCGGCAGAAGGGCCTCTGACATTCAGACTTACCGAGATATCCGTGTACAGGGACTTGCCGTACATCTTCTTGTACTCAGCTCGGATGTCCAGCAGGTCAATCTCACTGCGAGACACCAGGATCCGGATGAGGGTGCGATCTTTAGTCCCGGCTCCCTAAAGAAAGTTCCCAGAGAGCGTGAGCAGAGAGGCCGCTATCACCTTCCTCCTTCTCAAAGTGTGGAGGAGGAGGGAGAAGAAGGGAGGAGAGGGAGAAGGAGACATTTTAAAGTATTGGGGACCCCGACTGGCTTGCTGAGGAAAACTTGAGGCTGCTTCTTCCTTTAGGAACAAATTTACTCAATTCCTCCCCTTGTCTAATGGGAGCCGGACTTCTCCACGGCAATTAATCAATTAATGGAATTTATTGAGTACTTCCTGGGTGTAGAGCACGGTACTAAAACATCTGTCTTATGCCGTCGAGTCATTTCCGACCCATATAGACACTCCAGACACATCTCTCCCAGAACGCTCTCCATCTCCAATCGTTCTGGTAGTGTATCAGTAGAGTTTTCTCGGTAAAAATATGGAAGTGGTTTATCTCGGGAGAGTACAATACAATGGAACTGGTAAACACAAACCCTGCCCTCAAGGAAATTGCAAGCTAGTGGGAGAGTTCTGAACCAGACAGGCCAGGGCTGAAAGAGGAATCGTCCCAGGAGAGGCTGAGGAGAAACTCGGAAGACGTTCTTTCAATGCTGTTCTCCTCGAGCCCATTCGGGAAAGTTTTTCTCACTGCATAGACGGCTCTTGGGTCCCAGGACTTACCCTCATAGCTTTATTGAGTCTTTCGGCAAAGAAAGCTGGAGTGTTCTTGAGGCATTTTACTGAAAAAGAGAAACCCCGGGGTCGGTTAGACTTCTCTACTGGATTCCGACTAAATCCATGCCCTGCTCAGTGCTCGTTCTCCTCTCGGCGAGCACTGCGGGTAGACGGGAACAGCCCCCCTCTCGGTTTGGCCGTTGAGACTTCACAGTTCCCCAGAGCCCCAGTGTACCCGGGGCCAAGCACTCACTTTGGGGGTCCCTGAAGCCAGTGTGAATCACTGGAAATAATCCAGAAATGAAAACGGTGACACTGAGTTGAACCTGTCCCAATCGTGGAGGAGTAGAGGAAAGGAAAGGGGGCGAATAAACGGTTAGTGCATTTCCCTCGCTTAGATCCTAACTCGGGGCTCGTTTATGGTAAGCACTGAATAGGAACAAATAAGCTAAAAGAAAACTAGTGAGCCTGTTTTCTGACTCAGTCAGGACATAGAGAGGGCAGAAACTTGCCAGGACTGGTTTGGGAAATTCCAGTTAAAAGGCTGACATATTTTAGGGCAGTATTTCCTCCTTAAACCCACTCGCCCAGCAACCTCCAACTTCCTGAGAGTCACTTACATCTCGCTTGTCAAATGGAAGACCCCTGCTGATAGTTCATTTTTCCCCAAACTTTTACCCAATCATGACTGACAAGAAACAGGCAGAGGAGTTAGGATCAGGGAGGGGACCGGGAAAGTTGGAGAAGCAGCCTGGCTTAGTGGAAAGAGTACGGGTTTGGGACTCAGAGGTCGTGGGTTCTAATCCCAGCTCTGCTACTTGTCAGCTGTGTGACTTTGGGCCAGTCACTTCAGTTCTCTGTGCCTCAGTTACCTCATCTGTAAAATGGGGATTAAGACTGTGAGCCCCACATGGGACAACCTGATGAGATGAGCCTGTATCTACCCCAGCGCTTAGAACGGTGCTTGAGACACAGTAAGCGCTTAACAGATACTATCATTATTATTATCTGGTCGTTATGATAGCTCTCTCTCCGGATCAAGAACATGAGTTTGCTTTTTAAAACTCTATCAACACCCTTGCCTTCTTTTCGGTTTGTACCCTATCATATTATCTATTTTGTCAGAGGGATAAAAGGATCAAATAAACTCACTGGGCTGTTGGAGTGGTCAGAGTGACAAAGCCGCACCCCAGAAAAAAAGAGGAAAAGTGACAAATGTAGCTCTGAATCTGGCTCCATATTTCCCCTAAATGGCATGCAGGTTACAAAAGTCAATCAGAAATCAAGCCATACTCTTACTTGGAAAGGTGTTTGGTAACTAAGATAGTGAGAGGCAAATGGAACTCTGATCAGGGTAAGATGAGAGAATCTTGAAGGGCACAAGTGTTCAGGTCCACACAAATGCATTATTTTACAGAGATTGGGGGAAAAAAAAAACACACACGAGTTGAGATGTAAAGTACAGGAAAACCCACTCAGTCGCTCATGAGAGGGGCAAAACTGGAAACACCAGACAGAAATGCACACAAAAATATATGAAATGAATGTTTCCACAGTAATGCTTGCAATTCAATAAGTACACCACCAAAAAATTTGGATAAAATACGTGGGAATTACCATATATGCCATCCAGAAAGCTTCGAAGAAGGCAAACAAAAGAACAAAAAACATTTTGCCAATTAGACTTTGGGTGAATGTGTTGACAAGGGAGGGATGGGGGGGAAAACAGGACACAATGAGCCTTACAGTGTGTCATAAAAATGAGTGTTTTCAGGATCTCCAAGTTTTCCTTTCACCCAGGGGTTGGATTCTTCCAGATACTACTCACCCATGATCCGATATTGTCCTGGCACACGTGCTATTGGAAGAATGTTCCCTAATCTCTCCATTACCATCAGCCAAAACACAGTTTGAGAACCCCATTTGAGCAAAACTGAGCTTACTATTTCAGAGAGTACTCACTCCAGACTGAACGTGGACCAAATGCCATCACCTTATTTGCAAACCAAATTGTTCTGGGGCATTTACAAATGTGAGAAGCATCTTCTGAAATCCAACACTGAATGAACGTTTGGGGTTGGGGGGCTGTATATTTTTACAGAATTTCCAGGATGTGATTCAATTTCCTCAGAGACAGCAGTACCCATACATACAACCCATACAATGATATTCTGGAAATTCCCTATTAATATGCAATCACTATTTTCTTCAGAGCTCCTAGGCTCTAGAAAACGGTTTGAGAGGGAAAGTGGACTAAATAAACAGAGGTAGCACCGTTGCCAGTATCACTTACATAAGGCTACATTCTGGCAAAGGGAGAGGAGTAGAAAGTAAGTGGAAGTAAGTGGGATCCGGGATTTTCCAGAAAAAGGAAAATGTAGTGGGAGAGAAAGAAAAAAACAAAAACAAAGTGTATGTTTCATAATTTGCAAGCAGGAGGAGTTTCCTAGTAACAAACAAAAACAGACTAGCAATTTAACTCAGTTTAACCCAGTACTCCCCAAAGCACCGGACACAGACCAGGATGCATGAACTGACTCCTTTCCAAATTCAGACTCGGCCTATTGGCTAAGCACTCCCTTCCCTAACCTCACAGCTATCTGTTTAGGAACCGTCACACTGAACCCAGGGGCCGCTACTGGTGAGGCCAAGCCAGAAGAGAAAGATTGGGCTGACCAGCGACAGGTAAAAGCACCGCTGACCCGAGGGAGTGAGAGCCCGGGGCTGCTGGTTCTGGGCCCTCAGGGGAGGAGACCGTTGAGAGAGATACACACCCACGGCCAGCATCCCTTGCTCCAGGTCTCCGGACATCTCCCGGCAGATACTCTTCTCGATATCCCGGTTACTCATGCGTTGATACTCGTTGAAAACTAGGAGGAGAGAGGAATCTTCATTATTCATTCATTTATTCATTTGCATTTATTGAGCGCTTCCTGTGTGCAGAGCATTGTACTTAAATGGTTGGGAAAGTACAATTATAACAATTAACAGACACATTCCCTGCCCACAATGAGCTTTCAGTCTAGAGGGGGAGACAGACATTAACTGAAATACATAAATCACAGGATTTGACCCTGCTATAAGGAACATGCTGACTTAATATTCTTTCTTACCTGTTGACCTAATGACCTCTCAGGAGGACTCCCTTACCTCAAGGAGCCTGGAATGGAGACGGAGGGCCCAAGCGCTTATAGCTGGAGTCAGCAGCACCGTATCGCTCTCCAGACGACACTCCACACTGACAGGGGAATGGCTAGGCCCACGTCGGGGAACCCTGGCCCACCCACAACTCTCTCTCACCCATGGGTCTGCTACACCCTCCAAAGCTACATACAAGCCAACAAGAAGAGGCTCTGGACCTCTCCGTTTTCTTGGGGGTGGTCTAGACGTCAACCCAGGGGATGAAACACACTTGATACTCCCCTGAGTATGAGAGGGGTTCCATTTTCATCATGTGAGTGTCCTTGCCTGTCCTGTCCTCTAGACTGTAAGCTTGTTGTGGGCAGGAAATGTGTCTCATATACTGTACTCTCCCAAGCGCTTAATACAGTGCTCTACGCAAATTAAGAGACCAATAAATGCGATTAACTGACTGACTTGCCCCAGAGAAAGGTGACTTGTTACTAAAATTGTCACCATTTTTAGGCACGTTTCCATTTTATTCCCACTCCTTAAGGCAAGCTCATACACACACAGCTCTCCTGTAAGACAGGGGTCGCATTCTTGCACAACTCGTATTAAGAAAATTTCCCACTGCAGCGCTCACCCTCTCTGATGCCAGGACCTGCATACAAACCATTTGGTCCCAAAAGCGGTAATTTGCTATATCCTAAAAGGCTCGCATTGCTGTTCTGACAGTCCCTGGTTCCCTAACAACATTCTAGCCCAGCATGGACTGAAATCCCAAGTTAAACAGAATTGAATGTATACTCCCCTCTTCCTCCTACCCCTTGGGTATTGAGGCTCTGAATCAACATAGTTCAAACAAAAAGGGTCCATCCAACTAGACTGTAAGCTGCGTGCGGGAGGGGATCAGCTCTACCAAACTCTATCGTACTGGACTCTCTCCAGGGTTTAAGTGTGCTCTGCACACTGTAAGCATTCAATAAATACCACTGATGAAGTGATAATGGTTTCTACAGTATTTGTTAAGCATTTTTGTGCCATTTAATATTGTCCCCATCCCCAACCCCACAGCCCTTATGTACATATCTTTAAATCTTATTAATGTCTGTCTCCCCATCTAGACTGTAAGCTCGTAGTGGGCAGGGAATGTGTCTGCCGATTCTGTTGTATTGTGCTCTCCCCCGAGCTTAATACAGTGCTCTGCACATATGATTGATTGATTGCCAGGCATTGTACTAAGTCTTGGGGTAGATACAAGTTATTCCGGTTGGACACAGTCCCTGTCCCATATGGGGCCCACAGTCTTAACCCCATTTTACAGATAAGGGAACGGAGGCCCAGAGAAGCCAAGTGAGTTGCCCAAAGTCACACAGCAGACAAGCGGCGGAGCTGGAATTAGAACATAGGTCCTTCCGACTCCCAGGCCCAAGCTCTATCCACTAGGCCACGCTGCTTCTCAAATCTGAAGGGGTCAATCTGGGACACTTCACCTGCAGTCAGGTGTGCCCTGCTTCGGGTGCACAGAATTGCATTGAACTTGGATTCATCGGTGCCAAGACGGTTCTCTCCAGCGGCGTACAGCTCCTAGCAGGAAAGGAGAATTCATACAGCTCAGAAGCAGAGACCATTTCCGAGGATTCTATTTTCTTATAAATGAAACTTATCTTGTTCATTAGTTTCTGAAGCCATGCCACTAAGGAGACCTCAGCCTGGACACACTTGGGACAGACAATCAGGAGAAAAAAATGCTGAACCTGATTCACTCAATAATCAAAGCAACTGCTTCCCTGCTTTTTATGTATTTGTTACGTGTTTACTATGTGCCAGGCACTGTATTAAGCTCTGGGGTAGATACAAGCTAATGAGGCTGGACTCAGTCCTGGTCCCAACATGGGGTTCACAGTCTTAATCCCTCTTTTATATATGAGGTAACTCAGGCACAGAGAAGTGAAATAACTTGTCCAAGATCACACAGCAGACAAGTGGCAGAGCTGGGATTAGAATCCAGGTCCTTCTGACTTCCAGGCCCATGCTCTATCCATGAGAGCCGGGTTCTAATCCCAGCTCTGCCAACTGCTTGTTGTGTGACCTTGGGCAAGTCACAAACTCTGTGTCTCAGTTTCCTCAACTGCAAAATGGGGATTCAATATCTGTTCTCCCTCCTACTTAAGACCATAAACCCCACGAGGGACCGGGACTGTGTCCAACCTAACTGACTTGTACCTACCCGAGCACTTAAACAGCATTTGATGCATAGTAAGCACTTAAAAATACCATAAAACAAATTAAAACACACAGATACTGAATCTCTATTTTACAGATGAGGGAACTATGGGACAGAGAAGGGAAGTGGCTTGGTCAAGGTAACACAGCAGATAAGAGGCGGAGCTGAGATTAGAACCCAGGTCCTATGACTGCCAGGTCCTTGCTCTTTCCACTAGGCCATGCTGTTTCTGGAAGCACACATTTGTGAATTGATAGTTACTCCGTAAGTATCCGATCAGAAAATGGTAGAGCCTCAAGGAGGCGTCCATGCAAGCGCTGATGCTCTGTAGGTCTGCTCCTGATATAATTGGCTAGTTTGTTGATGGAGAATGTCCTGGAGAGACTTTAGACGACATATCCCCAGCCACTGAAACTGGATTGAAGGTGTGCTTCTCTGGCTCTCTTTAAGGAAGTCCCAGGCTCTCCAAGAGGGATAACAAGATTGTACACAAAAGGTGGGGAGAGAGAAAGGAGACACACACACACACACACACACACACACTCCCCCCCCCCCCCCCCCCCCCCCCCGAGAAAGATCTCTGATATCATCAAGTCCTTGCTAGGATCACCTACCAGGGAAGGGAAGCTCTTCCAGGAAACAAATACAATTCTTAATTTCTATACTACCAACTTTCACAGCTCAGGTTTGTAACTAAAAACAAATGTTAATCAACACCAAAAGCACCCCCCCCCCCAAACCCCGAATCACACCCTTCCTCTTCTTCCCATCCTCCTACCGCTAAGGCTTCTTAATGCATTCTACAAAGGCAGTAACTTCGATAGTGATCACCCTGAAATTCCCATTTATTAACAAAGGCCATAGAAGCTGTGTGCACTGAAGGGAAATGCAGTGTTCATTGCAACTGGCTCAGAAAACTCCCTAGTGGACTGACAGAGGACATGGATGTGTCACTAACCTGGGCATCTCTTTGGGCGAGGGAAAGGTCGACATTTGTGCTTTGATCTCGGTTGCCCTGGAAAAGGGACAAAATTACACTTAAGCACAATTCAGCAAACCATCACTTCAGGTAGGCAATTACTGATTTTGGCCTCTGTAGCTGGTTGGCCAAGAATTTCCTTCATTGCTCTGAATAAAATCGTTCACGATCATTTCGCAGTTCAGATGACAAACACCCTTTGTTTTAAAACCCCAAACACCGAGTTGACAGAATACCTGGGCAAGCGATATTAAAAGCCTCTGGAAATGTCCTGACGTGTCACTTCGAATGGCGTCCTCGAGAGTTTTCTTGAATTCTGAAAGGAAGACACACTTAGAACTACCTGCCCACCCCAAGACCGCTGGGAGAAGAAAGCAGTTAGACAGATTTTGGGAAAGAGAAACCAGAAACCATTAGAATCCTGACCTAGAATTCAGGCTTTGTATGGCACTGGAGGAGGATGGGAGGAAATGGGCTGGAGGGGGATGGGAGGGGGCAGATTTAAAACAACAACAACAAAAAAACCCAAACCAAAAGCCTTCCAAGGTAGAAGGGAGAACTTTTCTGGGTTTTTAGAATTCCCAGGCCAGAAGAGACTTCCAGAGATCACCTCCTCCTCCTCCCTGCCTCTACCTAGACTGGGTGGCAATTCAACTATTCCAGATGGAGAAGAAGCTTTTTCTGAAGCCTTGTATGAAAACACTCAGGAACTCCTTCCAATGTTTACATATAATTGCAAGGGAGGGTTGCAGATCAAAATATGAAATGTAATGTAGGGTAATGGAGGTACTCTCCCAAGTGCTTAGTACACTGCTCTGCACACAGTAAACACTCAATAAATATGATTGAATGAATAATAATAATGGTGCTATTTGTTAAGCACATACTATGTGCAAAGCACTGTTCTCAGTGCTGGGGGACACACAAGGTGATCAGGTTGTGCCACGTGGGGCTCACAATCTTAATCCCCATTTTTCAGATGAGGTAACTGAGGCACAGAGAAGTTAAGTGACTTGCCCGAAGTCACACAGCTGACAAGCGGCTGAGCCGGGATTTGAACCCGTGACCTCTGACTCCAAAGCCTGGGCTCTCTCCACTGAGCGATGAATGAGGTGGGTGCCCCAGGATTAGGGGAAAGCAGAACTAAGGCCCGGGGCTCAGGCTCAGAAACCACACAGCTTCGGCTGCTTCGACCGAGGGGCTCTGTGTCTGAGGCGACCAAGTCGGAGGCCTCCAGCCGGACGAACCTGCTTTGTACGTCCTGTTGATTTCTTGGATGTGCTCGTTACTGCGGGAGGCTAGGATTTCGATCAGGCATGCTTCGTCGGTGCCAGCACCCTGTGGGAGGAAAAACCCCACACACTCATGCACAAACATCTGGACTTTCCAGAACACAGGGAAAAACATCTGAGGGGACACAGCTAGCTGGGATCCTTCCCGGGCAAACTTAAAAAAAGAAGGGATCTTTTTTAAAAGAGCATCTCTCTTCTTCTGGCCTTTGGCCCTAGATCTGACTCGACTGGCCTCTACAGATTGCCTATAAACTCGCTGTGGGCTGGAAATATTGTATTCCCCCAAGCGCTTAGTACAGTGCTCTCCACTCAGTAAGCACTCAATAAATACGCTTGACTGACACTGCAGGCCCAAAGGACAGCAAACGTCTCTCTAACCAGTCCCCTCTCTTGGGACCTTCCTATCCACAAGGACCTCGGGAAAAGAGAGACAATAATTCCTCTCCATTGGCTTTAAAGCACTCCATCACCTTGCCCTCTCTACCTCACCTCGTTTCTCTCCTTCTCCAACCCAGCCCACACACTTCGCTCCTCTAGTGCTAATCTTCTCACCGGGACTCGATCTCACCTATCTCGCCACCGACCCCTAGCTAACGTCCCGCCCCTGGCCTGGAACACCCTCCCTCCTCTAATCTGACAACCACTCTACCCCACTTAGAAGCCTTATTCTCCTCCAAGCAGCCTTCCCTGACTAAGCCTCACTTTTCTTCATCTCCCACTCCCTTCTGTGTCATCCTGACTTGCTCCCTTTGCTCTTCCCACCTCCCAGCCCCAAAGCACTTATGCACACATCTGTAATTTTACTTATTTGTATTCATGTCTATCTCCCCCACTCTAGACTCTGAGCTTGTTGTAAGCAGAATGTCACTATTCATTGTTGTATTGTACTTTCCCAAGTGCTCTGCACACAGTAAGCGCTCAATAAATACCACTGAATGAATGATGATTCCCAAGGAAAATCAATTTCCTAGTAGCTAAGGGACCTCAATATCACTTTGTTCAGCACCAGAACATGAAAGAACTTCTTTTATCCCAGGTCCAGGGACCCAGCAGAAAGGCCCCTCTGTTAGTGAGGACAGTCTAAATATATTTGGAACTATAGTAATAATAATGATGATGGTACTAAGTACTTTTTATGTGCCAAGCACTGGGGTAGATAGACGATCATCAGTAGTTTTTACTAGGGCTTACTGTGGGCAGAATGCTGTACTTAACATTCAAGAGAGAGTAAGTAGGCAAGATCCCTGAGCTCAAGAAGGTTACTATCTTCCCAGAGGCAAAACAGGGAGCGGATGCTAAAATAAATAACAATAGTGGGAAGCGTTAGACTTTAAAATTCTGTTCCTAAGCGTTGCCAAGGAGGGAGGAGTTTGAATACCCAAATGCTTAGATGACACAGAAGTGGAAACAGAGCAGCAAGATGAGATATTAATCAGGGAAGGCTTCTTGAAGGAGACACAATTTTAGCTGGGCTTTGAAGGTGGGGAGGATGTTGGTCTGTCACACCAAGAGGGAGAGTGTGAGCAAGGGATTGATAGCTAGAGATATACCATCGAAGCAGAGTAGGTGGATGTTATAGCAGCAAAATGTGCAAGCTGGGCTGTAGTGTGAGACAGTGAGGTGGAGGAGGGAGAGAACTGATTGAGTGAGTGCCTTAAAGCTGCAGGGAGGATGGTGGGGAAACAGCTGGGCAACCTCAGTGAGAGACTGACTTGAGTGCTTTTGAAAGATTGGACACAGCCCCTGTCCCACATGGGGCTGACATTCTAACAGAAAGGAAGAACTGATATTTATTCATCATTTTGCAGATGAAGAAATTGAGGGACAGAGAAGTTAAGGAGCTTGCCCGAAGTCATCCAGCAAGAAACTAGTAGAGCCAGAACTGGAGTCCTGGTCTCTAGATGCCGTCAACATCCACGTCCTACCTCTGGCCTGGAATGCCCTCCCTCCTCACATCCGCCGAACTAGCTCACTTCCCCCCTTCAAAGCCCTACTGAGAGCTCGCTTCCTTCAGGAGGCCTTCCCAGTCTGAGCCTTCTCTTTTCCTCTGCTCCTCATCCCCTCCCCATCGCCCCAGCTCCCTCCCTCTGCTCTATGCCTCTCCCCGCCACACAGCACTTGTGTAAATATGTACATATTTATTATTCTATTTATTTTATGATGTGTATATATCTATAATTCTATTTATTTATATTGATGCCATTGATGCCTGTTTGTTTTGTTTTGTTGTCTGTCTCCCCCCTTTAAGACTGTGAGCCCACTGTCGGGTAGGGATTGTCTCTATTTGTTGCTGAATTGTACTTTCCAAGTGCTTAGTACAGTGCTCTGCACACAGTAAGCGCTCAATAGGATTGAATGATCTCTCCCCTAGGCCACACTGCCCCCTTAAAGCCCTTCTCATTATGCCCGAAACCACACTTCCTTGCTTTTCCCCCCTCCTTCTGGTATCTGTTAAACGCTTACTATGTTCATCTCCTTTTGGGGCCCTATTATATCGAAAGATGAAACGTGAGGGGTATCCCTTCAAAACTGAGGAAACAGTTTCCCGATCTCCCTCACCCACCTCAGTGACCATCATCAATGCTGAATAACTCCCCAAATACCCAAAGTCATCAATTAGCTAAAAACAAGTCTGTTACCAGCAAACTACTCGCAGTTTATGGAAATAAACAAGGGAGAATCAACTGTAAGCTCCTTGTGGTCCCAGATTGTGTCTACTAACTTTATTGTGCTCTCCCAAGCAACTAGCATAATGATTTGCACAAAGTAAACTATAAGATCCCTGAGTGCAGAGATGCTATCAATTCACTCTCCCAAATGCTCAGTACAGAGTAAGCAGTAATTTATATTAATGTCGGTCCACCTCCGTCCCCCTCAGACTGTTAGCTCGTGTGGACAGGGAACATGTCTGATAATAATAATTGTAGTATTTGTTAAGCGCTTACTACGCGCCAGGCACTGTACTTAAGCGCTGAGGTGGAGACAATGAAATCAGGTTTGACACAGTCTCTATGCCGCATGGGGCTCACAGTCTTACGTCCCATTTTACAGAAGGGGTAACTGAGGCACAGAAGTTGTGACTTACCCAAGGCCACAAAGCAGACAAGTGGCAGAGGCGGGATTAATAATAATTGTGGTATCTGTTAGGCGCTTACTGTGTGCCAGGCACTGTACTAAGCGCAGGGGTGGACACAAGCAAATCGGGTTGGACACAGTCCCTGTCCCACATGGGGCTCACAATTTAATTCCCCATTTTACAGATGAGGGAACTGAGGCCCAGAGAAGTGAAGTGACTTGCCCAAAGTCACACAGCAGACAAGTGTTGGAGTCAGAGTAGAGCCCATGACCTTCTGCCTCCCAGTCCCGTGCTCTATCCACTAGGTTGCACAAAATGTAACTCAACAAAATGTGGTATTTGTTAAGCGCTTACTGTGTGCAAGGCACTGCACTAAGCACTGGGGTAGATACAAGCAAACTGGGTTGGACAAAGTCCCTGTTCCACACGGGGCTCACATTCTGTTGTACACTACACTCTCAGGTGCTTAGTACAGTATTTTGAACCCAGTTAGTGCTCAATAAATCTCTGATTAATTGATTGGTGACTCTCTTGAGTTACCTCCTCCCACCTACCGACTCTTGTATTGCACTTTCCCAGGTGCTCAGTACAGTGCTCTGCACATCGTAAGCTCCATAAATACCACTGATTGAGACACCCTTCTGTTAACAGGGGATTTGTGGAAAGGCATGTAATCCTTACCACCACTTCCTTCTAGATCAAACAACCGAAAACAAACCTTGATAGCTTCCTTTATTTCAGAGACATCATAGAGGACCGGTGTCTTCATCATGGCTAAGATGGTTTTCTCGAAGTTTCCTGAGAGCTCTGATTTCAGGTCCTTGATCAAATCCTGAATGGAGATGAGAATAAAAAAAGCCTGAATCTCACAAGTTTTTGTTTTTTGAGTTACTCTGAACATCACCACCACTCATACAACAGCAACCTGTTGTTATTTGCCAAAACCTCTCCATGTCCCCCCTCGCAAACATACAGATGATCTGAAATACGTTTCAGGGACCAGTGATGGTCTTCTGAAGGACATTCAGCTCTGAGGGCAGGAGGACCACATACAAGGAACGGGGCATACTTATTAAAAATAACATAATAATAATTGTGCTATCTTTTAAGTGCTTACTAAGGGCTAAATATTTGAACTGATAAAATCCAATCAAAAAGGACACAGTCCTTGTCCCATATGGGGCTCAGAGTCTAAAGGGGAAAGAGAACGAGTACATTAATCCCATTTTACAGATGAGAAAGGGAGACAAGTTAAGTGATTTGCCCAAGACAAGTGGTGGAGGTGGGACGAGAACCCAGGTCTCCTGGCTCCCAGACCTGAGCTCTTCCTACAGACCCATGCTGCTTCTCATCACAATTCCTGTATGCTTGAAAGCCACCTGTCTTTTTGCCTCAATCTCTCTCTTAAAATGGGAACCAATCTCTGTTTCCTTGCCCTCAGAGGCAAGATCAGTCCCAAATGATGCCCGAGTCCTTGGAGAAGAGGCTGATGGCCACCGGCCAGTGGTCAATGAGTGTTCCAAACCCCCAAATCTAGGACACCAACGAATGCAAGTGAGCACTGAAGTGCCTCCATCACAGTTTACCTTTCCATAGGCAGTTTTGAATGACAGGAGGATCTTCTGCCTTTGCTTGTTGGAGCGGCTTCCAAGACAGTCGATGATGGCCTGCTCGTCGGTCCCTGGGGACAGAAGTCAAAGGTTCTGGCAGGGGTCAGGGCAGAACTCACCTAAGGGATGTAGTTATTGAAATGGCCTTCTTCATCCCTAGCCACACTTTCAGGGAGGTAGGAAGGAAAATCTCTCCCCCTAATATAGCTATGTACATGCATATATACATAACAAATATATATACGCTTCCCCTAGCTACAAATTATTTTAATGCCTATCTGCCCTGATACTACTTAAGGGCAGAGGGCACAACTACTAACTCTACTGTGCCCTTCCAAGTATCTTGTTCTGTACACAGAGAACACAGATATTTTGGGCTGATTGATTAGTCATGCTGAGAGGATCACACCTCTTGTATCTTTGTTCATAGAGAATCACTCAGTAGCATTTATTGAGCACATACTCTGAACAGCACCGACGGGTATAACATGCTCCCGGCTCTCAAGGAGCTTGGAGGTCAAACCCAGGCATAGGACCTGTTTTGTGTGGCCACATATGATTCCGATTTCTACTTCTGATGTCTCCCTCCCATTTTGACCGTGAGCCCCATGTGGGGCTGATTAACTTATATCTACCCCAGCACTTTTTATGGTGGGACACATGCTAAGGGCTTAACAAATGCTGTTACTATTATCAGATAGCCAAACCACCAGCCGCAGAATCCCACTTTATCCCTCTACTACTTGTCCCAGGGCTTGAGGAAGATGAGGAGACTCTTTACCCTAATATTTCTCCCCCGGCCTTCCTGGCAGACTGCCATCTTCAGAACAAACATTTTGGGTCACTCACCAAATCCCTTCATAGCCTTCCTCAGAACTTCTGCATCCCTCAGAGGGTCGAAGCCTGGTGCATCACTGATAGTGCCTCGGTTTCCAAACTAATTAGATTAAAAAAAATACACAAAACAGAGGTGAGGGCTGGTTTGAAACTTGCCCAAGTGGCAGCAGATGAACACAGCATAAACAAGGGATAGTTTCATAGGGAAAGTTCCCTTTCTCTAAAGGACGGCACAATCCTTATCTTTCTGCCACCCTCCACAATTTCTGGAAAGAACAAAAAACAAAGGAAAATTCCAGAGTTAGGGCAGCCCAGTGAAGCTCATTCTAGAGACAGAATTCTTCTTGAAGGTGGCTTGGGTAGAACGACAGCAACAATGTTGTTTCTGACCTTAGACGTACAGCTCCTTATTTCTCTTTTAACAACCTACTGCCGGAATATACATAATGAGGGCCCTCAAGTTCTCATTGACGGTGATTAGAAAGGAGATGTCCAGGTGTGAGGGTGGGTGGAGAAAAGACCAGGTTATTCCCATTCTGCAGATAGGGAAACAACCCCAGAAGCTTAAACAGTGTAACCATGGTCCCAGGGCAAGTTGGTCATGAAGCTGGGACTAGATTTCCTGATTCCTCATCCAATGTATAAATCATTTGGAAAGGAGCATTATAGACTACACTTTAAACAACTCTTGATTATTCAAAGGTTGACAATTCAGTTTCTATCTCAGGCCCCCAGCTTCTCTTCCTTCCTTCTGCCCATCTTTTGACGACTTCTCTGCTCTCAGCCCCGTTCTCTGTCTCATGAGCAGGAACAGGAGATGAAGGGGGGGGAATACAAACCAGTTAATTTTAGTATTTCTATGAGGAGAATGTTGAAGTAACGGTTAGGAGGAGGTCTTCTCACTTTGTCAATTTTAACCAGTTTTCATATCTGGGATCAACTGCAATCCAATTAAGGGAAGATGGGAAAGGAAAATATCAGATGGAGGGAGAGTGGAAAGAAGAAAGGGCCACTTAAAGAAAACCAATCTATCTTCTCCGTAAACCCTAGCTGGATGAAATGAAAGTTTCTGCTTTCCCAGCTAGCTCCTCTCCCTTGGTTCACCACGAGCGTCGAACGCTGCTCACCCTAGCCCCTTAGGCTGTCCCCCTCTCAAGCCCTGGGGAGTGGTATTCGGGTTCCGGATACGCAAGAAGCCCCCACCTGCGACGGAGTGACAGCTGGGGTCACGGATCCGGAGTAGGAAGGCATGGAGGGATTGCCCGCAGGGATGTTCGGGTAACTTGGCATCGGCTGCTGTTGCCCAGGCGGGGGCATCGGCTGCTGCCCAGGGTAGGCGAGCGGCGGCTGCCCCGGGTAGGCCCCCGGGGGGTGCTGCCCGGGCGGTGGCATGGGCTGCTGGCCTGGCACGGGAGCGCCTGGGTACCCTGGGTAAGCTGGCATCCCCGACGCCGGGTTCCCTCCGGGCGGGGGGTACATTCCGTACGGGGGAACTGGCTGCTGGGCTGGAGGAGGCTGGCCGAAACCTCCGGGCGGTATCGGGGGGTAACCGCCCCCTCCGGGAGCGCCGGGGTACATGTTGGGTGGCATATTCGCGCCTCCGAAAGTGCCCGACATGTTGGACGCCTGTTAAAAGACAAAGAAAGGTGAGTAAGGCCCCTCTGGACACCAGAAACACGAAGCCATCGGTAACAGGGACAAACAGCCTAGCTACCGTGTGCCACTGCCCCAGAAGCGCCCGGCACTCTGGCCCTCCGCTGAGCTGGATCGCTATATGGACGAAAGCCAGCTGGGCGGCTTCCTCTAGGGAGATTGCACAGAAGCCCTTATGGCCTGGAAGGGCAGACGGCTGTCCTGCACACGGTGAGCACACGAGTACCATCGATTGATCGTTAGCACCCTCTCCTCTGCTGGCTTGGGAGGTGAAAGAATCAAAAGTCTACGTTTGCCCCTTCAATCCCACATAGTCAATCCATCACTAAATCCTGTCAGTCCCACCTTCACAAAATCCCTAAAATTCACCCTGTCCTCTCCATCCAAACTGCTACAGTGTCAATACAATCACTTACCTTATTCCACCTGGATTACTGCAGCAGCCTCCTTGCTGACCTCCCAGCTTCCAGTCTCTCCCTACCCCAATCAGTACTTCACTCCGCTGCTGCCCAGATCATTTTTCTACAGAAACGTTCAGTACGTGTCATCTCCTCAAAATACTCCAGTGGTTGCCTATCCACCTCCGCATCAAACAAAATCTTCTCACCACTGGCTTCAAAACTCTCCACCACATTGCCTCCTCCTACCTCACCTCGCTTCTCTCCTTCTACAACCCAGCCCGCACACTTCGCTCCTCTAGTGCTGACCTTCTCACTGGGCCTCCATCTCGCCTGTCTCACCGCCGACGCCGGCCCACTTCCTGCCTCTGGCCTGGAACGCCCGCTCTCCTCAGATTCATTCATTCATTCATTCAATCGTATTTATCGAGCGCTTACTATGTGCAGAGCACTGTCCTAAGCACTTGGAATGTACAACTCGGCAACAGGTAGAGACAACCCCTGCCCAACGATGGGCTCACAGTCTAAACGGGGGAGACAGACAACAAAACACAACAAAACAAATTCGAAAGACAATTACTTTCCACTCCTTCAGAGCCTTATTGAAGACACATCTCCTCGAAGAGGCCTTCCCAGGCTAAGCTCTACTTTTCTTCATCTCTCACTCCCTTCTGCATCACCCTGACTTGCTCTCTTTGCTCTCCCCTCTCTCCGAGCTCCACAGCACTTATGTACATATCTGTAATTTTATTTATCTGTATTGATGTCTGTCTCCCCCACTCTAGACTTTAAGCTCATGTGGGCAGGGAACATGACTGTTTATTGTTGTACTGCACTCTCCCAAGCACTTAGTTCAGTGCTCTGCACACAGTAAGCGCTTAACAAATACATTGAATGAATGGAAAGTCCCCAGAGCTTGTCCATGACCTGCCCAAGCCCTAAGACAGTTCACTCCCAGGGCCTAAAGGCTCTGGACTTGCAAGATCAGCATTTTTTCAATCCGGCCGTGATTCTTCCCCTATGGACTCATTTTAGTGGCCTTCTGCCAGCTCCTCTGTACGGCAGTAATAATAATAATAATGTTAGTATTTGTTAAGCGCTTACTATGTGCCGAGCACTGTTCTAAGCGCTGGGGTAGATACAGGGGAATCAGGTTGTCCCACGTGGGGCTCACAGGTAATCCCCATTTTACAGATGAGGTAACTGAGGCACAGAGAAGTGAAGTGACTTGTCCACAGTCACACAGCTGACAAGTGGCAGAGCCGGGAGTCGAACCCATGACCTCTGACTCCGAAGCCCAGGCTCTTTCCACTGAGCCATGCTGCTTACTCTAGCCACGCGTACTAATAATAGTGGGAGCAGCAGTGACAGTATTTATTAAGTGCTTTCTGTGTGCAAAGCACTGTACTAAGCACTTGGAACTAGACATGGTCCCTGTCTCCCAAGGGGCTTAAAATCTAAGAATAAGAAAAGGAGAAGGAGTTGGCAAAAGACACCTACAGAAAAATGAAGGACATCACAACATAGAGGACAAAAACAATAAAAAAACCACCACAAGAATAACAGGGTACTGGGATTAGAAGGGCACAATTCCAGGATCCATGTGGCTCAAAGGCCAACAATTCCCTTCGTCTTAGGAAGCAGCATGGCACAGTGGATACAGCACGAGCCCGAGAGTCAGAAGGTCATGGGTTCTAATCCTGCCTCTGCCACTTGTCTGCTGTGTGGCCTTGGACAAGTCACTTCACTTCTCTGTGATTCAGTTACCTCATCTGGAAAATGGGGATTGAGACTGTGTGGCCCACCTGGATCAGGGACTGCGTCCAACCCAATCTGTTGGTATCCACCACAGCGCTTAGTAAAGTGCCTGACACAAAGTAAGTGCATAACAAATACCACAGTTATCATTATTATTGTTGGGGGTGCAGACTCCCCAGAGTTCATGATGACTGTAATGAGATTTACTGCACCCTCAACTGGGTGCAATAAACTCTACTATGAGACAGCTTTCCCTAGGCTACCCCACATAAACTTAAGCATGATAATGTCAATCAATCGGTGGCATTTATTGAGCGCTTATTGTGTTTAGAGCACTGTGCTAAGATCTTGGGAGGGTAATTTTTTTACGGTATTTGTTAAGCACTTACTATGAGCCAGGCACTGTACTAAGTGCTGGGGTAAAAACAAGCGAATCGGGATGGGCACAGTCCCTGTCCCACAAGGGGCTCACAGTCTTAATCCCCATTTTACAGATTAGGTCACCGAGGCACAGAGAAGTTCAGCGACTTGCCCAAGGTCACCCGGCAGACAAGTGGCAGAGTCGGGATTAGAACCCAGGTCCGTGCTCTATCCGTTAGGTCACGTTTGGAAAAGATGCTAGGAAATCATGACACTCACCATTCCTGCAAGGTAGTCCTGATTGAACTGACCGGCGTAGGCGGACACATTGTCGAGCCCGATGGGAGGCCCGCCGGCCGGGGGGTAACCTCCGCCAGCACCCCCCCAGAGACCGCCACCTGGAACCCAACACAGAAAAAGATGATCAGTCCAAAGCCGAATACTCTGATGAGTCTCAGACTCTAGTCATTTATAATAATAATAATAATAATAATGTTGGTATTTGTTAACCGCTTACTATGTGCACAGCACTGTTCTAAGCGCTGGGGTAGATACAGGGTAATCAGGTTGTCCCACGTGAGGCTCACAGTTAATCCCCATTTTCCAGATGAGGTAACTGAGGCACAGAGAAGTTAAGTGACTTACCCAAAGTCACACAGCTGACAAGTGGCGGAACCAGGATTAGAACCCAGGTCCTTCTGACTTCCAGGTCCGGGCTCTATCCACTACACCACGCTGCTCAAAAGTGGATCTCCATTACACAATTGATACAAAACATTGCATGGAGAAACGCAGGTTTTTCCCACAACAGAAGTCTCTCCTGGTACTACAGAGCCAATCGAAGGTATTTATTGAGCGCTTACTGAGTGAGAGGCACTGGATTAAGCGCTGAGGGAAGACAATACAGGAACAGGTTGGCCCAAGTAGATTCCATGTTGGAGGGAACAGCTGTGTATGTGTCTGTGCTGTCAGTTGAGGTACGAGGCTGTTCGTTTCCAGCCTCTGCCTCAGCTTGACTGCTCCGTACCGCCCAACGCTATAGGCCGCACACTCAGTTTTTCAGCCAAACTTGCACACACGGATGGGAGCTTAACATCAGCAGCCTCATTTAAATAAATATTATATTTAAGAGTGTATTATTATTTTTATTATTAATAATAATAATAATGGTATTTGTTATGTGCTAGGAACCGTACTAGGTTTGGGGGAAGATTCAAGCATATTGGGTTGGACACAGTCCCTGCCCTACATGGGGCTCACAGTCTTACTGCCCATTTTACAGATAAGAAAACTGAGGCCCAGGGAAGTAAAGTGACTTGACCAAGGCCACACAGCAGCACAGGTGGTGGAGCCGGGATTAGAACCCATGACCTTCTGACTCCCAGGCCCTTGCTCTATCCACTACGCCACGCTGCCATCCAGATAGCTTACTATGTATGAAGCACTACGCTAAATGTTGGGGTGGATATAAGTTAATCAGGTCAGAGAGGGTCCCTGAATCACATGGGTCTCACAGTCTAGGAAGGAGAATTGGTATGTAAGCTCGTCATGGGCAGGGAACATGTCTGACAATCTGTTGTACTGTACTCTCTGAAGCGCTCAGTACAGTGATCTGCACATAGTAAGAACTCAATAAATGGGAATGACCGAATCCCCCTTTTACGATGAAGAATCTGAGAACCAGAGAAGTTACGTGACTTGCCCAAGGTCACAGTCATTCATTCAGTCATGTTTATGGAGTGATTATGGCGTGCAGAACACTGTACTAAGCGCCTGGGAGTGTACAATACAACAATAAACAGCACACTCCCCGCCCACGGCGAGGTGGAGCTGGGAAGGAAACTCTTTCCGCTCGGCCCCGCTGCTCCTCAAAGATGAAGAACAGAAATACATACATACTTCATTGTAGTGCGTATACAAGCACACACACACACAATACCACGCAACACTTTGTGATCTTTTAACTTTCTAGTATTTAGACAGCAATGAGTGGCAAGTGTGTACAGCTTTCTATTATTGGACATAATGGAGAAATGTGCATAGAAAAGTGTCCAACATGGTGCTATCTTTGAACCATCTGCCCTCTAATCCTGTAAGCCCATCAATGGGCAGGGACTGTCTCTATCTGTTGCCGATTTGTCCATTCCGAGCGCTTAGTACAGTGCTCTGCACATAGTAAGCGCTCAATAAATACTAGTGAATGAATGATTTTTTTTAAATTGAACTTGTTAAGCATTTACCATGTGCCAAGCATGGGGCTAATCACTGGTGTAGCTATAACAATCAGGTTGGCCACAGTCGTGTCCCACAAGGGGCTCCCAAAGGCGGAGGAAGAAGGATTTACTCCCCATTTTACAGATGAAGTAACTGAGGCACAGAAAAGTGAAGTCACTTGCCCAAGTCCACAGAACAGACAAGTGGCAGAGATGGGATTAGAACCCAGGACCTCAGGCTCCCAGGCATTTGCTCTTTCCACTCTCAGACCACTGATTACAACCTGATTTTACTCCTCCATGACATTCTTCAAGAAGAAAACTTCTGCATTATTGGAGACCTCCCTGTAAATGTGTTTTCTCTTCCAATGAGTTTGAAAGGCCAGAGTAACCTGAGAAGCCCTCCCCCACCCCCCAATAAGTTTTTAAACAGGTTTGTGGCATACAGAGCTTTTTAATCAAGTATTTAATGAGGTTCTTCAATTAGCATAAGGAAGAAAAATCAATGGCTGGAACCTATAAACAGCAAAATATTCATTTCTACCTGATGAAATAATAATGATGATGATATTTGTTAAGCACTCACTGTGTGTCACGCATTGTACTAAGTGCCGGGGTGGATACAAATAAATCGGGTTGGACAAAGCCCCTGTCCCACATGGGGCTCGCTGCCTTAATCCCCATTTTACAGATGAGGTAACTGAGGCACAGAGAAGTAAAGTGACTTGCCCAAGGTCACCCAGCAGAAGATAATAGCAGCGTGGCTTAGCGGAAAGAGGCTGGGCTTGGGATTCAGAGGTCGTGGGTTCTAATCCCAGTTCTGCCACTTGTCTGCTGTGACACCTTGGGCAAATCACTTAACTTCTCTGTGCCTCAGTTACCTCATCTGTAAAAATGAGGATTAAAAAATGTGAGCCCCACGTGGGACAATCTGATTACCCTGTATCTACCTCAGCGCTTAGAACAGTGCTCTGCACACAGTAAGCACTTAACACATACCATAATCATTATTATAATAACAGCAATAATAATAATTATAGTATGTGTTAAGTGCTTACTGTGTGCCAGGCACTGTTCTAGGCACTGGGGTAGATCTGAGCAAATCAGGTTGGACACAGTCTCTGTACCACGTGGGGCTCACAGCCTTAATCCCCATTTTACAGATGAGGCAACTGAGGCACAGAGAAGTGAAGTGACCTGCCCAGGGTCATCCAGCAGACAACTGGCAGAGTTGGGATTAGAACACGGGCCTGACTCCCAGACCTGTGCTCCGTCCTCGAGGTCACTAGGAGTGGAAGAGCGGGACCGTAAGGTTTACGGTGGTGTTGCCTGAAGACAGGAGGCTGGACCGGCTGAACTTTCCTAGTCCTTCCCAGGCCTACGATTCTGCGACTCAGCTAGCAGTAGCGTGGCTCAGTGGAAAGAGCCCGGGCTTCGGAGTCAGAGGTCATGGGTTCGACTCCCGGCTCTGCCACTTGTCAGCTGGGTGACTGTGGGCAAGTCACTTCACTTCTCTGGGCCTCAGTTCCCTCCTCTGTAAAATGGGGATGAAGACTGTGAGCCTCACGTCGGACAACCTGATTACCCTGTGTCTACCCCAGCGCTTAGAACAGTGCTCTGCACATAGTGAACGCTTAACAAATACCAACATTATTATTATTAGTATGTCATAGTATTTATTAAGCACTCACTATGTGCAGAACACTGTACTAAGCCCCGGGTATGAATACCTAGGAGGGGATTAGACACGGGACCTGCAAGTCAGTGTTTGCCTCACTTCACAACTCTTCTTCGGGGTTCAAGGCTGCAGCACGGGTGTCCTGATGAAAGACAGAAGGTCACTGGACCCACTGACCCTAGGGGGGAGACCCCTCAAATAGTGCTTCCCTGCTAGTCCAATCGACAGGACTAGAACGTCATCTCGTGGCTCAGTGGAAAGAGCCCGGGCTTTGGAGTCAGAGGTCATGGGTTCGAATCCTGGCTCGGCCACTTGTCAGCTGTGTGACTTTGGGCAAGTCACTTCGCTTCTCGGTGCCTCAGTGACCTCATCTGTAAAATGGGGATTAAGACTGTGAGCCCCACGTGGGCCAACCTGATTCCCCTGTGTCTACCCCGGCGCTTAGAACAGTGCTCGGCACATAGTAAGCGCTTAACAAATACCAACGTTATTATTATTGTTTATCCGGGAGAATTAGGATCCAACCAAGGAGAGAGTCTGAGGTCGAGGGTCACAAGTGAGAAGCAGCGTGGCCTAATGGATGGGCCTGGGAGTCAGGATGACCACGTTCTAATCCCCGCTCTGTGTGACCTTGGGCAAGCCACTTGGCTTCTCTGTGCCTCAGTTACCTCGTCTGTAAAATGGGGATTAAGACTGTGAACCCCCTGTGGGACATGGACTGTGTTCAACCTAGTTAGCGCTTAGTACAGTGTCTGCCACACATTAAGCGCTTAACAAATACCAGTTAAAGAAAAAAAAAAGTCCCAGTCTAGATCTCTGGCTCATTCCCCCAAGGTCTGGGGAGCTGTGTACTGGACCTAGGGGATTAGGCCGCACCCTCAGGAACGGTTGCTCTTACTGCGGCGTTTAACTGTGGCTCGTGAGGTGGATTTTCCTCTCTTTCAGCAACTAGGTTTGCTTTTCCCCAACAGGGAGCAAACTATGTTCCAGGAAAAATGGGAGGGAGAGGGGAAAAAACAGCTTGGGGGCTGTGAGCAGAACAAAAAAGGTTATCACTGGCACCCATGGGGACAGGCTGACCAATAAATACCACACTCCATCACCTGTATCTGTTAGTGCAGTCTAACTTCTCAGCCCCTTCTCCTGGCAGGCTGCCTTCTCTGACTCTGAAAGGTGGCTAGTTCTCAGGGTCTGAAATCTCTCAATCTCTCTCACTCACACAGTCACTCTCCCAATCTCTCTCCCTCTCAATCTCCCTGACAAAGAACAAGCAGAGTTCAGGTGTGTGACTGCAGTCCCTTCTGGAAAAAATCTCTTTCACTTAAAGAAACCGAATTACTTCAAACTCTTCTTACCTGGAGCCGCTGGAGGGTAGCCTCCGGCCGGTGGAGGATAACCTGGATAGCTCATTGCTTAAACCTAAAATGAAGAGGAAAGTACATTATTCCCTTTTCTTCCTCTCTCAAGCTTTATTACATTTTATGTTAGCCGAAGATTTCTGGATCAATACCACAACTGTTATCATCATTTAGAATTTAGCAACTTTCAAGCACCTCCAATAATAACCAGTGTGACTCTTTCAATCCCGTTATTTAACTGGCTGAGTTCTTTCCTTCTCGCTCCTTGTTCGATGGGGATGTGCAGGAAATGAAAAGGGACTACGGTGCCCCAATTTCCTCAACTTTGTACCAGAGGCCTTGCTCCCACACAAATATCCTATGTATAGAACGGACAATGGAAAAATGGCCTTTGGGAAAACATGAGAAGAAGAAGGAAGAAGAAGAAGGAAGAAGGAAGAAGAAAGAAGAAGAAAGAAGGAGAAGAAGGAGAAGTCCTTCTTCCTGACTGGCACCACAGGACAATAATAATAATGATTATGGTACTTGTTAAGCACTTACTATGTGACAAGCACTGTTTTAAGCACTGGAGTAGATACAAGTTGGTGAGGCTGGACACCGTCCCTGCCCACATAGGGCTCACACTCTTAATCCCCAGTTTACAGATGAGGTAACTAAGGACCAGAGAAATGAAGTGACTTGCCCAAGGTCATACAGCAGACATGAGGTGGAGACAGGATTAGAACCCATGACCATGGCAAGGCTCATGCTCCCTAACTTCAATCAAAAGTCTTGATTACGATTTTCAATAATAATGATAATGTTGGTATTTGTTAAGCGCTTACTATGTGCAGAACACTGTTCTAAGCGCTGGGGTAGATACAGGGTAATCGGGTTGTCCCACGTGAGACTCACAGTTGATCCCCATTTTACAGATGATGGAAATGAGGCACAGAGAAGTTGAGTGACTTGCCCACAGTCACACAGCTGACAAGTGGCAGAGCCGGCATTCGAACCCATGACCTCTGACTCCCAAGCCCGGGCTCTTTTCACTGAGCCATGCTGCTTCTCTAATGATATTTATTCATCATCATCATTGATACTTACTAAGCACTTATTGTGTGTGGCGCACTAAAGAGTGCTTGGGAGAGTATAATGCAACTGCGTTGGTATATACGTTCCCTGCCCTAGTGCTTATTCATTCATTCATTCAATCATATGTATTGAGTGCTTACTGTGTGCAGAGCACTGTACTAAGCACTTCGGAAGTACAATTCGGCAACAGAGAGAGACAATCCCTACCCATCAACAGGCTCACAACTAGAAGCGGGGAGACAGACAACAAAACAAGTAGCTTACTGTGTGCCGAGCACTGTACTAAGTGCTTGCGAGAGTCCAATACAACGGAGTTGGTAGACATAGTCCCTTCCCATTCATTCATTCATATTTATTGAGCGCTTACTGTGTGCACAGCACTCTACTAAGCGATTGGAAAGTATAATTCAGCAACAAAGAGAGACAATCCCTACCCAACAACGGGCTCGAGCTTACAGACTAGACAGGGAGATGCACATTAAGATAACTACGGATATTCATTCAATCATATTTATTGAGCCCTTACTGGGTTCAGAGCACTGTACTAAGCGCTTACCTAAGTGCTAGGGGGCTGAAGGTGGAGTGAATACCAAGTGCCTCAAGGGTACAGATCTAAGTGCACTGTAGTGCAAAAGGGAGAGGGAGTAGGGGAGATGAGGGTTTAGTTGGGGAAGGCCTCTTGTAGGAGATGTGATTTTAATAAGATTTTGAAGGTCGGGAAAGTGGCGGTCTGTCCTATATAAAGGGGGAGGGTGTTCCAGGACAGAGGGAAGCCATGGGCAAGGGGTCACTGGAGAGATTGATGAGCTCGAGGTACACCTCGTGTCCAGAATTTATTTTTACCCCATCACCCTCCCCTCCCCATCTCCCAGCTCAGTCCCACTCCCAGCCAGGAGGGGAAAAACTGGGGGAAGGAAGGGTATTTGGTATTTGTTAATTGCTTACTATATGCAGAGCACTGTTCTAAGCGCTGATGTGGGAGGGGATGAGGGGTGCGAGGACAGCTCGATGCTACTGGCCACCAGGCCTGCAGCGACGGCTGGGACCCCATTCTACCCGGATCAGTCCCCGCCTCCACCTCGGGTTGGAAAGGGGAGAGGGGCTGGTGAGGGAATTCCGAGACCGGTTGCTATTCCTGGCCTAGGGCTGGCAGAAGGTGTGCTCGATCCAGCTCTTGTGGACGAACTTTGATGGGGCTGGGGGCCGCTAGGCCTGTTTGGATGGCCGTCCACGGCTTTCATCCAGTTGCTCGGGGGGGAGGGGGATGTGTCGTCTATCTTTTGATGGACAATCATCAGCATGAGTCATTTCCAGTTTAAAGTTCACGGAAATCCTTTTCCCGAATTGGAACCAGAGAGTTGTTTTGTAAGCGCAATTACTGCCCCTGGAAAACGGACAAGCAGCTGTAACTGAGCTCAGCTCGGCCCTGGTTTCCACCTGCCTCGGGGGGACACTTCACCTCCAAAAAGAAGGAACAGAATGGACAAGAACCGCCAACAGACCTCCCTTAATCCTCTGCTTATTCCACCAGTCCCTCCAGGAAAACAGATGGGAGGCCTTAAACAAAGCAAATGTGTTCCAAACACACCTTCTTCCGAAAACTAAATAAGCTGAGTCAGAGCAGGGAGAATCAGCCCACGCCCTTTGCCAAAGTTAATATCACCAAGGAGGAATATGAAAATATACACACCTTCAACGGACACAGGTAAAGTAAAAAAAAGCCCCAAGAATTCAGAGTTGTTCCCTTTTCCACCATTCACTGGGTCCTGTTTGCTTTGCAGGGTTTACTCACATGCTGGATCCATCCACCTCACCCTTAGCCTCCTGCTGCAACTGAGATTTAGGATGGTCTAAGAGTAATCAGTGGAATTTTCTGAGCACTTGCTGTATGCGGAGTACTTCTACTAAGAACTTGGGAGAGTAAAATACACCAAAGTTGTAGACATGTTACCTGACCACAACGAACTTACAGTCTAGAAGATACAGGAAGAACCACTGTGCTACTGGGAACAGGTGACAAAACGTCGGCTTTTTTTAATACTGGGTTGTACAAGAGAAACGCTGTATCTATTCCTCTAAGCTTCTTCCTGTAAGTACATTTTCCCAGCTTCCTATGGCAACAGAAGCTGCAGTTCCTCCAGAGAAAAAACGGTTTCTTAATGGGGATTTAACCGAAGTAGGAGGGATAACAGGCACTGAATTCCCATTCTGCAGATGAGGGAACGGAGGCCCAGAGAAGTGAAGTGACTTGCCCAAGGCCACACAGCAGGTAAGTGGTGGAGCCAGGATCAGAACCCAGGTCCTCTGGTTACAAGACCCGTGCTCTATTCACTAGACCACTCTGCTTCACTGGTGGATAGTGCATTATCATTACATTATTAAAACATTATTTGTTGAGTGCTTACTGTGTGCAGAGCACTGTGCTATGCTCTTGGGAGAGTACACCACAACAGAATAGGCAGACATATTCCCTGCCTACAAGGAATTCGGTCTAGAAGGGGAGACAGACAATTAAAGAAATTATATAAAGTATATAAGTGCTGTGGGGAGGCAATGGGATTTGAGGTGGCTTTTAAAGAGGGGAGGACTGTGGTCAAAAGGTTTTGAACAAAGAGGGGTCCCAGGCAGGAGTAATAATAATAATAATACTGATGATACTTGTTAAGGGCTTACTATGTGCCAAGCACTGTTCTAAGCGCTGGGGTAGATACAAGGTAATCAGGTTGTCCCACATGGGGCCCACAGTGTTAAACCCCATTTTGCAGGTGAGGTAACTGAGGCCCAGAGATGTTAAGTGACTTGCCCAAAGTCACACAGCTGATAAGTGGCAGAGCCGGCATTAGAACCCACCACCTCTGACTCCCAAGCCACTAAGTCATGCTGCTTCTCGACACAGCAGGAGGAAGGAGGAAGAGAGTGAGCAAGGAACCAGAAGTAGGACAGTTAAGAATGAGGAAAAGTGAAAAGGTTAGATTGGGAGGAATGAAGAGAGCGAGTTGGTGTGAAATGGGAGATGGGTTGATAAGTAAGAGGGAGTGTCATTCACCCAGTTCTATTTCAGAAAGTCTGGTTTTCAGCAAGTTGGTCCCTTGGCAGGGATCGATATAACACTGACTCTTTTTATTTTTAAATACCCAATCTTCTTTTGATTCCTGCACCACAGGAGTGGTGTCTGCATATATAAGGACATGAGAAGGGATGCAATCGTTCTGGTCAAGGGTGAGGAAAAGGGAGGGGGTCAAGCCTAATCCTCCCCATAAAAGAGAAAATGTTCTACATTCTGGACAGACTTCGGCAAAATGGTCCCTTTCCTATATTACATTACACTGAATGCCCAACATATGGTATCAAAAGTGACTTGGGTAGAAAGAGTGAGAGAGAGAGAGAGAGGGGAAAAAGACGGAGAAAGAGAATGAGAGAGAAAGCAAAAGAAAGAGAAAAGTGATGTAATGCCTTAGAGCTGATGGCCTAGAATCTCTGCTTTATGTAGTGAAGAAGTGGCAACTTCTGGAGTGTTTTGAGAGGGGAGCTGTGTGCATAATGATGTTATCGGTCAGTGTGGAGAAACTGGCTGCCCATTGGATATGAGATATTCCTATGCAGGTCTCATTTTTACTTGGATCCATCGCAGCTCTTAGTACAATCCCTGGCACATAGTAAATGCTTAAATACTATAATTATTATCTTTCTAATTTCCCAACTATGTACAGTTATGGGCTCTTCTCTCTTGGAGAAACGGAAAAATTGGACTGCAAGCAAACAGAGCACTGCTCCCCAAACTGAAGGAGCCAGACAGGAATCCTGAGGGTATCTCACTGTCCCTCCCACATGGGCTTGAGAGTGTATTCTCCCAAGAGTTTAGCATAGCACTCTGCGTACAGTAACTAAGAACTCTATGAACACACTAAGAAGCAGCGCGGCATAGTGGATAGAGCACGGGTCTGGAAGTCAGAAGGACCTGGATTCTAATCCCCGCTCTGCCACTTGTCTGCTGTGTCACTTTGGGTGAGTCATTTCACTTCTCTGTGCCTCAGTTACCTCATCTGTAAAATGGGGATCAAGACTGTGAGCCCCTTGTGGGTCATGGACTGTGCCCAACCAGATTAGTTTGTAACCACCCCAGAGCATAGTACAGTGTCTGGCACATTTACTAAGTGCTTAACAAATACTATATATTAAAAAAAAGACAAATTCCTCCTGGCACACCTGAAGGGAGACCTTATTCTATTTTTTGTTCGGATTTCCCTCCTCGCCCACTTCTGTTTTATTTTTGTCTCTCCTTTTTTCAGTTCTCCTTTTCCTTCAGGGATTTCTCCATTTTGCCCCTCTTGCCCATGGAGCTTTTTTTTTCTTTAGGGTTGTGATCTCTGCTTCATCCTTGGTGGTACTTTGAGTCAAGCTCTGCAGAAAGGAGGCATGTGAGGATAGGAGGACTCTTGTTGCTAAGTCACTGTGCCCAGTCACAAGGGACAGGGGGTGGGGGCAAAGAAGAGAAGTAGCCAGGAGGCCACATCCAGACTAGTTCCAGGGTGAGGACCTTGCCCACAGCCCTAGAGCCAGGATCCTAGCTGAGAGACCAAAAGATCCGGTTTTGTCAACCCCTTAAGAATAATGATGATGGCATTTGTTAAGCACATACTATGTGCCTGGCGCTCTACTAAGAGCCGGGATGGATACAAGCAAATCGGGTTGGACCCAAGTCTTGTCCCATGTAGGACTCACAGTCCCAATTTCCATTTTACAGAGGAGGTAACTGAGGCCGAGAGAAGTGACGTGACTTGTCCCAGGTCACACAGCAGACAAGCGGCAGAGCCGGGATTAGAACCCATGACCTTATGAGGCTCAGGCCCGTGCTCTACCCACTATGGCGGCTTCTTCTCTTAATGGTCTTAATGTCCTCATTCCCAGACCAACACTCTCCCTCACCCAACCCCTTCCCTTCTCTCTCTCTCTCTCTACACCCTCCTCTCCTCCCACCTAGCAATAATAATGATGATGGTGTCTGTTAGGCACTTACTATGTGCCGAGCACTGTTCTAAACATTGGGGCTGATACAAGATAATCAGACTGTCCCACTTGGGGCTCACAGTCTTAATCTCCATTTTACAGATGAAGTAACTGAGACACAGAGAAGTTAAGTGACTTATCCAAGGTCACACAGTGGTGGAGCCGGGATTAGAACCCAAAACCTCTCACTCCCAAGCCCATGCTCTTTCCATTAAGCCATGCTGCTTCTCCTAGCAAAGCCTAGTTGAGCGTTAGAATAAGCGCTGGGGAGGGAGAGACTGAGATCTGAGGTCTGTTTTCTGTTGTGACTCAGGAAAACTAGGCAGGCTGGACAATATTTTCAGCTGTCCCTAATAATAATAATGATAGCATGTAAGTGCTTACTTTATGTCAAACACTGTTCATTCAATTGGCTGGACAATATTTTCAGCTGCCTCTAATAATAATGATGGCAGCTGTTAAGTGCTATGTGTCAAACACTGTTCAATCAATCATATTTATTGAACACTTACTGTACTAAGCACTTGGGAGAGTACAATATAACAACAAATAGACACATTCCTTCCCACATGAAGCTCACAGATCTAAGCAGTGGGTAGACACAAGCTAATCAGTTTGGACACAGTCCCTGTCCCGTATGGGGCTCACAGTCTTAATCCCCATTTTACAGATGAGGGAACTGAGGCCCAGAGAAGTGAGGTGACTTGTCCAAGGTCACACAGCTAGACAAGTGGAGGATCCAAGATTGGAACCCAGGTCCTTCTGCCTCCCAGGCTCAAGCTCTACATTCCCTCTCCTGCCCCAAAAGGTCTGCACCAGGGGTTGGGCCTCCTTCCCGGGGGTTGGGAGTTGCGGCTATCAGAGGTCAGGTGACCCAGGAATGCAGCATCTTCCAGCCCCTCTGCATTCCTCCCCTGAGCTGCTACCTGCAGCAAGGGGAAACAAGTCATAGATGAAATGTCATCGAAAGACCAGAATGAGACTGTTGCTACCTCTGCAGCAAAAACCTCGTTGCGCATTGACATTTCAGAGGTGGAGGAGCGAGGTAAACTAGGTTGCTGGTCAACTAATCAATGGTACTGATTTACTTTTTGATATTTAAGCACTATTTGCCAGGCACTGGTCCTTTTTCCTCATCTTCCATTCCCTTCTGCATCGCCTCAACCTGCTCCCTTTGTTCTCTCCCCCTCTCCCTGCCCCACAGTACTTATGTATATATCTGTAATTTTATTTATTTATGTTGATGTCTGTTTATTTGTATTGCAGTCTCTCTCCCCCCACTCCCTCCCAGACTGCAGGCTTGTTGTGGGCAGGGATTGTGACTTTTATTGGTGCATTGTACTTTCCAAGAGCTTAGTACAGGCTCCTCACACAGTAAGTGCTTAATAAATGATTGACTGAATGATACTAACCACTGGGGTAGATACAAGGCTTAAAACATTTTTCACCTGAGCACCCTTCCATTTACTTTCCTATTTTTAAATGAATTTGTGTCTGTATCTCCTATTAGACTCTAAGCCCTCAAGGGCAGGGATTTTTTTTGTGGTAGCTGTTAAGCGCTTACTATGTGCTAGGCACTATATTAAGCACTGGGGTTGACACAAGGCAATCAGGTTGGACACAGTCCCTGTCCCACATAGGGCTCACAGTCTTAACCTCCATTTTACAGATGAGATAACTGAGGCACAGAGAAGTAAAATGGGGATTAAGACTGTGAGCATCATGTGGGACAAGGACTGTGTCCAAGCTGATTAGCCTGTATCCACCCGAGTGCTTAGAACAGTATCTGGCACATAGTAAGCGCTTAATAAATACCATTTAAAAAAAGACTGAAATGGAAAGCTTGATGACTGGGATAGTGAGGGAGTCAGTAGGGTGGTATAAGTGTGGGATAGCTCAGTGGGTAGGTCAGTTGGAAAAGAGGTGAGATTTTTCTAAATTTCATAATCAATTCTTAATTTTTAGAATAAAGAAGGAACTTCAGCTCTCGAAACTTAGGAATGTATGTCTCTATTTTTATATTCTATTACTTCCTCCTCCCTAGAACTTATTTTAGAGTCTATCTCTGCCACTAGACTATTATAATAATGTAATGTGATGGTAATTATGTAAATGACATTTTCCCAGACAAATGACATTTACACAACAAAACCACAATAGAAATTGTGACACACTTCCTCTAATAATAAAGAAGCAGCATGGCCTAGTGGAAAGAGCACTGGCCAGAGAGTCATAGGACCTGGGTTCTAATCCCAGCCCCACAACCTGTCTGCTGCATGACCTTGGGTAAGTCACATAACTTCTCTGTGTCTTAGTTCCTCATCTGTACTTCAACTGAGCATCTCACGTGGAAAAGGGGCTGAGTTCAATCTCCTTCCAGTGTACCAACCCCCATGTTTAATATGGGGCTTGGCATATAGTAAACACTTAAATACCACAATTTTAATCATTATTAATAATGTTAAAACACAACGATGTTCCAAATAAAAGATCTCTCATACCCTTTATGTCATTTGTTTTCCTTGGAAAGCTACTTAACATAATGGTACATTACAATCTTAAATTCCATTAAGACAAATTCCCTCTGGAAATTCGTAATTCATTCTTCCTATATCTCAATGACTGGACTGATTGATTAAATCTAGCCCGTGAATAGAACTGGTTAGGCTCCACTCCAGGGAGAAAATTACTTTTGAATCAATCAATGGTATTTATTGAGCAATTTGTGTGGAGCATTGAACTAAGCACTTACAAGAATACAACAGAAGTGGTAAACATGCTCCCTGCCTACAGTGAGCTTACACTAAGTGAAATTTCCTTCTGGATTTTGTAACATCATTCCTCTATCTCTAGGTTTACCATCCAGGAAGACATCCCATAATATGATACAATTGGCTCTTTTAGGGCCAAGGCTATTTTTTAAATAGTGCATGAATTTTCTGTGTTTTTAAAAATTGGAATGACCAGTTTTAGGGGTTTTTTTGGCTTTTTTTTTAAAGGGGGCAGAGGGGAAGCAAGTTTAAATTTCATCTATTTCAGGGGGTTTTAACTTTTTTTGGATTTATACACAGCATGTGCAAGGCAAAAATTTCTTCAAACACTAATTAGTCTTTACGTGATGGCAAATGACCCTACAAAGGCTCAACATCGCAGAGAGCAGCTGGCGAGCACAGCAATCTGGCGACTCAAACCTCACTGTCCAAAGGGAGCTTAAAAACAAAAACTGAGCACTTGAAAGAAATGGCTCTCTGAAAGTGACAGAAATGATGACAACCACACAAGAGCTTTAAAATAAAGAAAATATTTAACTGAAATGTGTGGTCTCTTTTTAACATATTTCGGTTACCCAAGGAAATGATGCAAAGTGGGGAGTATGGAAGTCATCTAGAAAATCAGAAATGTGTGGCATCTAAAAAAAAAATAATAATGATGATAATAATTATGGTACTTAAGCACTCATTATGAGCCAAGTACTGTTCTAAGCACTGGGGTAGACAGAAGTTAATCAGGCTGGACAAAGTCCCTGTCCCTCATGAGGCTTACAGTCTAAGTAGGAGGGTGTAGGATTTAATCCCCCTTTTACTGATGAGGTAACTGAGGCACAGACAAGTTACATCACTTGCCCAAGGTCAAACAGCGGGCATGTGTCAGAACTGGGATTAGAACCCAGATCCTCTCACTCCAAGGCCAGTGCTCCTTCCATTATAATAATATTAACGTTGGTATTTGTTAAGCGCTTACTAATAATAATGTTGGTATTTGTTAAGTGCTTACTATGTGCCAAGCACTGTTCTAAGTGCTGGGGTAGATACAGGGTAATCAGGTCCCACATGGGGCTCACAGTCTTAATCCCCATTTTCCAGATGAGGTAACTGAGGCACAGAGAAGTTAAGTGACTTGCCCAAAGTCACACAGCTGACGAGCAGCTGAGCCGGGATTAGAACCCATGACCTCTGACTCCTAAGCCTGTGGTCTTTCCACTGAACCACGCTGCTTGCTGAGCACTGTTCTAAGCACTGGGGTAGATACAGGGTAATAAGGTTGTCCCACGTGGGGCTCACAGTCTTCATCCCCATTTTACAGATGAGGTCACTGAGGCACTGAGAAGTAAGTGACTTGCCCAAAGTCACACAGCTGACAGGTGGCGGAGTCAGGATTAGAACCAATGACCTTTGACTTCTAAGCCTGTGATTTTTCCACTGAACCACACTGCTTATCTACCCAGACAAAGCTACCCAGATATCACATTCCAAAATAAATGCTTCTGTTGACAGTTGAGAAAATATCAAAATATTTCATCACCCAATTACATTACATTGACTTCAGTCAATTGTAACAGAATTAGGATCAAGTCATAAATCAACTTTTAAGTTTTTCTTAAATCCACTTTGGCCAAAAAAAAAAAAATTTAAATATTACTACTGAATTTTTTAAATGATGGAAATGAGGGCACAGAGATCAGAGAAGGAAAGTTTAAAATCTTGAATAATGCTTTAAAAAAATATGAAAAATTTGGAAATTTCTTGTTTACAGATTAACGTCCTTGTTTGAAAAAGACAGATGGATGGGCTGGTGGAAAAAATGATTAAACCAATACTTCTTCGACCAATTTTGCTAAGTGCTGAAAATTGTTCACTGATAAACACAAGGCTCTAGTGTGGCTGATAAATGCCCACGGCTGGCAGCAGTGTAACCGACTTCCCCAGAAAAACAAACCAACCTGCCAGCACTAGCCCAAGACACAGGAGACTGGGTGGGACTTGCCTTTTTCACCTCTTTCCCCAGTCAGCACATTGACAACTAGGAAAGATCATCTCCTTCCAAACCTGGATTTCTCAAGTGACATTCCCATCAGTTGATGTGACCCTAGAAACAGGTCATCTGAGCCAAAGAATCCCCCTCTACACCGTAAGCTCATCAAAAAACCTTTTACATTTTCAAAATTATTTAATAAATGTGGTATTAAGTGCTCACTATGTGCCAAGTACTGTCCCAAATGCTGGGGGAGTGGGGGAAGTAGGGAGGAAGGGAGATACACGATACGTTGGACCCAATCCCTTTGCAACCCAACCACCCTGGTGACTGATTAAGTGAAAAATAGACCCACTGCAAAATTCTACAGATAATAATAATAATGGTATTTGTTAAGTGTTTACTATGTGCCAAGCACTTTCTCAGCGCTGGGCTAGATACAAGGTAATCAGTTTGTCCTCGTGAGGCTCGCATTCTTAATCTCCATTTTACAGATGAGGTAACTGAGGCACAGAGAAGTTAATTGACTTGCCCAAAGTCACACAGCTAAGTGACAGAGCCGGGATTAGAACCTACGACCTCTGACTCCCAAGCCTGTGCTCTTTCAACTGAGCCACGCTGCTTAAAGCACCACAAGCCACCTTCACACGGCATATGTGACTCTATACGAAATATCATTTTAAAGCAGCGCAAGCTAAAATTTACCAAAAGCCCCAGACTAAAAAAAGAAGAGCCCGGCTCAGTAATCATCATTAATACCAGATGGGCAACTTACTCCATTTCATGGCTGTGGAGTGCCCTTTAAGTGTTAAGCTGAAAGTAAAATCATTTCTTCCAGTTACAAAGTTACTAAGCGGGCCAGAGACCAAAATGAAAGACGGCAAGAGTCACGTCAATTCTAGGAAGCAACACCCCCTAATCACAAAGCTCACGGAGCTGATCATATTCCTGTCTGATTTTGCAGGTTCCAGCCCTGCTGGACGACGGACGGTTAGGTGGGATTGGCACCGGCATGTTCTGTAGGGTGGCATCCAGTGGATGCGAGAAACATTTTCCAAAGTATTCCTGTTCTTAATGTCACACCAAGGCACGGTACCTAAAGATTTCTCCGTCTCCAGACCTTGTCTGCTGTGTGGCCTTGGGCATGTCGCTTAACTTCTCTGTTCCTCAGCTACCTCATCTGTAAAATGGGAATTAATACTGTGAGCCTCGTGTGGAATATGGACTGTGTCCAACTTGATTAGCTTTTATCTTACCCCAGCACTTACTACAGTGCCTGGCACATAGTAAACATTTAAAAGATACCGTTAAAAAAAAAAAAAGACAGGTCCTGTGTCTGACCTGATAATACTATATCATCTATCCCAGCACTTAGTATAGTACGTGGCAGAGAGTAAGTGTTTAAAAAATACCATACATTATTATTATTTTTTATTATTATTAATATACAACTCAGAACAATGTTTCGTGAGAATCAGTGTGGTCTAGTGGATAGAGCACAAGCCTGGGAGTCAGAAGGACCTGGGTTCTAATCCTAGCTCCGCCACGTCTGCTCAGTGACCTTGGGTAAGCCACTTCACTCCTCTCTGCCTCAGTTTTCTCATCTGTAAAGTGGAAAATTAACACTGTGAGCCCCATGTGGGACAGGGACTGCTTCCAACCTGATTATTGGGTATCTACCCTAGCACTTAGTACCTGGAACATAGTAAGTACTTAATAAACACCATTAAAAAAAATAAGCTCTCCGAAAGCAAGGGAGCAGTGACTCAACAGACTTGAGGACTGGCCTAGGCAATGTGAGCTCCTTTCACATTTTGTCATTGCATAGGTTAAAAATCATTGCAGCCGCTCATTCCTGAACTAGGGTTTCCTTTCTGAGCGAGCCTTTCAGAAACCACCATTTCCATGAGAGGGATAAAAGGGAATCATTCATTTATTCATTGATTTCACTATTGACTACATTAACAAAGAGTAGAAGAAAGTCCAGGCAACCCAGTGAAATCTGACCCTGAGAAGCAGCGAGCCCTGGTAGATAAAGCACGGGCCTCAGAGTCAAAAGCTCCTGGTTTCTAATCCCGGCTCTGCCACGTGCTGCTGTGTGACCTTGGTCAAGCCACTTCGCTTCTCTGGGCCTCAGTTGCCTCATCTGCAAAATGGGGCTTAAGATTGTGAGTCCCACGTGGGACACAGACTGTGTCCAACCTGATTAGCTTCTACCCGGAGCTTAGTACAGTGCCTGGCACACATTAAGTGCTTAACAAATCCCATAAAAAACAAAAACCCTGGGATTGGAGCTGAACTGGATTTACCAGGAAACCTTGTCAAGAAATTTGAGAGCCAGAAGCTCTTCTGCTTTGTCCGTCTCTCTTCTAACAAAGTAAGGAGCCCGTCGGATGCAGGTGTCCGGCACAGGAGCTTCCCCAGGCAGCCCCGGCTCATAGAGATTTTCCTGGTGGTCTCAGTGGGGTCTCGGTGGGCTTGGCCAACCCTGCCAGGAAACATGGCTCAGCATCATAGTTTGGCATCAAAATGAGGAAGGGTAATCAATTCTGTCCTCACTTTTCCATTTCTTTGACTTTTGAATATTCTAAACGATAATCAGCTGCACAACAAAGACCCATTTTTACTTTCATTTGAGTGTGGCTTATCAATCAAGCCATCAGTCGTATTTTCTGAACGCTTATGATGTACAGAGCACTGTACTAAGTGCTTGGGAAAGTACAACAGAATTAGCAGACTTGTTCTCTGCCCATAAAACCACAGAATATTAGGCATTAGGAGATCCGAGTTCTAATTCCAGCCTTACCACTAGCCTGCTGTGTGACCATGGGCAAATCATTAAAGCATTATATGCCTTCGTTTCCTCATCTGTAAAAACAAGAAAAAGAAACCCACCTCAGATTGTAAACCCTATGTGGGCCGGGGAGGCTTAGCACAGTGCTTGACTCAAAGTAAGCATTTAATAAATACCTTAATGATCATTTTTATTCCAGCACTGTCCCTTGAACAAGCATTTCTACAGCAGAAGCCAGTTTTATGCCCTTCACCTAAGGATAAAGAAAAAATTGTATTTCCACCTCTTTAATCCTATTTAAAAAGAGGGTGACCTTCAAGGTATTCCCCGGTCCAGTGACTTGTAACACTGTAGGGAAATCTGACAACCTTAGCATTTCTTAGTGCTTCAAATGTAGAAATCAGAGCTCACAATCTCAAATTCCTCTCCTTCCAACATAAACAAAACTGGACACAAGGCACAGGAACCAATACATATGTTCACTTGAATATTTCCTTAAATGGTTGAGCTGCTCCATCAGAATATTTGGGGAGGGAATGTCACTACCATTGTATTGTACTTTCCCAAGCGCTTAGTACAATTCTCTGCACAGAGTAAGTGCTTAATAAATACTATTGAATGAATGAATGAAAATAATAAACTATTTCTTCAACAGTTTTGCCTTCAGGCAACACAAATCCCCAAACCACAAACTTCTAAACTAAGAAAAGTCATCACAGAGCAGGAAGATGTAGCATCAGAATGCAGAAAATCCCAGTTTTCTGGGTCCAAATTGCCTTCTGGATCCCAAATCTCAACCCATATAGTAACTAGCCAGTGAGTCATATCATCAGGTTTGGTAACTGCCTGCCCTCAGCAGTGGAAACTATTCTGAGAATTAAAAGGGCAAAGGAATCTGTTAATGGGAAGAAGCAGACGGGAGAAAGAAGCAAATATCTAGAGGCCACCAGGGTTTGGGTGTGGAACATACAATTTATTTACTGTTTTGGTTGAGTCTTCAAGCAGAAAAATACACCCAAATATGCCAGAAGGACAGTATGAATCTGATTTTCCAGCCCCCAAATGCTGAAACCACACTGGAAACTGGAAATTGGAAAAATTTTCATTCACTCCTAATACACAATCAAATTTCAGGAAGTTTACTGGTGGGAGTGAGGGCAGGAGTTTAGGATGCCAGACTGCCATCTCAGGTTGGGATGGGGGCTAGATGGGAGAGAGGAGAGGAATGGAGAAAAAGGGAGGGGAAAGGGAAAAGAGGAGATGGTGAGAAATGGGGAATGGAGGAGGAAGGAGGAGACCTGCGAGCTCATTGTGGGCAGGAAATGTGTCTGTTATATGGTTGTGTTGTACTCTTCCAAGCATTTAGTACAGTTCTCTATACACCGAGAGCGCTCAATACGTAAGATCGATTGATTGGGATGGTAAGAAAAACAAACATCGGAGTGCCAACAGTCAATCATATTTATTGAGCGCTTACCGTGTTGCAGAGCACTGTATTAAGCTCTTGGGAGAGTACGATAAAACAATAAAACAGACACATTTAAACCCAGCCGATGCTGCTTACTTTCACTTTCAGGCCCCTATGCTTAAGGAGCCCATTTTGTTTCTGCTCCAAACCCTCACCCACACCTCCATGGCTCTCAGAAACGCAGCAACTGTGAACCGAGCTAACCGCCCACGTTTCTCAACATGCAGGCAAAATCCTTGGCATCTCGCCTCCCACCCTCTCCTCCCCGGTTCAGGGGAGGCGAGGGATCACTTATACACATTGCTAAACACAACTCAACTGCTCGAATGGCGGAGAGAGGAAGGAGGAAGAGAGAGAGGCAAGAACAAAGCATCTGACTTGCCACTCCCACACTGACTCAGAATTTCAAACACAAACTTGTCCTGGAGTTCGGAAACTTGTTCCCTCTTCCGGGACAGAACGCATGACCGAAAGGCCTCTCAAGACAAGGAGCCGCGATTACCCCGGCTGATTATCTTGTACCTACCCTGGGGCTTGGCACAATGCTTGGCACCTAATAGGTGCTTAATGCCACCCTCACCGCCACTGAAAAAGAAAACTCAAGCAGAAGTCCTCTAGTTTGGGCCTGGGCAGGTGAAGTTTCCCACAGGGAAGCGGGGTGTGTGTGTTTGTGTGTCTGTTTGTGGGGGTAGGAGGTGTTCTGCCACACCGGCCTTGTTATTAAGGCCTTGAACGAAGCTCCTTTCGCTGCCTGGACACACTCATGAAGCACTAGAGAAGCTGTGTGGCTCAGTGGAAAGAGCCCGGGCTTGGGGGTCAGAGGTCGTGGGTTCTAATCCCTGCTCCACCGCTTGTCAGCTGTGTGATTTTGGGCAAGTTGCTTTACTTCTCTGTGCCTCAGTTACCTCATCTGTAAAATGGGGATTAAAACTGTAAGCTCCACATGGGACAACTTAATCACCTCGTATCTACCCCAGTGTTTGGCACATAGTAAGCGCGTAATATTCACTTAACTTCTCTGTGCCTCAGTTACCTCATCTGTAAAATGGGAATTAAGACTGTGAGCCCCACGTGGGACAACCTGATTCCCCTGTGTCTACCCCAGCGCTTAGAACAGTGCTCGGCACATAGTAAGCGCTTAACAAATACCAACATTAAATCATCAGGAGTGGGTAGCAGAACCACACCACAAAGAGTAAACTACCAGCCCCTTTGTGTTTCATTTTTTTGGACAACCGGGTCCTTCTAGGAAAGGGGCCTAGAGAATAGAGCACAGGGCTGGGAGTCAGGAGGACCTGGGTTCTAAACCCTGCTTCACCACTTGTTTGCTGGGTAACCTTGGGCAAGTCAGTTCACTTTGCTATGACTCCGTTGCTTCATCTCTAAAATGGAGATGAAGACTGTGAGCCTCACGTGGGGCATGGACTATGTCCACCCTGATTAGATTGTAACTACTCCAGCATTTAGTACTCTGCCTTGCACATAATCAGTGCTTAATAAATACTATAAAAAAGGGGGGGGGCAAGTCAAAGTGAGTGCTCTCTAACCCACACCACCTAATTAACATGGAGGAGAGTGCAGTATTTCAACCACCCTTTAGTTTGCATGAACTCCATACATTTCACTTTTTCTCCTTCATTCAGTTGTATTTACCGAGTGCTTACTGTGTGCAGATCACTGTTCAAGCACTTGGGAGAGTACAATACAACAATAAATTGCAACATTCCCTGCCCACAACAAACTTACGGTGGGTTTAGAGGACGATTATTAGACTAGCACTCAAAATAAGCACACTCACTTACTCCTCATCTAGATGTTTCCAAAATCTTACTTTCAAATATGGGAATTCCCCCAAGACCTTCACTTCCCATGTCAAGAGGAAAGGGTGAAGGCAGGAAAGGGAAAGGGCAAAGGCACTATGATCTCCTCAAGATTTTTTCTTTTATGGCATTTGTTAAGCACTTGTATGTGCCAGGCACTGTTCTAAGCAGTGGGGTAAATTCAAGTCAGTCAGGTTGGACTGCCCTCCCTGTCCCACATGGGGCTCACAGCCTTAATCCCCATTTTGCAGATGAGGTAACTGAAGCACAGAGAAGCGATGGGACTTGCCCATGGTCACCCAGCAGACAGGCGGTGGAGTTAAGCGCTTATTATGTGCCAAGCACTGTTCTAAGCACTGGGGTAAATACAGGGAAATCAGGTTGTCCACGTGGGCCTCACAGTTTTCATCCCCATTTTACAAATGAGGTAACTGAGGCACAGAGAAGTTAAGTGACTTGCCCAAAGTCACACAGCTGACAAGTGGCAGAGGCACGATTAGAACTCACGACCTCTGACTTCCAAGTCCATACTCTTTCCACTAAGCCACTCTGCTTCAAGTCCTTCATTCATTCATTTGCTCATTCATTCAATCATATTTATTGAGCGTTTAACTGTGTGCAAAGCATTGCACCAAGAGCTTGGGAGAGCACAATACAACAACAGACTCCCTGCCCACAGTGAGCTCACAGTCTAGAGGGGAGTCCTAACAGTTGGTGGCGAGGCAGGAAGCTGACAGACACATTGAGTCAAAACTGAATTCAGTATTTCTTTTTTCTCCCCACTAGCCAACTCGCAAGGTATACTGCAGGGCACCCAGCACCAGGGAGGAACCAGAGAACCCCAAAAATCTGCTCAACTGCCTTCTTTTGAACACTTTACCTGTAAATACTTGGACTGTGAGTGCTTACTATGTGCAGAGTACTGTACTAAGCGCTTGAAGCATATAATTCGGCAACAGATAGAGACAATCCCTGCCCAGTAACGGGCTCACAGTCTAAACGGGGGAGACAGACAGCAAAACAAAACAAAACAAAATAAAACAAGCAGTCTAGCACAGACATCATCAAGATAAATAGAAACACAATATACTACATCTACCCCAGCGCTTAGTATAGTGCTTGGAACAGAGTAATCATTATTATTATAGGAAGCAGAGTGGCTCTAGTGGAAAGAGCAGAGCCCTGGGAATCAGATGCCCTGGGTTCAAATCCCACCTCTACTACCTGTCTAGAAGATGAGCTGGTTGTAGGCAGGGAATGTGCCTGCCAACTCTTTTATTGTACTCTCTCAAGTGCTTAGTACAGTGCTCTGCACATAGTAAGCACTAGATAAATGCCATTGATGATGATGATGGTGTGACCTTGGGCAGGTCACTTAACTTTTCTGTGCATCAGTTTCCTCATCTGTAAAATGGGAGTTAAATCCTATTCCAATTTAAAACTGTGAGCCCCGTCTGGGTCAGGGACCATATCCAACCCTATTATCTTGTACCTATCCCAGCACTTAGTACAATGCCTGGCACACAGTAAGCACTTAACAAATACCAATAAAAAAAATGAGAAGCAGCACGGTGCAGTGGATAGAGCATGTGCCTGGGAATCAGAGGGTCATGGGTTCTAATCCCAGCTTCACCACTTGTCTGTTGCATCGCATTGGACAGGTCACTTCTGTGCCTCAGTTACCTCATCTGTAAAACGGAGATTGAGGCTGTGAGCCCCATGTGGGAAAGGAACTACGCCAAACTTGATTTGCTTGTATCCACCCCAGCACTTAGTACAGTGCCTAGTACATAGTAAGTACTTAAATACCACAAGTGTTTCCCAATCCATCCTTCTGCCAGTGGTCTTGTAATGCAGCTACTAAGCCCAGGAGGTCCAGGTGAGATGGTGCGTGGGTGAAGCAGCCAGGACCAGCAACCCCTCCAGCAGAAACACTTCAAGGGGGTGTGTGTCTTATTGCTGGTAGCTCACCCTTGGGATCTGGGACCCCAGTGGGTCTCAGCCCGAGTGACCAGAGGCCAGAAATACTGTATTCTGCTGGCCAGTGTGCAAGACATATATTCTTATTCTCATTTTCTCTCTTTCTCTCTCCTTCTCCCCCTCCTTCTTCCCACAGTCACACCCACAGAAACCATCTCAGCATCAACCATCAATCTCTGACAAAGGGCAGTTGAAAGGGACCACAGTACCAAGACATTTTTCAAAGTTAATAATAATAATGTTGGTATTTGTTAAGTGCTTACTATGTGCAGAGCACTGTTCTAAGCGCTGGGGGAGACACGGGGGAATCAGGTTGTCCCACATGGGGCTCACAGTCTATAGGACTGTTATAGGACTGTTTATAGTCCTAAAGTTATAGGACTCTTGTCATACTAAAGCAAAAAATCTGAAGATTTTCTTGCACTGGATTAGAAGTACAGGACTAGGATTAATTTCAAGTTAAATTTGACAGAAAATAATTCGAAACAACAACCACACCTTTTCCTTAGGCAGCAGCTCTGGCCCAAGAAACTCCAAACCGTGTGCAGGTGTTCCATGATTGTTTTCAACATCTCTAAACTCTAGCTAGGGAACATCATTCCCGCTTTACAAACAAGGAAGCTCAGAGTAACTCATGACTCCTCAAAATGTCAGTGACAAATAAATGTGGTACTTAACCATTTACTAGGCACGAAACACTGTACTAAGCACTGGGTTAGAGAAGAAGCATGGTATGGTGGATAGAACACAGAACTGGGAGTCAAAAGGGTGTAGATTCTAATCCTGGTTCCGTCACTTGTCTGCTGGGTGACCTTGGGCAAGTCACTTCATTTCCTCTATGCCTCAGTTCCCTCATCTGTAAAAGGGGATTGAGACTGTGAGTCCCCTGTGGGACTAGACCTTGTCCAACCCAATTTGCTTATATCCACCACAGTGCTTAGAACAGTGCCTGGCACGTAGTAAGTGCTTAACAAATACCACTATTATTATTATTATTAGGTTGGAAACGATCTCTGTCCCACATGAGTCTCACTATTAAATACAATATGTATTTATTCCCCATTTGATAGATCAGGAAACTGAGGCACAGAGAAGTTAAGACACTTGCCCAAGATCACACAGTGGGTAAATGGTGGAACCAGAATAAGAACCCAGGTCCTCTGCCTTGTAGGCATGGTCTCTTTCCACTAGCCCACATTGCTGCTGAAATGACTCACTGATTATTCTTTTATAATTATTGTTCTGAATATTCTAATCCAGTCACTCCTAAATGTTCTTCCTCAAAATCCTTACTGTCCTTCATCAAAATCCCTACTGTCCGCTGCCTACGCCTCACCAAACCTCCCTTTTATATTTCACATCCTCACTTTTTTTGCCCCTCCACAGGAAGTACTCAATAAATACCATTGCCTGAAGCTAGTAGCTCCCAGTTCCTTCTCTTTGCATCGTCATTCTTTCATTCAATTTTATTTACTGAGCGCTTACTGTGCACAGAGAACTGTACCAAGCGCCAGGGAAGAGTACGATATAACAATAAGCAGGCACCCAACGAGCTTACAGTCTAGAGGCTATCGTCGTCACCCTCAAGCAGATTCCCTGACCCCGACAGTCATTTCCGGCTCGAAAGTTCCCCACGTGGCCCATCAGAGACCCTGCTTTATGACCTGACCCTGGCACACCAACTAATCTGTCCTCCTTTGCAGGTTTTTAACTTCTCCCCCCCGAAGCCTCGACATCATCCCCCTGCCCTCTCCATTTCTGTTCTAGGGAAGTGGGAGTGTGGTAATGCCTGGCTGCATTCAGAGCTCCTTAATGAACCAGCCCCATGACCATGACTGCATTTCTTTGTCAACCCAGGCCGCAGTTTCCCCCAAAATGACAACGGACAGATAATGTTTACTTGGGCAATCCAAAGACGGTGCAATAACTGCTGTTTTCTTAGCAATCTTCCTAAGGAAGAAACAGTGATGCTCTTAAAAAGATCATGGTTTAGGGGCAGAGTATTGTGGGCCTACTAGGTGCAGTGCTTGGTACTAAAACCTGTTAAGTACAAAATATAAAAGAGTGCTCTCCTACACCTTCCCCTGTATTTAGATTGGCATTGCAAATCTCATTCAGTCAGCCAGTTACCTCCAACTGCTTATTCAACAACTCAATCAACAGCATTTATCGAGAGCTTACTGTTTGCAGAGCACTATATTAAGCATTTAGGAGAATATAATCTGATAGAGTCGGTCTACCTGTTCCCTGCCCACAAAGAGCTTACAGTCTAGACGGGGAGACAGACATTCAAACGGCAGGGAGTGTCTCTATCTGTTGCTGACTTATTCATTCCAAGCGCTTAGTACAGTGCTCTGCACATAGTAAGCGCTCAATAAATACTATTGAAATGAAAATTAAAAAAACATTAAAATAAGTTACTTATACGCACTCAAGTGCTTTTGGGCTGAGGGTGGGGTGAATAAGCAGCGTGGCTTAGTGAAAAGAGCACGGTCTTGGGAGTCAGAGGTCGAGGGTTCTAATCCCAGCTCTGCCACTTGTCAGCTGTGTGGCTTTGGGCAAGTCACTTTGCTTCTCTGTGCCTCAGTTACCTCAGCTGTAAAATGGGGATGAAGACTGTGAGTCCCATGTGAGACAACCTCGTATCTATCCCAGTGCTTAGAACAGTGCTTGACACATAGTAAGCACTTAATACCATCATCATTATTAATATTAATAAAAATAAAAAAAGTGTAAAAATCCCATTGCAAGTGCGATGCAGGTGCCGGAGGGACTAGGGGAAATGAGGGCTTAGTTGGGGAAGGCCCCTTAGAGGAGATGTGATTTCAGTAAAGCTTTGAAGGTGGAGAGAGTGGAGGTGGAGAGCGCCATAGTCTGTCAGACATGAAGAAGGTGGGAGTTCCAGGCAAGGGTAGGACGTGGGCAAGGGAGAAACAGATGAGATGGAGGTACAGCGATTACGTCGGTGTCCGAGAAGCAAAGTGAGCAGGCTGGGTTGTTGTAGGAAATCAGTGAGATAAAATAGGAGGAAGCAAGGTGACTGACTGCTTTAAAACCATTGGTTAAGGACTTCCTGTCTGACATCTACTTTACCAGGGTAGTTTACAATGACTAGCCCAGGGCGACCTTCAGTTAATTGTAGAATTTAACTAGCTAAGGGAGGGTAGTGGTAAGATCCACCCCCAGACTACATGCACTTAGTTGCCTTTGGGCCTATAAGAATACCCAGGGTCAAAACAAGAGGTGGTAGGAGAAATACATCTGGAAGCCTGAAGAAAAGACTGGGAAAGCCAGTACCCAGTGTTCGTTGTGGGCAGGGAATGTGTCTGTTTATTGTTGGACTGTCCTCTCCCAAATGCTTAGTACAGTGCTCTGCACACAGTAAGTACTCAACATATACAACTGAATGAATCACAATATTTACTGAATGCTCACAGGTTGAAGAGACTGAGTAAGAGGAAAGACGCATAGCCTAATGGAAAAAGCACGGGCCTGGGAGTCAGACGACCTGAGCTCTAATCCCAGCTCCACCATTTACCTGCTGTGTGACCTTGGGCAACTCACCTAACCTTTCTGTGCCTCAGTTCCCTCATCAGCAAAAGGGGGATTCTATTCTCCTTCCTACTTAAACTGTGAGCCCAATATGGGCTGATTATCTTGTATCTACACCAGTACATAGTACAGTGTTGGTACGTAGCAAGCATTTAACAAATGCCACAATTATTATTATTAATAATGTATTTTACTTTGCCAGGCCTGTTTCAGAAATTCAGGATTGCTTCCCAGGCTCATGTATACTGGTGCTGAGCTAAACTTTTGTGTGGAAAAGAATCTACTGCTTTCTTCCACCCACGAGACCTTGGTCCTATCATTCCCTGGGTCCCATCACCACTACAGCCTAGCTGCACAATCCGCTCCTCTAGCCCCAGCATCTCGTCTATCTTCCCGCCGAATCCCCTTCCCACAACCTCCCCACTTCTACATACACCAGACCACACCTCTCTCCACCTTCAAAGCCTTATTAAGGTCTCATCTCCTCCAAGAGGCCTTCCCTGATTAAGCCCTTTTTTCCCCACTCTCTCTCCCTTGTGCATCATCTACGCACTTCATTCATTCATCCGGTTCCATCGTATTTATTAAGCACTGTACTAAGCATTTGGATCTGTGACCTTTGGGCATTTGATATTCTCCCCACATTCAGCACACAGCACTTGTGTACATATTTTACATACTATAAATTACTTAATGTCTGTCTCCCTCTACACTATAAGCTCACATTGAGAGCAGAGAACCTGTCTACCAACTCTTTTGCATTACATTCTTCCAAATGCTTAGTACAGTGCTCTGTTCACGGTCAGCACCCAATAAATACCACTGATGATGATAATCACTCTTCAGGGCTCCTCACTCTCCAGGTCTTCTCAGTCATAAAATGAGAAGAGTAGCCCTGCCTCCTCACTGAGTGGTTTGTGGTTCTTGCTGCTTGTGGTTGTTGCTGCTGCATCCGAGAAGTATTATGCCGCAGGATTTCTGCTCCCCATAAACAAAATCCTGAACCGTGAGCCCAGCCCTGCCGGTGACACGGTAGATGTGGCACCTAGGATGTGCAGTGGAGACGTGCCTTCTCCTCAGAGTTGGTGGGAGACCTACAGGAAGCCTCTTTGAGGTGGTGGGAGCCCAAAGTTAGTACAACCATCAGCGCTCGCTCCCCTGGAGAGCGGCTTCTAACCCCCACACTGTGAATCAGGTGGGGTCAGAGAGGCAGGAAATATGGGGATGAGGGAGGAAGGGATGGGTGCATGTGAGATGGAGGACAAAGAGGCACACATTGCATCTTTGAAGTACTGTTCTCTGGTCGTTCCTGCAACTGCTGTTACTGTAACCAGGAAAAATGGTGGAGGGAAGCAGAGAGGTGCTGAAAGGAGAACTGTGCTGCAGGGGTGGCTAAACTAAACCCAGCCCAGCCACGGTGCTATTTCACTTGCCATTCCCTCCATCCCCAGTGCCTCCCTACTTCTTCACCTCAATTCATCATTTCCCATCCTCCCTTGAAGGCCTCCTTCCATGGCATTTTTGTAGATATTAATTCACACAGTCTATTACTCAACTAGTTTATTAACTTCCCAGAGCACCTAATACAGCCTCATAATACTTGTATTTGTTAAGTGCTTACTATGTGCCAAGAACTGTACTAAGCTCTGTACTAAGCAGTCACTGTCACATATGGGGCTCATAGTCTAAGCATTTATCATTCATTCATTCATTTACTCAGTGCTTACTTTGCGCAGAGCACTGTACTAAGCGCTTGGAAAGTACAATTCAGCCATAAAGAGTACCCTGCCCACACTGGTCTTGGGGTCTAGAAGGGGGGAGACAGACATCAAAACAAGTAAACACGCATTAATATAAATAAATAGAATTGCAAATATGTACATATATACAGAAGTGCTGTGGGGAGGGGGGGTAGAGCAAAGGGAGCGAGTCAGGGCGATGGGAGGGGAGGGGGAGCTGAAGAAAAGGGGGGCTCATTCTGGGAAGGCCTCTTGGAAAACGTGAGCCTTCAGTAGGGTTTTGAAGTGGGGGCAAGTGTGATTGTTTGGCAGATGTGAGGAGGGAGGGCGTTCCAGGCCAGAGGTAGGATGTGGGTCAGGGGTTGACGGCGGGACAGGCGGGAACCCAGTGAGAAGGTTAGCGGCAGAGGAGCGGAGAGTGTGGGCTGGGCTGTAGAAGGAGAAAAGGGAGGTGAGGTAAGAAGAGGCAAGGTGATGGAGAGCTCTGAAGCCAATAGTAAGTTGTTTTTGTTTGATATGGAGGTTGATAGGCAACCACTGGAGATTTTTGAGGAGGGGGTAACATGCCCAGAATGTTTCTGTAGAAAGATAATCTGAGCAGCAGAGTGAAGTATGGACTGAAGTGGGGAGAGACAGAAGGTTGGGAAGTCAGAGAGGATGCTGATGCAGTATTCCAGTCGGGATAGGATGAGTGTTGGTATTTGTTAAGCGCTTACTATGTACAGAGCACTGTTCTAAGCGCTGGGGGAGATACAGAGACATCAGGTTGTCCCTTCACAGTTAATCCCCATTTTACAGATGAGGGAACTGAGGCACAGAGAAGTGAAGTGACTTGCCCACAGTCACACAGCTGACAAGTGGCAGAGCCGGGATTCGAACCCATGAACTCTGACACCCAAGCCCAGGCTCTTTCCACTGAGCCACGCTGCTTCACATGGTAGTGGTTTGGATGGAGAGGAAAGGGAGGATCTTGGCAATGTTGTGAAGGTGAGACACGCAAGCTTTGGTGACGGACTGGATATGTGGGGTGAATGAGAGAATGGAGTCAAGGATGTCACTGAGGTTGCGGGCTTGTGACATGGGAAGGATGGTTGTGCCGTACACAGTGACGGGAAAGTCAGGGAGACGACAGGTTTTGGGAGGGACGATAAGGAGCTCTGTTTTGGACATGTTGAATTTTAGGTAGCGGGTGGACATCCAGGTGGAGATGTCATGAAGGCAGGAGGAGATGCGAGCCTGGAGGGAGGGAGAGAGAACAGGGGAGGAGATGTAGATATTTGGGTGTCATCCACATAGAGATGATAGTTGAAGCCATGGGAGTGAATGAGCTCAGCAATGGAGAGTAGACGGAGAAAAGAAGGGGACCAAGAACTGACCTTTGAGGAACCCCTAGTTAGGGGATGAGAGGGGGAGGAGGAGCCCACGAAGGAGACCGAGAATGAATGGCCAGAGAGCTAAGAGGAAAACAAGGAGAGGACAGAATCAGTGAAGCCAAGGTTGGACAATGTGTTGCGGAGAAGGGGATGGTCCCACAGTGTCAAAGGCAGCTGAGAGGTCGAGGATGATTAGGATGGAGTAAGAGCCGTTGGGTTTGGCAAGAAGGAGGTCATTGGTGACCTCTGAAAGGGCGGTTTCAGTGGGGTGGAGGGGATGGAAGCCAGATTGGAGGGCGTCCAGGAGAGAGTTGAAGTTAAGGAATTTGAGGCAGCGGGTGTAGACGACTCGCTCCAGGGGTTTGGAAAGAAAGGGTAGGAGGGAGATGGGGCGATAACTGGAGGGGGCTGTGGGATCAAGGGAGAGTTTTTTTAGGATGGGGGAGACTGGGCACGTTTGAAGGCAGACGGGAGGAAGCCGTTGGAGAGTGAGTGGCTGAAGATGGAAGTTAGGGAGGGGAGGAGGACTGTATTGTCTGATGTGCCCTGGAACTCCCTGTGGGCTGGAGGTTGGGTCAAAGAGAAGCAGGGCAGCCCAGTGAATAGAGCACAGGCCTAGAAGTCAGAAGGGCCTAGATTCTAATCCCAGCTCTGCCACTTGCCTGCTGTGTGACTTTGGGCAAGTCACTTCACTTCTCTGTGCCTCATTGATCCCATCTGTAAAATGGGGATTGAGCCTGGGTACCCCCTGTGGGGCAGGGACTGTGTCCAACCTGATAAACTTGTATCTACCCCAGCGCTTAGTACTGGGCCTAGCACATAATAAGCACTTAACAAATACCATTTTAAAAAAAAGTGTCATCTGTATTGCTGAAAATTGATTCTTTTCATTTTCCTGGAGTTCAGATAGGTGCTCCTCACACCAATACAGCTTCAACTTCCAAGTAGAACAGTCTGTGGCTAACCGCTTTTAAGACATTTCTCTTTGGCTGGGGAGAAAGCTTGAGGCAGAAGGAAAAGGAAGTTATACGCATTTATGAAGTGAGAATCTTTCTCTTTAGCAGAACTGGCATAGGGGAACAGGCCCACATGGCTCCTCGCACCCCACTCTTGGGCGGGCTGGCACCCATAGAAGAGGAATTTAGCTGACGACTTGGGAAATATATTTGAACATTTTGGCAAAGGGCAAGGGATGGAGCACTGGGGTAGACACAGGGGAATCAGGTTGTCCCACGTGGGGCTCACAGTCTTAATCCCCATTTTACTGATGAGGTAACTGAGGCACCGAGAAGTTAAGTGACTTGCCCAAAGTCACACAGCTGACAAGTGGCCGAGCTGGGATTCGAACCCATGACCTCTGACTCCAAAGCCTGTGCTCTTTCCACTGAGCCACGCTGCTACTGTGGGTCAACCAAGTTATTTAACTCCGTTGAAAAGGGCATTTAGTCTTTCAAGTTTTTGGGCAATTTACCAAATGTAATTTCTGGGAAGAGTTAATGCCTCCCTCCAAAGAAAAGCATTGATAAAAAACAGTCCACTAGACTGTCAACTCCTTGAGGACAGGGATCCTGTATCCCAACTCTATTATAGTGTACTCTCCAAAGTACTTAGTAAATCACAGTCAGTGCTCAAATATCATTGTGTATTTTTTAAATTGTATTTGTTAAGCTCTTACTATGTGTCAAGCACTGTTCTAAGCGCTGGAGAAACACAAGTTAATCAAGCCACATTGGGTTCACAGTCTAAGCAGGAGGGAGAACAGGTATTGAATCCCCAGTTTACAGTTTAAGAAACCGAGTCACAGATGAGTGACTTGTCCAAGGTCCCACAGCAGGCAAATCATGGAGGCTGCATTAGAACCCAGGCCTCCTGGCTCCCAGGCCCGAGCTTTAACCATTAGGCCACACTGTTTCCCTATCTGAATGATTGATTGAACACCATTGCCAATAGGATGGAATCAGGTCTTTACAAATCAGTCAGTGGTTGTTATTGCACACTTACTATATGTGGACCACTGTACTAAACCCTTGGGAGAGTACAAACTGAATTAGCAAACGTGTTCCTTGTCCCCTGTCTTGTCTTATGCTGTCGAGTCATTCCCGACCCATAGCCACTCCACAGACACAACTCTCGAGAACGCCCCACCTCCATTTGCAATTGTTCTGGTAGTGGATCCACAGAGTTTTCTAGGTACAAATACGGAAGTGGTTTGTCATTGTCTTCTTCTGCGCAGTAAATGTGAGTCTCCGCCCTTGACTCTCTCCCGTCGCCCAGCACAGGTGAGTTTTGACTTGTAACTGATTGTCTGCCACTCGCCAGTCACTGCCCAAGCTAGGAATGGAATGGATAAGCCTCTGCTTGACTCTCCCTCCCGTAGCCTAGACCGGTAGAGTACTGGAAACTCTCCCAGGTGCGATCCTGAGAGGTCCCTGCCCATTGTGAGCTTTAAAGTCTATAAATGCTACTCAAAACCCCAGCAAAAAGGAATCTTTCAGGCCCAAGCCAGCAGGATTTGCTGGAGTTGGAGAGATTTATTTGCTGCGGTTGGACTTTGTCTCACGTGTTTCTCTGCAGCATATCCTTGGCCCCTCGATGCTAAACACAGAATGTTGACTTAATCTGGTTTTAATACGAAGACGGTGCCCGGCTTTCCAACTAAAGCCAAACCCCCACAACCTATTACAGGGACTTTAGTTTTATATGCAGTGTTTATTAACCTTCCTGCCTGTGTTGTACAAGTCACACCTTTTTTATAAGCTCAAAATTCCAAGGTGCCAGGCCAAGTGAATAAAACACTCTTTGTGGCCAATCTATTTTGTGCAGAAAGAGGCTGTATTTACTGAACTGATGCCCAGGGGCAAGGAACACTGAGGTTTCTCTGAGATGTGACAGCAAAAGCTTTGGTTTCAACCTGTGTCTAGAGAGTGTTGGAGAAACCAAGATGTGGAGGGCGGAGTGTTCTTTTGGGGATCCAAATTTAGAGTTGGCAAGAGAGCACTAGCAGTGTCAGTGGAGTGGGAGAGGCAGGCTGACCAATTGGGAATTGTTTTGAGGAAATGGGACCCTGCGGTTAAGGACTCTCTCTCATCAGGGCTTAATATTATGGGAAGCAGCCTGGCCTAGTGAATAGAGCACGGGCCTGAGAGTCAGAAGGACCTGGGTTCTAATCCCGGCTCCACCACTCATCTGCTCTGTGATCTTGGGCAAGTCACTTAACTCGTCTGCTGTGTGATCTTGGACAAGTCACTTAAACATCTCTGTATCTCAGTTACCTCATCTGTAATATGGGAAGTAAGACTGTGAGCCCCACGTGGAACAGGGACGGTGTCCGACCTGGGTAGCTTGAATCTATCCCGGTGCTTAGAATAGTACTTGATACATAGTAAGTGCTTAATAAATACCATCATCAACATTATGCAGACCGAATCTACCAGCACACTTTAGAAGTGGGAAGAGTACTACCCAAAGAATCAAAAGACCTCACTCCTTATCCAATTATAGCCTTACTAAAGCACATCGGCACTCAAATACGATGGAATGAATATCTCCTCCAAGAGGCCCTCCCTAAGTCTTCATTTCCTCTTCTCCCACTCCCTTCTGTGTCACTCTTTCACTTGGATTTGCACCCTACATCCACCCCACCCTCAGCCCCACGGCACTTACGTACACATTTATTTAAATATTTACTTTAATGTCCTCTGACTCCCACTCCCAGCCCCATTCACTTTCCCCTAGACCACATTGCTATGTGCAGAGTATTATATTAAGTGCTTGGGAGGGTATAAAACAGCTGGTAGACATGATCCCCGCCCTCAAGCAGCTTATGATCTAGTCCCATCCAATGGCAGGGGGAGAAACTGCAATGAAAATCAGTCCTATTCATCAAGTGCTTACTGCATGCGGAATACTGCACTAAGTGCTTAGGAGAGTATCATATGAGAGAGAGTATCATATAATAGACAAGTCCCCTGCCCACAATAATAATAATAATAATAGTGTTGGTATTTGTTAAGTGCTTACTATGTGCAGAGCACTGTTCTAAGCGCTGGGGGAGATACAGGGTAATCAGGTTGTCCCACATGAGCCTCACAGTCTTAACCCCCATTTGACAGATGAGGTAACTGAGGCACAGAGAAGTTAAGCGACTTGCCCACAGTCACACAGCTGACAAGTGGCAGAGGCATGATTAGAACCCACACCCCGCTCCAGTCTATTCTTCACTCCGCTGCCCGGCTCATCTTCCTGCAAAAACGTTCTGGGCATGTCACTCCCCTTCTTAAACACCTCCAGTGGTTGCTTATCGACCTCCACTGGAAACAAAAACTCCTCACTTTAGGCTTCAAGGCTCTCCATCCCCTCGCCCCCTCCTACCTCTCCTCCCTTCTCTCTTTCTACCGCCCACCCCGCACGCTCCGCTCCTCCGCCGCCCACCTCCTCGCCGTCCCTCGGTCTCGCCTATCCCGCCGTCGACCCCCCGGGCCACGTCCTGCCACGGTCCCGGAACGCCCTCCCTCCTCACCTCCGTCAATCTAATTCTCTTTCCCTCTTCAAATCCCTACTTAAAGCTCACCTCCTCCAAGAGGCCTTCCCAGACTGAGCTCCCCCCTTTTTCCCTCTGCTCCCTCTACCCCCCTCTTGACTTGCAGACAAGAGAAGCAGCGTGGCTCAGTGGAAAGAGCACGGGCTTTGGAGTCCGGGCTCATGAGTTCGAATCCCAGCTCTGCCACTTGTCGGCTGTGTGACTGTGGGCAAGTCACTTAACTTCTCTGGGCCTCAGTTCCCTCATCTGTAAAATGGTGATTAAGACTGTGAGCCCCACGTGGGACAACCTGATTCCCCTATGTCTACCCCAGCGCTTAGAAGAGTGCTCGGCACATAGTAAGCGCTTAACAGATACCAACATTATTATTATTATCCCACCTTCACCTCTCGGCAGCTAAACCCTCTTCTCCCCCCTCTCCCTCTTTTCCTCCTCCCCCTCTCCCATCCCATCCCCTCAGCACTGTACTCGTCTGCTCAACTGTATATATGTTCATCACCCTATTTATTTTGTTTATTTTGTTTAATGAGATGTACATCACCCTGATTCTATTTATTTGCCATTGCTTTATGAGATGTTCTTCCCCTTGATTCTATTTATTGCCATTGTTCTTGTCGGTCTGTCTCCCCCGATTAATAATAATAATAATATTAGTATTTGTTAAGCGCTTACTATGTGCCGAGCACTGTTCTAAGCGCTGGGGTAGACACAGGGGAATCAGGTTGTCCCACGTGGGGCTCACAGTCTTAATCCCCATTTTACAGATGAGGGAACTGAGGCACCGAAAAGTTAAGTGACTTGCCCAAAGTCACACAGCTGGCAAGTGGCAGAGCAGGGGTTCGAACCCATGACCTCTGACTCCAAAGCCCCTGCTCTTTCCAATGAGCCACGCTGCTTCTCAATTAGATTAGACCGTAAGCCCGTCAAAGGGCAGGGACTGTCTCTATCTGTTGCCGATTTGTACATTCCAAGCGCTTAGAACAGTGCTCTGCACATAGTAAGCGCTCAAACAATACTATTGAATGAATGAAGAGTGGCAGAGTCAGGATTCGAACCCATGACCTTCATTCATTCATTCAATAGTATTTATTGAGCGCTTACTATGTGCAGAGCACTGTACTAAGCGCTTGGGATGAACAAGTCGGCAACAGATAGAGACAGTCCCTGCCGTTTGACGGGCTTACGGTCTGATCGGGGGAGACGGACAGACGAGAACGATGGCACTAAACAGCGTCGAGGGGAAGAACATCTCGTAAAAACCGATGGCGACTAAATAGAATCGAGGCGATGTACAATTCATTAACAAAATAAATAGGGTAACGAAAATATATAAAGTTGAGCGGACGAGTACGGTGCTGTGGGGATGGGAAGGGAGAGGTGGAGGAGCAGAGGGAAAAGGGGAAAATGAGGCTTTAGCTGCGGAGAGGTAAAGGGGGGATGGCAGAGGGAGTAGAGGGGGAAGAGGAGCTCAGTCTGGGAAGGCCTCTTGGAGGAGGTGATTTTTAAGTAAGGTTTTGAAGAGGGAAAGAGAATCAGTTTGGCGGAGGTGAGGAGGGAGGGCGTTCCAGGACCGCGGGAGGACGTGACCCGGGGGTCGACGGTGGGATGGGCGAGACCGAGGGACGGCGAGGAGGTGGGCGGCGGAGGAGCGGAGCGTGCGGGGTGGGCGGTAGAGAGAAGGGAGGAGAGGTAGGAAGGGGCAAGGTGACGGAGAGCCTCGAAGCCTAGAGTGAGGAGTTTTTGTTTGGAGCGGAGGTCGATGGGCAACCACTGGAGTTGTTTAAGAAGGGGAGTGACATGCCCAGACATGACCTCTGACTCCCAAGCCCACGCTCTTTTCACCAAGCCACGCTGCTTCTCAGGAAGCTTACAGTCTAGTGGAAGAAGAATCAGGATGGCTGGTGAGAGGCTGGTAGAAAGGAGGTTCAGGTCTAGGCGCGCTCTGCCACTCGTCAGCTGTGTGACTGTGGGCAAGTCACTTAACTTCTCTGTGCCTCAGTTCCCTCATCTGTAAATTGGGGATGAAGACTGTGAGCCTCACGAGGGACAACCTAATTACCTTGTATCTACCCCGGCGCTTAGACCAGTGCTCTGCACATAGTAAGCGCTTAACAAATACCAACATTATTATTCCTAGCTCAGCTACTCGTTCATTCTTTCATTTATTCATTCAGTTGCATTTATTGAGCACTCACTGTGCGCAGAGCACTGTGCTAGCTACCATGCCAGAGACAGACCAGTCCCCTTTGGCAAAAATATGTCAGGTGGGGGGAAAATGGCTGACTTGCAGACAAGAGCTTCTGATATCCAATCATGTAGCTCTCTGTGTCTACTTCAATGTATGGCGGGGATAAGGTGTTATCAAAATAGCTGAGATAGCCCCAGGGACTGTACTCACTCCACCCTATCTTTTTTCCCCACCTGGAGAACACAAAGACTTCTGAGTGAGCTAGTTAAAAACTACATTCAACTCACCACCCACAGAGCACGCATTTAAAAGAGCTGCATCAATCATTAGCCAAGCTTCTTCTCTGTTTCTTTGAAAGCAGCACCCTGCCCCGTTCACCCACAAGCCGCTCCACTGCTGAAAGCAATTCCATCTGAACCCTGGTAAAATAATAACAGGATATAATAACAGGATCGCCTGGAGATAGCTGCTAGGCCAAAGAGTTCAACAGAGAAGCAGAGTGGTCTGGTGGAAAGAGCAGGGGCCTGAGAGTTGGAAGAACTTCTAAACCTGGTTCTGCCATTTGCCTGCTGCGTGACCTTGGGCAAGTCATTTTACTTCTCTGTGCTTGTTTCCTCATCTGTAAAAAAAAAATGGGGAATACCTGATCTCCCTCCTAAATAGACTGTGAGTCCTGTGTGGGTCAGGGACAATGTTCAACCTGATTAAGAGAAGCAGCGTGGCTTAGGGGAAAGAACCCGGGCTTGGGAGTCAGAGGTCGTGAGTTCTAATCCCGGCTCTGCCACTTGTCAGCTGTGTGACGGTGGGCAAGTCATTTCACTTCTCTGTGCCTCAGTTACCTCATCTGTAAAATGGGGATGAAGACTGTGAGCCCCACGTGGGACAACCTGATTACCTTGTATCTACTCCAGTGCTTAGAACAGTGCTTGGCACATAGTACTGGCTTAACAAATACCATCATTACTGTATTATTACCTTGTGTCTACACCAGGATTTGGTAAGGTGCTTGACACATAGTAAGCATTTAAAAACCACAAATTACCAGTGGCATAATAAACAATCATGACAATCTGAAACTTTCATTTTGTAAGCCCCTAGGGCATACTTTGCGGTCAAAAGTCACTTTTCTGACAGTGAACTTTATCCAGAGTTGTATGACTTAAAAGTTAGAGAAGCAGTGTGGCTTAATGAATAAAACACAGGCCTGAAGTCAGGAGGACCTGGGTTTTAATCCTGACTCTGCCACTTATCTGCTCTGTCACTTTGGCCAGTCACTTAACTTCCCCGTGCCTCTGTTACTTCATCTGTGAAGTAATAATAAAAACAATAATGATAGTGGTATTTATAGCCGGGCACTGTACTGAGAGCTGGGGTGGATACAAGCAAATCGGGTTGGACACAGTCTCTGTCCCACAGGGGGCTCACAGTCTCATCCCCCATTTTACAGATGCAGTAATTGAAGGTAAAATGGCGATTATGTGAAGGTTGTCCCACGTGAGGCTCACAGTTAATCCCCCTTTTACCTCATCTGTAAAATGGGGATTAACTGTGAGCCTCATGTGGGACAACCTGATTACCCTGTATCTACCCCAGCGCTTAGAACAGTACTCTGCTTATAGTAAGCGCTTAACAAATACCAACGATTAAGCCTGTGAGCCCTTTGCGGAACAAGGGCTGTGTCCAACCTGATTAGCTTGTACCTGCCCCAGCACTTAGTAGACTGCTTAGCACATAGTAAGCACTTAAATACCATAAAAAAGTGAAAAAGTTTAACCTTGCAAACCCATGAAAAAGAGCAAGGAAAAATAACCCCAAAGAGGTGGACTTTCCCAGGATACCAGAGTTTGAAGTGATAACACATTTTTTCAAAATGATTTACATTATTTATCTCAACTTAATCTTTACAACATCCCTGTGAGATGAGGAAGCAGGCTTTACATTGCTATTTATGCAATTATATTTATTGAGTGCATACTATGTGCAGAGCACTGTACTAAGTGCTCGGAAAGAGCAAATTCAGCAATAGAGGCAATCCCTGCCCACACTGGGCTTACAGTCTATTTACGGAAGATCAAGCTGAGCTCCAGAGAAGTTTAGTGACTTGTCCCTGGTCACACATAGCAGCCCAAGGACAGATTTGGGATCAGAACCCATGTCCACCACCTCCCAGATTTGTGCCCTTTTCACTGACCTGCAGAGCCTTAAAATAGGGCAAGACGGACTCCAGTTCCTAGGTTCAAAGAGCCAATATGAAACTGCAACCTCTCTGTGGCTGAAGCACCCTGGTAACTGAACCTTTCAAGTGCTGCACCTAATCCTAGATGGGCCCCAGGAACGCTGGGATGTTTTTCAAGGAACAATGTGCGGCAAGCAGTGTGGCCTAGGGGAAAGACCAAGGGCCTGGGAGTCACAGGACCTGGGTTCCAATCCCTGCTATGCCACTTGCCTGCTGTGTGACCTTGGACTCATCTTCCCTGTGCCTCAGTTTCCTAAACTGTAAACTGAGGGATTCAATACCCATTCTCCCTCCTTTTTAGATTGTGAATCCCATTTGGAACAGTGACTGTATCTGGCCTGATATATTTGTGTCTATACCTTCCAGTGCTTAGATCAATGTCTGACGTAGTAAGCACGTTAACAAATACCATTTTTAAAAAATGTGTTACAACTCTGGGGAGTTCCATCCTGCCTCTGGCCTGGAATGCCCTCCCTTCTCAAATCCGACAATCGTTCTCTCCCCCTTTAAAGCCTTAATGAAGGCACATCTCCTCCAGGAGGCCCTCCCTGATTAAGCCCCCCCATTTCCTCTTCTCCCACTCTCTTCTGCGTCCCCCTTACTCCCTTTGTTCTTCCCCCTCCCAGCCTGATAGCACTTATGTGCAAATCTGTAATTTATTTATATTAATGCATGTCCCCCCATCTTTTAGACTGTAAGGTCATTTTGGGCAGTGTCTTGTTTATTGTTATATTGTACTCTTCACACAGTAAGCACTCAAAAAGTATTATTGAATGAATACTAAAGGAATCAGGCATTAGCAGCTTTAAGATCAATTAATAAGGTCATTCCTCTTACCTGTCTAGTTGTTCTGGAGTTACATTCAGGGGCATACAATAGACTACAGGTCTTAGGTAAAACAACAGATGAGAAGCCTCTTTACACCAGAAAGCCTGTTTTTCAGCCTAAAACTGACCTTGTTTGTGACCAAAACACATCCATTTCTGTGATCACTCTTCTACTCCCAGTTTTTCTGGTAGTTTGTGCTTTCCAGATCCTTCCTGCCTCTCAGTCACACCCACCCCTCAAATACAGAAAGACTGTATTGTTGTTCATTTTCATTCATTCAGTAGTATTTATTGAGTGCTTAGTGTGTGCAGAACACTGTACTAAGCATTTGGGAAAGTATAATATAACAATAAATGGACACATTCCCTATCCACAACAAGCTTTTAACATCTATTAATTTTCTAGACTCATCCTCTTCAAATCATAACCAGGGTTTGTGACACTTCTTATTCGCTATTTTAAGATTAAATTGTAACTTTGAAACAACTTTTCTCCATAGCCATTACTATTAAATGGACTTAATGGGAGAATCCATTCATCATCATCATGGTGGAATTCATTAAGCACATACCTTGTGCCAAGCACTGCACTGTGCTGGAGTATATGCAAGATAATCACGCCAGACACAGTCTCTGCCCCTTATCATAGGGGCATCACCATAACTAGAAAGAACAAGTATTGAATCCTCATTTCACAGACAAAATTTTAGGCGCAGAGAAGTCAAATGACTTGCCCAAGATCATACAACAAGTGACAGAGCTAGGTTTACAACCCAAGTCTTCTGACTCCCAGGCCCATGCACTTTCCACTAGGCTGTGCTGCTTCAATTGTGCATTAAATAACCCAAGACCTCTCTGGGCCTTCTCTGCTGTTTTCATTTTTACTCTGCTGGTGGAGATGTAAGATCTTTGACCTCCAAACAACTCAGAAAAAGATATCTACCCCCAGCCTTGCTTTATCTACAAATAAGTTCCACATCACTGAAAGAGGGGCCAATAGGGTGCACCCAGATATCTTCCCTACGCCTCATTTAAATCCCTGGGGCCCAAATGCCTGCCAGATCACAAGGCAGATCTGTGACTTCCTCCAGGCCATACTGATTTTACAAGTGAAATTTTCCCTAGCCCCTATATCAGATGATTCACTGGAATCCTTCCAGATACCACACACCTGGATTCTAAACAAAGGTTTTTCATAAGTGCTATGCAACCTTTTCGTGCTGAATTAGTGACAAAACAGTATCATTTGAATTTTTCTTTCTTGGATAGCACACGGATTCCTGATGGGGGAGAAAGGTTAGATGAAATCCCCAAAGAACAAAGATCATCGATGAGACCCGCGTGTGCCTTCTCCCCGCAAACTCTCAGGATCAAGGATTCAGGTTAGAAACTGCAAGCCAGGGGACTGATGCAAGCAGGCTGAAATGTCTATAATGGCTCAAACAATGGTATTTATTGAGGACCGACTGTAGGCAGAGCAGGAGAGAGAGGATACAGTAAAAGTGACAGATCAGATCCCTGTCTACAGGGAAATGAGGAACACTTCATTCATTCAACCGTATTTATTAAGCACTTACTGTGTGCAGAGCACTGTATTAAGCGCTTGGGAAAGTACAATACAACAAACAGTGACAATCCCTGTCCATTAGGAGCTCAGAGTCTAGAGTTGGTGGGGGGCATACATCAATAGACATCAGTCAACCTTTTAGACTGTGAGCCCATTGTTGGGTAGGGATTGTCTCTATCTGTAGCCGAACTGTACTTTCCAAGTGCTTAGTACAGTGCTATGCACACAATAAGCGCTCAATAAATATGATTGAATCAATACAAAGAAATAAAATCACAGATGTATACATAAGTGCTGTGGGGTTGGGGGTGAGGGGAAAGAGCAAAGGGAGCAAGTCAGGGTGACGCTTTGTGCCGATCTCCTCTCTCAAAGGTTCCTCTAAAGGATCGATTTTAGTGTGCCCTCCTTCCCTTTCCTTTTTTGTTTCTTTAGGACCAGGTTGTAGATGAAGAGATGTAAGGATGATGCTCTGAGGGTAGGGGCTTAAACCATCTCAATTGCTTGTTCACAAAAATTTTAAAAAAATATATTGAGGCGGAGAAGGGGCAAGGGCAAATGGATCTTTCCAGAAAGGCAGAGCCTCGAAGATCCACACCTGCCTTCAGGGATGGGGATAAGCCATAAATAACATTCCAGCAACTGGCCTTAAAAAAAATCTCATCTAATTCTAGAAAGTTCCTCCCCAGTACAGGACTCTGCACACAATACCTGCTCAATAGATAACACTATTACAGTGAGTACAAAAAATGTACCAGCCCCTTGCAGGAGCAAATGGTAGAGAGGGTGACCTGCGTATGATTGCCTTAGCATTCCAGGATAATTATAAATGCAAATCTTGCAGGCAGATTGCGACTTTTGGGGTATCCCTCCTACCAGATCGGGAGCCCACTGTGTCTGACCTTGTACCCACCTCAGTTTAGAACTGGGTCTGGCACATAGTAAGTGCTTAATAAGTACCATTCTTCTTCTTATTATTAATAACAACCTCTGCAGGTAAGATCTCCTTGCTAAGCCACCCGGAAGGGCACAGCACACAAGGCCCACAGTCTGTCATCTGTGTATCAAGTCTCAACCATGCTGTGTGTTGAGGGAAGCCTGGAGGACTTCTTCCCTTCCCGCTCCAGACCAGATCCACCTGGTCGGAACTTGCTCAGGCCGGGGATGGGACACCTCCGGGTGTCGGAGCAGAGGGACGGACAAGAGAGGGAACCTCTCCGTGATGCCTGCAGGCCCAGTCTGATTGCTAGACAGGGCTGGGTGAAGGGGTGATGATGATGATGGCATTTATTAAGCACTTACTATGTGCCAAGCACTGTTCTAAGCACTGGGGTAGATACAAGGTAATCTGGTTGTCCCACACGCTCAGCCTTCATCATCGATGTGGCTTAGTGGAAAGAACCCGGGCTTGGGAGTCAGAGGTCGTGAGTTCGAATCCCGGATCCTCCACGTGTCACCTGTTTGACTTTGGGCAAATCATTTCACTTCTCTGTGCCTCAGTTCCCTCATCTGTAAAATGGAGATGAAGACTGTGAGCCCCACGTGGGACAACCTGATTCCCTTGTATCTACCCCAGCGCTTGTCACATAGTAAGCGCTTAACAAATACCATCATTATTACCCCCATTTTACAGATGAAGTAACTGGGGCACAGACAAGTGGAGTGCCTTGCCCAAGGTCACATGGTAGACAAGTGGCAGAGACGGGATCAGAACCCACGTCCTCTGACTCCTGGGCCCGTGATTCTTGCCACTAGATCACAATGCTCTCTTGGGTGCTGGGCGAGGCTCCCAGATGAGTAAGACTGTTGCATTTTTTTTTGCAAATTGACGTGCAGGCCCAAGGGGGCAAACAGTACTGCTGTTCTTTCCTCTCCCACACATATTTGGTGTGCTTGTCGGGGGGGGGGGGGTGGCGGGGCAGGGGGGAGAGAAAGAGAGAGAGAAGAAGAGAGAAGGAAGGAAGAGAAAGGATGAGGAAAGAGGAGGAAGGAAGTGGAAGAAGGAGGGAGGAATGAGGAAGTAGGAGGGAGGAATGAGGAAGTAGGAGGGAGGAGGAAGAAGGAGAAGGAAAGAGGGAAAGGAAGGAGGAAGGAAAGAGAAGGAAGGAGGTGAGAGAAGGGAGGAGGAGGAAGGAGGGAGGAGAAAGGAGGAAGAAGGAAGGAGGAGGGAGGCAAAGGAGAAGGAAGGAGGAGAATGAGGAGGAAAGGGGGGGAGGAGGAAGAAGGAGAAGGGAGGAGGAGGGAGGAGGAGAATGAGGAGGGGGGGAAGGAGGAGGAGGGAGGAGAGAGAAGGAAGGTGGGAGGAGGGAGAAGGAGGAAGGAGAGGAAGGGGAGAGAAGGAGGAAGAAGGGGGAGGAGAAGAGAAGGCGGAAGAAAGGGGGGAGGGGGAGCGAAACAGCATGGCATAGTGGGTAGAGCCCGGGCCTGCGAGTCCGAGGTCGTGAGTTCTAATCCCCACCCTGCCCCTTGTCTGTTCTCTGACCCTGGGCAAGTCACGTCACTTCTCCGGGCCTCAGTGACCTCATCTGGAAAATGGGGATTGAGGCGGTGAACCCCCCGGCGGGGGGAGAGGCAAGGACCGCGTCGGGCCCGATGGCCCTGTGGCCACCGCAGCGCTCGGGGCTGGGGCCCTGGCAGGGAGGAAGGCCTTAGCAGAGGGGGGCGATGATGATGATAAAGAAGAGGAGAGGCCGAAAGGGGGAGAGAGGGTGGCGGGGGAGGAGGAAAGCGGGGAAGGAGGATCACAGCTCAGCCGCCGGTCCTGCCCACCGCGGGCCGGGCGTGTTGGGCCGCAGGGAGAGCGGGGCGGCCGGGGAGCCCGGCAGGAGCTACTGGGGGGGAGGGCGGGGGCGGGAGGCCCTCGGGGGCTTGTCCTGGTCCTGTCCCCCAACCGCCCGACCGGCACCTCCTTACCGTAGCCCGCTGGCGACGCTGCTCCTGCTTCTCCTACTCCTGCCCCTGCTGCTCCTGCTCCTCCTGCTCCTCCTGCTCCTCCTACTCCTGCCCCTGCTGCTCCTGCTGCTCCTCCTCCTGCTCCTGCTCCTCCTCCTCCTGCCCCTGCTGCTCCTGCTCCTCCTACTCCTGCCCCTGCTCCTGCTGCTCCTACTCCTGCTCCTCCTACTCCTGCCCCTGCTCCTCCTACTCCTGCCCCTGCTGCTCCTGCTCCTCCTACTCCTGCCCCTGCTCCTCCTACTCCTGCCCCTGCTGCTCCTGCTCCTCCTACTCCTGCCCCTGCTCCTCCTACTCCTGCCCCTGCTGCTCCTGCTCCTCCTGCCCCTGCCCCTGCTCCTCCTACTCTTGTCCCTGCTGCTCCTGCTCCTCCTTCCCCTGCTCCTGCTGCTCCTACTCCTGCTCTTCCTGCTGCTGTACCTGCTGCTGCTCCTACCCCTGCTAGTCCTATTCCTGCTGCTCCTACTCCTACTCTTCCTGCTCCTGTACCTGCAGCTGCTACTGCTCCTACCCCTGCTTTTCCTGCTCCTGTACCTGCTGTTCCTGCTCCTGTACCTGCTGCTGGTCCTGCTCCAGCTGGTCCTGCTCCCGCGGCTGCTGTGTCCCTCCCCGCCCCCGCCTTCCGGACCCGCCCCCGGCCCGCCCATTAGATTCACTCAATACTCATTCATTCAGTGGTATTTATTGAGCGCTTGCTAGGTGCTGAGCCCTGGACTAAGCGCTTGGAAGGGACAACTGGGCCACACATAGGACCATCCCTGCCCAACGACGGGCTCACAGGCTAACCGGGGGAGGCGGACAGCAGAGCAAAAGAGAACAAAACAAAAACAAGGCCCCATTATCGAGATAAATAGAATGAAGGGGATGTACACCTCATTAAGAAAATTAATAGGGTAATAAATAATATACACAAATGAGCACAGTGCTGAGGGGAAGGGGGAGGAGCAGAGGGAAAGGGCGGCTCAGTCTGATCCGCAGCCCCGCCCCCGGACTCTCCAATTATTATTATTAATAAGAATAATAATGGTATTTGTTAAGCGCTTACTATGTGCCAAGTACTGTTCTAAGCGCTGGGGGAGATACAAGGTCATCAGGTTGTCCCATACGAGGCTCACGGTCTTAATTCCCATTTTACAGATGAGGCCACGGAGGCCCCGAGAAGTGAAGTGACTTGCCCAAGGCCACACAGCTGACCGCAGGCCCCGGGCCCGGACCCGCCTATTGACCCGGACCCTCCCTCGGTGTGTCACCCCCGGGGAGGTGGGACGAAGGAAGGGAGCGGGTGGCGACGCAGGTGACGGGTGCTCCGGGACCGGTCAACTGCAACGGAAAGGCCGAAAAATCCGGGGGAATCGTCATCATCACCATCATCATCAGAAATGATAATAGTAGTTGCAAGCACTTACGATGTGCCAAGCACCGTTCTAAGCAATGGGGTGGATCCCGGTTCATCAGGTTGGACGCAGTCCCTGCCCCATGTGAGGCTCACACTCTTAATCCCCATTTTGTAACTAAGGCCCAGAGAAGTTACGTGACTTTCCCAAGGCCATAGAGCAGACATTATAATAATAATGTTAGTATTTGTTAAGCCCTTACTACGTCCTAAGCACTCTTCTAAGCACTGGGGCAGATACAAGGTAATCAGCTTGTCCCACATGTCACAGTCTTATTCCCCATTTTACAGATGAGGTAACTGAGGCCCAGAGAAGTGAACTGACTTGCCCAAGGTCACACAGCAGACAAGTGGCAGAGCTGGGATTAGAATCTACGACCTCTGATTCCCAAGCTTGTGTTCTTTCCACGGAGACACTCTGCCTCCCCCTCATTCCCTCATTCCCTACCCTTCCTGCCCCCCGACCCCCCCAACTTCCCTGCTCCTTCCCTCTCGGCCCACCCCTTCCCTTTCCCCTAAAGCAGCGTGGCTCAGTGGAAAGAGCCTGGGCTTCGGAGTCAGAGGTCATGGGTTCGACTCCCGGCTCTGCCACTCGTCAGCTGGGTGACTGTGGGCAAGTCTCTTAACTTCTCTGTGCCTCAGTGACCTCATCTGTAAAATGGGGATTAACTGTGAGCCTCAAGTGGGACGACCCGATGACCCTGTATCTCCCCCAGCGCTTAGAACAGTGCTCTGCACATAGTAAGCGCTTAACAAATACCAACATTATTAAACCCACGCACGTGGTGGGGCCTACATCCTGCTGGCATCCCTAGGACCAAGGGACTATTGTTTGGGCCACGGCAATCCCAGAGGAAGAGAAGAGAAAAGGTCACACTCGCCCCAGGCCCTTGTAATAATAATAATAATGTTGGTATTTGTTAAGCACTTACTGAGTGCCAAGCACTGTTCTAAGAGCTGGGGTAGATACAAGGTTATCAGATTGTCCCAAGTAGGGCTCACAGTCTTCATCCCCATTTTACAGGTGAGGTAACTGAGGCACAGAGAAGTGAAGTGACTTGCCCAAGGTCACACAGCGGCCAAGTGGCGGAGCTGGGATAATAATAATGTTGGTATTTGTTAAGCCCTTACTATGTGCAGAGCACTGTTCTAAGCGCTGGGGGAGATACAGGGTCATCGGGTCGTCCCACATGGGGCTCACAGTTAATCCCCATTTTCCAGATGAGGTCACTGAGGCACAGAGAAGTGAAGTGACTTGCCCACAGTCACACAGCTGACAAGTGGCAGAGCCGGGAGTCGAACCCATGACCTCTGACTCTGAAGCCCAGGCTCTTTCCACTGAGCCACGCTGCTTCCTAGAACCCACAATCTCTGACTCTCAAGCCTGTGCTCTTTCCACTGAGCCACACTGCTTCTCTTGTAGGCCTTTGACTGCCAAGCAAGACCTGTAATTTATATTAGTGTCTATGCCCCCTGTTAGATTGCAAGCTCCTCGAGAGCAAGGATGGTGTCTACCAACACTTTTGCACTCTCCCAAATGCTTAGTACAAAATGTACTGTATAGATTAAGCACTCAATAAATAATAATGTCGGTATTTGTTAAGCGCTTACTTTGTGCCGAGCACCGTTCTAAGTGCTGGGGTAGACACAAGGGAATCAGGTTGTCCCACGTGGGGCTCACAGTCTTAATCCCCATTTTACAGATGAGGTAACTGAAGCACCGAGAAATTAAGTGACTTGCCCAAAGTCACACAGCTATCGACTGAATGAATTAACCCACACACTTTGCCCCTCTAATGCCAACATACTGGCCGTACTTCAGTCTCATCCATCTTACCACTGACCTCTTGCCCATGTCCTGCCTCTGGCCTGGAATGCCCTCCCTCTTCATGTATGACAATGTTGGGTAGGGATCATCTCTATTGCCGAATTGTACTTTCCAAGCGCTTAGTACAGTGTTCTGCACACCGTCAGCGCTCAATAAATACGATTGAGTGAATGAATGAATGAATCTCCTCCAAGACGCCTTCCCTGACTAAGCCCTCATTTCCTCCTCTCCCACTCCCTTCTGCATCACCCTGACTTGCTCCCTTTCTCCATCCTCCCGCACCAGCCTCACAGCATTTAGGTACATATCTGTAATTTATTTATATTATGACTGTCTCCCCAACTGCACTGTAAGCTCACGGTGGGCAGGGAATGTGTCTGTTTTTGGTTGTAAGTACTCTCTCAAGCACTTAGTAATAATAATGTTGGTATTTGTTAAGAGCTTACTATGTGCAGAGCACTGTAAGGGTAGATACAGGGTGATCAGGTTGTCCCCTGTGGGGCTCACAGTTTTAATCCCCATTTTACAGATGAGGTCACTGAGGCACAAAGAAGTTAAGTGACTTGTCCACAGTCACACAGCTGACAAGAGGCAGAGCCGGCATTCGAACCCATGACCTCCGACTCCCAAGCCCGGCATCTTTCCACTGAGCCACGCTGCGTACTCTGTAAACAGTAAACACTCAGTAAATGCGACTGATTGACTGACGGACATTTACCTAGGAGGGCTGGGCCAGATCCTCTTTCCCTCCCCAGCCGTAACTCGCATCAGGACACAGCTCCCGTTGTGTTGAGCCGGACTGTGGGGCTGAAATGCGATAGCATGCTGCCAAACTTTAAGGAGCCACTCATGGAAATTCTATAAATACCCCCGGGCACCCTGCCTGACTGCCTACCTACCCACCCCTCCCACCCTGTTCTCAGCAATATTCCCCTGAGACTTCACTCTTCAGTTTTGGCTTTTCCAGTCTTGAAGAATCGTGCGCGTAGACGAGCCCTGAAAATAAAATTTTCCTTGCCGTGCAGCATTTTTCAAAGATGAGTAGGTCAGCCACATGAAACTGCTCAGGCAAACCTCAAGTCTCAATTCTCATGCAGAAATTTCCATCCGTTTCACCGGCCCCTAGATTGTAATTGCTAATAAGCGAGAAGGAAGGAGCTCCGGCGACCGCAGGAGAGATACGCCTCGGTTGAAGGAGACACGGATTACACGCTGAAAATAGCTACTCTGCCACTGGGAGATGTTCATACAGTCATAGATTTTACTGTCGTTAGTATTTCAACTAGAACAGCGTGTGACATAACTCTCAGTTGAGTAACCCTGCTCTGAAAGACTCTGTTGAAATGTACTCAGAACGCGAAGGGATGAAACTTGTAGATTTTCCATTTTTGCTTTCTTCACCCCTGCTTCTTTGCAGCGTAAACACGCAACACTGAAACCCTCTTTATGATATTTTCCAAAGGGCCTAGGAACGAAGCCACGGCAAGGAGGAAAATGTTGTAAATGGGAAATAGGCATGCATTAAGGAAGTCTTGTAAATGCGAATGAAAGGGAGACTGGAGACTGAGTTTCACTGATTTTACCGTCAATTTAACACTCAGATGCTGTGTGGCTTAGGGAGCTTACCTCTTGGAGCCATACAGAGTACAAGAATCACTTCAGAGCTTGCTCTAGGAATTCTGGTAGGATGTCTGCCCGATGGATAGGGAATATCGGGGAACTTTCCAATAGCTGCCTTGTCTCTCCCCCTCCTCCCCCTTTCCCCATACCTCACTATTATTGGGTGTTTTTCAAAGTTGGTGCCATCTGGCAACTGGATCAGAAGAGAAAGGCAGAAGTGCCAACATCCCTGGGAAGTCTGTCAACGGGCAGGTTCCTGAGTCCATCAGAAGGTATTTGCAAGGGTTCAAGCTAATGACAAACATCCTCGGTATCAGATTCACTAAAGCCTCCATCATTTGGAATTGTGACAGTAAGAGCTACCGTCAGATCTCCTTAATAATAATGTTGACATTTGCTAAGCGCTTACTATGTGCCGAGCACTGTTCTAAGCACTGGGGTAGACACAGGGTAATCAGGTTGTCCCACCTGAGGCTCACAGTCTTCATCCCCATTTTACAGATGAGGTAACTGAGGCCCAGAGAAGTTAAGTGACTTGCCCACAGTCACACAGCTGACAAGTGGCAGAGCCTCTGTTAGTGGACTAACATGCAAAGATGTCACTATGATCTTTAAGAAGAAGGTGGGGAAATGTGGGGAAATGTGCCCTCACTGACAGACTTTTAGGAGTTTTGCTTCCTCTACTTTCCAGGAGACCTCGGAGCCTCTCCCTGGCCTCCTAGCCCTACAAACCTCGAGGTCAGGTTGATTCCTCCGTGTGGGAGGGTGGCCTGTACTCAGCACGATGGCCCATTCAAAAAAACCAATCAGTATCCCTGGTGACTAGTTTATTCAAGCCTCCATGACCGCAGTTCCAAAACATGGATGGTTTATTAATAATAATAAAGGTAATAATGGTGGTATTTGTAAAGCGCTTACTAAGTGCCAGACACGGTACTAAGCACTGGAGTAGATAAAAGATAATCAGGGTAGACACGGTCCCTGTTCTACATGGGCTCGCGGTCTTCTTCCCCATTTTACAGGTACGGGAACTGAGGCACAGAGAAGTTGAGTGATTTGCCCAAGAAGAGACAAGTAGTGGGGCGGAGAGATTAGAACCCAGGTCCTCTGCCTCTCAGGCCCGTGCTCTGTCCACTATGCCAGACTTCTAGTTTGGCAAATTGGCCTTGGGGAGCTCTTTTCCCTACTCTCTCCATCTCAATCGATCAATTGATTGGTAGTATTTATTGAGTGCTTACGGTACTAAGCGCTTGGGAGAATACAGAATTGATAGACACATCCCCTGCCCCCAAGAAGCTTACAGTCCGAATTTTACATTTCAAGTGCTTAGTGCAGTGCTCTGCGAACAGTAAGCGCTCAATAAATACGATTGAATGAGTGAATACAGGGGGAGACAGATGTTAAAATAAATTACGGTTATGAATATAAGGCAGATATCAAGAGCCTACAGAGCAAAGGTTGTTGCCAACAACTCATCCCTCTAGACTATAATAGGCTTGTGTGGGCAGGGAGAGTATCCCCCAACTATGTTATATTGTTCTTAGTGGATAGAGCACGGGCCTGGCAGTCAGAAGGTCACGGGTTCCAATCCCGGCTCTCCCACTCGTCTGCTCTGTGATCTTGGGCAAGTCACTTCGCTTCTCTGGGTCTCAGTTTTACCTCATCTGTAAAATGGGAATTAGAGTGTGAGCCCTATGTGGGACAGGATCTGTGTCCAACCGGACTACATTGTATCTACCCCAGTGCTTAGAACAGTGCTTGGCACATAGTAAGTGCTTAACAAGTACCATAATGATTATTATTACTCTCCCAAGCACTTAGTACAGTGCAATGCACACAGTAAACATTCAATAAATACAAGTGGTTGATTGATTAAATGATTAACAGAAGCAGTCCAGGCCAATCTCCCTTGGGTCCAGGTCTGTAAGGTGAAGGTGAAGAAAGTACAGATTGAGCTGTTTGCTTCCCCTGTCCTGTCTGGGAATTTTATGGGCCCCACCTCTAAAGTGATCCATGGCTGAGGGGAAGCTGGAAAGGATAGGGAACCAGGGAGCCAGAAAGAACCAATACACCAACCCCACCTGTTAACTTTAGATTTAACTGTTTCTCGTATACAATTTCAGGGGCCATCCTTGCATTCAGTCAATTAAATCAATCAATGATATTTACGGAGCACTTACTCTGTGCAGAGCACTGTACTCAGCGCTGGGGAGAGTACAATACAACAGAATTAGTAGACACGTTCTCTGCTCATAACAAGCTCACGGTCTAGAGTTGGCAAATTGTTTTCTCCCACGGCCTTAGTACCGTGGGTGTTTCGTGGGTGTTTCTTTATAGTATTTGTTAAGCGCCTACTATATGTAAAGCACCGTTCGAAGCGCTGGGGTAGACGCAATCTAATGAGGCCAGTCAGAATCCCTGTCCCACATGGGGATCACCACTGAAATTTTCACAGTCTAAGTAGAAGGGAGAACAGTCAATGAAACAATCAATTGTTTATTTAGCATTTACTTTGGACAGAGTACTGTAATAAGCGCTTAGGAGGGTACAGAGTTGATAGACATGTTCCTTGCCCACCGTGAGTTTGTTACAGTCTGGGGGAGGAGACAGACATTAATATAAATGAATAAATTACGGAATGTGCTCTGGGGCTGAGGTGAATAAAGGATGCAAATCCAAGTGCAAGAAATTCATCAGGTGATGTATCTCCATTTTATAGACGAGGAAACTGAGGCACAGAGAAGTTAAGTGACTTGTCTAAGGTCACACAGCAGACAAGTGGCAGAGCTGGGCTTAGAACCCAGGTCCTCTGGTTCCAGTCGCATGCTTGTACCACTGGGCCAGGGTGCTTTCCACTCAAAAAGGACTCAACTGATTGATAGACCCCTCTCTCTTTCAAACTCAGCTAGATTAATCTATGCTCCCCATACAGGGACAGTGTCCAGTTTCAAAAGTTCTTTTAAAATCCCAAGTTTATTATCCAGAGGGATTTACCGTTGTTGCCAAAATAGTGTTGTTCTATTATGGTTGTCATCCATTATATTTTTTTGCAAGCAGTGATGTCTTCAGAATATATTTTAGTTCTTCTGCCCATCAATCCCCTTGTGACATTCGCCAGGGTGATTATTCCCACTTTCCAGAAGTGGAGACTGAGGGTCAGGAAATGGAAGGGACTTAGTCAGGGTAGTGGCTAAAGCAGAATTCAAATTGGACAAGGCCAGACTCTTGCCTTAACTCACTGGACTTTGACCGCATTCCACCATAACGTTTGTTGGTAATACTCTGATTTAAATTTAGCTGCCCTCCATCTCTGCCTGCCTTTCTCCTACGTTGACCTCCAGTCACATAAAAAGCAAGTTTTTAAACCTTAGACTTACCTTAAGCTAGCAAGGGCAGAGGGCTCCTTCCTGGGTTTTGGGGCTTCCAGGAGCTGGAATCTGATACTGTTAGAAGGGAGTGCAATATGGAGTTATTAGAAGAAAAGCAGGAAAGGGAATGAAAAAGGTTGAGTCTGATTTCTTGGGAGTAGTGCTTCTCAATTGCTTTCATCCCATGATTTCCCCAAGAGTCTCCTCAACTCCTGAAGCAACATGGCCTAAGGGAAAGGGTTTGGGCCTGGGAGTCAGAGGACTTGGGTTCTTAGCCCACCTCTGTCACTTGCCTGCTGTGTAACCATGGGGAAGTCACTTAACTTCTCTGTGCCTCAGTTATCTCACCTGTAAAATGGCAATTAAGACTCTGTGCCCCATGTGGTGTATGAACTGTGTCCAACCGATCATCTTTTATCTTTTCCAGCACTTAGTACAGTGCCTGGCCCATAGCAAATGCTTGACGAATACCATTTAAAAAAACAAACAAACAAAAGAAGCCCCTCATACCCCACCACAAAAGGGAGTGAAAGCCGTGAAGAAGACGAGTCACTTTTTTTTTCCTTAGGAAAAAGTAAAAAGGTGGGGGGTGTGGATTGATATGAGGTTATTGTGGGGAGAAATTAATTTGAGGAGTTAAGGAGCAGATGTGGAGTCTAGGAAAGAAGATCATTGGTGATGGAGTTGGGAAGGCAGGTGCCATATGCCACCAGCATCTAACAGCACAACTTTCCAGCACCTTCACCCCATCAAAAATCTTCTATAATAAAAATGTTAGTATTTGTTAAGTGCTTACTATGTGCAGAGCACCGTTCTAAGCACTGGGATAGATACAGGGTCATCAGGTTGTCCCCCGTGAGGCTCACAGTCTTAATCCCCATTTTACAGTGAGGTAACTGAGGCACGGAGAAGTGAAGAGACTTGCCCACAGTCACACAGCTGACAAGTGTCCCACAACTCGGTACACACCTGACAAAAGGGGAAGAGGAAGGAACCAGGGCCGAGAGGGAAAGTGAAAGAAAAGAAGTGCAGGCTGTGAGCAGGACTTCCATGTTTTCACAACTCATTTTGGCTGGAATTCAAGAACATTCTTCTGACAGCATGCGTCTCTTTGTATATAGTGTGATACGCATCGGAAGATCGGGTTTTGTGTGTGCCTGGAGTGTCGGACCTGGGGCGAGGACTACACTGTGAGTTTTCTTTAATGAGGGGTTGTTGTTGTTATTATTATTATATTTATTAAGCACATATTGTATATCAAGCTCTATTCAAAGTGCTGGGGTAGATGCAAGTTAATCTGGTTGGACCAACTCCTGTCCCACAAGGGGTTCACAGTCTAAGTAGGATAGACAAGAGGTACTGAATCACCATTTTACAGATGAGGAAACTGAGGCACAGAGAAGTTAAGCGACTTACCCAAGGTCACACAGCAGGCAACTGGCAGAGCCGGGTTCTGCAGAAGTAACACCCTTACATTATAGAAGGATTGGATGTATTTTAAAGTTGTATTTTATGTATTTCTTAGGATAAAATGGAAAGGGAACTCAGGAAATTTGCTTGTCCAAGGGTTCTTGTCAAAAACTTCTCTTCTTAGAGAAGCAGCATTGCCTAGTGGATAGAGCACGGGCCTGGGAATCAGAAGGTCCTGGGTTCTAATTCTGACTCCACCACTTGTCTACTGTGGGACCTTGGGCCAGTCACTTAACTCCTGTAGACCGTAAGCTTGTTGTGAGCAGGGAACATGTCTACCAACTCTGTTATATTATACTCTCCCCAGCACTTAGTACAGTGCTCTGCGTACATGAAACACTCAATAAATACGATTAATTGACTCCTTTTGCCTCAGTTACCTCATCTGTAGAATGGGGATTAAGACAATGAGCCCCCCCGTGGAACACTGACTGTGTCCAATCTGATTAGCTTGAATCTACCCCAGCACTCAGAAGAGTGTCTAGCACATAGTAAGCACTTAAATACCATTAAAAAAATGTAGAAGTAGGACATGATTGATTGAAGTAGTGGCTTCCAGCCCTGCCTCGTTTTTGGCGTGAGACCTTGGATATATGCTTCAAATGATGATGATGGTATTTGTAAAGTGCTTACTATGTGCCAAGCACTGGGGTAGATACAAGGTTATCAGGTTGGCACAGTCTTAATCCCCATTTTACAGATGAGGTAACAGAGAAGTGAAGTGACTTGCTCAAAGTCACACAGCTGACAAGTGGCAGAGGCAGGATTAGAACCCGCAATCTCTGACTCCACACCCGTGCTCTTTCCACTAAGCTAGGTCTCTCTTAGTTTCTTCTCGCCCATCTGTCGGCACAGAAAAGGATCTTTTTCAAACGCCCAGCTGTTCTGTATTTATACACAATGCCTATTGATGGGGACCTCTGGGCAAGGCTAAACAATAAAGCTACATTTAAGGTAGCAATTATTCAGCGTTCAGGAGCACAGTTTTACTACAGTTTGGCCTAGCTAGTGGTGAGAGCATTGGTCTGGGAGTCAAGAAACCTGGGTTCTAGTCCCAGCTCCTCCATTGGTCTGCTTTGTGGCCAGGCACTTAATCGATCTCTGCCTCGGTTTTCTCATCTGTAAAATGGGGAGAAGATACCCACTCGCCCACCCTCTTAGATTGCGTGCCTCATGTGAGATGGGGATTGTGCCCGGTCCAGTTCTCTTGGATCTACCCGGGTACTTAGCACAATGCTTAGTGCTTTGAATTGTCTAATACCTTTCATGATGAGGATGATGATAATCTGTCTCCCAGGAGTATCCTAAAGTTTAACAAGATAGTGATTGTTGCACATGGATCCGTTTGAATGGGTTAGAGATATTAAATATTCAGCTACTCTTGGTGATAGCATCGATAGCCTCAGCAGTGAATACAATAGACTATAGGGAGAGGTTAGTTTCTCCTTTTTAGAATTATTGGCTCATAAAGCTGGGGAGACCATTTGGTCCAGGAGCACGCTCCTGGACAGGTAAGGAAATGTCTGTTGTTTTCTTAAAGAACTTAAGGGATGGTGACTCCCAAACCTCTCCTGGCATTCCATTTCTTAATAAGTTTTCCAGAATCTCTCCACTTCAGTACAGACTCCTTTCCCCTTGAGAAGCAGCATGGCATAGTGGATAGAGCAGGGGCTTGGGAGTCCCGAGGTCATGGGTTCTCATCCCGGCTCTGCCACTTGACTGCTGTGTGATCTTGGGCAAGTCACTCTCATTTCTCTGTGCCTCAGTTACCCCATCTGTAAAATGGGGATTGGCACTGTGAGCCTCATGTGAGACAGGGACTGTGTCCAACCCGATTTGCTTGAATCCACCCCAGTGCTTAGCATAGTGTCCAGTACATAGTAAGCACTTAACAAATACCATTATTATTATTATTATTATTAATTATTGTTCAATCTTCAGGGAATGACGAGAACAACTTTGTCAGCATTTTCCCTGTAAGCCTTGTAGAGACGTCAGATCAGCGGTCACCTCTCTTCCTTCTGCAGGCTAAACAATCTCAGCTTGTTCAACCTTGCCTCAAACGGGAGAACAAGAGTTAAAGGAAGAGAAGTAAAGACACATAGAAAAGGGAAAAGGAGTAAAAGTAAAAGAGCAATATCTAACCCAAGCTACGGAGGGCTCTATCTGTCCTCAGGACTTATTTCCCACCCATTTAGTCAGTTTTATTACTTTTCTCTGGACCCTCTCCACTTTCTGCACGTCCTTTTTAGAGTGTGGCGTCTACACAATGAGACTTAATATTCTAATCAGCTATATGTCGACGAGTGTTGAACATAGCTGAAGGATTTCTTCTCAAAGTCTTCCTGTCCTATTGCTATCTATATATCCATTCATTCACTAGTATTTATTGAGCGCTTACTATGTGCAGAGCACTGTACTAAGCGCTTGGAATGTACAAATCGGTCATATTGTAGTATTTTAGCTCCTTTTCAAATGACTGCAACAAATTGCTTAAATCAACTCAGTTCCCACTCAGATTTCAATGTAGTCCTGACTCTGAAACAGTGTGGTTCGTTTTTCGCTTCTAATTGCACCCTGTTTTTATGGGAACATTTTGGCAATTTGTCTGAACCTCCTCAAATTTTATTTTTTGTCTTTCCAAGTGTTGATGAGTCAATTCAGTATTGAGCATATTCTCAATCAATCAGTGACATTTATTGAGTACTTAATAAATACTGCACTGCACTAAGCCCTTGGGAAGGTACAATAAGAATAGAATTGGTAGGCATGATCCTTGCTCAGAGGGAGCTTACAGAATACAGGTCTTAAAAAATGTCTTCTTAGGAAACCACTTAGTAAGCCCCCCTAGTTTGACAGTGAGTTTAAAAAGTAATAATAATTGTGATATTTGTTAAGTGCTTATTACGTGCCAAGGACTGTACTAACCACTGGGGTAGATACAAGAACATCACGTTCCCCCATGGGGTTCCCAGTCTAAGTAGGAGGCCGGAGAGGTAACGAATATCCATTTTAAAGATGAGGGAACTGAGGCACAGAGAAGGTTTTGTTGCCTAGTCAAGGTCACACAACAGGCAAGTGGAGGAGCCAGGATTAGAACCCAGGTTTTCTAACTCCTCGGTCTATGCTCTATCTACTAGACCATGGAGCTTCTCATGATGACTACCTTCTACTGTGGAAAGAGCCCGGGCTTGGGAGTCAGAGGTCATGGGTTCAAATCCCGGCTCCGCCACTTGTCAGCTGTGTGACTGTGGGCAAGTCACTTCACTTCTCTGTGCCTCAGTTGCCCCACCTGTAAAATGGGGATTAACTGTGAGCCTCACGTGGGACATCCTGATTGCCCTGTATCTACCCCAGCGCTTAAAACAGTGCTCGGCACATAGTAAGCACTTAACAAATACCAATATTATTATTATTATTACTGATGACTATTCTCTAGAGGGAATCCTCAAATCAGTTTTCCAAACACCAAATTCTTCTCTTTTCCAACTTCTCAATGAGGATGCTATGTAGGATGAAACCGAAAGCCTACCTCATGTTCTTCTCATTTAATATTTACTGAGAATCCACATGGTAGTAAGTGAAGAGTGGAAATTTGGTTGTTTGTCTAGTAAATAAGGCTCTGGAGGCTGGAATGGAAAAGAGTGATTTGAATGAAATATGAGGCTTCTCATTTTAAACACGAGATATTCATTCATTCAATAGTATTTATTGAGCGCTTACTATGTGCAGAGCACTGTACTAAGCGTTTGGAATGTAGAAATCGGCAACAGATAGAGACAGTCCCTGCCCTTTGACGGGCTTACGGTCTAATCGACGAGCTTAAGGGTGATGCGTAACAATGACCTGTATTGGAGCCCAGGGATGGAATTTCCAGTTTCTTCCTTTCCCAAAATACGTGTTCTCCCTCCTATTTAGACTGTGAGCCCTATGTGGGCCAGGGAATTCATTCATTCATTCAGTTGTATTTATTGAGTGCTTACTGTCTGCAGAGCACTGTACTAAGTCCTTGATAAATACAATACAGAAATAAAGAGAAATAGTCCCCACCCACAACGGGCTCACAGTCTAGATTGGGGTCGAGGGGGGGAAGGAGGCAATGTGTCTGACCTACTTATCTTGTACATATTCCAACATTTAGTATAGTGCTTGGCACACAGTAAACACGAAAATACCACTAGTAAAGTAATATCTTTGGAAGGAGGTGGACGGGATCAAGGATCAGAGGGAAGGAGAATTGGAACTAAGATTATTTTGAAGGGAACGGAGATGTTCGTGTTAGGAAATTGTGAAAGAATTAAAGGTTATGTTGACAAAAAAAAAAAGAAAGCTGGTTGGGGAAAACTGGAGAAGGGGGTTTCGACAAACCGAAGTAAAATAAAAAAAAAAAGCAAACCCAAACTGTGTCCCCAAATTTACTAAGGGGGCAAAAGGGGAGTTGAGCCAGATGTTGAAAGGGGTCGTGAGCTCCCTGTACATGAACGCTAAATGACTCCCTCTTTTGGACATTTTGAGTTTTGAGACAGTTGCAGACACACACGCAAATCCCCCAAACGAACCACATCCATTTTAATTGAAACCACATACAAGAAGAGGCGTGAAAGAGAGATCGTCTAGCCAGCACCTGTCTCCCTTGTTTTCAGATGTGTTGCAGCAATAACTGCTGCTTGAAAATATTAAATGACATTTATAATGTCCAGTGATAGTATTGGGAACATCACTGGTAATAGTTATAATCCAGTGATGAACGTTCTTGGGCAGAACACACTGAAAAAGAGCTGACTTCTACATTCATTCGTTCATTCATTCAAATGTATTTACTGCGTGCAAAACACTGTACTGAGTTCTTGGGAGAGTACAATACAACAATAAACGGGCACATTCCTTGCCCACAATAAGTTGTGGGGTGGTCATAAGAAGACAATAATATTTAATCCTAAGAGTCTGGAAAAAGTCATGAAATGTGATGTGTAATAATTGACGCAAATATACAAATTGTCACTTCAGTGGTATTTACAGTGATAATGTATAGTTCTGAGAGCTGGACAGTGAAAAAACAGGATAGGAAGAGCATCGATTCTTTTGAAACGTGGTGTTGGAGAAGGCTTTTGGGAATGCCACAGGCTGCCCAAAAAACAAATAAATGGATTTTGGAGCAAGTTAAACCAAAGTGGTCTTTGAATGGCCAGATGACTCGACAGATTAGCGTATTTTGGAAACATAATCAGGAGGACTACTTCTCTGGAGAAGACACTAATGCTAGGAAAAGTCCAGAGAAAACGTGGAAGAGGCAGACCAGCAGCTAGATGGATAGAGAGCACAACAACAATAACAGAAGAACCTTTAGAAAGGTTACAGATTGTGGCAGAAGACAGGATGTTCTGGAGAAAATATATCCATAGAGTCGCTATGAATTGGAATTGACTCAATGGCACTTGGCACTCAATGGCATAATAAAGTCATAGGAGAACAGGATAGTCTGGAGCACATGGCCTTGTGGAAAGAGCACGGATGCAACTGGGAGTCAGGAGACCCAATCTGTAATCCTGTTCCCATCTCTGCCTGCTGGGTGACCTTGGCTAAGTCATATTACTTCCCTGGCCCTCAGTTGCCTCATCTGTAAAATGGGGAGGGGTGAGATGGTGAGGCCCATGTGACACAGATACTGTATCCACATAGAAAACCTTATATCTACTCCAGCTCTTAGCACATTGTAGTGCTTGCTTAATACATGCCATTTTTCTCATTCTCATTTAATTCTCACTCATCACACTTTCTACGCGAATCATTAATCAGCAGCAAAATGAACTGTGGTCTTTCACATTCCTGGCGCAGCCTCTGACACAACTCACTGTCACAGGGAATGTGTCTACAAACTCTGTTATGTTGCACGCTCCCTAATGCTTAGTACAGTTCACTGAATACAGAAATCACTCAATAAATATGATTGATTAATAGCTTCAAGGCATGAAACGAGAGGGAGAAGGTAGAGAGACAGGAGACTTAGAAAATGCACAAACTGGATCATCGGCCTTTGTATACCTGAGCACTTGCTGAAATTGCAGATGGAATTTTCACCATATAGAGAGCTTGCTTTCTAATTAAAACATTCTGCAGTTGAATTGCATCGAAGTGGCCAGTCAGCATTGACTTCAAACTCCTTCCCTCTGAATTTACTGTGATAGAGGACAGACTCTAGTCAGCTGGTTTTCTTTTTCTTTCTAGAGCTCCTTCTGGGTGTCTGGAGCCTCTGAAGTGATTGAGCGCACGGCCCGTAAGAAATGGAATCGATCAATCTTGCGTTGGCGTAAATGGTAATTCTTTCCACCAGTAGATGGGGACAGAAACTGAGAAAACGTTGCGAGGAGCATGGCATCCTGGAGACTCAAAATGCTGTGGTTATCGTATATTGGATTTGTAGCAGGATTCCAATATTAATAGTAAAATGGTTTCAACTATTACTATTATTCCCAAGCCCCATGGAATGCAGTCTGTTTTCATGTTACAGATCCCCTTGTTGATCATAAAACCTCAGAGAGTTGAAAAACAAACCTAGTTCCCACCACATTTCTGTCCTTCAGGCTAAATTTATAGGTCGGTTCGCACAAATCCTCTTCTAAACCTTTGATTACTAGATTATCAAGAACGGGGATCATTTGTCCCAGGCAGGTTGGGAGCGGATCAAACTTTTTGGGTCTATTCAGATTCCCATCTTAGCTCAGATGGCATAATGTACGGAAACGGTGAATGGCATTTATTAAGCGCTTACTGTGTGCAGAGCACTGTACTAAGTGCTAGCGAAAGAATGGTGCAATGGAGTTGGTAGACATAATCCTTGCCCCCAAGGAGTCTACACTCTAGAGCAAGAAAAAACAGTGCTGGGAGTGTCAAGAAGAATTAAGCCAGGCTTCAGAAGCAAAGTGGGCGGATCTCAAGTTTATTTCTTTTTCATTCAGACCTGGAACATTTTTCCCTCTATTGGCACGGGAGAAAAAATGTGTTTTTGGAAAGTTTTGTTTCTTTTTTTTTTTCTTATCATGAAACACAGTTGTTTTTACTCAGAATTCAAGAAAAAGAAAAATTTACTGGGTATTGGAGATCCTGAGTTAATTTCATTAAACAGACTTGAAAAAAAAAAATTCTGCCTGGAGAAAAGAGAAAGGTGCCCTTGAAAATAGCAAGCAAGGACTGGAACTGGAAATGCTTGAATCCGAGTCTAAATGGGTACTAGAGAATACTGTGACAGTTACTTTGGTAAGCATGTGCAGAATACTTAATGGTGGGCTTACACTCTGCCTCAAGGGGTGGGAGATGACCAGAGGGGCCTGTTAGAGGAAGATCAGATTCACAGTATCCCCAGTGTCACAAAGTCCTGCAGTGAGGCACAACACGTTCAATTTGTACAATTCAGATTTCTCTTCTTGGAACTCTACTTCTTTCAGAAGCTCCTCCTCTAAATATACTGGGTTGGAAGAATGTTTTGCCTTCCTTTTTTACTTTTATTTTTTAAGACACACTGCTCTTAGCAGAAAGTCCTCTGATTGAAAGTTTTCTTGCCAAATATTTCCAGATAATTAGCAGGCTAGATAGAAGCACTGTCCCCATTCTAAAGCGAATTTTCACCAGAAGACAGAGCTGCAGTACTTAGAAGGTTTTAATCATGCCAGCCAAGCTTCGTTTGAACCTTTATTAAAAAGACTAATAATATAACACTTTCAATACTATAGATTTTTTTTCCTGAAAAAAATATTCTTCACAAAATAAAATCCCTTAAAGTGAATTTGACACCGAATCCCATGGAGTATAGAAAATAGAGCACTTTTAAGGAACCAACCCCTTTCCAGCTAAGAGAGTAAATGATAAAAAGCCCTTTGGGGTGAAGATTTACAGCTGATAGGTAAGAGCTGTCAAAAGCTGAACAGGAGGGATTGATTGCAGAGAACAGCTGGGGCTGTGGAAGCAGGAAGAATGCAATGAGGTTATCAGGGACCCTATTGCCGACCAATTTTATACTTCATTTAGGCTGCAGTCTGGGACTGGATAGCCAGATTAATGGAGATCAGATACAGTCTTTCTTAGGGGTTAGCAGGGCAGATTCAGTTTAGCTCTGCTAAATCAAAGGTGGATTCGCATTGGCTAAAGGGGCCCGAAAGGTCAGGAAGCCTGACAAAATTATCCAGAAGCAGGAGTGCGTGCCAGGCAGAGCAGGGTTCCCCCCTTGCAGATATGCCTGATGGTATGTCCTATCCTTGCCTTCTTGAGGAACAAGGGAGCCTGCTGTGTGATGAGAAGGGACCCATGTGCAATGGAGATCATAAAAAGTTGAAAGGAGCTTTGAAGATCCATCCATCAATCATGCAAGCAATGGTATTTATTGAGCGCTTACTAAGCAGTGGGGAAATGACAGTACAACAGAGTTGGTGACCGTGATCCCTTCCCTCCAGGAACTTACAGTCTCCAAGAGGAGACAGGTGTTAAAATAGATTAGAGAGAGGGGGAATAATAGAATTTAAGAATATTTACAGAAATATCATGGGCCTGGAGTGAGTATCAAAGAGCTTAAGGAATACACAGCCAAGTTCGGAGGGTGGATAGAGAAATAAAAGGCTTAATTGGGGAAGGCCTCTTGGAGGAGATGCGATCTTAGGAGGGTTTGGAAAGTGGGGAGCTCCAGGCCAGAGGGAGGACCTGGGAAAGGTAGACAGCGAGCGATGAGATCGAGGTGAGGTTAGTAGGTTGGTGTTAGCGGAATGGAGTGTGAGGGCTGCTTTGTAGTAGGTAAAATAGGAATGGGAGAGCTGAGTGCCTTAAAGCTGATGGTAAGAGCTTCTCTTGGATATGGAGGTGGATGGACAGCTATTGGATGCATTTGAGGAATGGAGAGACTTGAACTGAGCATTTTTGTAGACAAATGTTCCAGGCAGTAGAGTGAAGCATGGACTGGAGAAGGGAGAGGCAGAAGGCAAGGAGCTCAGCGAAGAGGCTGATAGAGAAGTCAAGGTGGGATAGGAGAGTGCTTGGATCAATGTGATAACCATTTGCATGAGGAGGAGGGGATGGATTCTAAGATGCTAAGGTAGAACCGACGTGATTTGGTGCGGACTGAATACGTGGGTTGAATGAGGGTGATGAATTGAGTATAATGCCAAAGTAACGGGCTTGTGAGACAGGGAGAATGGTGGTGTTGCCAAGGACTTAATACAGTACTCTGCACATAGTAAGTGCTCAATAAATGCCATTGGTTGATTGACTGACAAGGTCATTGCCTTGCCTCTGGCAAGTGAATACCTAAACCACTCAGGACAGATGGTTGTCTGACCTATTTTTAAAAATTTCTAAGATGGATATTCCACAATAGCTTCTGATATCTGGTTTCAGTGTTCAGCCCCTTTTTTATGTCTAAACGAGTGCTCTCTCACTGTTGGTTGGATTTCAGAGGAAAGATTTCATTGCTTAAAAATCCCAGGCACAAGTTATTTTCCAAATTATGACCAAGAGGGAGGATATCCACCAGCAGCTCATAGAAAAGATAAAAAGAATAGAAAGCCAAGAAAATAATTGTCCCCAGTCATTGCTATTCAGATCACATTAAACTCTTGTTTAGTAGGCCTTCCATGACGAGGCCCTCATTTCCTCTTCTTCCTCTCTTTTCTGAGTCACTCTTCTCTTTCAATCTGTACCTTTTACTTACCCCTTTCTCAGCTCCCCAGCTGTACATACCCAAAATGGATTCATATTAATGACCGACTCCCTCTGCAAGTTCGTTGTGGAGAGGGAATGTGTCTACCAGCTCTGGTATGTCGTATTGTCTCAAGTGCTTAGTGCCGTGCTTAGCACAAAGTAAGTACTCAATAAATAAGGTTGATTGTTCGCTTGATTTTGTGGAACCACACAGATTTTCATCCCAGATTTATTTCTTGGTTGTTGCTGACAACCAGAGAGCCTGAGTGTAAACCTAGTATTTCATGCGAAATCAGTCTCCCACTTAGTCCTTTTTAGCAGGTGAGACGATTCTTGACTGTGGTCCAGTGAAAGGGAAGGAAGGAGAAGATGGCAGAGGCTCATTCCAGGAGATAATGTTCAGAGGACAGTATTGTTTTGTAAGTGGCCAGTAATGGGAGAAGAGCCAGTGGTGCTATTGATGCTGATTTGAGTTATTAGCAAAAAACAGATACAGTGTCTTCTTTCTGCAAAATATCAGTTGCACCAGCAGCATCTTGGAGCACCTTGGAACTCAAACAAAAATGGAGCTTTCAGAAATGTGTGTTGCAACTCACAAATCAAATTAAGGAACACGTGCAACCGATGGTAGCATACCAAAGCAAAAGAGATCCAGGGCTATGCAGATCACCACAAAATAGGCTGATGAAAAGTCTGAAGAAAGCGGAGAAGCCATAGACACATGCATATCGTCATCGCAGAATTAAACACTAAGAATTATATTATTTAAGCATTTCCAAGACCCTGCACTGTAAGTTCATTGTGGGCAGGAATATGTCTACCAATTCTGTTACATCGTACTCTTAATACACTGCTCTGAACATACTAAGTACTCAATAAATATGATTAATTAATTGATCCAAGAGGCCTTCCCCAACTAAGCTCTCATTTCCCCTACTTCTCTCCCTTCAGTGTCATCTAAGCACTTGGAGTTGTATCCTTTAAACATATGATATTCAACCCCCCTTCAGCCCCACAGCCCTCATGTTTTATTAATATTAAATGCCGTTGAGTTGTTTCTGATTCATAGCGACTCAATGGATAAACTTTCTCCAGAAAGTCCAGTCCTCTTCCATAATCTGCAAACTTTCTAATGGTTCTTCTATTATCATTGTTATGGTCTTTATCCATCTAGTTGCTGGCCTGCCTCTTCCATGTTTTCCCTGGAATTTTCTTAGTATTAGTGTCTTCTCCAGAGAATTAGTCCTCCTGATTATGTGTCCAAAATACGCTAATCTAAGTCAAGTTATTTGGTCTTCCAAAGACCTCTTTGGTTTAATTTGCTCTAAAACCCATTTGTTTGTTTTTGGGGTAGTCCATGATATTTGCAAAAACTATCTCCAGCACATTTCAAAAGAATCAACGTTCTTTCTATTCTTTTTTCACGGTCCAGCTTTCGAATCCAAACACTGTCACTGGAAACACTGTAGAGTTGACAGTTTGTATTTTGCGGCAATTGTTACGTCAGCACATTTCATGACTTTTTTTCCAGGCTCTTCATAGCAAGTCTTCCTAACATTAATCTTCAGCATAGTTCTTGGCTACTAGTTCCTTCATTATTGATTATCGATTTCAGGAGAGAAAAATGGTCATCTATTTCAATATTAATGTCTGTCTCCCCTTCTAGATTGTAAACTCCCTGTGGGAAGGGAACATGTCTACCAACTCTTTTGTACTCTCCCAAGTGATTAGTACAGTTTTCTGCACAAAGAAAGCACTCAGTAAATACCAGTGATCTATTAGGCAGCATACAATGATAGACACCATAGAAAACCAAAGCAAGAAAACCATTATGTCCTTTTGGAAGGCTATCAAACCCAGTTTGGCAGTAGGGTGGCTTCAGACTCCAGACCCAACTCATGATTTATTAAATGAGGATTAAAATTGTGAGCCCCTTGTGGGACATGGACTGTGCCCAACCCAATTTGTTTGTATCCACCTCAGAGTTTAGTACAGTTCCTGGCACACAGTAAGAGCTAATCAAATACTAGAATTATTATTATTATTATTGTTATCTGCCAAGATGTAATGTAATGTAATGTTATCCAACCTTCTCTATGACTGTAAAGCCTGAACACCATATAGATGCCACATCTGGCTTTTTGAGTAATTCCTTCAACATCCTTTACAGTAAAGACTCAATATCAAATGGCAAAACAATGAAGTTCTGGCACGAAGTCAGTCTCCCAGCATAAAAGATATGCTCTCCTCAACACCAGAATGAACCAGGAGACTGCTGAATGGAGAGTTGAAACTGGGAAACCACAAGCAAGGAGGACACAGGAAACATTTTAAGTGTGCCGGAAAATAAAGCCTCAAAGTTGTATTCCAGCTGGAAATTGGGATTCCGTTGCCGAGGATACGGTGGCAAGGAGTGGCTTTCTTTGAGCAAAACCTTCTTAAGGTATGAGGGACCAGGAAAAGCTCCTGAGGGCAGGGAACTTGTCTACCAATTCTGCTATAATGTACTCTCCTAAATCCTTAGCACAGTGCTCTGCATACAGTAAACACTCAATAAATATGATTAATTGATTGATTAAAGTCAAAGAAACAACAGCACCAGACTCTGCAAACATCAAACATATCAACCCAGCAAAAGACAGCTCTGAAAACTGTAAGCTCCTTGCGGGCAGAGAACGTGTCTACCAACTCTGTTGTATTGAACTCTCCCAACCACTTAGTACAGTGCTCTGCACACAGTAAACACTCAATAAATATCACTGATTGATTGACTGTGTACACAATGTGGTTGGGATTTTGGCCTTGTCAGCCATACGTGCCTCCTGAGGTGAATTTCACCATCTACAGTATCTTTATCAGTTACGAAGGACAATTCTACATGCTGGTGTCCCTGCAACATGCTCAGGTGAAACTGTTTTGGGGGGTTGTGTTAATTTTCAAGCTTTGCTATGAAGCAAGAAGGATGGTCCTGTAGCTGGCCAACCAAGCTTGCCCCTGCAAACCCTATCCAGGAAAACCCTTTCCCTCAGAGATGAAAGTACTGTTACCCATTCCATTTTTGGTTAAGTATCCTCACCTCCTCTCCCTTCTCGCTGATTTCCTCAAGAGTTGGCTGTTGGGAGAGGGGTGAATTTGATCAAAAACAGGTTGTGTTAGGATCCTCTCCCTTACTCTGTCCTGTTCCATCACTGAGTCCTTTCACAAGACTCCAAAGCATTTCCCCAAATTGAGTTTTCTAAAACTGTTAGAGATCCAGGCTATATCCTGGTCCACCCGGTAGACCGTGAGATTCTAGTGCTCCCTAATGTCTCCAATAAGAGAGGTGATTTCTTTGGAATCTATAGCCTTGAAACCAGAATCACTTTCCTAAGCTGACATTCCACCTTCCTGCCCCGCAATCTTAAGGAAACAGACCCACCCACCTCCCGCCCCTATCCTTAGAACCACCCCATTCTTTAGAAGATAAGGACATTTTTTGGGTGGACAGATCTGAAAAGGTCAGAAATAACCAGATCTTCTTGAAAGGGGCCAGATGGCATTGTCAGTGGAAAAAAAAAAGTTATATTAGTGTTCCAGCCAAAATGACGAGTTGGACAGGCAGGAAATATCTCTCTATGTGTTTGAAAGCCAAAGAAACAGAGTGTTTATTGAGTTTCTTCAGCCTTCAGAAAGCCTAGGCTGATGTTCTTGGGGGAAACTTTGACCCACATCTTGTTTTTCTCTTCCCCCTGGCTCAAGCTTCTTTTGCTCCAGCCTTGCTCTCATGTTTTTTTGGCTCCCAGAAAAAGAAAAATGAAGAAGCACAGCTGTTCCCTGCCCCCACATACTTGGAAATCTGAGTGAATTCACCGAGTGGTTCCAAAATCATTTCTGGCTTACTAGAACTCTGTCGAAGGGGGCAAGTCTCAGAGTGACCCGTCCTGGGATGGGAGTGTGAGACTCAGAGCAGGCTCCTCCCTAGCCCACGTGGGTTGGTCAGCTTTACGGCCTGTGCTTGTGCAGTTTGGACACCGGCCGTGGGGACTCTGCCGCCTCTCTCCCCACATGCCCCAGTGGGTCCGTGCCTGGTAGACCAGCGAGGAGAGCGGGCAGTGAGGGAGTTTCCAGAGCTTGCTCTGAAAGAAAGGCTTTTTGGAACAGCCAGTCCGTTCTGAAGCCGGTTCACTTTCTGTGGGTCCGGCCACACCAACGAACCTGGGCCCGGTCTTCTGGAGCCTGAGGAAAATGAGGCCAGGCTTAAAAAAATTCAACTGAGGCACAGTAGGCATAAATGAAAATCTATCCCCTTCTCAGGGTGGATCCTGTCTTTCCTCAGACTGCTGTCGGTCCTGACAGTGGGTGCATTCTCACCCCTAGGATATTGGTGAATGTTGGCAGGGTTGGGAAACATTATGTGGGCTAGTAAAAATGTGCGGGCTGAAAGATTTATTTCAACCCGTCTGCAAGGCTGGAGGAGTCCCATTCCCAGCGACTCTGCTGACTGAACTGTTTTTCCCTTGGGTTTTGCCCAATCCCGAGGGTTGAAGTGGTTTTTTTCTCCAGTAGGAAGAGCCAGAGGAACTGCTCCAAAGGTCCTCAAATTCCTTTCGTTCCTTTCCCCTGTCTCTAGGCAAATTTGAAAAGCAGTAGCCTTCTATCTTCCTTGCGTGCCCTAATTCTGGCCTGGAACCCCTCCTCCTACCTCACCCCTCGCAAGGTTGAACTGTTTATCTGGGAAAGAGGCGAGGAGCAGATGGCTCAGTGAAAAGAGCACAGGTCTGGGCATCAGAGGATGTGGCTTTTAATTCTGCTTTCGCCACTTGCCTGCTGTATGACCTTGGACAGTCACTTCAGTTCTCTGTGCCTCAGTTCCCTCATCTGCAAAATGAGGATTCAATACCTGCTTTCCCTCCTTCTTAAACTGTGAGCCCTGTATGGGACAGGGACTAAATCTGACCTGATTGACCTGTATCTACTCCAGTGCTTAGAACAGTGCTTGACACATACTAAGAGCTTAACAAGTACCTTAATTATTGCACAAAGTGAAGAGTGGTAATCCCATAGCCAATCTACCCACTGATGTCCCAACAGTACCCAGCCTCTGCCACCAGGAAAAGTCAAGGAAACTTTCCACTGGAGAGCTAGAAGATCCAGGACTCTTGAGCCAAACAAATGGAAGTGGAGTCTCTGCTTTCTTGGAAGGGAATGGCAACCTGAAAGATGCTCCTTCTCCTTTCTGCCTCTCCCCTCCATCATCATCATCACCTCATTCACTAGCCTGTAAGCCCCATGTGGACCACCTGATTTCCTTGTATCTACCCCAGCGCTTAGACCAGTGCTTGACACATAATAAGTGCTTAACAAATACCACAATTATTGTTATTTCACACACAGTGAAGAGTGGTAATGCCATAGCCAATCTACCTACCGATGTCTTCATTCAGGATTCAGTCAAAGAAACTTTCTACTGGAGAGCTAGAAGATCCAGGACTCTTGAGCCAAAGAAATGTTCTTCTCCTTGACGCTGTTTATTGCCATTGTTCTTGTCTGTCCGTCTCCCCGATTAGACCGTAAGCCCGTCAAACGGCAGGGACTGTCTCTATCTGTTGCCGACTTGTTCATCCCAAGCGCTTAGTACAGTGCTCTGCACATAGTAAGCGCTCAATAAATACTATTGAATGAATGAATGAATGAATGAAAGAAATGGAAGCGGAGTCTACTCTGTCTTGGAAGAGAATGGCAACCTGAAAGATATTCCTCTCCTTTCTGCCTCTCCCCTCCATCATCATCATCATCATTCTCATCATCATCATCATCATCATCTCATTCCCTAGACTGTAAGTCCCTTGTGGGACAACCTGATTATTTTTTATCTACCCCAGCGCTTAGAACAGTGCTTGACACATAGTAAGCGCTTAACAAATACCATAATAATAATAATAATGATAATTACTCTCCACAGAAATTATAGGCATGAAAGTCTAGGGGAAAGTTTTGATTGCTTGAAACTGTTGTTAGTCATCACAATACTGACTCAGAATGCGAATTCCTAACAACTAATCTCGAAATTCAGCTCCTTCCTCACTCACTCTCCTTTATTTATGGGTGTAATTATAATAATAATAACATTGGTGGTATTTGTTAAGCGCTTACTATGTGCCAAGCACTGTTCTAAGCTCTGGGGTAGATGCAAGTTAATCAGGTTGTCTCATGTGGGGCCTCACAGTCTTAATCCCCATTTTACAGATAAGGTAACTGAGGCCCAGAGAAGTTGAGTGACTTGCTCAAGGTCACACAGCAGACAAGTGGCAGAGCCGAGATTAGAACCCATGACCTTCTGACTCCCAGGCCCGTGGTCTATCCACTACGCCACATGTTTGCTTTTCAATCTAATAATTATAATAGTATTTGTTAAGCGCTTACAATGTGCCAGGTACTGTACTGAGTGCCATTTTCCTATATGGTATTTATTAAATGTTTACGTGGTGGCAAGCACTGTACAAAGTACTGGGGTAGCTAAGGTTTAATCGGGTCCCACATGGGGCTCAGTCTAAATAGAAGGGAGAACAGGTATTGAATCTCCATTTTGCAGATGAGGCAACTGAGGCACAGAGAAGTTAAGTGACTTGCCCAGGTCACAGAGCAGACATGTGGCAGAGCCAGGATTAGAACCCAGATGCCTTGACTCCGGGCCCATACTCTCTTCATTAGGCAATGTTGCTTCTCTATGTGTGACTAAATGTGTGAATAACTATACCTAGTTTTGTTGGACATATGTCTGTGTCTCCTGTCTCCCCTTCAGAGATAAAGGCAGGGATTGCATCCTCTCTCTGCTCTGTAAGCCTACCGTAGTACTCAGGGAAGCAGTGTGGCCCAGTGGAAAGAGCCTGGGCTTCGGAGTCAGAGGTCATGGGTTCGACTCCTGGCTCTGCCAATTGTCAGCTGTGTGACTATGGGCAAGTCACTTCACTTCTCTGTGCCTCAGTTACCTCATCTGGAAAATGGGGATTAACTGTGAGCCTCACGTGGGACAACCTGATTACCCTGTATCTATCCCAGCGCTTAGAACGGTGCTCTGCACATAGTAAGCGCTTAACAAATACCAACATTATTTACTCTGTACAGTACTCAGGAATCCATGGGAAAGCCTTAACTAGACACTGTTAACAAATGGAAAGGGAGAGAGTGATGAACCCCCACCAAATTCTTTATGAAAATTAACTGGGTAACCTCAGGAATGGAGGGAATATTCAGTCATGGATCGAAAACTGGCTTAAAGAGAGGAATCAAAGGGTAAGGATAATTAGGTACCCTTTTGGTAACATAAAAAGGGTCTGTGTGAGGAAATAGTTTAACACCTTCATCTGCAAAATGGGGTTTCGATGCTGACTCATCATTCACTCAATCGAGTTTATTGAGCGCTTACGGTGTGCAGAGCACCATACTGTGTGCTTGGAAAGTACGATTCGGCAACAGATAGAGACAATCCCTACCCAGCAACAGGCTCACAGTCTAGAAACGGGCTCACAGTGTTTTCCTCCTACTTAGGCAGTGAGCCCCAAGTGGGACAGCGAATGTGTCCAACCCGATTAGCTTGTATCTATGCCAGTGTTTAGTTCAGTGCCTGGCACATAGTAAGCACTTCACAAATACCATTAAAAAAAAACTGATATGGAAGAGGGAGCGTTCCAGGAAATCTCAAAGTTTGCAGATGACACTGATCTTCGGTGTGGGGCAGTGCCAAAAAAAAAAAGGGAGATAAAATCCAGGAAGATCCCCTTAAACCTGATTGAAGGGGTTGAAAAGTGGCAGAGAAGCTTCCATATGAGTAAATGCAAGGTCATGCTCGGGGAGAACAATCCGAATTACAATTCCATGATGTTAGGCTCCAGGCTATCAGTCAGGACTCAGGAAAGAGATACTGGAGTAATTGTTGATGGTTCTTTTAAGTGATTGTTCCAGTGTAGGGCAGCAGCCAAAACAGTCAACTGATGCTGGGCTTTGTCCCAGAGGGGAATAGAAATCAATGAATTAATGGTAATTTATTGACTCTCTACTGAATTCAAAGCAAGCCTCTCAGTGCCTAGGAGACTATAAAAGCACCACGTTTGCCCTCGAGGAGTTTACAATATAATGGCATATGGATGAAATATTTATTTTGCTGTTCTGTTAAGATATTTGTTAAGATCTTACTATGTGCAAAGCACTGTTCTAAGCGCTGGGGGGATATAAGGTGATCAGTTGTCCCACATGGGCTCACAGTCTTAATCCCCATTTTACAGATGAAGTAACTGAGGCACAGAGAAGGTAAGTGACTTGCCCAAAACTGACCCACAGCTGACCAGTGGCGTTGCCGGGATTAGAACTCATGACCTCTGACTCCCAAGCCCCTGCTCTTTCCACTGAGCCATGCTGCCTTTACCTCATCTAGTGCTCTATCAAACCTCACCCACACCCTCCGTCCTGCCTGGAACCCCCACCTCCTTCAAATTCAACAGATTACTTCTCTCCCCACCTTCAAAACCCAATTAAAATCACATCTCTTCTAGGGATTTTTCCCTGACTAATGTCTCCTCTCAAAACAATATATAAAAAATATATTATATATATTATAATATATATTATATAAATATGTATATGATAACAATATATAAAAAGTCATAAAAATACAACATAGTTACCTGATCAAATCACAATGTAAATATAAATACCCAGAATGAAAAACTTCAATTTTTTTTGTGGGAATATATGTAAAATCGCACAGCTTCAAAGGCCAAATCTACCTCGCTTGCCCTGACTTCTCTCCTCTGCCATCTTGTATCTCCTCCTGACTCAGGACCTCTCTATATGGATGTCCCACTGACATGTCCCACTTCCTCAACATGTCCAAAACTGAACTCCTCACCTTTTCGTCCAAATCCTCTCCTAATCGATGACAAGGACATCGTAATCCCCTTTTCTCAAGTCCACAGCCATGGTATTATCCTCGACTCCTCTTTCATCTTCTAATCTCTATCACCAAATCCTGTCGGTTCTTTCTTCACAACAACTCCAGAATCTGTTCCTTCCTTTCAAGCCTAACTGCCTCTCTGCTGGCCCTGGCCCTGATCATATTCCAACTCAGTTAGTGCATCAGCCTCCTTGCTAACTTCCTTACCACCAGTCACTCCCTCTCCAGTCTGATTATTTTTCTAAATTCATCATTTTTCACACAGCTTCCCACTCTTCAAAAATCTGCAATTGGACCATGTCTCTAACATCAAGCAGAAACTCTTGACCATTGGCTTTGAGACACTTAATCCATTCTCTCTCCACTGCTTAGCTTTTCCTCTCCCCAGCTGCACCCCGGTTCCCAAACTTTGCTCCTCTCAAGCAACAACAACAATACTAATAATAATTATGGTACTTACAAAGCACCTACTATGTGCCAAGTACTTTTCTAGGCGCTGGGGTAGATATAAGTTAATCAGTTTGGACAGAGTCCCTGTCTCCCATGGGGCTCACACTCTTAATCCCTATTCTACAGTTGAGGCAACTGAGGCCCAGAGAAGTGAAGTGACCTGCTCAAGGTCACACAGCAGACATGTGGCAGAGCCGGGATTAGAACCCAGGTCCTTCTGTCACTGTACCTTGTTCTCCTCTTGTCTCTCTTGCCACTGACCTCCGGCTCACACTTGGAGTTCTGCTCGACACTCTCTCCCCCTTCACATCCGACAGACCACTGCGCTCCCCCCACCCACATATTCAAGGCCCTTCTGAAATCATACCTCTTCCGGGATATCTTTCAGTTAATCAATCAGTCAATAGTATTTATTGAACACTTACTGTGTGCAGCACACTGTACTAGGCACTTGAGAGACTACAATTTACAGAGTTAGTAGACACGTTCCCTGCCCAAAACATGCTTCCAATGTAGAGATGATTAACTCTCATCTTCATTCATTCATTCAATCATATTTATTGAGCGCTTACTGTGTGCAGAGCACTGTACTAAGTGCTTGGAAAGAATAATACAGCAATAGAGACAATCCCTTCCCACAACAGGCTCACAGTCTAGAGGGCGGGGAAACAGACATCAGTGCAAGTAAATAGGCATCAATCTAAATAAGTAAAATTACAGATATATATATATATATATATATACATACATATAAGCATAAGTGCTGTGAGGTGGGGTGGTGGGGGGAGAGCAAAGGGAGAGAGTCAGGGGATGGGGAAGGGAGTGGGAGCTGAGGAAAAGTGGGGCTTAGTCTGGGAAGGCTTCTCACTTTATTTCCTCCTTTTCTGCCACTTCAGCAGATCACATCACCCAAGCCCTTGGAGAAGCAGCGTGGCTTAGTGGCAAGAGGTTGGGCTTGGGAGTCAGAGTTTATGGGTTCTAATGCCGGTTCCTCCACTTATCAACTGTGTGACTTTGGGCAAGTTGCTTAACTTCTCTGTGCCTCATTTACCTCATCTGTAAAATGGGGATTAAGATTGTGAGACAACCCGATTACCTTGTATCTACCCTGGTGCTTAGAACAGTGCTTGGCACAGAGTAAGCGTTTAACAAACACCATCATTATTATTATTATTATTATTATTACTCTCACCCCTCCTCTGTCATTCCATCATTGTATTTAATAATAATAATAATAATGACGTTTGTTAAGCATTTACTGTGTACCAGGCACTGTTCTAAATACTGGGGTAGATACAAGCTAATCAGGTTGGACACAGTCCCTGTCCCACCCAGGGCTCACAGTCTTAATCCCCATTTTATAGATGAGGGAACCGAGGCCCAGAGAAATAAAGTGACCTGCCCAAGGTCACACAGCAGACAAGTTGCAGAGCTAGAATTAGAACCCGGGTCCTTCTGACTCCCAGGCCCGTGCTCTATTTACTAGGCCATGTTGCTGACCTACGTACACCCATGTACATATCATTAAATTCGGTACTTCCCCTTTCTTGTAATTTATTTTAGGGTCTGTGTTCCACTAGATTATAAACACCCCGAGGGCAGGGCTCATGTCTATTAACACTGTTGTACTTTCTCAAGCCCTTAGTTCAGTGATTGATTAATTGACAACGGTATTTAATTTTCAGAGTGTCGCCTTCCACTTCCTCTGGTACCCAGTAAACTCTTATTAAATACCAGTCATCATTATACCAACAACACCACCAGCTAATTCTACCACCATTATTACCCTCTAGACTGTAAGCTCATCATCGCCCAGAATTTGTCTGATAATTCTGTTGTATTGTACTCTTCCAAGTGCTCAGTACAGTGTTCTGCACATAGTAAGTGCTCGATATAGCACGTGGCTCAGTGGAAAGAGCCTGGGCTTGGGAGTAAGAGGTCATGGATTCGAATCCCAGCTCTGCCGCTTGCTAGCTTTGTGACTTTGGGCAAGCCACTTAACTTCTCTGTGCCTCAGATACCTCATCTGTAAAATGGGGATTAAAACTGTGAGCCCCACGTGGGACATTCTGATCACCCTGTATCCCCCCAGCACTTAGAACGGTGCTTTGCACATAGTAAGCGTTTCACAAATACCGCCATTATTATTATCTCCTCTCCTTTTCTCTCTCCCTCCCTCCAGGCTCACATCTCCTCCTACCTTCAGGACATCTCTACTTGGATGGCCTCCCGCCACCTAAAACTCAACATGTCCAAGACTGAGCTCCTTATCTTCCCTCCCAAACCCTGTCCTCTCCCTGACTTTCCCGTCACTGTGGACGGCACTACCATCCTTCCCATCTCACGAGCCCGCAACCTTGGTGTCATCCTTGACTCTGACCTCTCATTCACCCCACATATTCTATTCGTCACCAAAACCTGCCGATCTCACCTTCACAACATCGCCAAAATCCTCCCTTTCCTCTCCATCCAAACCGCTACCATTCAATATTCATTCAATAGTATTTATAGAGCGCTTACTATGTACAGAGCACTGTACTAAGCGCTTGGAATGGACAAATCGGCAACAGATAAAGACAGTCCCTGCCCACTGACGGGCTCACAGTCTAATCGGGGGAGACGGACAAAAAAACAATAGCAATAAATAGAATCAAGATTAGTAGTGGTCACTCATCACTCATCACTCATTTCCAGCCTGGATTACCGCATCAGCCTCCTTTCTGATCTCCCAACTTCCTGTTTCTCCCAGCTTCAGTCTATACTTTACTCTGCTGCCTGGATTATCTTTCTACAGAAACGTTTTGGACATGTCACCCCCCTACTCAAAAATCTCCAGTGGTCGCCTATCAACCTTCAGTATCAAGCAAAAACTCCTCACTCTTTGCTTCAAAGCTCTCCATCACCTTGCCCCCTCCTACCTCACCTTCCTTCCCTCCTTCTACAGCCCAGCCCGCGTACTCCGCTCCTCTGGTGCTAACCTTCTCACCGTACCTTGTTCTCGCCTGTCCCGCCGTCGACCCCTGGCCCATGTCCTACCTCTGGCATGGAATGCCCTCCCCTCCTCAAATCCTCCCAATTAGCACACTTCCCCCCTTCATTACTGAGACCTACTGAGAGTTCACCTCCTCCAGGAGGCCTTCCCAGACTGAGCCCCACTTTTCCTCTGCCCCCCCTCCTCTCCCCTCCCCACTGCCCTGATCTGCTCCCTTTGCTCTACCCCCCGATCACGTCCCACAGCACTTGCGAATATATGTACATGTTTATAATTATAATTCTAATAATTAGAATTCTCTCTCTCTATAATATAGAGAGAGAATTATAATTCTATTTATCTTTATTAATGATGTATATATATAATTCTATTTATTTATAAGGATGCTACTAATGTCTGTTTACTTGTTTTGATATCCATCTCCCCCCTTCTAGACTCTGAGCCCATTGTGGGCAGGGATTGTCTCTATTTGTTTCTGAACTGTACTTCCCAAGTGCTTAGTACAGTGCTCTGCACACAGTAAGTGCTCAATAAATATGATTGAATGAATGAATGAATAAATATGATTGATTATTATCATCAGTCAAAATACTGACTTGATAAGGGGGAGGGAAGTACTTAAGCCGAGCTAAACTTTGCAGCATTTTCTCAAGGTGAGAAGGCATTTAAGTCACAGTCAGAGAATAATGATTAATAATGATTATAATGGTGGTGTTTTGATTTTGGATAGTTCTGGTGGCCGCCGAAGGACTGTGGCAAGTTCAGAAAAGGGTGACCGAGATGATCAGGTGATCAGGTGGAATGGAAAAGCTTACTTATGAGGAAAGAGTAAGAGATTTAGGATTCTTCAGACACAGGCTGAGAGAGGACATGATTGAAATATACAAAATCTTGAAGGGTGTGGAAAGGGTGAAATGCAACTGATGTTCATCGATCCACACAAAACCAGAATGAGGGGACATCAACTGAAGCTTGAGCAGGGGATGGGTTCAAAACAAAGGAAGCATTTCTTCTCGCAGCAGGTATAGACATATGGAATTCATTCCCCCAAGATGATGTGCTAGCAGAAAAATATCAGTAAATTCAAGAGGGACTTGGCTAAATTCAGGGATGAATGGTCTATCATGAGGGGATTAGTATAGGGAAGCTTAGGGATTTGGGGGGAATAATGAAGGATACTGGTGGAATATCACTAAATATTCCAGTGGATGTCAAAGAGGACATGTGTCTTGGTGACACTGTCAGAGACAGAATTCATGGCTGGATGGTCCACAGGTTTGAACCAGCAATGGTATTTTTCATCTTCTCAGTCAAATTCATACAGGGTAAGGGAGAATTGAGGAGCTGGTTTGCTCTTCTAGTTTGGATAATATAGCTTGGGTCGTGCTGCGCTCCCTGTCTTCTGCTGCTTCTAGCACCTACTTAGCTCAATATAGGTTATCATGGCTTTTCTTGCCATGGGCTCTCTGGGATATACCCTGACTCACACCCAGAAATGGCTAAAGAGAAACAGTGTGGCCTAGTGGAAAGAGCATGGGCCCAGAAGTCAGAGGACCTGGGTTCTCATTCTGGCTCCACCATGTACCTGTTGTGTGACCCCGGGCAAGTCACTTAACTTCTCTGTGCCTCAGTTCCCTCATCTGCAAAATGGAGATTCAATACCTCTTCTCTCTCCTACTTAGACCGTGAGCCCCGTGTGGGGTCCGATTAGCTGGTATGAACCGCAGTGCTTTCTACAGTGTTTAGTGCATGCTGAGTGCTTAACAAATACCACAATTATAATTATTATCTTTTCCAGCTGCCTCCCTTCCACCTCACTTAGATAAATTGTTTATCTGAGCATTTAAGTTGCAAGGCTTTTATTTTGAAAAAAAATAAAAGGCAGGAAAATGTTGGCTACGTGCATCCTACCCCACTCTAACTTCATTTCAGATCTAGTCTGTAAAACCCGGATCCTAGTTGCCCCTGTTTTCTCTTTTCCATCGTTCCAGGCTAATCACCAGATCTCTGCTCTCCAAGAAGCCACGGTTTTTAAATGCAGTTACTTGTCATCTGGGTTACGTTAGATCCTCATGTCTAATTAATCTTTCTGAAAGGAGATGTTTGGTGAGGAGGGGACTGAGCCTTTTGTCTTTGAAACAAGAGGTCTCGGAAAGGAAATAAACGATAGGGAAGAGCAGGGCGAAGTGAGATTTCTACCCCCATGGGCTGCATGAAGAATCAGTAGGAGTTGAGGATAGTAGGAAGAATAAAGAACATTTCATGGACAAGAATGCCCCAGTACCACATGTCTTTGACAATGGGATTTCCCAAGAAGATGAGCTCACTTAGGTTTTCTTTCTCTTATTATCATTATTTCTTATCATTAATAATAATAATACTTATTATTATTCTATGGTTAAGCACTTGCTATGTGTCAGGTACTATTTTAAACATTGGGGTAGGTACGAGTTTATCAGGTTGGATACAGTCCCTGACCGACACGGAGTGCACAGTCTAAGTCAGAGGGAGAACAGTAATCTCCTTTTTTAATGGTATTAGTCAAGCACTTTTTCATTCATTCATTCATTCATTCATTCATTCAATCAATCAATCAATCAGTTGTATCTATTAACGCTAACTAGCTTACTTCCCCCCCTTCAAAACCCTACTGAAAGCTCACCTCCTCCAGGAGGCCTTTCCAGACTGAGCCCCCCTTTTCCTTTACTCCTCCTCTCCTCCCCATCGCCCAGACTCCCTCCCTCTGCTCTACCCCTGCTCCCTGCACCACAGCACTTGTATATATTTGTAGATATTTATTGCTCTATTTATTTTATTAATGATGTGTATATATAATTCTATTTATTTATTTTGATGTTATTGATGCCTGTCTACTCGTTTTGTTTTTTTGACTGTCTCCCCACTTCTAGACTGTGAGTTCATTGTTGGGTAGCGATTGTCTCTATCTGGTGCCGATTTGTACTTTCCAAGCGCTTAGTACAGTGTTCTGCACACAGTAAGCCCTCAATAAATGCGATTGAATGAATGAATGAATGAATGAATACTGCGTGCAGAGCACTGTACTAAGAACTTGGAAAGTATAATTCAGCAATAAAGAGAGACAATTCCTGCCCACAGCGGGCTCACAGTCTAGAACAGGGGGAGACAGACATCAAAACAAGTAAATAGGCACCAATATCAATAAATAGAATTATAGATATATACACATCAAAACAAGTAAACAGGCATTCATATAAATAAATAGAATTACAGATATGTACATACATACGCAGGTGCTGTGGGGTGGAGAAAGCAGAGCAAAGGGAATGAGTCGAGACAATGAGGAGGGGAGGGGGAGCTGAGGAAAACGGGGGCTTAGTGAGTTTTTGTGTGTCAATACTGTTCTAAGCACTGGGGTAAATACAAGTTAATAAAGTTGGACACAGTTCATGTCCTGCATGGGGCTCACAGTCCTTGTAGGAGGGAGAACAGGAGAACTGAGGCACAGAGAAGTTAAATAACTTGCCCAAGGTCACCCAGCAAGCAGTTGGCAGAGGTGGGATTAGAATCCAGGTCCTCTGACTTGCAGGCCTGTGCTCTTTCCACTAGTCCACACTGCTTCTCATTGAGGGCAGGGAATGTGTCTACTATCTCTGTTATATCATACTCTCCCAAGCTCCTTTTATAGGGCTCTGCACACAGTAAGCACTTAATAAAAACAGTTGTTTGATCGATTGAGGTATTGAATCCCCATTTTACAGGTGAGGAAACTAACTTGCCCAAGGTGGCATGGCAGGCAAAAGATGAAGCCACAACACTTCCGTACATATCTGTAATTTATTTATATTAATGTCTGTCTCCCCTTCTAGACTGTAAGGTCCTTGTGGGCAGGGAATGTGCCTGTTATATTGTACTCTCCCAAGTACTTAGTAGAGTGCTCTGCACACAGTATGTGCTCAATAAATACGATTGACTAACAGACTCATTAGAACCCACCTTCTCTGATTCCCAGGGCTGTGCTCTTTCCACCACGCCACACTGCTTTCTGCTCTTGTCACCAGGAAACGGACAGTCTCCTTTCAGAGAAATTTTGGAGGGAAAGGTAAAAAAAAGAGTACATCCTCAAGTCCTGTGCACCTAACCCCTAACAGAAAATGGCCACTATACATTGTTTTCGGAGGGTTAATATGAGAACAATCAATAATCACCGAGTAATGATCAGTGATCACAGCACTTATGTACATCAACGGCAATTACGTTCAGATCTTTAAATGATATATTAAAAATTCCTTATTTATTCATATTAATGGCTGCCTCCCCCGGTAGACTGTAAACTCATTATGGAGAGGGAATGTGTCCGTTTATTGTTACATTATACTCTCCCAAATGCTAAGTACAATGCTTTGCACACAGTTAGCACTCAATAAATATGATCGAACTGAATGAATGAATGAAAGGGAAGGTGTCTGCTAATTCTGCGGTATTGTGCTCTCCCAAACACTGCAGTGCTCTGTATCTAGTAAGCGCTTAATAAATACCATTGATTGATAGATTGATTGATTGATTGATAAAATAGGAGGGGTGGATGGACCTATGGCTCCTGGGCACCCAACAGGCAGGTAGTAGTCTCCACAAGGCCCTGCCTTCCCCTTCCAGCCCCACTGCCCCAGAATGCCCATTCCAGGACCCATTTTTACCAGCCTGCTCTGAGCACTGACAAGAGATTGCTCTAATAAATGAGACTATTTTGGTCTCTTTTCCTCAGAACCCATAGGACGCGGTTCCAAACACCATGGCCCATGTGGCTTGGGCAAAGGACTGGAGTTAGGGAAAATAGTCCCATTGCTGCAGATATTGTTCACTGAACTGAAAAGCCAAGGAGAGTTGGGAGAGCAGGGAGATTAGATTTGGTGAACCAATCAGTAGGGAAATAGCCGAAGGTAGTTTTGACTCGCCACGAACAGTTAACCGCAAGATCTGGGCAGAAGACCGAAGGAGGTGATAAGGGGGTGTCCTGGAATGAGCTTTGATTTGAATGGTCTGAGCAATTGCAGTGGAAAGGGGCAACTGGGTAAAGGTACGTAGACGATGATGAGGATGAGGAAGACAAAGGGGAGGAACCAGGAATGCTGGATTGTCATCCACGCCCTCTCTCTTTATATCTGACAATCACTCTCTCCACCTTCAAAGCCTCATTGAAGGCCCATCTCCAAGGAGCCTTCCCTGATTAGACTCTCATTTGCTCTTCCCCTGCCCGCTTCTGCATCACCCTTGCCCTTGGATTTGTACCCTTTATTCACATCTCCCTCAGCCCCATAACACTTAGGTACATATCCATAGTTTATTTATATTAATGACTATCTCCAGCTCTACACTATTAGTTCGTTGTGGGAAGGGAACATGTCTACCAACTCTGTTACAGCGTACTCTCCCAGGTGCTTAATACTGTGCTCTGTACACAGTAACTGCTCAATTAATATGATTGGTTGATTGATTGAATGATATCCTCTCAGGATCGTGCCTGGAGAGTCTCCAGTACTCTACCAGCCTTGGCTACGGAAGGGAGAGTCAAGCAGAGGCCTAACCATTCCATTCCTAGCTTGGGCAGTGGCTAGTGAGTGGAAGGCCATCTGCTACAAGTCAAAACTCACCTGTGCTGGGCAGAAGCGACATGGAAGGGAGTGGAGGGTGGAGGCTCAGGTTTACTGTCTGGAAGAAGGCAGTGGTAAACCACTACTGTATTTTTACCAGGAAAACTCCAGGATACGTTACCAGAACAATTACAGATGGAGGCGGGGTGTTCTGGGAGAGGTATGTCCATGGAGTTGCTATGGGTCGGAGATGGCTCGACAGCATAACACAAGATAAGATTGATTGGTGCTGACTAAGCTCAGCCAGGAGCAGCAGAGGGAGAGATAAAGGTCCTAGGGAATCTATGAAGTAAGAAGTTGTCATGATTGTGTAGCTGCTGGCATCAGCCCCTCGAATAGAGGCTCCTGGTTTGTGCTCTCAGGTAGTCAGGGTGGACCTGGGCGACACTACAGATTTCAAACACTTTCTTGGGTCCTCTCGGAGCACTGAGGGATTCCAGAGGTCACGGGGTGGATTCAGATCTGCACTAGAGACCTCCCTCCGAGTAGTTCCTGCCTGACTGGTTCAGTAGAACATCAATCAATCAACGGTACGTCCTATTGGAGAGGAGGGGAGTCAAATGCTCGCTATTAGTGACTGTCCATTAACCCTGAGGCCTTCGAATCTCTCTTCTCCGTTGATCATCAACAGGGCAGCTCGAGGGAGGCAGAGACTGAGGCTGGAGCATGTACATTCAGCTGGGATCTCCAGCCCCATTTTGTTGAGTTCAGCGGCAAAGCGGCCTGCTCCTCCGGATAACTTGTGCAGAGGAGAGCCCTTTGGGAATGGCTTTTACGTGATCTCAGTGATCCCTAATGAAAGAAAATCACCGAATGTTAGAATGTTGCCGGTACCGAACGTTAGTATTTTATTTCGGTTTGGTGGCACGTCACTAACAAGCTCAGAGAAATCATCCCCGGTTGAGAGAACAAGTTGGAGAGCACCGGAAGGAGGTAACGGGACATTAGGTAGCTGGATGGTGAACAAGTTGCTCTAGACTTGGTTGGCGAAGCCACTGCTCCAGAACTGGACGGTGAACTCACCATTGCTCCAGAACCGGACGGTGACCCCGTTTCTCCAAAACTGGATGGCAAACCCATTGCTCCAGGACTGGATGGTGAAACCATTGCTCCAGAATTTTAGTTTCACGTGAGAGGCAATAGGGAGCCACTGGACATTTTTGAGGATTGCCATTTCTGATAGATGTTTTACGTGGCTGTCAATTTCAAATCCTACTGAACACCTATCTATTTCACTGGAGTGAGGAGAGACAAGAGGCAGAGAGGCCAGTAAGGAGGTGAATTTAGGGCTTCTATCAACATAGTAGTTTTCAGGATGAAGAGGAAAGAGTAGATCCATGAATCATTACTGAAAATTCAGGGCTTAGAGACAGATTGAATGTTGGGGTAAATGAGAGGTGAGTCAAAGTTAACACCAGGGTTGCCTTCTTTTAAGTGGTGGTGATGGGAAAATTAGGAAGCGGAGAGAATATGAGGCAAAATAAGAAGTTCCATTTTAGATAGAGTAAGTGGCGCTGTCCCAGAGACGAGAGCAAATAGGAGTCTCTAGCATCAGCGAGAGACTGTTATTGTTATAATAATAGCAATAAGGTATAATAGTATAATATAATAGTTATAATAATAATAGTAATAGTGATGACTGTGGTGATTTGTTAAGTGCTTACTATGTGCCAAGCACTGTACTAAGCACTGGGGTAGAGACAAGGTAATCAGGTCCTATATGGGGCTCACAGAATAAGTTGGAGGGAGAACAGATTTTGAATCCCCATTTTGCAGATGAGGGAACTGAGGCACAGAGAAGTTAAGTGACTTGCCCAAAGTCACGCAGCCCGCAAGTGGTGGAATCGGGATTAGAACCCAGATCAGGGTTGCAGATGTAGATATGGTAGTCTTCTCCATGGATGTGGTAATTGGGAGTCAGAGAACCTGGGTTCTAATCTTGACTGCCATTCGTCTTCTGGATGACTTTGGGCAAATCACTTCATTTCTCTGTCTCTCAATTATCTCATCTGTAAAATGGAGATTAAGGCAATGAACCCCATGTGGGACATGGACTGTATCGAACCTGATAGCTTCTATCTACCCCAGTGCTTAGCACAGTGCTTGGCACATAGCAAGTGCTTAAAAAATGCCATTAAAATAAATAAATAAATAAATAAATAAATAAATAAATAAATAAATAAATAAATAAATAAAAAAAGAGGCATGACTGCACTTTTCAGTGGTGCTCAGATGAATTGCTTCCTCCAAGGAGAATCAGACTGATGAATTCACTGGTCAACAAACCCAGCAAGTTCAGTGCTCTGCACACAGTAACCAGTTAATAAATATAACTGATTGACTGACTGATCAACCATCATCCCCATTTCAGGTTTCCTGAAAATCACCCCCACAGACACCCTTTATGTTTTCAGAACTCAGGGACTTGGGAAACCTCCCGTGAAACTGAAACTTATTTTGCGTCTGAAGCCGGTTTTAGCTCAGATAGAAAGAACCGGAAGCCTGAGAGTCTTTGGGGCCCAAGCTGCCAGGTAGTAGGACTTAAATTTGTTCCTCTTCCAGGATGCAGCTTTGTAGTAGGTCATTTCAGGAAAGACAGCAGCGGTCTTAGAAGCCAACATGAAGCCAAAATACAGCAGCGGCCTTAAAAGCCAAAATGAAGCCAAAATGAACTGCAGGGCTAATTCAGGGCCCTGTCCTTTGGACCGGTATTTGATGGTAGATTTTCTCTTTTGGGTAAAGCAACCTGAACTTCCTAGCCCCGTGCACTGGGGCTGAGTTGGACTTCAGCAAGGTAAGCAGGTTCTGGGGTGAAGTCCCCTCTACTCCACTCAAAGGTGTTTGTGAGTTCTAGTTCTGAAAGTCAAGGGAAGCAGCCTGCCCTAGTGCGAATAACATAGGCCTGGGAGTCAGAGGACCTGGGTTCTAATTCCTGCTCCACCACTTGCCTGTGTTCCTTCAGTTCATTCGCTCATATTTATTAAGCACTTACTGTGTGCAGGGCACTGTAATAATAATGTTGCTATTTGTTAAGCGCTTACTATGTGCAGAGCACTGTTGTAAGCGCTGGGGCAGATGCAAGGTAATCAGGTTGCCCCATGTGAGGCTCACAGGTAATCCCCATTTTCCAGATGAGGTCACTGAGGCACAGAGAAGTGAAGTGACTTGCCCACAGTCCCACAGCTGCCAAGTGGCAGAGCGGGGATTCGAACCCATGTCCTCTGACTCCCAAGCCCAGGCTCTTTCCACTGAGCTATGCTGCTTCTTAAGTTCTTGGTAGAGTACAAAATAACAATAAACAGGCACATTCCCTGCCCACAGTGAGCTTACAGCCTAGAGGGAGAGACAGACATTAATATAAATGTCTGTCTAAATGTCTATATTAATTATATAATTAATATAATAAATTATATTAATATTAATATAAATGAGAAGCAGCATGGCTCAGTGGAAAGAGCACGGGCTTTGGAGTCAGGGCTCATGAGTTCGAATCCCAGCTCTGCCACTTGTCGGCTGTGTGACTGTGGGCAAGTCACTTCACTTCTCTGTGCCTCAGTTCCCTCATCTGTAAAATGGGGGTTAAGACTGTGAGCCCCACGTGGGACAACCTGATTCCCCTATGTCTACCCCAGCGCTTAGAACGGTGCTCGGCACATAGTAAGCGCTTAACAAATACCAATATTAATTAATAAATAAATTACAGATATGTACATAAGTTCTCTGTGACCTTGGGCAAGTCACTTCAACCTTGGGCAAGTCACTTCGCTTGTATGCGCCTCAGTTCTCTCATCTGCAAAATGGGGATTCAATACCTGTGCTCTCTCCTACTTAGATCGGGGGCCTCATGTGGGACAGGGAATGCGCTGACCTGATTATCTTGTATCTACCTCAACGCTTACCGTAGTAAGCTAGACCGAAAACCTGTTATGGGCAGGGAATGTGTCTGCTAATTCTGCTGTAGCGTACTCTCCCAAGTGCTTAGTACAGTGCTCTGCACCTAGTAAGAGCTCAATAAATATGATTGATTGATTAGTTGCAAGCACTCCCTATGTAGTTATCTAATCTAGCCATCTGTCTGAACACAGTTAAGCGCTTGACTATTATTATTAATATTATTTTTACTATTATTATGGACAGTGCCCTGAGCATACACAGCAGTGATCGCTCTAAGCTGGCACCTCAAATTTGGGCACAGCTGTGTGCTGAGCCTAATGTTTCCAGTCAGCAGAGAGGAGATGCATCCACCCCCCCCACTCCAGTACACACAGTTTCTATTCATCCTGGGAAGGTTGGCTGGGAAGAAGGGGCTTTTTCATGGGAAAATCCGACAGCCTCCCAAGGTCCTTACCCAGGGCAAACATCACCGATAAATCCCTTTCTTTCCCCGCCCACTGTCTTTCAAATTCCCTCAATCATTCTGCGGGAACCTTGTGCATATTTTGTAAATCACATACATTAGCATCATCTTGCCTGTTGCTCAAGTGGCTCTCTGCCTGTGGCTTCACAGCTTAGTCAGTTCTGTAAGATGTTTCCAGTTTATTCTCTGGACATTGCGTGGCTGATTCTTGTTGAATTATGCAAATGATCATAAAGTGGCTCGCCGAATCCGCCAGATGTAACAGGCTGACCAGAAATTTGAAGGAAGCTGATGTGATCTATCGACCTGCACTAGGGAAGTCAATACATGACTAAAAGTATGCACGGGCAACTCTGTCACATGATTCTGTGACCCAGGGAGCACAGTGACCATTCATTCATTCGATCGTATTTATTGAGCGCTTCCTGGGTGCAGAGCCCTGTATTAAGAGCTTAGAAAGTACAATTCGGCAACAGATAGGGACAACCCCTACCCAACAATGGGCTCACAGTCTAGAAACCAACAACACAATAAGAGAGACACAGTAGTAAACCAAATTTCTGCATCACCCTGACTTGCTCCCTTTATTCATCTCCCCCGCCCCCCAGCCCTACAGCACTTATATATATAACTTGAATTTATTTATTTATATTAATGTCTGTCTCCCCCTCTAGACCGTAAGCTCACTATGGGCAGGGAATGTGTCTGTTATATTGTTATAAAATATTCTCCCGACCATGTAGTACAGTGTTCTGCACACAGTAAGCACTCAATAAATACGACTGATTGACTGGCCGACAGGCTAATCAGGTTGGACAGTCCCCGTCCCACTTGGGGGTCGCAACAATTTTAATCTCCATTTTACAGATGAGATAACCGAAGGACAGAGAAGTGAAGTGACTTGCCCAAGGTCGCACAGCAGACAAGCGGCAGAGCCGAGATTAGATGCTCTATCCCCTAGGCCATGCTGCTCCTCAGGGCCATGCTCCTTCTCAATATCTGTCTATTGGGTCACAACCCACGTTCTTCGTTCCTCACCCCACCCCTTTGTCTACTCTCCTGGCTCACACCTTGTCCCCAGCGTGCAACCCCCTCTCTTCCCAGGCACAGGCTCTGGCCCCCCACATTATAAAACAAAGCCTCAGAGTTGCATCCTACCTGAAAACTCAGAGTCAGTTGCCGAGAATAGACTGGTTTGATACTTTGACTCATGTGAAGAAAGGGGTAGCTCTCTCTGGACAGATGTTTCATCAGGAATAGAGAAGACAACACCAGGCATTGCAGAATTAAGACATCACAACACAACAAGAGGCAATCCTTTTGTGTTTAGGGCTGTGGCTTCGGAATGATAAATTTAGTGCCTGGCTCGAATCTACTCAAATTTAGTGTCAGTCTTCCCCCTTTTAAACCCTAATTGAAGGCACATCTCCTCCAAGAAGACTTCCAAGACTAAGCTTCACTCTTCATCTCCCACTCCTTTCTGCATCACCCTGACTTGCTCCTTTTGCTTTTCCCCACCCCCCTCACAGCCCCACACCACTTATATATACATCTGTAATTTATCTGTACTGATGTCTGTCTCCCAGGGCAGGGATTGGCACTGTTTATTGTTGCATTGTACTTTCCCAAGTACTTAGTACAGTGCTCTGCACACAGTAAGGACTTAATAAATACGATTGAATGAATGAATGTGAAGGTTAACTATCTACAGCTTTCTCTCTCTCTTTCTTTCTGTCTCTCTAATCTAGCTATCTATCTGCATCCCTTTCCCTCTCAACTACTTAGTCTTTTTAGGACTTTCCTTGCTTTCTTGATTTTAGACTCTAGTCTGAAAGCTCCTTGGGAGCAGGTAAAATGTACTCTTCCAAGCACTTATTACAGTGTTCTGCACCCAGTAAGCACCAATAAATATGATTGATTGATTGAATGTTAGCAATTCTACCAGAGGATGGGTAGAGGGTTGGAGGTGAACAAAATTGAACCTGCCTGTTGTCTACTACTTTGGTAGTAGAACTGGTGGGGAGGTTTCCAGCTCATTTCCAATTTAATTCATGTCTTCTCCCCCTCTAGATTGTAAACTCATTGTGGTCAGGGAATGTGTCGTCCAACACTTTTCTATTGTACTCTCTCAAGTGCTTAGAACAGTGCTCTGCACACAGTAAGCACTCCATAAATATGATTGATTGACTGATTGATTAACTCCTAATATTGGAAACCCTGCCCAGTAAAGCATCACCTACAAATTTGATGAGGTTGGTCTCAATTCCTTTGTCCAGTTATTCATTCATTCATTTAGTCTTATTTATTGAGCACTGACCTTGTGCAGAGCACTGTACTAAGCACTGGGGAGTGTATGATACAACAATAAATTGTCCTGGTCCCAGACCTGATCCCCAAAGGAACCCCAATCACTATGTCCTTCAGATGACACCGAGCTCTACCTCCAAGCTTAAATTCTCACCTAGGGTTGGATTTCAAGATAATAATGATAATAATGATAATGTTGGTATTTGTTAAGCACTTACTATGTGCAGAGCACCGTTCCAAACGCCGGGGTAGATACGAGGTAATCAGGTTGCCCCACATGAGACTCACAGTCTTAATCCCCATTTTACAGATGAGGTAACTGAGGCACAGAGAAGTTAAGTGGCTTGCCCACAGTCACACAGCTGACAAGTGGCGGAGCCGGGATTCGAACCCACGACCTCTGACTTCCAAGCCCGTGCTCTTTCCACTGAGACACGCTACTTCTCTCAAGATCATTAGCCCTGACCCTAAGGAGTCGTGACTTCCTCAAACAAGCCCTGTTCCTGAGAGGCCTAGTCGGGACTGGACTAACCCCCCAAGATTCAGAGAAAAGCACTGTGGTCCTGTGCCTAAGTAGGCGATCTGAGCCATAATAATAATGTTGGTATTTGTTAAGCGCTCACCATGTGCCGAGCACTGTTCTAAGCGCTGGGGTAGACACAGGGGAATCAGGTCGTCCCACGTGGGGCTCACAGTCTTCATCCCCATTTTACAGATGAGGTAACTGAGGCACCGAGAAGTGAAGTGACTTGCCCACAGTCACACAGCTGGCCATGTCAGTGAGGGGTCAGTCAGGAAACAGAACTGCCAGCAGCTGCTTGAACTACAACCCAAAGGCAGGAAGGTGTGGCTACCCCTCATACTCTCCACCCTGTTCTCAAGCATTCCTGTTGGGATTTCCCAGAAATGTTTTCCATGCCATGCTAGCCTCAAATCTAACTCTCCCTTCCCCTTTCTCTTCCTTTCCTTTTCCTTAACATTTTCTTCCCACTGCTTTCTTCTTGCTGTACTAGGATAAGCATACCTAAATTGCAGTGGATGATTTGGGCTGGCTGGTTTGAAAAAAAAGTAACCTGGGAAACCATTATGGATGGCTACCCTATTCCTATTTATCTGCAACGCCGGATTACGGTAAATGGGGGTCGAAGGTTGCCTTTTTAGCCAAAACTGAATGCCAGGACCTCATCTTTCTTTCTGGCTTATATCTACTGCCCAGCCCATCTGATTTTTCAACACGGCCTAGTGAAAAGAGCATGGAGTTGGGAGTCAGAGGACTTGGAGTCTAATCCCGGCTCTAATCCAGGCTTTACCACTTGGAATCACTGCAGTGATTCCCTCATCTGTAATCCCAGCTCTGCCACTTGTCAGCGGTGTGACTGTGGGCAAGTCACTTCACTTCTCGGTGCCTCAGTTACCTCATCTGTAAAATGGCGATTAAGACTGTGAGCCTCACGTGGGACAACCTGATTATCCTGTATCTACCCCAGCGCTTAGAACAGTGCTCTGAACATAGTAAGCGCTTAACAGATACCTACATTATTATTAAAATGGGGATTAAATCCTACCGCTCCCTACCTAGACCGTGAGCTGAACCCCAGCCATAGGACAGGGACTCTGTCCAACCTGACTTGTATTTTCCCCCAGCCCTAAGAACGGTGCTTGACCTATAGTAAGCACTTAACAGATCCCATCCTAATTATTATTTCTATCAATTATCACCCACCTCTGGCCCTAATTCCTGATGAAAGTGGAGGGGTGTAACTGAAGAGGGAAGGGAAGCGGGCGGGAAGCTGAGTTCAGCAGGGCACATTGGGTTTCACCCCAGGGATTTAGTTGGGAAGTTCTGGCTCAGTACAGCTGGCCACAAATGCTCCAGGGTGGTTTTCAAGGCTCCAATTCCACAGCCGGGCTCAGAATAGCTCACAGGAATCCAGCCCAGGCAGGGACACGGGGATGTAGGGACACAGGGCCAGGAGGGAGGTCCATGAAGACCCAGGTAATCGGGAGACGCTCTGCTCAGAGATGGCGAGTGCAGTCTCTCAGCCCTCCCAGGCCCATTCGCCTGGGCCTTTCCCTGCTTTTCTCAATAACGAAAAAGTTATGAGAAGCAGCATGGCCTAGTGAATAGTAATAAAAAATATTGTGGGATTTGTTAAGTCCCTACTATGTCCGAGGCCCTGAACTAAGCTCCGGAGTGGATTCAAGCAAATCGAATTGCACGCAGTCCCCGTCCCGTGTGGGGCTTGCAGTTTCAATCCCCACTTTACAGATGAGGTCACTGAGGCCCAGAGAAGTGAAGTGCCTTACCCCAGGTCACACAGCAGACAAGTGGTGGAGCTGGGATTAGAACTAGTGACCTTCTGACTCCCAGGCCCGTGTTCCATCCACCACGCCATGCTGCCTCTCATAATGGATAGAGCACGGACCTTGGAGTCAGAAGGACCTGGGTTCTAATCCCGGCTCCGCCACGTGCTTGCTGGTTGACCTTGGGCAAGTCACTTCATTTCTCTGGACTTCAGTTCCCTCATCTGTAAATTGGGGATTAAGACTGTGAGCCCCACATGGGACAGGATCTGTGTCCAACCCGATTTGCTTGTGTCCACCCCAGCGTTTAGTATAGTACTTGGAATGTAGTAAGCGCTTAACAAATACCACCATGTAATTATTTTCGTTATTGTTATTATTATTAATGGTTCCTCACCTACCTTCCTAGACAGTTGGGGTTTTTGAGTAGGGGGTTCCTTGGGAGTGGTAGAATATCTTAAAGGCAGCTTGTATCTTGAAATCATCCTGTCTGGCTTTGGAGGAACCTTCAGACTGACACTTGCCAACTTTCCATCCTCACACACCCACTGGCTGAGCTAAGATTAGCACTGCACCTCTGCTCCTCTTCTTTAGACCCACCTACCTAACTTTGTTTTGCTGAACTCAGTCTATGATCTCCAGGGCTCCTTGGGCAATAGAAATTCCAGCTCCCAAGCCCACACTAAAAGGGATGGCGGCCGTGTTGTTGTGAGTGAGAGCAGGACCGATTATGTGTGCGTACGCGCGTGCACGCGCACGTGTGTGTGTACTCGCTCTAAAAATAGCACCCTTTCTCATAATAACCCCCCGTAATTGGAGGAGGCATTTCACATTTTACGCTTCCCTAGAGGGTTTGGGGGAGACTCTGTGTGTGTGTGTGTGTGTGTGTGTGTGTCTGTGTGTGTGTACTCCCTCTAAAAATAGCACCCTGCTCTCATAATAACTCCCAGTAATCGGAGGAGACATTTCACATTTTACACTTCCCTAGAGGGTTTTGGGGTGTGTGGGCATGAGTGCGTGAGCGTGTGCGTGTGTGGGTGGGTGGGGGGGTGTGTTTTGTTAGATTTAAATAGCAGCACTGAAGCCCTTTGAGAATATGGATATCCCTAGAAGCAGAGCACGGTGGAAAGAGTCACACATGCCATTTTGAGGGGGTGGGGGGTGTTTATGAACCCCTCAGACAGGCAGGATCAGCTCCTCGTGAGGAGCTCTGCTGGAGGTTCGATAATAATTCTCTATTGCTCACTAAGGCGTCTCTCACTTGAGGATCTCAAAGCATTTTGAAAAGCATCGTCTGGGGCAAACCCCACCGACCCGGTCCCTCAACTACCCCAGCCTCAGATGCAAAGTTTGGAATCCTCTCTCTCCTCTCATTCCTGGGACCTTGCTCTTTTTTCATTCACCTGAGAGGGCAGGTCGTTTTACTACAAAACCCATTCATTGTTTTCCTCATTCTAATCTGCCTTCGCCTGAGCTTCCTTTCCTAGCGATTAACCTAGGAGTGCATTCCACAGTCATTTGTTCCCCTTCCCCACAGTAGGTCTACACCTAAACTATGCCTGCCACAAAGGTGTCTACTAGATTCTTGAAGGCCTCTAAGTAGAAACTATGCAACATTCTCTGCCTTTCATCCTCTCTCTCATACTAGAAGGTTTTCCTCCCAGTGATGGAATAGATAGAAGATAAGATAATCAGATCCGATACAGACCCTATCCCACAGGGTCTCTTGAAGGAAATAAAAACCAATATTTGGCCTGTGGTCATTCTCTTCTAAAAAGGCAATTGAAATCTTAATCCCAGTCCTAGGAAGCCCTAAAATTACACGATGCAGGTGACAAGCCCAGCTTTACACATGAAACCAGTCTTGGAAATAGACGTCTGGAGGTAGGTAGGGGAGGGAGGACTGATGTTTGGCCATGGGAAATTGGACTCAACTCTTCCAATTAACCAAGCTGGATAGGTGGGTGCCAATAAGTTATAAAGACCGGAATTTAGTTGACAGCATCTTGCTCTGAGTTGTATGTAAAAAAGAACAAAACCCTTCAGCTCTCTCTGAACTTTATTGTTTTGAAAGGGGATAAAGCCGGGGCCTGGGAGGCAGAAGGACCTGGGTTCTAATCCCTGATCTGCCACTTGTCTGCTGTGTGACCTTGAGCAAGTCACTTCCCTTCTCTGTGCCTCAGTTACCTCATCTATAAAATGGGAATTAAGACTGGGAGGCCCATGTGGGACACGGACTGTGTCCAACCTGACTGGCTCGTATCCGTCCCAGTGCTTGGTACAGTGCCTGGAACATTGAAAGTGTTTAACAAATACCGTAAAAAAAAGCAGTGTTGCTTAGTGGAGCAGTGATAAGTGCACAGGTCTGGAAGTCAAAGGACTAGGGTTCTAATCCTGGCTCTGCCATTTGTCTACTGTATGACCTTGGATAAGATACTTCACTTCTTTGTCCCTCAGTTACCTTATCTGTAAAAGAGGGATTAAGACTGGGAGTTCCATGCGGGAGAGGGACTGAGTCTAACCCGATTATCTTGTATCTACCTCAGTGATTGGAAAAAGGCAATAATGAACCACTTCCATATTTTTACCAAGAAAACTCTATGGAGACACTACCAGAACGAAGCCAGATGGAGGTGGGGCGTTCTGGGAGAGATGTGTCCATGAAGTAGCTATGGGTCGGAGACGACTCGATGGCATAAGACAAGACCTCAGTGATTAGTACGGTGCCTAGCACATAGTAAGCACTTAAAAAATTACCATTAAAAAATGGGTTTAGCTAAGTGGAGACAGAGAGAAAGGGAGAGAGTTCTCAGTTGGTGTGTCGATAAGGATGGTGTTTGACTTAGAGAGGCTTCGACCCAGTTGAAAACACACACAACCAACCTCCTCTAGACAGTTTGAGGCCCGGGCCCCTTTCACACAGCAGTCAGATTTTGGGAGGCCTTCTTAGCTCTGTCTTCCCTCAGGCTGCACCTTTCCCTAATTGAAGCAGGCCAGGGGAGTCTCTGTGGGGTTACTGGCACACACTGGTCATATCCACATAGTCTGGGAAAAGTAGAAAAGTAGATTTTAAGTAGAAATTTGCCGTCTCTGCCTTGGGTCTGCTTGGAATAAATTCCACCCACTCAAGCAGCGGCTCAGTCCTGCAAACATGACAATCAGTTGGGTTTTCCCTAATGTTCAATTAGAAATGCCCTGAAGGCAAGTGTCACATCAAGTTGTTGTTTTTCTAATCATATTTATTGAGCGCTAATGAGCTCAAAGCACTGTACTATGCACTTGTGAGAACAAAATAACAATACAATAGAGGTGGTAGACACGTTCCCCTTGGGCAGGGAATGTGTCTATTTTACTGTTGTGTTGTACTCTCATTCATTCATTCAATCGTAATTATTGAGCGTAATTATTGGCACACAGTAAGCGCTCAATAAATACTATTGATTGATTGCCCACAACAAGATTTCAGTCTAGAAGGGGAGGCAGACATTAATATAAATAAATTACCTGTATTATGGGGCTGAGGGAGAGGTGAATAAGGGAGCAAATCAGGACAACACAAAGGGGAGTGGGAAAAGAGGAAATGAAGGCTTAGTCAGGGAAGGTCTCATGGAGAAGATGTTCCATCGATAAGGCTTCGAAGGTGGAGAGATTAATTGTCTGTCAGATATGAAGAGGGAGGGTCCAGATTAAGCCTTCTTTTTTCCAGATCATCTAGATATTTGAGTCTTGCTTTATCCCTCAGTTAACTTATCTGTAAAATGAGGATTAAGACTGTGAGTCCTATAAGGGAGAGGGACCGTGTCCAACCCAATTATCTTGAATCTACCTCAGTGACTGGAAAAAAGCAATGGTAAACCAATTCCCTATTTTTACCAATAAAACTCTATGGATACACTCTCCGAACGATGGCAGATGGAGATGGGACATTTGATATTTGCTCCACTCCCAACCCCACAGCACTTATATGCATATCGTTAAATATGTTATAAATTATTTATTCATATTATTGTCTGTCACCCCCTGTAGACTGTCTACATAATTAGACTGTAAGCTCATTATGGGCGGGGAACATGTCTGCATATTCTGTTGTATTGGACTCACCCAAGCACTTAGTACAGTGCTCCACACATAGCATGTGCTCAATAAATACCAGTGATTGATTCATCGATTGATTGACATAGTCCTGACTGATAAACCACTGGGAGTACTAGTTTTTTAATGGTGTTTGTTAAGGGCTTACTATGTTCCAGGCAGTGTTCTAAGAGCTGGGGTAGATACAAAATAATCAGCTTGGGTACAGTTCCTGTCCCATGTGGTGAGCCCACAACAAGCTAGCTTATTAGTGACTGTTTGTGATCCCATGAACAACAAGAAGGAGGAGACTGGTGAAGGCATTGATGAGCTCTACCTGAGACAGGTGATTGCAGGCCTGTGGGGGCAGAGCATGGAGGGAGGTGTGACTTTATTTCCCTGTTCTACCCGGTAATGGGCCTGGACCAATCAACGACTGCAAGTAGAGCCACAGCTGTGACTCCTCAGGCAGATGAAAGGGGCTCATTTTGAAGGGCAAGGAGGTGTGTAAAGGCAGGCAGAGAAGTGGAGGAAAGTTCCAGGAGCAGAAACAATCAATGAAGAGAACAGCAGAAGGCAGCAGCACTTGGAAGCAGAAAGAAGAAGTATTCGCAGAACGGGCTCCCTTGACCAGCAGACTGGTACTGGACCCTTAGTGGAGTGGAGTGAGTGAGTGTGCGTGTATGTGTCACTCCCTTGCACGTTGGTAAAACTAAGTAAAAAACTTTCCACAGTAACCTTGGTGATCAGAGGTGTGGTTTGACTGTACTCCACGTCACCGAGCCTCCCCTGGTCCAACAGGGTCCAGTTGGTAGGATCTGGGACAGCTCGTGACATCCCACATGGGGCTCACAGTCTTAATCCCCATTGTATTACCTTTTGTGTTTTCCACTCACCCAAATCCCTAATCCTAACCATTTCTCCCAATTTGCCCCACCCCTCTTTTAGTGCCCTTATACTATGGGGCCTTGGGACAGCCCCGGATCCCAGGCGGGGATGGGAAGATGAAAGGGAGAGGGCATTGGGTAGCCAACTCTCCTCAGCAACAGGCCTTAGTGGGTCATTCATTCAATCGTATTTATTGAGTGCTTACTGTGTGCAGAGGACTGTACTAAGCAGCACGGCATAGCGGATAGAGCACAGGCGTGGGAGTCAGAAGGTCATGAGTTCTAATGCCGGCTCTGCTACATGTCTGCTGTATGACCTTGGGCAAGTCATTTCACTTCTCTGGGCCTCAGTTCCTTCATCTGTAAAATGAGACTGGTAGCCCCATGGGGGAAAGGGACTGTGTCCAACCTGATTTGCTTGTATCTACCCCAGCATTTAGAACAGTGCCTGGTACATAGTAAGCACTTAACAAATACCATAATAATACTAATACTAATAAGCACTTGGGAGGGTACTATATAACAATAAACAGACACATTCCCTGCCCATCAAGAGCTGACAGTCTAAAAGACCTCCTGTGTCGAACGTGGGTCCCAGCTGCCCTGTCTCCCTCTGTCCAGCCTAGCATTGCTGTGAGGTGAAAAGCCCTCCATCATTTTTTAAAAAGTGCCAGAATTTAAAATGAGACTGTCAATACTTGTGCCGTTGGGAAACAGGAAACTTGCACAGGCTGTGTCCAATCCATGGGTTCCAGATGTCTGGAGCTCTGAGGCACATTGGACCGGCACAGTCAGACCCGATCAGGTCACGCTACAGTCACCTCATGCTTCAAAGCCCAAATTCCAACCCCTCCATGAAGTCTTCCTCAACTAATTCCCAACACCCCAAGTTGTACAAACCAACAACCATCTTTAGCACTTATCTATCATCAGCACTTGTGTAAGCACCCCTTATGTAGAGGAACAAAACTTGCATAATGGGGTTTAGTCGGAGAGGAGTGAAGATAGGTAGAGGAGGGAGAACTGTTGAATACCTTAAAGTCTGTGGTCCCAAGTTCCTTTCCAAAGGGCAGACTCTATTAAACTTCCTCTTTATTTTGTTTAGCTTTCTTCCTCTATTTTTTCCCCTTTCCTCTTGATTTTTTTTCCCATCTAATGAGAGAGTGAAATTTGATCAGGTGAGAACTTTATTGCAAACACAAACACACGTTCACTCAATTTAGCAATAGATATGCATTTACAGTTATTTTGGTCATAGTTTGGCTGTGAAAAAGGAAGTGCTAAACAGACATATAAATAATATGTTTTTGTCTCAGATGCAAAATGGTGCACTTCTTCTAATCTGCACAAGCCAAGGATCAAGAGATGACTGTGGAGAGACAGTTGTGGACAGGGAGCAAGGAGACGGAAGGAAACCTGGAGGTGGAGGGAGAGATCAGAACTAAACTCGGGAAATATTACCAGGAAGTCATTAGGTAGATTGGCCCCAATTGTCTCTATCTGTTGCCGACTTGTTCATCCCAAGCGCTTAGTACAGTGCTCTGCACATAGTAAGCGCTCAATAAATACTATTGAATGAATGAATGAATGAATAGTCTTCTCTGGGCATGAACAAGGGAGAGCAGCAAGGAAGGGGAGAGGAAATTCTACCATCTGCTCCTGAAATAGCAGTAATAATAGCAGTATTAATAATAGAGTTGTAGTAGTTGTCATAGTAATAGTAGTAAGAGTAATAATAGTAATAGTAACAGCAATAATAGTAGTAGTAAGAGTTATAATAGCAGTAATAGTAATAATAGTAATAATAGAATTATAGAGGTAATAGTAATAGTAGTAGTAAGAGTAATAACAATAACAGTAATAGTAGTAATAAGAGTAATAATAGTAGCACTAGTAAGAGCAGAAATAGTAGTAGTAAGAGTAATAATAGTAATAGAATAATAGCAGTAATAGTAGTGGTACTAGTAATAATAGTAATAGTAGTAGTGATAATAATAACAGTAATAATAATAATAGTGGTAATAGTAATAATAGTAACAGTAATAGTAGTAATAGCAGTAATAGTAATAATAGTAATAGTAGAATAATAGTAATAGCAATAGTAGTAGTAAGAGTAATAACAGTAATAGTAGCAATAATAGTAGTAATAGTAATAGCAGTAAGAGTAATGACAGTAATAATAGTAGTAACAATAGTAGTAATAGTAATAGCAGTTGTAAGAGTAATAATAGTAGTAAAAGTAGTAGTAAGAGTAATAGTGGTAATAGTAATAGTAGTAGTGGGAACAATAGCAGTAATAGTTGTATTTGTTCGTCTTTGTAAAGCACTTGCTATGTACTGAACACTGTTCTAAGTGCTGGGGTAGATACAGGGTAACCAGGTTGTCCCATGTGGGGCTCACACTTTTAATCCCCATTTTACAGATGAGGTAACTGAGGCACAGAGAAGTGAAGCGACTTGCCCCAAGTCACACAGCTGACAAGCAGCAGAGCCGGGACCTCGGACTCCTAAGCCCGGGCTCTTTCCACTGAGCCGCGCTGCTTCTCTAGTTGTAGTAGCAGTAATAGTGATAGTAATAGTAGTAAGAGCAATAATAGTAATAGCAGTAATAATTGTAATAGTAAGAGTAATAGCAGTAATAGTAGTAGTGAGAGTAAAAATAGCAGTAATAGTAATAGCAATAATAATAGTGATAGTAGAATAATAGTAGAATAATAGCAGTAAGAGTAAGAGTAATGGCAGTAATAGTCATAACAATAGCAGTAGTGAGAGTAATGGTAGCAGTAATAGTAATAGCAGAAATAATAGTTATAGAATAATAGTAATAGTAAGAGTAATAGCAGTAATAGTCATATTAACAGAAGTAGTGAGAATAATAATAGCAGTAATAGTAATAGCGGTAATAATAGTAATAATAGAATAATAGCAGTAATAGTAAAAGTAATAGCAGTAATAATAATAATGATGGCACTTAAGTGCTTACTATGTGCAAAGCACTGTTATAAGTGCTGGGGAGGATACAAGGTGATCAGGTTGTCGCACGTGGGGCTCACAGTCTTAATGCCCATTTTACAGATGAGGTAACTGAGGCACAGAGAAGTTAAGTGACTTGCCTAAAGTCACACAGCTGACAAGCAGCTGAGCCGGGATTTGAACCCAAGACCTCTGACTCCCCAACCCGTGCTCTTTCCACTGAGCCACGCTGCTTCTCTAGTAGCCATAAGAGTAGTAGTGAGAGTAACAATAGGAGTAATAGCAATAGCAGTAGTAATAATAGTAATAGTAGACGTAAGAGTAGTAATGGTGGTAATAGTAACAGTGGGGGGTCAGAGTAGTAGCAAAAAGAGTAATAATAGTAAACCATCGCTAAAATCCGGCCTTTCCGGAAGGAGTGTGGCTCAGTGGAAAAGAACCTGGGCTTCGGAGTCAGAGGTCATGAGTTCGACTCCTGGCTCTGCCACTTGTCAGCTGTGTGACTGTGGGCAAGACACTTAACTTCTCTGTGCCTCAGTTACCTCACCTGTAAAAAGGGAATTAAATGTGAGCCTCACATGGGACAACCTGATTACCCTGTATCTCCCCCAGCGCTTAGAACAGTGCTCTGCACATAGTAAGCGCTTAACAAATACCAACATTATTAATTAAATAGTATTGGTAACAGTTTTAGATATATTTCTAGTTGAGCTCCCACTTGGTGTGGTGCTTGGAAAGTACAAAATAAAGAAGTCACACATTCCCTGCCTACGAGAAGCTCACACTCTAATGGGGGAAACAAACATAAACGTATTTACAACTTGAACGGTCAAATTAAATCATTGAGTACACGCATATCTACGCATGAGTGAGCTTCCTGTAAACAGATTTGAACTAGATCAGTACTCACCGGGCTACTTAAGGTCTGGGATTTTCCTGGTGTTTGTGTGGACCAGATTGGTATTGACATCTAGATGTAGAGGGATAAGTTAGGAATGAAAGAAGGGAAAAACAACAACTCGAGAATTCTCCACCCACGTCATCAAATTTTATATTTATAAAGGAGCATTATTGCACCGTGTCCTGATATTCATCCTTATTGGAGGATATATACGAGGGTCCAGTGAACTGTAATTAGTGGGCTCTGCAAACCAAAACAGCTTAGGGGAAGTGAGAAGCAGCGTGGCTCAGTGGAAAGAGCGCGGGCTTTGGAATCAGAGGTCATGGGTTCAAATCCCGGCTCGGCCACTCGTCAGCTGTGTGACTTTGGGCAAGTCACTTAACTTCTCGGTGCCTCAGTTACCTCATCTGTAAAATGGGGATTAAGACTGTGAACCCCATGTGGGACAACCTGATTCCCCTGTGTCTACCCCAGCGCTTAGAACAGTGCTCGGCACATAGTAAGCGCTTAACAAATACCAACATTATTAAGACTGACAGGAATTTCAGTGGGCCGATAGATTTTTAGAAACTATTTGTAAGGCTGTCATATTTTATGTAGATTTTGGAAAGGAAGAGAAAGGACTGAATTAGATTTGTTTCCATCTGAGCAGACCTGAGACTTCGCAAATTATTAATTATAATATACGTTAAGTGCATACTACGTGCCAAGCACTGTATTAAGCGCAGGGGTAGATACAAGAGAATCAGGTCTCACATTGGGTTCACAGTCTAAGTAGGGGGGAGAACAGGGATTGAACCCCCATTTTGCAGATGAGGGAATCGATCATGAATCGTATTTACTGACCACTAACTGGGTGCAAAGCACTGCACTAAGTGCTTGGGAGAGCACGATATGATAATAAATATCACATTCCCTGCCCACAACAAGCTGAGAGAGAACTGAGGCACAGAGAAGTTAAGTGATTTACCCAAGGTCAAACAGCAGGTAAGTGGAGGAGCTGGAATTAGAACCTAGGTCCTGACTCTCAGGCCCAGACTCTTTCCATTAGGCCATGCTGCTTCTCAGGCTTCACTGGGTAATTGATCTCATTTGTACCTTACTGAGGCCGTCTATTTTGTTACGCCCCTTACCTCATTCAGTGGCTGTGATTTAGGGGGAAGACCTCCAGGAAAGGAGATCCTTCATCCCCACTCGACAATTATTGGGAATTCCACAATCCCGATGATCTTCAAGTTCTACCTGCTATCTATCTCCATCTCTCCTGCTGTTGCTAAAACCTCGCTTCACATTTTGTTTCCAGAAATGTAGCCCTCATTCATCAAAATGAACTTTCAGACCTTTTGAGACCTTGGAAATCTGCAACTGGGGGTTCTAGAGAAGGAACCGTCATGGAAGAATCAGAGCTTACATCAGGCTCTGATTACATCAGACCATTACCTTAGGTTCTCAGATCCAGTGCCCACCTCTCCCTGAGGCTTGGAAATGTACGTTTTGTTGGGGAGAAAGAGCAAAAAGATGAGCATGGGATCCGAAGGATTTGTCATCTAGCTTTTTCCTTGCCTCTTGCCAAAACTACACCTAAAGCCCCTCCTGTTTTCAGAGGCCTTCCGAGACAGGACACTCTCATTTCCCTGGCGGCGTCTTTAAGTACCTAACAACTCTCACGGTCAGGATATTCTTCATGAGGTCTGACAATGTCCCCATGCTTCAGAGATTTGTGATCTCCTTGATCTTAAAGGACTGGAGGAGAGCACCAACGTTGGGGTGGAAACTAAAGAGTCCAGGGCAGACAGGCACTAGGTCTGAGATCCCCTCTCAGCCTGCAGATTTCAGCTTTTGGGTTTCAGCCCAGATGCCAGAGAAACTGGCTGCCGTCGGGGGCATTCCTAGACCCACAGGCCGGCAGTCGCCAGGATTTCAGACTAATCCTCGTTTTCAAAGGGCAGTGGTGGTGCCCTGCTGAGGACAGCAATTCAAGCCTGGAGTGAGGGGTGGAGGCTGGGCCGAGTCCCAGGGGACAACCGCGGAGCCCCCGCCCCTCTGGCCCCGATCGAGGTCCTGACCCCTAAGCTTGGGCTAAGGATAGTAACATCTGCTAGCCGAGTGTTCTCCAAAGATGCTATTCATGTGCTGCCCCTGAAACTGCAGAGCCCACCTGAAAGCAAATCTCCCCAACATCCTCCGCTCTCCCCAACACACACCCATGGTGTAATGGTTGAAGCAGCATGGCGCAGTGGAAAGAGCCCGGGCTTTCGAATCAGAGGTCATGGGTTCGAATGCCACATCTGCCACTTGTCAGCTGTGTGACTGTGGGCAAGTCACTTCACTTCTCTGTGCCTCAGTTACCTCATCTGTAGAATGGGATTAAGACTGTGAGCCCCACGTGGGACAACCTGATTCCCCTGTGTCTACCCAGCACTTAGAACAGTCCTCTGCACATAGTAAGCGCTTAACAAATACCAACATTAATTAATTAGCAGAGACCTGGGAGTCAGAAGTACTTGGGTTCTGCCACTTATCTGCTGCTTTTTTTTAAAAAAAATAGTATTTGTTAAGAACTTACTATGTACCAGGCACTGTACTAAGCACTGAGGTCTTCTCTTGTCTTATGCCGTCGAGTCGTTTCCGACCCATAGCGACACCACGGACACATCTCTCCCGTAATGCCCCGCTCTCCATCTGCAATCGTTCCGGTAGTGGATCCATAGAGTTTTATTGGTAAAAATACCGAAGTGGTTTACCATTCCCGCCTTCCTTGCAGTAAACTCGAGTCTCCGCCCTCGACTCCCGTGTCGCTGCTGCCCAGCACGGGTGAGTTTTGACTTGTAGCAGATCACCCTCCACCTCTCTAGCCACTGGCCAGGTTAGGAATGGAATAGGAAGGCCTCTACTTGACTCTCCCTCCCGTAGCCAAGACTGGTAGAGTACTGGAAACTCTCCAGGTGCCACCCTAAGAGGGGAGCACTGTGGTAGGTACATGATAATTATATCGGACACAGTCTGTGTCCCGCATGGGGTTCAGAGAGCGTCAGCTTGGGAGTCAGAAGGACCTGTGTTCTAATCCTAACTCTGCCACTTGTCTGTTGTGTCACCTTAGGCTAGTCACTTCACTTCTCTGCACCACAGTTACCTCCCCTGATTAGCTTGTATCTACCCCAGCGTTTAGTACAGTGTCTGGCATGTAGTAAAACAAATCCCATTAAAACCTCCCCCCAAAAATAAACAAATCCCACTATCTCATCCAAAGTCACTCACTTTAACACACTCCAGAGATCAGGTCGGGTCCCAAGAACTGTGCACAGCTAAGGCATCAGGGCCACGATTTTACTCACTGAATAGAAATAATCACAAGCCCAGTTCTGATTAGAGGTAAGGGACAGTGGCCTTAAGCCTGAGTTGAGATGTTTACCTAGATTTAAGAGGGGGAGGGAAGAGTGCTTTTCTGTCCCCACCTTCCCCCCGCCAACTCTGTGCTTAGCACGGTTTGTTCCATCTAGTCTTGGACCTGGGCAGGCTGCCAACTCTGCACAGTGCCAACGGGAGCAAGCCTGAGGAACAATTTTGACATCAGTTAAAGCCACTGCTGTTTCCTTTCCCTTCAGATATTTTCTCAAAAACCTCAACCGGGAGGGAGTGGACTAGATGGCAGAGCCGACTGCTGCCAAGCACAGAGTGATTCTATGTCTGAAAGAGCCGATCCCCTGAATCAGAAGGAGAATAAAGGAGGGGGCGGGAGGTTCTTTTGTCCTCTCCCAAGTGCTCAAGACAGGGCTCAGCACAGAATAAGCCCTCAGCACATACCACTGATTGGCCGATTGACTGAGGCCGCTCTCTCTGACGCGGCATCTGAGGATGTGTTGCTTGGGTCCCCACATGAGCCAGCTGTGGTTTCAGCCCTAGCATCCGTGGAAACCCACTGGATCCCACAACTCTCCAATCTCTTGCTGATGCTCTCCCTCCTGTCTGGAATGTCCTCCGTTTTCACACCAGCAGACTGCCATTCTCCCCATCTTCAAAGACAACTAAAATCACAGCTCCTCCAGGAAGTCTTCTCTGACTAATCTCTATTCTCTGCTCCCCATCTCCCTCCCTACTGCATCATCTAGTCCCCACCCCCTAAATGATAATAATAATAATAATGTTGGTATTTGTTAAGCGCTAACTATGTGCAGAGCACTGTTCAAAGTGCTGGGGTAGATACAGGGTAATCAGGTTGTCCCACGTGGGGCTCACAGTCTTCATCCCCATTTTACAGATGAGGTAACTGAGGCACAGAGAAGTCAAATGACTTGCCCACAGCCACCCAGCTGACCTGTGTCCACCGTTTTCCCTCTCCCTTCAGCTCTTCTGTACATCTCTCTTAAACATGTTTGCTTCCTACTACCTGTCATTTATTTTAGAGTCTGTTTTCTCCACTTGACTCTCAACTCTTTGAACATGTCTACCTAATCTACCTATCTATTGTATTGTACTCTCCCAAGTGCTTAGTACACAGCTCTTTACACGATAAGGACCTAATAAATATGATCAATCGATTGATTGATAAAAATCCAGAGAAGAACCTCTCTCCTTCTCTGCAGTCTCCCATTTTCTCCTGCCTTCAGGACACCTCTACTTGGATATCCAGCTGCCACCTCAAACTTAACAGGTCCAAAGCAGAACTTCTCACCTTCCCACTGAAATGCTGTCTCTTGCTGACTTTCCCATCACTGCAGACAACACCTTTTACCCTCCCTGTCTCACAAGTCTGTAACCTCGGCATTATCCTTCTTCTCTAAAATAATCTAATTTAAAAAAAAATGAAGTCCAATTTAAGAATCTCCAGTGGTTGCCCTTCCACCTCCATGTCAAACAGCAAAGCCTGCCCATCAAGTTTAAAGCACTCAGTCAGCTCACCTCCTCCTACGTTACCTCACTGAGCTCCTACTACAGCCCAGGCTGCACACGTCACTCCAGTACCGGCTTGCTTTCTGTGATTCGATCTCCTCTATCACACCGTTAACCCTTTGCCCACATCCTCTCTCTGGCCTGGAATTCCCTCCTCCTCCATATAGGCCAGACCACCACTCTCCCCACCTTCCAAGTCTTATTAAGGTCACATCTCCTCTAAGAGGCCTTTCCCATTAAGTCCTCTTTCCCCTACTCCCTCTGCCTTCTGTCTCATCTATGCTCTTGGATCCGAAAACTCTGGGAACTTGCAATTCACTCCACCCTCAGCTCCGTAGTTATTTACGTGCGTATTTATACTAATGTCTGTCTCCCACCCTAGACTGTAAGTTCGTTGTAGGCAGGAATCATCTCTACCAACTCTTCTGTACTGTACTCTTCCAAGAGCTTAGTACAGTGCTCTGCACCTAGTAAACACTCACTAAATTCCACTGAATGATTGACTGATTATCCTTGGCTCATCTCTCTTCTGTCAGTCTTACCTTCACAACATCTCTAAAATCTGTACCTTCTGTCTCACTATGAACCCTTGGCCACGTTCTGCTTCTGGCCTGGAACTCCCTTCCGCTTCATACGTGCCAGGCCACCACTCTCCCTACCTTCAACACCTTATTAAAATCACATCTCCTCCAAGAGGTCTTCCCTGACTAAGGCTTCATTTTCCCATCCTGTCTCCCTCCCCTCTGTATCGCCTATGCCCGTACTCCTTAAGGACTTGATATTTACCTCACCCTCAAACTCACAACACTTAAGTACATATCTATAATTTATTTTAAAGTCTGTCCCCTCTAAATAGAAAGGTTCTTGTGGGCAGGGAATGTATCTACCAGCTCTACTGTATTGTACTCTCCCAAGTGCTCAGTATAGGTCTCTGCACATAGTAATCGCTCGATAAATACCACTGTTGGATAGATTGCGGCTCATATTCTTCCGTAATAATGATGGTATTTGTTAAGCGCTTACTATATGCCAGGCGCTATACTGAGTGCTGCAGTGGATACAAGCGAATCGAGTTGGACACAGTCCCTGTCCCATGTGGGGCTCAAAGTCTTAATCCCCGTTTTACAGATGAGGTCATTGAGTCCCAGAGGTGTGAAGTGACTTGTCCAAGGTCACACAACAGGCAAATGGCAGAGTCAGGATTAGAACCCTTGACCTTCTGGCTCCCGGACCTATGGTCTTTTCACTAGTCCATGGAGTGGGGTGGGTGGTCTTGGCCTGAGCCCTTTCTTGAGGCCTTGCCGACCTCACTGCCTCCTGTTTCTCCCCACTCCAGTCCATACTTTACTGTGCTGCCCAGATCATTTTTCTCCAAAAACTTTCGGTCCCTATCTCCCCACTCCTCAAAAACCTTCAGTGGTTGCCCATCCACCTCCACATCAAATGGAAACTCCTTACCATTGGCTTTAATACACTCAATCACCTAGTCCACTGCTACCTGACTTCACTGCTCTGCTATTACAACCCAGCCCGCACACTTCGCTCCTTTAATGCCAACCTACTCACTGTATCCTTATCTCACCTATCCTCCCCCGTCCTCTCCCCCTTGTCCTGCCTCTGGCTTGGAGCGCCCTCCCTCTTCAGAACCAACAGACAATTACTCTCTCTACTTTCAAAGCCTTACTGAAGGCATATCTCCTCCAAAAGTCCTTCCCTGACTAAGCTCTCATTTCCTCTTTTCTCACTCCCTTCTGGGTCACTCTTATTTGCTTCCTTTATTCACCCCTCCTTCAGCCCCACAGCTGTAATTTACTGATTTATATTTATTTACTCATTCGTTCATCCAATCATATTTATTGAGTGCTGACTGTGGGCAGAGCACTGTACTAACCACTTGGAAAGTACAATTCGGCCGCGATAGAGCAATCCCTTCCCAGTAACGGGTTCACAATCTATTTACGTCTGTCTCCCCATATAGACAGTTAGCTCATTGTAGGCAAGGAATGTGTCTACCAACTCTGTTATACTGTACTCTCCCAAGCGCCTAGTATAGGGCTCTGCCCACAGTAAGTGATCAATAAATACGATTGATTGATTGACTCATGAGTAGGCATGACCCCAGCCATCAAGCAGCATACTATCAAAGCAGAAAGATAAAGCTAGTTCAGCTTCTTAGGCTGAGCCCCCCGACTTGCTTACCCTACAGACACCCCACCTACCCCAATCTTGGGGTACGGCCTTGCAGAAGGTGGGTGACTTGGTGGTCTTAATTCAAGGGATGGAGGTTGTCCAGGATGACGGAAGGATGGATGTGGGATTATGGGAAGGAGCAGAAAAACCTTTCACCCCACGCTGGGAAAAGTTCTCTCTTCTCTTTAACCCATCTCCTCCCCTTCCTCTTTTCTGAACTGGAGAAGCAGCGTAGCTTAGTGGAAAGAGCACGGGCTTGGGAGTTAGAGGTTGTGGATTCTAATCCCGCTTCTGCCACTTGTCAGATGGGTGACTTTTGACAAGTCACTTCACTTCTCTGTGCCTCAGTTACCTCATCTGTAAAATAGGAATGAATCTGTTGTGAGCCTCACGTGGAACAAACTTATTACCTTGTATCTTCCCTATGCTTGGCACATAGTAAGCGCTTAACAAATGCCATTATTTTTCAAACTAGCTCACTTCCCCCCTTCAAAGCCCTACTGAAAGCTCACCTCCTCCAAGAGACCTTCCCAGACTGAGCCCCCCTTTTCCTCTGCTCCTCCTCCCCTTCCCATCACCCCTACTCCCTCCCTCTGCTCTACCCCTCTCTCTGCCCCACAGCACTTGTGTATATATGTACATATTTATTATTCTATTTATTTTATTAACGATGTGTCTATATCTATAATTCTATTTATTTATTTTGATGCCATTGATGCTCGTCTACTTGTTTTGTTGTCTGCCTCCCCCCTTTTAGACTGTGAGCCCGTTGTTGTCTCTATCTGTTGCCAAATTGTACCTTCCAATCGCTTAGTACAGTGCTCTTCACACAGTGTTCAATAAATACGATTGAATGAATGAATGAATGAATGAATGAAGTCAAACCAGAGACTCCTGCAAGGAGAAGCCATCCAAGAGGTCTTTCACTTCAAAGGAAACCTGAAAAATAATAGTCAGGGTTCTCCTCGGGGGTCTTAACGCAGTCTTCGGTCAGACTGGCATTCTGATTCTAATCCCTTCTGTCACTCTGGAGATGATAAAGACCCCTGCTTCCAGGTCCAATTCTCTTGAGCAGGGAGGAGTCAGGTGATTTTTCGTTGAGGGGAGGGTGGTAGAGAGGGAGGAGAATGGTATAAATGATCAAAGCTCAATTCTGCTGCTAGTAAATCTTTATTTAGCCTTCCATTCCTGGAACCCTGAAATATGGCCCCCACGTCTAAATCAAATGAAATAAGAACATGATCCATCCAGGCTAGTGCAAATACAGCTAAGGAAACTTCCTTATTCCTGGAAAGGCTCCAGTCCACCCCACTGCAGATTGGATGACTCTTATTTGCGGAGCAACCGTGAGGAATCTGCTCTGTGTTCCAAGTTTGATCCACAATGGGAGAACAGTGGGAACTTGGTAGCTTCCTGCTTCCTGCTGAGCTGGGGAGGAGAAGGTTCTGGGGATCCTCTATTGGGATGATGAAATCCCAGCAGGAGTGTGACCCATTCCTCTTCTGGCTCAAGGTTCAGCCTGGGCCTCCACACAGCCCAAGCAGATCCAGACAACATCCCCTCCCCTCTCCACTTTCCACCTCCCACTACGGCGCACACACACACCAATCCCAACTGAGGGAGGGACTTGTTAGTCTTCCCTCTGAAGCCTGAGGGGAGCGACAGTGATCAAAGGAGGGAGGAAAAGGTCGGGGAGACTCAATGAGAGTCTCATGCCGGGAAGAAGCTGCTCACTGCAAGACGTCAGGAAATACTACAAGGCTAAGTGTTATCACAAGAGCTGTTTTTCTAAGTCTTATCAATGGCAGACACTAAAAAAAAAATACCATTCACTTGACATCACTCTTACCAGCAGAAAAAAACCAAATGTGCAGAGAGTTCTTTAAGGAAGGGGTTAGCCCCTGAGGTTGTTTAGCAGGAGACCATTACTAGCACTTTGTAGCTGGATGGCCCTAACTGTTCCTAAATCCAAACATCTGATTGGACGAGAGGGGGTCCTGGGATCTCTCTCCTGCTCTGTCTTTCATCAGCCTCCCTGTCTGGGTGGAGGTCACCACGGTACAACGCGAGGTTTGTTCAACCTATCTGGACCTCGGTAACTTGGCCGCTCGGAATTTTAAGAGGATCAATTCTCCAGCAGCTGGGAAGAATAACGCCTGGTTATTTATGGAATTAATATCCATTGTCTTATTCCTCGGTGGGGGATTGGGCAGTGGAGGGAGGTTGGGGGGGAGGGGGTGGGTGGAGGAGGAGGGCAAAGCTGAACTCAGGAAGAGCAGAAGAGGTAGGATTAGGGTAGCCATTCATCCAGTTTCATACGGGACAGTCTGGTCTGTCAGTGGTGCCAAACGGTTGCAGCGGCGGTGCCTTTATGTACAGGATTTTAGTTTTAATTTTAGACATCCAGCCTCCCTCTCCCTCAGTATGGCCTAATGGACTTGGGAGGCAGAAGAACTGAGTTCTAATCCTGGCTCTGCCACTTGCCCGCTGTGTGACCTCGGTCAAATCATTTGACTTCTCTCTGCCCCATTTTCCTCATCTGTTCTCCCTCCCCTTCCCTGCTCACAACAAGCTTGCAATCTAGTTGGGAAACTGTACTAATTCCTGTACTAAGCAGTTGGGAGAGTACAGTATGACAGAGTTTGAAGACTTGAACTTTACCCATTACAAGCTTACAGTCAAGAAGGGGAGACAGGCATTAATATAAATAAATAAATTATGGTTATATATGTAAATTCCTTTGTTTTGTTGTCCGTCTCCCCCCTTCTAAACTGTGACGCCACTGTTGGGTAGGAACTGTCTCTATCTTTGGCAGAATTGTACTTTCCAAGTGCTTAGTACAGTGCTCTGCACACAGTAAGTGCTCAATAAATACGATTGAATGAATGTAAGCTCTGTGAGGCTGAGGGAGGGGTGAATAAAGGATGGAAATCCAAGTGCAAGGGCGACACAGATGGTAGTGGGAGAAAAGGAAATGAGGCCCTAGTCGGGGAAGATATTCTTGGAGGAGATGTGCCTTCAATAAGGCTTTGAAGGTGGAGAGGGTGATCATCTTTGGATATGAAGAGGGATGGAATTACAGGCCAGACACAGGACAAGAGAGAGAAAACAGAGGCAAGATGAGATCGAGGTACACTGAGTAGGTTGGCATTAGCGGAGCAACGTGTGTGGGCTGGGTAGTAGTAGAAAATCAGGGAGGAAAGATAGGAGGGGGCAAGGTGAGTGAGTGCTTTAAAGCCGTTGGTAAGGAGTTTGCCACCCAGGTGGCCTGAGGCAGGACAGTTGGTGCCTGGAAGAAGGAGGGAAACAGACCCAATTTCTAGGGGAGAGTCAGGAATGGGCAGGAGGCAGTGGGAGAGAGTTCCTTCAAAGCCTCAAATGATATGAATCAATTTCCAACTTTGAGGTTGCTCGTTTGGTGGGAACAAGCGTTAACTACTGCATCTTCCCCCTTGTTGACATTCTCAACCTTCTGTATCTCCCCACTCCAGAATATACTTCACTCTGCAGCACTGATCATTTTTCAACAAAAACATTCAATCCACTCTCCACTCCTCAAGAACCTCCCATGGCTGCCCATCCACCTCTGCATCAAACAGAGACTTCTTACCGTCAGTTTTAAAGCACTCAATCAGCTCACCCCACCTTACCTACCCTCAGTGTAGTAGGGTAGTCAGCCCTGTCTGCACACTCTGCTCCTCTAGGTCCAGTTTACTCACTGTGCCCCAGTCTTCTCTATCTCGCTGTCCACCCCTTTCCCATGTCCTCCCCCTACCCTGGAACTCCCTCCCCCTCTATATTAACCAGACCACCACTCTACCTTCAAAGCATTATTAAGGTCACATCTCCTCGAAGAGACCTTCTCTGATTAAAGCCCTCTTTTCCCCGGCTCCCTTTCCCTTCTGTGTCATCTGTGCCCTTGGATCTGTGACCCCCACCCCAACCCTACGGCACGTATGCACATAGCTTTAAATTATATATTATAAATTACTCATTTATTCATATTAGTGTCTGTCTCCCCCTCTAGTCTGTAAACTTATTTCGGGCAGAGAACATTTCTGCTAATTCTGTTGTACTGTACTCTCCCAAGCTCCTCCTTCAGTAAATGAGCACATAGTAAATGCTCAATGAGTACCATTGATTGATTGATTAATTTATCGAGTCAGCAAATACATCAGGGTATTTATTGAGTACTCCCTTTGTACAGACCCTTGGACTAAACGGTTGGGAGAGTCCCCCATTCTGCCGAACCGGGTAATAAGTAGAGTGAAAATTACCAAAATTACACAAGGGTCTTGTGGACACCCTCAGAAGTTGCTAGTTTAAACTTCCAGCTGTGGGGAAGGCTGAGGAAGGCTCAGAGGTGGCCACTTCCTAGACAATTTGCTATTTCGATTTCTTAATATAAGCAATCGGAACCAGAGAACACCCGTCATTTCATGTGGATTCTCTTCTAGATGTCAGTATCAACATTTAATTCTTTTAATTTGGAAGAGTTCCTCCACATCCTGGATTTGGTAGTTCTCCAAATGCAAACGCAGCTTAAGTACTTGGCTCCCAACTTTCAACATTGAAGCCCAAATATGTCACCCCATCTTAAAGGGACATATATGTCACAAGAGGCTGCAAACCGGTATCAATGTCACAGTGATATGTGGGAAGTTGGAATGGCCTTCTCTTAAGGGAAATGATAACGACTCCTTCTTTCCGTCCCTCCCTTCCCCCATCTCCTTTTCCTCCCCCACCTCCTGACCCAGGTTACAGCATTCTTGGAGCCACAGAGTTTCCAGCAAAAATTGAAAACAGAGTCCAGTTGCTATGCACAAACATTCAGCCAGAGAGGTTCTTATTTCTTTCTTTTCGGAGCCAAACAAATACACTCAAGAAAGTTTCCGAATGGTTGAATGTGAAAGATTAGGAAGGTCGTCTTTAGTTCCGCTCCTCAACCACTATCTCTCTCTGGAATTGGTTCCAGACTCCACATGGGAGCTGACATTTCCATGGGCGAAAGTATGTACTTGGCTAGAATCTGCGCTCCATGGTAAGTTTAAAGCTAAGGAGAATTATGGGATAGAGATTCTTTACCTAAGAGAAGACGATTAGTGATGTGTACTCGGCAGGTGCTGTTTTTAATAACTGATGGAGTCTCCCATCGAAAGAGGTGGTCATGGATCAATTCACTCACAGGGACTTTAGTCTTGAGAATTTGGGTCAAGGAATTGCATGGCCAAGAGCCATTTTCCCTGCTAGTCAAGTTCCCTCTGGGCCAGTGGGTGCAACAAGAGAGTAGGAAGGCAGGAGCACAACACACTGCCAAATCCTCACAGTAATTTTTTTGGATTTCGTACAAATGACTGCAGCAGCATGCCAACGCTTTGCCATAGCCAAGCAGGAAGTTGCCAGGGTAGCTGCCTCGGTAGCCACTGTCGTCTCCCATTTTAGCCAGCTGATTTCAGGATTGTGAGTCTGTCCACTATGTGGAATTCCCTAGGCGGGTCTTCAGTCAGAAATCTTCCTCACTGATGCTAAATCCCAGCAGGTCCTCCCCATTTCTGGCTGTTTCAACTCCCCTGGCACAGGGGAGGCTTGGGGAGGCTTTAATAATTGGATATGTTTGGCCAAGAAAATGGTATGTGACCCAAAATTGTTTGAACCGTTCTCTGAGCTGTTGCATTTTCTATTTGCGGTTCTTGGCACCGTTCCAATCTGACTCTAATACTATTAATGGTACTTGTTAAGCTCTTACTGTGTGTCAAACACTGTTTTAAGTGCAGGACACTATTAGTATCCCACTCCTCCTTTGCCCCAAGAGAAGCCCACCCTCTCCTGATTCCCACACTCACCCGGGCCGGTGGCTCTGCCGCTGCTGTTTCCCATCATTTGAGGTTGTGCTTTACTGAGTTTTTAAAATGCTTAACTTCTGATGATTAGGCTTGAAGTCACCCCATTTCTCCTGACCACGTAGCAACTGCTCAGCTTGTCAACCAAATTCTCTCACTTCAGTCTTTCGATATCCCCAAGATGCTGTTATCTTCCTTTTGGACAACAGCTCTCATTTCCCTTCGTGTAGAGTGGATTTGAAAGTCACTGAGTCCTGGACTTAACAGTAGGATATGAAAGCTCATCTTTTCCATTTTTTTTTGCTTCCAGCCAAAGCTGCCCCTAAGTCATTAAATGTATTTGGGGTCAATCCTATTTTCCAGTATTTCCAGGAGAGGCTATTTGAAACTCCTCTTGGGTTCTCATTAAATCAATCAATCGGTGATATCTGTTGAGCACTTTCTATATACAGAGCACTGCACCATAGTTTCTGAAGTGCTTAAAATGTTATTCTAAAGGAGATCTTTTTATCTACCTTAGCTTCTTCCTACTGCAGTGTCTGCCCATTTCCTCTTGTTTGATCTGCAGTGGAGATCTAAGACCCTTGGGAATTGAGAGCGAATAACCACAGGTCTGGAGCTATGTCTACATCTAGGCTTGAACCAGGTTCTGCCTCTTGTTCTCCAAAAAGATTTCTCCAACTCACTTCTTCCTATCTCCTCAGCAACAATCCTGCTCTGAGCTCTAACCGCAGTGCTCCTGAGGAGAGCAGTTCTATCCGAGTGGCAAAATGGGCCTTTGAGGGGACCGACCTTTAAAAGAGATTCCTCCACGATTTCTATGTGCACCCTCTCTGGAGGGATTTCTCACAGCCGCTGAGGATTCCCCATTTCTAAACCTCTTAGCCATTCATTCATTCAGTAGTATTTATTGAGCGCTTACTATGTGCAGAGCACTGTACTAAGCGCTTGGAATGTACAAATCGGTAACAGATAGAGACAGTCCCTGCCCATTGACGGGCTTACAGTCTAATCGGGGGAGACGGACAGACAAAAACAATAGCAATAAATAGAATCAAGGGGATGTACATCTCATTAAAACAATAGCAATAAAGAAGCGTTTGTGCATTTGTGTAGTTGGGCCTTCTCCCATTGAACTACAAACTTCTCGATGCACGAATCAACCCTTTGGCCTCTTTTTTAACCATTCCATTACCTCGTACAGTGCTCTGAATAGAAGGGATGCAATCCTAGTGGTGTTGACTAATGTCAAAATGTTCAATAATAATAATGACATTTGGTAAGTGCTGGGTTAGATGCAAGATAATCAGGTCCCACAGGAGACTCACAGTGTTTAAGATACTTAATCAGTTCTTCTCTTTCTACCTTACCTCATTAATCCCCTACTTCAACCCAGACCAGACCCTTCACTCCTCTAGCACTAAATCTATTCACTGTGCCTCGATCTTGCCTCCTTTCCCACCAACCCCTTGCTGATAGCCTTCCTCTGGCTTGGAACTCCCTCCCCAGCTTCAGGGTCTCACTAAAATCATATTCCCAAGTGTTTAGTACAGTGCTCTGCACACAATAAACACTCAATAAAACACCATTTATTGATTGATTTTTCTCCAAGAGGTCTTCCTTGATTTACCCCCCTTCTCCAACTATTCTCCTCTCGCAGCATTTAGGTCTCTACTCAAACATTTCTTCATGGTACTTGTTAAGCGCATACCAAGTGCCAGGCATTGTACTAAGCGCTGGGGTATATGAAAGATATTCAGATTGGTCACAGTCCCTGACCCACATGGGGGTCACAGTCTAAGAAGGAGGGAAGGAGGATTTAATCCTCATTTTACAGATGAGGTAAATGAGGTACAGAGAAGTTAAGTGACTTACCCAAGGTCACACAGCAGACATGAGGTGGAGCTGGGATTAGAATCCATGATCTTCTGTCTTCCAGGCCCAAGCTTTATCCACTATGCCATGATGCTTCTCTAAGTATTCTCTTAAGCATTTGGTACAGTTATCTCTACATAATAAGTGCTCACTAAATCAGCTTGGCCCAATTTACCTCACCTCACTGACCTCCAGCTACGGCTCAGCCCGTATACTCTGCACATTTGGCAAAGGCTTTTTCATTGGGCTTTGATCTTGCCTACCTTGCTGCCAACCCCTTTCCCACATCCTCACTCTAGCCTGTAACTCCCTCCCCCTCCATATATACCAGACCACCTCTCTCTCCATCTTCAAAACATTGTTAAGGTCACATCTCTTCCCCAATTAAACGCTCTTTCCTCCAGCTCGCTCTCCTTTCTGTGTCATCTATGCACTTGGATCTGTGATCTTTAAACATATAATAATAATAATGGTATTTGTTAAGTGCTTACTATGTGCCAAGCACTGTTCTAAGAGCTGGGATGGATACAAGGTAATCATCTTGTCCCACGTGGGGCTCACAGTCTTAATCCCCATTTTACAGATGAGGTAACTGAGGCACAGAGAAGTTTAGTGACTTGACCAAAGCCACACAGCTGACAAGTGGTGGAGCAGAATTAGAACGCACAACCTCTGACTCCCAAGCCCACACTTGTTCCACTAAGCCACGTTGCTTCCCTATAACATTCACCCCACTTCCAAATCCCACAGTTTTTATGTACTTATCTTTAAATTATGTATTATAGATTGCTTATTTATTCATATAAATAAGTCTGTTTCCCCCTCTAGACTGTAAGCTCATTATGCGCAGGGGATGTGTCTGCTAATTTTGTGATAACGCATTCATTCAATAGTATTTATTGAGCACCGATTTGTACATTCCAAGTGCTTAGTACAGTGCTCTGCAAATAGTAAGCGCTCAATAAATACTAAATACTACTACTACTTACTATGTGCAAAGCACTTTACTAAGCACTTGACTTTCCAAGCTCTTAGTACAGTGTTCTGCACATAGTAAGTGCTCAATAAATGCCATCAGTTGATTTATGGATAGATTGATTTTATAAATAACATTGATTCGTTGATTGATGACTATAACTATGACTAGTAAATATCTCTTCTTCTAATCCCTTCTCACCTCCATCACATCCCCTCATGGGTTAGGGGATAGAGCCCGGGCCCGGGAGACAGATTATCTGGGTTCTAACCCCAGCTTTTCCACTTGCCTTCTGCGTGACCTTGGGCAAGTCATTTCAATTCTCTGTGCCTCAGTTATCTCATCCGGAAAATGAGGATGAGACTGGGAGATTCCATGTGGTGCAGGAGCTCTGTCCAACCCAATTGCCTTGTATTTACCCCAGAGCTTAGTACAGTGCCTCACATATAGTAAACATCTAACAAATACCATAATTATTATTATTATTAAAAGCAGCCCTGGAGAGTTTGAATGGCTGTGCCTGGAGCTAGGGGCCAGGCATGCTAGAGGAAGGCCATGATGGGATGGATGAACTTTGGTAACCTAGCTACCACTGCTCGAGGCCCACCAGAGCCCTAGACTAACCCTGGCCAAGGAGAGATGAGAGACTAATGACCCTGCTGATGAACCCTGCCGTTAAGCACAAACTACTCATAATGAGATCAGGTGTAGCCTGGGACAAAAAGAAATACTCACCCTGCCTGTGTCTAGGGCCAGTTTGCACTGAAGGTAGGCCTGGAGATTTTATGATGACTTCTATGAGGCACAGGCTGGAGAAGTGGGGGCAAAGGTGGGCTGGGGGAGAAAAGGATTGAACTGTACCGTTCTCCAAGCCGGTGTTCAAGAATCTCCGCTCGTTTGGCAATCATTAGAGAAATTGCTCCAGAAGTTCACCAGATTGGAAACACACAGCATGCCGCAGCTTCTCTCTCCGTTTTAATGTTTATTAGGTTTGTTTATAAATTGCTGTACGTTCTGTGAAGGGTTCAATTAAGCAAAGAGAGTGGCCATCTGGTCGTCTGGGAATGCCAACCAGCCAAGATTCCCTAAAACACAAACAAACCCGGAATTAAAGACCCAGTGGTGACTTCTTATTTCTAAGAAGTTGTGTGTGGGGCGGTGGGGGGCTGGCGGTGTGTTTGTGTAAGCTTTGAGCTCCATAGCCTGGCAAGGACATCCAGCAGGCAGCCAGCTGGCTGAAGTGGGCTGGGGAGGGGAGAGTATTCATAACTATTTTCTGTAAACCTGGTAACAACTCCTAACATCCCGTGTACAAGCAAAATATATACGAAAGCCCGGGTCCTTTTTCGCTTCTTTATTGAGCTCATTTTGGGGTGGTTAAAACACTTTTCTCCCTTGCATGGCTTAGTGGAAAGAAAACGGGCTTGGGAGTCAGAGAATTTGGGTTCTAATACCAGATCTGCCACTTGTCTGCTGTGTGACCTTGGACAAACCACTTAACCTCTCTGTGCCTCAGTTACCTCATCTTTAAAATGGGGAATAAGACTGTGAGTCCCATGCGGGACAACCTGATTACCTTGTATCTACACTAGCACTTAGAACAGTACTTGGCACATAATAAGTGCTTAACAAATACCATCATCGTTATTATAAATATTACTATTAATACTAAATTACCCATTTAACAGATGGGAAAGCTGATGAACATGTAGGAATCACTTCAAGGGACCACCCCATTAATGGGCAGCTTGGCCAATCAACCAGTCAATCAGTCAATCAACGGCATTTATTGAGTGCTTACTGTGTTCAGAGCTCTGTACTAAGCATCCAGCGCTTAGAGCAGTGCTCAGCCCATAGGAAGCGCTTAACAAATACCAACATTATTATTTGGAGGCATATGACTCGTTAGACACGTCAATCCTGCCCTTAAAGGAATCTTACAGTCTTGCTTCTCAGGCAAGAAATTGAAGTAAGCTCGGCTCCAGACTGTAAGCTCGTTGTGGGCAGGGAATGTGACTGCTTATTGTTGTATCGTACTTTCCTAAGTGCTTAGTACAGTTCTCTGCGCACAGTAAGCACTCAATAAATATGACTGAATGAATGAATGAGTGACTGAAATAGTGCCAGGAAGTCCTGAAAGCATTTGGAAACTGGAGAGTTATTGGGTCAGGGTAGACAGAGCGATTTCAAGACTTCATGCAGGAAGGAACAGGGAAAAAGACAGGCCCGATTTAACAATCCTAATATCCCCATCTGTGAAAAACCTGTGCCCTCAACTAGCAGACTATTCCCCACCTTTGCAGGGACAAACTGGCCTGGACACCCACATTCCAGATAAAGTAATGAAGCCAGATGTAATTTAGGATGCAAGAAGTTATTCCCAATAATGAGCAATGTGGCCCCAGGGAAAGAGCCTGATTTGGAAAGTCAGGGAACCTGAGTTGTAATCCCAGCTTGGCCTTCTGCAAGTGTGACCTTGGACAAGCTACTTAACTTCTCTGCGTCTCAGTCTCCTCAACTGTAAAATGGGGATTCACTATCCGTTCTCCCTCCCCTTTAGACTGTGAGCCCTATGTGGGACAGGGTCTGTGTACGATCGACATGTATTGTATCTACCCCAGTTTTTAGCATAATGCTTGGAATCTAGTAAGTATTTAACAAATACCATGGTTATTATTATTATTTTAGGGTGGTGAGTTAGAGTGTTGTTATCTTTAGCCTTAGCTGTTGGGCTTGTCCTCGCACCTGAAATTCTGGGTGAGTGCTAGAAAGCGTTTCCTTCTTAGTGCCACCTCAGTCAAGATGAGAAAGGAAAGCCTGCTTTGAGTCAGATTTACTGAGATAAACAGATTAAGAACAATTAATTTCTCTCGCTTTGCCAGGCCCATTTCAGAAATTAAGTGTTTAACGAATGCCATAAACAACAACAACAGAGCAACTCGGGATTGCTTCCCAGGCTCGTGGATGCTAGTGCTGAGCTGAACTTTTGTGTAAAAAGGCACTTACCTCTTCCTTCCATCCACAAAGCCTCACTCCCATTTCACTTGTTCAGTCGTATTTATTGAGTGCTTACTGGATGCAGAGCGCTGTACTAATTGCTTGGGAGAGTACAGTCAAACAATAAGCGGAGACATTCCCTGCCCACAATGAGCTTACAGTCTAGAGCTTACAGATTCTACAGTCTTAGTCCCATCATTCTCCGGGTCCTATAATGCTCTGGGTCCATCACTATCTGGGTACCATCACTTTCCGAGGCCTTATCACTCTCCGGGTCTCGTCGCTCTCTGGGTCCCATCACTCACTGGGGTCCATCGTTCTCTGGTCCCCATCACTCTCCAGGTCCTACACTTACTGGGTTCATCACACTCTGGGTCTCATAACTCTCTGGCGCCCATTACACTCCAAGGCCCCTCGCTGTCCGGCTTCCATCACTCTCTGGGCCCCATCACTTTCCGAGGCCCATCGCTCTCTCGGACAAGCTGCGTGGTTTAGTGGAAAGAGCACAAGCTAGGGAATCAGAGAACCTAACCACTGCACATCTCTACCCTCACCAATTCTGAAATCCCTCTATCTGACCACAACTTCCTCACCTGCCTTCTCTCCTAAACACCTCCTACCCGTAAATCTGTACTGTTCCCCCTCAGAGACCTCAACTCATCATTCACCATTTAGCCTCCATACCCAAACTAACTTCCCTTGATAACCAGACTGATGCTCTCAACACCACCCTCTCTACTGAACTCAACTCACTGGCTCCCCTATCCCTTCACCGATCTCATACCACTAACCCACAGCCCTGGATCACCTCTACAGTCTGCCTCCTTTACTCCTTTGCACGAGCTGCAGAGCGCTGCTGGTGGAAATCTAGATATCAGGCCGACTTGGTCCACTTTGAGTTTATCCATACGTGCTTTAACTCTGCCCTCTCCTCTGCCCCGTAAAATTATTTCTCCATCCTTATCGATACTCATGCCCACTGCTCTCCCCAGTTGTTCCATACATTTAAGTCCCTCCTTAAGCCTCCTGTCCCGTGGCCTCCCCCATCCCTGGCCCCCAGTGACCTGGCCACCTACTTCATCAACAAAATTGACATTATCAGTCGTGATCTCCCCAAAATCACCCCTGCCGCCCCTCTCCCACCCCTTCTTGAACTCTCCCATCTTTCCCATCAGTATCTCTAGAGGAGATCGCCTGCCTTCTCTCAAAATCCACCCCCTCCACCTGTGCATCTGACCCCATTCCTTTGTACCTCATCAAAACACTTGCCCCTTTCTTTTCCCCCTTCCTAACTGCCGTCTTCGACCGTTCGCTCTCCGATGGCTTCTTTCCCACTGCTTTCAAACTTGCCCAAATCTCCCCATCTTAAAAAAATGCTCCCTTGACCCTACGACTCTCTCCAGTTATTGCCCCATCTCTCTCCTACCATTCCTCTCCAAGCTTTTTGAGTGAGCTGTCTACCCCTGCCGTCTCAAGTGCATCTCTTCCAATTCTCTCCTTGACCCCCTCTGATCTGGTCTCCATCCCCTACACTCCACAGAAGCCACGTTTTCAAAGATCACCAATGATTTCCTTCTTACCAAATCCAATGACCTCTATTCCATCCAAATCCTCCTTGACCTTTCAGCTGCCTTTGACACAATCCACCACATCCCTCTCCCGGAAACTTTATTCAACATTGGCTTTACTGAAACTGTCCTCTCCTGTTTGTCTCCTATCTCTATAGCTGCTCATTGTCAGTATCTTTCATGGGCTCCTTCTCATTCATTCATTCAGTAGTATTTAGCGAGTGCTTTCTGTGTGCAGAGCACTGTATCAAGCGCTTGGAGTGTACAGTTCGGCAACAGATAGAGACAATCCCTGCCCAATAACGGGCTCACAGTCTAAACGGGGGAGACAGACAGCAAAGCAAAACAGAACAAAACAAGCAGTCTAGCACACAATCATCAAGATGAATAAAATCATAGATATACACATCATTAACAAAATAGAGTAATAAATAATATATACAAATATGTGCAGTACTGAGGGGAGGGGGAGGGGGAAGAGCAGAGGGCAGGAGGGGGGGAATGGGGAGGGGAGGAGGAGCAGAGGGAAAGGGGGGGCTCAATCTGGGAAAGCCTCCTGGAGGAGGTGAGCTCTCAGTAGGACTTTGAAGAGGGGAAGAGAGTTAGTTTGATGGATGCGAGGAGGAAGGGTATTCCAGGACAGCGGTAAGACGTGGGTCAGGGGTCGACGGCGGGACAGGCGCGAACGGGGGACCGTGAGGAGGTCAGAGGAGTGGAGTGTACGGGCTGGGCAGTAGAAAGGGAGAAGGGAGGTGAGGTAGGAGGGGGCAAGGGGATGGACAGCTTTGCAGCCAAGAGTGAGGAGTTTTTGTTTCATGTGACGGTTGATAGGCAACCACTGGAGGTTTTTGAGGAGGGGAGTGACGTGCCCAGAGCGTTTCTGTAGGAAGATGAACCGGGCAGCGGAATGAAGAATAGACTGGAGTGGGGAAAGACAGGAGGAAGGGAGATCAGAGAGGAGGCTGACACAGTAATCCAGTGGGGATATTATGAGAGCTTCTACCAGCACGGTCTACCTCCCATTCCCTAACTCTGGGTGTCCCTCAGTTTTCAGTGCTGGGTCTCCTTCTATTCTCTATCTACACCCACTCCCTTGGAGAACTCATTCACTCACGTGACTTCAACTACCATCTCTATGCTGATGATACTCAAATCTGTATCTCCATCCCTGATCTCTCTCTCTCTCTCTCTCTCTCTCTGCAGTCCTGCATTTCCTCCTGCCTTCAAGACATCTCTAAGTGGGATGTCCTCCTGTCGCCTCAAACTTAATATGGCTAAAACTGAACTTCTTATCTTCCCACCCAAACTCTGTCCCTCAGCTCACTTTCCCATCAGTGTTGACAGCACTGCTAGCCTTTCTGTTTCACGAATCCGTTACCTTGGCATTATTCTAAGCTTCTCTCTCTCATTCAACCTTCATATTCAGGCCATCGCTGAAACCTTCCAGTTCTACCTTCACAACATCCCTAAAATCCGCTCCTTCCTCTCCATCTAAACTATCCCCACATTAATGCAAGCACTTATCCTATCCATGCTTATTCCATCATCCGCCTGGTTGACCTCCCTGCCTCCTGTCTTTCCCAACTCCAGTCTATACTCGACTCTGCTGCCCGGATCATTTCACTTCAGAAATGTTCAGGCCGTGTTTTCCCACTCCTCAAGAAACTCCAGTGGTTACCCATCCACCTCTGCAACAAACAAAAACTCCTCACTACTGGCTGTAAAGCACTCCATCACACTGCCCTTTCCTACCTCACCTAACTGCTCTCCTAGTACAACCTAGCCCACACACTTTGTTCCTCTAATACTAACCTTCTTACTGTGCCTCTTTCTCCTTTATCTCAGCACCGACCTCTGGCCCACGTCCTGCCTCTGGCCTGGAATGTCCTCCCTCCTCATGTCAGACAGATAATTTCTCTCCTTCACTTCAAATTCTTATCTAAGGCACACCTCCTCCAGGAAGGCTTCCCCGATTAGGCCCTCCTCTCCTCTTCTCCCACACTCTTCTGCGTCACCCTCACTTGTTCCCTTCATTCATCCTCCCTCCCATCCCCACAGCCCGAATGTATATATCTGTAATTTATTTATTTACAAACATTAATGTCTGCCTTGCCCTCTAGCTGTGAGCTCACTGTGGGAAGAGAATATGTCTGTTTGTTGTTCTAATGTAGTCTCTCAGGTGCTTAGTACAGTGCTTTGCACACAGTAAGTGCTCGATAAATATCACTGAATGAGTGAATTAATGACCTGGGCTCTAATCCTGGCTTCATCATTTGTCTGCTGTGTGATTTGAGCAAGTCCCCTAACCTCTCTGTGCCTAAATCACCTCAACTGTAAAATGGGGATTAAAGCTGTGAGCCTCATGTGGGACATGGACTGTGTCCAACCTGATTATCATGTATTGACCCCAGTGCTTAGTTCAGCTCCGGGAACAAAGTAGGCATTTAACAAATACTATTTAAAAAACATTTTAAAAAACTCTCCAGCTCCCATTACTCCCCGGGGCCCATCCCTCTCTGAATCTTCTCAGCAGCCTTGCCTCCTCCTCACTGATCTGTTTGTGGTTCTTGCTACTTGTAGTTGTTGCTGTCCACGTTTCCATCCAGTTCCTTACAGTTCAGATGTCTTCTGAGCCAGTCAATTGTATTTATTAAGCCCTTACTGTGTGCAGCGAACTGTACTAAGCATTTGGGAGAGGACAGTACAACAACATAAGAGACATATTCCCTGCCCACAACGAGCTCACAGTCTAGAGCCCTTTCTTTTTGCTTAGGACCCTGCTTGTTGTGACTTCTATAGCTTTGGGTTCTATAAGGGGGGATGCCTTTCAAGTGGGAAGAAGCTTTTAATGGGAAGCAACATGTCCTAACTGATAGAACATGGGCCTGGGAGTCAGAGAACGTGGGTTCTAATCCCAGCTCCATCACATGTCTGCTGTGTGACCTTGGACAAATCACCTGACTTCTCTCGCCTCATCTGTAAAATGGGGATTAAGACTGTGAGCCCCATGTGGGGCAGGGAGTATGTCCAACCTGATTAATTTACACCTACCCCAGTTCTTAGTATAGTGTCTGCTACATAGTCAGTGCTTAAGAAATACCACAAAACAAACGGACAAACAAGCAAGTATTCCTGCAGTAGCTGTCTGCTCAAGGTCAGTTGGTCGGGGCCTGCTGGATGGGAAACTGGGACAGAAGGTGTGTGAAGATATTGTGCAGGGACCTGGAAGCCCGCAGTCAGAAAGTAGTAGCAATGATGTTTTTTAAGTATTTATTGTGTGTGGAGCACTGTACACACATTCATTCATTCAATCTTTCAATCGTATTTCTTGAGCACTTACTGTGTGCAGAGCACTGTAGTAAGCACTTGGAAAGTACAATTCGGCAACAAAGAGAAACAATAATAATAATGTTGGTATTTGTTAAGCGCTTACTATGTGCCGAGCACTGTTCTAAGCGCTGGGGTTGACACAGGGGAATCAGGTTGTCCCACGTGGGGCTCACAGTCTTAATCCCCATTTTACAGATGAGGTAACTGAGGCACCGAGAAGTGAAGTGACTTGCCCAAAGTCACACAGCTGACAAGTGGTAGAGCGGGGATTCGAATCCATGACCTCTGACTCCAAAGCCCATGCTCTTTCCACTGAGCCACGCTGCTTCACCCCAATAATAATAATGTTGGTATTTGTTAAGCGCTTACTATGTGCCGAGCACTGTTCTAAGCCCTGGGGGAGATACAGGGTAATCAGGTTGTCCCACGTGAGGCTCACCGTTAATCCCCATTTTACAGATGAGGGAACTGAGGCACAGAGAAGTTAAGTGACTTGCCCACAGTCACACAGCTGGCAAGTGGCAGAGCCGGGAGTCTAACTCATGACCTCTGACTCCGAAGCCCAGGCTCTTTTCCACTGAGCCACGCTCCCTACCCACAACGGGCTCACAGTCTACATGGGTGGAGAGAGACATCAAAACAAGTAAACAGACATCAGTGGCATCAGTATAAATAAATAGAATTATAGATATATACACATCATTAATAAAATGAATAGAATAATAAATATGTACGTATATACACAAGTGCTGTGGGGCGGGGAGGGGGATAGAGCAGAGGGAGCGAGTCGGGTTGTTGGGGAGGGGAGGAGGTGCAGAGGAAAAGGGAGGTTTAGTCTGGGAAGATCTCCTGGAGGAGGTGAGCTTTCAGTAGGGCTTTGAAGGGGGGAAGTGTGCTAGTTTGGCAGATGTGAGGAGGGAGGGCATTCCAGGCCAGAGGTAAGACATGGGCCAAAGGTTGACGGCGGGACAGGCAAAGACGAGGCACAGTGAGAAGGTTAGCACCAGAGGAGTGGAGTGTGCGGACTGGGCTGTAGAAGGTGAGAAGGGAGGTGAGGTAGGAGGGGGCAAGGTGACGGAGATACTAAAGTGATACTAAAACACTGGGAAAGAATACAGAGGTGGGAATTAGACAAAGTCGCTGACCATCTAAAAGACAGATGATGAAGAACATAGATTCTGGAACTAATGTAAGCTCCTTGTAGGCAGGGTTCATGTCTTCTAATTCTATTGTAATTCTCCTAACAGCTTAGTATAGTTCTTTGCACCCACAGTACTACGGAGTGAATGAAGCAGGCAGGAGAAAGCTCTCGAACTCATGTTATGTCCCGTGGGTAGACCGAGGGACTGTTGAGGGAAATCAGATTATGCATTCCACAGAGTGGGAGACATCTATAATTTAATAAATCCATGGCATTTATTTAGTGTCCACTGAGTGCAGGGCACTGTAATAACCACTTAGGAGAGTATAATTAAATTAGAAAGCTTAGGGCCCCGCTTGTATTGACTTCTCTTGCTTTGGGTTCTATAAAGGGGTTTCCCTAAGGAGTTTATATTCTAAAGAGACACTGAAGAAGAGGTATGAGAGAGAATCCTGGGGATGTCACTCTCTAGATTGTAAGCTGCTTGTGGGCAGGGAATGTGTCTGTTTATTGTTGTACTCTCCCAAGGGCTTATTACAGTGCTTTGCACACAATAAATGTTCAAAAATACAATTGTTTGACTGACTGACTGACTGAATGATGTCCCCAAACTTGAATCTCTCACTCTCTCTCTCCCTCTTCTAGAAGGGGCCTAGACTCCATATCATCTGAATGAAAGAACCTCAGGTCACCACCTGGGTCCGCCGGAGCCCCTGACACCTCAAACCTTGTCAGCCGAAGGATGAAAACTAGATGTGCCTTTTTACCTGAGAGATATCTTGATGTTTTAGGATTTATCTCTCAACGAGGAGGGGCATCGTGCATTGGTCAGTGATCTCATGGCTGAGTTGTAAAATTAGAATAATACAGGTTGTGCCCATATTCCCATGGCTCCTAGATATTTCCAGAACCTGCTTTGCCTTCTGGAAGGCCCAGAAACCTTGTGGAATTCTGTAAATACAGGATCTGGGAGGACCTGATGAGTTATCTCTAGTCATGAATTTTGAGGGACCTCAAATTGCTTATGGCAGAAGTGGCGGTTCCCCATGTTGGGAAAACATGTGTTGCCAATATGAGCCCTTGTGGATCTGGGACACGCAGTCCTAGAAATGATACCCACGGCAGGGAGATAGCGATACTGACTTCTACTACAGTAGAATGAAAAGAGTCGCGTTGCCTCCCCTGGAGTCTATAGTATATTGATGTTAAGAGAGATGGGTGTTTAAATGATGGAGAGATGTGTGCTGAGTGATGATACGTATTGTCTGTGTCATCTAAACTGAAGAGGAGAGAGACTGGAGGCAGGGATAGAATCATCTTAGTGCTATAGGTTTGGAAGCCTTTTGGAAGGAGAGAAAGGGTTAGGTTATATGGAGGAAGTCCTGGAAGAATTTAGCCGTTGAGAGAACACTAGAGCTGAAGGACAATGAGGACTTGAAGCTGAAAGCCCAGTCGCAGACTTGGGGGGCAGGGAGGATAGGGATGTTTTCCAGGGCTGGAAAAGTTAGGAGGAAGAGGAGGAGGAGAGGATTTAGGAGGGAAGAGGAGAAGTTCAGCTTTAGCCATATTGATTATGAGGGGCTAGCAGGGCATCCAGGAGGAGATATCCTGGAGGCAAGAGGAAGTGCAGAATTGCAGGGTTAGAGAAGAGGGCAGATCTGGAGAAGTAGATTTAACAGGTAATTGTATGGGTCCTCCAAGGGAGTCAGTACTATAATTATTTTCATTATTATTGTTATTGTATTTGTTAAATGTTTATGATGTGTCAAACACTATTCTCAGCTCTGGGGTAGATACGACTTAATCAGGTTGGATGCAGTCCCTGTCCCTCATGGGGCTTGTGGTATAACTAGGTGGGAGAACAGGCATGAGTTAGAACAGTGAGGATACAGGACAGAGCCTTCCAGGATACCAGTGTGACTCCAGGAGACCTGGGTTTAGTCCCAGATCTTCCACTCATCTATTGGGTGACCTTAGGTAAGTCATTTAACTTCTCTCTGCCTCAGCTTCTTCACCTGTAAAATGGGGATCAAAACTACTCTCCCTCCCTCTTAAAATGTGAGCACTGCATAGACCAGAGCCTGTGTCTGATCTGATTTTCTTTACCTACTTTAGTACATATTAAGTGCTTAATAAATGCCATAATATTAGACTGTAAGCCCGTCAAACGGCAGGGACTGTCTCTATCTGTTGCCGACTTGTTCATCCCAAGCGCTTAGTACAGTGCTCTGCACATAGTAAGCGCTCAATAAATACTATTGAATGAATGAATGAATGAATAATATGGTCATGATTTTGCGTCGCCCTGATTTGCTCCCTTCATTCATCTTTCCTCCCATTCCCACAGCACATATGCATATATCTGTATGTATCTGTAATTCATTTATTCATTTATTCTACAATCGATGCTTAGAATTCTTTAACTCCCATTCTCTCCTAGACCCCCTCCAATCTGGCTTCCGTCCCCTCCACTCTACCGAGACTGCTCTCTCTAAGGTCACCCGTGACCTCCTTCTTGCCAAATCCAATGGCTCCTACTCCATTCTGATCCTCCTTGACCTCTCTGCTGCCTTTGACACCGTCGACCATCCCCTCCTCCTCCATACCTTATCTCACCTTGGCTTCACGGACTCCGTCCTCTCCCGGTTCTCCTCTCACCTCTCTGGCCGGTCATTCTCGGTCTCCTTCGCCGGAGTCTCCTCCCCCTCCCATCCTTAAACTGTTGGAGTTCCTCGAGGGTCAGTTCTTGGCCCTCTTCTGTTCTCCATCTACACTCGCTCCCTCGGTGAACTCATTCGCTCTCACGGCTTTGACTACCATCTCTACGCAGATTTCACGCAGATCTACATCTCCGCCCCTGTCCTCTCCCCCTCCCTTCGGGCTCGCATCTCCTCCCGCCTCCGGGACGCCTCCACCTGGATGTCGGCCCGCCACCTAAAACTCAACATGAGCGAGACTGAGCTCCTCATCTTCCCTCCCAAACCCGGTCCTCTCCCAGACTTCTCTATCACCGTCGATGGCACGACCCTCCTTCCCGTCTCTCGGGCCCGCGATCTCGGTGTCATCCTTGACTCGTCTCTCTCGTTCACCCCGCGCGTCCTATCCGTTACCGAGACCTGCCGGTTTCACCTCTACAATATCGCCAAGATCCGCCCTTTCCTCTCCACCCAAACGGCTACCTTACTGTTACGGGCTCTCGTAATATCCCGGCTAGACTACTGTGTCGGCCTTCTCTCTGACCTCCCTTCCTCCTCTCTCGCCCCGCTCCAGTCTGTTCTTCACTCCGCTGCCCGGCTCATCTTCCCGCAGAAACGATCTGGGCGTGTCACTCCCCTTGTTAAACACCTCCAGTGGTTGCCCATCGACCTCCGCTCCAAACAAAAACTCCTCACTCTAGGCTTCGAGGCTCTCCGTCACCTTGCCCCTTCCTACCTCTCCTCCCTTCTCTCTTTCCACCGCCCACCCCGCACGCTCCGCTCCTCCGCCGCCCACCTCCTCGCCATCCCTCGGTCTCGCCCGTCCCGCCGTCGACCCCCGGGTCACGTCCTCCCGCTCTCCCGGAACGCCCTCCCTCCTCACCTCCGCCAAACTGATTCTCTTTCCCTCTTCAAAACCCTACTTAAAACTCACCTCCTCCAAGAGGCCTTCCCAGACTGAGCTCCTCTTCTCCCTCTACTCCCTCTGCCACCCCCCCTTTACCTCTCCGCAGCTAAACCCTCTTTTCCCCCCCATTTCCCTCTGCTCCTCCACCTCTCCCTTTCCATCCCCACAGCACTGTACTCGTCCGCTCAACTGTATATATTTTCGTTACCCTATTTATTTTGTTAATGAATTGTACGTTGCCTCGATTCTATTTAGTTGCCATTGTTTTTACGAGATGTTCTTCCCCTCGACTCTATTTATCGCCATCGTTCTTGTCTGTCCATCTCCCCCGATTAGACCGTAAGCCCGTCAAACGGCAGGGACTGTCTCTATCTGTTGCCGACTTGTTCATCCCAAGAGCTTAGTACAGTGCTCTGCACATAGTAAGTGCTCAATAAATACTATTGAATGAAATACTATTGAATGAATTAATTTCTTTATTTATATTAATGTCTGTCTCCCCCGCTAGACTGTGAGCTCACTGTGGGCAGGGAATGTGTCTGTTTGTTGCTATATCATACTCTCCCAAGAGCTTGGTACAATACTTTGCACATTGTAAGAGCTCCATAAATACAATTGAATGAATGAAGAGGCAGAAATGGAACCAGTGAATGAGACTGAGAAGGAACTTCAAGAGAAGTAGGAGGAGAATCAGGAAAATTCCACGTTGGTGAAATCAAAGTTTGAAAGATTTTCAAAGAGGAGAAAGATAGTGTGGCCTAGTGGGAAGGAAGACAGGACCGAGAGTCAGCGGACCTGGGCTCTGATCCTGGACCTACCTCCTGCCTGCTGTGGGACTCTGGGTCAGTCATTTAATTTCTCCGTGCCTCAGTTTTCTCATCTGTAAAATGGTGCTGAAATACCTATTCTCTCTCCCTCTCAGACTGTGAGTCTCATGTGGGAGAGAGACTGTGTCTGATCTGATTATATTGTGCTTGGCACATGGTTAGAGCGCTACAAATATCACAGTTCTTATTTATTAGGAGGGCTTGCTCAGAAACGTACGGAACGAGTGACCGGAAAACTCTATGTGCCGAAATGGCCATTGCTATTATTACCGCTACGGCTCTTACTTCCATACTACAAATATTTGTTAAGCACACTACAGTGCCAAGGACTGTACTAAGTGCCGAGGCACATACGAGATAAGCAGATTGGACATAGTTCCTGTCCTACACTGGCTCCCTACCTAAGGGGGAGGGAGAAGAGGAACTGAATTCCCATTTTACAAATGAGGAAACGGAGGCACAGAGAAGTTCGGTGATTTGCCCAAGGTCAAACAGTGGCGAAACCGGGATTGGAACCCAAGTCCCCTGACTCCTAGGCCCGCACTCCTTCTGTTAGGCCACGGTGCTTCCCTTAGCAACAGCGACATTTAAGATTTTAAAATGTTGTCATTAGGGAAGCCGCCGTGTTCTTTCAAATGTCTCTGTCTGGTCCCTTGTTCTGGTAAAAGTCAACTTTTACTTTCATCCCAGAAATGGCCCACATCACTAGCACAGGCCGCAGAGGAGTCAAGGAGGATTAGGGCAGAGTGGAGCAAGTTGGGTTTGCGTGTGAGGAGGTGACTGGTAGCCTTGGAGAGTACTCATCTCCATGGCATGAAAGGGGAAAACACCTGACTATGGTGAGTCAAGAAGAGACTTGGTGGAAAGGCAGTGTATGTGATCTCATAATATCCCGACTGGATTATTCCGTCAGCCTCCTCTCTGATCTCCCATCCTCCTGTCTCTCCCCGCTCCAGTCTATTCTTCATTCCGCTGCCCGGATCATCTTCCTACAGAAACGCTGTGGGCCTGTCACTCCCCTCCTTTCATTCATTCATTCATTCAATAGTATTTATTGAGCGCTTACTATGTGCAGAGCACTGTACTAAGCGCTTGGGATGAACAAGTCGGCAACAGATAGAGACGGTCCCTGCCATTTGACGGGCTTACGGTCTAATCGGGGGAGACGGACAGACGAGAACGATGGCACTAAACAGCGTCAAGGGGAAGAACATCTCGTAAAAACCGATGGCAACTAAATAGAATCGAGGCGATGTACAATTCATTAACAAAATAAATAGGGTAATGGAAATATATACAGTTGAGCGGACGAGTACAGTGCTGAGGGGAGGGGAAGGGAGAGGTGGAGGAGCAGAGGGAAAGGGGGAAAAGAGGGTTTAGCTGCGGAGAGGTGAAGGGGGGTGGTAGAGGGAGTAGAGGGAGAAGGGAGTTCAGTCTGGGAAGGCCTCTTGGAGAAGGTGAGTTTTAAGTAGGGTTTTGAAGAGGGGAAGAGAATCAGTTTGGCGGAGGTGAGGAGGGAGGGCGTTCCGGGACCGCGGGAGGACGCGGCCCGGGGGTCGACGGCGGGACGGGCGAGACCGAGGGACGGCGAGGAGGCGGGCGGCGGAGGAGCGGAGCGTGCGGGGTGGGCGGTAGAAAGAGAGAAGGGAGGAGAGGTAGGAAGGGGTAAGGTGATGTAGAGCCTCGAAGCCTAGAGTGAGGAGTTTTTGTTTGGAGCGGAGGTCGATGGGCAACCACTGGAGTTGTTTAAGAAGGGGAGTGACACGCCCAGATCGTTTCTGCGGGAAGATGAGCCGGGCAGCGGAGTGAAGAATAGACCGGAGCGGGGCGAGAGAGGAGGAAGGGAGGTCAGAGAGAAGGCCGACACAGTAGTCTAGCCGGGATATAACGAGAGCCCGTAGCAGTAAGGTAGCCGTTTGGGTGGAGAGGAAAGGGCGGATCTTGGCGATATTGTAGAGGTAAAACCGGCAGGTCTCGGTAACGGATAGGACGCGTGGGGTGAACGAGAGAGACGAGTCAAGGATGACACCGAGATCGCGGGCCCGAGAGACGGGAAGGACGGTCGTGCCATCCACGGTGATAGAGAAGTCTGGGAGAGGACCGGGTTTGGGAGGGAAGATGAGGAGCTCAGTCTCGCTCGTGTTGAGTTTTAGGTGGCGGGCCGACATCCAGGTGGAGACGTCCCGGAGGCGGGAGGAGATGCGAGCCCGAAGGGAGGGGGAGAGGACAGGGGCGGAGATGTAGATCTGCGTGTCATCTGCGTAGAGATGGTAGTCAAAGCCATAAGAGCGAATGAGTTCACCGAGGGCTCCAGTGGTTACCTATCAACCTTTACCCGAAACAAAAACTCCTCACTCTTGGTTTCAAAGCTCTCCATCATCTGGCAACCTCCTACCTCACCTCCCTTCTCTCCTTCTACAGCCCACCCCGTACACTCCACTCTTCTGCCGCTCACCGCCTCACTGTGGCGCGTTCTCGCCTGTCCAGCCTTCGACCCCTGGCCCACGTCCTACCGCTGACCTGGAATGCCCTCCCTCCTCACATCCACCAAACTAACTCTCTTCCCCTCGTCAAAGCCCTACTGAGAGCTCACCTCCTCCAGGAGGCCTTCCCAGACTAAGCCTTCCCTTTCCCTCTGCTCCTCCTCCCCTCTCCATTCTCCCTTCTCCCTCCCTCTGCTCTTCCCCCTTCCCCTCCCCACAGCGCTGTGCGTATTTGTATATATTATTTATTACTCTATTTATTTTGTTAATGATGTGTCGATATCTACGATTCTATTTATCTTGATGATATTTATGCCAGACTACTTGTTTTGTTTTGTTCTGTTTTGTTGGGTTGCCTGTCTCCCCCATTCAGACTGTGAGCCCGCTGTTGGGCAGGGATTGTCTCTATCTGTTGCTGAATTGTACATTCCAAGTGTTTAGTACAGTACTCTGCAAATAGTAAGTGCTCAATAAATACGATTGAATGAATGAATGAATGAATGAATGATCAGATCAAGGAGTTTGGACAGGGAAAGGGGCAAGGAGATTGGGTGATGGAAGAGGAGAAAGAGGAGTTGGAGAAGGAAGGGAAGAAGGGGTAGAAGGAGGAGGATAATGAGTGTTAGGAAGAGGAGAGAAAGGAGAGAGGATGACGAAGGGAAGGAGGAGGAGGAGGAAGAAGAGGATGCAGAAGGACCTAAGGAGGTTTTTTTTTGCGTGTGGTATTTGTTAAGCCCTTACTATGTGCCAGGCCTAAGCACTGGGGTAGATACAAGCTAATCGGGTTGGACGCAGTCCATGTCCCACGTGGGGCTCACAGTCTTAATCCCCATTTTACAAACGAGATTACTGAGGCCCAGGGAAGTGAAATGACTTACCCAAGGTCACAGCAGACAAGTGGCAAAGTCAGTCCTTCTGACTCCCAGGCCCCTGCTCAGTCCACTAGGCCGTGCTGCTTCAAGGGAAATCCCCTTCTCCGGTAACAGTCCCAGCCATGGGGCCTGCACTGGGTCATGGCAGGGTGGTATAAGGAGGATGGATGCCATAACGTCCCTCCTAAGATGGCCTCTCCTGCCCCACTCTGGCCTGGTCCCACAGCTGTGCCAGTCCCGGGGCCACAACTGGGGCAGGGGGCAGGCGCCAGCCTGGCCTGGAAACGGATCAAAGAAATCAGGACCAGGCTGCGCAGGACACAAGGGAAAGAGATGGGGTCATGATGAGTGTTGGTAGGGGGTGATCCAGGGTCATGGGGTGGGGAAAGGCACAGGAGCTGTGGGGAAAGAATTGAAGGGAAGCAGAGTGGGAGAGGCTGGGTGACGTGGAGGGGTGGAGAGGAGGAAGGTCACCACCCTCAGATGGCGAGGGGACAGTGTGGCTGCTTGACTTCCTCTGAGGTTAAAGTTGGTTACCCTACTGGGGATCTCTGATCACTGTTCAGAAATGTTGGAGCTATAAAAACTTCCTCATTTAAGCGCTGCTCCCCCAGAGCGCTGCACATTTCACTGTCTGTTGGAAAGAAGACCGAAGAACTACTTTGAATCGCCCTTAACCCTACCTACGATCAAATCTTTCGTTCTGGAGTCGAACATTATTCTCAAGTCCAGCTGGGGAAGAAGCAATTTACAGGAAAGAACTCTGGCACTGTATTTGTATTTCTTTCTCCACGGACTAGTTTGTGTATTTGACGTGTAATTTGCAAAGTGCTCCTATTTACAGATCTGACCGTTTTCATAGCTATTTAACCCAAGATCCCAAGTTGGGACGTGAGAGAGAACGATGGTGTCCACTTTGTCTCACCAGACTAAGAGTATTCAGGTGGCCAGGGAAGAGTTGGCCAGAGTTTGCCCAGGCCCGGGGAGCCCCTGGGCCAGCTGAGTCTATTCCCCAGGTCAGCGCCAGCACGGCTGCCCCATAAAAGCTGCCCAGCTTTGAAGCATTCGATCACCTCGCCCTTCCTACCTCAGCTCGCTTCTCTCCTACTACAAACCAACCCTCACACTTCATTCCTCGAATGCCAACCTGCTCGCTGTACCTCACTCTCATCTATCTCAATGCTGGCTCCTAGTCCACGTCCCGGTTCTGGCCTGGAACGTCCTCCCGCTTCATATTTGACGGAAGATTACTCTCCACCCTTTCAAAGCCTTATTGAAGGCACATCTCCTCCAATAGGCTTTCCCTGACTGAGCTCTCTCTTCCTTTTCTCCCAGTCCCTTCTGTGCCACCCTGATTTGCTCCCTTTATCATCCCATATCTTTCATTTATATTAACGGCTGACTCCCCTTTTAGACTGTAAGCTTGTTACGGGCAGGGAACGTGTCTGCTTTTTGCTATGTCGTACTCTTCCCAGCGCTTAGTACGGTGCCCTGCCCACAGTAAGCTCTCATCAGATACGACCGACGGGGCCGAGTGGCCTCATGGCTCTCCAGCAGGAAGCTCTGCACCACTGCTGCTGCCCACGGCCGCTTGCCCGGCGTCAGTTCTGACTCCCCATGGGGATCCCACCTGGCCTGGAGTGGTCTCTGGGAGAGGCCGTGGTTTGTGGCCAAGGCCGGTGCAGCTCCGGGTGGGGAGGTTCAGTGCTGCCGTGGTCTACTTGGCCAGTGGAGACCTGGGTTAGCACAAACACAAGGTAGTGGCCTTGCTCACCCCATCTCCTCCAGCCCAGGCAGAAATCACGTCTGACTGCCTAGTGTCAGAGGCATTAATCTGAAGAGGTTTTGAAAATCTCTTTGTGCATTGGCATGCACTGGACTAGAAAAGGGATCTGCAGAGTGATCACTCAGTCGTATTTCTCGAGCGCTTACTATGTGCAGAGCACTGTTCTGAGCACTTGTACAACATAACAGTGTTGTCAGAAGCGTTCCTTACTCCCAACCGGTTTACAGTCTAGATGATAGCAAAATTGCCCATTCTAAACTTGTATGTTCAAGACTGATTTTTCTGGCATAGGTTCTTGGAGGCAACTGAGGGGAGGGCGGGGGGCAGAATCAGGGATGGGCGTTTAATCCCCTGGAGAGACAAAAGCTTTTTAAATTGGACATACAGCCTTATATACTTCAAGTTTCTACAAGACTCAAGAAGTTCCACGCGGAGTTTCGAAGACCCAAGATCAGGGCTTTCCCATTTTTTTTTTACATCTTAAAGTCTCCATTCCACTATCTCCCTTTATTAAAACCTCCCTTTATTAAACCCTTTTCCCCCCCACCGGTGTGTTCTGGAGAATGACAGAGGGGACAGGACCTAGAGATCATACAGAGCCGATTTCTGGTCTTGTCCACTCTCCCAGATGAAATGCTTGTCTAAGATGAAAAGAAAGAAAACCACAAAGACCCTCAAATCTTATTTTCTTCTTTTCCTTGGGGTGCAATCCCTCTCTCTAGGTCTCAGAGTTGGTTCTTTAGGTTGGGTGCCACCTTTTCATTTTGAGAAAGGGGTCCAATGGAGTAGGTGAAGCAAGGAACATGGAGGTTGGGAGTGGCAGGCCAAAAACTGAACTGGGGGTCTTTTCACCCCTGTTCATAAATTCCCTGGTCTTGCCCGAGATCTGGGATAAATAGAGCTGAGAGACCAGTCCCCCCCCAAAAAGGTGGTCACAGAAACTAACGGGAAACTCCCTCCTCCTGGCTTCCATGGAGAAACTACCGCCTCAGATGAGGGAAACTTTGTCATCTGGAATGCAGTGGGGTTTTAAGGAGGACGAGCGGAGGAAAAGGGAGGACAAAAAGAGAGGAGTAAAGAAAAAAGGGAAGATGAAAAGAACTAGGAAGAGGAGAAAGAGATGGAAGAGGGGGAGGAAAAAGAGGAGGAGAGGGGGGAGAAGGAGGAGGAAAAAGAGGAGGTGGGAGAGGAGGAAGAGGAAAAGGGGAGGAGGAGGAGGAGGAGGAGGAGGAGAATAAGGAGGAAGGATGAGAGGGAGGAGGAAGAGGAGGAAGAGGGAGAGGAGGAAGAGAAGGGGGAGGAAGGAGGAGGAGAATAAGGAGGAAGGACGAGAGGGAAGAGGAGGAGGAAGAGGGTTGAGGAGGGAGAGGAGGAGGAGGAAAAAGAGGAGGAGGGGAATAAGGAGGAAGGACGAGAGGGAAGAGGAGGAGGAAGAGGGAGAGGAGGGAGAGAAGGAGGAGGAGAAAGAGGAGGAGGGGGAGGAGGAGAAGAAGAAGAGGAAGAAGAAGAAGGAGGAGGGAGGACGAGGGGGAGGAGGCGGAGGAAGAGAAGGAGAAGGAGGAGGAAAAAGAGGAAAAAGAGGAGGAGGAGGAGGAGCGAGAGGACAAGGGGGAGAAGGAGGAGGAGGAGGAGGAGGAGGAGTCAGATCCTCCGGCAGGAAAGAGGGATAAAGTAGCAAGAGGGGGCAGGGAACGAGATTTGAGTGATCTCTCGCCTCTCGGTCCCCACTCCTCTGGGGAACCATTACGAAGTGAAGTATTCGAACCGACTTCCCGGAAGAAAAATATCAAAAAGGAAAAAAAAGGGGGGGGGGAGGCCAGCGACGGCTTAAAAAAGAAAGTCGAATAAGAAGAAAAGAAGAAAGAAAGGGGGGGGGGGGGGGAGAAGAAAACCACAAGACCCAAACGGAGATTTTTTGTGGACTCCCCGTCTTTGGGGCGGGGGGCGAAGGGAGAGGGGAAACCGCGAGGGGGCGGAGCCTGGCTTCTGATTGGCCCGGCCCGGTCCACTATGCAAATCGGAGAGCCGAGGCCCCTCCCCCTTCATTTATATGCACGGATCGGCCCAATGGGGGGCGCGGAGGGGCGTCAGCCCCGCCCACCCCCCCGTCAATCCCGGGGCGGCCAGAATGAAGCCAGATAGCGGGACCGGCCACGGGGTGGGCGGGGAAAAAGTTTCCTCCAACTTTTTTTTCCCGTTTTTTTTTCCCGTTTTTTTTTTTTTTCCCCTCCCCTCTCTGCTCTTGAGCGAAGCCGGGAGTGGGAAGCGCGGCAGAGCAGCGGGCGAGGGAGGAACGGGACGGAGCCCGGGCGGGCGGGGAGGGGAGGGGCGAAGGGAGGAGCGGTGGAGGAGGAGGAGGAGGAGGAGGAGGAGGAGGAGGGCAGCCTGGAGGAGGAGGCGGCGGCCGAGCGGGGGGCAAGATGAGCCTGCTGTCAGCCATCGACACCGGCGCCGCCTCGGTCTACCAGCCGGCCCAGCTGCTCAACTGGGTGTACCTGTCCCTGCAGGACACGCACCAGGCCAGCGCCTTCGACGCCTTCAGGCCCGAGCCGGCCGGCCCGGCCCACCCGGAGCTGGGCTACGGCAAGGGCAGCCCCGACCAGCTGGGCTCGCCCCTGCACTCCAGCTATCTCAACAGCTTCTTCCAGCTGCAGCGCGGAGAGGTGGGTCGGTCCTCCGCCCCCAGGTCCCCCCCCCCCCCCCCCGCACTTTGTCCGTTTCAACATCCCCCCCGAAAGTTTCTGCGGCCCCGGCCCGCCATGATGCCCCGCCACCCGGGACGCTCCTCCGCCGTCCCTCCCGCTGCCCGGACGCCCCCGGCCTTCCCAGATCCCGGCTCCGCCGCTCCCGGGGCCCCCCGCATCTCCCGCTCCCCGGCGCCGCCGTTCCCGACCTCGCCCAGGTCCCGATCCCGCCTGGAATCGGTGGAGCCGGAGAGCGGGGGGAACCTGGGATCCCGGATCCCCCCCATTCCCGGGCTGTCCCACCCCCCGGGGTCCCTGGATGTCCCGCTCCCCGACCCCACTCTTCCCGGGATCTCCCACCTCCGGGGACCCCGGATCTCCCCCATTCCCGGGCTGTCCCACCCCCACGGGTCCCTGGATGTCCCGCTCCCCGACCCCACTCTTCCCAAGATCTCCCACCTCCGGGCACCCTGGATCTCCCCCTCCCCATTCCCGGGCTGTCCCACCCCCCGGGGTCCCTGGATGTCCCGCTCCCCGGCCCCACTATTCCCAGGATCTTCCACCCCCGAGGTCTCAGGTCCCCTCAGGTGCCCAGCTCCGACATTCCTGGGCTCTCCCACTGCCAGGGGCCCTGGATCTCCCTCTCCCTAGGTTTCCCCCGCTCTCCGGCTCCACCGATTCCCGGGTCTCCCGGTCCCGGGGTCCCCTAGATCTCCCGCTCCCCGGCCCCACAGTTCCCCGGATCCCCCACCCCCGGGGTGCCTCGATCTCCTGCTCCCCAGCTGCACGATTCCCAGGATCTCCCGGGCCCGGGGTCCCCCGGATCTCCCTCTCCCTAGATCCCAGGGCCCCTGGATCTCCCTCTCCCCAGGACTCCCCCGCTCTCCGGCTCCACCGATTCCCGGCTCTCCCGGTCCCGGGGTCCCCTGGATCTCCCGGTCCCCGACTCAACCACTCCTGGGTTCCCTGGATCTCCCACTCCCCGGGTTCCCCCTTTCCCCGGCTGTCCCGCTCCCAGGCACCCCTCTCTCCGTTTGCCGGCTCAGGCTGGGGAGGGAGGGCCCCTGAGAAGACCCCCGTGCCGCCCCCGTCTCGGAATAGCCCCTCCTGCAAATCCCTCAGAAAAGGCCCCTTGCCACCCAAGATATTTATTTATTTATATTAATGCTCACCTCCCCCTCTAGACTGTAAGTTCCTTGTGGGTAGGGAGTATATCTGCCAAGTCTCTTGTACTTTCCCAAGTACAAGGACACAGTAAGTGCTCAGCAAATGCCACTGATGGACTGGGGTGAGGGAAATGGGTCCGGGTGGGGAGATGGGACTCTAGCAAGTCTCCTGAGAGTTGATTGGTCAGTGATTAGACCCCGGGTGGGGGGCAGAGGTGACAGAGAATAAACCCACCAGTCGATCATCGGTGCGCAGCGTCGTTATAAGCGCTTGGGAGAGTACACGAGGTCCCTGGCCTCGAGGAGCTTGCAGTCTAGCGGGAGAGACGCACTAAAATAAGTCACGGCATTGGGGAGAGCAGGTTGAAGGTAGAAAGAGACCACCGGTCGACCTTTTTCCCCAACCCCCTTCCCACAGAGAATGAAGGCAGGATGAGACCGCCGCATCCCCCCCACAGGAATTCCCGCATTCTCCATCTTTCCAATTGTCCACCCCTATCCCAGGCAGCTCATCCCTTCAGGGTAGTAGGTAGGACATGGATAAATGCCGAAGTCTGTCTACTATGCAGAGGAATCCTCTATGCGGTTGTCAGTGGTCCACTTTCCTCTTGTAATCGGCGTAGGTTTGAGACCTAACATCCGAACCCCCGGCCATCCGTATGAGAGTTGTTATTCTTCAGTCGAGTAGCCGCTGGCCAGAAGCAGGGTGAGAGGAGAATGCGGAGTGTGGGTGAAAATGCAAAAATGCTGTCCAGATTGAAATAGCCACACACACACACACACCCATTTATCTGAGGGAAATTCCTTACCCTCCCAAATGCCAGGCCAACTGTCTCGTGTCACGTACGAAATTTTTTTCTTGGGGCTAGGGCTATGCTCCCTGCAGGCTCTTCAGCCCGAAATTTAGCCAGAAATTCACATCGCAAATCCAAGGCTTTTTACACGCCTTCAAGCTGGGCTGGCAGGCATTGGGCATTCATCCTTCCTCGGGTGGAAATTGTAATCCTGTTCCCAGGGTCTACTTCAGAAAACTAGGGAGTCGAGACCAAAGGGGCTGGTCTAGTAGCAAAGTCCGAGAGAGTTCCGTGGATTTTGTTACAAAGTCAATTCACAGTATTTCCTCTCTGGGGGACAACGAATAAGCAAACCAAGAAAAAAAAAATCAATATTGCGATTTGTAGCCAATGAGCTATTTAGACTTAACCTGAGACCAGGTTCATCTCTCTGAAGCTCTCTTTCAGCCTTCCCAAGCTCGGGCTCCCAGAATCAGAGCTACGTCGATCCAGCTGTGACTCCCCCTCTGTGTATTTCTCCTGCTCTCTCTCGGCTTTGCTCCTACTTCATTTTAGCCCTTTGGTTTCCTTCCTATCCTGTCCTAACCCTGTTTCTCTTCTCTCATTCTAATTTGACTCATCTGCCTCTATTCTTCCTGCCTGGACATGGCAGGAGCCAGAGCTGCCTGTGGTTGGAAGTCAGGGGCAGGTGGGTTTATGAAGTAAAGACCCTTTGGGTATATGTGAGTTTGGGAGAGGGCCCTCTCTGCAGGCTACAGAGGGCCTGCTGTCTAGGTATGGGGTCTTCCCTCTGTGTTTCTGCTTTTTTTTTCTCCTCCAGTCTGACTCGAGTCAGATCTGTAGCAGCCTGCCCAGGATCCATTTAGAACCTAGGGAACTTTGCTCCGTGTCGTCTTCTCCCAGACGGCTTTTGGGGATCCGATAGGTTGGAAAGGTCCGGCAACTCCTCTTCTTGTCTAAAAGTTTCAGAGGCCCCGAGTAAACAGAGCTCTGTGGGCTGACCACTGAGTTTTCTGCTCTTGTTTTATACTTGTCACTGGACTGTAGCTTGTACTGGGCACTTGGATGGGTCTGAGAGTCTGTCATGCTGGAGATTTAGTTGGGGAATTGGCCAACGGTGCTTGAAATGACGGTGAACTGTGCTGTGTATCTCGAGAAGACGCTGTAGGGGCGTTTGGAGCCAGTGTGATGTGCCTGTGGGTACCTGCGTTCTTCTGGCTTTGTCATCGATTCACTGTGGATTCCTTCAATTCTCAGCCCAAGGATCTCCCCCATGTAGAATGTGTTTGGTACTAATCTTTGCCTTCCCGCCGAGGGCCAGTGTGAGGAGGGATGATGCAAAATCTGCCTGGTGCTTTGACTTCCTTTGAAAGAGCAGTGGTTTATAAATATGCAGTAGTTTTTATTTAAATAAGAAGACACCTCTGAACTCACATCTCATCTCAGAAGCGGATGCTGCTTCTGAATACCCAAAGCTTCTTGCATGCCCGCTGATTTTCTGAAGCAGCTTGTAGTCATATTTTTTCATGACCGATGGTCTTCCCGACCAGTTTAGAGCTCGAGTTGCAAAAGGAAGAGACACTTAGCCGCACCAAAGGCTTGGAGAGTGATCTAATTGGAATCTCAACCCGCAACTGGCCAAGAATTAAGAATAAAACGCCGTTAATGGGAACTTTGGGGGGAAAGTCAGCCTGTGTGAAGAGTGACCCTGCGTTGCGGGGGGAGGAGAATGAGATGGACAGTCTTGGGCGAAGGAGGCAGTCCTCGGAAAGCTGCTATTATCTGTGTGGACTCGCGAGGCTGCATGGCAGCTCCTGAGTATGTGACTTGCATGCTGACCGCTGAAACTGGCCGGAAAAGCCGTCTCCTCCACAAAGTGCTCTCACAGCACACCGCGGATCCTACCCTCCAGATTTCTTCCACCACAATGGCTGCCTTTTAAGTAAACACGATGAATACAGCTGTTAGGGGGCATAGAAAGCTCATTGTGCCCAGGAACACGCAGCCCCGGAGGTTGGGGGTAGCTGGGGGGGGGGGGGGCGGGGAGGGTTGACGTGACAGTGAAAAATGGCACCGGGTTCTGAGGGGAACTCTGGCTTCTGGACTTGGACCTGTTTGAGATGGGAAGTGAGATCTCTAGAAAAGAGCGACAGTGCAGAGTGGAAAACCTTTTAGGTTGTTACAGTGCGTCTGTCCCAGGAAACCAGCTTCTGCGGTTCTGGGAATGACCATCTAGTAAGAACGGAAACTCAAACTCACGGGGAAAGAGGCCCGCAGATGAGTTGCTTCTTCCCAGTCCTCCCCTCTCGCTGCCTCGCCACTGACAGGCCGCCCCAAACCCCTGCTCCATCCCGATAGCCCCATGACAAGTATTGCTGAGTGTGTTTGAAAATCAGTTCTTGTAGGTGTCGGGAACCAAGTTTTTGGTCTTGGAGAATGGATCAGAAGAAGGGGTGTGAGGAGGAAAAATTTTCTGAAGGTCTGGTCTACCGAATCAGTTTTTTCTTTCCTTTGGTAGTGACAATTCCTAGGTGGTGGAAGTTAAGGGGGAAAAAGAAAAGAAATCACCCACATCTGCCTGTCCGGTTTGGTGTGCAGTGGTGGAAGAAGGGAAGGGATGTGTGAAGATGGGATGTGTGGAGGCCTCATTCTGTTTTCAGTCAATCAATAGTATTTCTTGAGCACCTACTTTCGTAGAGCTCTAAACGTTTGAGAGAGTGCAATAGAATTAGGACATGTGATCCCTACCCTCAAAGAATTTACAATCCAACAAGGGAGGCAGACTCAAAATAATGTACAAATGAGATCTCAGAAAGAGTATGTGCAATGTTATGTACAAAATAATAATGTTGGTATTTGTTAAGCCCTTTCTATGTGCCGAGCACTGTTGTAAGCGCCGGGGGAGATGCAAGGTAATCAGGTTGTCCCACGTGAGGCTCACAGTCCTAATCCCCATTTTGCAGATGAGGTAACTGAAGCACCGAGAGGTTAAGTGACTTGCCCAAAGTCACACAGCTGACAGGTGGCGGGGCCGGGAGTAGAACCCACGACCTCTGACTCCTAAGCCCGTGCCCTTTCCACTGAGCCACTGGTATGACTAGAGCTTGTGAGTGTAAAACTGCTAAAGTGGGGCAAAAGGACTGAGGTGGTTAGTAGGCAGGTCAGGACAGGACCGAAAAAATTAATCAGGGAAAGTCTCCTGGAAGAGGTGGGATTTCAAAAGGGCTTTTGAAGATGGAGAGAGCTGTGGTCTGGCAGATCTGAAGAGGAAGAGTTCCGGGAGGAGGAAGGGTGTAAGCCAGAGATCCAAAGTGGGCGTGTCAAAAACGAGACGGCGAGAAGGCGAACTTGGGAGCAATGGAGAGTGCGAGGTGGGGTGGTCTAGGAGAAGAGTCTGGATAGGTACGTGGGAGAGAGCGGTGGAGTTCCTGAAGGCCAGTGGTCAGGGTTTTTATCATCTTCAATTACTTGATCTATGCCACTGCTTCCCTTACTCTAACTCTGTGGCCCTGCCTCTTCTGCTTTCCATCTCTAATATCTCGAAGTGTCTGAGGAAAGAGGCCCTCAGCCTTGGGTTGGATGGCAAGTATGGGGCATGAAGGGGGCCTGGCTCATTCGTCACTGTCCGGTCAGTTGGCTTCAGTCTTCAGATGGGTGAAGCCTACGGTTATCACAGGAGGTGAGGAGGGAGGGCGGAGTCTAACAAAGAGAGCCTAAGGCTGCTCAATAACTGTGGTATGCTTTAAGCGCTTACTATGTGTCAAGCACTGTACTGAGAGTGCTAGGGTAGATACGAGATAATCAGATCACACACGGAGTTCACCATCTAAGTAAGAGGGAGAACAAACATGGAATCCCCATTTTGCAGATGAGGAAACTGAAGCATAGAGAAGTTAAGTGACTTGGCTGAGGTCACGCATCAGGTATGTGGCCGAGCTAAGATTGGAACTCAGGTCCTCTGCCTCCCCGGCTCTTTCTACTAGGCAACACTGTTTTTACCCTTAGATCAAGATGAGGTCTTTGGCAAGTCCTTTTTAATTTTTTTTTTTTAAGAAATGGCATTTGCTAAGCACTTACATTGTGCCAGGCACTGTACTAAGTGCCGGGTTAGATATGGTATTTGTTAAGCACTAGGCACCGGAGCAGATATAAGGTAATCAGGTTGGATCACAGTCCCTGTCCAGCAAAGGGCTTACGGCCTTAATCCCCATTTTGCAGAGAAAGTAACCGAGACACAGAGCAGTTAAGTGACTTGAACCGAGGTCACATAGCAGAGAAGTGGCAGAGCGAGGATTAGGACCCAGGTCCTCTGACTCCCAGGCCTGCGCTCTTTCCACCGGGACACACTGCTTCACTTCCGGTGGGCCACGGCTGCGTTACGAGTGAGTGCGAAAGCTCTTGCTCCTTCCCTGGGGTCATCATAAGGTTGATGTCAGGTTTGGGTTGGGGCTGGAGATAGTCGGGTGGCTGGATGCTCTGTCGGGAGAATGATTATTGGTACAGAAGAAGCATTGTGCAAGGAGGGAGATGGACTGGGCCAGGAAGATTAGGGAAGAGTAGGGAAATTCTCCACCCAGCTAACATTTAAAAAGTTGAAGAGGTGACTTGGGCCTGAAGTATTTGGGATTTCACAGCTGGGAGGCTGAGACGGTGTATCCCTGCCCGATCCCATGAGCTAAGCAGGGCGGGACTGACTTCGGGGCTCAGCGGAGGACCACACCTCTGGAGGCTTGGAGGAAAGTGGTGGCTAGAGTTCAGGCAAGATTCATGACTCCTGTCCCGGTCACAACGCTCCCTCTCCTTGCTCCTGACTGACTCAGAAGGCAGAGCTGGGGGTAGCCAGCAGTTTTAACTTTCACCCAAACGGACTGCCAGTTTGCCGACCTTTGAACTTTGGGTGGAACCAATTTCTCCGTCCCTCCCCTGTCCCAACGTGGCCTTCTTGTGCAGCGGCTGCTAAGTCCTGGTGATGCTGTATCCTCGGTCAGAAGGTTGAAAATGCATTTTCTACTTGGGCACTGATCTCCTGGCTCCCAAGGAAGTGCTTGCCTAGGGCCTGTGTCTTCTCATCTACCCTAAAGCAACTGACCCAGGAATCGACTGGAGAGAGTTCACTGCCAGGGCTAACTCTACCCGTTTGGGGCACGATGGGGAAGTTGTCCCTCACAGCCAAGTTTAGTTTAATGATTTGCAGAGATGGCAGGGAGGAAGTGACCAATCCTACCCGTGGAGATTCTCTTTCTGTACCCTTCTCCTGAGTGGCAGAAAACAGACTGTTGGTAAAGTGAGATGACCAGAGCAGGCGATGCTTTGTAAAGATGTCTAGCTTCTGGATCCCACTTTCTCAGATATAGAAGAAGAAACATATATATATATATAATATATATATATAATATATATATTGGAAGGAGATTTCTGTTTGCTTTTTTCAGACTTCTCTGGAGCAGGTTCACCTCACTTTGAGCCTAGTTCTGCCAGATTTTTCTCCCTCCCCCCGAAACTTTAAACTCATTGTGGGCAGGGAATGTGTCTGTAATAACTCTTGAATTGCACTTCCCCAAGCACTTAGTGCAGTGCTCTGCAAACGGTCAACAGTAAAGTCTCAGTAAATACGATTGACTGACCTCACACAGCTGCACCTTGACAAGACCCTGGAAAATTTGGGCTGCCAGACCTTTTTTCTTGGGTACCACTCCCAGTTCTCCTTTCTCCATCCATTTCCATGTCTGTGATGTTAGGGTGATACGGGTGCCACGGAGATGTCTTTCAATTTTTCTATCTGCTTTGGGCTTTCTTCCGCCCACCCTCTTCCACCTCCAGTCAAACACCCCTAGCCCAGAGAGTCTTAGAGAGATAGGCTCACACCTGGTAGGGAGAACCAGAGTCACTGAGGGAAAATTCCTGGCTGCGGTATGATCTTCGGAATTGGGTACGTGAAAATACCTCTTGGCACAGGCTTTTGGCTTCCCCTCTCCTCGTGGCCACTTAAAGCACCGGGCTTGGCTCTCTCCCCGGCTTTTTCCACCTAGATTCATGCATACAAGGCTTCTTTAGCCCGTGGACAGAAGCAGCAGCGGACTGCCCCCTGGGTGGGGGGGTGGCCTCCTGTGGCCCACCCAGAAGTCAGTCTTACCTCCTACAGAGCCTACAGGGCAGGGCCAGAGAGGGAAGCGGGGCATAGACTATGAGTTTGGGGCTTCTGGGACCCAGAGCTGGGGTTGGGGGTGGGGAGCTTTGGTCTAGGGATGGGGGATAGGGAGAGAGACATAGTGCACTTTTCATTCATTCATTCATATTTATTGAGTGCTTGTTGTGTGCAGAGCACTGTACTAAGCACCTGGAAAGTACAATTCAGCAACAGGTAGAGACAACCCCTACCCAACAACGGGCTTACGGTCTAGAAGGAAGAGACAGACAACAAAACAAGTAGGTAGACATTACTTTTCCCGCACTAGAGGAAGGTGGGCAGAGCCTTAATCTGTAAAATGGGGATCTGATACCTGTTTTCCCTCCTCCCTAGACTGGGAACCCTATTGTGGGGCAGGGACTGTGTCTGACTTGATGATCTTGTGTCTACCCCAGCATTTAGCACGGTGCTTGGCACATAGCTTAAATACCACGATTATTAGTGTTATTATTATGTCATATCCTGCAGATCACCACTCTCCCCATTTTCAAAGCCCGTTAAAGTGAAATCTCCGAAAGGCCTTCCTTGATCAAGCTCTCACTTTCCCTATTCGCCCTCACTCTGGCGTCACCTGTGCAAGGGGTTGGCGGGGTGGGGGGTGGGGGGGGAGGATCTTAAACACTTGGTAGTCGCCCACAGCATTTATGTACATACCCATCTGTAATTTATTTTAAGGTCTGTCTCCCTAGCTAGTCTCCTCTGGGCAGGGATAGTGTCTACCTACTCTATGGTACTGCGCTCTTCACACAGTAAACATTCAATAAATACTTATCATCATCATCACTTTATCATTATTAATCTGACTCTGCTACTTGAATACAGAGGTGAAGACTAAAACACATTCCCACCAGAAACCAAGATAATAAAAGGGGAAAGTGTTGTAGGGATGTCATCTGGAAGGATACGGTGCTTACTGGGATTTGATTTCAGGAGTGTTCGGAGGAGAGGCAGGTTGTCTGGATCAGATTCCTGACGTGAAGTCTCATCCTCTTTGACCAAAGGTAGTAAGGTCCTTTTTCAGTTCAGCCCAGAGCCACAGAGGTGTCTCTGGGTTTCCTTGGCTAGGTTGTCTGGAGTATCCTAGGGTAACGACAATAACTGAATGACACTTATTAAAGATTTGCACCTGTGACTATTGTAACAGAAACCTGAAATTCTGTTCCTCTAGCCACAGTGCCCTATTGCTCTTTCTGTGTTTATATTTATGTATTTATCCTTGTCTTTAGGCTGTTTTACCCGTACTGGTTTATCTTCCTTTGTAGATACACGTCCAATCCTTTCTCCCCACTTATTCTGGGACTGTGATCCTTTGAGGGCCGGGGACCGTTTCTAATTCCCAGGCTTGTATTTCTTTACAGAGCTTTGCTTGCCGAAAGCACTTTATAAATATAACTATTACTACGTAGTGGGTTGCAAAGAGCAGAGGCAGGTACAAGGTTATGAGATTGGAGACAGTCCCTGTCCTTCATGGGGCTCACAGTCTATTTTATTCTCATTTTACAGATGAGGACACTGAAGCCTGAGATGTTAAGGGATTAGACTGTAAACTCACTTTGGGCAGGGAACGTGTCTACTAACTCTGTTGTACTCTCCCAAACACTTAGTTCAGTGCTCTGCACACAGTAAGGGCTCAGTAAATATCATTGATTGATTGATTGATTGTCTAAGGTCAGACGTTAGGCCCGAGGCAGAGTTGGGACTCGAACCCAGGTCTTCTGACTCCCAGTCTCAAGCTCTTTCTACTAGATTATGTTGTGGGCAGGGAATCTGTCTGTTTCCTCTCCCGAACACTTAGTACAGTGTTTTGCACTCAGTAAGAGCTCAGTAAATACGATTGAATGAACGAATGCAGGCTCTTTTTACTGAAAAAATGAAAACCAAAATAGGAAATCTGACCTAGGGCTTTTTTAATCACAGGTCAGATTTGGAGAAGATTTCCTAAAGGAAACAGAGACATTAACAAATCTGACTGTGGCTATTCAAGTACAGGGAACCAAACCTCTGCATTCACATTGCTTCCCTTCCTCTACGCCCCCCCCCCCCACTTCTCTGGGCACCCCCTTAACCTCTTGCCTTTGAATGCTTTATTGACAGTCACAAAAATAGGTCTGTATTTAAATAGGTGGCAAAGAATGAGCTCAGAGATTGGCCCAAGGGCTTGAATGTAAGAGACTGTCTCTTCCTCTCTGGCTCCTCCAACTCCTACGCCCCTCCCCCCATCTGCTTGATAAGGTCAGGAAGGTTCAGGGTCTGTAACTTTGGGGGGATTCAGTTAAGGGCAGGCCTGGGGCAAGAAGAATGGAGGCCCTGGAGGGATGGACAGAAGTAATTTGCAGGGTGAATGACTCCTTGTCCCTAATATAGTGCTCATGTGTTAGGACTTCTCCTTGGGATAAGTGGGCAGTTGTTTAGTATTCAACAGATGAAAAGGTCCCCTGCAGAGCTGGGGATAAGAATGAGAAAGTTCCTCTCTAGCTCCGTGTCTCTAAGTGGGGAAAATCTTCATTTACGTCTGCTCGTCGCCTGTCTTCTCCGGCTAACATGCTTAGTTTTAACTTTAACCCAAGGGGACTGGGTGGGGTTGGGGAATTCTGGACCTTCTGTTTGTTTAGAAGAGGACTGGAGGGGAAGTGAAGGGTTTTGGAGGAAGAATTCCTGAAGTTTGATTAATCATTCATTCATTCAATCGTATTTATTGAACGCTTACTGTGTGCAGACCACTGTACTAAGTGCTTGGAAAGTACAGTTTGGCAACAGATAGACACAATCCCTACCCAACAACGGGCTCACAGTCTTGAAGGGGGAGACAGACAACAAAATAAAACGAGAAGACAGTCGTCAATAGCATCAAAGGAAATAGTAGGAAAAGTTGCCATCCTGGTGATTCAGTTCCGAGTCTGAGTCCAGCCAAGAAAGCCCCATATAACTGCGGTGTAAAGCAGACTCAGTATTTACTGTTCTCCATTCACCCTCCTGAGAGCCGTGGGGGCCTGAGCCACTGACTGGAGAGGGTCAGGATTCTGTAGGTCTAGAAAAACCAAGGATCATCTGTCCAGGACTGGCTTAGGTGAAGGATATAAATTGGGAACCCCATGTGGACCCTGTCCAACCTGACTGTCTTGTATCTATCCCAGTGCTTAGAACAGCACTTTTTACATAGTAAGAGCTTACCAAAAACCAAACTCATTAACAAATATCCACCTCAAGGGGTTTAGGTGGTGAAGGATGAGCATAAATGGAATGACCTGCCAATTTCCCCTCCACCCTAGCTGTCTGTGGTGCTTTACCTGTGAGGAAGTTCCAGGATAAAGAAGGACTCTGACACAACCCTTAGAACCTTTCGTTCAGTCATATTTATTAAGCACTTACTGTGTGCAGAACATTGTACTAAGTGCTTGGGAAAGTACAATACAACAATAAACAGTAACATTCCCTGCCCACAACGAGTTCACAGTCTAGAATGAGGGCGGGGGGAGACAGATATCAATACAAATAAATAAAATGACAGATATATACATAGGTGCTGTGGGGCTGGGAGGGGGGAAGAGCAAAAGGAGCAAGTCAGGACAACGCAGAAGGCCGTGGGAGATGAGGAAAAGTGGGACTTAGTCGGGAAGCCTTCAATAAGGCTTCTACTCCTTTCCTGGAAGTTCACTGGAACCGCTGCAATGTCCTGTAGGGGAGGAAGGTCGGGGAGGGATCCAGGGACCCAAAACACTGTGCTCAAAATGGTTGGTCTTTCTCAAGTCCCTTCTTTTCATGGAGCCCAGGTGCCTTGTAGAGATTCATTCATTCATTCAATAGTATTTATTGAGCGCTTACTATGTGCAGAGCACTGTACTAAACGCTTGGAATGTACAAATCGGCAACAGATAGAGACGGTCCCTGCCCTTTGACGGGCTCACGGTCTAATCGGGGGAGACGGACAGACGAGAACAATGGCAATAAATAGAGTCGAGGGGAAGAACATCCCATTAAAACAATAGCAAATAAATAGAATCAGGGTGATGTACATCTCATTAAACAAAATAAATAGGGTGATGAAGATATATACAGTTGAGCGGACAAGTACGGTGTTGAGGGTTGGGACGGGCCGGGGGAGGAGCAGAGGGAGAGGGGGGAGAAGAGGGTCTAGCTGTGGAGAGGTGACCGGGGGGGTAGAGGGAGCAGAGGGAAAAGGGGGGAGCTCAGTCTGGGAAGGCCTCTTGGAGGAGGTGAGCTTTAAGTAGGGGTTTGAAGAGGGGAAGAAAATTTAGTTTGGCGAAGGTGAGGAGGGAGGGCGTTCCAGGACCGCGGGAGGACGTGGGCCAGGGGTCGACGGCGGGACAGGCGAGACCGAGGGACGGTGAGGAGGTGGGCGGCAGAGGAGATGGAAGATGAGGGAATAAAAGAACCTCTCTGTCTGCGTGACTAGCATAGCGGAAGGAGGGGGGTCACATTCAATCAGTCTCTCAACCACTGGAATTTATTGAGCAGTTACTTTGTGCAGAGCACTGTACTATGTGCTTGTGCTTGAGAGAGTACAACTGATTTGGTAGACATGACCGCTGTCCTCAAGGACCTTACATTCTAGTAGAGGTGCAGAGGGGTGAAGACAGACATTAAAATAAATTTTAGATAGGGGAAGCAACTGAACATTAGGATATTAATGTACACTGGGGGTGAGGGATGGGAGTCCTTCCCAGTGGGCTGGCATGTTCAGACAGGCTTAACTACTGCGAAATCTGAATCTCCACTCGATAGAGAAAAACGTCACAGAGGCTACTCTCTGAGGAAGAATCCCTGTGGTGGAAAGATAAATGGAAAAAAAAATTCCAATTGGAAAAAATTGGATAATTCTTAGAAATTGTAGAACACAACCTATTTCACCCCCATTCCACGTTTCCCCTCTCCCAGTTCCAGCAGGGGTGACGGAGAGAAGATTCCTGTGACTTATACATCAGCGTGCCAACTATACTAGCTAATATGGGTAATACAGCCAGGTTTTTTGGCTTGGAGTGCATCCTTCAGAGTCATTTAACTCCCACCTCGGGGCAGTTGCTGTTTCTGGAACGTCAGTGTGTTTCTGCCAGGAGAGTCCTTTAAACTCATCCACCCTTCAATTCCACTGGATCTTGCACATGGGAAATAATAGCCAGTGGATGATGGGTGTGTGTGACTTCTAGCTCCAAATAGCTTTACCTGGGGATTGTATATAGCTTTACCCTTCCCCTCCCCTCAGCACAGTGCTCATTTGTTTATATTATTTATTACCCTATTTAATTTTGTTAATGAGGTGTACATCCCCTGATTCTATTTATCGTGATAATGTTGTCTTGTTTTTGTTTCGTTCTGTTTCGCTCTGCTGTCTGTCTCCCCTGATTAGACAGTGAGCCTGTCACTGGGCGGGGATGGTTTCTATCTGTTGCCGAATTGTACATTCCAAGCACTTAGTACAGTGCTCTGCACATAGTATACGCTCAATAAATACTATTGAATGAATGAATGTACCCTCTGAGGAGACGGAGACAAACTCCTCAAAGATAGAGCCCAGGGTGGCTTTCATTTTGGTCTAAAATGGCAATGAGCAATACTTCCGCTGGGATGATAGGAAACCAAGGACAGGACCGAAGCAGCGTGGCTTAGTGGAAAGAGCATGGGCTTGGGAGTCAGAAGTCATGGGTTTTAATCCCAGCTCTGCCAGCTGTGTGACTTTGGGCAACATCTCGGTGCCTCAGTTACCTCATCTGTAAAATGGGGATTAAGACTGTAAGCCCTACAAGGGACCACCTGATTACCTTGTATCTTCCCCAATGCTTAGACCAGTGCCTGGCACATAGTAAACACTTAACAAATGCCATTATTATTATTATGATTGTTCTGCTTTCTCTTCCTGCTATCTGCTTTTTGACTTCACGATGGTCTGCTGGCATCTCCACTAGAGACTGGTTAGGGAAAGGCCGGCAAAAAGAAACAGCTGCAAATACCACCATTTATCATCTAGTAGTTCCGGCAGAAGGGTTGGTGGGCAAGAATTTGAAACTGTTAGCTTAAAGAACAGTTGGGGGTTTGGTGTGGATTTTAATTATCCGGGGATTCCTTGCTAAATGTTAGTCTGCTTGCTAAATGGAGGTCTGTGGGATAGGAAAAAAGCTTTTGTTTTAGGAAGGGAAGAGGGAAAAAGTTGAGAGAAGATATTTTGGGGACATTTTTATTCGACGCCAATGTCCATGTTGGGGCCAGAACTCCCCCCCAGCATGTGAGTTAGCTCCCTCGGAACTAAGGCCTAGAGCTGAAAGGGCTATGGAGACAGTGTCCATCTCCTCCAGCTCTACCTGAAATGGTTTGGCCTCAAGGTTAGGGGTCAAGGAAGGAGAAGAGTGGGTTGTAGGGAGATCTAACACTGGGAGCTTTCCAGCCCACAGGGAGAAAGGGTCTCTGAGAAACGCACTCTACTCCAGACAGGAGTGATTGCTCTCCATTTCCTAGTGTCAGAGCAAGAGGCTACGGAAGTGTTTTGTTCAAATTTCTTCTGTGGACTTGGTGCCATTTGTGCTCTATTCCTTCTGCTAGCTAGCAGTTTCCAAGCCAGAAAGAAAGAGACACCATCAAGAGGCCTGGGCCAACTTTGATTTACTTTCGTGGCCCATCCCCTCCTCTGTCAGGGGGAAGTATTCTTCTTTCCCACTTTTAGGGAGAGAATTCTTCCTCTTCCTGTGCTTCAGGTGCAGGAAGATCCCTTGCAGCCTTGAGGCTGTCAGTGCATGGTGGGAGACATTTTTTGCAGTGGACCAGCTTTGTGAACAAAACACTGAAGGGAGCAAGAATTCTGGCATGAGAATCGAAGGGAGGATGGCAATTTAATCAGTCAGTCAGTGTATTTACTGAGTTCTTACTGTTTGCAGAGAACTGTACTAAGTGCTTGGGAGAGTGAAACATAACAATAAACAGTCACATACCCTGCCCACAGTGAGCTTACAGTTTAGAGGAAGCTTATCGTCTGGCAGGGCACCAGTAGGAGCATTCCTTCCATATCTCGCCCGCACTGCCCAGCAAAGCGAGAGGGAGGCAAGTTAGGGGATGAAGGAGGACGGTGTTAATAATAATAATGTTGGTATTTGTTAAGTGCTTACTGTGTGCAGAGCACTGTTCTAAGCGCTGGGGGAGATACAGAGTCATCAGGTTGTCCCACGTGAGGCTCACAGTTAATCCCCATTTTACAGATGAGGGAACTGAGACACAGAGAAGTTAAGTGACTTGCTCGCAGTCACACAGCTGACACGTGGCAGAATCGGGATTCGAACCCATGACCTCTGACTCCCAAGCCCAGGCTCTATCCACCGAGCCACGCTACTTCTCTATGGGGACCTGGGGAGTGAGGAGGGTGGCTGGAGGGAGAATGGAGCCTAACCTGCAGCCTTTTCTTACCACCCTCCACCGCATGGCCTTCAGTAGCAAGACTGTCTCCCCAAGGAAGGCCAAAAAAACCTACTTTCTTTAACTTTAATAATGACCGAACAAACCTTTCTGTGAATTTGTCTTCTCTCATTCATCTCTCCTCATCTTCTCCTTCCTCCAGTAATTCTGACATATGGTATAGTTAGGCTCAACCCCTTCACTCCCTTAAGACCTTCACAGACCTCCTTATAAAACAACCTAAAAGGCTCTACTCCGTCCTAACTGTCCTCAACCTCTCTTCTGCCTTTGTCACGCTAGACCACTCCCTTCCCCTTGACACATCATCAGGCTTAGGTGTTTTTGTTTATGTTTTTAATTTCATAATTTTTTAAAAATGGTATTTGTTCAGCACTTACCGTGTGCCGGCACTGTACTACGTACCGGGATTGGTACATGATTATGAGGTAGGACACAGTCCACGTTCCATGTGAGGCTCACAGTCTTAATCCCCATTTTACAGATGAGGTACCTGAGGCACAGAGAAGTTAAGTGATTTACCCAAGGTCACACAACAGACAAGTGGCGGAGCCAGGATTAGAACCCAGGTTCTCTGACTAGCAGGCTCATGCTCTTTCCATTAAACCACCATGTTGGCTTTACCAACACAGCACTGATGTGGTTCTTCTCTTATCTCTCTGACTTTTCAGTTTCATTGCATGGCTCATCTTAGGCCTCTCATCCTCTCTCTGTATGGCAGTTCCAGAAGGATCCGTTCTGGACCTCTTGCTCTTCTCACTCTAGAGACACTTTGTGAGGGAGTTCATCTGTTCACCTGGCTTCAAGTACCAACTCTACATGGCTGACTCCAACATCTGCCTCTGTAGCACTAACTTCTTATTTAAGCTCCAATCCTCTATCTCTTCTCACCTCCAGTACAACTCCACTTGGATGTCCCGCTAAGCAACTCAGTATGTCAGCTCATTCTTCCTCCCAACCCTATCCTCTTCCAAACTTTTACTTCTCCAAAAATAACATCACCACCTTCCCCATCCCAGAAACCCTCGTCCTTGGCGTCACCCTTGACTTTTTGCTGGTTTTCTTAATGGTGTTTGTTAAGCGCTTTCTATGTGTCAGGCACTGTACTAACCACTGGGATAGCTACAAGATTAGGTTGGATACGGTCCATGTCCCACATGGAACTCGTAGTCTTAATCCTCATAGTCTTAATCCCCATTTTACAAATGAAGTACCTGAGGCAAGTGACTCACCCAAGTTCGCACAGAGGACAAGTGTGGAGCAGCATGGTGTAGTGGCTAGAGCCCAAGCCTGGGAGTCAGAAAGTCATGGCTTCTAATCCCCTCTCTGCTACTTATCTACTGTGTGGCCTTGGGTAAGTCATTTAACTTCTCTGTGCCTCAGTTATCTCATCTATAAAATGGTGATTGAGACTGTGAGCCCCACGTGAGGCCAACCTGATTTGCTTGTATCCTCCCCAGCGCTTAGTACAGTGCCTTGCACATAGTAAGTGCTTAACAAATACTGTTATTATTATTATTAATTACTATTATGTGGCGGAGCCAGGATTAGAGCCCAGGTCCATGCTCTCTCCACGAGGCAACACAGCTTCTCCTTTCAGTCCCGCCTTCAATCTACCACCAAAACCTACCAGTTCTCTGAAACAGTATTGCCTGACTTCATCCCCTCCTCTCCACCCAGACAGCCACCACCCTGGGCAAAGCTTTCGTCCTATTGAGGATGAACTTTTGAATCATCCTCCTCCCAGGTCTCCCTACCTCCGACCTCCAATTTATAGTTCAAGCCAAAGCGCAGACCCTCTTCTTGAGGTGTGGCTCTACGAATATCTCTCCACTCCTCAAAACCTTATATTGTGCTTCCCATCTCCCTCTACGTCAAGTGAAAACTTATTATGACTGGTTTCTAGGATCTCTGGCACCTCACCCCCACCCTGCTCTCTTCACCCTCCTCTTCCCACATAGCTCTCTTCATCACCCATGCTGATCTCCTTGTTTTATCTCGCTCTCAACCTACTCCCGCCTCCATTAGCAGCAGTGTGGCCTAGAGGCTAGAGCTTGGGCCTGGAAGTCAGAAAGACCTGGGTTTTACTCCTGGCTTCTCCTTTGTTTGCTGCGTGACATTGAGCAAGTCACTTCACTTCTCTGTGCCTCAGTTACCTCATCTGTAAAATGGGAATTAAGACTGTGAGCCCCTTTGGGATCAGGACTGCGTCCAACCCAATTGCTTGAATTGGGTTAGTGCTTAGTACAGTGCCTGGCACATAGTAAGCCCTTAACAATATTATCATTATTGTTATTATTGTTATCATTATTATTATCTCCTTCCTCAAGCTGTTCCCTCCCAGCTGAAACTCCTTCCCTGGCCAAATCCTTTGGAAGACAGCTTTTATCCATGTTCAAAATCCTCCTAAAATACCAACTCCTCCAACTAGCCTTCCCCACTTAACCCCCAACAACCCAAGTCATACACTCCATTCTGCTCTTTGTAGCAATTAGTTATTTTAATTACACCCACCCTCAGCATCTGTGTTCATATATTTACTCAATTCTGCAGGTCATTTATTTATTTCGAGTTCTCTAGTTGTATATATTTTTAAGACTGTCCCACTGTTAGAATGCAATCTCTTTGAGGGCAGGGAACAGATTCCTTCTTCCTGTTGTACTTTCTCAAGCGCTTAGTACAGTGCATTACACCTAGTGGATGCTCAATGAATAACTAATACTGCTCCTCGTCCCATTTTTGGGTTTGCTGCTTTTATCTCTTTCTGAAGATACCAGCTCATATCTGCCAACTCTGGTGTGTTCAATCAATCAATCAATAGTATTTATTGAGCACCTACTGTGTTCAGAGCACTGTACTAAGCGCTTGGGAGAGTTCAGTGTAACAGAATTGGTAGACACGTTCCTGGCCTCAGTGAGTTTACAGTCTATAGGGGGAGACAGACATTAATATCAATAAATTACAGATATGTACATAAGTGCTGTGGGGCTCAGGGTGGGGGGAACAAAGGGCAAATTCAAGTTCAAGGGTGATGCAGAAGAGAGTGGGAGAAAAGGACGTGAGGGCCTAGTCAGAGACGGCCTTTTGGAGGGGATGTGCCTTCGGTAAGGCTTTGAAGATGGCTTTGTGTTGTACTCACCCAGGTGCTTAGTAGAAGTAGAAGAAAAAGTGTGGCTTAGTGGAAAGAGCATGGGCTTGGGAGCCAGAAGACATGGGTTCTAATCCCAGCTCCGCCACTTGTCTGTTGTGTGATCTTGGGCAGTCCACTTAACATCTCTGTGCCTCAGTTACCTCATCTGACAAATGGGGATTAAGATTGTGAGCCCCATATGGGACAACTTGATTACCTTGCATCTACCCCAGTGCTTACAACGGTGCTTGGCACATAGTAAACGCTTAACAAATACTGTAATTATTATTAGTGTAGTGCTCTGCACTAAGTAAGGGCTCAACACCACTGATGATGATGACAATGATGATTATTTTTTTTTTTCAATAGAAGGTACTGAGATATAGAGCCCAAGAGATATTCAACCACAAAACTGCTTCCTTTTGTTCTTTATTTTCTAAAAATAATGTTCCCAGTCCTTCCAAACTTGGTGAACACATTGTCAGGATTATGAGAGGAATACTGGGCCCATCCTCCCCCTGGTCAGAAATTCCTTCTGAGGGACATGCTTGAGGTCTGAGAAGAAGGGAGGAAGGACATAAGTTGGTGGCAAAGTTCTCTAGTGGGTAGATCAAGACTCAGCGGGAGGGAAGCGGGTAAAGAGCGATTGAGGCAACTGTTTCTTTTCCTTGTCTTGCCAAAACAAAAAGATTGCATTTACATCACCAAATTTGGCTATGAGATGAAGACAGAGGCATTGTCTTCTCAACCTTGCTGTCTTACCCCTTTACACCACAATATTTGGGTGCAGTGGTTATGTTCAGACTGGATTGTGCCCAAGATGATCACATGACTGAACTGAGCCCTGGACCTAGCCAGAGGCCACTGTTGTGACTAAATCCCCAGTGTGACACCCTGAATCACGTAACTTGAGAAGGTGAAGTTATTGTCTAAGCAGCGTGGCCTAGAGGAAAGAGCACGGGAATGGAGATCAGAGGACCTGCGTTCTAATCCCAGCCCCACCGCTTGTCGGCTGTGTGACCTTGGGCAAGTCACTTATCTTCTCTGTGCCTCAGTTTCCTCGGCTGTAAAACAGGGATTAAATCCTACTCCCTCTACTTAGACTGTGAGGCCCATGTGAGACAGGGACTGTGTCCAACCTGAAAATCTTGTATCTACTCGAGCCCTCTGTAAAGTGCCTGGCACATAGTAAGCACTTAGCAAATATTATTGCTGTTATATTTATTATGATTATTAGCATTCCCTGCTGTGCCAGGGCCTGGATAACAGGAACAGGGTCAGAACCACCTAGGGATCCCCCAGTGAATGAGGGCCTGGGAGGGTGGAGGAGCGGCAGGGAAAGTGACCTAAAGAAGGGAAAAGGCTTTTCTGGATTTAATTGAGAAACATTCTGGCAGTCACCAAACTTCCCCTTCCTCTCAACAATTTGCTGCCAAGGATTTCCAATTCCCATGGCATTTCATGAATCTTTCTTTTTTAAAATGGGTCATTTATGAAGTTTCACTTGCTAGCCTTTCGAGCAAGACATTTTGAGTTCCTTACATCGGTAAACTGGCTTCTTTGGAGTGGCCACTCCTGGCCTTTGGCCAGAGGTGGATGAGAAAGTCCTTCCTTGGAAGATTGTCTCCTTGGCCCTTCTTTTTAGGTGCATTGTCACCACAAGGCTTTGGTGGGCAATGAAACTGAAAATGAGTGGGGATAATTATCATGATTAATAATTGTGGTATCTGTTAAGCGCTTACTATGTGCCAGGCATTGTACTAAGCACTAGAGTGGATACAAGCAAATCGGGTTGGATACAATCCCTGTCCCACAAGGGACTCACAGTCTCAATCCCCATGTTACAGATGTAACTGAGACACTGAGAAGTGAAGTGACTTGTCCAAGGTCACTCAGCAAACAAGTGGCAGAACCGGGATTAACAATAATAATAATAATATTGGTATTTGTTAAGTGTTTACTATGTGCAGAGCACTGTTCTAAGCGCTGGGGTAGATACAGGGTAATCAGGTTGTGCCACGTGGGGCTCACAGTCTTCATCCCCATTTTACAGATGAGGTCACTGAGGCACAGAGAAGTAAAGTGACTTGCCTACAGTCACACAGCTGACAAGTGGCAGAGCCGGGATTAGAACTCATGAGCTTCTGACTCCCAGATCCCTTCTCTATTCACTACGTCATTCAGGAATGTGTCCATGTTCATAATTTATTTATTTATATTAATGTCAGCCTACCTCTTTAGGCTTCAAGCTCATGTGGGCAGGGAACGTGTCTGCCGACTCTATTGTACTCTACCTTCCCAAGCACTTAGGACAGTGTTCTGCACCCAGCAAGCGCTCAGTAAAAACCATGGATTGACTGATGGATTAATTTAGGAGTGCTACCCACCCCCAGTTGTCCTTCGAGTGTGACCTCGGTGAGCCCTAGAGGCTGGTAGGAAGTGGAGGACTGGTGAGACTAGAAATAAATCACTCTAGGGAGTCGATCTGGGATTCATCTGCATTCAGTTCAATAATATGATATCCATATCCAATATGATGATGATGATGGCATTTGTTAAGCGCTTACTATGTGCAAAGCACTGTTCTAAGCGCTGGGGAGGATACAAGGTGGTCAGGTTGTCCCACGTGGGGCTCACAGTCTTAATGCCCATTTTACAGATGAGGGAACTGAGGCCCAGAGAAGTTGTGACTTGCCCAAAGTCACACAGCTGACAAGCGGCAGAGCCGGGATTTGAACCCATGACCTCTAAATCCCCAGTCCGTGCTCTTTCCACTGAGCCACGCTGCTTCTCCGATATTCTCCGGATGTTGGCTATCCATATCCAATAACCATAACATTTATTCAGTCAGTCAATCACATTTATTGAGCACTTAGTGTATGCAGAGCACTGTACTAAGTGCTTGGGAGAGTACAATATAACAATAAGGAGACACATTCCCTGCCCGCAATGAGCTTAAAGTCTAGAGGGTGAGTTTACATATTAATGTCTGTCTCCCACTCTAGACTGTAAGTTCCTAGTTGGAAGGGAGTGTGTCTACCGACTCTGTTATATTGTACTCTCCCAAGCGCTTAGTACAGCGCTCTTCACACAGTAAGCATTCAATAAATACCATTAATGATGATGATTTGCATTCTGGGGGTGGGGAAACTGGAAATAATACTAACGACGATACTTACTAAGTGCTGATTATATGCCAAGCACTAGGTAGATATGGCCATTCATTCATTCATTCATTCAATAGTATTTATTGAGCACGTACTATGTGTAGAGCACTGTACTAAGCACTTGGAATGTACAAATCGGCAACAGATAGAGACAGTCCCTGCCCTTTGACAGGCTTACGGTCTAATCGGGGGAGACAGGCAGACAAGAACAATGGCAATAAATAGAGTCAAGGGGAAGAACATCCCATAAAAACAATGGCAAATAAATAGAATCAGGATAAATAGAATCAGGATAAATAGAATCAGGGCCGATCAGACACAGTCCCTGACCCACATTGGGTTCACAGTCTATGAGGGAGGGAGAAGAGATATTTTATCGCCATTTTACGGGTGAGGAAACTGAGGCACAGAGGGGTTAAGTGACTTGCCCAAGGTTGCACTGAAGGTAACCGGTGGAACCAGGCCTAGAACCCAGGTCTCCTGACTCCCTCAGTCTCATGCTCTTTTTACTAGGCCATTTTGCCTTCTGGAAAAAACCAGAACCCCCGCTGTATCTGCCTTCCCCTTCGGGACCCACTCCTGACTTGTCCCCCTGCTTCTGCCTCCTGGAATTCTGGGAAATCTGACTGGGTTGGCCAGGCTTTTCCAGAAGCTGTCGTCGAACTCGAGGCGACTTGGGCCTCATCCTCCATCATCTTTAGCAGTGAAAGAGAGGAGGAGTAATGGAAACTCAGCAACCACTTGGGAGTTACCAAACCACAGAATGGATACTATAGCTGGAGAAAAGGCGACTCCCAAAGTGTTGGGAGCCTGGAGGGGGTGTCTCTTTTTATGTTTAGAGTTTCCAGCTCCATTCAGTAGAAAAATGAGCTATCAGGGCCACAGAATAGACCCCTAAATGCCGAAGGCCTCTGCTGTCCACCTCCTCACCCTCCCCCATTCTCGCCTATCTCGCCGTCGACCCCCGGGCCACGTCCTCCCGCGGTCCCGGAACGCCCTCCCTCCTCACCTCCGCCAAACCGATTCTCTTCCCCTCTTCAAAGCCCTACTTAAAACTCACCTCCTCCGAGAGGCCTTCCCAGACTGAGCTCCCCTTTTCCCTCTGCTCCCTCTACCCCCCCACTTCACCTCTCCTCAGTTAAGCCCTCTTTCCCCCTCCTTTCTCTATGCTCCTCCCCCTCTCCCTTCCCATCCCCTCAGCACCGTACTCGTCCGCTCAACTGTATATATTTTCATTACCCTATTTATTTTGTTAATGAGCTGTACATCACCTTGATTCTATTTATTTGCTATTTATTTGCTATTGTTTTAATGAGACGTTCACCCCCTTGATTCTATTTATTGCTATTGTTCTCGTCTGTCCGTCTCCCCCGATTAGACCGTAAGCCCGTCAAAGGGCAGGGACTGTCTCTATCTGTTACCGATTTGTCCATTCCAAGCGCTTAGTCCAGTGCTCTGCACATAGTAAGCGCTCAATAAATACTATTGAATGAATGAAGGAATGAAGGCCCTGGAGCAGAGCGGCACCGGTCTAATTCCACCTCGATCCAAAAGCATGGTTTCCAGGTAACTTGTTGTGGGGCTGGACTTATCTGTTGCTGTTGTGGGTGGAGAGTGAGGAGGAGAGCTGGAGCAGAGTTTCTCTCCAAGTGATTTTACTGCTTGCCAATCTCTCCTGGGCTCTGGGCAGATTTACAAGCAAGGGGCCAAATCTCATTTTACTTTCTGCTTCTAGTCAACAGAGCATAAACTGGAAGAGGAACTTTAGAATAAGCATTCTGGCTCCCCTTTAAAGAGGAATCTTGACCTGGATCCAAGCCGGATGACAGACATCTGGATCCCATTGGCGACCCTATCTAGAAGCAGCATGACTTAGTGGATGGAACACGGGCCTGGGAGCCAGAAGGACCTAGGTTCTAATCCTGGCCCACCACATGTCTGCTGTGTGACCTTGGTCAAGTCACTTAACTTCTCTGTGCCTCAGTTACCTCGTCTGTAAAATGAGGTTGAAGACAGGGAGCCCCATGTCCAACCTGATTAACTAATATCTACTCCAGTTAGAACAGTGCTTGGCACATAGTAAGTGCTTAACAAGTATTTTATTATTATTATGAACAATTACTATAATTTTTCTTGGCTCACTTTTTAATGTCTCATCTCTTGGGCCTCAGTTTCCCACCTGTACAGAGGGTGTGATGACTGTCAACACCAATCATATGGTCCTAGACCCTGAACATCTATCTGTAATTTATTAATTTTATCTGTAATTTATTATATCTATAATTGATTTCTTTATATTAATGTCTGCCTCCCTACCTCTAGACTGTAAGCTCATTGTGGAAGGGAATGTGCCTGTTTATTGATGTATTGTACTCTCCCAAGGGCTTAGTACAGTGCTCTGCACACAGTAAATACTCAGTAAAAACAATTGAATGAATGAATACTCCCTACCGCCCCGGTGCTGGATGTTCAATTCTTGTTTAATAAAGTCGTCAGCCCGTGACTCCTATAAATAGACCGTGGATACACTGAGCTGAGGAGCAGGCCTGGTTGTTTTCTGACTTGCTGGTGGAGGAGGCTGTCTGGCTTTCATCATTCAAAGTAACACTCACTGTGGGCAGGAACTGTGTCTGTCATACTGTTATACTGTACTCTCCCAAGCGCAGAGTACAATGCTCGGCACAGTAAGCGCTCAGTAAATACGACTGACAGACTGACTAAGTCCATAGAGGTGAGGCAGTTTGGAGCACATCTGTAAAGGCGTGAAACAATAATAATAATTGTGGTGTTTGTTAAGCACTTACTCTGTGTCTGGCACTGTGGTAAGTGCTGGGCTAGATACAAGCAAATCAGGTTAGACACAGCCCCTGTCCCACTTGGGGCTCCCAGTCTCAATCCTCATTTTACAGATGAGGTAACTGAGACACAGAGAAATGAAGTGATATGACCAAGGTCACACAGCAGACGAGTGGCAGAGGCGGGATTAAAACCCATGACCTTCTGCCTCCCAGGCCCAGGGGAGCTAGGGAGTGGTGGCTGGGCTGTGAGGCTTTGGTATGGCAGAGCAGGTAGGGAAGCTAGGAGGATGGTTCTCTAGTTTTCTCCTCAGTGTTGGGTAGTTTTTTCTAGAGGATCTCCTTCATCTGAGGAGATGAACTGAACACTCAGGACTGCAACTCCAGGGAAAAATTATACATATCATTTAGGGCTAAACGATTTTTTAGCTTCAGCTTTATTGTGTTGTTCAGGAAGCAATACCTTCCGCTTGAAATATCAGGAAGCTTGGGCTCTAAGTATATTTTTAGGCCTGACTTTTGTCGCTATGGCCTTAGTGCAGCGGGTGGTGATTTGGTCAGAGGTCTCTTGCCTCTCTGGGTGGGGAAATCAGCTGGGCTACCGATTTTGAGGGATAGAAATCCTGGAAATGGAGCAGGGGCTTAAGGATGGAGATTTCCTGGCTTTGCCGTTATCAGTTCTATCCTGGGCCTGACAAGGACAAAACGTATGATAACAGTAGAATCCAGGGGGAAAGGAAAAGGGCTACTTCCCATTTCTATCTGCTCTCATACTTTAGAGCAGGTAGACAGACAGGCAGGCAACATATCAAGTGCTTGCTTCTCCTGGGAGGTTTGGAGGAGTTTGGTGAGTGGGTGGGGAAAGGAGAATAGATTCTCCTCCTACTAATTCCCAAAAGACAAAAGGATTACCGGGTCAAAGGAAGGTTGGAGGAGGAGTAATAAATAAAAGCCTGTGGCTTCTGTTGATCAGGAAATGGTCAGTCCCAGGAAAGAGGGAGAAATCCTTACTGTAAGCATTTGTGTGGGAAACAGTTTAGACTCAGAATCAGGGGACATGGATTCTAATCCCAGCTCTGCCATTTACCTGCTGTGTGACCTTGGGCAAGTCACTGCACTTCCTCTGTGCCTCAGTTTCTTCATTTGCAAAACGGGGAATATCTATTATCCCTCCAATGTAGTCTGTGAGTTCCGTGTGAGTCAGGGACCCTGTCCAACCTGATTATATTGTATCTTCCACAGCGTTTGACCCATAACACTGAACAAATACCACAACTAGAAGATGTAGCAGAGCGAGTCGTGAGCGCCAATTCACAAGTGAACAACTGTTTTCCATCCCTCTTTATGAGAGTGAAGTGGGCGAGGGGCAGGGGATCTAGGAAGATTACTTGTGAGGCAGGTGGTGGAGGCCATCTTTAGCCTCACAGCTGGGAGATTTTGGGAGTGAGGGCCAAGGGTAGGTCAGGCAGCTCTGAATCAATGGCCAGGTTCTTTGTGCTCATTTAGTTTCTCAAGCAGCAGCAGCGTTCTCACGTGTTCTCCTCTTCCCCGCAGGCACTGAGCAGCAGTCTGTATAAGAGCGCATCTCCTTATGGCTCCCTCAACAACATCGTGGATGGACTCAGCTCCCTGACCGAGCACTTCTCTGATATGTCCCTCTCCTCGGAGGCCAGGAAACCCAGCAAAAGACCACCCCCCAACTACCTGTGCCACCTCTGTTTCAACAAGGGGCACTATATCAAAGACTGCCCTCAGGTAAGAGAACGGCCACACCGGCTCTTTTACGTCCATTTCAGTTGTAATGCACGTGCGTAACTTGTTGCTGACTAGAAGGACGTGTTTGCTTTCAGAACATTTTTTGCTTCCAAAAATAAATGGCCCATGTAGCCTCAGACTTCTCCTGGATTTGAGGAATAATCTTCTAAAGCAGGGGTCCGCAGCCTTTTTTTGTAGCCGAGCCAAACAAAACGGATTCTTGGAACAGTTGGGGTACAAAGAACTAGATGATTTATGCCCTCTTCACCGACATCGTAATCACTCAATAAATACCACTGATTGATGGATTGACCCCTGCCCATGTCCATGTGACTCTTGATGTCATTAGGGAGGGAAGGGGAGAAGGAGAGAGAGAAGGGGGTAAGAGGAAGGGGAGGCAGGAGAAGGGGAAGGAAAGAGGAGAAGGGTAGGGAGGAGGACATCAGCAACAGCTAACCCCTGGTGAACGTGGGCAAGGCAGTTGGACCCTGACTTCCAGAAAGCCATGGAAACGGTTGCCCACCTCACTTGTGGCAGCCGAGGGAGGAGAATCCCCTCAAGGATGAGTGTTGTGCTCGGTACAGTTCATAGTAAGTGCTCAGTAACTGTCACTGATTGATTATGGGGAGTCAAATAGCCCCTGGGCAAGCAGAGACTCAAAGGACCAAGAGGTCTGAGGGAACAGAAGCGGTTTCGGGTCCATTACCTGTATTGTACTCTCCCAAGCATTTAGTACAGTGCTCTGCACATAGTAAGTGCTCAATGAATACCACTGATGATGATGATGCTCCTCCCAAGCCCCGGGCCAGCTCTTAGGCTCACAGTGATCCCTGCCTGCAGCCTCCCTGTCCCCCACCATCTCTGAAAAGCTGTTGAACCATAAGAAGGAGGTGGGGGAAGCCGCATTTTGGCCCGCCCCGGCCCACCTTGCAGGACCTGTTTAGAGGAATCCTCCGTCTGCTCCAGCGGGAGAAGCTGGGTGAGGAGGGGCAGGGAGAATTGGTAAGCTTGGTGTTTGTCTTAGCCTGAAAATAAGGCGGGGAGCTGGAGAGAGGGGCAGAGGGCAAGGCCCGGAGAAGGAGAGAGAAGTGAACTTACATCTGGTTGCTTCCTTCCTCCTCCTCCATAGCCTCTGCTGCTGCCACTGCTTAACTCAGCTGGTCCTGAACTTGGAGGTGCCAGGGGGCAAGCTGGGAGTGCCACAAATTGGGTTTGTGCTGCTGAGCTAGAGGTTCCAAACTCCAGCCCAAAAGGAAGGGAAAATGGAGAAAATGTAAAGGGCCTCGGTAAAAAAATGTTGGGAGCGGACAGGCTCCATGTTACATTTTGGCAGTTTGAAAGAGTTCAGTAGGTCTGGGGAACACCCAGAAAAATTTCAGGCGCTATGGCCTCAAACCGGGGTCCATTTCCTCGGATCATCTGCTTTTGCAAACCAAGGCAGAGAACTAGGAGAGGAAAGCCTCCGTGGAGGGACGGTGGCCTCTGCGGAAGCCTACCTCCATAGGGAAGGGATTTCTCTTCATGCTGAGACCGCCACGTCTTTTAGACGTGATTATCTGAGCAGGAGACTATTCTTATGAAATGAACCAGGCACCGAAATGATTGCAAACACACTTGCTTTTTTTTTTTTTCCTCCCCGTTCTTTTCTCCTCCTCCTCTCCTCCTCCAGAAGTCTCCCGGTCCCAGCCTGCCAGGTTTCCCATCAGCTCGGGTTTCCACTTGGCATGGCGGAGGTGCACTGGCTCTGACGGAGGTGGAGCTGGCAGGCTCCGAGTCCTCGCCGCTCTCACAAATCTTCTGTGTTGCAGTCACAGGGAAAGAATGTGGGGCGGACTCCAGGAATACAGATGTGCGCATTAGTGGTATTCCCTCGGACCCCAATTTTGGCCTCCTGGCTCCTCCTCGCATGCAAGCTTGGTTCTCCCGAGTAGTGGTCCCGGTGCCGGGCAGTCTCAGTGGCTAATGATGATGGTATTTGTTAAGCACTTACTGTGTGCCAAGCACCGTTCTAAACACTGGGATAAATAAAAGGTAATCGGGTCAGACATGGTCCTTATCCCACATGGGATTCACGGTTTTAATCCCCATTTTACGGCTGAGGTAACTGAGGCACAGAGATGTGAAGTGACTTCACGTAACAGACAAGAGGAGGAGCCGGGATTAGAACCCAGATCCTTTTGCCTCTCAGGTCCATGCTCAATCCACTAGGCCATGCTGCTTCCCTCTCAGGCTGAGCCAGGTCAGCGGGCAGTGATGATCTTTTTGGGTCTTCCTGCTATTATAGGTGATCCCGGGGCATCTGGCCTACGGAGAGGTTTTCTGTTATGCTTGGCCTTAGAGGGCAGAGTGGGCCATCTCTGTGCTCAAACGAGGAGAGGAGTGATGGTGGGAAGGGGTGTCTCAGGTGATCCAAAATATGTGCGTGGGTGGATGGGTTGGGGGAAGTGGAACATTGAGGGCTGGGTCGGGGGGGAAAGTGGTTACACGATGTCCTTGGAGTGTTGCCTGTTTGGGGACTTTCAAGAATGTCTTGCAGGCCTCAGACATATTTCTCCAAGGCGCTGGATGATTTCTATACGGGGAAATCGTTGAGGAGGCTGGAGGAGAAGGGATTTGTCTTTGCCCTGATGTATTGGTGTCTCATCAGGACCGTCCGCTCAGAACCGGTCTTCTGGATTACATCTCCAGGACAGCTCTGTTGACTCAATGTTATCTTAGGCTCCAACACCCCGCAACATGGCATATAAGTACCAAGCCGGGTGGGATTGGACTTGCAAGAAGGAGCAGAATGTAGTATATTTCCTACTGGGCTGACTCCCCGATGAATCTTCCTCCCCATCTTTTCCAACCCCTGATCCCTCGTTGGCAAAGTCCCCAGAGCTGACACAGTGTGTGTACTGTTTAGGATCATAATGTTCAAGGGAAACCATTCTGTGGATCTGCTCACAATGTCCAAAATGAAGCGATGATAGTCTGGGGCACTTCCTGGATCCCAGGAAAACTCCACACATGCTCCCACCTGGGGTTTGCCTTCTGTTCCCAACTGGGGGATGTTTCCACTAAGGCATTTCCGGATCGTGCCCTTCTAGCACACTGCTATGACATTTGTCCTATGAGATCATCGGTGCCAATATTCTAGTTACCCTTAGGAACTGAGTGACCATGCTTATAGTAGGGGCTATTGCAGGGGATAGCCCGCAATCAATCACTGGTATTTATTGAGCATTTCCTGTGTGCAAAGCACTGTACTAAGCTCTTGAGAGAGCACAATATAACAGTAGACACATTCCTGCCCACAACCTAGAGGGGGAGACATGAATATAAATAAAGAGATAAGATATATCACACATACATATGTGCTTTGGGGATGGGAGTTTTAATGAACGAAGGAGCAAGTAAGAGTGGTGCAGAAGGGAGTGGGAGAAGAGGAGAGTAGGGCTTAGTCAGTGAAGGCTTCTTGGAGGAGATATGCCTTCAATAAGGTTTTGAAGTAGGGGAAGGCAAATATCTGCCTGATATGAGGAGGGAGGGAATTCCAGGCTAGAGGTAGGATGAGGGCGAGAGGTCGCTGGCAACAATGATGACAGTGAGCTTACAGTTCAGACTGAGGACCTTTCCCAAGGGAAACAAATGGGATAACTCTACAGAAACAGCAGGGAGAATATTTGACCCTCAGTGGGGTCTTCTTGGAAGAACAACTCTCTCTCTCTATATCCTTGCCACAGAAAAATTCCTTGCATTAAAGTCTCTTCTAGAGCTTACTTTGAGCCTCAGAACGTGTGTGACGTAAATGTATTGTACCTACACCCGGTACTTAGTGAAGTGCTCAGCATTTAGTAAACGCTTAACAAATACCGTCATCGTTATTATTGGATTCTTCTTCTTTTGTTTAACTTGTTGGTTGTGGTATATAACCATCAGACAGACTGGCGAGGTGCTGGGTACTTGTACTGGGTCTCTGGGGAAAACCTTGGGTCCTCTACTCACCCAATTCAGCCTGCCGGTCTGTTCAGGCCTGGGACTTTTCCCTTTCAAACTTGCCTTGTCTCCAGTATGCAGGGAGAGTGAAATGAATGACTCCGAGTTTGGACTGTGGCTCCTAGAACAAAGATTGAATTTAACCAGATTGGTGAGGAGACACAGGAAATGGCTTGAGAAGCAGAGACCAGGGAAGAGCAGGACAAAGAGAAAACAGAATTCTTGGGGCAGTTTTGGGGTTTGGGTGTGGCTATCCATTTTTTAAATGGTAGAGGGATGCCGTCATGCAAGTGGGAATTACAACCCACCCTTGTAGTAAAGGGGATTCCTGTCAACACAGTGATCTCAGTTCTCTAGTTGGAGGAATGGGCAAATCTCGCTCTCTAGGAGCAAAGGCATTGTAAAAGCACACAGATGACCCCACCTTCCAACATGTGACGTCTTTGTTCTGCATAACCTTATGTTTTTGTCTGATCCTGTGTACTTTTCATAATAATGGGGACTTGGAGCTCATTTCTGTGACTTTAACTGGAGCCCATCTTACGTGATATGTGTGTGAGAGCTGAGGGTGTCATGGTGTTAAATGAGACCCATTTTAATTGGGCCACCTTCATCCAAACTCATATAAATACGGAGAAGCAGTGTGGGCTGGGAACCAGAAGACTTGGGCTCTAATTCTAACACTACCACTTGTCTACTGTATAACCTTGGGCCAGTCACTTGAACTTCTCTGGGCCTCAGTTTCCTCATCAACAAAATGGGGATTCACTATCTGTACTTAGAATATGAGCCGGGGTTTGGTTCTGATCTGCTTGTCTTATATCTACCCCAGTGCTTATCTTAGTACAGTGCTTGGCCCATAGTAAGCGCTTAGCAGATGCCATGGCCTAGTGGATAGAGCGTGGGCTTAGGAGTCAGAAGGACCTGGGTTCTAATCCCACCTCCACCACTTATCTGTCGGGTGACCTTGGGCAAGTGACTTCACTTCTATGTGCCTCAGTTTATCTCATCTGTAAAATGGGGATTAAGATTCTGAACACCATGTAGAACAGGGCCTGTGTCTGACCTGATTAACTGTTCTAACCTTAGTGCTTAGAACACTGTCAGGGACATAGTAAGATCTTAGCAAATACCATATAAAAATGATTATCCTGTAAAATGGAATTCATGTATTGTAGCTGTATAGTCCCAGAAATCCCTCCACACACCCTCCAGTTGGAATTACTGTCTTCTAGCAGGGGCGGAACATGACCTCTGATATCCTTCAGGTCTTGCTGAGGATGGAATTGTACATGTCCTTCTTTTACAAAGCGCTCTTTTATAAGCTTGTGTGTCAAGAAAGCTCCCAGACAAAAGGGAAGTGCGCTGCAAGGCCGAGTGATCAGCTTTTCCTCAGGTAGGTGAAATTGAACTGAATCTAGAAATGACCCAGAATAGTTCCGAGAGTTCTTCGATTGATTTCTGTGAAATGACTTTCGAGTCACTTTCTGGGTCTGCCTTCCAGACCAAGGTTTCATCTGGTCCTTTGAGGCAGAGGGGTATTTCTTTGCTTTTATAACGCTCATTTCCCCTAAGAAACTTAAGCTGGTTCAGAGTTTCAGACATCAAAGGCCCCTTCATCGATGTCAGCTTTTCAAACTTCTGCTCAACCTGGGAGTGTTGAGAGTCCAAATGTTGGGCTGGCCAGAACGAGGCTTCTGTACACAAACTGAGGGAGACCTTGAATAACCACGTCCGATAGCGTTTGGGTTTGAACAGTCTGTGCTTTCATACTCTCCACATGGAGTTCCAGATGTGTGTATTTGGGGTGGGGATGTGCATGGTTGGAGTGGGGAAAGCTAGAGAGCTGAGGTGAGACCCCCAAAGGAATGGCAGAAGGGAGAGGTGGAAAGTACAAGCGGCTTCTCGGAAGTCACTCAGCGATTTGGCTCATTTGCCCTGTTGATTGCATTGTGCGATTTTTGAAAAGCCCCTTGGGAAGCTGTGTGGCCTGGTGGAAAGACCCCAGGCCTGGGAGTCAGAGGACCTGAGTTCTAATACCAACTCTGCCACTTACCTGCTGTAGGACCCTGGGCAAGTTTACTTAACTTCTCAGTGCCTCATTTTCCTCAACTGTAAAATGGAGACTCAAGCTTAAGCTCGAGTCCCATGTGGGACAGGGACAGTTGATTATCTTCTAGACTGTGAGCTTGTTGTCATCAGGAATGTGTCTGTTGTTATATTGTACTCTCCCAAGCATTTAGTACAGTGCTTTGCACACAGTAAGTTTTCAATAAATACAAATGAATGAATGAATGAATGAATGAATGAATGAATCTTCTCTACCCCACCACTTAGTGCAGTGCTTGGCACATAGTAAATGTTTAACAAATATTTATTATTTTAATGATGGAATTTTTCAACACTTACTATATGTCAAACACTTTTCTAAGTGCTGGAGTAGATACAAGATAATCAGGCTGGCTAGAGTCCCAGTCCTACAAGGAGCTCACAATCTTAATCCACATTTTATAGACGCGGTCACTAAGGCACAGAGAAGTGAAGTGATTGCCCAAGGTCACGCAGCAGGCAAGCAGGGGAGCTGGGATTAGAACCCAGGTCCTTCTGACTTCCAGTCCTATGCTGTACCCATTAGACCATCCTGCTTCCCATGCCCTCTTATGGCAAAGAGTAAAGTGAAGAGGCAGGCAGAGCTTATGCTCCTCTGGTGCTAACCTTCTCCCTGGGCCTCATTCTCGCCTGTCCCACCATCGACTCGGTCCCATGTCCTCCCTCTGGCCTGGAACGCCCTCTCTCCTCAAATCTGCCAAACAGTTACACTCCCCCCCTACAAAGCCCAAATCACCTTCTCCAACTAAGCTCCCTTTTCTTCAGCTCCCCCTCCCCTCCCCAGAGCCCCAACTCACTCCCTTTGCTCTACTCCCCCACAGCACTTGTGTATATATGTACATATCTATAATTCTAATTATATTGATGCCTGTTTACTTGTTTTGATGTCTGTCTCCCCACTTCTAGACTGTAAGCCCGGTGCAGGCAGGGATTGTCTCTCAATTGCTGAATTGTACTTTCCAAGTGCTTAGTACAGTGCTCTGCACATCGTAAGCACTTAATAAATACAATTGAATGAGTGAATGAAAGCAGCGTGACATAGTGGATGGAGCACAGGTCTGGGAGTAAGAAGGTCATGGTTTTTAACCCCAGCTCCGCCACTTGTCTGCTGTGTGGCCTTGTGCAGGACCCATGCCAGATTATCTGGGATTCTTGCTTTTCTTCTCCCCAGATGGACGTCATTCACTCCCTAACTCCCTCATTTTCAAACCTATGAGAGAGTTGGCAATGTCTGCTATAGTGTCTTCTGCCTGGAGACTGGTGAGGGACGTTTGGGGAGGAGAATCAAACAGTGGTCTCCCTAACTGGGGACTGCTAGCTCAAGCTAACGGAAGCACCAGTGGGAAACTGACTCGTTCATTCATTCAATCGCGTTTATTGAGTGCTTACTGTGTGCAGAGCATTATACTAAGTGCTTGGGAAAGTACAATACAGCAATAAAGAGGGACACTGCCTGCCCACAGTAAGCTCACAGTCTAGATGCAAGGAGACAGACATCAATACAAGTAAACAGATATCAATATAAATAAAAACTACAGATATATACATAAGTGCTGTGGAGTAGGGAGAGGGGGGAAGAGCAAAAGGAGCAAGTCAGGGTGTCATGGGAGAGAGTGGGAGAAGAGGAAAAGTGAGGCTTAGTCTGGGAAGGTCCCTTGGAGGAGATGTGCCTTCAGTAAGGTTTTGAAGGTGGGGAGATTGTCTGTTGGATGTGAGGAGGGAGGGCATTCCGGGCCAGAGGTAGGGGAGATAGGCGAGATCGAGGCACAGTGAGAAGAGTAACAACAGAGGACTGAAGTATGCGGTGTGGATTGTAGAAGGACAAAATCAAAGAAGCAACGTGGTTTAGTGGAAAGAGCACGGGTTTGGGAGTCAGAAGTCATGGGTTCTGATCCCAACTCCACCACTTATCAGCTGTGTGACTTTGGGCAAGTCACTTCACTTCTCTGCACCTCAGTTACCTCATCTGTAAAATGGGGATTAAGACTGTGAGCCCCATGTGGGACAACCTGATTACCTTGTATCTACTCCAGTGCTTAGAACAGTGCTTGGCACATAGTAAGCGCTTAACAAATACCATCATTATCACAGGAGGGGACAAGGTAATGGAGCGCTTCTCTTAAATCACGAAGTCCCACCCACCACCATAACTGTCCCCCCCTCTAGAAGGTAAGCTCACTGTGTGCAGGGAACAAACACGTCTACCAACTCTGTTATACCCTACTCTCCTGAACTCTTAGTACAGTGTTCTGCACACAGTAAGTGCTCAAATATGATTGATCGATTATTAATTGATAGGTTGTGAGCTCTATAAGAGACAGGGTCTATGACTTATTCCCACTTACCTACTGTTTCCCAGTGCTAAGTGAAATGCCCTGCACACTGTAAGCCCTTAGTAAATACTATTACTATGACTCCTCCTCCTCACTTCTGATTCATCAGAGAATGAAGAAATGACAAAAGAGAGGAGGTAGTTTGGGTTTTCTCTGTGGCCGAGGTGACTCAGGGCCAGTCTGAGGAATCTGGTGGGAGGAGAAGCCTGGGTCTTTAAAGGTGGCAGAAAGTCCCTGTTTCAGACGGTGAGGGATGGACTTTGGAGGAGGTGGGCACGAGGGTCAGTGCCCAGAGTGTGAATCTGGCAGGGCAAATTCACCAGCAGGTAATTGAGAACGGACTGAATCGCTTGTCGTAAGGTGGTCCTTTTTAACCGGAAAGGTGTGTAGTGGGGGTGGACAGGGAATGTGTCCGTGTAGTCTTATGTTGTAATTTCCCAAGCGCTTAGTACAGTGGTCTGCACACAGTAAGCACTCAATAAGTACGATTGAATGAGAGTAAGCGCCCAATATGTACGACTGAATGAATGAATGAATTGGTGCGGTGAGATGGATCCCTAGGGACTTCCGCCTCTTGGGCTGGATTAGGGATGAGATCATTTATTCATCAGGACCCCAAAATTCCAAAAGAGCAAATCAATCTATCAATTGTATTTATTGAGTGCTTTCTATGTGTAGAACACTGTACTAAGCACTTGAGAGAGTGTAATACAGCAGAATTAGCAAACACATTCCCTCCCTATAATGAACTTACAGTCTAGAGAGGGAGACAGGCATTTATATATACATATATATGTATATATATATATATGTATATGTTCTTTCAATGGTATTTATTGAGGGCTTACAGTGTGCAGAGCACTGTACTAAGTGCTTGGGAGAGTACATTAAAACAGTAAAGTCCCATTCCCTGTCCACAATGAGCTTACAGTCTAAGAAGACAGACAACAATACACATAAATAAAATTACAGATATGTACATAAGTGCTGTGAGCAGTGAGAGGAAGAACAAAAGGAACAAATCAGGGTGACACGGAAGAGAGTGGGAGATGAGGAAAAGTGGGGTTTAGTCTGGAAAGACCTGTTGGAGGAGATGTGTTTTAAAAGGGGGCAGAGTAAGTTTCTGTTGGATTTGAGGAGGAAGGGTGTTCCAGGCCAGAAGCAGGATGTAGGCTAGGGGATGGCGGCGAGACAAGTGAGATCAAGGCACAGTGAGAAGATTAGCACTAGAGGAGTGAAATGTGTAGGCTAGGTTGTAGACTGAGAGAAGTGAGGTGCGGTAGGAGGGGGACAACTCTATGTGGGTAAGAGGGAGAACAGATATTTAATCCCCATTTTACAGTTGAGGAAACTGAGGCACAGAGAAGGCAAATGAATTGCTCAAGGTCACCCAGCCAGCAAGTAGTAGAGGCAGGATTAGAACACAGATCCTCTGACTCCCAGGTACATACTCTTTCCACTAGCTGCCTCACAGCCCCTTCACTTCTCTTCCCTAGCATGCAACCACTAACCTACCTCTCTTCGAGTACTGTTTTATACCCACACACACACACTCCCGCACCTTCCACCCTGTCTCACCACGGTTCCGCGGCCTGTACCTTCCCCGTTGACTCCCAGGGGACTCTTGTGCTCCCTGCAGGACGAGCTGGGAAAATTACACTTCCTCGAGGTTCCAAATCACTTGGCCAACCCCATCCTTCCCCATTTGCCACCAAACCACAGCCAACTCGAGGGTGGAGCCCGACCACCTGGCAACCAGCCAATCCGGCAATCAGCCGACCCCCAAGCAGAAGTGGGAGGGAGACTTCTGGCGGAGAAATCGATGGTAAAATTCTGTTCTGTGAGAAAGCTCCCTGAGGTCATTCCTTTTTCTCAGGGAGGCCTCAAAATCTGAGGTTTGCTGACCATGGGAGTCTCAAAGCCACCTGTAGTTATGTGTGTCCAGAGGCGCCTGGAAGGGAAGGGGGGATGAGGAGGTTTTGAGGTTCCTTTGGTGACTGGAGAATTTAAACTCTCCTCTCCCTTGGCCTGAGCTTCCATTCCTGATTCAGCACGCTTGAGACCGCTAATGAAATCCAGATGTCAGACAAAAAAAAACAATAACCTCTCCCACCCATCTGGCAGATCGAGTTTCTTGGAGATTGCAAAAGAAAAAAAAATAAAACAAGGAGAGATTCCTAGAACAGCTGAAACTTTAGAGTTAAGTAGGTAAATAATTTTTAAGATGCTGCACCGTATGAAGCGGTGGGAGGTGGGAAGAGACGAGGAGCCCAGTGGGAAGAGATGGAACCCGGGGGGCGGGGTGATCCAGCAGAAGCCAATTGAGGGGAATAATCTTTAACCAAATTGCATTTCTTCCATTCTGATTTTCTCTCCCGTCCCTTTCTCAAGAGAGTCCTAGCCTGGGAAGGGAAAGCCTGGCGCTTTCCTTTATGTCCATATACCTAACATCATGGTGTTGTGATAACGAAAAGGAACAGAATACAGTTTATTTCTTACTGGCCTGGCTTTCAGATGACCCCTCTTTGCTGGCCTTGTTCGCCCATCCTCCTGCCTCCACTCCTCATGTCAGCTTCGCAGAGGGGTTAAATAGACTCCCACAACCCCTGAAGCCCTTTCTGTCCAGGTCACTGCCCCAATGAGGTTGACCACGAGGCATAGGTGCCTGGGAAACAGACGGGTGGGATGGTGAGAATGCATTTTTCATTTCTGTAAAAATTATTGGTGCCCTGCCACCTGATATTTTTTAGGCTCAATTTACTTCCTCTGAAATATTGGGGGCCTGTGTGTAAATTAGCTGGGTTGGTTTAATTAACTGGTGTCTTGGGTGACCATGTTCCATTCTCATCTCTCTCACTGCTGACCTCTCACTCTCACCCACCCTTCTGCTTGGGACTCCTTCCCCTTTCATATCACACTTCTCCCCGTCTTTGAAGCCCTACTAAAATCACAGCTCCTCAAGAAAGCCTTTCCTGACTAACATCTTCCCATGACTCCATCAATAAATCGCTCAGGTCTGCACCCCCTAAACCCTTGAATATCCACCCTACCCTGACAACACTTAGGTTCAACTTTTTAAACTCAATCATGACCCCACCTATAATTTATTTTAGTGTCTGTCTCCCCTGCAAGATTGTAATAATTCATTCAATTGTATTTATTGAGAGTTTACTGTGTGCAGAGCACGTAATAATAATAATGATATTTGTTAAGTGCTTACAATGTGCCTAGCACTGTTCTAAATGCTGGGGTAGATACAAGGTAATCAAGTTGTCCCACGTGGGGCACACAGTCTTAATCCCCATTTTACAGATGAGATAACTGAAGCACAGAGAAGTTAAGTGACTTGCCCAAAGTCACACAGCTGATAAGTGGCAGAGTTGGGATTAGAACCTACGACCTCTGACTCCCAAGCCTGTGCTCTTGCCACTAAGCTGGGCTGTTTCTCTAAAGAAAAAAGAGCTTACTATGTACCAGACACTGTTCTAAGCGTGTGGGTGATACAAGCAAATTGCCAGGGACTTGCCCAAGGTCACACAGCAGGCAAGTGGCAGAGTCAGGATTAGAGCCCTGATCCTTCGGATTCCCAGGCCTGTGCTCTAACCACTAATAATAATGCTGGTATTGGTTAAGCGCTTACTATGTACAGAGCACTGTTCTAAGCGTTGGGGTAGATACAGGGTCATCAGGTTGTCCCACATGAGGCTCAAAGTCTTCATCCCCATTTTCCAGATGGGGTAACTGAGGCCCAGAGAAGTGAAGTGACTTGCCCACAGTCACACAGCAGACAAGTGGCAGAGCCGGAATTCGAACCCATGACCTCTGACTCCCAAGCCCGGGCTCTCTCCACTGAGCCAGGCTGCTTCTCACTAGACCAAGAGGGCCGGAATTGGTCTCCTCTCTCTACTTGTGTTCTCCCAAGACCTTATTATAGTGCTCTGCACAGAGTAAGCACTCAGTATATTTAATTGATGACAGGAAGCACTCTGTAGACATATACAGGATTAGTTTAGGACAGTGACAACTCTCTCCTTTGCTAAATTGACCCTTCTCCCCTACTGCGAGGGAGTAGGAGCCCAGGAGCTGGCGCAGCGTGTGGGCACTGAAAATCTGAGGTGAATTTGGAGAGAAGCATCTGTGGTAAGGAGCTCCCGGACAGAGTTCCAGGCCTGCAGGAAAGGAGATGGTGTGAATTTCCATCAGGACATATGTCTGTTCTCATCCCTCTCCGCTCCTAGCGTACACATGTAACATGTCTCTGCTTCCCGGGAGGGGAGCTGATTCCCTAGAGAAGGTTGCTGACCTGATCGCCACCACCTCTGGACCGTAAACTCTTTGGGGGCAAGAAACGTCTCTACTAACTCTGTTGTATTCTACTTTCCCAAGTGCTTAGTATAGTGTTTTGCAATCAATAAATCGGTCATATTTGTTTTGTTAAGGAATCACTGTGTGCAAAGCACTTGGGAGAGTGCTTGGGAGAGTATAATGTGGCACAGAAGCAGTGTGACGTAGTGGATAAGTCATGGGTCTGAGAGCCAGAAGTGGCTCTGCCACGTGTCTCCTGTATGACCTTGGGCAAGTCACTTTGCTTCTCTGTGCCTCAGTTACCTCATCTGTAAAATGGGGATTAAGACTGTGAGCCCCATGTGGGATACGGACAGTGTCCAATCTGATTAGCTTGGACTAATTGTACTTTCCAAGTACTTAGTACAGTGCTCTGCCCACAGAAAGTGCTCAAATACAATTGAATGAATATCTACCCCAGGGCTTAGTAAAGTCCTTAGAGAAGCAGCGTGGCTCAGTGGACAGAGCACGGGCTTTGGAGTCAGAGTTCATGGATTCGAATCCCAGCTCGGCCACTTGTCAGCTGTGTGACTTTGGGCAAGTCACTTAACTTCTCTGGGCCTCAGTTACCTCATCTGTAAAATGGGGATTAAGACTGTAAGCCCCACGTGGGACAACTTGATTCCCCTGTGTCTACCCCAGCGCTTAGAACAGTGCTCAGCACATAGTAAGCGCTTAACAAATACCAACATTATTATTATTATTAAAGTGCCTTGCACATAGTAAGTGCTTAACAAATACCATTAAAAAAAACCAGTGACAAAACCCACCCTAAAATAGAGTTGGTAAAAGTGTTCCCTGCCCATAATGAGCTTATGACGTAGAGGGAGCTTATAGTGAGTGCTCAATAAATACCATTGCTTGATTGACTTATCTCTGAAGGGGCTGCTGCAGCTCCCAACTCTGTCCCTGCTTCTGTGCCAATGCTGGGGCTCTTCTGCAGAAGACCAGTGGTCCCAGTGGTCCCCCTGGGCTGAGGACGGAGCCCCCGGAATTCCTCTGTTTCTTGTACCAGGAGCATGGCACTCGCTGTCCTGCCTCTCAAGTGGAGTCCAGGTAAGGGAGGGAAGAGCAAGAATGGAGAGGACACTAGCCTAGAGATTCAGAGGAAGCTCAGTGCTTGATCCCAGAAATGTGCCCTGCTGTCACCGAGGCTCCCTATAAGGCCTTAAGCCCTCATCACTCATGCCTCCCTCTCTACCCCAACTTCCCCATTTGCTCGCCTTTATCCCTGTTCTTCACACACTGGGCCACAGTCTCTGTTCCTTTTTCCCTCTCTCTGGCCTGTTCTGCCACCTTTCCATTTCTTCACTTCTTCTCTTTCATCACCTTTCCTCCTTTTCACTAGTTCTTCCCTAAGGGTCTTTCCACGAGGGTCGCCTTGCCCTCAGCCCACATTGTGTGCAGACCTGAAAATGCAGCATGTACAGCTTTTGACTAAGGCCCTTGCACAAGATCATCTTTCTCATGGCATGAATATTTTCCGGGAGAAGTCTCGGGCTGTTTTCCATCCTAAAATGTTTTTCTGTTTACTTCTGGGATTCCCCTCTAGACTGTAAGCTTCTAGTGGAAGGGAATGTGGCTACCAACTTTGTTATAATGTACTTTCATTCATTCATTCAGTTGTATTTATTGAGCACTTACTGTGTGCAGAACACTGTACTAAGCGCTTGGAAAGTACAGTTTGGCAACAGATAGAGACAATCCCTGCCCAACAACAGGCTCACAGTCTAGAAGGGGGAGACAGACAACAAAACAAACCAAGTAGATAGGAATTAATAGCATCAAAATAGATAAATATAATTATAGATATATACACATCATTAATAAAATAAGTAGAATAATAAATATGTTCAAATAAACACAAGTGCTGTGGAGCAGGGAAGGGAGTAGAGCAGAGGGAGAGAGTTGGGGTGATGGGGAGGGGAGGAGGAGCAGAGGAAAAGGGGAAGGCCTCCTGGAGGAGGTGAGCTCTCAGGCTTTGAAGGGGGGAAGAAAGCTAGTTTGGCAGATGTAAGGAGGGAGGGCATTCCAGGCCAGAGGTAGGAGGTGGGCCAGGGGTCGATGGTGGGACAGGTGAGAATGAGACACAGTGAGGAGGTTAGCGGCAGAGGAGTGGAGTGTGTGGGCTGGGCTGTAGAGAAGGGAGATGAGGTAGGACAGGGCAAGGTGAGCTTTGAAGCCAGTAGTGAGGAGTTTTTGCTTCATGTGAAGGTGGATAGGCAACCACTGGAAGTTCTTGAGGGAGGGGGTGACATGCCCAGAGTGTTTCTGTAGAAAGATAATCCTGGCAGCAGAGTGAAGTATAGATTGAAGTGGGGAGAGACAGGAGGATGGGAGATCAGAAAGGAGGCTTATGCAGTAATCCAGTCAGGATATGATGAGAGACTTTATCAACAAGATAGCAGTTTGGGTGGAGAGGAAAGGGCGGATCTTGGCGATGTTGTGAAGGTGAGACCGGCAGGTTTTGGTGACAGATTGGATGTGTGGGGTAAATGAGAGAGCAGAGTCAAGGATGACACCAAGGTTGTGGGCTTGTGAGATGGGAAGGATGGTAGTGCCATCCACGGTGATGGAGAAAGTCAGGGAGAGGATGGGGTTTGGGAGGGGAGATAAGGAGCTCAGTCTTGGACATGTTGAGTTTTAGGTGGCGGACAGACATCCAGGTGGAGATGTCCTGAAGGCAGGAGGAGATACGAGCCTGGAGGGAGGGAGAGAGATCAGGGGAGGAGATGTAGATTTGGGTGTCACCTGTATAGAGATGATAGTTGAAGCTGTGGGAATGAATGAGTTCTCCAAGGAGTAAGTATAGATGGGATACAGAAGAGGGCCAAGAACTGACCCTTTGAGGAACCCCTACAGTTAGTGGATGGGAGGGTGAGGAGGAGCCCACAAAGACCGAGAATAAATGGCCAGAGAGATGAGAGGAGAACCAGGAGAGAATGGAGTCCGTGAAGCCAAGGTTAGATGAGAAGAGGATGGTCGAGAGTGTCAAAGGGAGCTGAGAGGTCGAGGAGGATTAGGATAGAGTAGGAGCAAGAAGGAGGTCATGGGTGACCTTTGACAGGGCAGTTTCGGTGGAGTGGAGAGGATGGAAACCAGATTGGAGGGAGTCCAGGAGAGAGTTGGAGTTGAGGAATTTGAGGCAGCGAGTGTAGATGACTCACTCTAGGAGTTTGGAAAGGAAGGGAAGGAGGGTGATAGGGTGATAACTGGAGAGAGCATTGGGGTCAAGAGAGGGGTTTTTTAGGATAGGGAAGACGTGGGCACGTTTGAAGGCAGAGGGGAAGAAGCCATTGGAGAGTGAGCTGTTGAAGATGGAAGTTAGGGAGGGGAAAAGGGAAGAGGTGAAAGTTTCTATAAGGTGAAAAAAGGGAATGAGGTCCAAAGCACAGGTGGAGGGGCTGTCACTTGAGGGAGGAGATCGCCTCTGAAGATACTGCTGGGAAAGACGGGAAAGCAGAGGAGGGAGTCGAGAGTGGAGAGGATATAGAAGGGGGAGGGGTGACTTTGGATAGCTCAGACCTCATGGTGTTAATTTTCCTAATGAAGTAAGTGCCCAGATCGTTGCAGGTGAGGGATAGAGGAGGGGGAGGAACAGGGGGCCTGAGGAGGGAGTTAAATGTCTGGAACAGCTGATGGGGATGATGGGCATGGGTGTCAATAAGGGAAGAAAAATACTTTTGCCTGGCAGAGGAGAGGGCAGAGTTAAGGCAGGAAAGGGTAAATTAAAGTGAACGAGGTTGGACTGGTGTTTAGTCTTTTGCCAGCAGCGTTCAGCGGCTTGAGCATAAAAACGAAGGAGGTCGACAGTGGCAGTGATTCAGGGCTGTGGGTTAGTGGTGCGAGAGCAATGGAGGGATAGGGGAGTGAGTGAGTTGAGTAGAGATGGTGGAGTTGAGATCATCGGTCTGGTCATCAAGAGTGGGTAGAGTGGATAAGGAGGTAGGGTGGGGTGCGATACGCTGAGAGAGATGGATGGGGTTGAGAGAGCAGAGGTCTCTGTGGGGGAGTAATACAGATTTACAGGGGAGAGGGGTTTGAGAGAAGAGGCAGGTGAGAAGGTTTTGGACACAGAGAGGGATTTCAGAATTGGTGAGGGTGGAGATAGTGCAGCGGTAAGAGATGATGAGATCGAGGGTGTGACCAATTCGGTGAGTGGGCGAGGTGGGGTGGAGCAGGAGGTCGGTGGAGTCAAGGAGTGATAGAAGGCGGGAGGCAAAGGAGTCACCGGGTACATCCATGTGGACGTTGAAGTCTCCGAGGATCAGAGTGGGTATGGAAAAAGAGAGAAGGATGGTGAGAAAGGGTCAAAATGGTTAAAGCAGTTGGAGGTGGGACCGGGGGGCGGTAGATGACGGCTACAAGAATCTGGAGGGGGTGGTAGAGGCGGGTAACTTCAAAGGTAGGAAAGGGAAGGGGGAGGAGGGATTGTGAAAAAGCGGCACTGGGGTGTGAGAAGGAAGCCGACACCTCCTCTTTTCCCAGTGAGTCTGGGGGATTGGGAGAAGAAGAAATCTCCGCTGGAGAGAGCAGCAGAAGAGACCGGGTCATCCGGGGTGAGCCGGGTCTCAATGAGGGCGAGGAGGAGGAGAGAGCGGGAAAGGAACAGGTCAAGAATGAAAGGGAGCTTACCTATAATGGAACGGGAGTTCCATAGGCCATACTTGGCAGCAGCTGTGGAGGGATGGGAGAGAGGGGAACGGTGCGGGGGGTGGGGAGGGTTTAGATGGGAATGAGTTGACGGGGGCCTGGGTGGGGAGAGAGGGATGAGGGGTGGCGATGAGACAGGAGAACCGGGATGTGACAGGGGCAGGGGGAAGGCAAGGGGTTGGAAGGGAGGGGCTTGGTGGGGAACTGTGCAAGGAGAAGGGGATGAGGGATGGTGCTGGTACAGTGGGATTCTAGGGAGAGGGCGGGGAGGAGGGGTGGGAGTGGAGCAAAGGGAGGGAAAGAGCTGGGTGGGAGAGGGGAAGGTGAGAACTGGAAAGGGCAGATGGGAGCAGGGGGATTGAAAGGTCATGGTGAGGTCAGCGAGGTAAATGACAGTACTGACAGCAGTTAACAATTAACATGCAATAACAACAATAACATAAACCAAGCACTTAATACAGTGCTCTGCACACAGTAAGCGCTCAGTATATCTGATTGATTCTGTGTCTTGTTCTCTCTGTCTGCATGTCTCTTTTCCCTCCTCCCTGCTACCACCTCCTCCCAACCCCCATCCCGCCACACCCTTTTTTACAGTGGTAAATGTTGGGTGCTTACTTTGTGCCAGGCACTGTACTAATCACTGAGATAAATACAAGCTAATCAGGTTGGACACAGTCCCTGTCTCACATAGGTCTCCCAATCCATTTTACAGATGAGGTAACCCAAGGCACAGGTAAATTAAGTGACTTGCTCAAGATCACATAACAGACATGGGATGGAGCTGGGATTAGAACTCAAGTCCTTCTGACCCCAAGGCCCATGCTCTATCCACTAGATGATGGTCCTTCCCCTTTCCCCCACAAAGTGCCCATCAGCTCATCTGTCCCTGCCAAACGAGCAGTTCTGGAGCCCTCAGCGTGAGATATCTAAGCAACTCCATTTTATTGTACCATGAGGGCACAGGTTGGACACTGCAGTGTATTTTTAAGCAGACTTGGAGGAGAGATGAAGGGACTATGGAGCTTTAAAAGGGTCCCAAGCTCCATGATGGCAACGCACTGAAAACAGAGGGGCTTGGGTGTGCCAGAGAGGGCACTTCTTCTGTGAAAATGCCAAGGGAAAGACACCCGGCTCCATCCACTCAAGTAGCCTTTCCCTAGTCTCTCCCAGACTCTATCCTGGTCAGAGATACCATCCCTTCTACCCCCATACACTATCTCAGTAAATCCTTGGATGTCTTGCCCCTTCTTTCAATGATCTCTAACTTTTCTGCTCCCTTGGAGAGTAAGATGTGAGCCACCCATTTCCCAGATGGGGAAACTGAGTCCTTACTAGATTGTGCTTAGTATAAGTGTTTCAAGAAAACTATGGTCATTATTATGATTACTGTTAGAAACAGAATCCCGGCTTTGCTAGTTACAGTGTAGGAGCTCCGTCTCCCTTTCAAAAGGGGAAGTAGACTGAGGCATCTTGGGAGCTATCCCAATAGGAATAGGTAATGCTTCAGGACAGGTTGGGACTAAAAACTGCTAATTGGAACGAAATGAAATTGCTTCAGGGCGGTAAGGAATGACTCCGCATGGAGACGGGGTCATGGAGGGGATGATGACTCAAGGCCCTCCTCCCCCGATAGTTTGGGAATCTCCTGGTTATGGAGAGGAGGCAGGGGTCTGTCCCTCCTCATATCCAACAGACAATTACTCTCCCCCACTTCAGACCCTTATTGAAGGCACGTCTCTTCCAAGAAGCCTTTCCTGACTAAGTCCTCATTTCCTCTTCTCCTACTCCCTTCTGCATCACCCTGACTTGCTCCCTTTATTCATTCTCCCTCCCAGCCCCACAGCACTTAAGCGCATATCTGTAATTTATTTATTTATATTAATGTCTGTCTCTACCTCTAGAGTCTAGGCTCGTTGTGGGCAGGATATGTGTCTGCTTATTCTTATACTGTAAAAAAAAAAATTGTGGTATTTGTTAAGTGCTTACTATGTGCCAGGAACTGTACTAAGCACTGGGGTGGATACAAGCAGATTGGATTGGACACAGTCCCTGTCCCACCTGGGGCTCACAGTCTTAATCCCCATTTTACAGATGAAGTACCTAAGGCATAGGGAAGTGAAGCGACTTGCCCAAGGTCTCACAGCAGACAAGTGGTGGAGCCAGAATTAGAACCCAGGTCCTTCTGAAACCCAGGCCTGTGCTCTATCCACTGCGCCGTGCTGTATACTCTCCCAAGCTCGTAGTACAGTGCTTTGCACACAGTAAGTGCTCAATAAATACAATTGAATGAATGAACGGGTCCGGACCGACTTGCCCAAAGCTGTTGCTCTGCTCAGCAGTGGAAGAGCCCAAAAGAGGCTGCAGGCTCAGGAGGAGATCTCTTTGAAGCTAGTCATAATTGGAAGTTGGGAGAAATTTGTCCTGAGCTAGAAAGGATTTCCAACTTGCTAGACAAGCCCCTCAGCTCTTCTCCATCTTGTGGTGGCCCAGAGAGAGCGGGGAGATCCAGGGAAACCCCGGCCTCAATGCTGACTTTGAGCTGTACCAGCCGCAGATGCGGGGGGGTTATGTTTTTTACAGCCTTCCTGTCTGCCGAGTTTCTGGCAGGAAAATCGCTGCCCAGGGCAGTTTTCACATCCTAGGCAGGCAGCTAGTTCTTCTTTTTAAGAGGATCACAAGATGATTTCTCGAGGCCCTGAGCCTCTTCTCTGTCCCTCATCCCCCTTCAGCCTCCCTCCGCTCCCTCCCTTCTATCTCATTTCCCAACCATTGGCTTTTCTTGGGAAGCTTCACCAATGCCGAACCCTCCCGGAGCTTGGCCCTCCCCTTCTCACCTCCCCCTCCCCCTCTGCCCCCGCTCCGGCCAGCCACACTGAGCAGGGAATCATCTGTCCAGAGAAGAGCTGCTCAACTACCTTGGAGGAAACAGTTCCTTGCTCTGATTGGTTTAGATGGAAAGGTCCTTGGGAGCGGGAAGTGTGTCCATTCGTGTCATTTGGCACAGCACCCATCCCAACGCTCCTTAGAACAAATGTCTCTGTTGGTGCCAAAAGAACTGTCCACCTCCTAGGAAAAAAAAGGAACGGATGTTGGGTTTCTGCTCGAACCTACTAACCGCCCTCTACTGTGATCGAAAGAAATCTTTCGGACCAGCGTCAGCCTGCGTAGGATTCATCCATCCATCAATCAAGGGTATTTATTGGGCGCTTACTGTGTTCCGAGCAAAGTACTAAGAGCTTGGGAGAGTACTGTACAGTCGAGTGGGTAGATATGATCTGTGCTCTCAAAGAGCTTACAGTCTAGAGAGAGGAGCTGGCAGTTTGGCGTCAAATCTAGGCTCTGGAGATCAGTGATCTGATGAACGGGGTTTGTTTGAGTAAAGAAGGGGACTGAGGGAAGGGTAGACCGGGCGAAAAGGAAGAAGGCTGGCCGCTCTCGCTCTCCTCAGCCTGTACGAACGCTGAGAAGCACAAGCCCCTGCCAGGACTGGCTTCGGCAGACATTTGGCCATCCTGAGAGAGGACACTCCAGAGCAGGGCACCATGCATCAGGACACCCCGAGGCAGCCCCCATTTTTGGGCAGTTGCCCTGTCAAGGGTGACTTTTTTTTTATAATAAGCACTTATTATATGCCAGGCACTTTATTAAGTGCTGGGGTAGATACAAGCTAATCAGATTGGACACAGTCCCTGTTCCTACCTAGGGCTTGCAGTCTTAATCTCCACTTAATAGATGAAGTAAAAGAGGCACAGAGAAATAAAGTGACGCCTAGACCACTGCTCTATCCACTAGGCCTTACTGCTTCCTAGTGCTTCATAATACACCTTTGGAGCTTTATGCCGGGTCTGCAGCATAACGTAATGACAGCATAACATAATGGCATCATATGTAATACTTTGTGGGAGTCCTCCCGAACCTATAGTGAGAATATGACAAATAATAAATGCAGTCCTCTATCAATTCTAATCTTAGCGCATCTCCAAACTGCCATGCTTTGAAAGTTCTGAATAGAAAATCCTCTGGAGGTTGTAGGGCCAGAATGCTTCCACATCTCCCGCCACACCTTCTGCAACACGCCCTGAAGTGACTGCCTCTCTGGCTTACTGCTTGAAACTGGCCTAGGCCCTGCCCCAGTTGCTATTATTATCATCATCATTACGTTTAAGTGCTTATTATGTGTCAAGCACTGTTCTGAGCACTGGGGTAGATACAAAATCAGGATAGATGCAGTCCCTGCCCCACATGGGGCTCCCAATCTTAGTAAGAGGGAGAACAGTTGAGGAAATTGAGGCACAGAGAAGTTGTGACTTGCCTAAGGTCACACAGCACATAAGCGGCAGGGTCAGGATTAGAACCCAGGTCCTCTGACTTCCAGGCCTGCGCTCTTTCCACTAGGCCATGCTGCTCCTAGGGATGATCCTCAATGGATCAGTGATCCCTAAGTGCTGATTTGACAATAGGTTTTTGCCCCCCTTCCTCTCCCCCGAAAAATGCTTCTTCCACTGAGCAGTAGCATAGCAGCATGGCTTCTCATGATGGTTAACACCAAAAACCTGTAAAAAACAAGGGCCAAACTGAGGTGAGAAACTACCTGGCCTAGTGGGCAGAGCTTAGGCTTGGGAGTCAGAAGGAAATGGGTTCTAATCCTGCCTCTGCAACTCCTCTCCTGTGTGACCTTGGGCGAGTCTTATCTTCTCTGAAACTGTTACCTCATCTGTAAAATGGGGATTAAATGTGAGTCCCGTGTGGGACATGGACTGTGTCCAACCTGCCTACTAATCCAGTTCTTAGTACAGTGCTTAGCACATAGTAAGCACTTAACAAATGCCATAAAGAAAAAGGAGAGAGTCCTTTCAGTTAATCAAATTTTTGGGTTTCCTAGTCTGATTTTTTTCTTCTTTTAGGCCTCTAGTCCATGACCCAAATAATAATAATTGCTTTGATATTTGCTAAGTGCTTACGATGTGTCAAGCACTATACTCACTTATTGTTTAGAAAAGCAGCGTGGCTCAGTGGAAGGAGCATGGGCTTGGGAGTCAGAGGTCATGGGTTCGATTCCCGGCTCTGCCACTTGTCAGCTGTGTGACTGTGGGCAAGTCACTTCACTTCTCTGTGCCTCAGTTACCTCATCTGTAAAATGAGGATTAAGGCTGTGAGCCTCACGTGGGACAACCTGATTACCCTGTATCTACCCCAGCGCTTAGAACAGTGCTCTGCATATAGTAAGCGCTTAATACCAACATTATTATTATTATTATTTTATAGGCTTCTCTGTTCCTCTTGGTAGAATCTAGCTGCTTTCCTGATTCCAAGTGGGAAGGAGAGTCTCTCTTTAAAGCCCTGATCTTGAGGTCTCTGTGGCCCAGACTCTGGGAAAGAGGAGCAAAAGGCAAACATTTCCCTGAATTCTTGAACACTTGGGCTTCTTAGGGCTTCCAGGCGTAGGCCCCAGCCTGGCGCCTTTTTTGTCACTCACTTAAACCCTCAGCTCCATTCAGAGTAGTACAAATTGTGTTATCTGTGACAAGCACTGGAGATATAAGATAATCAGGTAGGATCCAATCCCTGGTCCATTTGGGTTTAGAGCCTAAGTAGGAGGGACAACTAGTAATTTAAACCCCATTTTACAGGCAAGGAAACTGAGTCAAAGAGAAGTCAAGCTCTTGTTGTTTATGGTATTTGTTAAGTGCTTACTGTGTTTCCAGGCACCGTTCTAAGCCCTGGGGTAGATACAAGCTAATCAGGTTGGACACAGTCCCTGTCCCACATGGGGCTCACAGTCTTAATCCCCATTTTACAGAAGAGGTAAATGAGGCACAGAGAAGTTAAGGGACTTGCTCAAGGTCACTCGGCAGACCAGTGGCAGAGGCGGGATTAGAACTCAGGTCCTTCTGCCGACCCCCAAGTCCATGCTCTTTCCACTAGGCCACACTGCTTCAAAGTGGATCTACATCGAGCTTCCACTGGTCATATTGAGCCTAGTGGGGGAGAGGTGCAGTCTAGGAGTGGATTCCGGCGGTCCCCAGATCTCTGGGTAGCCCAATTGCAGCGGCAAGGGAAATGCCTGATGGAGTTTCCTGCAAAATGGTTTTTGCCCTGGCTAGGGGCCAAGAGCCTCCCCCTCCCCCCTTCCCTGAATGCATTTTTTGGGTCCCTGAGGCCCTGCCCTGGGATTTTTGCTTTGCTCACCAGATCTTTGATTTCCTTCTCCAAGCGTTTCAGCAAGGGGTGACCCTGGCCCTCCGGCCAGCCCCAGCTCTTTGGTCTCTCAGGGCTGCGTGTTGAGTTTCACCCACACACTATCCCTTTGTCTTAAAGTCCCTCCTACTCTTTGGAGACCTGGAGTTGTTGTTGTTGATGGTATTTGTTAAGCACTTACTATGTACCAGGGACTATTCTAAGCGCTGGGGTAGTTACAAGCTAATCAGGTTGGACACAGTCCCTGTTCCTCAGGGGACTCACAGTCTTAACCCCCATTTTATGTATGAGGTGACTGAGGCCCAGAGAAGTGTTGTGACATGCCCAAGGTCACACAGCAGACAGGTGCAAGAGTCAGGATGGGAACCCAGGTCCTTCTGACTCCCAGGCCCGTGCTCTATCCACTAGGCTATGCTGCTTTTCGAGTGAAATCTTGGGTCTCTGAAAGATTCCACAGATGCTTTCTCACCCAAACACAAACCCACTCGCCAGGTCCGGTACACAGGGGCTCAGTTTAGTGGAAGGAGTATGGGCTTAGGAGTCAGAGGTGATGGGTTCTAATCCTGACTCCACCACTTGTCAGCTGTGTGACTTTAGGCAAGTCACTTAACTTCTCTGTGCTTCAGTTACCTCACCTGTAAAATGGGAATTAAGACCGTGAGCCCCACGTGGGACAACCAGATTACCTTGTATCTGCCCCAGCACTCAGAAGAGTGCTTGGTACATAGTAAGTGCTTAACAAAACCATTCATTTTTGTTAATAATAGCTGTCGCTTGAGACGGGATGCAGTCAGGACCTGCCTGTAGACTTCCAGCTGCTGACCTCAAAAGACACCCAGTGCCTTCTACTTCCAGTCCAGCCTCGGAAATAAACACAGGCCCAGGTGCCCAAGGTCTGAGAGAAATCAGGCAGGAGTTCTGATGGAAACCATGCTGCTGACCTTCAGATAAATTGAATATCCTCTGCCTCTCCTTTCTAATTCATAATCATGGTACTAGTTAGGTGTTTACTCCCTGTCAAGCACTGTTCTAAGGACTGGGATAGATACAAGCTAATCAGGTTGGACACAGTCCATGTCCCACATAGGGCTCACAGTCTTAATCCCCATTTTACAAATGAGGCCTGGAAGCAGAGAGGAGGTTTCTGGGTATTTCCTATCACAGGGTGTTCGGTTAGTAGTCACATGGTAAGTACTAGAAACTGGTGGCAAAGAGACGGGAAGTGGTTGGCATTGGTCCTGAGAGTAGAACCAGTTGCCATTCTCGTAATGATTTACATAGTTTATTTGCAAATCTCTTTTTAGGCTGAAATTCTCGAAACTCAGTTTCTCCATCCCCATCCTGTCTTAAATCAAACATTCAATCAGTTTATTTATCGAGCCCTTACCGTGTGCAGAGCACTGTACTAAGCACTTGGAAGAGTACAACAAAACGGAGTTGGTAGACACTTTCCCAGTCCGCAATTGACCTTACTTAAACTGGTTGGACTGAAGCAGCATGGCCTAGTAGAAAGAGCACAAACCTGGGTGCCAGAAGACTGGGATTCTAATCCTGATTCAGACAGTTGCCTTCTGTGTCACATGGACAAGTAGCTTAACTTCCCTATACCTCAATTACTTCTGTAAAACAGGGATAAAATACCTGTTCTCCCTCCCCCTTAGACTGTGAACTCCACGAAGATCAGGGACGGTGTCTGACCTGATTATCTTGTTTCTATCCTAATCTTGGCACATTGTAAGTGCTTAACTGATTCCATGATTATTTTTATTGTTATTGAAGTTTTATGTGCTCTGCCTGAATTTAACACATGCCCAAAGGAGACCGACTCTCCCTGATCTGTTCCTGGCTGCCTATTCTTATAGGGACCAGGAGATGGGTCTGGGTGAAGAGAGAACACAACACAGAGCAATTGTTGGTCTTCCAGCCCTAAGAGGAGAGTGGCTGCCAGCCGACTCTGCAGAGGGGCTAGCAGAAGCCACAGGGCTGAGCCTCAGCCTCGGGTTCTATCGAATGAGCTCTGGGTATGGAGGAAATAGAATCCAAGGTCCTGCACTCTCTCCAGCCCTCCAGATTAGGAAAGGGACCTGGAAAGGGAAAATATTAACAGTCATCTTGAGAGTAAATAATGATCCGTAGGTAGACAATATTGCCTCCCTAGGTTCCCGCTTTTGTAAGTTTCGCGTGCTTGTGGCTGTTATATTTAGTGATTGCCCTGACTGATTCAACCCAGACTTCTCCGTGTAGCTATTTCAGCTCTTGACTAGACTGGCTTAGAACATGGTTCTGTTTATGTTGCCAGTGACAGAGACAAGGGTTTGCAAATCTAAATTTGGAAAATGAATGACACCTGAAAAAAGACACCCTTGTATAGTAAACGGGCGTGCGCATGGGTAATATGTGTTTTGGGAGAAGGAGAGAGGGAGAGAGAAGAGGGAAAGAAAGAAGCACACAAGAGCAAGCTGTTATTGACTAAACTTCCTTAAGAAGGAAATCAAAAGTTAAAAGAGTAAGAGAGGAGTTTCCTACCAGCTGGAGTGAGTTATATAGAGGGGCCTTCAGCTTCCAGTACACTGATCTAAGCCCCATTTGCCATGGCAAGCCAGAATTTAAGGACTTCAGTTTTTTGCTGGGGGGTTTCAAGGGCCTCACTGAGACCTGAGGAAAGCCAGAATTCTTCAAGAGGGGAACAGAACGTTGGACTTGATGGAAAGAAACTTGGGCTGTCAGCCCAGCGTTTCCATTGATTATCTGTCTGGTCTCAAGGGTTTCACTTGGCCCCGTTATATATTGTCAGCAACCTAGGGCAAGGAAAACCCACCCCATCCCATTCAAGGAATGTAGTGAGGAATCATTCACCGCTATCGTCATCCTCGTCCCCCTCTTCCCCTCCTCCTTTTCCTCCTCTTCATTCTCCTGCTCCTCCTCCCCATTTTACTATTTCTACTTCCACTGCTGCTATTCTTATCCACCCCTGTCACTTCTCCTTGACACTTTATGGGGATTCCTGGCAGAAATGAGAACTCTGGAGAGTCCAGCAAGAAGCAGCACAGAAACAGGTAAGAAAAGAAGTTTGAGTGGCAGCTGCTGCTACGATCCTAATGGCCACCACTCCCTAAGTCATCCTCCTAGGTCACGGAAAGGAGTTGGTTTCGACCTAGGGAGTCGTATTATACATGTTCATGCGTAAACTTTGCCTTTGCTTTTCTCCTTTAGTGTTTGCCTGGTGTACCTCCCCCTTAAATCGTAAATCCCTCTAGGACAAGAAATCATGTTGTGCAGGAAGCAAGTTAGCCAAATGCGGTCCTTTTTGGTGTGCCTGGAGATAGAGAGAGTTCTTTCTAACCCGATCATGCTGAAAAAGGACGGAAACCTGTTCTCCAGGATGAAGCTCCGATAACTAAAAATTCCACGCAGCTTTTGACCAGAGTGGAGTCAGTCTCACGACTGCTTCACATTCGGCTCAGGAATTGCAATTCAATTATGGCAATAACCCAGGGTTAGTTGTGGTTTCATCCTGAAGGTGAGAGCAGGGGAGGAGGCCAGTAGGCCCAGGAGTAGACCAGGTTCCTGCTTGCGAATGAATCCATCGATCAATCAGTGGTTATTTATGGTGTTGTTACACTACGTGCAGAACACTACGCTGAGCACTTGGGACAGTACAATAGAGCAAGTAGATACGATCCCTGCCCTCAAGGCTGAAGTGTTGAGGTAAATTTGTTCCTGGGGGTCCTCTGGAGGAAGGTTCTAGTGCTTCTTTTTCTCTTGGCCCTGGCCATGGTATCTCTGTGGGACCAATTACCTTAAAGAAGAAAAACTTGGGGGAAGATAATTTCCTTCTTTGATTGTCTCAATAGCAGTGGGAGAGGGACACGGGGAGGGTGAGAGAAGATCCCTTCCTCTGAGAGTGAAGAGGGAGGGTTCCAGGGAGTGAGAAAGAGCCCAAGGCTCCAGAGGCTTGATCTGAAAGAATCTCCATTTGAGGGGGGCTAAGGGGAATTCTCCGTTTTCTGTACTCCCCCCTTCCCAGAGGCCCCCGGCCTCGACACGATGCCGGCGAGTGGTCCGTTGAGCGGAGGCTGGCGTCTCCCAGATTTATGGAGTGCTAAATAGTTCCAATGGAGATCAGGACATCTCAGAGGGTCCGGGTTGGATAAGCCCCCAGACAGCTGAACTTTTCCTGAACCTAAAAACTCTGCTGGGAGTAAGAGGCCTGGCAGGAGATTTCTGACTCTTCCATTTTCCTGTCCTCTTGGAAATGCTGTTGGAGGGGCTTAGGGGCTGCTGAGACAGCTGCAGCTTGGAGTCTTGAAAGCTGAGGGGAAAAAGGATCCATCTGAGTTTTGGTTGAAGGCCAAGTATGGTTATGAATTAATAACCTAAATCAATGTTTCTATCTGGCCATATTCTTGCTTCTCGTTCTTTTCCTCCTTCACCCTCATCCCCTTCTCCATTGAAAACATACAATGTGCAGACACTTGTACTATGTGGTTAGGTTACATACAGAAGAGGAGTGAGATGTGATGCTTGACCTTATGGGGTTTATAATCTTAATGGAATAATATATAATAATCTTATCAGCCGTAATTCTAACCACTATAATGTAAGCACCTTAAAGGCAGAGGTTGTGTCTACCAACTTGTATTCTCTCAAGGGTTTTAATACAGTGGTCTGAGCACAGTAAGCCCTTAATAAATTCCTTGATAGATTGATTCTAATCATCCTATGATTATTAAAAAATTGCTGTGTTCATAGATAGTCCATTGGGATTCTACAGAAATTTACAGAGTGTAGAAGAGTTTCAGCACTGCCCTCCATCAGCTTGAAATATAGAGGGTGAGATGAATCAGTCAGTGGTATTTGCAGTGGTATGACAAATATAAATACAAAAAGATACATGTATTACATCAATACATTGAGTGTATATGTAAATCATTGGAAATGCAACTTTCACTCCTATACTAATGGGAGCAAGTCTGAAAAAAGTCATCATTTTGGTGATTGGCTTCCTGAAACCAGACTTGAATTCCTCCACCTATCATAATGTAAATGCACAAAATGGCCTCCCTTTCCCAGGGACTTTGGCTGTCCCACAGGCTTGCGGCCTTTTTCATCCTGCTCTGGATGTTATGAATGAGTGGGTTTAGGAGATTCTAATTCTGACTCTGTAATTGATTTTCTGGGTGACATTCATCAGTTTATTCAGGCTCTGATTGCCCGTGGTGAGAAGCACTGTGGTCTAGTGGACAGAATATGTGGCTGGGAGCCAGGAGACTTGAGTTCTAATGCTGACTCCACCACCTGCCTGCTGTGTGACCTCAGCAAGTTATTGGACTTCACTGTGTCTGTTTCCTCATCTGTAAAATGGGGATTCACTATCTGTTCACCCTCCCCATTGGAATGTGAGCCCCATGTGGGTCAGAGACTGTGTCCAATCTGCATATATTGTATCAACCACAGCACTTAGTACAGTGCTTAACAAATACCACGGTTATTAATGGAAGCTGCCCCCAGAGGGAAAGTTAGTCACCTATCCCCTTGCCATAATGTGGTGAAGATAATTCTAAGGCATTTAAGAAAATGTTGAATCAATCGCTCAATCAATAAATGGCATTTATCAAATGCTTAGGTGCTTGGGAGAATATGAGTTGGTAGACATGATTCCCATCCACAAGGAGCTTAGAGTCTAGCAGGACCTGACTAGAAAATCATGGTATATAGTATAATAATAATGGCATTTGTTAATTACTTACTATGTGTCAGTCACTGTACCAAGCACTGGGGTGGAAACAAGAAAATCGGGTTGCACACAGTCCCTGTCCCAAATGGAGCTCACAATCTCAATCCCATTTTACAGATGAGGGAACTGAGGCCCAGAGAAGTGAAGTGACTTGCCCAAGGTCACACAACAGACAAGTGGCGGAGCCAGGGTTAGAACTCATGACCTTTTGACTCCCAGGTCCGTACCCTAGCCACTGTTTTCTTCAATGAACTTCGATTGTTGCTTCTCCTTTCCCCTTGACCATAAACATCCCCATAACTAGGGACCACCCTCATCAGGGTAGACCCATTCTTCAAGCATTGTGTGCATAGTGCCTCTGGAGCTGATTCTTGGGGACTTTTGGAGGGCAGGTGCCAGCCAGATACCCCTTGGCTGACATGGCACCTCTGATGGAGTTGATTCTGAGGAAACTTGAGGAGGCAGGTGCCAGCCAGACACTCCTCAACTGAAATCTCTGAATTACCGTGAGTGACTCTTTGAAACCATCTCTCAGATAATTAAAATAGATTGCCAGTTGATGTTGTTATTCTTTAGTATGTATTCATCTTGATTAAAACAAGGCCTTCCTACTTTGAGTTCAGGGTTCAGGCCTCTCAGGAAGAAGAGACCAGCTTGGATTTGTTGTATTCTTGCTAGCATATTCAGACACCTCAGAAGGACCATCTATAGGGAATTGTAGAATTCCTGACAAGTCATATCGTCTCTCCCCCTTCCTCCAGACAGGACCGCAGTAAAGCCAGCCCATACCGGAAACTCACTTTATTGTTGTTGTTGGTTTTTAAAGCAAACAAACAAAAAAACTTTCAGATGAGTCCTAAATCATCGACTTCAGCAATCGAAAAGGTCACCTAGATCCTCATCCAACCCCAGGACAGGCCACACTAAAATCATTCACTCAATCAATCCGTGGTATTTAATGAGTGCTTACTGTGTGAAGAGCACTGTACCGCACACAGTGAGAGCGGCTCTGAAATCTTCACATTTTGAGGTTTTGCTGTTGTTGCGATCCTCTCCATTTTTGCAGAATAGTGTGCGGAAAAGATTTCTGCAGTCGGAACAATTTCTGCCAGTCCGTAGTTGGTATTTGTCAGGCGGAGGCATTGCCGCCTGTGGCATTCTTTACTGTTTCCAGATTGCCTGTTGGGAATCCAATCTTCCGGAAGCCTCTGCTCAAGGAAAGCAAGTCCTCTCCTGGATGGGCATACTGGCTTGATCTATACCTTGTAGTTTTTTCCCCAAATCTCCACCCCTCTACCATGTTGCATAGGACCTTGCTTCACAATGTCTCTAAAGGATTTATTGGGTCCTACCAGTTTGCAAATTTGAATATTTCAGTTTTCTGGACAGCAGCTGCTGGGCTACCATCCATTTTAGCCCATGTTCCGTACAGTGAAGCTAGCTGTATTGTACTGCCCAAGCACCTAGTATGGTGGTCTGCACATAGTAAGTACTCATCAAATCCCACTGATTGATTGATTACGGGAGAGCTGACTGCACTACAAGATCTCACTGTTAGTGACTCTGGTCTTGCCACTAGATGTTGGGCAGGATGTTAGGTAGACTTGTAGATATATAATAATAATAATAGTAATTGTGGTTCTTCTTAAGCAGTTACTATGTGCCAGGCACTATACTAAATGCTGGGATGGATAGAAGAAAATCCAGTTGGACACAGTCCTTGTCCCACATGGGGCTCACAGTCTAAATCCCCATTTTAGACATGAGGTAACTGAAGCCCATAAAGGTGAAGTGATTTGCCCAGTGTCACACCGCAGACAAGTGGCAGAGATGGGATCAGAACCCAGGTTCTTCTGACCCCCAAATTTATGTTCTATCCACTAGGCCTCGCTGCTTCTCGCATAAATACTATTAATTGATTGATGCCAACAAAATGGCCCAAAAAGCTGGATGTTACTGCTAGGGTAGGTCTTACAATCTGTTTGGGCCAAGGATCCAATGGGAGCTAGACCTGCATGCGTATCCTGTTACTTTCGGGTTCCCCTGTCTTCAATTCTTAAAATTGGCATTTTGTAGTAGCCGCCGTTGTGATGGAGATAGTAATAGTGAGAATCAAGTGCCTATTGTGTGTACTGGGGAAAAAATGCCATAGTTAGGCTTAGTCGATTTCTCTGACCACCCCCAAGAGACTTACATTTAAGAATAAAAATGGAGAGAGGAGATGGGTGACCGACACATAAGGAAAGAGGAAACAAGAAATGGAAAATAACATAAGAGTGAAGGACAATGGTATAGACAATAAGAGCGATAGTTTTGTGGCCGGAGGAGCAGAGTTTCAGTCTCCTTGTGGCTCAGAATCCAACAGTCACAACAATCGCAGCCACTGCCACAGCCACCTCAACAGTTTAGAGGTTAAGACCTCACCGCTGCTGCTGATTTCTCACCCTTTCCCCACTGGAGCTGGGGCTCAGGGGAAATCCCAGTGATGTGAGGGCCAAGCGGTGTCTCCCTGAAGACCAGCTGGGTCTTCACGCGGGACCACTAGCACATCCTAATCCTGCTCTATTCATTTCTCAGTCACAGTTCCTACTCTCCAAGATACGGTAAGGGGTCCAGGGAGGGGATGGGGGTCTTCGGTGTCGTTACTCAGTGGAAAGCAAGGGTGGCAAATGTTTGGCATCATCTACCTTTCTAGTTATTGGAGTTACTGGATGGGAAGCCCAGTTGAAATGGGTAAGGATGGCCTTGGTAGAGATCTCTGACGGGAAATACTCCCATCATTATTTTTGTCAGTTCATGTTCCACGCTAGAGAACAACCCTGGGATGCAAAAGTCCGAAGTATCGGTCTCCTATGTACCTGTCTTGAAAGGAAAGCTCTCCACGCTCATCTGGTTAGTGCTTTCGAGTTGGCATAGAAAGTGAGTGAGGATATCTTGTCTGCAGAAAAGGAGAGATTCTGGCTGAAGGTACTAGAAGTGCAGAATATCCACTCAAAATTCAAGATTTGAAAGAACAATTCGTTGAGTATGCTATCTCAATGTATTCTTACCTCAGGAGATCTGCCTCAGTTGGGAGAGGGGAGCTGAGGGCCAACAAACAGAGAAATTGCTCTGTTCTCTCTACTTCTCAGAAAACAGGGGATGGTTACAGGATCGGGTAGTGGTTTTTCACCAAAATTCCAGAGATTATTTATTTACACCCCCCTATTATTTATTTACCCCCCTCCCCAACTTCTGCTGTCTATCGCCCTCCTTCTTCCTCCCCTTGTCCCAATCCCTGAAAGAAAAAGCAGAATCTGTTGGTTTGTTTAAGCAGTGTACAGGAGAACAGGTGGGGAACAGGTAGTAAATGATGCTAATGGAGGATGAAAGCAACAAGAGAGGAGGAAGGGAAAAGTGACAAGGAGGGTCCCAGAGGCCTTTGGCAAGAGCTGCAAAGAGTGTCCTGCGATGCTGATCCTCAGCTCTCTCACCTGTTTCTGCCCTCAGCAGGCCGTTGTAGAAAAAAGGGATTGAGTGAGCTTTTATTGTCTGCTCTTTCCTCCCTCGGTTAGCAGCTGGAAGTACAGCCTTTTCAGTCCCCTCTCTTTTGGGTGACTAACACCAATAAAGCCTTTTCTATATCATCCCACCTTCTTCTCCAGATGAGTGCAAAACCTCATACCCCTGGGCCACCACGGAGTGAGTTGGGGAAGAGTGACATGCCCCTGGTGCAACAGGGCAAGATGAGATCCAGAGACTGGGGGGGAGCAAAGACTGGATCCCAAGATCTGTTCCTGGAGGCCTAGGAACAGTTACCAGTTACTGGGCATCAACTAGGTATGAATTACCGTACTGAGTGCTTGGGAGAGTCCTGACACTAGGCAAGCAGGGTTTGCCTGCCCTTAACGAGCTCACAGTCATATGGTGAAGACAGACAGCCAGGAACAGTGTGGGCAAGAAGGTGATCCCTCGTCAATGGGGCCCTGGAGGTCTGTCGGGGGATTTGGCCGAAGGAACACAATTCCTCTTGGAAAAGCCTGTTACGAAAGCTACCGTTTCCCTCCCTCCCCCCATACTGAGTAGGTGGTGTTTCTGCAAGAGGAGATGGGGGTGGGTGGGCAGGGTGTGCAGACAGACACCCTGGGACGTCCCAAGGTCCGCTGCTCGTCCCCCCAACGCAAACCGGCCCTGCTGCCTGGGTGTGCGGAATGTCAGCCTCCAGCTAGGAGAGGGTTACCCTGGGGTCTGGATCACCATCTGGCCACGTCTGGAAAGAATGCATCCAAACTCCCAAGGTCACAGGGGCAGGAAGGTCATCATCTTTTCTCCTCTCCCTCCAGCCGGTCCCAGCAGCGTCCCCCTTGGAAGCAAGATCATGCAACTCTCCCCACCTCTGGGAAGAACTCCCTGGGGAGTCTGAGGAAGATGGGAAGGAGGGTCTGCTCCCTTGGGTCTCGGCTTTCCTCACAGCTGGGTTCAGTTAGAGCTGTGAGAACCTTCTCTCACGGTCTGATGGGATCATACTTCCTGTGGATGTCTCCTAGAAATGTTTCTGAATCCATCACGGCAGTTCTCCGACTCAAAGTTCTTAAATCATTGACTCCAAAATACTTACAATTGCAAGTTATTTACATAAATGATTTATTAGGTAGTGAGACAGAGTGAAAATACCCAGAAACCCCTTTTCTTTCTCCCTCAACTGCCTCTGCTGCTCTTCTCCCTGGCTTTTCTCCCGCCAGTCTTCCCTGGTCCGAGTTCAGGGCTCTCAGCTTTGATTGCAGCCCTGTTCAAATTCCCTGCCCACTGTGGCCCACGGGCTCCTCTTACATGGGCCTGGGAACCAGAAAGACTTGGGTTCTAATTCCGACTCTGCCACTTGCCTGCTGTGTGATCTTGGGTAAGTCACTTAACTTCTTTGGGCCCCGGTTACCTCATCTGTTAAATGGGAATTAAAGGGGGATTAAGACTGTTAACCCCATGTCGGACATGGACTGCGTTCAACTTGATTAACCTGTACCTATCCCAGCGATTAGTGCAGAATTGTACATTCCAAGCACTTAGTACAGTGCTCTGCACATAGTAAGCGCTCAATAAATACTATTGAATGAATAGCACACAGTAAGCGCTTAACAAATACCTTTTTTTAAAAAAAAAGATCCAGTGGGTCTCTGAGAACCCTGCCCACTCTCTTCCAGGAATCACAGAACTCCAGAGACCCATATGGGTAAGGATAACCTCAACAGCAGCACTATCCTGGGAGAGGACTGGCCTGCTGCTTTTAAACCTGAAAGTACAGAATAAGAAAGTGACACGTTCCCTGCCACAAGGAGCTTATACTGTAATGGAAGAGAGAGACCTCAAAGTATTTATGGAGTTATTACCAAAAGAAATCATGGGATGTACAAAAGACTATGAAACTACTGAGGCCGGGTATATGGAAGTCCATAAATGTGAGAGATGGCTAATTAGTTTATATGACTCAGAATACTGGGAATTAGTCAGGAAACATGTTTTTCAGGACGACTTTGAATATTGGGAGGGGACTGTGTTCTGATGGATTTGTGGGGTGGGGGACTTCCAATCTGTGGGAGCGGCACGAGTGACGGAATGGACATGAGCAGCAGTGCGGTCAAGTTGGAAGATGATATGTGTTCTAATCCTGGCTCTGCCACTTGCCTACTGTGTGATCTGGGGAAAGTCCATTAACTTCCCATTGCCTCAGTTTCCTAATCTAAAATGGGAATTCAATACGTGTTCCCTGGCATCTCTACCTACTGAACTTCCTGCCTCCTGTCTCTCCCCTCTCCAGCCCAGACACTTCACTCTTCTGCCAAGGTCGTTTTTCTATAAAAACATTCAGTCCATTTTTCCCCGCTCTTCCAGAACCTCCAGTGGTTGCCCATTCACCTCCAGATCAAGCAAATACTCCTTATCATTGGCTTTAAAGCACTCAGTCACCTTGCCCCCTCCTACCACAACTAGCTACTCTCTTACTACAACCCAGTCTGCTTACTAATGCCCACACATTCTAATGCTAATCTACTCACAGTACCTCGATCTCATCTTTCTAGCCACTGACCTCTTGCCCACGTGATGCTCTGGCTTGGAACACCCTCTCATTTCATATTTGACAATTACCCTCCCCCACTTCAAATCCTTATTGAAGGCACACCACATCCAAGAGGCCTTCCCTGATTAAGTCCTCTTTTCCTTTCCTTCCACTCCCTTCTGCATCAACCTGACTTGCTTCCTTTTATTCACACCCCTGCCCCAGCCCCACGGCACTTATGTCCATATCTCTAATTCATTTGTTTACATTAGTCTGTCTTCCCCTCTGGACTCTAAGCTCTTTGTGGGCAGGAAATGTCTGTTTTATATTTTTTTACTCTCCTAAGCACTTAGTACTGTGTTCTGCACACAGTAAGCATTCAAAAAGTATCACTGAGTTTGACTGCTGTCCCTCCTACTTAGACTGTAAGTCCCATGAGGGACAGGGGCTGTGTCTGTCTTTTACTTTGTATCCACCCCAGCGGGTAGAAGAGTGTACCAAAGTTGCCCAAAGTTAAGAGTTTAACAAATACCAGAGTTATTGTTATCATTTTTATGGACACGGGAGAATTGAGAGCAAGGTACATTTAGATTAGCTTGGGAGGAACAGTGGGACTGGGTTGGGGAGAGCAAGAGAAGGATCGTGGACTGAATTAGTGGAAAGCCTCAAGACCAATTGTGCAGTCTTTCCCTGATGCAGAGGGATACAGGGAACCAGGGCAGAGTTTTGAAGACTGGAGATGTGTGCTGAGCAATGGTTCTGGAAGGAGTTTTGGGTCTCAGCATTTTCAGTAGGCTGGAGAGGCTGCAAGTAGCCAGCCAGCTGATACGGTAGTGATACAACAATCTGCCCAGAGTTTGTACCAAAATGGTAGCTGCTTTGGCTGGATTGAAAGGAGCGGATCTGGGAGATGTAGTGTTTGAAGAATCAGCAGGATTTGGCAGAAGACTCAATGTCATGGTTGAAGGAGAATGAGGAGGCAGGCTGAGGTTGCAGGGTTCTGGGACAGAGAAGAGGGTGTGATGTTATTGACTGAGATTGGAAAGTTAGGGAAAGGAGCAGATTTAGGAGGGAAGATGAGTAGTGTCTGACTGTCTCTTTTTTTAAATGGTGTTTGTTCATTCATTCAATAGTATTTATTGAGCGCTTACTATATGTAGCTCACTGTACTAAGTGCTTGGAATGTACAAATCGGTAACAGATAGAGACAGTCTGCCCTTTGATGGGCTTACAGTCTAAGTTTGTTAAGCGCTTGCTATGTGCCAGGCACTGTATTATGTGCTGGGGTAGATACAAGATGTCAGGTTGGACACAGTCCATGTCCCACATGGGGCTCACAGTCTTAATTCCCATTTACAGTTGAGATAACCGAGGCCCACAGAAGTGAAGTGACTTGCTCAAGGTTACACGGTATGCAAATGGCAGAGCCAGGATTAGAACCCAGGTCATTTAACTCCCAACCCTGTGCTCTTTCCACTAGATCAGGCTGCTTCTCGCTGTCTGATATGATTGTTTTATTTCCACTCCAGTGCTTAGTATAGTGCTCGGAACATAGTAAGTGCTCAACAAATGCTACAATTATTATTAGATTGTTTGAGGTTCTGAGGGGAACTTCTCCCTCATTAGCCCATTGTGAGGTCTTTGCAGGGGACTGCATGTCTTTGATTCCCATTCCAGTATTATAAGAAAGCTGTTTAGCCAGTTTGTAGCTTTTCTTTTCTCTCTGCTTGGAACTCTGAAGCCCATAGATGGCCGTGAGCCAGGATGCTGCCTAGAATCCAGACTTGATAGGCCAGTCTGGGCCCTCACCACCATTGCCCCAAAGCCTCTCTTCACGAAGGCCAGCCGTTGCCTGGAGTAAGCAGAAGGCCCACTGTCCCCAGCTGAGAACACTTAGTTTCTGCATGGCCCTTTTCCATGTCTCCAGGCTGCCAGAGCAAAGCGTGAGCATGAGGATCTGTTCACGGTTCCCCAAGTGAAGCACCTGCTTGGAGCTGGCCTCACTTCCCGGACTCTCTGGTGATCCTGGTAGTGTCTTGGCTCGAACATGACAACCTCAGTCAATCCATTCACACCCAGCAGGGGAGGAAGAAGATGTGGTCCCAGGCGTGAAGAAGCCAGAATCTAGTGGGGAGAAGGGCCAGACTGAAACATAAACACGCACAAAAAAGCGCAAAGCATCATTTCCAAACCTGAAGAATACATCAAGGACATATGAGCCTTTAATTGTTATTAACATTGAACATTTACAATATGCAAAGCACATTTAAAATCCATTAGACACAGCCCCAACCCCACATGGGGCTCACGAGTAAAGAGGGGAAGAATAATAATAATAATAAAGATTATGGTATTTGCTAAACGCTTATTATGTGCCAGGCATTGTTCTAAGCCCTGGGGTAGATACAAGATAATCGGGTTAGACACAGTCCCTGTCCCGCATAGGGCTCACAGTTTTAATCCATATTTTACAGATGAGGTATCTGAGGCACAGAGAATAGAAGTGACTCACCCAGGGACACACTGCATTCATTCATTCATTCATTCACTAGTATTTATTGAGCGTTTACTATATGCAGAGCAATGTATTAAGCGCTTGGAATGTATAATTCGGCAACAGAGATAATCCCTGCCCAGTGATGGGCTCACAGTCTAAATGGGGGAGACAGCAAAACAAAACAAAAAAAGACAACATCATCAAGATAAGTAGTATCAAGGAAATATACACTTCATTAACAAAATAAATAGGGTAATAATATGTACAAATGAGCACAGTGCTGAGGGGAGGGGAAGGGAAGGGGGAAGAGCAGAGGGTGGGGGGGAGGGGAGGGAAAGCAGAGGGAAAGGGGGGCTCAGTCTGGGAAGTCCTCCTGGAGGAGGTGAGCTCTCAGTAGGGCTTTGAAGAGGGGAAGAGAGTTTGGCGGAGGTGAGGAGGGAAGGCATTCCAGGACAGCGGCAGGACGTGGGCCAGGGGTAGATGGCGGGATAGGCGTGAACGGGGGACAGTGAGAAGGTGGGCGGCAGAGGAGCGGAGTGTACGGGGAGGGCAGTAGAAAGAGAGAAGGGGGGTGAGGTAGGAGGGGGCAAGGGATGGAGAGCTTTGAAGCCAAGAGTGAGGAGTTCTTGTTTCGTAGTGGTGGAGCCAGGATTAGAACCCATGATCTTCTGACTCCCAGTCCCATGCTCTATCCACTAGGCCATGCTGCTGCTTCTAACAGATGTTTAGAACAGTAGGATCGAGTCAGCAGGGAAAACACAACGATCCAAATATTAGTGATAAAATATGTGAATTATAAATACTACTTGGAGGAGGTAAGCTCTGAGATCTTTACCAGGCTGGGCAAACCGTCAAGGGAGAGAGGCTGTCATAAAGCTTCCGGTGCTTTAAAATTGGGGAAGGTGGGATTCACTCCCATGGTCAGGCAGGTGGAGGGAGGGAGACATCCTTGGGCATAGGGGAACGCAGTGGCATAAAGGCCCCACGAGGCCTAGATTCCCGCTTCACGGGAGTCTTAGAGCTCCGATGGTCCCTCGCCCTAAGCAAAATCAGCAGAGGGAGAAGCGGTTGGAATGATCAGAGTCAGATGGGGTATATCTAGGGAAGTTTCACCCATTCTCTGCCCCGTGCTGATTCCAATCGCCAGCCAGCTGACCGGGTCCCAAATCACAGTCTTGGAGATAAGATGAAACCCACTGGGTCGAACCTGCCCTCTGCAATCGGGGCTGAACTGAGTGCAAGACAGTACCCTGAGATATGGTACCCAGAATGTCGCATTGGCTGCAGCCAGCCCGAATTCTTTCCTCCGATACAAATCTCCCCTTTCTGTCTCTGAAAGCCGGAGAAGGGAAGAGCCCTGTTGTTACCCTTGAATTTGCCTCTTAGTCTACTACAAAATACATGGGTGCTTAGCCCCGTGCCATTTGAATGACTTTCTCCCGTTTTTGGAAGACTAAAGAAGACTTAGAGATAAGGCCTTTGGGGGAAAGGCGAAGGAGTTCCCGAGATAGCTGAGAGAAGCCTGTTCTTGAAGAGGTTATTACAACTAGAATTATGTACATTGGCCAACAGAGTGAGATTAAATAAGTCAAACTGCAACAGGAGAGAGTTAAGGTCATATCTCAGAAAGAACGGCTTGATTCAAAGGGGTGTTAAACTTTGAAACAGGTTCCTGAAGGACTGAATCTCTGCTTGGCGACTAGCTCTGTGAGTTTACTGCAAAGTTGCCTAGGGATGATAACGGCAGGGGATAATAACAATAATGATGATATTCATTAGCGCTTACTAAATAGAAAACACTGGTCTAAGCGCTGGGGTAATTACAAGATCATCTGTTAGGACCTAATCCCTGTTCCACATAGACCTCACAGTCTAAGTGGGAGGGAGACCAGGTAGGAATCTCCAGCTTGGCTCAGTGGACTTTCGAGTCAGGGGTCATGGGTTCGACTCCCGGGTCTGCCACTTGTCAGCTGTGTGACTGTGGGCAAGTCACTTCATTTCTCTGTGCCTCAGTTACCTCATCTGTAAAATGGGGATTAACTATGAGCCTCTCGTGGGACCACCTGATTACCCCGTATCTACCCGTGCTTAGAAAAGTGCTCTGCACATAGTAAGCGCGTAACAAATCCCAACATTTATCTCCATTTTACAGACGAGGAAGCTGAGACACAGGGCACCCAAGTGCCATGCCCAAGGACCCACAGCAGACATGTGGCAGACTCGGGATTAGAACTCAGGTCCCCTGACTCCCAGTCCCAAGCTCTTTCCACTATAATAATAATGTTGGTATTTGTTAAGCGCTTACTATGTGCCGAGCACTGTTCTAAGCGCTGGGGTAGACACAGGGGAATCAGGTTGTCCCACGTGGGGCTCCCAGTCTTAATCCCCATTTTACAGATGAGGTAACTGAGGCACCGAGAAGCTAAGTGACTTGCCCAAAGTCACACAGCTGACAAATGGCAGAGGGGGGATTCGAACCCGTGACCTCTGACTCCAAAGCCCGTGCTCTTTCCACTGAGCCACGCTGCCCCTCGCTTCCTCCTTCTGATGGATCAAAAGGACTTGTGTGAATTCATATGTAAGACTAATACCAAGAAAAATTAGATATTTAGATGGTACGCACATAATAGCGAGGATAAATGTCATGGAGGCCGACCATGACTATGCTCTTCCAAGCATTCTTTGGTTCCACTCTTGGAGACAGAATCCAGGGCTGGATGGACTGTGGTTTGACCCAGGATGGCATTTCTTTTGTTTTTATGTTATTACGTTCTTTTGACCTCTTGAAATACCTTCCAGCCATGAAAGTCTGAACAGAGGCACAGACAGCAACCAGAAAGCTTGTTGGAGGGCCGTCTCTACCCTTCGTTTTGTGTTGACTTTTGTTCCCTCAATTAGATCCGTATGGGCAACTTTCCGCTTTCAAATATGTGTTTACTTTGCCTCTGTGTTTCTTAATGAAATTTGCTGTTGGCCTTTGTGCTATTGTCGCTCTTTCCCTACCCAGAGTGCTACCCTGGGGGTTCAAGACAGTGGCCCCTCCCTTGCCTAAGTGGGCAAGCTTGGTTTTCCGTGGCTGCTGGGGGTTGTTTCTATACCTCTGTCTGACCCCCGGGGGATTACTACAGAAAGCTCCTTTGTCCTGCCATGTTCCTAAGACCTGCATAAAAAGGGAGTTTAAGAGAAGCAGCATAAAGAGAACTTGTGTGGTTTAGTGGATAGAAAATAGAACTGAGATCAGAGGAGTGGCTTTTAATCCCAGCTCTGCCACTTGCCTGCTGTGTGACCTTGGGCAAGTCACATCGCCTCTCTGGGCCTCAGTTTTTTCACCTGTAAACATAGGGATTAAGTACCTGTTCTCCTTCCTATTAGACTCTGAGCCCCATGTGAGACAGGGCTCACGTCCAACCTAGTGATCTTGCATCAACCCCAATGCTTAGTACAGTGCCTGGCACATAATAAGCATTTAACAACAGCCACAGTTATTATTCTCCTGATCCACTCTCTCCCTCCCACTCAACCCAGGATTGCTGGGGCAGAGGGGAAAGGGATAATAGGAGCTTGTTGTGGGCAGGGAATGTGCCTGCTTATTGTTCTGTTGTACACTCCCAAATGCTTAGTACAGTGCTTTGCACACAGTATGTGTTCAATAAATACGAATGACTAATAGGAGCCATTTACAATCCCTGCCTCACCGTAAGAGCATACATCATGGCTGTGAACTCAGTTTTGGTGCTGTGATGGGAATTGGAGACCCAGAAAGTAGTCACTTGAGTTCTGGTATACCTTGGGCCTTGGAAGACTCAGAAATCAGGAGTGGGAATCTTGTTGCGGCGTCCCGATCGCCTCTGGCCTTAAGTGACACACTGAACCAACCTGGTTTGGTGATCCAAATGTAGGACTTTTCAGGAGACCTGTAAGGGAAGGAGAAATAACTATCAGTCTGGAGTGGTTTAGGTGCAATCCTGTTCAGTGTCAAGGGGCTGGACTGGTTGACCTTTGACGTCCCTTCCAGCCTTGTGGTCTTCCTATGAGGTAACAGGGCATCGGCAACCCTCTATCCTTGGAGTTGAGGGATCCAGCTTAGGTTTTAACCTTTTGGCTCTTATTGTCTCTGTGCTCTGCTTTTCTACTTCCCGTCCCAGACTCTGTGGACCTGCTGGCAGAGCGGGATGGAAATCGTGTGTCATTCCTAATGTGCTTTTGATCCACTGACATGTATGTTCTCTAATAAATAAAACAAAACAAATTTAAAATTCAAACAAAATAGCAGCAAATCCCAGCTCAATCCCACAGGCATTAATGAACTCGGCTCATTTTACTGATTACGGTGATAAATACGGTCCTCTCTTTTTCCTATTTCCTCTCTCTCCCCCTCTTCCTCTCTCCCTCGCCTGCCTCAGAACCACTCATCCACCTTACTTGATTTTATCTTCGGAAAATAAATCTTGGGATTCTTGTGGGGAAAAAAAATGACTGAGTCCCTTTTGGAACCCCTAGAGGGTCTGGGAAGAGGGGTTCAGGGTAGCCAAAGGCTGGGAACTTCTCCCAAGATTGGTCTTTTTCCCTTCCAAGAAATCATGGCTGCTCTTGAAGGTCATTGAACTTCTTTTCTGCTCTCCTCAAGTTGTGCTAGAGCTGGGCTTTCAGATCCTCCCCAGCCCTCTCGTAGCCCAGTTAATAACAATGTTTATTAAAGCCGTACTAGGAGCTAATCGGATCAGACCCTGCCGTTGTCTCTCCCGGAATTCACAATCTAAGGAGGGAGACCGGAGATCTTACCCCCATTTTACGGATGAGGGAAAGAAGATACAGAGAGGTTAAGAGGCTTGTCCAAGGCCCCACGGTGACTGGATTGGAACTAAAGCCCAGAGTTCTTGATTCCCAAAGTCAGGCTCTTTCCACTCAGCCTTGCTGTCTCCCGTAACCTTCGCCAGTGTTTGGGAGGCCATGACCTGGGAGGTGAGAGGAGGGTTTGGGTCATTTTAGCACTGACGTACTTTGTGTGGTGTTAATACCTCCCAGAAGTTGGAGAGACTCTTGAATGCATTGGCAGGCAGCCTTAGGACCAAGGAGTAGAAGCAGAAACTCCTGACTGCCTCCCCCACCCCCCCAGGGCCTGGACCTTGTAAGCCCCCTGGGGCTGCCGTGTCAGAGACTTGGCAGCTTTCCAGATCCCTGGGCACCCGGTGATGTGGTGATAACATTGCCCTTTATGAGCCCGTGGCGCGTCTTATGAAAATGAATGGAAGCAGTGAGGAAAAATAAGCTGGAGCACATGTTGGAGCGGTTGTGCCCTCCAGCGATTTAGAAGTTCTCAAATCCCCTCTTCAGTGAGATTCCGGATAGTGCAAATCTGAAAGCAGTAAGACTGCACAGGCAGCATTAATAACCATTCAACCCCATAAAATCAGTCCCTCACGCCATGGTGTTTTCTGCTACGATTCTGGTGTACCGTACTCTCACAGGCACTCAGTATCTCTGCACATGTAAGCGCTCAATAAATACTATTGATCGATGGACCGGTTGTCTACGTGGTATATGGGAAGACTGTCTCGCTAGCCCTTCTTCTGTAGCCTGAGGTGAGGCGGGTGGGGAGGGAGAAATCCAGGCCAGCACTTCATTTTATTTCATTTTTTTTCTCCTCAGTCTGGGATGCCACTCAACAGCCCCTTTCCAGAAAGCATTTCTTTCTTTTCTTTAAATAAATAAATAAAAAATTCCCTTTGTTCATTTCCTGGCATGGAGTGGCCCGGGGGAGAGGGGTGGGGCGCCCACAGCTCCACAGAATGAGTCAAACAGAGAGGGCTTGGGGGAGAAAGGGAAGGCAAGAGACTCAGGAGGATGGGTCAGGGGCTGGGCCTAAGCCTTCTTTAGGATTTATGTTAGAAAATCTGAACGTCAAGCATTGGTGAAAGCAGACCACCGCATTCCCAAATGTCCCTGAATCCCATCTCAGGGGCTGAGGGGAAGCACCAAGACAAGGGATCCAGCTGGAATAAATCACTTCTACTTCAGCAGGTCTGATGGTGTGGGGAGCGTCTCAGCGGGCAGGGCCCTGTTCTGGGAGCTTCTCCCCTCTCCCCAGGGCTCCTGCTGGGATCGGGGTGGTTCGGTCTTATCAGCACCTCATCACATCTTCCAGGCTTTCCTCAGAAGCTGGTGGCGCAGACCACTCGGCTCCACCTCTGTTTCCTCGGACAAGGCTGTGATTGTGCCGCCGGGCGGGCCTCTGCCACTCAACCCACACTCGCTGGACGGGACCTCTACCCCACTCCATCCTTGTACCTCCCACTTCGTGCCCCATCTCCCCCTCAGCTGGGGCGCCCTTAGTTCCTGTTGATGGCTGGAGTCTTGGGCGGAAGGAAGGGGAGAGCCGGCTCCAGCCCTGGCCACTCTGAGTCCGCTGGTTTTTGCGGCCAGGGTTGCCTAGTTCTGCCCTCGTGCCCTCATTGTCTAAATGCTCAGAGCACTGGTGGCCTGAAGCAGGAGAGCATTGGAGAATGGATTTTTGAGGTTTGGGAGTGTGGAGAATGATTGGGTGGTGGTTGATGGACTTCACAGCTCCTTTGATTTGAATCCTAAGAGGAGCAGCCACTGACCCAAGATTGGGGAAACCACATCTGTCCCAGCGGATCTCAGGTGCCTTAATCTGTCAGAATTCTGACAACCCCAATGCTCCTGCTGAAGAATCAAGCCTGGTGAATTACTCCCCTGTAGTCCTTCCAGTTTACCTTAAGATGACAGGAATTTGGGGGATATCCATCTGAAGCACTGAAGAAGCAGTGAGGGCCAGCGAAAAAGCAGCTCTGCCTTGCCTTCTGTGTGACCTAGAGCTGGTGACTTAACTTCTCTGGGCCTAAAGTGAGGATTAAATATCACTTCTCCCTCCTCCTTAGAGTGAGCTCCATGTAGGACAGGGAGTACACAGTGTCTGATTATCCTATATCTACCTAACACACTAAGTGCTTAACAAATATTATTATTATTATTTTAAAATCTTAAAGACCAAGCTGGGAAAGGAAGATGTACTGCATCAGCCTCCTTGCTGACTTTGCCAGGCTCCTGTCTCTCCCCACTCCGGTCCATACTTCACTCTGCTGCCCACATAATTTTCTACAAAAATGCTCAGAACATGTCACCCTCCTCCTCAAAAAACTCCAGCGCTTGCCCATCCACTTCCACATCAAACAAAAATTCCCCACCATTGGCTTTAAAGCACTCTACCACCTTTCCCCCCGCCTATCTCACTTGGTTACTCTCCTACAATCCAGCCCGTACACTTTGTTCCTCTAGTGCTAATCTTCTCACTGTGCCTCATTAATAATATAATAATAATAATGGTATTTGTTAACCACCGACCCCTAGCCCACGTCCTGCCTCTGATCTGGATCACCTTCCCTCCTCAAATCTGACAGACATTTACTTTCCCCCCTTTCAAAGCCTTGTTGAGGGCCTATCTCCTCCAGACTAAGCCCCCCACCCCCTTCCTCTTCTCCCACTCCCTTCTGCATCACCCTGACTTGCTCCCTTTGTTCTTCTCCCCTCCCAGCTCTACAGCACTTATTTTCATATATGTAATTTATTTATTGGTATTGATGTTGGTGTTTGTTAAGCGCTTACTATGTGCAGAGCACTGTTCTAAGCGCTGGGGTAGATACAGGGTCAACAGGTTGTCCCACGTGAGGCTCACAGTTAATCCCCATTTTACAGATGAGGGAACTGAGACACAGAGAAGTGAAGTGACTTGCCCACAGTCACACAGCTGACAAGTGGCAGAGCGGGGAGTCGAACCCATGACCTCTGACTCCGAAGTCCAGGCTCTTTGCACTGCGCCACGATGTCCGTCTCCCCGCCACCCAGAATGTAAGCTTGTTGTGTGTCTGGATAATAGTACTCTCCCAAGTGCTTAGTACAATGTTCTGCACACAGTAAGCATTCAGTAAATAAAATCGAATGAGTGAATGAATGAACAGAGTACCTGGCTGCTCACTCTTAGCTCTGTCCCAGATGAAGAGGTTGAGCAGGACTATACTGTCCATCTATCAATCAGTGATATGTATTGAATGCCTACCATGTGCTGTGCAGCACTGTATTAAGCATTTGAGAGATTACAAACCTAGTAGAAAGACACAAACCCTGCCCTCCCAGAAATTTTAATCTAATGGTGGAGGCAGGCTGACAGAGATGATTATTTACAAATAGTTAAAGGCATAGGGAAGATTAAGGATAAAATAGGAGTAACAAGAATATGTAAAAACGAAATGGATTATTTGCCTGTAATTATCACCTCAGCAATTCTGCACCAAATACGCATTCGTTTACTCACAACCACCAGAAGCACTTCTGTACATATCGTTTTACACTCCCTGTTACCTAACCGTTCACGCATCTAACATTTCCACTTTTCCTTCTTCCTCCAGTCTCTAAATTATTTTTATCTGTTTCTCCCATTAGATTGTAAATTCCTCAAGGGCAGGGATTGTGTCTACTCACTCCATTGTACTCTCCCTAGGGGTCCATACAATCCTATTGATAGATTTATTGATTAGTGAACTATACAGCCTCAATATGCTAAGCTCCTTGTGAGCAGTGAACATGTTTTCCAAATCCGCTGTATCGTACTCCCCAAAATGCTTATTACGGTGCTCTGCACACAGTAAGCACTCAATAAATACCATTGAGTGATGTAATTATAATAATAATAATTATGCTATCTGTTAAGCACTTACTATGTGCCAGGCACTGTACTAAGCGCTGAGTGGTTGCAACCAAATCGGGTTGGACACAGGCCGTGTCCCATGTGGGACTCACAGTCTCAATCCCCATTTTACAGATGAGGTAACTGAAACACAGAGAAGTGAAGTGACTTGCCCAAGGTCACACAGCTAGAGGTGTAGCCGGGATTAGAACCCATGACCTTCTGACTCCCTGTCCCGCTCTCTGTCCACTATGCTTAGTATTGATGCAGATACCTAAGTCTTAAAGGTGATGGTTGGTTTGATCTAATTTGGGGTGTTGGTAAATAATCAGGGAAGACTACCTGGAAGAGGAGAGACTTTTGGAGGGCTGTGAAGATGGCGAGAGCTGTGGTTGGGCAGATTTTGAGGGGACAAGAAATTGCAGGTTGGGGGGAAAGAGGCAGCAGTGAAAACAAGGGGCAGTTAGAAGGTGAAATTGGAAAGAGCAAAGAGAGCGAGCTGGATCGTGTGGATGTAGAGAAGTAATATTAAAAATGGAGCAAGCTTGAGATAGGTACTGTGCCTTGCAGTTTGATTGACTGCCCCTAAGTGCCTAGTCCAGATCTCCACACAAAGCAGCCACTCAATAAATGCTGTTGAAGTTGTCGATGAGAATGATTCCCTGCCCAAGGTTAAACCAGAGACGGTGTCAGGAGAACAGGGTTCATTATTTTTGAATAATGAATAAAAATGATTATTTTTCCAGAGGATAAACTCTAGAACTGACATACTCTACCTTAATGGGGTCCAATATAATGCTAAGTGCGTAAATCAAGTGTCGAACCCTCCTGCTTCCCTTTGACGGCGGGTGTATAGCCAAGCTCCTGGGGTTATGTGGAGTGAAAGTGGCATAAGCTAATATAGGTACTTCCATCTTCCCTTAACCCCTCTCCCGCTTCTCTTGGCAGGCTATTTCTTGGGGTCAAAGGCCGCAGCATTGAATCCCCAAAATGGCCATCAGAGGGACCGGTCTGACGGAAGCTCTGATCTCCAGTTGTCTTTCTTTGCAGGTTTCTATTTTCCCTTCATGTTAATTTGGCCAGATCCCTATGTGTGCAGGTGGCTGTGTTGGGAGACGGGGATTCCCTCACACCATCCTCACCGTCTCATCCCCATCCATGTTTCTGAAGATGCTGGCTGGCAGATGTCAATGTCTGGTGAATCTCTACTGCCAGCATGATTACCACAAGACTATAAAAACATGGGCGCCTACAGCTCTGACAAGCAGAACCCAGGGTTCCTCAAGCGTCCGTCTGGTTAGAACACCAGATAAATTGAGCTAATAAAAATAATAATAATAACTGTTACTAGGTGCCAAGCACTTTTATAAGCACCGGGATAGTTAGAAGGTAACCAGGTTGGACACAGTCCCTGTCCCACATGGGGATCACAGTCTTAATCTTCATTTTACAGATGAGGGAAGTGAGGCCCTCAGTAGTGAAGTGATTTATCTAAGGTCTCACAGCAGACAAGTGGCAGAATTAGGATTAGAATGCATGTCCTCTGACTCCCAGATCCATACTCTTTCCACTAGGCCATGCTGCTTCCCTCTTTGAGCTACTCAAAGACCAGGGTATCTGGTGTGGTGTTCCCAGAAGCTGGTGGTGTCTGGGCCAGGGCCCTATTCCTTCTCCCTCCCTCCTTGTACTCAAGGCTTAACCGCTTGGGTCACGATCGATGAATCTACCAGGAGCTCTCTCTCTCAGACATTAGGAGTCAAGGACCAGAACTGAAGCTAGACAGTGGGATGGGCTAGGGGTGGAAAACAGAAAATAGAGCATTAGACCAGCTCTTTTTAAATTATTTTTAATGGTATTTGTTAGATGCTTACTATGTGCCGGGCACTGTACTAAACGCTGGGGTAGATAGAAATTAAACAGGTTGGACACAGGCCGTGTCCCATGTGGGACTCACAGTCTTAATCCTCATTTTACAGATGAGGTCACTGAAGCACAGAGTTTAGTGACTTAAATCTCTCTTCACTTGCTGCTAAACTGGCCCCTTCTCCTCTTTCTGTTTTAGTTTCCTAGAAAAGCAGTCTGCCTAATGTATAATAATAACTCTGGTATTTGTTAATCACTTACTAAGTGCTCAGCGCGAGGGTAGAAACAAGGTCCAGATTGGACACAGGTCCTGTCCCGTAAGAGGCTCCCAATCTAAGAGCTAGGGAGAAAATGTATTGTTTCCCCATTTTGCTGATGAGGCAACTGAGGGCTTAAGTGACTTGCCCAAGATCAAAGAGTAATAAAATGGCCAAACGCGGATTAGAAGTGGATTTGAAGCAGAGTGGCCTAGTGGAAAGAGCGCATCCTAGGAATCAGAGGACCTGGGTTCTAATCCCGGTTCCACCACATACCTGAGCAAGTCATTTAACTTTTCTATGTTTCAGTCCTTTCCACTGTAAAATGGGAATTCAATAGCTGGTCTCCCTCCTAACTTAGACTGTGAGCCCTACGTGGGACCCGATCATCTTGTATCTATTCCACTGTTTCGTACAGTGCTTGGCAAGTAGTAAGCACTCACAGATATCCCAATTATTAAAACTTGGATCTTCTGACTCCCTATTCTATGCCCTCTCCACTAGACCACACTGCCTTCCCTCAACCTGTAGAAAGGCTTGATGAGGTAAATCTTCAATTATTGGTCCTATATGTGTATGAGCAATCAAAATGATCAACAATATAATGTACTCCTGCTACTTACCCTATCCCTAATCTGTATTAATTCTATCTTTCCCTGTAGACTGTAAGTGACTTGTTAAGTGACTTGGCCAAGGTCTCACGAGTAGTGTTTTGAAGCATGGCGCAACCGAAAGCCCTACAATAGAAACTCACAAACAGAATCGACTGAATGCCCAATACCAGCACATTGTAAAGAGAACTTTACAACCCTCCCTTGAAGTTTTTTATACTGTACTCTGTTAAATTGGCTTAATGTATCTGGACTGTGTTGGGAGAAGCACGTGCTTGAACATTCTGTGTTGTATATGGAAAGAGATATTTATGAACTTTATATTGGAAGCATCGATGAGGATAATATACTAATTGTTCATTGTATTTTCTTGGACTTACAGAATGAAATAGAAAGTGGAAAAATACTATTTTCTGAGCACCTTCCCCTTAGTAAGTTACAGCAGGGCATAAAATTACAGCAGGACATTGACTCCTAACGTCCTAATGTCTCCTAATCCCTGTGGGCAGGGATTGCAGCTACCAACTGTGTTTTTTGCATTTTCCCAACCACTTAGTACTGAGCTCTACCCCAGTAATGCCGTCAGTTGATTGATTGATGCTGATGTCCTCAAAATGGAGTAGAAAAGAAAGCAAAAGACATGATTCTCTCACTGCATCTGGAGTATATTGTGCCGTTCTCATTGGTGCATCTTGGAGAAAGTAGAGGGAAGGGCGATCTAGGTGATCAGAGTATGAAACAGCTTCTAGATGAGCCGGGAGATTCTGCAGTCTAGAAAAACATAGGCTAAGAGAGAGGGACACAATCAAAGATACTGAATCTTGAAGGACATGGATCGGGAGAATCCAGGGGTAGATGCTCACCAAATTTCACAGCACTAATAATAATGATTACGGTACTTGTTAAGTGCTTACTATGAGCCAGGCACTCTTCGAAGCGCTGGGGTAGATACAAGTTAATCAGGTTGAGCACAGTCCCTTTCCCTCAGGTTGCTCACACTCTGAATCCCCATTTAGAGAAGCAGCGTGGCTCAGTGGAAAGAGCACGGGCTTGGGAGTCAGAGGTCATGGGTTCTAATCCCGGCCCCGCCGCTTGTCAGCTGTGTGACTTTGGGCAAGTCACTTCACTTCTCTGAGCCTCAGTTACCTCATCTGTAAAATGGGGATTGACTGTGAGCCCCACATGGGACAACCTGATCACCTTGTATCCCCCCAGCACTTAGAACAGTGCTTTGCAAGTAGTAAGCGCTTAACAAATGCCATCATCATTATTATTATTCTTTTAGAGATGAGGTAAATACGTCCTAAAGAAGTAAAGTGACTTGCCCGAGGTCACACAGCAGACACGTGGCAGAGGCGGGATTAGAACCCAGGTCCTTCTGACTCCCAGGCTCATGCTCTTTCCACTAAACCATGCTGCTTCTCAACAGAGAATGAGAGGGGGCAGGTTTCTCAACAAAGCTTGAAGGGGGCAGGTTTAAAACGTGCAAACGGAAACGTCTTCTCTTAGAGAATAGTTAAAAAAGTGGAATTCATTCACCCAGGAAGCAGTGAGGAAGGAGTACAAGCCTGGGAGTCAGCGGACCTGGGTTCTAATCCCTACTCCACCACTTGCCTGCTCTGTGACTCTGGGCAAGTCATTTGACTTCTCTGTGCCTCAGTTCCCTCCTCTGCAAAATGGGTATTCAATATCTGTTCTTCCCTCCTACTTTGATTACGAGCTGCACGTGGGACCTGATTATCTTGTATCTACCCCAGCGTTTAATATAGTTCTTGACACATAATAAATGCTTAACAAATTCCAGGAAGTTATGCCAGCAGAAAATGTAGAAGCTTTAAATAAATTCATGGATGAGAGCTTCTAATAGCTACCAGAAGAAATCTGGGAGGTGGAGGGCCAGGAATCTAATTTTCTAATTGTCTAATTCTAATCTAAATGTCTAATTTTCACCCTTTTTTTCCCTCCCAGTACTTAGTATAGTGCCCTGCAGTGAGCATTTAATAAATACCATTTCTATTCTGCTAATACTAAAGTCGCTTAGGTGTCGAGCACTTACTGCAGGGAGCATTTCAACAAATTTTGAACTCTTTTTCCATGGTCTTTGAGTCTGGACAAAAACTGTTTACAAAGAGTGGGAGAAGGAGGAAGAGCAAGGATATAACAGGAAGTAGTACAAGTATGTCAGGATGAGATCGCTGAATAAATCACTGAATGCCCAAATAAAAATATCCATATGTGCATGCATGCCAAGGAGTAAAATTCCAAAGTGCTAGAGGTGGCTGGGACTAAGCTATTTTAAATTAATTGGGGACGGCTTCCTGGAGGAGTTGGGATTTGAAGAAGACTCTGAAGACGTTGAGAGTGGTGGTCTGGTGAATTTGAACTGGGAAGGAGTTGCCGATTCCAAGATGTGTGGGCAAGAGGTTGGAGGAAAGAGAGTCATGAACAAGTTACAGTTAGAAGGTGAGCTCGGAAGGAATGAAGGGTGTGAGCTGGGGCAAAAATATGTGAGACAGGGAGAGTCGAATGGAGAGGTTTTCAAAAATGTCACCTCCGTACAGGATCACTTTGCTCAGGGTCAGTCTCTTTGCTGCCCGGAGACTTGGGCGTGTGCAACCCAAGCATCGGTAGCCTTCCCTTGGCAGTGAAGTGGGGAACGTTGGAAAAGTCTAGAAAATACCAGTGCTGTTATTCTCTTGGGGTCCTTCAGCCAATGCCAGGTTTTCAGATGCAATTCTGGGCAGGACTCCCAGGTTTCCAGCTCTGAATTCTCTTGGCAGGGTCGCCGGAGAACCGAGCCCTGGAATTTTAGGCAAAATTCTTCAGACCACTAAAACTTCATAGGGTTGTACAAAACACAAAGTACTGTACACAGTTTATAAGTAAAGGGTAAAGGGAGCGATTTTAATGCGACAGGGATATGTGCAGAACTGACCTGACTCAGCCTCTGCTACAGCCGCTGGCTTTGACCCCTCCTCTTTGTTGGAAATGCCCAAGTGCAGACGGAAGGAAGCGACTGGGCCAAACGCGGGACATAGCAGGGACCGTGGGGGACAAGATCCGGCTTTTCTTCCTTTCTGGATTGATAATTTCATTTCGGGGCGGGGGTGGGAGTGAGGGCAGGGAGGCAGGCCTTCAATTCCCGTATTAGAGTTTAGAAAGCGAATTTCCAATACTGGTTGGATTGGGCTGACTTCTTGGTGCTTTACACTTACCGAAGGCAGCTTGTCTATTGTCTGACCTTGGGCAAGCCACTTAACTTCTCCGCGCTTCAGTTACCTCATCTGTAAAATGGAGATTAAGACTCTGAGCTCCACGGGGGACAGAATCGTGACTCCACCACTCGTCTGCTGTGTGAACTTGTGAAAGTCACTTAACTTGGGCAAGTCACACGAGAAGGAGCGTGACTCGATGGAAAGAGCCCGGGCTTGGGAGTCAGAGGTCATGGGTTCGAATGCCGGCTCCACCACTTGTCAGCTGTGTGACTGTGGGCAGATCACTTAACTTCTCTGTGCCTCAGTTACCTCATCTGTAAAATTCATTCATTCAATAGTATTCAAGTAGTCCCTGCCCTTTGACGGGCTTACAGTCCGGGATTAAGACTGTGAGCCTCACGTGGGACAACCTGATTACCCTGTATCTACCCCAGCGCTTAGAACAGTGCTCGGCACGTAGTAAGCACTTAACAAACACCAACATTATCATTATTATTATTATTAACTTCTCTGTGTCTCAGTTACCTCATCTGCAAAATGGGGATTGAAACTATGAGCCCCACGTGGGATGCGGACTGTGTCCAACTTGATTTGCTTGCATTCACCCGAGTGCTTAGTACAGTGTCTGGCACAGAGTGAGTGCTTAACAAATACCATAATAATAATTATTATTACATGGACTGTGTCCAGCCTGATTAGCTTATATCTACCCCAGTGCTTAGTACAGTCTCTGGTACAAAATAAGCTCTTAACAAATACCATTAAAAAGATGGGGGTGGGAGCTAAAGGTGTCATCACTTCTCCAACAGACGGGCATCTTGCCCCCCTGCCAAATTCCCTCAGATTCTGGTGGCCCCAAGCCCGTTAGGAAAGCCTAAAGGTCAGGACTGCTTTCTCCACAAGGGAGTTTCCAGAAGGAGCAATAAGTGGTTGTCCCCCAGGGCCTCCCACCCTGTGAGCATCACAGCGATCGGCAGACGTCGTCCAAGAATGCTGCCCGCCGAGGCCCCTTGGCTTGGAAAGAGGGTCACGGGGGCTGGTGGCCGGCCAGATGGCCAGAGCTTTGCTCACAGAACATTTTGATTTTCAGTCCCAGCTGTTCGGAACGTGTTCTGCGGATCAAGCTCGGAAGTGAGCTCCTTGAGGGCCGGGGTTCAGTGCCCCCCAAGCTCTTAGCCCAGGCCTCTACACTTGCTGACTGACTGACTGACACTAAATAAAGTGCTTACATCGTGCCTCTAAAGGAAACCTCCTCCCTTGGAGGGAGGCGCGGGTCAAGAGCTGTAGGATCCTAGGAGCAGGGAGAAGGTTCGGGAACCAATCAATCAATGGTGTTTAATGAGCGCTTACTGTGTGCAGAGCGCTGTACTAAATGCTTGGGAAAGTACAGTCCGACAGAGTTGGCAGACGCATTCCCGGCCCACAGTGAGAAGCAGCGTGGCTTAGAGGATAGAGCACAGGTCTGGGAACAAGAAGGACCTGGGTTCTAATCCCCGCTCTGCTACTTGTCTGCTGTGTGACCTTGGGTGAGTCACTTCTCTGTGTCATCTGTAAAATCGGGATTAAGACTGGGAGCCCCATGGGGGACGAGACTGTGTCTATCTATATCTATCCCAGAGCTTAGTACAGTGCCCGGAACATTTTAAGTGCATAACAAATACCATTGAAGAAAAAAAAAAAAGAACGAGCTTAGTGTCTAGAGGAGAGTGACCACTGCTAGCCCTTACCGATTGTGGGCAAGGAGAAATTCATCCATTCGTTCACTCAATGGTATTTATTGAGCGCTTACCGTGTGCAGAGCAGTGTACTAAGCACTTAGAAAGTACAATTCGGCAACAAATGGAGACAATCCCTACCCAACAACGGGCTCACAGTCTAGAAGGGGGGAAACAGACAACAAATCGAAACAAGTAGACAGGAATCAATAACATCAATATAAATAAATAGGATTATAGATGTATACACATCATTAATAAAATAAATATCATAATAAATATGTACATATATGCACAGGTGCTGTGGGGTGGGGAGGGGAGTAGAGCAGAGGGAGGGAGTCGGGGCGATGGGGAGGAGCAGAGGAAAAGGGGGCTCAGCCTGGAAGGCCTCCTGGAGGAGGTGAGCTTTCAATAGGGAAATAAGTGATGTCACAAACACTATTCCCGTCCCGCAGGCGAACGTAACGATTTCATACGTGTGCCATTTTGCAGAAGTCCGCCCAACCCACCCAAGTCCACTCTTGGGGTACTAAATCTCCCCAGACATTTCTCCAAGGGCCGGGATCATGTCCCCTAACTCTTCTGTGCTCCCCCAAGCATGAGGTACAGTGTATATTAAGCACATTAGAGTTGCTTAATAAATGCTCCTGATCAATTAAATGAGTGATCGATTGGGAGCTCATTGCTTCCAAAACGCTCTTATGAGGCAGACACTTCTCCCTTCTCCGCCCACAGGACAGGAGAGAGATTGATGGGGCGAGAGTGAGCTTGGTAAAGGAAATGCCACCTTGGCTGTCGGTGAGCTGCGCGGGGTGGGAAGGAAGAGACGTGAATTTATTTGATTAGGTTGTGAGCCCCCGTGAGGTTCAGAGCTGTGTCTAATTCCCACCTGGGTAATTTTTCCCAGTGTTCAGTACCGTGCTTTTCCCACAATAAGAGCTTAATATTACTATACTGACTGTAATAATTAGGTTACTTGGAGCAGCATAGCACAGTGGAAAGAACTTGGGCCTGGCAGTCAGAAGATCAAGGGTTCTAATCCTCTCTCTGTCACTCATCTGCTTTGTGGCCTTGGGCAACTCACCTCACTTGTTTTGTTGTCCGTCTCCCGCCGTCTAGGCTGTGAGCCCGTTGTGGGCAGGGGTTGTCCCTTGTTGTTCCTGAATTGTACTTTCCAAGCAGCGTGGCTCAGTGGAAAGAGCCCGGGCTTGGGAGTCAGAGGTCGTGGGTTCGAATCCCGGCTCTGCCGCTTGTCGGCTGTGTGACTGTGGGCAAGGCACTTAACTCCTCGGTGCCTCAGTCACCTCACCTGTAAAATGGGGATTAACGGTCAGCCTCACGTGGGACAACCAGATTACCCTGTATCTACCCCAGCGCTTAGAACAGTGCTCGGCACGTAGTAAGCGCTTAACAAATACCAACATTATTATTATTAATACAGTGCTCTGCACACAGTAAGTGCTCAGTAAATACAATTGAATGAATGAATGAATGAATGAATGAATGAACTTCTCTGTGCCTCAGTTACCTCAACTGTAAAATGGAGATGAAGACTATGAGCCCTGTGTGGGACGGGGACTATGTCCAACTCAATTTGCTTGTCTCCACCCCAGCACTTAGTACAGTGCCTGGCATGTAGTAAGCGCTTAACAAGTACCATAATTATTATGAGTATCATTAACCACTTACTATGTCCCAAGCACTGTTCTAAGAGCCGTGTAGATACAAGTTAATCAGGTGGGACACAGTCCTTGTCCCACATCAGGCTCACAGTCTAAGTTGGAGGGAGAAGGATTTCATCCCCATTTCGCAGATAAATTAACTGAGGCACAGAGCAGTTGAGTGACTTGCCCAAGGTCAGCGTAGCTCAGTGAAAAGAGCCCGGGCTCGGGAGTCAGAGGTGATGGGTTCTAATCCCGGCTCTGCCGCTTGTCAGCTCTGTGACCTTGGGCAGGTCACTTCACTTCTCTGTTCCTCAGTTACCTCATCTGTAAAATGGGGATGAAGACTGTGAGCCCTTCGTGGGACAACCTGATTACACTGTACCTACCCCGGCGCTTAGAACAGTGCTTGGCACATAGTAAGCACTTAACAAATACCGTCATTATTATTATTGCTATTATTATTACCACAGTCACGTGCCAGGACAGGGATTAGAATCCAGGTCCTCTGACCCCCCCCCCCAGGCCCGTGTTCTTTCCACTAGGTCATGCCTTCTCGTATTTCTCACCCTGCTTCTATACTACTACTCTGTAACCAGTGGGGTTCGGGGCTAGAAAAGGTTGCCACTTTAGCATGAAGATGGCTTTGGGCTGGATTCTCTGCCTGAACAATGGTAGTTTGGTAGATGCCGGGGAAGCTCCCTTCCGGAAGGAAGGCTCCTCAGCTTGAGTTCCTTCCACCAGAGAGGTCTCTCCCCACTCAGCCCTCAAACTGAATTGAATCTTCCTGTAAATAAAGCTCGCTAAGCGGGAAAATCCAACACTCACGGTACATGGGGTTGGAGCTGGGGCCGGGCTAAGCTTCCCAAGGAAAAATGGCTTCACTTTTGTGGGCTACGTTCAAATGGTGATGGTTTGGTGGGCCCATTCGATAAACCAGTCAATCGATGGCGTTGACTGAGCGCTTACCGTGTACAGAGCACGGGACTGAGCACCTGAGAGAGCACAATACAATAGGGGTGGTAGATCCAATCCATGTTCGCTAGGAGCTGACATTCTAGAGGGGGAGACAGACATTAAAATAAATTACAGCTAGAGAATACGGGAGAAGATTAGAACGTGTCCGTTAAGTGCCGTGGGGCCGAGAATGGGTTGAAAATCGAGTGGTTAAGGGGTACAGATCGAAGAGCAGAGATAAAACAGAAGGAGAATAGAATTAGGAAATGGTTGCATTTTCCATTTAATCTTTGTTTTCATGTATTTGTTTCTTTTAAGAATGTTTTTTATATGCTCGAATTGTTTTAAACAGCAACAAAGGCAGAGGAGGGACTGGGCTATCAATCGATAGTCTTTATTGAGCGCCTGCTGTGTGCAGAGCACTGTACTAAGCACGTGGGAGAGTAGAGAAGCAGCGTGGCTCAGTGAAAAGAGCAAGGGCTCGGGAGTCAGAGGTCACGGGTTCTAATCCCGGCTCTGCCGCTAGTCAGCTGTGTGACCTTGGGCAAGTCACTTAACTTCTCTGTGCCTCAGTTACCTCATCTGTCAAATGGGGGTTAAAAAAAAAACTGAGCCCCACGTGGGACAACCTGATTACCTTGTATCCCTCAGCGCTTAGAACAGTGCTTTGCACATAGTAAGCGCTTAACAAATATCACAATTTTTACAATAAAATACAGTTGGACGACACATTCCCTGCCCAAAGTGAGCTTTCGGTCTAGTCCCATTTCCCCTCATTTTTCTGCTCCCATTTTCTATCCAATGTGGGGGAGGGTCCCCCAGGAAGGAGAACAAATTCTGAAGGGGTGGAGATGGCAGGAGGAGGACAGGGATGTGAGGGGGGGAAATCCCCTCCTTTCTGCTCCCGGCAGGGTGCATCACTACCCCTGGGGATGGGCAGGCCCAGCAGAGGCGTCAGGGAAAAGCTTTGAGCTTTTTGGAGGAGAGGTGGCCCAGTGATGCCGAAGAGTCTATTGGCTGTTCCAGCGAAACCCGTCCAGGAGTTCCCCTCTGACGGACGGGAACCTGCTTATTGTAGAGAACCCGTGTGTTCTAGTGAGTAGAACACAGTTCTGGAGTCAGAAGGGCATGGGTTCTGATCCTGACACTGCCACTTATCTGCTGGGTGACCTTAGGCAAGTCACTTCACTTCTCTGGGCCTCAGTTCTCTCCTCTGTAAAATAAGGACTGAGATTGTTGAGCCCCACACGGGATAGAGACTTGTGTGCAACCCGATTTGCTTGTATCCTCCCTAACGATTAGTATAGTATAGAGAAGCAGCGTGGCTCAGTGGAAAGAGCACGGGCTTGGGAGTCAGAGGTCATGGGTTCGAATCCCGGCTCTGCCACCTGTCAGCTGTGTGACCGTGGGCGAGTCACTTAACTCCTCGGTCCCTCAGTCACCTCACCTGTAAAATGGGGATTAACGGTGAGCCTCACGTGGGACCGCCTGATTACCCTGTATCTACCGCAGCGCTAAGAACAGTGCTCGGCACATAGTAAGCGCTTAACAAATACCAACATTATTATTATTATAGTACCTGGCACAGAGTAAGTGCTTAACAAATACCTCATTTATTATATATTATTATTATCTCAGCCCAGATAATAATAATGATGGTATTTGTTAAGCGCTTACTATGTGCCAAGCACTGTTCTAAGATCTTGAACCTCATCCCTCCTCCTCAAATCCAACAGTTACTCTCCACTCTTTTAAAGCCTTACTGAAGGTACATCTCCTCCAAGAGGCCTTCCCAGACTAAGCCCCACTTTTGCTCATCTCCCACTCCCTCCTACATCACCTTGACTTGCTTCCTTTGCTCTTCCCCTCCTCCCAGCCCCACAGCACTTATGCATATATCTGTAATTTTATTTATTCGTACTGATGTCTGCCTCTCCCCCCGCGCCACACCCCCAGACTGTTCACTGTGGGCAGGGAATGTCACTGTTTATTGTTGCTTTGTGCTTTCCCAAATGCTTAGTACAGTGCTCTGCACATAGTAAGCAGTCAATAAATGTGATTGAATGAATGAATAAATATGATTGAATGAATGAATGACCGGAAAACACCTTCCTGTGACGGTGACAGTCAATAGGACCACTGGACTATAGTAGGGTGGGTGGTCATCTGTTGCCGATTTGTACATTCCAAGCGCTTAGTACAGTGCTCTGCACATAGTAAGCGCTCAATAAATACTTTTGAATGAATGAATGAACGGTCTTTATTGGTGTGTTCACAGGCTGAGCAGCTTACCATGCCCAGCCCGGCTGCAGGGTGAGATCTGGGGTTCGAGATAAGCCACCAGGCCCCGCTCTTTATAAGGCCGGGAGCTCCGCACCAATTCCCCTCTAAGTGTTTCCAAGAAGGAGGTGAGAGATAGAGGCCAGCAGACTTGGCCACCAACCCCGCTAACCTAATAGTCGCCGTGAGAGTGTCACAGCCAGTCAGTCCCTGCCCAGAACGACAAGTGGTGGGGGGACACAGGACTCTGAAAACCAATGCTCCGGCCAAGGGGGCTAAATTTAGCTGGGGCTGGGGGCCCAGAGCACGATTAGCTAGAGTCACCGCTTACATCCTGACATGCCTCTCGTACTCACGGGCCCACAGACAAGAGAGAGAGTTGTGGTTTGATGACAGTCCTCCCACAGTCTAATTCTCTTCCCCTCTTCAAATCCCTACTTAAAGCTCACCTCCTCCAAGAGGCCTTCCCAGACTGAGCTCCCCCCTTTTCCCTCTGCTCCCTCTACCCCCCCTTCCCCTCTCCACAGCTAAACCCTCTTCTCCCCCCTTTCCCTCTGCTCCTCCCCCTCTCCCGTCCCACCGCCCAGCACCGTACTCGTCCGCTCAACTGTATGTATCTTCATCACCCTATTTATTTTGTTTAAATGAGATGTACGTCGCCCTGATTCTATTTATTTGCCATCGTTTCAATGAGATGTTCTTCCCCTCGACTCTATTTATCGCCATCGTTCTCGTCTGCCCGTCTCCCCCGATTAGACCGTAAGCCCGTCAAAGGGCAGGGACCGTCTCTCTCTGTTGCCGATTTGTACATTCCAAGCGCTTAGTACAGTGCTCTGCACATAGCAAGCGCTCAATAAATACTACTGAATGAATGAATGGTGAGGGCAGGGGGATGGATTTCCTAGCAGTGAGTTTCTTTGCTCATTTCTCTCTACCTCCATAGAGTCCTCTAGTTGCTCTTTCTATCAGCTCTGGAGCTGTGTTGTCTTCTCCAGGTACAGAGATTTACAGTCGCCTTGGGAGAGCCACTGCTTTTCTCCACCGACGCCCCGCCCCCCGTTCCCCTTCTCAGACACTTGCTGCCCAAGAAAGGAAGTTTCTGAGCTTCCCAATGCAGCTGCCTGCTTGTTGGACACACAGTCCAGAGCTTCTGCAGGAAAATCGGAGTTGTCCCAGAGGGCCAGAACACAGGCCCTATTGAGCCTGGCTTTTCTTCCTTGCCCACCCCTGACCAGTTAGCAAAAGTGAAGTCATTGGCTCCCTCTAGCTCCACCCCTTCTCAAAAGAAATCCGAGAAGTTGAAGTAATCTTCTTCTCCTCTTGCGTAGGCTAACAAATCTGTTTGTTTGGTGTTTACTTCCAGTCTTGTTAATAATTCCAACTCCTTATGTTCAGTTCTGGAAATTACTGGTCTGGAGGGGTCTGGGGTATTGATGTCTCTTCTCCTTTTCTTTCTTTTTTTAATGATGTTTCTGAAGCGCTTACTTCATTCAATAGTATTTGTTGAGTGCTTACTATGTGCACAGCACTGTACTAAGCACCGTTTTAAGCACTGGGATAGATACAAAGTGAGGTCAGATCCAGTCCCTGTCCCACCTGGGGCTCACAGTCTAAGTATTGGATCCCCATTTTACAGTTGAGGAGACTGAGGCACAGAGAAGTTAAATGACTTCCCCAAGGTCACACATCAGGCAAAGGGTAGAGGTGGAATTAGAACCCAGGTCCTCTGACTCTCCGGCCCATGCTCTTTCCACTAGATCACCTTGCTTCCTCCTTAATAATAATAATAATAATTGTGGTGTTTGTTAAGCTCTTACTATGTGCTAGGCACTGTACTAAGCGCTGGGGTGGATACAAGCAAATCGGGTTGGACACAGTCCCTGTCCCACGCGGGGCTCACAATCTCAGTCTCCATTTTACAGACGAGGAAACCGAGACACAGTGAAGTGACTTGCCCAGGGTCACACAGCCGACAAGTGGCGGAGCCGGGATTAGAACCCATGACCTTCTGACTCCCAGGCCCGCTCTCTTTCCACTACGCCATGCTGCTTCCTCCTTCCCCACTCCCCACCCCCTCTCCATCTGCAGAGTTCCCATCTTCAAAAATCAGCCCTAGAATCGAAGAACTGGTGAAAGGGAGATCGAGGACTTGACCCAGGCTCCTATCTGATCCAGGAGCCCAGAGGTCCCCAGGGCCAGAGGGTTCCAGGTGAAAATGATCCAAGCGTTCACTGATGTGCAGGCGTTGGCCTGGTTATTTAATCGACCGACTCCCAGAATGGTTAAGGTTAGTGTCGACGTGAAGTTAGGCCTTAGGTTTAAGGTTAGGGGTAGGGTTTGGGTTTGAAAATTGTTTTCAGTAAAACAACATAATGTTTGGAGTTTGATGACTGCAAGTTTGTCTGCTTAGCCATTGATGGCCTTATTGCTGATGATTAGCTTTAGTAACTCCCTCAGCACTGTGCTCATCTGCTCATTTGTATATATTTTTATTACCCTATTTATTTTGTTAATGAGATGTACATCACCCTGATTCTGTTTATTGCTATTGTTTTAATGAGATGTTCATCCCCTCCATTCTATTTATTGCTATTGTTTTTGTCTATCTGTCTCCCCCGATTAGACTGTAAGCCCATCGATGGGCAGGGACTGTCTCTACCTGTTGCCAATTTGTCCATTCCAACCGCTTAGTACAGTGCTCTGCACATAGTAAGCGCTCAATAAATACTATTGAATGAATGAATGAATGAATGAATGAACTTGGGAAGCCCTGAGGGTTTGATGGAATTATGTTTTGTTGGAAGCGCTGCCAGACTTGGGGGTGAGTGGCTGAAGTGGTGTTGCAGGGGTTTTCTGGCGTGTGGTTGATAAGCTAGAGCCGCCTGGCCTTCTTCCTTCAGGTTCCCAGTCTTTCAAGTAAATTTTCCCAAATGTGGGGAGGCTCAGATTGAGGGAAGGTTCCTTCCTAACAACTACCATCTAAAAGCACAATAAAACTAGATAATAAATTAAATTTAAAAAATCAAAATTCACCTTGAAGAGTGTTCCTAAATCAATAAATAAAAAATGTTGGTATTTATTAAGCGCTTACTATGTGCAGAGCACTGTTCTAAGCGCTGGGGTAGATACAGGATAATCAGGTTGTCCCAGGGGAGGTTCACAGTTAATCCCCACTTTACAGATGAGGTAACTGAGGCACCGAGAAGTGAAGTGACTCGCCCCCAGTCACCCAGCTGACAAGTGGCAGAGCCGGGATTCGAACCCATGACCTCTGACTCCCAAGTCCGCGCTCTTTCCACCGAGCCACGCTGCTAGCTGGTGGCGTCTGGGTGCCACGCTGTCGACACCATCCAGCGTCACCCAGCCAGAGTCGGTCGATCAGTCCATCATATTTATTGAGCGTTTACTGTGTGCAGAGCGCTCTACTAAGCGCTTGGGAGAGTACAGTAGAACAGTAGGACAAACACATTCCCTGGCCACAGCGAGCTTACAATCTAGAGGGGGAGACAGACATCAATATAAATAAATTACAAATACAGGAAAATGTCCTGTGGGGCTTGGAGGGGGAATGAATAAAGGGAGCTTGGGTGACAGAGGAAGTTGAAGAGGTGCAGACTGTGCTATGGGAGGGCGCAGGATGTCAGTTTCCACTCTTTTGAGATTCTCCTCCAGCAGCCCTGGCTGAACCCCAAGCTGTCGTAGGACATGAAGCAGCGTGGCCTAGTGGATAGAACATGAGCCTGGGAGTCAGAAGGACCTGGGTTCTAATTCCAGCTCCATCTCTTGTCTGCTGTGTGACCTTAAGCAAGTCACTTCACTTCTCTGGGTCTCAGTTACCTCATTTGTAAAACGGGGATGAAAACTCCGTGTGGGTCAGGGACTGCGGCCAATCCGATGTACCTGTAGTAAATCGCGGTATTTGTTAAGCGCTTTTACTAGGTGCAAAGCACTGTTCTAAGCGCTGGGGGATACAAGGTGATGAGGTTGTCCCACGTGGGGCTCACCGTTTTAATCCCCATTTGACAGATGAGGGAAATGAGGCACAGAGAAGTTAAGTGACTTGCCCAAGGTCACACAACCGACCCGAGACAGAGCAGAGATTAGAAGCCGGGTCCTCTGACTCCCAAGCCCGCGCTCTTTCCACTGAGCCACGCTGTAGTCATCCCAGCACTTAATTCAGTGCCTGGCGCATAGGGTGTACTTTACAAATACTACAATTATTATTATTAACTGCTTTTGGGGGGCGGAGAAGCAGGGGAGGGGCCTGAGAACCGGCATGTTTCCCCATCTTCCAAAACCCAGCTAGGCAGAAGCCGTATGAGCCGCTGACTTGAGTCAATCTCAAGTGTAATAACTGGCCACCCTAGAATGGACTGCACTGCATCTCAAGAAGGGCGACCGAAACGTCCCCAGAACACTCAACAGTATCGCTATCAGCCGATTTTCTGCGTGACATCTACATACAGACCACTGAACGAGGGGCTTGTCGTGGATTGGAGTGAGATTGGAGTGAGATTGTCTATGTAAGAGAATATCTTTAATAGTTAGATACTCTACCCCTGAAAATAAAGTAGTGCACTTTTTCTGGTCTGACCTTCGAGGGAATCATTGCGCAGACACCAGTGGACATACCAGAAGCAAGAGATGGCCCCTGCTCTCAGGGGGCTTACAGTCTAATGGGGAAAACAGGCAGTATACAGTACCATATAGACAAATAGAGGAGCAGAAGGAAAATTGAAGATACAACATTAGTAATAATAGTAATAATTATGGTATTTGTTAAGCACTTACTATGCGCTAGGCACTGTACAAAGCACTGGGGTGGATGCAGGCAAATTGGGTTGAATACAGTCCCTATCCCACGTGGGGCTCACGGCCTCAATCCCCATCTTACAGATGAGGTTGCCGAGGCACAGAGAAGTTAATTGACTTGCCCAAGGTCACACAGCAGACAAGTGGCGGAGCCGGGATTAGAACCCATGACCTTCTGACTCCCAGGCCCGGGCTCTTATCCACTAGGCTACCCCGAGTATGTCAGGACGAAAGAGAAGAGTAAATAAATAAATGTACAATTGACTCCCTAGATATTCACAAATGCCAAGAATGGGCGTAAACACCTAGACATGCTTATTGCCTGCAGAGCACTATATGAAGTGCTTGGGATTGCACAATACAACCAAGTTCGTTGACCTAATCCTTGCCCACAGCGAGCTCATTAAATGCCACTTGTTAATTGATTGATAAGTGCCAAGGGAGGCTGTTGGTTTGAGGACTAGGGATGTTAGAAATTAATCAGCGAAGACTTCTTGGAGGAGGTGGGATTTCGGCTTTGAAGACAGGGAGAGCTGTGATGTGCAGAATTTGAAAGGGAGAGAGTTCCAGGCGGGTGAACAGCCTGAGCCGGTTTTGCCGGTGGAAGGATCAAGAGTGAGCTATGGTCAAAAAGCTCTTGCCAACGTGAAGTCAGTTTCGGGGGGCACCGGGACCACCGCAGGATTTGAGTGCAGTTTCAGGAAACTCACTCTAAGCCAAGCATCCAGGGGGTTTCCAGGCTAAAGATGATAAGCCCCCTGCCCCTTTCTCACCTCCCCGGACACCCCTCACCTCTCCCCTGCATGGGTGGGTTGGCTCCTGCTTCCCCCTGGGGTTCCAGTGAGTGGCTGAGTGGAGGGTCGCGCTTCCAGGATTACTCAAGCCTGCCCTGGAATGGCTTGAACCTCAAGGGGAGGTCTCTTCGGCGGGACTTATCCTGGTCCAATCTGGCATCCGATGCAGCCCTTGAGGTCCCTGAGACTTCCCTAGGACCCCCCATGGGGTCAGAACTTTGTACCTTGGGTCATTTTCCTGTTGGAGCTCCTAAGATCCTCTAAACTGTTGATTGTAGCCTCTTCTAGACTGCAAGCTCATCGTGTAGGGATTGTGCCTCTTACATTGTTATACTGTACTCTCCCAAGTGCTAGCGCAGTGCTCTGCACACCGTAAGTGCTCAGTAAATATGACTGACTAAATACGATTGGTTGAGTAAAGCTACGACCTGCCACTAATCCAGTCTGACATGTGGAGATGATGGACAACTCAGTGCATCACTTAGCAGGTGAGCCCCTTGAAAGACAGGGACTGTGCCCAACCTGATTACCCTGTATCTACCCCAGGGCTTAGTTCAGTGTTGGACACAGCGTAAGCGCTTACCAAACATAATTATAATTAACATTATTTTTAATTATTATTTTCTCTATCTCTATATTTAGGTTCGGTGCAAACTTCTCTGCAGCTTTTGGTGCTCTTCTCCTCTCTTTCTTCCCTGGTACTTCTCTTCTCCTTCTTACCTACTTTCCACCCCAGTGGAGATAGGAGAGGAAAATCACCCAAACTGGGTTTTTTTTATTATTGTTGCTGCTGCTGTTCTCCTTTTCACAATATCCACTGAATCCTGGGCATGAGGCTCATGCTAATGGGGACTTCCGGTAGCAAAGCTTGGAGCTTTCTGGGTGAGAGAAGAATTAGGTATCAACCGTAGGTTCGGAGAAGTGAATTTAACTTGTTGACTGCTAGAGAGTTCATCCAGTCGACTCCAAGGTGATCTCACCTCCTTGGCTGAGTCGGTTCCCTCTGTTCTTATTTTTTTTCTGCCAGACACTGTGCTAAGAGTTGGAGGTAGATAAAAGCAAATCAGGTCGGACACGGTCCGTGTTCCGTGAGGGATTCAGAGTCTTAACCCCCATGTGACGGATGAGGTAACTGAGGAACAGAGAAGTGAAGTAACTTGCCCAAGGTCACAGAGCAGATGAGTGGTTGAACCGGGATTAAAAGCCAGGTCTTTTGACTCCCGGGCCCAGGCTCTTTCCACTAGACCAAGCAGTTTTTCTGATATTTTGGTTTTCAGAATCCCTTCTGTTCCTTGGGTCCTGTTGGATTGGTGACTGAACACCCTAGTTTCCCAGTAACATTCCTCTGGTGGCAACAATCTTTCTCTTCTGTGGCCCCTATCGAGGCAAGGAAGGCAGTCGAACCATGGTGCTCTGTTCCCTTGTCTGCCACTGTTCCCACTGGTCTGACAGCAGGCTCCTCAGGGCCATCTCTTTACCTGTCCCTCACGGTAGTCCAAGCCCCGTGGGGGAATGTCCAGAGGCCCCCAGTATAGAGGAAACTACATCCTAGCCCTCACATTTCACTCCTCTAGCACCAGCTTTACTCGCTGTGCCCCTTTTTCATCTATCTCTACGCTGACCCCTTTCCCTCATCCTCCTTCTGGACTGGAAATCCCTCCCCTTCCATATATGCCAGATCACAACTCTCCCCACCTTCAGATCATTTTTAAGGAGGTCTTCCCCAATTAAACCCTTAAGAAAAGAAGTGTGGCCTAGGAGAAGCAGCACTGCCTAGTGGATAGAACATGGACCTGGGAGTCAGAAGAACCCGGGTTCTAGTCCCAGCTTTGCTCCTTATCTGCCGTGTGATCTTGGGCAAGTCACTTCACTTATCTGGGCCTCAGTTCCTCACCTGTAAAATGGGGATTAAGACTGCGAGCCCCAGGTGGGACATGGTCTGTATCTAACCACATCTCCTTTTATCCACCCCAGCACTTAAAACAGTGCCTGGCACATGGTAAATGCTTAACAAATAGCACTAAAGAAAAATACCCTCTTTTTCCCCAGCTCTCTCTCTCTTCCACGTCATCGTTGCATTTGGGTCTGTGACCGTAGGGCATTTGATATTCACCCCGCCCTCAACCCCACAGTATTTGTAAATGATATCTATCTATAAATGATATATCATCTATAAATGATATATCATCTGGAAATGATATATTATACCTAATTTGTAATTTTATTTATTACATTATTTATATTTGTTTATATTAATACATGTCTCCCGCTCAAGGCTGTAAGCTCCTTGTATTTAGGGAATGTGTCTTCCAACTGTGTTGTATTGTACTCTCCCAAGCGCTTAAGTCAGTGCTCTGTACATGGAAAGTGCTCAATAAATGCCACTGATGATGAATGGAGTCCTCTCCAGAAAATCACACAGTTCCATACACCAAGCTATTCCTTCAGTCTCAGGTCTGCACTCATCAGAAACTGCACTCATCCCTGTAGAAACGCTCTGGGCATGTCACTCCCCTTCTTAAAAACCTCCAGTGGTTGCCTATCAACCTCTGCATGAAACAAAAACTTCTCCCTCTAGGCTTCAAGGCTCTCCATCCCCTTGCCCCCTCCTACCTCTCCTCCCTTCTCTCTTTCTACCGCCCATCCCGCACGCTCCGCTCCTCTGCCGCCCACCTCCTCACCGTCCACCGTTCTCACCTATCCCGCCGTCGATCCGTGGGCCACGTCCGCCCGCTGCCCTGGAATGCCCTCCCTCCTCACCTCTGCCAAACTCACTCTTTTCCCCTCTTCAAAGCCCTACTTAGAGCTCGCCTCCTCCAAGAGGCCTTCCCGGACTGAGCCTCCCCTTTTCCCTCTGCTCTCTTTGCTCCCCCTCTCCCCCCTCTTCACCTCCCCTCAGCTAAGCCCTCTTTTCCCCCCTTTCCCTCTGTTCCTCCCCCCTCCCTTCCCCTCCCCTCAGCACTATACTCATCTGCTCAACTGTATATACTTTCATTACCCTATTTATTTTGCCTTGATTCTATTTATTTGCTATTGTTTTAATGAGATGTTCATCCCCTCGATTCTATTTATTGCTATTGTTTATGTCTGTCTGTCTCCCCCGATTAGACTGTAAGCCCATCAATGGGCAAAGACTGTCTCTGTTGCCGATTTGTACATTCCAAGTGCTTAGTACAGTGCTCTGCACAAAGTAAGTTAATGAATCAGCTTCCCTTGGCATTCTGGACCAGTGGGATGGGAGCTTTTGCGTGAATTCCCCACTGCCCGTCTACCTCTTCTCCCTAACCTTGACCTCGTTGTCCTGGGGCTCTTAGGGGGCAATCCTTGAGTTGATGGCCAGAAAACCTAAGAACAGGCACCCCCTAGGAAGGCTAAATGGAAACCAACAGGAAGAGGCAGAAGAGGAGATTGAGGTCAGTCAGGATTGCTTGGGAGGAGAGGATCCCAGCCACCACTTCCTTGACAAGGGGCTCAGTGAAATGAGGATTAACCTGTAATGCTAAAACCAGGGTTTGATAGAAGGGAACCTTTTTGAGCTGTCATTTGTGACCCGTGAGAAGTGACAAAAATGGGAAGATCCAACAGTTCCTGACACTCTTTGGGGTTTGCACTCCCCCCTTTTTTTTAAACTGGTATTTGTTAAGTGCTTATTTTGTGCCAGGTACTTTACTAAGCTCTGGGGAATGTACAAACTAATCGGGTTGGACACAGTCCCTGTTTTACATGGGGCTCACAGTCTTAATCCCCATTCTACACATATGGTAACTGAGGCACAGACAAGTGAAGTGGCTTGCCTAACGTCACACAGTGGACAAGTAGGGAAACGGGGATTAGAACCTAGGTCCTTCTGATACCCAGGCCCGTGCTGTAGCCTGCCCCCAATACAGCTGCCCATGATAAGCTTTCAGTCTCCCCGCCTACAAGTATCTTACAGACTAAAGGAGGAGACAGACATTAAGAGACATTAAGACAGACATAATAATGTTGGTATTTGTTAAGTTCATACTGTGTGCCAAGAGCTGTTGTAATAATAGTAATGTCGGTATTTGTTAAGCACTTACTATGTGCAGAGCACTGTTCTAAGCGCTGGAGTAGAATCAAGGTAATCAGGTTGTCCCACGTGGGGCTCACAGGCTTATCCCCATTTTACAGATGAGGTGACTTATTTGTACAGAAGTGCTGAGGGACTGGAGGAGGAGTGAATATCAAAGTACTTAAAGAGAACAGATCCATGTGCGTGGGCGACGCAGAAGGAAAGGCTTAGGCAGAGAAGTGAGGGCGTACTTGGAAGGTTTATTGGAGGAGATGTGATTTTAGCAGGGCTTTGAGGAAAGGGAGAGAGGTGGAGTATCAGATGAAAAGGGGGAGGGAGGCACTTCCAGGCCAGAGAGAAGACAGTGAAAGGAGTCGGCAAAGAGAGATAGATGAGATCAGAGAAAGGCGAGAAGATTGGCATTAAGGGAGTACAGTGTGCAGAATGTGTTGTGGGAAATCAGTGAGGTGAGGTAGGAAGAAGAGAATTAATTGAGTGTCTTATAGCCAATGATAAGGAGTTTATGTTTCATGCAGAGCTGGATGGGCAACCATCAGAGATTTTTGAGGATTGGAGAGACATAGACCAAACTTTTTTTTTAGAAAAATGATCCAGGCAGCAGAGCAAAGTGTGAACTGAATGGAGGAGAGAAGAGAGGCAGGGAGGTCAGCCAAGAGACTAATGCAGAGTCAAAGTGAACTATGATAAGCATGGTAGCAGATTGGTTGGTGAGGAAGGAATGGATTCTAGAGACGTTGAGAAGGTAGAATTGACTGGATTTCGTGACAGAGTCAGTATGCGCGCTTAATGTGAGAGATGACTCGAGGATAATGCCAAGGTTATGATGCAGTGAAAACAGGGCAGTTGGTGGTGCTGTCTACAGTGAAGGGAGAGGCAGAGGAGAGGAGAGGGTTTGGGTGGGAAGATGAGGAGTTCTTTTTCGAACATGCTCAGTTTGAGTTGTCAGTGGGACATCCAAGTAGAGATGTCTTAAGAGGAGGAGGAAATGAGAGACTGGAAAGAAGGAGAGAGGTAAGGGCTGGAGAGGTGGATTGATGATTCAGCTGCTGGAGTAGCAGTGGAAAGGATGGGGACGGCATTTTGCTCTCCTCCGGTCCTTCCAGCAATGGTGGCACTGTTGTCTTATGTGAGCCCAAGCCAAGGAGGGTGTACAACCTTCAGCCCACCCCCAACACTGGCTCTGCCATCTTCCGGTCATTTAATTAATGGTATTTAATAATAATAATAATAATAATGTTGGTATTTGTTAAGCGCTTACTATGTGCCGAGCACTGTTCTAAGCGCTGGGGTACACATAGGGGAATCAGGTCGTCCCACGTGGGGCTCACAGTCTTAATCCCCATTTTACAGACGAGGGAACTGAGGCACAGAGAAGTTAAGTGACTCACCCACGGTCACACAGCCGACAAGTGGCAGAGCTGGGATTCGAACTCATGAGCCCTGACCCCAAAGCCCATGCTCTTTCCACTGAGCCACGCTGCTTCTCAAATTTATTGAGTACTTACTTTGTGCAAAGCACTATACTAGGCGTTTGGAAGAATACAATGCGACAGAATTGGCAGACACGTCCCTCCTTCCATCTCCCCGCCACCGGAACTCCCGCTCGCCGACTGGGTTAAAATAATTGATTTTTGACATATGCAGCTCTCAGCTCTAGTACATTTTTGATTGGTGCTCCCTTAGGTCATGAGTCTTGGCCAGTCTCAGTCTGTTCTGCACCTGGCCCAATCCAGTCTGCTCTGATTCCCTCATTCTGTCTTTCCCAGAGGTTCAGCCCCATCTCCTTGTCTGGTACCAGTGAGATGACAGAGACCTCTGAGCTTTCCCACAACTGGCCATAAATTGCAGGCAAGAAAGTGGCCTTGGGATAGGAGGGGAAGGACGGACAGAGTGGGGTATCTTTGTGCTTCACGGAGGAGGGTGGCAGCCAAATCCTGAACAGAATTCTGTGTGCATGTGCGGGTGGATGAGGGTGTGTGTGTAGTAAGGGTGGGATGGCGGGATGGGGAAGGAGCTTCCTTTGTGTCTCGCTGGGATTTGTAAGGCGTGGGAGGCAGGGTACAATCACTCAAAAGCAGTTACCGTCCTTGTTCTTGCCTCTCATCCCATTCCTCTGGCAGAAGTGGAAACGGGGAGCAGTCCATGGGGTACATAGTTCTCCTGATTCGGAAGCCACATGTCAACAATCTCCAGTGGTTGCCTATCGACCTTCTCATGAAGTAAAAACTCCTCACTATTGGCTTCAAAGCTGTCCATCGCCTTGCCCCCTCCTACCTCACCTCCCTTCTCTCCGTCTACAGCCCAGCCCGCACACTCTGCTCCTCTGCCACTAACTTCTCACTGTGCCTGGTTCCCGCCTGTCCCGCCGTCGACCCCTGGCCCACATCTTACCTCTGGCCTGGAATGCCCTCCCTCCTCACATCCCCCAAACCAACTCTCTTCCCTTCTTCAGAGCCTTACTGAGAGCTCACCTCCTCCAGGAGACCTTCCTAGACTGAGCCTTCCCTTTCCCTCTGCTCCTCCTCCCCTCCCCATCGCCCCATTCCCTCCCTCTCCTCTACCCCCTCCCCCTCCCCAAAGCACTTGTGTATATTTGTACATATTTATTACTCTATTGTATTAATGATGTGCATATATCTATAATTCTATTTATTTTGATGTTATTGACACCTGTCTACTTGTTAGGTTTTCTTGTCTGTCTCCCCTTTCTAGACTGTGAGCCTGTTGTTGGGTAGGGATTGTCTCTATCTGTTGCTGAATTGTACTTTCCAAGCTCTCGGTACAGTGCTGCGCACACAGTAAGCGCTCAATAAATACGATTCAGTGAATGAATGAATGAACATGTCCAGTCAGGGTTGGGGGGAGAACCAGCCACTGGGAAGCACAGTGGCTAGTGTAGAGGTTACACAGTGCAGTGGCTACTCTTTTGCAGACTGTAGTGGCCCCAGCCTGCCTCAGCTGTGCCCCCAGCTCCCCACATGACCCCTGCCTCTGAAACCCACCTCGCCCACTGGATAAGAGGCCGGCGGCCTCATGCCCACCTCAGGCCCACCTCATCTACTGGATCCAGGCCACAAGCCCACGTCACCCACCAGATAGAGGCTAGAGGCCCACTCTCTCAGAGAGTCTGACCTTTCCCGGGGGCACTGTGGAACTGGGAGTATGCATTCCGTAGTCCAACCTGGATCACTCATGATTAGGAGTGACGGGAAGGGAGAGTTTCCCACTATCTGTGATTTATTTCCGTTCTGCCTCCCCCGTTGGCATGTAGGCTCCCAGAGGATGGGGATCATGCCCATTAACCCTATTGAACTCAAACAGTGGTATTTATTAAGCACTTACTTTATGTAGAACACTGTATTATATTCTACAGTGGATTAAATAGCCACAGTCCTTACCCAGAATTACAGGTAGGGTGAAGGAGCGGAGTTCAAAGAGCTGTACGCAAAAGCTGTGGGCATTGGGTGGGATGAGTGCCATAATTTCTTAGGGGGTTAAGGACTCAAGTGCATGGAAGGCACAGTATTGGGGGAAGAAAGGTAGAGTAGTGAGCGGTTAATCAGGGAAGACTTCCTGGAGGTGATGTGTTTTTAGTAGGGCTTTTCAGTCAGAGAGAGCGGTAATCTACCACCTATGAAGGAGGAGGGAGATTCAGGCAACAGAGAATGACGTGAGCACTTCATACAGTGCTCTTCACAGAGTAAGCACTCATTAAATACTATTAGTTGATTGATTGAAGGCCATATTAGACCTACTGCCTATTCGGGAGATGCTCCTTGCCTGGGGGACCCTAAATATAGCCCTTCTTCCTTCTTATTTCAGAGGTTGGTACCCATGCTGTGGTACTTTTTCCCCCCAAGCAACCAAGTGACCTGTTCTCCCCCTATTTATGTGATGACAGTAGCACAGCCCCTTCTGTTTGGGTATCCCAGCATAACATAGTGGAAAGAGCACAGGCCTGGGAGTCAGAGAACCCGGCTTCTAATCTCTGCTCTGTCTCGGGTCTGCTGTGTGACCTTGGGCAAGTCATTTAACTTCTCTGCCCCTCAGTTCCCTCATTTGCAAAATGGGGATCCAGTGGCTGTTCTCCCTCCTACTTAAACTGTGGGACCTGATTACCTGGTATCTACCCAAGCACTGAGTACAGTGTATGGCACATAGTAAGCACTTATAACCCCCCCCCCCAATTATCATTAATAACAATAATGTTGGTATTTGTTAAGCGCTTACTATGTGCAGAGCACTGTTCTAAGCGCTGGGGGAGATACAGGGCCTACATGAGGCTCACAGTTAATCCCCATTTTACAGATGAGGTAACCAAGGCCCAGAGAAGTGAAGTGACTTGCCCACAGTCACACAGCTGACAAGTGGAAGAGCCGGGAGTCAAACCCATGACCTCTGACTCCGAAGCCCAGGCTCTTTCCACTGAGCCACGCTGCTTCCCAGTTAATAAGAATATTCTTAGTGATTCTTGTTGCCAGGACTCCCATCCTGTCCCTGCAGGCAGCCTCTCCATCACAAATCCAAGTTGGGAAACAAACAAACAAACAAGGAAGCCACCAGTTTGGGGAAAGGGGTGGAGCCAATGGTTTCCCATCACCCTCTGTATCAAGCAAGAACCCTTCAACTTTGGCTGTCGGCTTCAAGGTTCTTTACTGGTTCTCTCCCTCTTAAATATTTACTTCTACTTCCCAGCTTACGCTCTTCCTTCTACTATACAGTACTTACTGTACTAGAATATATAGAGCATGGGCCTGGGAGTCAGAAGGACCTGGGTTCTGATCCTGACTCCACCACTTCTCTGCCGTGTAAACCTGGGCAAGTCACTTCACTTCTCTGTATCTCACCGATCTCATCGGTAAAATGGGGATTTAGACTGCGAGCCCCATGGAGGAAAGGGACTGTGTCCAACCTGATTAGCTTTTACCTACCTCAGTGCTTAGCACTTAGCGCTTAACAAACATTTATTATATATATATGTATATATACTATATAGGTATAATATAATGTATACTATAATGTACAAAATATTGTACAAATATGTACAAACACCTATATCTATCTATTCTTACTATATTTACTCTGCCTCACTCTTGACCCTCCCACCTCCTTACCCCAGCCTTGAAACTTTCTCCTCCCCCTCAAATAGCTAAGCTCCCAACTCTCACCATATTAAAAGCCCTCCTGAATTCCCACTTGCTTCAGGAAAGCTTCCCTGAATAATTCCCTGCTTCCTAGTTGCAGCCATCCATCAACCACTCTTAGCACTTGGATACTTTATTCCTAACCTCAGTCCTTATGAAAATATATCCTTTTTAAAATGTGGTATTTATTTGTTTATAATTACTTTGCTATTTCACCCTGACTTAGCTGAACTACTTCCTGTCATAACTGCACACACACACTATTTGTAAATAATTTTGTGTCTGCCTCCCCTTTAACACTGTGCGCTCCTTGAAGACGGGAAATGGAGTTCTTGTTCATGCTGTACTTTCCCAAGTGTTTAGAGCAGTGCTCTACACTCAAAAGGTGTTTAGTGAATACTGCTAATTAATTGATATTATTGGGTATTATTTTATCATCTTCTTTTGGACATCAGGTGCTCTCCCAAGCACTTAGTACAGTGCTTGGCATGTAGTGAGTACTCAATAAATATGATTGACCAGGTAGAAGCAGCATGGCCTAGTGGAAAGAGCACAGGCCTGGGCGTCAGAGGACCTGGATTCTAATTCCGGTTCCACCACTTGTCTACTATGTGACCATGGACAACTCACTTAACTTTTCTGAGACTCAGCGACCTCATCTGTAAAATGGGCATTGAATCCTCCTTCCTCCAACTTAGATTGTAAATCTCACGGGCACAGAGACTGGGTCCCACCTGATTATCTTGTATCTGCCTCAGAGCTTAGTACAGTGTCTGATACATAGTAAGTGCTTTAAAAGTACTCATGCTCCTTCCCTGTCCCTCCCCTCCCCCAAACAGTGTGATCTAGTGGGAAGGACACAGGACTGGGAGTCAGGAGACCTGAGTTCTAATCCCAGCTCCACTACTTGCCTGCTGGGTGGTCTTGAGCAAGTCACTTCATTTCCCTGTGCCTCCATTTCCTCATATTTGGGGAGGCAGCATGGCTCAGTGGAAAGAACCTGGGGTTTGGAGTCAGAGATCATGGGTTCGACTCCCGGCTCTGCCACTTGTCAGCTGGGTGACTGTGGGCAAGTCACTTCACTTCTCTGTGCCTCAGTTACCTCGTCTGGAAAATGGAGATTAACTGTGAGCCTCACATGGGACGACCTGATTACCCTGTATCTACCCCAGCGCTTAGAACAGTGCTCTGCACATAGTAAGCGCTTAACAGATACCAACATCATCATTATTATCATATTTGAAATGAGGATTCCATACCTATTCTCCTACCCCTTTAGACTTGAGTCTTTTGTTGGACAGGGACTGTGTCCGACTCAGTTATCTACCTCAACGCTTAATTCTTGGAACACGGTAAGCACTTAACAAATACCACAATTATTATTAGTATGGCATTATCTTCAGCCAGCCACCCAGGGGCTGTAATTGGCAGCTGAAGCACAGTGGTCAAGTTAGATTCTTAGCCTCAAACACCTAGCCTCTCAGACTGGGCTCATTCTAAAGCCAAATGGGCTTCTGAAGTGCCACCGACCCATAGTCATGGGCCTCAGGCTGGAAGATGGGGCCAGCCTCGACTGGGGCATTTTGACCACCCATCCTCCTGCTCTCTGTTCCGGGGACTAGGGGTTCCCCGGCCCCAGGCTTCCTTAGGCTTCGGCATGCCAGGAGACCTCCTCGTTGCAAGCCATGAGGCTGGTTATGATTTGAAGGCGTTTCAGGAGACTCCTTCAGACGACGAAGCAGGCATCTGAGCAAGCAAGCACACGCAGGATGGATTGTGGCCTTAATGCCACCGGGCCTGGCCCGGTCCCTCCAGGATCAGCTCAGCACAAAGCCTGGAAAGGGATTTGGCCTCTGGAGTGAAGACGAGATATCAGCGAGGACGACTTCGGAGAAACAAAACCCTTCCCCCGGCCCCAGGAGTTTTGGAGCCCTGCCAGCTTGCTCCCAGGCCTGGTTCCATGGCAGCCAGTTGTTCAAAGCCAGATTTGAAGCCAGGAATGTGTCAAGATAGGAAACGTCCAAAGGAAAAGGAAAAAAAAAAGCCTTCCAATCGTGTTAGAGGTTGCTGCAAACTCATCCCCCCAGGAAAACACAGAATCAAAACACTGCATCTTCGCTCTTTCCTAGGCCAGACTCTCGCCTGGAGAAGGGGTGGGGAGCCTGGGGCTCCCTCAGACGACTTGTCTTTCTTTCTCCGAAGCCACAAACCAACAGAGTCTGCGTGCCGACAATGGAAGTTTTCCTCGGGATCAGTTTCCAACGGTCTCCAGTTACAAAATCGAGGCCTCCTGACTGCTCCTTCCCCTCCTCCAGTCTCCCATGACACTCCCTGACCCCGGCTTCTTCAATCCATCGATCGATCGGTGGTATTTATTAAATGTTTACTGTGAACTGAATCCTGTACTAAGCTCTTGGGAGAGTTTAATACAATGGATCACTGCCCTCGAGGGGTTTACAATCTAGTGGGTAGAACTCTGTCCACGAGGGAGGATATTTCTCATCTTCAGAAAGAGATCCTTTGCTGGATGCTGACCTGGTTGATTGATGGGGATATTGGAATCAGAGACTTCTTCTGATCTTGCTTTTTTGCCTTCCCACTTGGGAAACTCCCACAGTGTTCAACTTTTTAAAGAACAAATGGGATTCAGGTGGGAGCCCTCAAAGGAAAAACAGAAGAAGGCACCCTAATAATAATGATGATAATAATTATGGTATTTATTAAGTGCTTACTTTGTGCCAAGCACTGTTGTAAGAGCTGGGGTTAGATACGAGGTAATCGGGTTGTCCCACGTGGGGCTCACGGTCTTAATCCCCAATTTACAGATGAAGTAACTGAGACCCAGAGAAGTGAAGGTGCTTGCCGAAGGCCACCCAGCAGACAGGTGGCAGAGCCAGCATTAGAACCCAGGTCCTCCCACTCCCAAGCCCATGCTCTTTCCAATGAGCCACGAATGCTCTGAACCCAAGAAGCAGGAATCCGGGGACCGAGTTGAGCCCGGATTCCCTAGCCAGATCTCTGGAACTCCTCTCCCAAACCCATAACCTGGAACCAGCTGTTCATTGTTTGTTGGTTCATTCTTGTTGTAGTCTCATTGTTTGTTTCGTTGCTCGTTCTCTGGGGCCCTGGAGCCCGGGTGGGGAGCAGAGACGCTCCGTGGACGAGCAATTGAGGGAATGTCTTAGAAGGAGGCAGACGTGGGGGATGTCGTGGCCGGCTTTCTGGAGCAGCTGGGGATCCCGGGCTCTGGTCCCGCCTTTGCCTTGTGGAAGGAATGTGTCCCTCCAGGCCGGGGGCTTGTCCGGCTGGACACTTGACAAAGACGCGGACGGCTCAGCGCACTCAGCTGGCAGCCCCCTGGGGCGGGAGCGGACCCGGCTGAGGAAATTCCAGGCGGTGATGGATGTTCTGCCTTCCCTCTGAGTCCTGGCCTTGTGGGGGAGGGGGTCCTGGCTGCAGCGGGGAGTCTTAGAGGGTGGGGGGCAGTCTGTCCTGTGGCTTGGCCTGGCACATGCTCCCAGCCTCATAAGGTTGGGGCGTCTCCCTTCCTCCACTCCCCCATGCCGGGCGCTCTCTGGCTGACCCCTGAGGAGGAGGAGGAGGAGGTCCGGGGAGGGCAATGACATGCTTCCAGAGTCAGCGGGGTCGGCTCAGAGCAAGAAGTGGGTTTGGGCCCCAGAGGGCCTCTCTGCCAGGACACTCAGAAACACTGTAGCTTTTAAAAGGAAGGCGAGGAGAAGCAAGAGGACGACGAAGAGGAGGAGGTGAGGGTCTGGGGGAGGAGGGGAAGGGAGATGGAAGGAGAGAAGCAACCGATGTTTTCCTCCGTCCTCCCCTGGTTTTGGCGGAGCCCCAAGAGTTTGACTGTCATCTCCAGCATCTGGAAACCATCAGGGTAAACAATGGAGTGCAAAGACCTGGAACCCTGAGCGCAGCCCCCAGGAGACTTCTTCCCTCCAGAGAACATGAGAACACAGAACACGACCATTGGACACCATGTGGTCAAATCCTTCAGACTAACAAATCCGTGTGCCTTCCTCAGCGCTGTTTTGCTTGGCACCAAATGACCCTTTTCACAATGGGCCCCAGCTGTTGGAACAGGCCTGCCGCCCTTTGCTTTTAACCTTTTGCTGCCTCTCGGGCCAGCTAGCTCTGCAATGTTCCAGGGGCCGGTGCTCCACTGTTCCGCGTTGGATCAGGTCCGCTGATCTGAGAGGTCCGAACCCCAGGGCGGGCAGCGTGGGAAGTGAGTGGGCAGAACCCGGCTCCCTAGCCAAAGCTCGGAGGAGGCCGTGGGCCAGACTGAGACGAAAGCCGGTAGATTTGCTCCTGAAATCGTTCATTTGTTAGACTGTAAGCTCATCATGGGCAGGGAATATGTCTACCAATTGTGTTCATTCATTCAATAGTATTTATTGAGTGCTTACTATGTGCAGAGCACTGTACTAAGTGCTTGGAATGTACAACTCGGCAACAGACGGAGACAATCCCTGCCCAATGATGGGCTCATCTAATCTAATCGGGAGAGACAAACAGCAAAGCAAAACAGAACAAAACAAAAACAAGATAACATTATCACGATAAATAGAATCAAGGGGATGTACACCTCATTACCAATAAATAAGGTAATAAATAATATATGCAAATGAGGACAGTGCTGAGGGGAGAGGAAGGAGCAGAGGGTGGGGTGGAGAGGGGAGGGGGAGCAGAGGGAGAAGGGGGGAGCTCAGTCTGGGAAGGCCTTTTTGGAGGAGGTGAGCTCTCAGTAGGGCTTTGAAGAGGGGAAGAGAGTTAGTTTGGCGGAGGTGAGGCGGGAGGGCATTCCAGGACAGCGGTAGGATGTGGGCCAGGGATCGACAGTGGGATAGGCGTGAAGGGGGGGACAGTGAGGAGGTCAGCGGCAGAGAAGCGGCATGTACGGGGTGGGCGGTAGAAAGAGAGAAGGGAGGTGAGGTAGGAGGGGTCGAGGCGATGGAGAGCTTTGAAGCCAAGAGTGAGGAGTTTTTGTTTCGTGCGGAGGCTGATAGGCAACCACTGGAGGTGTTTAAGGAGGGGAGTGACATTCATTCATTCATTCAATAGTATTTATTGAGCGCTTACTATGTGCAGAGCACTGTACTAAGTGCTTGGAATGAACAAATCGGCAACAGATACAGTCCCTGCCGTTTGACGGGCTTACAGTCTAATCGACGGGCTCACAGTCTAATTGGCCCACAGCGTTTCTGTAGGAAGATGATCCGGGCAGCGGAATGAAGAATAGACTGGAGTGGGGAGAGGCAGGAGGAAGGGAGATCAGAGAGAAGGCTGACACAATAATCCAGTCGGGATATTATGAGAACTTGTATCTGCACGATAGCTGTTTGGTTGGAGAGGAAAGGGCGGATCTTGGCGATATTGTAAAGGTGAGACCGGCAGGCGTTGGTGACGGATTGGATGTGTGGGGTGAATGAGAGAGCCGAGTCAAGGATGACACCAAGGTTGCGGGCCTGTGAGACGGGAAAGATGGTCGTGCCGTCCACAGTGACGGGGAAGTCAGGGAGAGGACAGGGTTTGGGAGGGAAGATGAGTAGCTCAGTTTTGGACATGTCGAGTTTTAGGTGGCGGGCAGACATCCAGGTGGAGACGTCCCGGAGGCAGGAGGAGATAGCCTGGGGAGAGGGGGAGAGGACAGGGGAGGAGATGTAGATTTGTGTGTCATCTGCATAGAGATGATAGTTGAAGCCATGGGAGCAAATGAGTTCACCGAGGGAATGAGAATAGATGGAGATGGACTTTGTTATAGTGTACTCTCTCGAGAGCGTAGTACGGTGCTCTGAACACAGCAAGCGCCCAATAAATATGATTGATTGACTGGGGAGGGAGGCCTCATCAGCCTGGTGATCATTTTACTTTTTTGATAAAGAAATCTGAAAGCCACATGGCAAGGCTCAGGTGACCCAGATCCGTGAGGTCCAGACCAAGTGAGTTTCCTGGTTCCCAGCTACCTTTTCCCCCGTCTCTGCTGGTTCGACTCAGCTCTGGGGGTCTGGGTATTTGTTAAGCACTTACTGTGCGCCGGACACTGTACAAGGCGTTAAAAGAGTAGCCCCACACCCTACCCTCCAGGAGTGTACGGCCTCACCCCACTCACACCATGCGGTGGCCTGTGTCTCATCTTCAGTCAATCAGCACTGCTTCCTGATGGTACACTTTTTAAGCAGAAGGTTAAAAAGTACAAGACCTGGCCCGCCCTCGAGGAGCTTACAGTCCTACAGAGCCATCTGGAGTCCATCAATCAAGCGAGCAGTCAATCAATGGTATTTATAAAGCACTTACTGTGTGCAAAGCCCTTTACCAAACACTTAGGAAAGTACAGGGCAACAGAGTTGGTAGATGTCGGTCGCTAACAAACTGCAGAGGGAGACAGGCATTAAAATAGATTAAGGAAAGGGGTAAAAGTAGATTATAAAATATTTACACTAAGTACTGAGGGGCTGTCTTGTATCTTGCCCGCCCCACAACATTAGTGTATATATGTACATATTTATTATTCTATTTATCTTGCCTTCTCAAACCCCAAGGCTGTTCAGTGTGCCCAAATTTGCCGCTTCCAGCGCTGTCAGAGGATCTGAATTTTCCACTACCTGTGTTGACAAAGCTTTGAATCTCCCAGCTTGAACAGAGGGAGGCTGGGCGGACCTTTGGCCTCAGGAGGACTTATCCCTCAGCTCGGAGAACTTAGGTGACTGCCTGAGGCAAACTCATTCAAGCGTTCTCCCTCGACCACTGAGAAAAAAAAAAACAAGAGAAAAAAACAGGCCTAAATAGGCAGAGCAGATTGGATTCAATTTCTCCTTTGCCCGGTGCCTGATTTCCTTTAGGCATGCTGCCTGATCCTTTTTAATCCTTGGTCAGTCAACTGAGAACTGCCACGTGACCCCAGTCAACGCAGCACTCTTGAGGGGAATGGCCGGGGTCTCCGAGGTGGCCCCGAGGCTGAGCCTTCTGGGCCGATAGGCAGAGGGGTCCCAGCTCCGGGCACAGGAGGGTAAGCACAACATCTGTGCAAACACATTGCTCTCCTGGGACTCCCGTCGGGGCCCAGCGGGGAGGATACAGCCCTCCTGGGTTCTTCCTTCCTGCCGGAAAGCTGGCTGAGCAGTCTTCGTTTCCCAGGCGGCCGGAGGCCAGGGGAACGTGGCGTGTGTGTGTGTGGCAGGGGAGCCCAGCTGGCCCCTTCCCTATCCACAGATTCTATTTCTATTTGCCGTCGACATCATCACACCCTCTCTTCCTTTGTCCAGAGAGTGGACCTCCCCATTGCTCCCGTGTGGCGCATGGGCTCCCGAGGGCTGGATTGCTCAGCGGGGCTTCCCAGAGGCAAGGTCAGACCAAGGTGCCATCACTGTGTCCTTCACGGACAAGGCTACTTTCTGCTCTTTAGCAAGACTTGAATCCAGAACACCCCAAGACTCTTCATAGCTTCCTAGAGAAGATGCTGATCTGGACTCCCCTGAGAGCCGAGTCCTGCCCGGTATCTCTCCTTGCATCCCGCCGGTAACTCCCCCTCCCCTCTCATTCCTTGAGTGTTTACTCTGTGAAAAATACTAATCACTTGAGCATTCTCCCTCCCTTTCTCCCTCCCCTTCTCACTCTCTCTCTCTTTGGAAGCAGCATGGCTCAGTGGAAAAGTGCCTGGGCTTCGGAGTCAGAGGTCATGAGTTCGACTCCCGGCTCTGCCGCTTGTCAGCTGTGTGACTGTGGGCAAGTCACTTCACTTCTCTGTGCCTCAGTTCCCTCATCTGTAAAATGGGGATTAACTGTGAGCCTCACGTGGGACAACCTGATTACCCTGTATCTCCCCCAGCGCTTAGAACAGTGCTCGGCACATAGTAAGCGCTTAACAAATACCAACATTATTATTATTATTACTTCCCTCTTTCTCTATCTCCCCCTTTTTTTCTCTCTCTCTCCTCTTTCTCCCCTTCTCCCTCTCCCTTCCTCTCTCTCTGGGGAGATCCATGACATCTGCCTGCACCTAAGTCCATGTCTAAGGAACAGGTCCTAGATCTGATTAAGCAGAGCTGTATTGAAAACACTGAAGCTTTAGGACAAACTGCTTAACCCATCTGGTTCTCAGTTTCCCCATTCACCCAAAAGGAAGAATACTCCCATCTTCCTCTCTGCGTTCCTCACTGCACACAGCACTTCCTCACTGTCCCAAGTCAGGGATAGCTCCTGGCCGGCACTGGAGTCTTTCTGACGTAAGAATCCGCTGGATGGACGGCAGAAAGAATCTCCGCAGGTGCCAAGGTAGAGTTCCATGGAGGGGCCTCTCCATTCTCTCCATTCCCCGGTGGTGGTGACAGGGAGATTTAGGGGGCCAGAGCCTCCCACCCACCTTCCTTCCCCACCCTGGGTTCAAGCCCAAGTCCAGGAGGTAGGGTTCCTCCTATGAGGCAGGAGGCCCAAAGCATACACTCTCTCTCTCTCTCTCACACACACACAACACACTCAAGCCCCCCGGCAAACATGCCCAGATGCACCTGCCCACACAAAATAGTATGACAGCCAGGACACAAGAGAAGCAGTGTTGCCTAGCGGATAGAGCACAGATATGGGAGTCAGAAGACCTGGGTTCTAATCCCAGCTCCGCCACTGGTTCGCCATGTGAACCTGGGAAAGTCACTCGACCTCTCTGTGCCTCGCTTACCTTATCTGTAAAATGGGGATTAAGAATGTGTGCCCTAAGAGGGACAGGGACTGTTTCCAGTCTGATTACCGTGTATCTATCCCAGTGCTTAGTACGGTGCCTCGTACATAGCAAGCACTTAACAAATGCCATTAGAAAAAAAACCCACACGAATTACATAGAGTTAATCAAGAAATAGATTTTGACGATGCGGCAGCACATAGTTTGGGAGGGGCAAAAGGGAAAAGCAGCAGCCACGGGAAACCTGCTTTGGACTAACTCTGCAGACTTGTCACAGAAGGCCTGAACTGTGCCAGTAGACCGCTTTGTAAACTCGTTGTGGGCAGGGATTGTGCCCGTTTATTGCCCAGTGCTTAGTACGGTTTTCTGCACACAGTAAGCGCTTAATAAAGATGATTGGCTGACTGAACTTTCCAGTTTGCAGTTCTGATTCCTGACAACTTCCCAAAGACGTCCTTGAGCTGTTACATGGACTCAGCTTTCTTGGATGAATTTAATCCCTCATAGGGTATTTTGTTCTGTTTTTGTTTTTTGGTAAGAGGGGAAAATGATCTTGTTTAAAGAGTGGTCCAGTAAACCAGTGAATGATATTTATTGAGTACTTACTTGTGCAGAGCAGAGTTCTGAGTGCTTGAGAGAGTATAGTGCAGCAGAATTAGCAGCAAAGTTCCCTGCCCATAATGAGTTTACAATCTAGAGGATGAGTTTACACTAAAGACGATTCCTTCTAGTTTATTTATGAGTAGTCTGAAACAGTGGGTTAGGATTTGGAGGGAGGAATTTGGGAACGAATGAGGATAGTAGGATTTAATATGGGGGGGTGTGGTGTGTGGGGTGTGTGTGTGTGTGTGTGTGTCTTTAATTTGGGGGCAGATTTTTCTCTCCTGAGTCCTGGATCTCTTTTTCATCCATCCTAATTCCTATTTAGAATAGATGACAGGGCCCAAATCGTCTTCAAAACCAATCCCACTGAACAAACCATTTCTGCTAGGGGTGTACCAGGAGAGTGATTTGCTGCTCTCTTCAGAAATTGGATGAAAGCAGTGTGGTCTTCATTGTTCTTGCGAATAACTGTGGTATTTAGTAGCAATAGTAATAGCAGTAATAGTATTTATTAAGCACTGCTCTGTGCGTTGGAAAACGGTGGGAATTATACAGACCCCGTTCCTTGAGAGCTTCACAATTTGGGAATAGAGAAAGTGGAAGGGGACCGGAGACAGTCACAGCAGGAGCAGTGAAACACTAAAACGTGAAAATGGCATAAAAGACAAGGACCAATATGCAATGCACAAAATAAAAATAGAAGTCAGTTAGGAGCTGTGGTTAGAGGAGCAGAATTTTTCCTTGTGATTTGGAGTTCACAGCAATGGCTCTGCAGTCACTAGCTTTCCGGAGGTTCCCTAAGGCCTCATGCTGCAGGTGCTGTTCTCATGCCCGCCAGGGCGACGGAAAGCAGGTCGGGATGGGGTATCCTCGACGGTGCGGAGGGGAGCCGGTGTTGATCGTGAGTAGGGGGGAGGGAAAGCAGTTTCCTCAGCTGTGAAGGGGGGGGGGCCGAGAGCAAGCAGGGAGGCGAGGCTGGGAATATCGGGTGTTTCCTTTGGCTCCAGAGGTGAAGAGGGGCCGAAAAGACAGAGCAGTCAACTCCTTGCGGGAAGAGACCTTGTTTCTTGCTATCGCTATATAGTCACATCTACAAAATCCATATATTCAATACTCATATTTAATCCATCACTAAGTCCTGTCGGTCCCCCTTCACAACATCGCTAAAATCCACCCTTTCCTCTCCATCTAATCTGCTAATGCATTAATACAATCGCTCACCCTATCCCGCCTGGATTACTGCATCAGCCTCCTTGCTGACCTCCCAGCCTCCTGTCTCTCCTCACTCCAGTCCATACTTCACTCTGCTGCCCGGATCATTCTTCTTTAAAAACATTCAACCTGCTCCTCAAAAAACTCCGGGGGTTGCCCATCCACCTCCACATCAAACAAAAACTCCTCATTATCAGCTTTAAAACACTCCACCACCTTGCTCCCTCCTACCTCACCTCGCTACTCTTCTTCTACAACCCAGCCCATAGACTTTGCTCCTCTAGGGCTAATCTTCTCAACTGTGCCTCGCTCTCATCTGTCAAGCTGCCGAGAATCCTGGCCCACGTCCTGCCTCTGGCCTGGAACTCCCTCCCTCCTCAAATCCAACAGACAATTACTCTCCCCAACTTCAAAGACTTGCTGAAGGCATATCTCCTCCAAGAGGCCTTCCCAGACTAGCCCCCCTTACCTCTTCTCCCACTCCCTTCTGCATCGCCCTGACTTGCTCCCTTTGTTCTTCCCCCCTCCCATCCGTACATATCTGTAATTGATTTCTTTGTGTTGATGTCTGTTTCCCGCTTTAGACCGTAAGCTTTTTGTTGGCAGGGAATGTGCCTATTTAATGTTGTATTGTACTTTCCCAAGCGCCTAGTACAGTGCTCTGCACACAACAGTGAAGCACTCAATAAGTTCGATTGAATGAATGAACGAATGAATGCCGTACTTGTCCAAACATTTAGTACAGCGCTTAGCCTCAGTAGATGCCCGATAAATGTCTTTGGTTGATTAATTGTAGAAAATTAGAAAAAGGAAAGAACTATTGACCAGATCAAATCTGTCCCAGTTTTCTGCTCTTTGGGCACATGTGAGGACCTGGGATAAACCCATCAGGCACAGAGCCTGGAGTCACTGTACTGTGACCACCAGCCCCAACCCTGGACTTATTAAATGTCTCCCTGCAACTGTGGAAGAACGAAGGCCTTTCTGCCCAAACACTCCCTGTTTCCCGAGGAACATCTAAAACCAAGTGGGACCCGAATCAGGGTCTAGTCTTTCGTTTCCTGGACAAAAAGTCCTTTCAACTTTACTGCAGAAACCCAGGAAAACCTCAGGAGAAGGGAAAAGGAGACACTAACCTAGCTGCAAATACGGTAAAAGAGAAAAGTAGGGTTGTTGTTTTTTTTCTCTTCAAAGTCCCTTTTCTGCTGCAACCTGCATGAAATGTTCTTTTCTGATTTAGGGAAACCTGCTATAAATGCGTGGTGAATGAGGGCCAGAGTCAAACCTGTGGAGGGGGAGGTTTGGCTGTGCTGCCCCGACCTTGGTCATGGGGTTCCATTCATCGTGGCTTTCTGGAGTCCAGGCCCACAGAGAGGAACAAACACGGTGTGGTTTGCGCTTCAGAGAGCTTAGAAAACCGACCAAGAAAGCGTCAACTTCGCTAAGGCAGTTCAAAGCCCCCATTGCAGGGACGGCCGTTACTGAGTGGGAGAGTCCAGATGAGGACAGAGCAGCCCCTTCCCGCAGGTCCCCCAAGTCAGGGCTTTCAATCGGACCACTGTGCGATGGGCTGGGTCTGACGGGGGCCCCGAGCTATCGGCGTTCCTCCCAAAGGAGAGAAACTGTGCTGGTTGAGTGTGTGTATGGGTGTGTGCGCGTGCATATGTGTGTGTGTGGGGGGGGTGGGGGCTAAGCTGATTCAGTGACCCCCACCATGTGGGGAAAGACCCCCAGAGAGCCTAGGTTTGGGCAGCATTGTGCGCAGAAGGAAATTCTTGGAGGAAGCGGCTGGAGATAAACCTGGGCAGACCTGACTCCTTCCCCTCTCAGTTCCCCGACTCCATCCTGTCTAGGTCTGGGAGATAGTGTGGGTTTGGGCCTTGCCCGTCTCCAGAGCTCTGCCTCCTGGGCGTCAGCATGCAGATTCCCTCCGGGGCCCCCCGGGGACATCGTGCCGGGCCTGACGGCCCAGAGAGGGGGCTATTCCTAGAGAGCAGCCGGCCTCCTGGCCAGGTTGTTCGAGAACCCCAGTGGCCACATTGGTTAGCCATCTGTGCCGCCACGCTCACAGATCCGGGCCTCGGTTCCCCCCAGGAGACAGCCGCGACGCAGGGAGTTGCGAGCCAGAAGCAGAGGGGGAAGGTAGGTCCGACCCTTCCCCTTCTTAGCTCCCCAGGTAGGAAGACTCATGGAATTTCGAGCACCCAGGGACCCCTGCCCTCACATTTTGGGCCTTGCAGACCCCAGTACTTAAATTCCATCTGTCCCCAGCCATCTGCTCCATCCTGAGAGAGCAACTGTCTCTGTGTCCTTAGAGACAAATGACAGCAACATTTGGATTTGTGAGATGGAGATAGAAGTGTTGGGGTCCTTTGCTCTCTCTCCCTCTCTCTCTCTCTCTCTCCTCTCAGCTGAAGGGTTTTCCTGAGGCCCTTTTCCTGTCTCTGTGAATGCCTTCATTGTTCCCACCCACTTGACAAACACCAGTGTTGTGGAATAATGATGACATTTCTGCAATGGCATCAGACTGGGGACATGGGGGCTGGGGGGTGGGGAGGAGGATCCGAGGAGAGGCAGGGACCCTTGAGACCCCCCACTGGCCACGAGACAGCCCTAACAGGGAGAACACGACGATGAGGATATCTGCGCCGGGACAAGGAGGCCGTTGACAGGCTCCAGGAAAGCCACACACAAGACCTGTGTGCCGAAGCACAACCCCGGCATGGACCGGAGCCAAGTCTCTCACTTCACAGCACACCTGTCACACTGACAGCTTCCTTCTGAGCTCTTTCTCATGACAGACAGCCAGGCACACAAAGAAACAGCTGCGTTTGTGAGCCGGGATCCCAGAACACTGGGAGATGGGAACTGTGTGTGTCTGTGTGTGTACGTGTGTGTGTGTTGGTATGTGCGTGCGAGATGGAGAAGGGGCCAGAAGGAGGGAAGACCAAAGACTAGCATTTGATCTCGTTAACAACTAGAAGCCCCCCCACTTCTCCCGCCCATAAATGGGCTGAAAAGCAGTCCCTAAAAGGGACCAGAAAAGTCCCTGGGGACGCAAAGGAAGTCGCCTCCGACCAGGGTCACTCCTGACCCTTTGGGTTGGGTCGGGTTGGCGGACCCTCTGCCGGCTAAAGCGGCGGGAGGTAGGTTTTCCACACTCAGGACTCACCAGCCACATTGACCTCGTGCGATGCCCGGTGCCAGCTTTGTGCCCAGAACGGAGGAGCCCCGGGGCTCTCAGAGCCCCCTGGCTTTCTCTCTCCCTCTGCAACCCCACCCCTTCCCCTGCCCTGCTGCAAAGCATGTGCCGGCGGAAGCCAGGATGGCTTTGGGTGGGGGCGAGGGGTGGCGAGTTGTTTATGAGCAAACTCGGCACTCTCTCTGCCCACCAAGGTCACTGGAGTCGGCACGAGGGAGAACAATGGTCGAGAGAAGCTGGGGGAAGCGGGCTGGCTGCTGGCCTCCGTAGCTTCCCCAGCCCCCAAGGACAGCCGTGTGGCAAATGATGGAGTCTGGCTTACTCAGGTCTCCCTGGAGCCTCTCACGAGCCCAGGACACGGTGGCATTTGTCTGCGGTCTGTATTCTGGCTGTGGAGTCTCTCGGTTCCTGGTGCAGACCAGCTGGGCTCGACGGTGCTTGTACGCAGCCGCGGGGCCGGAAGAGAAGGGAAAGATTTCCTCTCCTGGGGAAGATGGGAGAGTCCCACAGGTTTGTGGGGCTAGGACTAGAGGTAGGGGAGGGAGAGTCTGCTAGGGGACCAAAGTCCCTCATGCAGCCAACACTTTCTGCAGAAGCTTTTGGGGGCCAGGAAATCACATCTCTTGGATCGGGAAATGCACTTATTTAAAACAGGAAGAGCCATTCAGGCTGCGGTCCAGGTCCCCTCTGAGGGGTTATTAAAGGTGAAATAGAGGGGGCTGAGAGAAGAAAGGAGGTGGGGGGGGGGAGCGAGTGAAACAGAGAGCGAGAAAAGCAAAGGAAGAGAGAGAGAACGCCAGTAGCTCAGGACCAAGAGGACTTCCTAACTTCCCCAGAGAAAGGTTCTGATGCCATCGGGTATTCCTTGGGGCCAGTTTTAATCAGCAGCGAACTCCTACTCTGAAACACTCCATTCTCCTGATAACATAGCAGTAATATGGTGATGAGAAAAATAATAGTATTTGTTAAGTTCTTGTCTTATGCCGTCGAGTCATTTCCGAGTCATTACATCTCTCCGAGAACCCTGCGCTCTCCATCTGCAATCGTTCTGGTGGCGTATCCATAGAGTTTTCTTGGGAGAAAGACGGAAATGTTTTACCACTGCCACCTTTCGCGCAGTAAACTCGAGTCTCCGCCCTTGATTCTCTCCTGTGCCGCTGCTGCCCAGCATGGGTGAGTTTTGATTTATAGCAGATTGCCTTCCACTCGCTGGCGACTGCCCAAGCTAGGAATGGATAGGCCTCTGCTTGACTCTCCCTCCTATAGCTGAGACTGGTAGAATACTGGAAACTCTCCAGGTTTGACCCTGAGAGGGGTTAAGCACTTACTATATGCCAAATGTTCAGTACAGTGAGTGGCACATAGTAAGTGCTCAACAATTCTGGGCTATATACAAGATAGTCAAGTTGGACGCAGTCCCTGTCCCCCGTGGGACTTATAGTCTTAATCCCCATTTTACAGATGAGGGAACTGAGGCGTGGAGAAGTTAAGTGATTTGCCCAAAGGTCACAGAGCAGGCAAGTGGAATAGTCAGGATTGGAACCCAAGTCACCTGACTCCCAGGCCTCTTTCCGCTAAGCAACGTTGCTTCCTTTCTTTCCTTATCCAATCATGGAAGGTGCACGCTTGACTTTGTCTCACCCTTCTCTTCCTGAACTCCGCCTCTCCCCTCCCCCCCACCAACCCCCTCCCCTACTTTCCCATCCTTCCCTGCAGTATCCTCAGAGGAGATCTCCTCCCTCCTCGCAAGTGCCACCCCCTCCACCTGCGCCTCGGACCCCATTCCCTCTCACCTTATTAAAACCATCGCCCCTGCCCTCCTCCCTTCCTTAACTTCTATTTTTAACCACTCGATCTCCAAGGGCTCCTTCCCCTCTGCCTTCAAACATGCCCACGTCTCCCCCATCCTAAAAAAACCCGCTCTTGACCCCACTTCCCCCTCCAGTTATCGCCCTATCTCCCTACTACCCTTCCTTTCCAAAATCCTAGAACGAGTCGTCTACAATCGATGCTTAGAATTCCTTAACTCTCATTCTCTCCCGGACCCCCTCCGATCTGGCTTCCGTCCCCTCCGCTCTACCGAGACTGCTCTCTCTAAGGTCACCCGTGACCTCCTTCTTGCCAAATCCAATGGCTCCTACTCCATTCTGATCCTCCTTGACCTCTCTGCTGCCTTTGACACCGTCGACCATCCCCTCCTCCTCCATACCTTATCTCACCTCGGCTTCACGGACTCCGTCCTCTCCCGGTTCTCCTCTCACCTCTCTGGCCGGTCATTCTCGGTCTCCTTCGCCGGAGCCTCCTCCCCCTCCCATCCTTTAACTGTTGGAGTTCCTTAAGGGTCAGTTCTCGGCCCTCTTCTGTTCTCCATTTACACTCACTCCCTCGGTGAACTCATCCGCTCTCACGGCTTTGACTACCATCTCTACGCAGAGGACACGCAGATCTACATCTCCGCCCCTGTCCTCTCCCCCTCCCTTCGGGCTCGCATCTCCTCCCGCCTCCGGGATGTCTCCACCTGGATGTCGGCCCGCCACCTAAAACTCAACATGAGCGAGACTGAGCTCCTCATCTTCCCTCCCAAGCCCGGTCCTCTCCCAGACTTCTCTATCACCGTGGATGGCACGACCCTCCTTCCCGTCTCTCGGGCCCGCGATCTCGGTGTCATCCTTGACTCGTCTCTCTCGTTCACCCCACACGTCCTATCCGTTACCGAGACCTGCCGGTTCCACCTCTACAATATCGCCAAGATCCGCCCTTTCCTCTCCACCCAAACGGCTACCTTACTGTTAACGGGCTCTCGTTATATCCCGGCTAGACTACTGTGTCGGCCTTCTCTCTGACCTCCCTTCCTCCTCTCTCGCCCCGCTCCGGTCTATTCTTCACTCCGCTGCCCGGCTCATCTTCCCGCAGAAACGATCTGGGCATGTCACTCCCCTTCTTAAACAACTCCCGTGGTTGCCTATCGACCTCCGCTCCAAACAAAAACTCCTCACTCTAGGCTTCAAGGCTCTCCATCACCTCGGCCCCTTCCTACCTCTCCTCCCTTGTCTCTTTCTACCGCCCACCCCGCACGCTCCGCTCCTCCGCCGCCCACCTCCTCACCGTCCCTCGGTCTCGCCCATCCCGCCGTCGACCCCCGGGTCGCGTCCTCCCGCGGTCCCGGAACGCCCTCCCTCCTCACCTCCGCCAAACTGATTCTCTTTCCCTCTTCAAAACCCTACTTAAAACTCACCTCCTCCAAGAGGCCTTCCCAGACTGAGCTCCTCTTCTCCCTCTACTCCCTCTGCCATCCCCCCTTCACCTCTCCGCAGCTTAACCCTCTTTTTCCCCTTTTCCCTCTGCTCCTCCACCTCTCCCTTCCCATCCCCACAGCACTGTACTCATCCGCTCAACTGTATATATTTTCATTACCCTATTTATTTTGTTAATGAATTGTACATCGCCTCGATTCTATTTAGTTGCCATCGTTTTTACGAGATGTTCTTCCCCTCGACTCTATTTATCGCCATCGTTCTCGTCTGTCCGTCTCCCCCGATTAGACCGTAAGCCCGTCAAACGGCAGGGACTGTCTCTATCTGTTGCCGACTTGTTCATCCCAAGCGCTTAGTACAGTGCTCTGCACATAGTAAGCGCTCAATAAATACTATTGAATGAATGAATGAATGAATGCTCCCATTTTTCTGCAGCCTCCGGCTCCAGGCCAGGCTCCTCATAGGGTTTGCTTCCCTCCTCTGAGGAGGGAAACGTCAACGTAGGTCAAGCCGAGTGTGCTTGCGTGCATAGGGAGCTGGGGAGAAGAGACAGCAGGACCCTGACACCCCCAAAACTACCTCAAACTCACTTGTAGAAATAGATTGGCCTAGTGGAAAGAGCAGGGGCCTGGGAGTTGGAGAACCTGAGTTCTAATCCTGGCTCCATCACTGGTCTGCTGGGGGAACCTTGGGCAAATTACTTCCCTTTTCAGTGTGTTAGGTCCTTCATGTGCAAAATGGGAATTCAGTATCTGTCCTCCCTCCTCCTTAGACTATGAGCCCCTAGTGGGACTTGATTACCTTATATCTACCCCAGTGCTTAATGCAGTGCTTGGCACATGATAAGAGTTTAAGAAAAAAAACACCTCTTATTATTATTATTTCAAGAGAAGAGTCCCAAATTGAAAAGCAGCATTTCTTAGTGGATAGAGCATGGATCTGGAAATCAGAAGGACCTGGGTTCTAATCCCAGCGCTGCTTGTCTGCTGTGTGACCTTGGGCAAGTCACTTAACTTCTCTGTGCTTCAGTTTCCTCATTCATAAAATAGGGGTTAAGTCTGCGAGTCCCATGTGAGACGTGGACTGTGTCCAATCTGATTAGTTTGTAACAACACTTAGAACAGTGCCTGGCTCATAATGAGCACTTAACAAATACCATAAAAAGGACCTTCTGTTCCAGTAAGGGGTGAATGAAGAGGGATGAGGGCAGGAGATGAAGACCCGTTAGTGTGTGAGACATACGGTAAAGGCTTTTCAGAGTTCTGGTGGAGTTCTAGGCATTTCAGGTAACGGCTTGGGAAACGAGATATTAGACATTAAGAAGACAAACTGATGACCTCAAGCAGAAAAATCTCTGCTAGCCTCCCAGATTTCACACAGACTCCTGACCTAGAGTGCTTATGACCTTGGTCACTTCTTGTCCAGTTGTTTGAATGCCCTTTAATTACGTGCACAGAGTAAATGTGCGGTAAATACTACTGACTGACTGATGTCAGCCAGAATGAGTAGAGTCTGTCTTTGTGAATCCTAAAGAACAGGAACTGTGTTTCTCCCGTGACACAACTCCCTGATCAGGGAAACAGCATAGTTTAGTGGGTAAAGAACAGGTCTGGGAGTCGAAAGGACCCGAGTTCTAATCCTGGCTCTGCCACATATCTGCTGGGTGACCTCAGACAAGTCACTTCACTTCTCTGGGCCTCAGTTACCTCATCTGTCAAATGGGGATTAAGAGTGTGAGCCCCATATGGGACAGGGATGTGTCCAATCTGATCAATTTGTATGCACCCCAGTGTTTAGAACAGTGCTTGACACATAATGCTTCACAATTACCATAATTAAAATTTACTATTATAAATAAGTGGTTAACAAACGCACGTGGTGATGGATACTGAGTTCAGAACTGGCTTGCGGCAACAACTCTGGCTGGAAGTCTTGAGATCTGGTTTCTAGGATTTCGGGTCTGCCACGAGCTGGCCAAACGTGCCAGGGATAAACCAACATTTATTTGGAAATGAAAACCACTGAACCTACCTGTTTTAAAGGGGCACAGGTAGAAGCAGTCTCGTTTTCAGTCCAACAAACAACATCATCCCAATTAACATGGAAAGGCTGAAAGATATTGGGATGGGTTTGGGTTTGGGCAGATGGGCCTCACCGGTCCAGGGGTAAAGCTTGATTACATCCTGCTGTCCTGGAATCCTGTTCCTCTAGAACACTCTTCCTCCCTCCCTTTCCCCACCACCTCTTCACTGCCAACTTGTTTGCATGCTAATTCTTGTCACCCTGTGTCCCTAGTAGGGCAGGGTGATATGGCTTAGTACAGTGTTTTGCGCACAGTAAGCACTCAGTAAATACGATTGAACGAATGAATGGCTTGGGGTTGGAAGACTGCATTTCCCTCTTAAGCAAGAGAAGTCAGTTAAGGCCTAGTGGATTAGGAGCACAGGCCTGGGAGTAGGGAGCCCCAGGTTCTAGTCAATCAGTCCATCAGTGTGGTATTTATTGAGTGCTTACTGTGTGCAGAGCACTGTACTAAGCCCTTGGAGGAGTACAGGGTAACAGAGTTGGTAATAATAGTAATAATAATGATGGTATTTGTTAAGCGCTTACTATGTGCCAAGCACTGTTCTAAGCACTTGTGTAGATACAAGGTTACCAGCTTGTCCCACGTGGGGCTTACAGTCTTAATCCCCATTTTCCAGATGAGGTAACTGAGGCACGGAGAAGTGAAGTGATTTGCCCACGGTCAAACAGCAGACAAGTGGCGGAGCCGGGATTAGAAGCTATGACTTTCTGACTCCCAGGCCCGTGCTCTTGCCACTACACCCCGAGGAATCCCTATCTGCCACGTTAATCAATCAACAGTATTCACAGAGCACTTACTGCTGTCAGAGCACGGTACTAAGCGCTTGGAAAAGTACAGTGCAACAGAGTTGGTAGATGTGATCTCTATCCACAAGGAGCTTACGGTCTCCATGGGGAGACAGACATTCAAATAGATCAGGAATAGAACAATAGGGTAAATAACAGTGTGGCTGAGGGGAAAGAGCCTGGGCTTCGGAGTCAGAGGTCATGGGTTCGACTCCCGGCTCTGCCACTCGTCAGCTGTGTGACTGTGGGCAAGTCGCTTAACTTCTCTGGGCCTCAGTTACCTCATCTGGAAAATGGGGATTAACTATGAGCCTCACGTGGGACAACCCTGTATTACCCTCTATCTCCCCCAGCGCTTAGAACAGTGCTCTGCACAGAGTAAGCGCTTAACAATTACCAACATTATTATTATTAAATAATAGAGTAACGCTTGCTTGTTGTGTGACCTTCTGCAAGTCACTTAACTTCTCCATGTCTAAGCTCCCTCATTTGTAAAATGGGGATTAAATACCTCTTCTCCCTCTTTCTTAGGCTGGAAATCCAAGGTGGGATAGGGATTCTGTCCAATCTAATGATCTTGTACCTACCTCAATTTCTAGCACAGTGCTTGGCACATAGTATTTGCATCATTATTATAAGGGGATGCTTAGGAACCAGTGTTCTTAGATAGGACTGACACACACTCCCAAAACATTACTCTTGTCTGCAGGATGTGGTTTAGTTTGTCCCCCGTGGGGCTCACAGTCTTTATACCCCATTTTACAGATGAGGTAACGGAGGCACAGAGAAGTCAAGTGACTTGCCCGAAGTCACACAGCTAAGTGGCTAAGCCGGGAGTAGAACCCACGACCTCCGACTCTCAAGCCCGTGTTCTTTCCATGAAGCCAAACTGCTTCTCTACTAGTGGAGCTGGTCAAATCCAGCCCCGGGAGGCTTCATCCCAACCTGGTCAGGGTTGGGTCAAAATCAGAACTTCACAGTAAAAAAGTATTTCAGAAACGCTGCTTTGTGTGTGCAGGTCCAGCCGTGAATGATCCCGGCCAAATCTAAAAGCTCTCTGAGCATTTTCTTCTTTTCAATACCTCATCCTTGGATCTCAGTGATAGGTGGTGAGGACAGATGAAATGAGAAGCAGCACGGCCTAGTGGAAAGAGCATGGGCCTGGGAGTCACAAGAACTGGATCCCAGCTTTGCCAGTTACCTGCTACGTGACCTGGGGCAAGTCACTTAACTTCTGTGTGCCTCAGTTTCCTCACCTGTAAAACGGGGATTAAAACCGTGAGCCCCATGTGGGACATGGACTCTCTGTCCAACCGTTTGTCTTGTATCCACCCCAGCTCTTAGTACAGTGCCTGGCACACTGTAAGCACTTTACAAATACCCTAAGACAAACAAAAAAACCCTTCAAAAAATGTTAAAAGTAAAAAAAAATTCTAACAAGCACAAGGTGGAATTTAGTTATTATTATTATCGTTGTTGTTATTATTAGATTAGAATCCAGCTCTTCTGATTTCTAGGACCATGCTTTCTTCACTAAGCCACACTACCTCCCAAGCTGCCATTTCAGTGCTTAGAACAGTGGTTGGCACATAGTCAGCACTTACCAAATGCCATTATTATTATTATTATTACTTAATCCGCCTCACAGCAATCGAGTCTTTAAACAATATAACGAAACAGAGTTGAGCCAAGTACATCACAACTATCTCTGAGAGGAAACGTTCTTGGTTTTGAAACAAGAACGTCAGTACATTCTGGCCTCAGAAGGAGTAGTTATTTAGGTAGCTAAATAAGGTCTACAGAACACACCTCAGTTACCAAGATCATTCGCTGTAGTTTAATGAGCTCCAAGCTCCTCCAGTGTTTTAGCTCATATCAACATTTTTTATTATAATTAAAACCCATCTCCCAAATACTTTCCTGAATGTAGGTTTTTTTGTTGTCGGTTTTGCTGTTCTCGCTCTCCCGAGATTCACGGCAGTCCCCCGGAGACTTGTTCCTCTCCCAAGAGGCCCAGGAGGATACGCAAAGTCTTCAGACTTGCAACACGGTTGGTTCCTGAAAACTGCCTCTCAGGTCGATGCGTTATCAATTCGGAACGAGTTTTCTCAGAGGAATGTTAGAAAGGGGGTTATTTCTACCAAAATTACCCAGAATGATGGGCTCAATTATATCGTTGTTCCGGAACAAACTTCCTGCATTTATACTGAGACAGAGAGTGTCCATGAGAGGGAATCTGGATTATTCCAGCAGAGGGAAAATGGCCCTGTGGACTCCAACCCTCCCCAGTGACTCTGCCTGGCCATCAGGTGACCCCCTTGCCTCTTCCGCCCGCTGCACTGACCTCCCACGCCCTCTTTAAACTTTCTCCCCCATTTCCTCCCCGCAAAACAAGGCCTTTCAAATTGCTTTCCCATTTCCCACGGCTTCCGTGCACGTCCCACTCCCACAACCCACAGCCCACAGTTGGTGCCCTAGGGAAGCCTGAACTGATGTGTTGTTCATTTGAAACAGGGTAAACTTCAGAAACCTAAGTGCCGTTTATCTTGACCTGAAGAGCCCGTGAGGCAGGCATTTGGGAAGCCGGCTTGGCTTCCGCCTCATCTTTGCCTTCTGTAAAATGGGCCGATTCGACGGGGAATAGGATAATCAGCTAAAAAGGCATCGAACTCCCCAGAGAAGGGTGACACAGTGACAGGTGACTCTTTCCCTTGACAGGAGGCACTGAATTTCTGTAAAGTCCAGGGCGGCCCCTAGTGGGAGGGAAGGACAGAGTTAGCAGCTTCAGAGCGATTTCCTCTCAATGATTTTCTTTCAGTTGATCTTTGGGCTGATTTTGATTCTGAGAGAGCGAGAGACAGGGCGTATACCTGTGAGCATATGTGTGTGTGTCTGAATATATAATTATAATAGTAATGTTGGTATCTGTTAAGCGCTTACTATGTGCAGAGCACTGTTCTAAGCGCTGGGGGAGATACAGGGTATTCAGTTTGTCCCCCGTGGGGCTCACAGTTAATCCCCATTTTACAGATGAATCCCAGCTCTGCCACTTGTCGGCTGTGTGACTGTGGGCAAGTCACTTAACTTCTCTGGGCCTCAGTTCCCTCATCTGGAAAATGGGGATTAAGACTGTGAGCCCCACGTGGGACAACCTGATCCCCCTATGTCTACCCCAGCGCTTAGAACGGTGCTCGGCACATAGTAAGCGCTTAACAGATACCAACATTATTATTATTAGATGAGGCAACTGAGGCCCGGAGAAGTGAAGTGACTTGCCCAAGGCAGCTGACAAGTGGCAGAGCCAGGAATTATATATATAATTATAGCTCTGCCACAGTCACACAGCTGACAAGTGGCAGAGCTGGGATTCAAACCCGTGACCTCTGACTCCACAGCCCATGCTTTTTCCACTGAGCCACGCTGCTTCTCATCTGCAAACCTATTTATCCTGTCCTCTCCATGTGGGACCTGATTGTCTTGTATCTAACCCAGCACATGGTTCATTGCTTGGCACATAATAAGTACTTAACAAAATACCATAATTATTATTATTATTATTATTATTATTATGAGAGGAAGATGGGCGACTAGTATTTTGTGTCCCCATTTCACATCAATCAATAAATGTTATTTTTTTAATGGTATTTGTTAAACACTTCCTGTTTGCCGGGCACTGAACTACACACTGAAATTCATGTTATAAATTGTATAATATAAAGGTATGGACATAAGGTAGAAGAGTCCCAGCTCCCTGGTAGCAGCGAGATTCTCTGAGGGCAGTTGGTAAGGAGGAACTTGAGATGCTTTTCTGTAGTCAGCCTAGTGATGTGGGCCTGAATCTCAGACCGCTTGCAGTAGAACCCCCCCGACCCCTGATTCTCACTGGCTCTGAAAATAAAAATAAAATGGGGAGATCCAGAGCGGCAGTCTGTCGTTTCTTTGGATCACGTCTGCAGTGTCAAATGCTGGGTTTATAGGATAATTATAGTAATGCTGCTATTTTGTAAGTGCTTGCTTTGTGCCAAGCATTGGAGTAGATACAAGATAATCAGGTCGTCCCCCGTGGGGCTCACAGTCTTTATACCCCGTTTTACGGATGAGGTAACCGAGGCACAGAGAAGTCAAGTGACTTGCCCAAAGTCACACAGCTGATAAGTGGCAGAGCCGGGAGTAGAACCCATGACCTCTCACTCCCAAGCCCGTGTTCTTTCCATGAAGCCAAACTGCTTCTCTACTAACGGAGCTGGTCAAATCCAGCCCCGGGAGGCTTTATCCCAGGATGGAAAGAACCTGTGACGTGAAGAGGAACCCAAGAAGCCAATGACGGGAAATGATTCCAACACACGCAGTCCTGGACTCCTCCTAATTAACTCAGGGTGGGGGACATTGGGCTAGGGAAAGAAGGGTTTCAACTGCTCCCTTAAGGAGTAGTCTCGTAAAACCAAGGCCTGCTGGCAATGGAGTAATAGGGATTGTTTACCCAGTGGTTGAGTTTCCATGAAGAAAATAAACAACCAAATCCAAATGTTTCTTAATGGGCCTAATAAGATTGGTATCATCAGTCAGATAATGCAGTGTGGATCTAAAGAGGCCTTGGGTTCTAATCCCCGCTTCCCCGCTCCGCCACTTACCTCAGTGTGAACTTGGGTGAGACCCATAACTTCTCTGTGCCTCACTTCCCTCATCTGCAAACCTATTTATCCTGTCCATAAATAACAATCGATAAATGTTATTTTTTTAATGGTATTTGTTAAACACTTCCTGTTTGCCAGGAGCTGAACTACACACTGAAATGGTTACGAGCTAATCAGGTCGAACACAGTCGATGTCCCTCATGGGGCTCGCAGTCTTAATCCTCATTTTACAATTGAGGTACCTGAGGCACAGAGAACTTACGTGACTTGCCCAAAGACACACAGCAGACAAGTGGAAAGCTGAAATTAGAAACCAGGTCCTTCGGATTCCCAGGCCCGTGCTCTATCCACTAGGCCACTGTGCTTTTTGAACACTTACTGTGTGCAGAGCACTCTTCTAAGAGCTTGGGAGTGCAGTACAGCAGAATTGGCAGACATGTTCCCCTGCTGCTGTCTCTAATTCCTCTTCTCCATTTCTCTCCCTGTCCCCCTCCAATCTGGCTTCTGTCCCCTCCACAAAAACTACCCTGTGATCTCCTTCTTGCCAAATCAGTGCCTGGCACATTGTAAGAGCTTAACAAATGTCATTATTATTATTATTATTAAATTCAGTGGCCTCTAACTCCATCCTAAATCCACCTCAACCTCTCAGCTGCCTTCAGCACTGTTGACCACCCCCTTCTCCTGGAAACATTATCCATCCTTGGCTTCCCTGACAATGTCCTGCCATTCTCTGCCACACAGAGAAGCACTGTGGCTCAGTGGAAAGAGAGCGGGCTTGGGAGTCAGAGGTCACGGGTTCTAATGCCGGCTCCGCCGCTAGTCAGCTGTGTGACCTTGGGCAAGTCACTTAACTTCTCTGTGCCTCAGTTACCACATCTGTCAAATGGGGATTAAAAACCTGTGAGCCCCACGTGGGACAACCTGATCACCTTGTATCCCCCAGCGCTTAGAACAGTGCTTTGCACATAGTATGCACTTAACAAATACCACAATTTATTTTTTATGTCCTCTCCTGGTTCTCCTCTTACGGCTGCTCTCTTCTCTCTGACTTTTCATTCTCCGTCTCCTCCACAGGCTCCTCTTCTGCCTCCCACCCCCTAACTGGGGGAGTCCCCTGGCTTTGCCAAATGCTTGCTGTTTTACCTTGGGCAAGTCACTTAACTTCTCGGTGCTTCAGTTGCCTCATCTGTTAAATGGGGATTAGGACTGTGAGCCCCATGTGGGATGTGGACTGCATCCAACCCGATCAGCTAATATCTACCCAGCACTTCTTACAGTGCCTGGCACGTAGTAAGTGCTTAACAAATACCATAAAAAAAGAGGAAAGGGTGGGTTTTAGCAATGTTGTGAAGGCTGAACAGACAGGATCTGGTGACAGATTTAATATGTGGGTTGAAGGAGATAAATGAATCGACGATAACGTCAAGTGCGGGGACTTGTGAGATAGGGAGGATGGTGGCAGAGCAGGATTAGAACCCAGGTCCTTCTGACTTTCAGGCCTCGGGTCTATCCACTAGGCCCTGCTTCCCAAGCATATCCTATCCCACATTAATTACTGCATCATTCTGCAATGTGTTATCCCACCGCCTGCCCGCTACTTAACCTCCACGTGAATATGGTATCATTTTGAATTCAATATCCTGGAGACCAGTGGCCCCCCAATGTCCCCCAAGAGTTAGTTCCCTGCTCAGGACTGACTAGATTCCTGAGGTCTACTTGGCCCTCAAATTGGTCCTAGCCCAGCATCTGGAGGCAGGGTGGTCCTTTGGTCTTCCAGCCCAGTGGTCCCCGTGGCCAAGTCCCTCCCTTTGGTGATGTCCCAGCTGCTGCGTCAGCTCCCACGGCCCTGTTCCTTGGGAGACTGACCTCCCAGAGCCACCCAAGGCAGAGCGTCTGAGAGGGACCTGCCCCTGGCCCCCATGCTGCTGGATAAATCCACTACTTCCAACTCCATCGCACCTGTGGGGAGAGTTTAGGGAATTACCATCCCCCGGGGAATAATGGAGAGGGAATCAAGTGTGGTCGTTTGCCCTAGTTCCAGGGTAGGGCTGTGGGGAGCGAGGGAGAACTCCAAAGGTGAGCAGGCTTCACTGGAGAGGCAGACACCTGAAAATACTACAGCAATGCCCTCTGGCTTTGCCGAACCCCCAGAGAGGGGGGCACTGACACCTGTGAGTCTCCAGATGGTCATGCTATTTGGTTCTGCTGCGAGTGTGGGGCAAAAAAATGTCCTCTCGGGCTCTTCTCTGTACATAGCCATAACTTACGTCCATATCTGTTGTATTCTCCCAACTCTGAGTACAGTGTTCTGCACATAGTAAGTCCTCAATAAATACCACTGATTGATAGCTGTAGCTTGTATTGTCTGTCTCCCCCTTCCCCCCCCGCCGGACTGTAAGCTCACTGTAGGCGGGGAATGAGTCTACCAACTCCGTTGTACTCTCCAAGGCTCTTAGTACAGTGTTCTGCACACAGTAAGCACTCAGTCAATATCATCAATTGATTCTCTGGCCAGTGTTTTTCTTAATGGTATTTGTTAAGTGTTTACTATGTGTCAGGGTAAGTACTGGGGTAGATACAAGATAATTCGGTTGGACACAGTCCCGTTCCCACAGAGGGCTCCTCACGGTCTTAAACCCCCTTTTACAGATGAGGTGATCGCAGATATGTAAAGTGACTCGCCCAAGGTCGCAGGGCAGACTGTGATTAGAACCCAGGTCCTCCGACTCCCAGCCTTGTGCTCTTTCCATCAGGCCGCATTGCTTCTCACGGCGTGAGTTCCCCACTAGACTATCAGCTCTTTGAGGGCAGGGATAAAGTTTACTAACTCCACTGTACTCTCCTAGGCACTTACTACAAGACTCTGCCCAGAGTTAAAACGCAATAAATACTCTTAGTTGATTGATTTTCCAAGGCCCTGCCCTGTACACTCCCCAACTTCGCCTCTCTCCTCCTCCAGCCCAGCCTTCTCTCTCCTCTTCACCTCTCCCACTCTTGCATCCAAGTTTCCCTCTGCCCCTGTTTCCCTCATGCCTTTATCTTGGGTTAACTTGGACTCCTCCTTATCCCCAGCCGCCCAGGTTCCCATCCCCCCACTTCTTTTTGCCCCCAATGCCTCTCCATCTGTTTCCCATCCTCAGCCCTGCCTCCCTCAGCCCCCCACACCCCTATCTCTCAGCCATCTGGCCTGCTTTTACTCTCTGCACGGAGTCTCTGGCAACCCTGCCCCGTCTCCCACCGCCCCCCTTCTCCTTCCTGCACAGCCCCCGCCCACTCTCTTCTTCACCTCCCCCCATCTCAGGATGGGCCACTGAAGAGCTGATTTCCTTTCAGGGAGGGAAGAAGGGAGGGATGAAGCTCAGAGCGACTTTCACCCAGCAGCAGCAGACTCTCCCGGCTGAGCACCAACTTCCACGTTATTTAACCCGCTCTCCCCCTGTGATCCAGCTGTGCAGAAGCTCACCACAGCTGGCTCCCCTCTGCCCTACTTGAGTTCTTTGCCTGCTGGCTGCTTTTCTTGAACTCCAGATGGCTTCCCAGCAATGGCCCCCAGCAGGACTTTCCCGCCTGCAAGCCTCCCCGCTCCAGCCATCCCCCTTCCCCCCTCCAAGCCCCACCCCCAGCTCCCTCAGCTTTGGCTGAAGGCAGGAGAGCGGGAGCAGGAAGAGGGGATGATGGAGAACTGGGGAGTAGGAAGTCAAAGTCACCGTCTGCCTCAAGAGCAACAGAAAGATCTCGAGGACTCGGAGCGGGTATCCGCCTGATGATTTCTGTCCCAAGGGTGACAGTTGTCATTATTATGGTATTTGTTAAGCAATCTGCCGGCACTGTACTAAGCTCTGGGGTGGATACAAGCAAATTGGGTCGGACACAGTCTCTGTCCCATTTGGGGCTCACACTCTCAATCCCCGTTTTACAGATGAGGTAACTGAGGTCCAGAGAAGCGAAGTGACCTCCCCAAGGTCACACAGCAGACAAATGGCAGATCCAGGATTAGAACCCATGACCTTCTGACTCCCAGGCCCGGGCTCTATCCGCTACGCCAAGCTCGGTCTAAGAGGTTCAATCCATCGCTCAGTCATCATCGTCAGATCTTGTGATCCTGTCTGGTGGAGCTGGGAAGAGAATCTCCAATTTAAGAATAATAACCGTGGTATTCGGGAAACACTCACTGTGGGTCAAATACTGTTCTAAGCCCTGGGGTTGTCGATAAAATACAAGCAAGATCAGACCCAGTCGCTGTTTCTCCCGGGGCTCGTAGGCAAAGGGGGAAAGTGAACAGGTAATTTATCTTTGTTTTACAGATGAGTAAATGTAGGCACAGAGAAGTCAGGGGACTTGCCCAAAGCCACACAGCAGGCAGAGGAGTTGGGATTAGAGTTCAGGTCTCCTGATACTCAGGCCCAGGCACTTTTCAGTGGACCATATTGCTTCGTCTTGAGATCGTCTCCCTGCCTCTATCCAAAACTTATCCTTCAATAATAATAATAATAATGATAATGTTGGTATTTGTTAAGCACTTACTATGTGCAGAGCACTGTTCTAAGCGCTGGGGTAGATACAGGATAATCAGGTTGTCCCACATGAGGCTCACAGTCTTAATCCCCATTTTACAGTTGAGGTAACTGAGGCACAGAGAAGTGAAGTGACTTGCCCACAGTCACACAGCTGACAAGCGGCAGAGGCGGGATTCAAACCCATGACCTCCGACTCCCAAGCCCGGGCTCTTTCCACCGAGCCACGCTGCTTCTCTTCTTCTGCTTCTCCCCCGATTAGACCGTAAGCCCGTCAAACGGCAGGGACTGTCTCTATCTGTTGCCGACTTGTTCATCCCAAGCGCTTAGTCCAGTGCTCTGCACATAGTAAGCGCTCAGTAAATACTATTGAATGAATGAATGAATGAACCATCCAGGCAGATGGCAGGAGGGTTCGGGGCAGGGGTGGGTGGGTGGCTCATCCTTCTGGAGTCAGAGGGACCCAGAGTTTCTAGGGTCTCACACACTTTCTGGGTAAATGGGAGTTGCCTTCGTTGCCTTCGTTTCTCCCGAGACTTTGCTTTGGGTTCCCTCAACCTGGGGTTGAACTTGGATTCTTTTCCTTATCACTTATCACTTATAAATCACTGCCTTATTAACTTCTCCACTTCTTCTCTCTTTTCCCTCTGCTGGGGATTTGATGGACAAAGGATTCATGTTGAGTCCAGGCCAGCCTGCAGTTAAAGAAGCGGCGTGGCTCAGCGGAAAGAGCACGGGCTAGGGAGCCAGAGATCATGGGTTCAAATCCCGGCTCCAGCGCTTGTCAGCTGTGTGACTTCGGGCAAGTCACTTCACTTCTCTGCGGCTCAGTGGGAAGAGCCTGGGCTTCGGAGTCAGGGGTCATGGGTTCGACTCCCGGCTCTGCCACTTGTCAGCTGTGTGACGGCGGGCAAGTCACTTCTCTGTGCCTCACTTACCTCATCTGTAAAATGGGGATTAAGTGTGAGCCTCACAAGGGACAAACTGTATCTCCCCCAGCGCTTAGAACGGTGCTCTGCACGTAGTAAGCGCTTAACAAATACCAACATTATTATTATTATTACCTCATCTGCAAAATGGGGATTAAGACTGTGAGCCCCATGTGGGACAACCTGAACACCTTGTATCCCCCCGGTGCTTAGAACAGTGCTTTGCACATAGTAAGCACTTAACAAATGCCAACATTATTATTATTATTATTAAACCAGGGTGCCCTTGGGAGCTGGCTGTTTTCACAAGTTCACTTTCTAGTGCTCTGAGACCAGCTTGTCCCCTGGCCTCCAGAAGCCAGAGATTTACAGTGGCAGGGTAGCTTGGTGGTGCCTCCTGGCTTATTAGGGTGCTGTAGCCCGTGGCCCCTTTCTGTTTGCCTTTGTTGGCTTGTGGCTGGCTCCTCTCCTAAGCCACCACTGGTTGCTGCTGGTCTGTACTGTCATCCTAGAAAAATGAGCCTCCCTTGGCTCCCCACTCCTCTGCTTGCTTCATTCAATAGTATTTATTGAGCGCTTACTATGCGCAGAGCACTGTACTAAGCGCTTGGAATGGACAAACCGGTAGCAGATAGAGACAGTCCCTGCCCTTTGACGGGCTCACGGTCTAATCGGGGGAGACGGACGGACGAGAGCGATGGCGATAAATAGAATCGAGGGGATGAACATCTCATTAAAACGATAGCAAATAAATGGAATCAAGGCGATGTACGTCTCGTTAACAAAATAAATAGGGTAATGAAAATATATACAGTTGAGCGGCGAGTACAGTGCCGAGGGGAGGGGAAGGGAGAGGGGGAGGAGCAGAGGGAAATGGGGGGAAAAGAGGGTTTAGCTGCGGAGAGGTGAAGGGGGGGTAGAGGGAGTAGAGGGAAAAGGGGAGCTCAGTCTGGGAAGGCCTCTTGGAGGAGGTGAGCTTTAAGTAGGGTTTTGCTTCTCCTCCTCCTCCCCTTCTTCTTCCTTCTCCTCCACCTCTGTCCCTCACCTGAGCTGGACAGAATCCTTCAGAAATCCCAGCCCCAAGGGACTCTTTGAAACGATACAGGGTCGGTGTGTAGAGTACGTCTCCAGAGTTATAATGATGCTATTTAAGCACTTACAATGTGCCGAGCACTGTGCTAAGTTGTTGGGGTGGACGTAGAACAATCAGATTGGACACAGTCCCCGTCCCCCAGGAGCTCACAGTTAAGGAGGGAGGGAGAAGGGGAATTGATCCCCATTTAACAGACGAGGAAATGGAGGCACAGAGGTTCAATCAATCAATTGTATTTAATAATACCGCTGGTATTTGTTAAGCGCTTACTATGTGCCGAGCACTGCTCTAAGCGCTGGGGGAGATACAGGGTAATCAGGTTGGCCCACGTGAGGCTCACAGTCTTCATCCCCATTTTCCAGATGAGGTAACTGAGACACCGCGAAGTCAAGTGACTTGTCCAAAGTCACACAGCTGACAGGTGGCGGAGCCGGGATTAGAACCCGTGACCTCTGACTCCTAAGCCCGTGCTCTTTCCACTGAACCCCGCTGCTTCTCTAGTGAGTGCTTACGGTGTGCAGAGCACTGTACTAAGTGCTTGGGCGAGTACAATGTGGCAAAGTTGGTAGATAGGGTTCCCTGTCCACGACAAGCTTACAGTCTAGAGGGCAATGAAGTGACTTGCCCAAGGTGCACCCACCCAGGCTGGGGCTTCTGGCCGACTGGCTTCTATGCCACCCATTGGACTCAGTGTCCCATTCCCTGCTCTCTGGACCTGAGACCAGCTCATTCTGAGCAAACTGATCTCAGGCTGGGAGGGAAGGGAATGAAGAGCGGCACGGCTCAGTGGAAAGAGCCCAGGCCTTGGAGTGACAGGATCTGGGTTCTAATCCTGGCTCTGCCACTTGTCTGCTGTGTGACCTTGGCGAAGTCACTCAACTTCTTTGTGTCTATTACCTTGCCTGTAAAATGGGGATTAAGACTGTGAGCCCCACGTGGGAACGGAATGCGTCCAACCTGATTGGCATCCCAGTGTTGAGTAAAGTGCCTGACACATAGTAAGCAGTTAACAAATGCCACTGGAAAAAGAAGAAAGCAGACATTCGTTTGGCCTCTTGTGTTTTCCATCCTGGATTTTGGCCCTCCTCGGAGGGGGTTTGCAGCAGAGATGACAAAGAAACCCAGGGTGTTTTAATAGGCAGGCAAGTCTTCAGGAAGTGTTTTCTGTGTGGTTGCAAGAAGTTTTTAACCTCAGAACTTGAGAAATCCTCCACATATTCCTTCCCAGTAAGGCTAGTTGAGATGGAGTGGCGGTTTGGGAAAGGGGCTGCGGCTTGTGGAAAGAAAGGGTCAACCCAGGAGAGCTTCTCTGAAAGGACCAGGAGAATCAGGCAACAATCAGAATAACTGTAAGAATTGGTACGTGCTTACTAAGTGCCAAGCACTGTGCTGGATGCTGGGGAAGATAAAGAATAGTCAGATCAGGCACGGTCCCTTTCCCACCCAGGGCTCACAGTCCAAGGAGGAGGAAGAACAGGTATTTGCATCTCATTTTTCTGATGAGGCCCAGAGAAGTTAATTGACTTGCCTAAGGTCACTCCCCGTCTCAGGGTGGCACCTGGAGAGTTTCCGGTACATTACCGGTCTCGGCTACGGGAAGGAGAGTCAAGCAGGGGCCGACCCATTCCGTTCCTGGCTTGGGCAGGAGCTAGCGAGTGAAAGGCAATCTGCTACGAGGCAAAACTCACCCGCGCTGGGCAGCAGCGGCGTGGGAGAGAGTCGAGGGCGGAGACTCGAGTTTACCGTGCGGAGAGCGGCAATGGTAAACCACTTCCGGATTTTTACCAAGAAAACTCTATGGATCCGCTACCAGAACGATTGCAGGTGGAGAGCGGGGCGTCCCGGGAGAGATGTGTCCGTGGCGTCGCTATCAGTCGGAAATAACTCGACGGCATAAGAAATAAGACAAGGTCACTCAGAAGGCAAGTGATGGAGCCAGATTTAGAAGTCAGGTCTCCTGACTCCCTGTCCTGGGCCCTTTCCAGGCTACGCCCCTGTCCATCTGGTCCTAATCCTAGTCCTACAGGTCAAAGATCCCCCCCAGTGGAAGCCCACCCTCATGAAAAGCATCATGGTGTAGTGGATAGAGCACAGGCCTGGGAGTCAGAAGGTCATGGGTTCTAATTCTGGATCTGCCACTTGTCTGCTAAGTGACATTGGGCAAATCACTTCACATTAGAGAAGCGGCGTGGCGCAGTGGAAAGAGCCCGGGCTTGGGAATCGGAAACCATGGGTTCGAAGCCATGGGCAAGTCACTTCACTTCTCTGGGCCGCAGTTCCCTCATCTGTAAAATGGGGATTAACTGTGAGCCTCACGTGGGACGACCTGATGACCCCGTATCTACCTCAGTGCTTAGAACAGTGCTCTGCACATAGTAAGCGCTTAACCAATACCAACCTTTATCTCTGTACCTCTGTTACCTCATCTGTAAAATGGGGATTGAGACCCTGAGTCCCACGTGGGACAGGGACTCTGTCCAACCAGATTTGCTTGGATCCACCGCAGTGCTTAGTAAAATGCCTCTCACATAGTAAGCACTTAACAGATACCAGAATTATTATTATCATCGTTATTAAATGAGGGGAACTTTGGAGTTGAGGAGAAGACGAGTAGACCATCTAGCCTTGGGTCGGAATGGCTTTTCTCCTTCCTCTGTGGTTTAGCGTCGGGAGAGGAGCCGAGCTCCTTAGGTCACCTGTCTGTGAAGAATCGCGTCCCCTTTCAATCTCTGTTCTCTGCTCTCCAGGTGAGACCTGTGTGGGGCCGGCGAGGCACAGGGCTGAGCCCGGCTGGGGCTCGGAGGCTCCACGGCTCACTGTGCCCCAACCTGTCGCGAGCTGTGATTCTCTCGGGTCATTAGGGAAGGCCTGTGCTGGGCTCAGCGGAGGGCTCAGCGGAGCGGAGAAAGCCAGCAAGCGTGAGCCGCACTGTTGGGCTGTGGTTGCCATAGGTGCCGAGACCCCGACCATCGAATCCGATGGCTGATTGTCCCCTTGTCGTCTCTCCAACACTCACTCTGTCTGCTCTAGTCACTCTTGCAGATGCTTTCAATCAATCAGTGCTATGAATTGAGCACTTACTATGTGCAGAGCACTGTACTCAGTGCGTGAGAGTACAGTACGGCGGAATTAGCAGTTGCGTTCCCTGCCCGTAATGAACTTACAGTCTAGAGGGGGATTCCGACATTAATATGAAATAAATAATTTATAATATGTAATTTAGAGATATATATGTGAGTGCTAGGTGGTGAATAGCAAATGCCCAGAGGTCACAGATCCAAGCACACTGATGATAAAGAAGGGAGAGACGATGCAGAAGATTCCATAGATCTCACCCACCCAGCTTCTATGTTCGTTTGGAGAATGCTCTCTCCGAATTATCATCACAATCATAATTATGGCATTTGTTGAGCGCTTACTGTGTGCCAGGCACTGTACTAAGCTCTGGGGTGGATACAAGCAAATCGGGTCGAACGGAGTCCCTGTCCCACATGGGGTCCACTGTCTCGATCCCCTTTTTACGGATGTAACTGAGGCACAGAGAAGTGAAGTGACTTGCCCGAGGTCACACAGGAGACAAGTGGCCGAGCCGGGATTAGAACTCACGACCTTCTGACTCGCAGGCCCAAGCTCTATCCGCTATGCCATACGGCTTCCAGATCCAGAATCCACTGCCTTGAGGCAGGAGGGGGGACGTCAATCATACTTATTGAGCACTTAATGTATGCAGAGCACTGTACTAAGCACTTGGAAGAGTTCAGTACAACAAAAAACGGACGCATTCCCTGCCCACGAAGAGCTTACAGTCTAGAGGGGGAGGCAGACATTAATATCCCCTGAGAGCCGCACCCACCCCTGTCATTCGTTCTTCAGATACCTGGAAAGGGAGAGAATCGGGCCTGCCGTTTGTAAACTTACCGAGAGAGCTCATCAGACCCTCGGGCCCGCTACATACCCCAAATCCCCAGCTTCTGGTCCAGTTTAGCTCTGACCACTGCTTGGGTTACCTGGCTCCCCAATCCAGACTGGCTGGGAAGAGTCGGTAAAGTGCAGGAGCAGCGTGGCCTAATGGAAAGAGCGTGGACCTGACAGTCAGAGGACCTGGGTTCTAATCCTGACTCTGCCAGTGCCTGCCGTGTGACCGCTTTACTTCTCTGTGCCTCGGTTTTCCAACTGTAAAATGGGGATTAAATGCCTGTTCTCCCTCCTACTTAGACTATAAATCATTCATTCATGCAACAGTATTTATTGAGCGCTTACTATGTGCAGAGCACTGTACTAGGCGCTTGGAATGAACAAGTCGGCAACAGATAGAGACGGCCCCCGCCGTTTGACGGGCTTACGGTCTGATCGGGGGAGACGGGCGGACGAGAACGATGGCGATAAATAGAGTCGAGGGGAAGAACATCTCGTAAAGACGATGGCGACTAAATAGAATCGAGGCGAGGTACATCTCATTAACAAAATAAATAGGGTAATGAAAATATATACAGTTGAGCGGACGAGTACGGTGCCGAGGGGACGGGAAGGGAGGGGGGAGGAGCAGAGGGAAATGGGGGGGAAAAGAGGGTTAAGCTGCGGAGAGGTGAAGGGGGGACGGTAGAGGGAGTAGAGGGAGAAGGGGAGCTCAGTCTGGGAAGGCCTCTTGGAGGAGGTGAGTTTTAAGTAGGGTTTTGAAGAGGGGAAGAGAATCAGTTTGGCGGAGGTGAGGAGGGAGGGCGTTCCGGGACCGCGGGAGGACGCGGCCCGGGGGTCGACGGCGGGATGGGCGAGACCGGGGGGCGGCGAGGAGGTGGGCGGCGGAGGAGCGGAGCGTGCGGGCTGGGCGGTGGAAAGAGAGAAGGGAGGAGAGGTAGGAAGGGGCAAACCTGTATCTACCCGAGCGCTTAAAACAGTGCTTGATGCATAATAAGTGCTTAACAGACACCACGATAATAATAATCAAATATTAAAAGTGCACTGATACTAGGCACCCTGATAGGAAGAAACCTTGCATTTTCCATGAAGGTATTTATTGAGCATTTATTGAGCACCTTCTGAATGCAGAACACTCTACTGTACTCTTAGGAGAAAATAGTACAGTTAGGAGCCAGTATCCCTGCCTTCAAAAGAGTTTAGCAGGGGAGATCAACACTTAAATAAATGACAGGTAGGAGGAAGCAATAGGTTATATAAAATAGGTACACAAACTCTACTCGGGTCATTCATTCAATTCAATCATATTTATTGAGCGCTTACTGTGTGCAGAGCACTGTACTAAGCGCTTGGGAAAGTATCAAGTACTTTGGTACTTGGGCAGTGCAGTAGGGCCGGGGTAACAGGATAAAATTCATTCAATAGTATTTATTGAGCGCTTACTATGTGCAGAGCACTGTACTAAGCGCTCGGAATGTACAAATCGGTAACAGATAGAGACGGTCCCTGCCCTTTGAAGGGAGCACAGTCTAATCGGGGGAGACGGACAGACAAGAACAGTAGCAATAAATAGGATCAAGGGGATGAACATCTCATTAAAACAATAGCAAATAAATAGAATCAAGGTGATATGCATCTCATTAACAAAATAAATAGGGTAATGAAAATATAAAATGAAATGATAAAATGGAGATGCTTCCAAAAAGGGAAGAGCAAGAGCCAGGAATAATAACAATAATAATAAACTGTGGTATTTGTTAAGTGCTTACTATGTACCAGGCACCGTTCTAAGCGCTGGGGTGGTTACAAGATCTCAGGTTGGACACAGTTTCTGTCCCACATAAGACTCACAGTCTTGATCCCTATTTTCCAGTTGAGGTAACTGAGGAACAGAGAAATTAAGTGAGTTGCCCAAGGCCACGCAGCAGACAAGTGGTGGAGCCGGGACTAGAACCCAAGTCCTTCTGACTCCCAGGCCCGTACTGAATTCACTAGGTCATGCTGTATCCAGGTGTTCTGGGAGAGTGTGGTCTGAGGCTCTGGGCCCCCCCGGGATAGACCCTCCCAGTCCAGTCATTCACGTCATTGACATAGCATCGTCTAGCACAGGCTTAGGAGTCAGGACCTGTATTCTAATCCTGCCTCTATCAAGTTATTGCTGAGTGACCTTGGGCAAATCAATTTGCTTCTCTGGGCCTCAGTTTCCTCAACTGTAAAATGGGGATTTAATACCTGTTCTCCCTCCTACTTAGATTCTGAGTCCCTTGTGGACAGGGACCCGATTATCTTGTACTAACCCCAGAGCTTAGAACGGTGCTTGAAATAGTAAGTGCTTAACAAATACCAAGGTAATAAGTCAAATAATAATAATAATCCTGTCCAAGCAAGGAGGCCCATGCAGCCTGACCCCTGACCCTATGGGGCCCGCCCTGCATTTGACCTTTCCCCTGGGCTTGGCAGAGGCAGGAATTGGCCAGATACGGTGGGAATTGGGTTTGGAGGACATTAAATCTACCAGGCCCTGGGCCTGAGGCCACCCTCCCCAGCGGTCGCCAATGCCATCCAACCCCGAGTTTGCACAAATGAATCCCAACTCCGGAAAGTGTGGTTTTTTTTAATTACAGTGTGGAGATCACTCTCTCTTTCCCTCTCTTCCCTTCTCTCTCCTCTCCCGCTCCCTGCTCTCTGGAATATGTCACTTTTAAGGATGATAATCAGAGTCCTCTCCCTCATCATCCCCGCAGACCTGCCCCACCTTCCAGTAATTTACATTTGATGCCACTATAACTATGTTCTACAGGGGGACATAACTTGTCCTTGGCTACAGAAGAAAAGAATCACAGGCAGAGATCTTTTGTTTTACGGTATTCGTTAGGCACTGTCCTAAGCACTGGGGTCGATACAAATTCATTAGGTTGGACACAGTCCCTGTCCCCTGTGGGGCTGACAGCCTTAATCCCCATTCGACAGATAAGGAAAATGAGCCACAGAGAAGTGACTTACCCAAGGTCACACAGCATTCATTCATTCATTCAATCGTTATATATTGACTGCTTACTTTGTGCAGAGCACTGTACTAAGTGCTTGGGAGAGTACACTGTAACAGTAAATGGACACATTCCCTGCCCACTCGGACCTTACAGTCTAGCGGGTGAGATAAACTTTAATATAAATAAATGACTGATACGTACCTAAGGGCTGTGGGGCTGGGAGGAGGGATGAATAAAGGAAGCAAGTCAGGATGACAGAATGGAGTGGGGGAAGAGGAAAGAAGGGCTTAGTCAGGGAAAGGCCTCTTGGAGGAGATGGGCCTTCAATAAGTCTTTGAAAAGGGAGAGAGTAATTGTCTGTCAGATTTGAGGAGGGAGGGCATTCGGGCCTGAAGAAGGATGTGGGTGAAGGGTCGGTGCTGAGATAGGTGAGATCGAGGCACAGTGAGAAGGTTGGCATTAGAGGAGTGAAGTGTGCGGGCTGCGTTGTAGTAGGAGAGTAGCAAGGTGAGGTAGGAGGGGTCAAGATGATGGAATGTTTTAAAACCAATGGTGAGAAAGTTTTGATGCGAAGGTGGATGGACCACCAGTGGAGTATCCTGAGGAGTGGGGAAACATATCCTGGAACATTTTTATGGAAAAATAATCTGGGCAGCAGTGTGAAGTCTGGACTGGAGTGGGGAGAGACAGGAGGCAGGGAGGTTGGCGAGAAGGCTGATATAGTAATAAAGGCAGGATAGGAAAGAGCAGATTTTAGTGATATTGTGAAGGTGGAACATGATCGACATGTTCCCTGCCCACAGTGAGCTTACAGACATTAATGTAAAGGATTAAATTACAGATATGTACATAAATTCTGTGGTGAATAAAAGAGAAGGGTGAATAAAGGGTACAAAACCAAGGGCAAGGGGGCTGCAGAAGGGAGTGGGCGAAGAGGAAATGAGGGTTTAGTTGGGGAAGGCCTTCAATAAGGCTTTGAAGGTGGGGAGAGTGATCAACTGTCAGATTTGAGGAGGGAGGCGTGTTTCAGGCCAGAGGCAGGATGTGGGTGAGAGGCTGGCGGCGAGATAGATGAGATGGAGATCTTCAGAAAAGAACCCCAATTGTTAGGCCCTCTCTAACAGCTTTGTTTCTCATGCCTAATTTTGCAGAAAGAAGGGAGGAAAATTCCTGAGGAGAATTTGGGATCCAATTCAGGGTTGGAGCAGATCGCAACTGCGGTTGGGGAAGAGGAAATCATCAGAACTATTTGACTTCCCCGGCAAGGCCTTGGGGAAAGATCACCCACCTGGGAGTCAGAGAACCTGGGTTCTAATCCCGACTCTGCCACTTGCCTGCTGTACGATCTGGGGCAAGTCACTCAACTTTTCTGGGCTTCAATTTCCTCATCTGTAAAATGGAGGTTCAGCATGGCTCAGTGGAAAGAGCACGGGCTTTGGAGTCAGAGGTCATGGGTTCGAATCCCAGCTCTGCCACTTGTCATCTGTGTGACTGTGGGCAAGTCACTTAACTTCACTGTGCCTCAGTTACCTCATCTGTAAAAATGGGGATTAAGACTGTGAGCCCCACGTGGGACAACCGGATTCCCCAGTGCATAGAACAGTGCTCTGCACATAGTAAGTGCTTAACAAATACCAACATTATCATTATTATTATTACCCATTACCCCTCCACACTAGACTGTGAATGGGTGACAAGGACTGTATCACATCTGATTGTATCTGCCTCAGTGCTTACCATTGTGCTTGACCCAAAGTAAGCACCTCAATTATTAGTAAATAAAGAAGCCACAATCTCTTCCCTTGAAGAGCTACAGTTCTGACATTCAGGTTTTGCTGTAGTTTCCTGAAGCCTAAGTGCAGTTAGATGGAAGTGATTCTAGCACCAAGGTTTGGGTGGCATGAAAGAAGCTCAGAGCTGCCTACAGAGTGAGAGGCAAGATGAGAGCAAAAAATATGCTCCCAAGCACCTGGTACCATGTTCTTCCCACAGTAAGTTCTTAATAACAGCGTGGCTTAGTGGGCTTGGGAGTCAGAGGTCTTGGGTTCTAATCCTGGCTCCGCCACCTGTCAGCTGTGTGACTTTGCGCAAGTCACTTAACTTCTCTGTGCCTCAATTACCTCATTTGGAAAATGGGGATGAAGACTGTGAGCCTCACCTGGGACAACCTGATAACATTGTATCTCCCCCAGCGCTTAGAACCGTACTTGGCACATGGTCAGCGTTTAACAAATGCCATTATTATTATTATTGTTATTATTAATAAATGCTGTTGTTGACAGTGATGACTTAGATTTGGACTCTGGAGGGGGTTAAGAAATCAATTGATCAATCAGTCAATGATATTCACTGAGCATTTACTGTGTGCAGAGCACCATACTAAGTCCTTGAGAGAATGCAATATAATAGAGTTGGTAGACACATTCCCTGCCTGCAAGGAGCTTATATTCATTCGTTCATTCATTCAACTGTATTTACTGAGTGCTTACTGTGCGCAAAGCGCTATACTAATCACTTGGGAGAGTAGCTGTAACAATAAACAGTCATATTCCCTGCCCACAATGAGCCTACAGTCTATAGGGGGAGGCAGACTTTAATATAAATAAATAATTTAAGGATATATAAACACGTGTTGTGGGGCTGAGGGTGGGGTGAATACGAAATACCCAAAGGATACAGATCCAAGAGCATAGACAACGAGGAAGGGAGAGGGAGAAGGGGAAAGAAGGCTTAATCGGGAAGGCGTCGTGGAAGACGTGTGAACTGAATAAGGTTTTGAAGGATTTGAAGGTGGGGGGGGTGGTGATCTGGTGCATATGGAAAGGGAGGGTCGCCAACAAGATAGAAAAGATTGGGACACAGTGAGGAACCTGGTGCTGGAGGAGTTGAAGTGTGTGGGTTGCAATAAACCCCTCCGGACCATAAACTCATTGTGGGCAGGGAAGATGACTATCGACTCTGTTATATCATCCTCTCCCACGAGCTTAGTACAGAGCTCCGCACACAGTAAGTGCTCAATAAATACGATTGATTGGTTGATTGAATGGGAGGTGGAGAGCCATAGCTGCTACCAATGGGTTTAGTCTCCATCGGATCCCGGGCGAAAAGCACCGGTCCACCTGCCCAGAGCCTAATAGCTTCCGAATGCGACCAATGGAGACGAAATAGTAAGCCTGGTGAGAAATTAAAGGGGGCTTGTCTCTGCCTTCTTGGCCCTCAGGATTTGGTTTATCATGGCAATCGGGGCTCCCTGGCTAGTCAAACAGGGCCGGAGGGTGGGAGAGAGCACCGCTGGAAAATGTGAGCTGAACCCTTGTGCATTTGGCCACACAGGTCGGATCCTCACTGTCATTCCCTTTCTGACTACAGGCTCGCCCCAAAGGTGAAGGGCTGACTCCGTACCAGGGCAAGAAGCGGTGTTTTGGGGAGTACAAATGTCCCAAGTGCAAGAGAAAATGGATGAGTGGAAACTCCTGGGCCAACATGGGCCAAGAATGTATCAAGTGCCACATCAATGTGTATCCTCACAAACAGGTAAGAGGTCAGCCGGTCAGAGGGGTGTTTGGGGAGGAAAGAAGCGAGAGAGCTGGCCATCGTAGTCGCAACTCTAACAGTGGGAGCCGATGGCGATTAACCACTCGGGGACTCAGTGTTCCCGCTCTGAAAGAGGGGGCGGGCTGGATTATCACTGCCCCTTCTCACTTCCCGTCGAGGTAGTAGCTCTTGAGTTAGCTTTTCCGGAGGTCGGCTTTCACGCCGTTATCACCTCGCACTTCGCTCCCTTGGGAATGGATTTGGCCTGTGGGAGAAAGCCTAGGCAGCAAAGCCAGGCAAATAAGTTAAATGGAATCAATAAATCGATGGAATTTATTGAATGCTTAGTCTGTGAAGCGCCGTACTATACACAACAGAGTAGGTAGACTAAGAGCTAAAGTAGAGGAGACCGTGGCCAAGAAGCTGGAGTATGGAGTTCAAATCCTCCCCCCTTCCCTTCCTCCCTTCCCTTCTGTGAGCTTCAACTATAAAATGGGAGTTGGGAAGGAGGGCTAGACTGTGAGCTCCTTGTGGGCATGGAACATGTCTACCAACTCTGTTGTAGTATACTCTCCTGAGTGCTTAGTACAGTGCTCTGCACACAGTAAGCGCCCAATCGGTACCATAGATTGCTTGATTGAGGAGGAGGGGGAGGACAAGGGAAGAGAATTATGCTACTCACCCAGTTTCAAGAAGTAACCGTGAGGATGAATAATAATAATTAATTACGGTATTCGTTAAGCACTTACCACGTGCCAGGCACTGTACTAAGCACTGGGGAGGATACAAGCGAATTGTGTTGGAGACAGTCCCTGTCCTACATGGGGTTCACAGTCTCAATCCCCATTTTACAGATGAGGTAACTGAGGCACAGAGAAGTGAAGCGACTTGACCGAGGTCACAGAGCAGACAAATGGAGGAGTCAGGATCAGAACCCTCTGCACCGTAAGCCCATTGTGGGCAGGGATTGTCTCTCTTTATTGCTGTATTGTGCTTTCCAAGTGCTTAATACAGTGCTCTGCACACAGTAAGCGCTTAATAAATACAATTGAATGAATGAACGAACCCATGACCTTCTGACTCCCAGGCCCGTGCTCTAACCGCTACAACATGCTGTTATTATTATCATTATTATTATTTTTATGTCTGTTTAGCACTTACTACATATCAAGTACTGGGGTAGATACCAGCCCGTCAAGTCAGACTGGCCCTGGCCCATATGGCGCTCACGGTCAAAGTAGGAAGGTGAACAGGTATTGAATCCCCATTTTACAGCTGCGAAAACCGAGCCACAGAGAAGTTAAGTGATTTGCCCAAGGTCACACGGCAGGCACGACTCTCGGGGTTCTTTCCACTGGGCCATGCTGAGGCATAGCGGGCCAAAGACGAGAGGAACAGTCTCCTACTGGAGGGAGAGCATGAGCCGAGGATGTGACAGTCTCCCGGCTCTGAGGGACCCGTGGGATGGAATTTAAACTCTGAAAGTAGGCTTGATTTAAAACGGAGCTAGTCCAACTCTGGTCACTTCTGGCCCCACCTCCTCCTCCTCCCCCGTCCCTCCACCAAGCAGGTAAACGAGCATCTGGTTCCCTGATTTATTGGTCAGGAGTAAATGGGGCTTAGTGGAGAATCCCAAGTCCCCAGTTAACTGCAATCCAAGCGGCCCTAGATTCCCCTAAATATCCCTCATCTCAACACTTCATTCATTCATTCATTCAATAGTATTACTGAGCGCTTACTATGTGCAGAGCACTGTACTAAGCGCTTGGAATATACAAATCCGTAACAGAGACAGTCCCTGCCCTTTGACTTCAGGAATGACCTATTGGAGAGAGCATGGGCCTGAAAGTCAGAGGACCTGCACTCTAATCCTAGCTCCACTACTTGCCTGCTGCTTGATCTAGGGCAAGTCACTTCACTAGGCCTCAGTTTCCTCACCTGTAAAATGGGGATTCAATACCTGTTCTCCCTCCACCTTGGGCAGTGAAACTCACGTGTGAAAAAGACAATGTCCAACCTTACTCTTCTGTATCTACCCCAGCATTCAGCCCATTGCTTGGCACATAGGAACCACTTAACAAAACGAATAGCACAATTATTCTTGTTATTATTATTAATAGCAATAAGAAGACTCTTATTATTATAATTAGTCTCATGAAACCCATGTGTGAAAAAGACAGTGTCTAACCTCATTCTTCTGTATCTACCCCAGCGCTCAGCCCAGTGCTTGGCACATAGTAAGCACTTAAAGAGCACAATTATTATAATTATTATGACTATTATTATTATAACTAGTATCATTAGACACTCCGGGGCCCTTGGGACTCTCTGCAGTCTGGCCCCTCGGGCCTCAGATGGGAAAGGAGAGGCAAGCAAGAGTAGGATGCTCTAGCCTCCCAAACTGGCCACGGGGAGTCCATCCAGAGTAGGATTCCTAGGGCAGTGTTTTCTTTGAGTTGATCCTGGCCCAGATCCCACCAGCCGGCCTGATTCATTCCTCATCTGTCCTCAATTCCCTTCGGTTGGAGCGCCGAGAGTCCCGATGCGGTTCTCATGGTTACTGTTTCTCCACACGCAAGTAAACAGCAGATCTCAGGCCGCTGGCCACCCCCACGGAGGGGTGCAGCTCCAGAAACGCAGTTTGCCAGGAAAACCTCAGAAGGGGCCTTAGGATCCCGTTCCCATCCGCCCTCAGAAGAAGTCGCTCCACAAACAAATATTTTCAGAGATCACAGGCCCCGTCGGCGGGACGGACCGGTCCCGGCAAGATGGAGCGGCCACCTCCCCTTTCGCTTGTCTCTGGGGGGAGTCTTCCCGAGGCAGGGCCGGTCAGGGAGGGCCGGGAGTCGAGCCGGGGCACGGTGCAGTGGCGGGAGAGAGCTGTCCGGGGCTCTCCTCCTCCCAATATCCCGGAATCGTCCGTCCTTCGAGGCGGAGCCAAAGATTTGGCCAAACGATTTTTCTCCCCTTTTCTAAAATGCTGACTGGTGCTGATGGAAAGTTTCAATTTGCAAGTCCCCAAAGTGGGGAAAAGGAGAGGTCTTTTATGACGCTCCAGACTAAAACGATAATAATAATAATGTTGGTATTTGTTAAGCTCTTACTATGTGCAGAGCACTGTTCTAAGTGCTGGGGGAGATACAGGGTAATCGGGTTGTCCCACGTGAGGCTCACAGTTAATCCCCATTTTACAGATGAGGTAACTGAGGCACAGAGAAGTGAAGTGACTTGCCCACAGTCACACAGCTGCCAAGTGGCAGAGCCGGGATTTGAACCCATGACCTCTGACTCCCAAGCCCGGGTTCTTTCCACTGAGCCATGCTGCTTCTCAGCATGTGAACGTTACCATGTGGACATCATTTTGCCTTTACTCAGGCAGTGCCAAGAAATGCAAGGATTCCCTCCTTGATATCGGTGACGCCCGGTCTCACCGGGGTCCCCCCATTTCGGATGTCCCTGTCGTGGTTCTGTTTCTGGGCCTAATTCTCAACCGGGGCACACAGAAGATTTCTGTTCCTCTTCCTCTTCAGCCTTCATCGGTGACCTGGAATAAGGTCACCCTGGATGCCTAGAGAGTTAGAAGGGAAGAAGCTCTGGGCTTTCCTCCATTTCCTTTTTGTTAGTACAGTGTCTGGCACATAGTAAGCACTTAACAAATACCATAATTATTATTATTATTAGACCCGGTTTTCAAGTTCACTTCAAACACACGAGCTGGACGCTTTGGAGTATTCGGCGACCTGGAATAAGGTCACCCTGGAGGCCTAGAGAATTGGAAGGGAAGAACTTTGGGTTCTACTCCATTTCCTTTTTGTTTTTAAACCCAGTCTTCAGGTTCATTTCCAACCATGAGCTGGAAGTTTTGGGGCATTCCGGTCCGGAAACAATCCCCGAACCGTTGAGAAGGACTGAAAAGTGGGATTGGTGAGATACTATTTGACACTTCTGGGAGATCCAGGAAACCCCTCAGGATTGATTCCTTGTCTCACCGCCCAGGGCTCTGGGGCCATTTGGTGGGATATCCTTCCCCAGTCACCAGCACGGTTGATCACGGAGCTGAAGCTGAAGCCGCTGAAAGGACCCCGAGAGCTATTGCTATTGTTCTCGTCCGTCCGTCTCCCCCGATTAGACCGTAAGCCCATCAATGGGCAGGGACTGTCTCTATCTGTTACTGATTTGTCCATTCCAAGCGCTTAGTACAGTGCTCTGCACAGAGTAAGCGCTCAATAAATACTATTGAATGAATGAATGAAAAGGTCTTGCCTGGGAATGAGGAAAGCTTCCATCAGGCAGGATCTCCCAAATCCTGAGGTCTGGAATTTGGGTTTTTAGGTCCATTTCTCCCACTTTAGGGAATGGAGAGAGGAGGAGACATTACCATCCCAGATCGAGCTGGTGAGGCGGTAGTGGGAACTCTTGCCTTCTTGGCTCCATTAATGCCCCATCGACATGAACTCCCTTGAGAGAAAGTGATACTGCGCAAGATGGTCTTAGGGGCCACGTCTCGGCATGTCCACGAGAAGCCAGAGTGGCCTAGTGGAAAGAGCAGGGGCCTCGGAGTCAGAGGACCTGGGTCGTGATCCAGGCTCTGCCACTTGTCTGCTGTGTGACCTTGGACAAGTCACTTCACTTCTCTGTGCCTCAGTTTCCTCAACTGCAAAATGGGAATTAAAGACCTGTTCTCCCTCCTACTTAGACAGTGAGCCCCAAGTGGGACAGGGACTTTGTTCAACCTAACTTGGATCTACCCCAGTGCTTAGAACAGTGCTTGACACGTAGTAAGTACTTAAATATAATAATAATAACGATGATGATGATGTCCATGTCTCTGCAGACTCGTGTCCACAGTGGGAGTTGGGCGGCGAGACTTGGAACCATGTCTGTTTCCAGTCAACCTCCACAACCTCCACGTACAAGGTCCCTATGAAGAAAGAATTAACCTCTGTTTCCCCTCTCTTTTGACCTCTAGGGTCAATGAATCCTGTCTGTTCAGTGCCTTAGCGGAGAATTTTGACATCTTCATAACCTCCTCACCGTGATCTCAATCTCCTTCCTCTGTGGGAGCACTAGGAGTGTGAGACCCAAAGGGAAGCTTTAAGCAGGACCCCCAGCAAGGATCAAGATCCGTGTCCTCCCTCCCTTTGGGATCTGGGGATCTTTATCCTTGGAAAAATCAGGGATATTTGGGGGAGAAAAGGGATGTATGGAGCCCTGAGGGAGCACTGAGGGCTGAGGAGTTAGAGTCTCTTGTGATGGGCTCCCCTAAAGCAAAACTATAGGTTGGAACATGGAATAGGGAAAAAGGAACATGGAGGGATGATCCCCCAAGACCATTCTCTTCCCATAAGCTCCGGATGGAATTTGGGGTACTACTTTATGGGTTTCTTTGAGGGGCCAAGAAGCATTATTTAGTTCATCATTCTCATTCCTAAATAGACATCTTACCCTTAATAATTATAATCACTATGGCATTTACTATGTTCTGAGTGCTAGTAGGGCTCACAATCTATTTTATCCCCATCTTAAGGATAAGGAAACTAAGGACCAGAGAGGTAAAGTGACTTGCCCGAGGTCACACACTGGCCAGAGGCAGAGCTGGGACTAGAACTTGGACTTCCTGACGCCTAGTCCCGTATTCCCTCAGCAACAGGGTTTGCTAGTGAAGCTGCCTCTCCGTGCTATAAACTACGTGGTCCCAGTGTCCAGAAATGCATCTCCCTCTCCCAGGACCACAGAATAACTTCCGGGGCCTAAAATCCCAAATCCCCCACCAGGTTCCAGAGGGAGAGCACCAGGCTTTACCAGGTCGCTTGGTGAGCTTCGTCCAGCTTCACCAGGAGAAGTCATCCAGACCCAGAGCAACTGAGAGGAGCGGAAGGCTATTTGAGGTGGAGAGGTGGGGACGGGTGCTATACATTTCTATAAACATCATGTACTGGACAGCCGGTGTCACTCTTTTCTATGCCACACCCTGAACTCTGTGGGCCTGGGGAATAATAGAGAAGCAGTGTGGCCCAGTGGAAAGAGCATGGGCCTGAGAGTCAGAAGAGTTGGGTTCTAATCCCGTCTCCACCACGTACCTGATGTGTGTCCTTGGGCAAGGCACTTCACTTGTTTGTGCCTCAGTTCCCCTATCTTCAGAATGGGGATTCATTACCTGCTTTCCCTCCTACTTAGACTGCGAGTCCCGTAAGGGACTTGATTATCTTGTTTCTACCCCAGTGCCGAGTACAGTAGAAGCAGCTTGGCTTAGTGGCAAGAACACGGGCCTGGGAGTCAGAGGTCATGGGTTCTAATCCTGAATCTGTCACTTGTCTGCTGTGTGACCTTGGGCAAGTCATTTAGCTTCTCTGTGCCTCAGTTACTCCAGCTGTAAAATGGGGGTTAAGACCGTAAGCCCCACGTGGACAACCTGTATCTGCCCCAGTGCCTAGAACAGTGCTTGTTCTTCCCCAGCTTGGTGGCTATATAGGCATGAAGGTCAGAGGAGGAGCCAAGAGCCAAATTTATACGTCACAAACATCATAAGAATATTATCGGCAAAATAAACAGATATGGCATCCCCCTTCCTCCAAAGTGATACCTGCAGAAAGCCAAAGTGGAACTGATTTCCCACCATGAGTCACTTTTCCTCTTATCCAAGAGAGAACTGAAGTGTGGTAATACAGCCACGACCCTTGTCTGTTCCCCTCGTGCCCCACTCCATCTCCCCAGCATGCATTAAAAAGAAAAACAAGAAAGTGAAATTTAAGACCTGGTTGCACTACCGGTGAAAATCATGTGTGATTTCCCCCACAGAATCCCCCTCTTAATAAATTTCTACTGTTGCCTGGGCCTTGATTCTGCAACATTTTTTCCTATCAATATATCTTGATGTTTCGTCGCACCGAATTCCCAAACCAGTTACTGAAGGTGGGACAGGAGAGCTCTGTGCCTGAAAATCTTTAACAAGAGGATGGGCCAGGCTTGAAAGTGTGTTCAACACTGTTTTCAAAACTAATCAGTTAGATTTAGTCTATCTGGGCCACAGAGTTTTTGTTAGCACACCCCTCCCCGCCCATTCCCACCTACTGTTCCCCAGATCATCAAGTTTGGGTTTTTGTTATTTATGGTACATTGTAAGTGTCTACTATGTGTCAAGCACTATACTAAGTGCTTGAGTAGAAAAAACATATTCAGGTTGGACACCATCCCTCTTCCACATGGGGCTCAGAGTCTAAGTAGGAGAGTTCAAAGTTCAAAGAAGCAGCGTGACCTAGTGGAAAGAGCACATGCCTGGTAGTCAGTGAACCTACGTTCTGATTCTTTCTGGCTCTGCCACTTGTCTTCCGTGTGACCTGGGGCAAGTCACTTAACTTCTCTGAGCCTCAATTACCTCATCTGTAAATTGGAGATTTAGGCTGCGAGCCCCGAGTGACTGTGTCCAACCTGATTACCTTGTATCTACTAGAGCCGCTTAGTACAGTGCCTGGGATATAGGAAGTGCTTAACAAATGCCATTAAAAAAAATGTAAGCTTCTCACTGTAATAATAATAATGTTGGTATTTGTTAAGCGCTTATTATGTGCACAGCACTGTTGTAAGCGCTGGGGTAGATACAGGGTCATCAGGTTGTCCCACGTGAGGCTCACAGTCTTCATCCCCATTTTCCAGATGAGGACACTGAGGCACAGAGAAGTTAAGTGACCCACAGTCACACAGCTGACAAGTGGCGGAGCAGGGATTCAAACCCATGACCTCTGACTCCCAAGCCTGGGCTCTTTCCACTGAGCCACTCTGTAGTAAATATACTCAGAATTCCATGTTGACCCTCCTTCCCCCCCCCCCCCCCCGACCTCCAATTCAGAGTTTCATGGAAATCAAACACAAAGAGAATCCAAAGGAAGATCTAGAGTGATTAGCCCCTTTGCCAGACTTCTTTTTAACCCTGGGCACACGAGAGTCAGCGCTTGGCTTTGATGACCTGAATAGACTGCCGGCTATCTCAGTCGAGTTGAACCCTGACGAGAGCTGGGGCCAAGGGTAGGAAGAAATGACCCCTTGATGTCTCTGTTTCTTTAAAATGTGTCTTAGAACATTGTGTAAACAAACATTTCCAACTGCAACTTTTTCCAAGAAATTCAGGGGACGCAGCAAAAACGCCGCTCTGTTCATTCTCACAGCCTCCCTTTGTGAAACAGAAGGAGAAGCAGTTATTACCAATCCACAGTTGGCGATTCTGAGGCAGATGAGAGGCTCAGGGACCCCTTATTATTATTACTATTATTATGGTACTTGTTAAGCACTTACTATGTGCCAAGTCTTGATTCTATTTAGTTGCCATTGTTTTTACGAGATGTTCTTCCCCTCGACTCTATTTATTGCCATCGTTCTCGTCCGTCCGTCTCCCCCGATTAGACCGTAAGCCCGTCAGACGGCAGGGACCGTCTCTATCTGTTGCCGACTTGTTCATTCCAAGCGCTTAGTACAGTGCTCTGCACATAGTAAGCGCTCAATAAATACTATTGAATGAATGAATACTAAGTGCTGAGGTAAAGACAAGATAATCAGGTTGGACACAGTCCCTGTCCCACATGGGGCTCATACTCTTAATCCCCATTTTACAGGTGAGGGACCTGAGGCCCAGAACAGTGAAGTGAGTTGCCCAAAGTCACACGGCACAAGTGTGGCAGAGCTGGGAAGAGAACTCTAGTGACTAGGCCATGTTGCTTCCCAAACACTTAGTACACTGCTCTGCACATAGTAAGCGCTCAGTAAATACGACTGACTGACCAGCTGACTTCCCTGCCCCCCCACTCTGGAGCCCCGCCCAGCTCAGCAAGACTAGGCCACTTGCCTGCTGTGTGACCTTAGGCAAGTCACTTAACTTCTCTGTGTCTCAGTTTCCTCATCTGTAAAATGGGGGTTTAATACCTACCTGTCCTCCCCCTACTTAGACTGTAAGCCCCATGTGGGACGGGGACTCGGTCTACCCTGATTTACTCATATCTACCCCAGTGCTTAGAACAGTGCTTTACAAATAGTAAATCCTTTATCGAAAAACATATAATAATGATAGTAATAATAATAATAGGTGGGTGGGAGGTGGGGCAAGAAAGGGATGAAGGGTGAGAGAAGAGAAGAGGGAAGAAGGAGGAGAAAGTCTCCCTCGCTGCAGCTGGCTCCTATCTTCCACTCAACAAACTTTCCTGTCACTGGTGGGTGTTTTCTCTCCTCTGCCCAGGCAGAGCCATAGATGTCTGGCCCGGCCTCAAGAAAGAGGCCGGGCAAGCAACTCTCAGGGAGATTTATTTCAGAGCAATCTCCCCGGAGGCCGAGGCTGAGTCAGCACAGACCAGTGCCTCCTCGGTTTGGGGCTCGGGGGAAAGAATAATTAAAGTGCAAAACCCCAGCCCTCCCTGGCCAGTTTGGGTCTTTAGAATCAGGCAGATGAGCACTTCCCTTGGCTTGTAGCCAGGATCTCTGCTGGATTAATCGTTATAAAATAATGATACTAGTTGCGATACGGTAGCCTGGCAGAAATCAAAATGCCTCTCTTTCTTGTCCCCCAGACAAGGGTCCGGCGTCTTCCCACTGACCTTTGGTAGCCCTGGGATCTGGACCTCGAGGCTCAGTCCCCCTCTCTCCCTAGGCCTCCTTCGACTCCCCTTCCCTGCCACCCGAAGGAGGCCTGAAAAAACGTTGCTGGAGCCCGCGTGGCCTGTCAGGCGGAGCTGAGCCCGGCCTCTGTGGGAAGAGAGTGGCTGCGGAGAAGGTAGGGCCTCTGACCGGGGGCCAAGAAGCTGTTCTTATTAGGAGGCTTTCCCAGTGTCCTCTGCACTTTTTCCAGGGAAAATGATTCCCGGGGCCTCGAGTGAGAGGAAGAGAAGGCTGCTTCTGTCAACAAACGTGATCACCGCTGGGATTTTCTCTTTAATCAGGGCTGGAGGGTGCCCTCAGGAGGCTGGGCCACCTGGTCTTTAGGCTACCAGAGAAGCTCGGGACACGAGGGCCTGTACTGACCCTTCGGTTGCCTGAACTTTCCTTCACTCCAACCTCAACTAAAAGAGAAACAAGAAGAGACTATCTTCGTAGCTTACTTTTATGTAATGCTGGTATTCGCCAAGGGCTTCCCCATTACTTCTCCGGGTACTTATCTTCCCCTCCCAGTATCCTCGTGAAGTTGGGGAAGACAGATATTATTATTCCCATTTGGCAGAAGAAGAAACTGAGGCACAGCGGTCACACAGCAGGCCTGAAGCAGACCTGGGACTGGAGTGTTCCAGTTCGGTACCTCCAGTTCCCAGACCAATTCTCTTTCCACGAGAGAGCTCTGAAGCTTGGCAGTCAGCATCCAGAGGGGAGCAGGATTTGAGAAGAGGAGAGTGAAGATCTCCCTCCCCAGTCTTCCCTTCCTCCCATGCAGAGGAACAGGGGAAGCGTGGTTTTATGTAGGGGATCAGTTCAGCTTTAAGATTTCTTGGAATCTTTGAGGAAAGAAGGACGGATTAACTGCCGACAAGACCTGGTCTCTGGGGGCTCGGGGGCTTTCCTAAAGAAGGGGGAGGAGGTAGAAGGGGCGTCCCAGTAGGGTTCTTCTTCGAGAAGTCAGGAAGCGGTTTGTCGGAAGCAGCGATTCTTCTTAGCCAACAACTAATCAGATGGGAATTTCCAAACGGCCTGGAGATGGTCAGGGCTCTCTCTCCCTCTGCTCAAACCACCTGCAACACCAACTGAGCCCTTTTTTCCTGCCCCAAATGCCCCATTCTCTCCCCTACCCCCAACCTCATCCTCACGCTTGTCTTTCAGGAAGCGGGGAAAGTCAATGTTGGCCAAGCCACGGGGAGAGATGGAGTCCTGAGCTCTAAGTTTACATCACCCTGATTCTATTTATTTGCCATTGTTTTTATGAGATGTTCTTCCCCTTGACTCTATTTATTGCCATCGTTCTCGTCTGCCCGTCTCCCCCGATTAGACTGTAGGCCCGTCAGAGGGCAGGGACTGTCTCTAGCTGTTGCCGATTTGTACATTCCAAGTGCTTAGTACAGTGCTCTGCACATAGTAAGCGCTCAATAAATACTATTGAATGAGTGAATGAAAGTTGCAGGCACAGGGAGTTCCAGAGAGAAGGGTGCTCCATGAGCCAATCCTCCACCCCCCTTCCCCTCACCCTCCAGGACTAAATCTGAATTGAGGTGGACTCTTTCTCTCCCCAGGGTCCACCTTTCCAAAACCCTGGATCTGATTCTGTGTGACCTTGGGTCATTCGCCTCCGTTTCCTCATCTGTAAATGGGGATTTGATACCCATTCTCCCTCCTACTTGGGTTGAGAACCCCATGAGGGACAGGGCTACTTGATTAGCTTGTATTTAACCCAGCACTCAGACAAGTGCTTGGCACATAGTAAGCACTTAAAAATACCATAATAACAATAATAAGTCACTTACCTTCCTGGTGCCCGTTTCCTCATCTGTAAAATGGGGATTCAATTCCTGTCCCCCCTCCCACTTAGACTGTGAGCTCCTTGTGGGACAGGGACAGTGTCCAACCTGATTGTCTGGTATCTAACTCAGCACTTAATACAGTTCTTGGCACCTAGTAAGGGCTTAACAAATACCACAATTACAATAATAATTATTATAAGTATTATTATGATGAAGAAAATCAATAGCATCTCCAAACTGTCTCCTGTCCCTCCAGCCCCAGCCCGCCTGCCTTTTAAGTCCATGGCGGTCAAAGCAGCGGAGTTACAAATGTTTATAATTTCTCGTGGCTCCAGCCTAAACTGAGCCTGGGCATTACCCCCCTCTTTCTCTCCACCCACCCGCCCCCCATCCCGCTGACTTACTTTGCTATAATGACCATCAGTCTGAAAGAGACAGGGCAGCCTCCAACGTCAAGGGGTCCTTCAGAGATAAATAGCCTTTATTGTTGGTTCTGCTAACACATCTCCTCCTTCCTTGATGCTGGTCTGGCTAGATGCTGGTCTGGCTAAAAGGGATGGTGTTTTGAGGGCATTTGGGGTCTTTGTGATTTCTCCCCACTGCTCTGTTTGGGGACCTGCTTTTCTGCAGAGAGTTCTGTAGGCAGAAATAAAACTACCACCAACTCTCTCTTGCCAGGGCCCGACGAGCCAGACATCGGGCTTACAGAGCAAATGGCTTCTTCTCCTTCTGCTCCATCCTATCGCTAGCCTTTTGGTTGGCCATCTCTGCGTCTGACAGTCCCTCCGACCGTGGGCGGGCAGGGCCGTTCATTGCTTGTTACACCTTAAAGGAATACTTTTGATTTGCATGATTTCAGGGGATTCTCTGAGGACTTCAACCAATCCCACTCCTTCATTTCCCCATGTCTGTGTGATACTTGATCAGTCACTCACTTACCATGTTGGAGCCCTGGATTAAGCGCTTGGGGGGGTTCAGTGGAGTCTAAGGCACAGGGTCTGCCCTCGAGAAGCTTGCACAGAGTTTAATAGTAATAATAATAATAATAATAATAATGTTGGTATTTGTTAAGCGCTTACTATGTGCACAGCACTGTTCTAAGCGCTGGGGGAGATACAGGGTCATCAGGTTGTCCCACGTGAGGCTCACAGTTAATCCCCATTTTCCAGATGAGGTAACTGAGGCACAGAGAAGTGAAGTGACTTGCCTACAGTCACACAGCTGACAAGTGGCAGAGCTGGGATTCGAACTCATGACCTCTGACTCCCAAGCCCAGGCTCTTTCCACTGAGCCACGCCGCTTCAGGGTTTAGGGTGGCTCTGAAGTCCTGCTTGGTTGCTTATAGGAAGAAGGAGGCAAAAGAAACTATAGGCATTGAACCCTGACCGCCAGTGAGAAACAGCATGGCCTAGTGGCTAGATCCCGGACCTGGGAGTCAGAAGGACCCGTGTTCTAATCCCAACTCTGCCACTTGTCTGCTGTGTGACCTTGGGCAAGTCACTTAGCTTCTCTGTGCTTCAGTTACCTCCTCTGGAAAACGGGGATTAAGACTGTGAGCTCCATGTGGGACAACCTGATTACCTTGTAATAATAATAATAATGCTGGTATTTGTTAAGCCCTTACTCTTTGCAGAGCACTGTTTTAAGCGCTAGGGTAGATACAGGGTAATCAGGTTGTCCCACATGAGGCTCACAGTCTTCATCCCCATTTTCCAGATGAGGTAACTGAGGCACAGAGAAGTTAAGTGACTTGCCCACAGTCAGGCAGCTGCCAAGCAGCAGAGCTGGGATTTGAACCCATGCCCTTTGACTCCCAAGCCCATACTCTTTCCACTGAGCCACGTTGCTTCTCTAAGGCTGTGAACCCCGTGTGAGACAGGGACTGTGTCCAATTTGATTATCTTGTATCTACCCCTGCACTTGGTACAGTGCCTGGCACAGAGTAAATGCTTAACAAATGCCAAAAAAAAAAAAAAGAAATGCCTGGCTCCTCCTCCTTGAACCTGGAGTGGACATTGAAAAACAAACCCTCTTCCTCGGGAAACAGGTAGACAGCAGCGTGGCTCAGGGAAAAGAACCCGGGCTTGGGAGTCAGAGGTCATGGGTTCGAATCCCAGCTCCGCCACTTGTCAGCTGTATGACTTTGGGCAAGTCACTTAACTTCTCTGTGCCTCAGTTCCGTCATCTGTAAAATGGGGATTAAGACTGTGAACCCCACATGGGACAACCTGATCACCTTGTATCCCCCCCCAGCACTTAGAACAGTGCTTTGCACATAGTAAGAGCTTAACAAATGCCAACATCATTATTATTATTATTGACTGAGGTTAAGGGGTGGGTGGAGCTTGGGATGAGGGGTAAGGCCATGTACAGTTTGTGCTGAATCTGTATGATCACTCATCACTTCAGTTTAATTCCCAGAGTCGGGCCCGTTCCCTCCATAGAAAGATTTGGATTCATTTTCCAGGAGTCTTCACTTTTGTGGGGGGTTCCCCCCTCCCTGGTTGTGTCGGGGGTGTGGGAGGGGGGCCGGCAGGAAGTTGGGGGGTTAACCGGCCCAGGGCAGGGCCATGTGAAATCCCAGAGTTAGCAGTTCCCAGTGTTGGGTCAGGAAGGGGTCATTTAATCAAGCAATCACTTAATCAGTGGTATTTATTGAGCTCTCCCTGTGCGCAGAGCAGTGTACTAAGTTCTTGGAAGAGTATAATAGAGTGCGTACACCCAATCCCTGCCCTTAAGGAGTTTATAATCTAGGGGGAGAAGCAGCTGCGTGGGAAACGGTCCTCATTCCCGCCGATCCTCTGTAAGTGACCTGTCTCAATACTGGACATGAGAAGGTGAAGCAGGTTTGTTGATTTCACTGCTCGCTCTCTCTCCCCCCGCCCCCCTTCCTCTCTCTTCCCCTCTCCCTCTCTCCCCCTACCCTTTCTCACTCCAGAGACCGCTGGAAAAGCCAGATGGCCTTGATGTCTCAGACCAGAGCAAGGAGCACCCTCAGCATCTGTGTGAAAAGTGCAAAGTCTTGGGCTACTACTGCCGTCGAGTGCAATAAATCTCCTGGAGATGGTGCTGACTCCCTGCCTTGCCTCTTCCTGCCTCCCTGTGACATCCTCTGGTGTCAGGGACATCCAGGAACACACCATCGAAAGCCAACAACGACACACAAACTAAACTAAAAGCAATGTTGCCGACATTACTATCTATAAACTAATAATATGCCTTCCAGTTAACAGAATGTAACACTTTTCCTGTGTATACGTGCAAGATGTATTTATAGGACTCTGGGTTTTGTTTTGTATTTGATAAAAACAGTGTTACTGACAGCGTTCACAATGGAGCCGCCTCCGGAACGGTCTCTAATTGGTTGTTTACACGGTCCCGCTCTCCCGGCCAGGTGAAGCGAGCGGAAGTGCCGTTTTTCTCCGAGGGGGAGTGGGGTCGGTGGGAGCGGGATGACGTGGGACACGAGGCCGGGGGGAGAGCCCGGTCGGGGCAGCCTCTGAACCCCGCTAGAGACGTCTATTCTCTTTCTTCAACCTGGGACAGGGGGTGACTCTTCCTGTCACCCTTCCTCCTCCAATAATAGCATTTCGCAGCCCCTGGGTGGGTTCTGAAAGAGCCCTTGCTCCCTCTTTCTCAGGTCTTCCGGCCATCCATCTTGCAGCCCAGGGCAATGATGATGAGGCGGGGGGGGGGAGCTCCAGAGGGAATCCTCAAGGAATGGATGAGACTTGGGGCAAAGGAGAACTCTGAGGGTCCTGAACATCCATAAGGCTTTCTGGAAAGGAGGCAGAGGAGGGAGGAGAGGGCAAGGTCAGGGTTGGGGGGGCTGGGGATGCTGGGGACAGGGGAAAAGGAGATGCTTGCAACCTCAGTGCTTATCCTATCATTTCTCTTCCAATGGTCTTTTTCAGTAGATTTGCAATTCATTAACCCTACAGCACACTAAATTTACTGTGAATGATGGGGAAGTAGAAGGATTCAAATTTTCCCCAAGTGTTAAAGCCACTTTTCTGGAAACGTTTTGATGTCCTGTTTTCTACTGTACAAATTAGCTGGTAATAGAAAAAGTCTGTGTGTATATGTAGCCACAGAGGCAGGGGTTGGAGAATGGTGGGTATGATGAGCAAGAATACCCAACCCTCCGGAGACCCCATGTGCCACGCTCCCCGCCGCCCCTCCTACCCCTCTAAATCATCCGTCACCACCGTCGTCACGTCCGGGTGGCCCCCATCGGGCAGAAGGTGACCCAGAATAGAAGCTTCCCGTCTGAAAGGATGGGAATAGGTGAACAGGGAATCAGAGAATGTTGCAAATTGGAGGGAGCTGACGTTGAGATCTCGGTGTTTCGTTTCTGCCTGAGTACATTGGCTTGCAGGACGTGTCGAACGAGGGTCAGTGCAACATCCACTTCTCTCCCAACCCCAATCCTCACGGTCATTATGACTCCATCAGTATGTTTCTCTCCTCTTTTCCCACTCCGGGATTTCGCCGCCACATTGCGGGGAGGGTGAGATGGGAAAAGAATGACCATGATTATCAGAAAAAGTGGTTGGAAGCATTCAGTGACTCAACAGAAAAAAGACCCCAAATTCTCTCCCGGGGTGGGAGAAACTAGCGTACACAGCCCTATGAGGTATGCACAGCTTTAGGAAGGTGTTTTCGCTTAGGTATTTGGGAAAAGCAAGAGAGTTACCTTAAGCTGAACCATTGTTGTCACTTCCGGGGGTTTTCTGCCTCAAAAATGGGCACATCCTTGTTGAGAAACGCCCCGCTTTGGAAGGGACATTTGTCTTCCCGTAACCATTGGCCGTAACCATTCTCTTTCATGTGGCCCCTCAGTTGCTGACCGAGGGAAGGGGCTCTGGCCATCCCTTCACTGCTTAGGGAGGCAGTGCGGGCTAGTGAAAAGAGACTGGGAGTCGCAAGACCAGAGTTCTCATCCCAGCTCTGCCACTGGCCTGCTGTGTGACCTTGGGCAAGTCACTTAACCTCCCTGAGCCTCAATTTCCTTGTCTGTAAAATGGGAATAAGATACTTACTCTCCCTACCTCCTAGACTGTGAGCCCTGTGTGGGACAGGGACTATGTCTGATTGGATTATCCTGTGTCCACCCCAGGGCTTAGCACCTCGTAAGTGCTTAATGCATAAGGTCATTAATTAGGTCAAGAGACTTGAGATGGGGAGTGCCGAGTCAATGTCCCCATCTCTGCCACTGACATTGGACGACCTCGTGAAAGCCATGTGACACTTCTGTGCCTCAGTTTCCCCATCTGTAAAATGGGAATGAGTATACCTCCCTCCCAGAGATGTTGTGAGGGTTAGTTACATGTTTCTTAAAGCTATTTAACTGTCTTCTGACACAAAAGTCATATCATTTTATTATTTTTCTCTTAGTCATTGAAAATTGCTCAGAAATTAGCTCACTCGACTTGCCCCAGGCACTAAGGCTTTAAAAGAGGAAATGGATCAGACAGCAGATTTGGAAATGAAATTGAAGGTTTACTGGGAGACACGGTTGCCAAATCCCGCCTGCCAGCTTCGGTTTTCAAGCGAAAATCCATGTTAGCAACTGAAAAGTACGACTAAGCGTTAACTTTTGATCCATGAAGTGGGGAGTGAGAAATGTCGTGAGAGTGAAAGCGAGAGGGCCGAGGGATAGCGTGAGGATGGTCAGTCCCCTTGAGCACTTAACTGGATCCCAGCGGCAACCGATGCCCAAACGTCTCATCTGCCAGAGTAAAACGTAGCAAATGGTCACTGGGGTGGCCCACAAAGCCCAGCCTATACTGCAGCCACGTTGAAGGGGACCGCTACAAGAATTCAGAAAAGCCAGCCAAGGCAACTGCCCGACACGATCCCCAGGTTGGCGGAGAGCAGACGTTGAATTTAGTCAGCACCTTACTGATTCTTGAGAAAAGAAAAAGAGGAGTCAGCGGGAAGGTGTCGGTGATAGTACTTGCGGCAGCATCACGATCTCAAGCCGATTAGGCCACGCTGAGTTTTTTCTAACATTCAGTAGCCTCCTCTGGCCTCCTGGGCTCAGTTACACGTGATCCACCCAGAAATCTGTGGGAGATAGGGAGAGACGGTTTCCTCACCTGGGCTTTTAAAGTTCTGCAGTCAAGTCCCGAGGATGGGAGGAAAGCTTCCATTCAGTGGGAAACTTCTTTCTTTTTGCAGAATTGAAAGGGCTTGGAACAGACTTCACCTATCTGGATAGTAATTGCTGGTATCGGACAATTAACGGTATTTACTGAATGCTTATTCTGTGCAGAGCACTGTATTAAAGCACCTGCGGGAGTGTTCGACTCAACAGAGTCCTGCCCTCCAGAAGCCGTTACAGGTTCCGTAGAGCCCTGAAATTGGATACCCAAGGCAGTTCTGACAGTACTGGGGACAAATGGAGTCCCTATCACCCACACCCAACTCTACTGGGCAGCCAAGTGTGCCCTGAGGCTAGTTCGAGTTGTTGGCTAGCAGCTGGCCCCCGGTTCCATTTTCAATATGCAACCGCTGTTAATATAAAATTCATCCTCTTTTGATTTATGTCTCACTTCCGGAGAGTCGGTGAAATGATCCCCTTATCCATTCTGATTCGAATCAGCGCAAATCAGTTTTCTAACTACAAAACCACTGCTGCCCATGACAGCTGCTCGATCGGTTAAGTGCTCGGTGGGCTGATAGGGTCCTGGATGAGTGGAAGGAAGGTTTGCGGATTTAAGATGAAGTTCAAAAGGGACAATCGTGTGCAGTTACTAGACCTAGTCGACCGATGATAAATGTTTACCCCTGTATGAAGTATTTTACAGTTTTACTTGCAGATGTGTATTTATCTTGAGTTATACTTGACATAGAGTTCCTTTCAGTTTTTTTTTTAATACTATGTGTGTATTTTGGAAACCTTTGTAGATGTTAAAATTTTTGAATGGTTACAAATGTTTCTTGTAATACTGAATTTGTTATCTTATCCAGAAACTCTCTGCGGGTTTGTTTTGTGTGTTTGTGTGTATATTTTGGAGGGCCTTGCAAAAAAAGGGAAAAAAAAGGAAAAAGTTATGCTTGATTCAAAAAAAGGGAACATCTTTACAATTTCTAAGATTTCAGAGGGGCCTTATTCTTTTGGTGGAATACTAACCGAGCCAAGAGTTTCCTTTAAGTATTTTGCAAACTAAAGGTGTCTCCTCAAGAAAATATTTATAGAGGGAAATTTTCTCTTTTTTGTTTTGGGTTTTTTTTTACAATGCTTTTGTCTGTATAAAGTATGCAACAGAACTACATTGAGAAGGAAATATTGTCTACATAGAATATTATATGAAAGTTGGTACATAATTCTGATGAAAAAAAAAACCCCTTGCCATTCTTTAAGCCATATCGTTGTTGTTGTTTGTCTTTTCCTTTGATGAAAATATCAGTATTAGGTAACCAGTATCTTATTCAAGTGCTTAGACGTATTAATATGCTCATACAGTTTATTTATATGTGTATTTTGGAAAGTGTGGCCTTTTGAGGAAAGCTATAATTAGATGTATTAGCAAGTAAGGAAATGGAGAATAGATTGCTATTACTTTATGACCTTGTGAGAGCAGGGTCCTGACAGACTTCAGGAACTATGGATCACCAACGTACCATTTTGGTCATGTAATAATAATCCTTTTCCCTCTCTCTCTCTCTCTCTCTTTTAAAATGGGGTGGGAAGGGTTAGCCGGGGATATCGTTTGGCAAACCGGCCCTCACAACGGTTTGCCAGCACAAGAAACTGTGAGACCCTGCTTTGCTATACTCCCTCAAGCAATAGTGTCAATCAAGGAACTTAACTGACATGTTCATTAGATGGAGATTATGGTAAAGCGTCATATGGCGATTTGGTTTTTTCGAATGTATAGTTGGGTAGGAAATGCATGTGCACGTATTTGAAGCATTTTTACACTTTAAGTTTCATGTAGCCTGATTATATTATGGATTTTTTTGTATCACGCTAAGATAGGAGACCCGCCGCAACCCTCTACTAGATTTTTAGCTTACTCCAGATGGATATTTAGTTCAGCAATCACTACATTATATTCTAGGGCAGAAACTAACCTAGTAGTTTAAGAGGTTTTACAGCTTAAAAAAAAAGTAGCCTAATTATTAAGGGGTGAGGTATATTATTTTTTTCCTACTGGCTGTACCTGCTGACATGGTAGCTTTCAGATACCTTCTTGTATCTTGTTTATTTCCCCTTTCTGTAATGTTCATACATGTGTACAGCTTAAAAACCAAACCCGTGGACCCAGAAGCAGAGATTCCAGTCCCAGAGCAGCGTGGTCAAGACAAAATCAAACCGTTGACCTGGTGGCTTGGGAAAGACTGTCTGATCTCTGTTATGCAGTGTCCATAGGATGGCATTCCGATGTGTGCCTTATCTGCTGGATAGTATACAGCTTCCCTATAGGATCAGAGCAATTTAATGCTGTATTAAACTACTTTGGAAAACCAGAGTGTTCGGTGTTTCATTGTTTGCAGCGGGCGTTGTTGGCAAGGCGCGTGACGTTCTTGGGGCAAAGAAGAACCAGATGGTGGGCAAAGGGTATATGCCTAGTTAAACAGCGTGGCTCAGCGGAAAGAGCCCGGGCTTGGGAGTCAGAGGCCATGGGTTCAAATCCCAGCTCTGCCCCTTGTCAGCTGTGTGACTGTGGGCAAGTCACTTCACTTCTCTGTCCTCAGTGACCCCATCTGTCAAATGGGGATGAAGACTGGGAGCCTCACGTGGGACAACCTGATGACCATGTATCTACCCCAGCGCTTAGAACAGTGGTCTGCCAATAGTAAGCGCTTAACAAATACCAACATTAGTTCACTAATGCCCCCGGCTTTGCCCGGACTTCACCACGTTGTCAGAGATGGGGCGCTTCCCAGGATTCACACCCATCTTGAGGAGGTCCCTGTTTTACAGATCTGGCATTTCAGAGTCCTGACCCTACAGGAGAGTTTGGTCAAGCCCACCAAGGGGAGAAGGACAGCGGGAAGATCTGGTCCTGAGCTGGTCTTGTCAGGGTCACTGCTGACAGGCAGAACCTCCATATTCTGGGTAAGATTAGATCTGGTCCAAACCAAGTAGGTTCAGGGAGAACTAGACCTTCCACGGAGTGTGGCCTAGTGGATAGAGCATGGGCCTGGGAGTCAAAGGACCTGGGTTCTAATGTCGGCTCTGCCACTTGTTCGTTCATTCATTGATTCAATAGTATTTATTGAATGCTTACTATGTGCAGAGCACCGTACTAAGCGCTTGGAATGTACAATTCAGCAACAGATAGAGACAATCCCTGTTCATCGTCGGGCTTACAGTCTAATCGGGGGAGACAGACAGACAAAAGCAAGACAACTTAATCAAAATAAATAGAATCAAGGGGATGTACACCTCATTAACAAAATGAATAGGATAATAAAATAAATAGGGTAATAAAAATATATACAAATGAGCACTGTGCTGAGGGGAGGGGAAGGGAGAGGGGGAGGAGCAGAGGGAAAGGGGGGATACGGGGCTTAGTTGAGGGGAGGTGAAGGGGGAACACAGAGGGAGCAGAGGGAGCAGAGGGAAAAGGGGAAGCTCAGTCTGGGAAGACCTCTTGGAGGAGGTGAGCTCTCAGTAAGGCTTTGAAGAGGGGAAGAGCGTTAGTTTGGCGGAGATGAGGAGGGAGGGCATTCCAGGACAGTGGTAGGACGTGGGCCAGGGGTCGACGGCGGGATAGGCGTGAACCGGAGGATGGTGAGGAGGTGAGCGGCAGAGGAGCGGACCGTGCGGGGTGGGCGGTAGAAAGAGAGGAGGGAGGAGAGGTGGGGGGGCAAGGTGATGGAGAGCCTTGAAGCCCAGAGTGAGAAGTTCTTGTTCTTGAAAGCTGAGTCAAGGATTCATTCATTCATTCAATAGTATTTATTGAGCGCTCACTATGTGCAGAGCACTGTACTAAGCGCTTGAATGTACAAATCGGCAACGATAGAGACAGTCCCTGCCCTTTGACGGGCTTACGGTCTAATTGGGGGAGACGGACAGACAAGAACAATAGCAGTAAATAGAATCGAGGGGAAGAACATCTCATTAAAACAATAGCAAATAAATAGAATCGAGGTGATGTACATCTCATTAACAAAATAAATAGGGTAATGAAGATATATACAGTTGAGCAGACGAATACAATGCTGAGGGGAGGGGAAGGGAGAGGGGGAGGAGCAGAGGGAAAGGGGGGAGAAGAGGGTTTAGCTGTGGAGAGGGGAAGGGGGGGTAGAGGGAGCAGAGGGAAAAGGGGGGAGCTCAGTCTGGGAAGGCCTCCTGGAGGGGGTGAGCTTTAAGTAGGGTTTTGAAGAGGGGAAGAGAATCAGTTTGGCGGACGTGAGGAGGGAGGGCGTTCCGGGACCACGGGAGAATGTGGCCCAGGGGTCGACGGCGGGATAGGTGAGAACGGGGGACGGTGAGGAGGTGGGTGGCAGAGGAGCGGAGTGTGTGGGGTGGGCAGTGGAAAGAGAGAAGGGAGGAGAGGTAGGAAGGAGCAAGGTGATGGAGAGCCTTGAAGCCTAGAGTGAGAAGTTTTTTTTCGTGCGGAGGTTGATAGGCAACCACTGGAGGTTTTTAAGAAGGGGAGTGACATGCCCAGAGTGTTTCTGCAAGAAGATGAGCCGGGCAGCCGAGTGAAGAATAGACTGGAGTGGGGAGAGACAAGAGGAAGGGAGATCAGAGAGAAGGCTGACACAGTAATCTAGCCGGGATATAATGAGAGCCTGTAACAGTAAATTAGCCATTTGGGTGGAGAGGAAAGGGCGGATCTTGGTGATATTATAAAGGTGAGACCGGCAGGTTTTGGTGACGGAGTGGATGTGTGGGGTGAACGAGAGAGCCGAGTCAAAGATGACACCGAGGTTGTGGGCCTGAGAGACGGGAAGGATGGTCGTCAGGGGAGAGGACCGGGCTTGGGAGGAAAGATGAGGAGCTCAGTCTTAGTCATGTTGAGTTTTAGGTGGCGGGCAGACAGCCAGGTGGAGACGTCCCGGAGGCGGGAGGAGAGACGAGCCTGAAGGGAGGGGGAGAGAACAGGGGAGGAGATGTAGATTTGGGTGTCATCTGCACAGAGATGATAGTTGAAGCCATGGGAGCGAATGAGTTCATCAAGGGAGTGACTGTAGATGGAGAACAGAAGAGGGCCAAGAACTGACCCTTGAGGAACCCCTACAGTTAGAGGATGGGAGGGGGAGGAGGAGCCTGTTAAGGAGACGGAGATGAACGGCCAGAGAGATAAGACGAGAACCAGGAGAGGACAGAGTCCGTGAAGCCAAGGTGAGATAAGGTGTGGAGGAGAAGTGTCAAAGGCAGCTGAGAGGTCAAGGAGGATTAGGATAGAGTAGTCCACTGTGCCACCTTTGACAAGGCCCTTCACTTCTCTGTGTCTCAGTCCCTCCTCTGTAAAATGTGAATTAAGACTGTAAGCCCCATTTGGAACAGGGACTGTGTCCAACTTGATTAGTTAGTACCTACCCCAGTGCTGTCTCCCCCGATTAGACTGTGAGCCTGTCACTGGGCAGGGATTGTCTCTGTCTGTTGCCAAACTGTTCTTTCCAAGCGCCTAGTACAGTGCTCTGCACATAGTAAGCGCTCAATAAATGCTACTGAATTGAGAAGCAGCGTGGCTCAGTGGAAAGAGCATGGGCTTTGGAGTCAGAGGTCATGAGTTCGAATCCCAGCTCTGCCACTTGTCCGCTGTGTGACTGTGGGCAAGTCACTTCACTTCTCTGGGCCTCAGTTACCTCATCTGTAAAATGAGGATTAAGACTGTGAGCCCCATGTGGGACAACCTGATTCCCCCGTGTCTCCCCAGAACAGTGCTCTGCACATAGTAAACACTTAACAAATACCAACATTATTATTATTAATGAATGCTGAGTACATTGCCTGGCACACAGTAGACCTTAACAAATACCATAATTATTCACTCACGCAATCATATTTATTAAGCATTTCCATTCAATTGTATTTCTTGAGTGATTACTGAGTGCAGAGCACTGTACTAAGCGCTTGGAAAGTACAATACTACAATAAACAGTGACATTCCCTGCCCACAGTGAGCTCGCAATATTATTGTTACTATTATAATTAGCAGCAGAAAGCCAAGCAGAAGCCAAAAGTTCCCCGCAACATTGCCAACAGAGCCCTGAAGTTACTTTTCTCGTAAATCCATAGACCAGAGATGGTTTCTCGAGTCTTGAGGCTGAAAGGGCCTCTTAGAGGTCATCTCATCTCTCCTCTGCCTCCTGGCACAGATATGTTGGTTGTGAGGGGAAGGAGAGGGAGCTTGTTGAAAGAAAGTCAGAGAAGGAGGTCACGTTCAGCCCCAGCGATCAGCATGTACGCAGCCTGCCTCTTGAGGAAGGAGCGACACTTTCTAGGATGCTCAGGGAAATTGCTATGTCAATGAGTCAGTCAGTCATATTTATTGAGTGCTTACTGTGTGCAGAACACTGTACTGAGTGCTCAGGAGAGTACACGACAACAATAAACAGACACGTGCCCTTCCCACAACGAACTTACCATCTAGAGGGGGAAACAGACATAAATCAATAAATTACAGATATGTTCGTAAGTGCTGTGGGGCTGGGAGGGGAGTGAAAAAAGGGAGCAAGTCAGAGCCACACAGAAGGGGGTGGGAGAAAAGGAAAGGAGGAAAGGAAGGCTTAGTCAGGGCTAAGGAGACCCAGCATGAGTTGAGGACCTGGTTGGCCTCGGTTACTCCTTGTTGGCAACTGGACTAGAAAACTGGATGCTGGTTCCAATTCTCAAGCATCTGCCGTCTCATTGGGTGTGATGGTTTGGACAGGAATGGCAGTGGAGAAATCAGAAGAGAAAATGGTGTTTACTACCCTCTTGCCCTTCGACTTTTCCCACCCACCAGAAAGCCAGACCGGACTCAGCACCTCTCCCCCTACTGCTGCCCGGCCTGGATCCCACGGAAACAGTGAGTTCCCATATTAGATCACAAACCATCTCAGCCATTAGACTCCCCCTTGACCATATAATAGGACTGCATACCGCTTGGAAAATAAGGGAAAACGAAAAACAACAACAGACAAAGCTATTTCTATCTGCTTAAACTCTCATCACTAGCCAAAATGTCAATTCCAGCTTCATTGGGTTTTTCTGATGCCGTCTATAGACTACAAGCTCATAGTGGGCTGGGAATGTGTCTGTTGGTTGTTATGCTGTACTCTTCCAAATGTTTGGTACAGTGTACTGCACACAGTTAGCGCTCGATAAATACAACTGAACGAACCGTTGCCCAAAGCCGAACCGGAGGAAGGGGGAGACGGGTGGATTTGTTTGCATTTGGGTACCAGTCCCGCTTTACTGATGGAGGCTCAGAGTGAGAGTTCTGCCTGCTTTCACATTTCCACACTCCACGATAATAACGTTGGTATTTGTTAAGTGCTTACTATGTGCCGAGCACTGTTCTAAGCGCTGGGGTAGACACAGGGGAATCAGGTTGTCCCACATGGGGCTCACAGTCTTAATCCCCATTTTACAGATGAGGGAACTGAGGCACAGAGAAGTTAAGTGACTTGCCCACGGTCACACAGCCGACAAGTGGCAGAGCTGGGATTCGAACTCATGAGCCCTGACTCCAAAGCCCGTGCTCTTTCCACTGAGCCACGCTGCTTCCCCAGCTGCTCTGACTGGAGCAGGTGATTAACAGAGGCATCATTCTAGATGGGCAGGACCTCGGACCCAAATCCCAGCGGTTCCAGACCAATCTTACGGGTTCTTCAGGCTCAACCCAGGAGATGCCCCACAGCCACTGAAAAGACACATACTTCTCACCCAGGGGAGCTGGGCTCATACCAAAGCTGCAGGAGAACTACGCAACTTGTCTTGGGTGTAGTACAAGGGAATGGATGGGTAAGAGGGAGAAAGCTAATCAAGTGCCTTAACTCTAATAGTCAAGCTTTGTTTCACATGAAGATGACTAGGTAGTCACTGGAAATTTCTGCAAATCATCTTAGGAAGATGATCTGAGCAACAGAATGAGAGAGGGAAATGTAGGTTCTAGTGCTCCAGAGGTTAGTGTACTTCTGGACTTCTGTCACCGGAAGGTCTCGAAAGAGAGCTAATGCACTCCCATTAGGGTCTGCGTTATTAATAGGCAAATTATTATATTCACCTTGCCCCCTCCTACCTCACTACTCTCCTACTACAACCCAGCCCACACATTTCGCTCCTCTAATGCCAATCTACTCACTGTATTTTGATCTTGTCTATATCTCTACTGACCTCTCACCCGTCTCTTGCCTCTGGCCCGGAACACCTTCCCTTTTCATATTTGACGATTACTCTCCCCACCTTCAAAGCCTTACTGAAGGCACAACTTCTCCAAGAGGTTTTCCTTGACTAAGCCCTCATTTCTTCTTTCCCCCCCGCCCCCGTGTCTCCCTTATTTGCTCCTTTCATAGTAATAATAATAATGATTGTGGTATTTGTTAAGCACTTACTGTGTGCAAGAAACTGTACTATCCCGCATATCGCATATCTGCATATCTGGATAAAAACAAATCGGAGTAGACACAGTCCCCATCCCACGTGGGGCTCGCGGTCTTAATACTCATTTTACAGATGGGGAAACCAAGGCACAGAGAAATGAAATGATTTACCCAAGGTCACACCGCAGATGTGGCAGATGGGGATTAGAACCCATGACTTTCCACCCCACCTCAGACTCCTATGCATCTGCAATTTATTTATGTTACCGTCTCCCCCTGTAGACTGTGATAATTAATAATGATTATGGTATTAAGTGCTTACTATGTGCCAGGCACTTTACTAAGCACTGAGGTAGTTACAAGCAGATCGGATTGGACACAGTCCCTGTCCCAAATAGGGCTCGCGGTCTCGACCCCCATTTTACAGATGAGGCAACTGAGGCCCAGAGAAGTGAGGTGACTCGCCTATGGTCCCACAGCAACCCATGACGTTCTGACTCCTAGGCTCCTGCTCTATCCACTGTGCCATGCTGACTGTAAGCTTGCTGGGGGCAGGGAATGTGTCTGCTATACTGTTGTGTTGTACTCTCCCTAGCACTTAGTACAGTGTTCTGCACACAGTAAGTGTGCCATTAATGACTGATTGATTAGTACCTCCCCAGGCACTTTAGAAATTAATCTCTCCTGAGACGGGGGTATGAGCTGCCTCCTAAGGAATGAGAGTGAAGCAGCTATCATTAAGATGGACAACTATACCCCAGGGAAGACACTGTTTCTATCTTCCTAAACCAGCTCCTTGCATGCCTTTTCATATTCATATTCATAGAGAAGCAGCGTGGCTCAGTGGAAAGAGCCCGGGCTTGGGGGTCAGAGGTCATGGGTTCGAATGCCGCCTCGGCCACTTGTCAGCTGCGTGACTGTGGGCAAGTCACTTCACTTCTCGGTGCCTCAGTTCCCTCATCTGTAAAATGAGGATGAAGACTGTGAGCCTCACGTGGGACAACCTGATTACCCTGTACCTACCCCAATGCTTAGAACAGTGCTCTGCACACAGTAAGCACTTAACAAATACCAACATTATTATACCTTTGGCAGTAGGCCTCACAACACCCTCCTCTAGACTGTAAACTCCTAGGGACCAGGGAACATACTTGCCACCTTTCTATAATGTACTCTTCCAAATGCTTAGTACAACGTTCAAGGTAAGCGCTTAATAAATAGAATCTATTGATAGTCCTAAACTTAGAGAAGCAGCGTGGCTCAGTGGATAGAGCACGGGCTTGGGAGTCAGAGGTCATGAGTTTGAACCCCGGCTCTGCCACTTGTCAGCTGTGTGACTGTGGGCAAGTCATTTCACTTCTCGGTGCCTCAGTTCCCTCATCTGTAAAGTGGGGATTAATTGTGAGCCTCACGTGGGACAACCTGATTACCCCGTATCTACCCCAGCGCTTAGAACAGTGCTCGGCTCATAGTAAGCGCTTAACAAATACCAACATTATCATTATTATTCCTTTCCCCCCTCCCCCCACCAACTATTTTCCCTTTTTGTTATTGCCACCTGGGCAGATAATTACTCCTTTCTCAGCTGAAAACCTCTCCCGGTGATACATTCCTCCTTCCTTTCTAATGTCCAGCCTTCCTTACAGAAGCAGGCCGTGAGCATTTAAGGAATGTGTTTGCAGCCTACATCTCCCGAAACCCAGGAATTCAAGGTTGGAGCTGGGTAGGTGGCAACTGTGCGTAAGTTACTTGGGGGGTTTTTGAGAGAAGATTCCATCTTCATAATGGGGGCAGCTTTGTCAATCTCCCCCCCCCCCAGGCTGGATGGTTCTGGCTTTGCTCTAAATCTGCTTCAAGGGGAAGCGGAGTGGCTCAGTGGAAAGAGCACGGGCTTGGGAGTCAGAGGTCATGAGTTCGAATCCCGGCTCTGCCCCTTGTCAGCTGTGTGACTGTGGGCAAGTCACTTCACTTCTCTGTGCCTCAGTTACCTCATCTGTAAAATGGGGATTACCCGTGAGCCTCACGTGGGACAACCTGATTACCCTGTATCTACCCCAGCTCTTAGAATAGTGCTCGGCACATAGTAAGCGCTTTACAAATACCAACGTTATTATTATTATTATTAAATCCTGACTCACTTGGTAGAGCCATCTGCCCTCTGTGCGGCTCGGTGGAAAGAGCCCGGGCCTGGGAGTCAGAGGTCTTGGGTTCGAATCCCGGCTCTGCCACTTGTCAGCTGTGTGACTGTGGGCGAGTCACTTCACTTCTCTGTGCCTCAGTTACCTCATCTGTAAAATGGGGATTAACTGTGAACCCCACGTGGGACAACCTGATTACCCTGTATCTACCCCAGTGCTTCGAACAGTGCTCTGCACATAGTAAGCGCTTAACAAATACCAACATTATTATTATATGCTGAGTGCTTGGAGAGTACAAGTAGATCCAAGGTGGCCTCGCTGAGCGTTCTCTGTCTCCCCACCTTCAGGTTGGTGGGGGCAGAACTAGGGGCATGGGAAGGACCCAAGAGAGCAGGAGGTGCAGCCTGGCTTGCATCTCCCCTGACCTGGCCTCTCGCTCACATCCTGCTTCTGGCCTGGAACACCCTCCCTCTTCGTATCCATTCATTCATTCAGTAGTATTTATTAAGCGCTTACTATGTACAGAGCACTGTACTAGCGCTTGGAATGTACAATTCGGCAACAGAGACAATCCCTGCCCATTGACGGGCTTACAGTCTAATCGGGGGAGACAGACAAAAGCAATAGCAATAAATAGAATCAAGGGGGTGTACACCTCATTAACAAAATAAATAGGGTAATAAAAATATATATACAAATGAGCAGATGAGCACAGTGTTGAGGGGAAGGGAGAGGGGGAGGAGCAGAGGGAAAGGGGGCTTAGCTGAGGGGAGGTGAAGGGGGAGCAGAGAGGGAGCAGAGGGAAAGGGGAAGCTCGGTCTGGGAAGGCCTCTTGGAGGAGGTGAGCTCTAAATCCAATAGACGATCACTGTCCCCAGCTTCAAAACCTTATTGAAAGCACATCTTCTCCAAGAGGCCTTCCCTGACTCCTCATTTCCTCTCCTCCCACTCCATTCTGTGCCTCCTTCGTACTTGGATTTGCAACCTTTATTCGCCCCTCGGCCACGCCACATTTATGTAAGCCATTGTAACGTTTATATTCTGCCATATTCATATTAAGCGCTTACTGTGTGCCAGACACTGAGAAGCACCAGGATGGGGACAAACAAATCGGGTGGACACAGTCCCCATCCCACATATTAATGTCTGCCTGCCCCTCTAGACTGCAAACTCGATGTGGGCAGGGAACAACCTACCCGTCTTTTTAACTGTACTCTCCCAAGTGCTCTGCACACAGTAAGAGCTCAATAAATGACTGAGTTCTCTCCAGAACAAAGTCTGCAGACTGTGAGCTCAGTCACTGGGGCACCTTTTCATCTAGTCTTCGGAGAACTAGACTGCCTGAGGATAGTGGAGGAGCCAGCGGGGGCCAGGACTTAGGGCATGGTCTGCTAGAAGCAGCGTGGCTCAGTGGAAAGAGCGCGGGCTTTGGAGTCAGGTTCGAATTCCGGCTCTGCCACTTGTCAGCTGTGTGACTGTGGGCAAGTCACTTACCTTCTCTGTGCCTCAGTTACCTCATCTGTAAAATGGGGATTAAGACTGTGAGCCCCACGTGGGACAACCTGATTCCCCTGTGTCTACCCCAGCGCTTAGAACGGTGCTCTGCACATAGTAAGCGCTTAACAAATACCAACATTATTATTATTATTATTACTCCAGGTCCCGGGCAGCCCCGAGAATTCTGTTATGATCCGGGGAACAGGCTCCGTGCCACCACCGGTCTTCAGTCAGCTCTGGGATTCAACTGGCCCGGGGTTGAATGGGTTCAACCCTCTGACTTGGGTTCTAATCCCAGCTCCTCCTCTTACCTGCTGTATGACCTTGGCTAAGTCACTTCACTTCCTCTGTGCCTCAGTTCCCTCATCTGTGGAATGGGGATTCAATACCTGTGTTCCCTCCTACTTAAAGTGTGAGCCAAAATGGGACCTGATTATTCACTCATTCCATAGTTTTTAATGAGTGCTTACTATGTGCAGAGCACTGTACTAAGTGCTTGGAATGTACAATAGATAGAGACAATCCCTGCCCAGAGATGGGATCACATCTCATATCTACTCCAGTGCTTAATACACCATTTGACACATAGCAAGTGCTTAAGCAATATCATTATTATTATTATTATTAGGGTCAATTGCCCTGCCTACCAGACTGGGGGGAACTTTCTGTCCCGTTTGACTGTCAATTCCTCAGAAAGGAAATCCAAGGTGGGGTGAGGCTCCACCACAAACTGGGATTGTTTCTCAAGCCGCCTTTCTCCCTTCCCAAACGTCCTCCTCTGTCATCGTGACTGACTGGCAAACCATGGAATCTGAACCCATAAATGATATTGTGAATGTTATTTCATAACGAGTTCTTCTCCGGCTGCTTGTCTGAGCCCCTGGTGAAGGAGGCTTTGCCCAGCATTCTTTCTGTTGAGCCTATTTGCTTCACCGCTTGCACATTTAGAGGTAGACTGACCCAGAAGCAGTACGACCTAGAGAACAGACCTGGGAATCAAAGGACCTGCCTTCTAATCTTGGCTCCGCCACTTGTCTGCTATGTGATCTTGGGCAAGTCACTTCACTATGCCACAGTTTCCTTAACTGTAAAATAGAGATTCAAAATAATAATGTTGGTATTTGTTAAGCGCTTACTATGTGCCGAGCACTGTTCTAAGCGCTGGGGGAGATACAGGGTCTTCAGGTTGTCCCACGTGAGGCTCACAGTCTTTATCCTCATTTTACAGATGAGGGAACGGAGGCATCAAGAAGTGAAGTGACTTGCCCAAAGTCACACAATCTGTTCTCCCTCCTACTTAGACTGTGAGCCCATGTGGGAAAGGGGCCTTGTCCAACCTGATTAGCTTGTACCTACTCTGGCACTTACTATGGTGTCTGGCACATAGTAAGTAATAATAATGTTGGTATTTGTTAAGCGCTTACTATGTGCAGAGCACTGTTCTAAGCACTGGGGTAGATACAGGGTAATCGGATTGTCCCACATGAGGCTCACAGTCTTAATCCCTATTTTACAGATGAGGGAACTGAGGCACCGAGAAGTCAAGTGACTTGCCCACACTCACACAGCTGTCAAGTGGCAGAGCCGGGATTCGAACCCATTACCTCTGACTCCCAAGCCCGGGCTCTTTCCCCTGAGCCATGCTGCTTCTCCGTACTTGTAGTCTGCTCCAAAATACTTAACAGTACCATCAAAACAAAAGTAAAACAGTCCTTAGTACTGCCTCTTCCACCCCACCCTCCCTTCCCAGTGGATCAAAATAGGATCGGTCACTGAAAAAGTGGTTCGGGGGGGAGGGGCTTGACAAAAAAATATTATTCTAAGGGATCTTGAAGAGCCGTGGAATTGAATGATTCTTCTAGGCAGGATGGATTTCCTTTTCAAAGCAAGATTAACGTGGAGATAGGTTCGGTTGTCACGTTTTTGAGAGAGAACCCACCAACTCGAGAGATGGGGGCATAAGGAGATGAGATGCAGCATGGCCTAATGGAAAGAGCTCTGCCTGGGAGTCAGAGAACCTGAGTTCTAATCCCAGCTCCACTACTTGTTTTCTGTGTGACCACGGGCAAATCACTTAACTTTTCTGTGCCTCAGATCCTTCGACACTAAAATGGGAATTCAATACCTCTCGTCCCTCCTACTTAGACTGTGAACACCATACTGTGCTCACAGGGACTGTGACCTACCTGATTAACTTGTATCCACCCCAGTGTTTAGAACAGTGCTTTGACACACATTAAGTGCCAAGTGAAAGTGCTTTTTAAAAAAATAAAACGATATTCCATCAGAAGAAGGAATTTCTGCAAGCTGGACCCTACTCTGTGAAAAGGCATGAACCCCAACTAAGACGGATTCTTTCTTTGAATAAGAACTGGACTAGGTTCAAGGAAAACCAACCACTTTCTTTGTTTTCTTTCTCTTTCTTTCTAACTTTTATTGAGGTTTGGTTAAATCTAAGTCCCTCCCCTTCAGGCTGGCCTTCTCCCCAACCCTGCTAGTGTTTCAAGTTCAGCAGCTTGAGTGTGTGTCGGGGGGGTATGTGCGTGCGTGCACGAGGGGTGGGGGTTACGGTAGGGGGGGACAAGCTCTGGTAGAGGGTTATATGGTAATTGGAAGCAGAAGGAGAGCTTGGAAAACAGCGGTTAGTTGGAGGGGGGGAAGCGTGGGAGGAAGGAGAATCATGAAAGGAGGCTATGGAACCCCGAAAGGGGAGGTTAAAGTGAGGGGTTCTATTGAACCATATTGGAAGGAAAGAGATGAATTTGTGTGGCCTGGGCTCTGAAAGCCGTTCTCAAGCTGCAAGAGAGCGCTAAGAAACATTCCATCTCGCTTTGCCCCACGTCTTGAGCTCATCTGTTTAGAAGATGCGTGTTCCTGCTTCAGTCTGAATCACAGCTCTGGGCAAAAGCCCAAAGCATTTAAAGAAAACTCTAACATTTCCAAATATCTGAGTGTTGACAATGAAGGCTTCTCCCCTCCTCTCCATTCCCCATCCAGTTCTCCCTCCCCTTCCCGGCCCCCACCGCAAGCCCCCAGCTTTTATTCCAAGCATCCTATATGGACCTAGAAGCGTCCCGGGGGGCCCCAGCTGCTCTGGAGAATGGGCTGAGCTCCTTCCCCATCAAGTAGCTGGATGGAAGGGGCCTCTCTGCCTCCGGGCTGGTTCCCAGAACTATAAAGAGCGGATAAGAAAGGGTTGGTGGCTTTAGGTGTCCCTTCCCCTCTCTGTTGGTGGATATTGGGAGCCTTCTGGAGCCAGATCATCTGATTGTCCAATGGCATTGGTCTAGGGCCATAGGATGGCTCGGCTCTGGGACGGTGTCCCCGATCTCTGGTCACGTGAGTTTCCGGGAGGAGGGTTTCCAGTCTGGTGCCCCGACCACAGCTGGTACCGTGCTAAGGAAGGCAGGAGCTGGGTCTGGCTGTGGGCAGGACCTCGGAGGGCCGAGAACTCTGGCTTGTGCAAGGCTCTAGCTCAGAAAATTTTAAGGGAGCCCTAGAAAGCAAGATTCCCAAGGAGGCCATTGGTCCAGTGTTTAGCCAGTCCTTCTCCTCTCCAAGATGGATTCAGCGCCAGTCCCCTTTGTTTGACGTTTCTGTTTTCAGCTTCGAAAACAGTCCTCGACGCTGATTTCCTGTAGCTTAAGAGGGACGTCTGGATTCAGAGGGTTCAAGGAGGAGATTGTGATGACTCTAAGGCCACTGAGGGGTGTGGGGAACCCTGGAAAAAAATCCTGCTTTGGGATAGTATTAGACTGACTCTTAAAAAAAATGGGGTCTTGTGTGATTACTTCCCGATCTACCATGTGCCGGTGTAACATATGTGCTGTCACATGCTTCTCTGTGTCTTTTGGATAGTTTAAAAAAAATTATTATTATTTTTTAGTACCATCGCTCAGAAGCAGTGTGGCTTAGGGGATAGAACCCGGGCCTGGGAGTCAGAAGGACTTGGGTTTTAATTCTGGATCTGCCACATATTTGCTGTGTGACCTTGAGCAAGCCACTTAACTTCTCTGGGCCTCAGATCCCTCATCTGTAAAATGGGAATTTAAGGTGTGAACCCCAAGTGGGACAGGGACTAATTAACTTGTATCCATCCCACCACTTGGAATAGTGCTTGGCATGTAGTAAGTGCTTAACAAATACCATCATCATCATCATTATTATTATTATTATTATCTCTGGCCACTCTAAAGATACCTGCTTTCTGGAGAGCTTTCAGTATAAGGGAGGGAAATAATATCTAGAGAGAGAAACAATTCTGTTCCACAGAGCAGTGTGGAACAGTGAGCAAAACCAAACCACGTGGCAATCAGATAATAATAATAATAATGTTGGTATTTGTTAAGCGCTTACTATGTGCCGAGCACTGTTCTAAGCGCTGGGGTAGAGACAGGGGAATCAGGTTGTCCCACGTGGGGCTCACAGTCTTAATCCCCATTTTACAGATGAGGGAACTGAGGCACCGAGAAGTTACGTGACCTGCCCGAAGTCACACAGCTGACAAGTGGCCGAGCCGGGATTCGAACCCTTGACCTCTGACTCCAAAGCCCGTGCTCTTTCCACTGAGCCACGTTGGTATTTGTTAAGTACTTACTATGTGCAGAGCACTGTTCTAAGTGCTGGGGTAGACACGGGGGAATCAGGTTGTCCCACTTGGGACTCACAGTCTTAATCCCCATTTTACAGATGAGGCAACTGAGGCCCAGAGAAGTTAAGGGACTTGCCCACAGTCACACAGCTGACAAGGGACAGAGCCGGGATCTGAGCCGGGATTTGACTCCAAAGCCCGTGCTCTTTCCACTGAGCCACGCTGCTTCTCTAATGAGGGGCCTGGGAACCAGACGAGGGCTCTTTCAGACCCTCAGGAGCCAGCGGGGCTGACCGACGGATGTTGCGAAAAGGTGACTTCTGCCAGCGGTCCCAGGGGAGGGAGTGGAATCTGTGGTGGCCGAGGAGGACCGGAGGTGGTGGTTCCCAAACTGGTCAGGTGGGAACACTTTGGCTACTCAATCTGATGTGGAAACTGGGCTCCGGTGGCCCGGGGGTGGGGTGGGGGGGAGATGGGGACAGGAGGAGGACGAGGTAGTGGGAAGAGGGGCAGTCATCCGGCTCCTCAGAAGCACTGGTAGGGAGGTGGAGGCTGGACTTCGGTGGCAATGCCGGGGAGGGAGGGAAGAGGCCCAGGGTAGAGAAGCAGCGTGGCTCAGTGGAAAGAGCCCGGGCTTGGGAGTCAGAGGTCATGAGTTCGACTCCCGGCTCTGCCACTCGTCAGCTGTGTGACTGTGGGCGAGTCACTTGACTTCTCTGTGCCTCAGTTACCTCATCTGTAAAAAGGGGGTTAACTGTGAGCCTCACGTGGGACAACCGATTACCCCGTATCCACCCCAGAGCTTAGAACAGTGCTTGGCACATAGTAAGCGCTTAACCAATACCGACATTATCATTATTATTATTATTAGGCTTCAGTAGGAGCGTCTCCAGCTGCCCAAGGGCAAGTAACACATCTGGATGGGAGCCCACCTTGAGACTGGGGAAAACTACCAATCCCTAGGCTCCACACATACACCCCACACTCTGACCTCCAACACTGCATGGCTGTGACTTCCTGTAATAATAGTTATTGTGGTAAAGTACTTACTAATCAACACAGGCAGTGTGGCCTAATGGAAAGAGCACAGACCTGAGAGTCAGAGGACCTGGGATCTAATCGAATCTAACCCCGGCTCCTCTGCTTGCCTTCTGTGCGACCTTGTGCAGATCACTTAACTTCTCTGTGCCTCAGTTTCTTCATCTGTAAAATGGGGGTTCAACATCCGTCCTCTCTCCTATTCAGGCTGTGAGCCCAGCTAAGGCCAGGGAGAGTGTCCAACCTGATTAATTTGTAAATACTCTAGTGCTTGACACACAGTAAGCACTTAAATACAGTAATAAGAACGTACTCTGTACCAAACACTGTACCGAGGGCCGGGGGAAATACAATGTAAACAGATCGGACACAGTTCTTGTTCCACATAAGGATCACAGTCTAACTGGGGAGAGAAAAGGGGTATTTAAGTCCCGTTTTACAGATGAGGAAACTGTGGTACAGAAGCTGTGACTTGTAAGCTACTTGTGGGCAGGGAACGGGCCTACCGTAGGCCTACGGGCCTACCTAGAGAAGCAACGTGGCTCACTGGAAAGAGCACGGGCTCTGGAGTCAGAGGTCATGGGTTCGAACCCCGGCCCTACCACTTGTCAGCTGTGTGACTTTGGGCAAGTCACTTAACTTCTCGGTGCCTCAGTTACCTCATCTGTAAAATGGGGATTAAGACTGTGAGCCCCACGTGGGACAACCTGATTCCCCTGTGTCTACCCCAGCGCTTAGAACAGTGCTCGGCACATAGTAAGCGCTTAACAAATACCAACATTATTATTATTACCAACTCTATCATATTGTACTCTCCCAAGTGCTTCCCCCGATTAGACCGTAAGCCCGTCAAAAGGCAGGGACTGTCTCTATCCGTTGCCGATTTGTACATTCCAAGCGCTTAGTACAGTGCTCTGCACGTAGTAAGCGCTCAGTAAATACTATTGAATGAATGAATGAATGCTCAATACACCGCTCTGCACACAGCATTCGATAAATACAACTGATCGATTGTCCGAGGCCACCGAGAAGGAAAGGGACGGAGCAGGGGTTAGAACCCAAGTCTCCTGACTGAGCTAGGACTAAGAGCCAACTCAAGAACGACTCCCGTGAACAGCCAGTAAAAGATCAGCCTTGCCAGTCTCTAGGGAATCTTCACTGCTGGAAACACAATTACATGATAATAATTGTGGTATTTAAGTACTTCTAATATAGCAAGCCCCTTACTAAGCGCAGGGGGAAACAGCACGGCTTAGTGGAAAGAGCGTGGGCTTGGGAGTCAGAGGTCGTGGGTTCTAATCCCGAATCTGCCACTTATCAGCTGTGTGACTTTGAGCAAGTTACTTAATTTCTCTGTGCCTCAGTTACCTCATCTGTAAAATGTCTGTGAGCCCCACATAGGACAACCTGATTACCTTGTATCTTCCCGGGCGCTTAGAACAGTGTTTGGCACATAGTAAGCTCTTACCAAATACTATCATTATTATTACTGTTATTATTGTAACATGATCAGGTCAGGCACAGTCCCTTTTCCACATGGGGCTCACAATCTAATGAGGAAGAGAAAACAGATATTGACACCCCGGCCTACAGATGAGGAAACGAAGGTATAGAGAAGTTAAATTTACTATTTCCCCAATCCCTAACGTGTTTTAATGTCCTGTAGACTGCACGTTCGTTGAAGGCAGAGCTCACATCTACCAACAGTGTCTTATGGTACTTTCTCAAATGCTTAGTACAGTGCACTGCACACAGTAAGCGCTCAATAAATGCTGATGATTGATTAATAATAATAATGATTTGGTATTTGCTAAGTGCTTACTATGCGCAGAGCACTGTTCTAAGCGCTGGGGGAGATACAGGGGAATCAGGTTGTCCCATGTGAGGCTCACAGTCTTAATCCTCATTTTACAGATGAGGGAACTGAGGCACAGAGAAGTTAAGTGACTTGCCCACAGTCACACAGCTGACAAGTGGCAGAGCTGGGATTCCAACCCGTGACCTCTGACTCCCAAGCCCGTGTTCATTCCACCGAGCCACACTGCTTCTCTTAAGTGACCTGTCCAGCAGCAGGCAAATGGTAGAGCCGGATTAATAATGATAATAATAATAATAATAATGATAATGGTACTTGTTAAACGCTTATTATGTGCCAAGCACTGTTCTAAGCAAAAGGGTAGATACTAGTTAGGTTGGACACAGTCCCTGTCCCACCTAGGGCTCACACTCTTAATCCCCATTTTACAGAGGAGGTAACTGAGACTTGCCCAAGATCACACACAGCAGACATGTGACAGAGGTGGGATTAGAACCCATGGCCTTCTGACTCCCAGGTCCATGCTATGGACCTCTGATTTCCAGGTTCGGGTATTTTTCACTAGACATCATCAAGATAGAGCAGAGAACCCCACCCTCAGTTTACCCCTTCCTGGGAGGACTATTTTTTCATTCGTAACTGCCAGTTGCCAAGCTCCGAGACTTCAATTTTTAGGTCGATGCTATCACTTCGGCTGGGTGTGTCTCCTTAGGTAAGTCACTTTATTTCTCCGTACCTCCATTTCCTCATTTGTAAAATGGGGATTCAAAGCCCATTCTCCCTCCTTTGACTGTGAGCCCCATGTGGTACAGGAACCGTGTCTGATCTGACTGTGTTTATCTATCCCTGCACTTAGTATAGTGGTTGGCACAAAGTGTTTAAATACCGCAGTTATTGCTATTATTTGGACTGAAAGCACCGGAGGGGTGTGGGAAACTGTTATATATTTGTTTAACAACAACAACCTAGGGAGGATAAAGGGAAGCTGATACAAAAGCAGAGATTCTTGAGGGAAAAAAGCCTGAGGAGTTTTCCTGACCGAAGGCCAGAGGATGGGTGGATCTAGGAGGGGAGTAGGGCGGGTGATGGAATAGCATCATTCTAAATCATTTTTGCAAACAGAATAAATCCCATTATTGTTGTTTTTAACTCTCCTGAACTGGCTCCAGTTGGGCTGGAGCGAGGAGTGCAGAACCAGCCTTCCTCATCGGTCAGCCTCTCCGGAGAAGTTGAGAGAGGTGGGATCACCCCGGTGTGGCTGTCCAGCGAGACTATTGGAACTACAAGAGTCTGCTTTAAAACTTTCTGGCCTTGGCAACTTAAACAACACCATCTGGCCCTGGTCTAAATTGCATTGCGCTTTAGTAGATATGGATGTAAAAGCTGGCTGCCCAGTTGAAAAACCCTTTCCATCAGGGAAATCCAGCGGCCTGCAGTCTCCAAGAAAAAGGGTGGAAGTAAAGGAATCCAGCTTTCTAATTTTCGAGGGAGCGGCTTCCGGGGAAAAGTGCCATTGGCCTAAAATGTGCAGACTGGCAGAGAGAGGGAAGGAAAAGACAGTAGAGGGGTATGGCCCCACACAGGCAGAAAGAGAAGGCTCTGTTCTTCCAAATATCTGTGTCCTCCTACAGGTTCCCCTTGGGCCAAGGGTCAGGAGCATGGAATAGGCCCAGCCCTCCCCACTTAGCCACATTTACCAACGAGCCACTTCCAACTTTTGCCTCTCGCCATCTTTTGTCTTTCTTTGGGGGCGGGGGGCATGTATTTAAATGCTTAATATGTGCCAGGAACTGTACTAAGCACTGGAGTCTATAGAAGCTAATCGGGTTGGTCTGAGTCCACGCCCCCTGTGAGGATCACAGTCCTATTTCCCATTTTCCAGTTAAGATAACTGAGGCAAAGAGTAGTTGCGATTTGCTCAAGGTGACACAGCAGACTAGTGGCAGAGCCGGGATTAGAACCCGGATCCTTCTGACTCCAAGACCTGTGCTCTTATAGCAGCGTGGCTCAGTGGAAAGAGCACGGGCTAGGGAGTCAGAGGTCATGAGTTCGAATCCCAGCTCCGCCACTTGTCAGCTGTGTGACTGTGGGCAAGTCACTTAACTTCTCTGTGCCTCAGTTCCCTCATCTGTAAAATGGGGATTAACTGTGAGCCTCACGTGGGACAACCTGATTACCCTGTATCTACCCCAGCGCTTAGAACAGTGCTCGGCACATAGTAAGCGCTTAACAAATACCAACATTATTATTATTATTATTATTAGACCACACAGGCACCCTAAAGATCTCCATCATACCTGTTGCACCTTCCTCCCCTCCCCACTCTCTGCCAATGCTGGGTAGGGCTCTGCAGATGCAAACAATTAGTAATAATAACAATAATGATGATGATGCTATTTGTTCACTCAATAGTATTTATTGAGCGATCACTATGTGCAGAGCACTGTACTAAGCGCTTGGAATGTACAATTCGGCAACAGATAGAGACAAATCCTGCCCATTGACGGGCTTACGGTGTTATGCGCTTACTATGTGCGAAGCGCCGTTCTAAGTGCTGGGAGGGATACAAGGTGATCAGGTTGCCCCACGTGCGGCTCACAGTCTTAATCCCCATTTTGCAGATGAGGTAACTGAGGCACAGAGATGTGAAGTGACTTGCCCAAAGTCACACAGCTGACAAGTGGCGGAGCTGGGATTAGAACCCATGACCTCTGACTTCCAAGCCTGTGCTCTTTCTACTGAGCCTTGTTAAATACCAACGATTGGCTTTTGTGCCAACTTTGAAATTTCCCATCACCATAGGCGGCATTACCACTTTCCCTGTCTCATAAACCCACAACCTTGGCATTATCTTCAACTCCTCTCTCTCTTTCTCTTTCTCTCATTCAACCCACATATAAAATCTGTCACTAAATCCTGTCATTTCTACCTTCTAAAAATCAGCGTGGCCTAGTGGATAGAGCATGGGCCTGGGAGTCAGAAGGACCTGGGTTCTAATCCTGACTCTGCCACTTGTCTGCTGTGTGCAGTGTGCAAGTCACTTCTCTGTGTTTCAGTTCCCTCATCTGTAAAATGGGGATTAGGACTGTGAGCCCCGTGAGGGATAGGGACCGTGTCCTAACTGATTACCTTGTACCTACCCCAGCAATTAGAACAGTCCTTGGCACACAACAAGTGTTTAACAAAAAAAAAGTCAGCAAACTTCCATGCAGTAAACTTGAGTCTCCACCCTCTACTCTCTCCCATGCCGCTCCTGTCCAGCACGGGTGAGTTTTGCCACCGTCCAAGCTTGGAACGGAATGGGTATATCTCTGTTTTACTCTCCCTCCTGTAGCCAAGACCAGTAGAGAACTGGAAACTCTCCAGGTGTGACCCTGAGAGAATCAAGCGCTAGGGTCGATACAATATTCGGAGTTTGGACATAGCCCAAACTATGTGCTTAGTTTTTTAATGGAAATCAGCAGAACCTAGGGATGTCACCTAGTGGGTCCCTGACCCCTTCCCTGACCCTCACCCCAGAGCCATTCCGCTGTCCCAGCACCGTCCTAGGGCCGTTGCTGAGGAGGAGGCTGGATGTTCAAACAGAAACACCAGTCATAAAGGCCAGGCGTCTGGGGCTGCTGCACCGGGCCCATTGAGGGATCAGTCCAGCTGCGAACCGGACACCAGGTCGCCCAACTCTCTATTCCCTCTTCATCACGGGCATCGAGAATCCATCGAGCACCTCGGGGGCCTGAGCATCTGGGGAAGCTGTTAAAGTCATATGACCGTGGTCTCTGGCGTTCCAAACCATGCCTCCCTTCCTAGCTCTAGGAGTCAAATGCAGCTGAGCACTGATGTTTTCCCAGGGGGTGCTGCTGGTGGTGTCCCCAAGGCACCCGGGGTGGCCTGGTCGTGGATCGGAAGAGTTTAAAGAGCAGACATCTCACGCTTTTCTCTCCCATCCTCCCCTCCAACCCCCCACAAACTGATGGACCGGGGCTCACTGAGCTACTCCGGCATAGGTCTCGGGGCAGGCGCTGTGGAGAGAGTAGAGGGGGTTATCCCACCCCTACTGCCCCCCGTGGAAGTGGCCATCTGGGGCCCCATTTGTTCAGTCACATTTACTGGACCCTTAAAGTATGCAGAGCACGTTATTAAGCACTTGGGAGAGTACAATATGACAATAAACAGATCCATTCCCTGCCCATATGAGCTTGCAGTCTAGAGGGGGAGATGGACATTAATATAAATAAATTACAGTTATATACATAAATGCTGTGGGGCTGGGAAGGGGGATGAATAAAGGGAGCAAGTCAGGGTGGTGCAGAAGGGAGTGGGAGATGAGGAAAGGAGTGTTTAGTCAGGAAAGACCCCAGTGGGTCGGGGGGCAGAACCCTCAATGGTTCGTTGGTCTTTGGGGAACTGCTTCGGCTGCCCCGGCGCCTTGAGGAGGAAGTGAACGTGCCCTTATGCCCTGGCTATCGCAGGGCCAGGCCATCTATTAAGGAGCTGAGACAGACTTCAGCGTATGGAGTACCAGTTCTGCATTGAGGAGCCCAAATTGCCAGTTCCAGCACCCCACTTCTGGCTGTGGTGACCTCCACTTCTGGGTCTTCCTAAGGGTGGGAAGATGCTTCCTCTAGGGTTGGAGCACTTCTCCCTCAGATGATAATCCCAGTTCTGCCATGTACCAGCTGGATGACATTGGGCAAGTTACCTAACTTCTCTGTGCCTCAGTTCCCTCAACTGCCAAATGGGGGATTCGATACTTGTTCTCCCTCCTACTTGGGACTGTGAGTCCCATGTGGGACCTGATTATCTTGTATGTAACCCAATGCCTAGTACAGCACTAGGCAAGTAGTAAATGCTTAACAAATTCCACAATTATTATTCCTGTTGCTGCCAGGGAGGAGCGGGAGGCAGCTGTTAGTCCAGCAGCGATAGATGCCGTTCTAAGGGAGGCTGGGCTGGCATCTCAACGCTGCTTTTTAATCCCTCTCAAATTCAGAATCTGGTGTCAGTCAGTCAGTCGTATTTATTGAGCATTTATTGTGCTCAGAGCACCGTACTAAGCGCTTGGGAGAATACAATATGACAGGCACATTCCCTGTCCACAGTGAGTTTACAGTCTAGAGGGAGACAGAGAAGGGGAACACTAAATGTTTTATCTGAACTTATAAATTTCCCTCCTTGTGGGTCCTACCCAACTTTCATCGCCCCACCTTCTCACCCAGTTTCTCTTCTGTTATTGGCTGGGCTCCAGTTGGTTGGGTAGGTGATTGACAGCCAGTAAAAACAGCTGCACCTTTTGGGAGGAGAATGTATGAATGAATGAATGGTTGTCTGTTCTAGAGAGCTCTGGGCCTTTCCCTCTTTTTTTCTAGGTGCAGAGCCAGCCTGCTGGACTGTCACATAGGAGACTCTATGTCCCCGCTCCACTGAGCCAAGGGGAGAGGCTGTTTATTGCCAGTGGTGGTTTGAGTTCACCAGTCCACAAGCTCTCTCTTTTAGACCGTTCCACAAACCGGAGGAATCTATGATTCTCTTCTAAGGGGAGGGCTGGGAGATATGTGGTGAGTAGTCCTGTCTCGGAGAGGAGCGGCCCTTTCCCCCGGGTTACAACTGGACTTTGGACATCCTGTCCTCCCTGCTGGGAATTGTCAGAACTCCAGCTAAGTAGGTGGGTTTCTGTTCTCTCAGCAGTGGCCCAGCCTCACTGAGCTGTGAGAAGTCCCTGGCAGGCAGGCAGGCCACTATCCTCAATATTTTGTCAGGTTGAAACTTACTTTCATTCAATAGTATTTACTGAGCGCTTACTATGTGCAGAGTACTGTACTAAGCGCTTGGAATGTACAAATCGGCAACAGATAGAGACGGTCCCTGCCCTTTGACGGGCTTACGGTCTAATCGGGGGAGACGGGCAGACGAGAACAATGGCGATAAATAGAGTCAAGGGGAAGAACATCTCATTAAAACGATGGCAAATAAATAGAATCAGGGTGATGTACATCTCATTAAACAAAATGAATAGGGTGATGAAGGTATATACAGTTGAGCGGACGAGTACCGTGCCGAGGGGATGGGACGGGAGAGGGGGAGGAGCAGAGGGAAAGGGGGGAGAAGAGGGCTTAGCTGGGAGAGGTGAAAGGAGGGTAGAGGGAGCAGAGGGAAAAGGGGAGTTCAGTCTGGGAAGGCCTCTTGGAGGAGGTGAGCTTTAAGTAGGGCTTTGAAGAGGGGAAGAGAATTAGATTGTCGGAGGTGAGGAGGGAGGGCATTCCAGGACTGCGGAAGGACGTGGCCCGGGGGTCGACGGCGGCATAGGTGAGACCAAGGGTCGGTGAGGAGGTGGGCGGCAGAGGAGCGGAGCGTGTGGGGTGGGCAGTAATAATGTTGGTATTTGTTTAGCGCTTACTATGTGCCGAGCACTGTTCTAAGCGCTGGGGTAGACATAGGGGAATAAGGTTGTCCCACGTGGGGCTCACAGTCTTAATCCCCATTTTACAGATGAGGGAACTGAGGCACAGAGAAGTTAAGTGACTTGCCCACAGTCACACAGCCGACAAGTGGCAGAGCTGGGATTCGAACTCATGAGCCCTGACTCCAAAGCCCATGCTCTTTCCACTGAGCCACGCTAGAGACAAGGGAGGAGAGGTAGGAAGGGGCAAGGTGATGGAGAGCCTCGAAGCCTAGAGTGAGAAGTTTTTGTTTTGTGCGGACGTCGATAGGCAACCACTGGAGGTTTTTAAAAAGGGGAGTGACATGCCCAGAGCGTTTGTGCAGGAAGATGAGCCGGGCAGCGGAGTGAAGAATAGACTGGAGCGGGGAGAGAGAGGAGAAAGGGAGATCAGAGAGAAGGCTGGCACAGTAGTCTAGCCAGGATTTTACGAGAGCAATACGGTGCTTCCAGGCCAGACAAATGGGACCTGGGAGGCTCAGCTGTCCAGATCTAGGGTTGTTCTCTTCATTTTTGCCTTTGCAGCTGCAGGGTATAATAAAAGTGGAGCAAGGCACCGATGACTTGAAAGCCAGTTTGATTGTAGGGCTTCATTGCCTACTACTGGGAAGCAGCATGGCACAGTGGATAGAACACAGGCCTGAGAGTCGGAAGGTCTTGGGTTCTAATCCAGGATCCACCACTTGTCTGCTGTGTGTGGCCTCGGACAGGTCACTTTTACTTCCCTGTGCCTCAGTTACTTCATCTGTAAAATGGGGATTAAGAGTGAGTCCCACGCGGGACAGGGATTGTGTCCGACCTGATTTTCTTGTATCCACCCCGGTGCTCAGTACAGGGCCTGGCACATAGAAAGCACTTAACAAATATTATTGTTATTATCGTTACTCTTCTCAGGATAGAGAGTTCCAGAACTTGCTCAGCTCGGGGGGGTTGCTGGCTGGGAGGGACTGCCCCACCCTCAATCAATCAATTATATTTATTGAGTCATCACTGTGTGCACAGAGGGTACTAAACTCTTGGGCGAGTCCAGTCAATCAGTGGTATTTACTGTACTAAGCACTTGGGAGAGTGCAATTTCAGAGAGATGGTAGTTATGTTTTCTGTCCACCGTGTGAGTTAGTAGACACATTCCCCACCCCACAGGAAATTAACAACGTAGCCTAGTGGAAAGAGCCCGGGCTTGGAAGTCAGAGGTCATGGGTTCTAATCCCAGCTCCGCCACTTCGCTGTGCTTCACTTACCTCATCTGAAAAGTGGAGATTAAGCCTGTGAGTCCTATGTGGGATGGACAACCCAATAACCTTGTTTTTAGAACAGCGCTTGACACATAGTAAGCACTGAACAAATACCATCATTATTATTATTATTATAGTTCAACAGCAGGAGGACTTGAGTGTTATGGACCTCACCCAAATTCAGACAGCCTGCAGCTACTCTGAAGTTGCCCCCAAAGGTTCAGAACCTAATCCCGTTCCTCTGGTGGGCCCAGCACTGTGGCCAAATCACTGGATGCCCTGAATGCTCTCAGCTCCCCTATTCACTCTCTCAGGCCAAGGCAGAGGGTGGAGTTGAGATTTTTCCCTGCTGGAGCTTTTCTACAACCAGAGGGAGAGGGAAGTGGCTTCTGACTGGGCAGATGCCTCCCTTCCTCTGGGTCTGACCCACAAGAAGCAGCATGGCCTGGTAGATAGAGCACAGATCTGGGAGTCAGAAGGATCTGGGTTCTAATCCCCGCTCTGCTGTGAAAGTTGTTTAACTTCTCTGTGCCTCAGTTACCTCATCTGTAAAATGGGGATTAAGACTGTGAGCGCCATGTGGGTCGGGAACTATGTCCAACCAGCTTGAACCTTCCCCAGTGCTTAGAAGAGTGCTCGTTACACAGTACACACTTAACAAATACTATCATTATTATTATCATTATTATAGTTATTATTATCCCACACGGCCCTGGCCCCCAGCCTCCGTGTTGGAGCAGGAACAGGCAGGGGCTCACATGGCTGGAAATCTTGGGCCAAGTCAATCAATGGTATTTACTGTGTGCTTCCTAGGTGCAGAGCACTGTACTAAGTGCTTTGGAGAGTATAATACAACAGTAGCAGCAGACCCGTTCCCTGCCCATAATGAGCTTTCAGTCTAGAGCTTCTCCCCCAGCTCCCATGTAGGCCCAGGGCTCTGAGAGTCACAACTTCAGGCTGCCACTTTCAAGAGGAGCAGGGCCTGGTCTACTTGGCTTTCCCTATGGTATCAGGTCCAACATGTAGTAGCCACTATTTACAACCAAGACTTAGCGAGAGGGGAGGGTGTGTGGAGGCATCCCAGAGTGTGACTCCAACCTTCGGAGGGCTCAGCCCTAGGAAGCAGCATGGCTTAGTGGATAGATCACAGGCTTGGGAGTCAGAAGGATCTGGGTGCTAATCCCAGGTCCACCAAGTATCTGCTGTGAGACCTTGGGCAAGTGATTTCACTTCTCTGGGCCTCAGTTCATCATCAAATGCCGTCGAATCGTTTCCTATCCACAGCGACTCTGTGGACGTATTTTCTGAAGAAGGTCCTATCTCTGCTCTTCTACCGTCATTCCGGTAGGTATTGCCGTAGAGTCTTCTTGGTAAAGAATATGGAAGTGGTTTACCGTTGCCTTCCACCGGACAGTAAAACTTTAAGTCTCTGCCGTTGTCGTTGATCAACATTTTGATCACTTGATCATCTGTCTTTGACTCTTTCCCAAGCAGCCGCTGCCCAGCACAGGTGAATCAGCTCTGATGCTTCGGTTTAGAACTTTTATTATGGGTCACCCTGCCCTCAGTTACCTCATCTGTAAAATGGGGATTAAGACCGTGAGAGCCTACGGTGAGAGCTTCCATGGGGGACAGTGACTCTATCTAACCTGATATACTTGTATCTATCCCAGTGCTTAGAACTATGCTTGGGACATAGTAAGCACCTAAAGAAGTACCATAATTGTTATTATTCTTAGGTTCCCCCCGCAACTTCCCTCACCAGTTGATTCTTCTCTCACTTACATAACTTCCCCTCTCTTTCTATTCCTTTGGCTTTGAGTCAACACCATAGCGCCCCTTTCCTCACCCTAAGCACTACGCAATGTCTATACTGGGGCTCCAGGAGTACCTTCACCCCTGCTAGGCTAAAACCCTTGTCAGGGCAGAATCAATCAGTCAATCAATCAGTGGCATTTACTGAGGGCTTACTGTGTGCAGAACATGACATTATGGGGGTTTTCAGTCTTAAATCCCAGCCAAAATAGCTCCCGGAGTGACTGTTAGGAATGCCCAGACCCTGATCAGCCTTCACTGGGTCCTAAAGCCCTCTAGATTTATCATTTTTCCACAGGTTTGGGGACATCTTATTCATGCCCCCTGCATCCCTCTGACTGTCACCGCTCTATGGTTTACCCAGGCATTTTCCCAAAAGTGTAGAGGTCATCAGCGACTAGCCTACCACCCCCACCCTGGGGCTGGCTTCATGAATCCCACAGACAAAGCACTCTCTCCCCTGGCTCCCCAGGTTACACGTCTTCCCGGAACACAGAGCTTCTCCCCCAGCCCCCATAATATTCTATTTTTAATAAGATAACAACCAAAGCAAATCTAGGTTAAACCCCTTTTTCCTGGAACTAACACTGTTCCCACACCAGGATCTTCTGTACTTCCCTGTAGACATGCTGAAGCTCGTGTTCTTCTCCCCTTCAGGAATGAGAGCCTCATTTTTCCAGAGTCCTAACTGCTGGCATCTAAACCTCCAGAGGCCCTCTCCGAACCCTCCCTATGTCTTGTGTTCATACAGTGTTCACAGCACGAGTTCTTCCAGGTTCACAATTCATTTCACCTTGCCTCAAGATGGCCAAGTGTCTCCTCCTCCCCACAACCTGCCCCCTCCACTCCCTCTCTAAGATTGGCTCAGTTTACACTCCAAGGAGAGGCCCTCCTGGCTTCCTCCACCCTCTCCAGTGGAACTGGTTGTCGCTTAGAGCACTGTACTGAGCATGTGGGACAGTATAAGCAGTTCCTATCTACTTATGGCCCTGCTTGCCCACCTCCTTCCAGTGGATCCATGCCAGGGTGCTGAGGTAGATGCCTGACCATGATGGATGCGCCCATAGGCAGGGTTCCTGAGAGGAGGAAAGAGACTTCCCTAGAGATCTGAAAACAACTGAGCAAGTAATTTTCACCAGTGTGTTTGAGTGACTTTGGAGGACTGGGTTGGTGAAGATGAATAGAGAGTTGGAAGCTAAGGGAAAAAACAAAACCTTGGGATCTGGCCATTTCCCCCTTAAAGACTCAGCTTGATCCATCCCTCCGCCCCAACCCCGGCCCTGCTTCCCAATCACTGAGCCCTTCAGTCTCTAATACAAAATAAAGGGCAAAGGAAGTGTAACATCTGCTCTTGGCTAACACATTCTGGGCTTCCCACACAGGAAATTTCACTGTAAGGTGTTAAGACTCTAGATATTAAAGTGAGCAAATCGTCCAGATTCCAGATTTGGGAATAAGTTCCCTACCAACGGCCCGGCCCATAACTTCCCTTTCTCATTTCTCTGAGGTTTTTTTCAAAAGAGGAAAAAAAAAAATCCCTCGACTGAATCTCATAGTCACCTGAGTTGCAGGCAGAGTCCGGGCACAGCTGTGCCTCTTCTTCCTCCTCCTTTTCTGCCTCCCTCTCCCGCCCACCCCCCCACCAACTACCCTGTAAGTGCCCCGATTTCTTGGGTGACTCCATTCTCTGAGGTTCCTTTTGTAAACTGGGATTCATCCAAGGGAAACATCGGTTTGTCATTTACGTCACCACCAGCCCTCCACCCCCACACCCCTGCCTTTGGGACCAGTGACTCACCTCATCTGTAGCCATTAAACTGATTCACCTGACACTTAGCATTGGATTTACAAAACTCCATTTAAATCAAGCATACCGATCCAGAATATCCCTGCGGATAATTCCTGTTAAGTGCATCCGATGGAGAGCAAGGTTCTGAGAGAGTTCTTATTATGAGAAGCAGCATGGTGTAGCGGCCAGAGCATGGGCCTGGGAGTCAGAAGGTCATGGGTTCTAATCCTGACTCAGCCACTTGTCTGCTGTGTGACCTTAGGCAAATTATTTCACCTCTCTGGGCCTCAGTTACCTCATCTGTAAAATGGGGATTGAGACTGTGAGCCCCACATGGGACAGGGACTGTGTCCAACCCGATCTGCTTGTATCCACCCCAGCGCTTAGTACAGTGCCTGGTATATTAAGTGCTTAACAAATACCATTATTATTATTACTATATTAACAGGGCAATTGACCTTAAATTAAAGAATGATTATTATTGCCAGTTAAAGGGCTTCCGCTGGTGTAGCTTAAGAGGAAAGCACCACCAGTTTTCTTTATGTTAATGGAGGAGTGTGTGTTTGTGTATGTGTGTTGGTTCATACAGCTGCTTCGCCACAGTATTTTCCAGCTCCCTCAGCCTTGGTGCCTGAGTAAGAGTAGGAAGAAACTGTCAGTAGCAATAATTATTGTGTTAAGTGCTTGTTGGCTACCTAGCACTGTACTAAACTCCGAGGTACTCGCCAGATAAATAAAGCAGATACAGTTCCTGTCCTATAGGACAGGAAAGAAGAAGAAGGATTTAATTCCCCTTTTTAGAGATGAGGAAAGTGAGCCACAAAGAAATTAAGTGATTTGTCCAGTCACCCAGGGGACTGCATGGGGTTGAGAGGATCTCTCCGACCTTGCTTCGGGTCTTGAGTGAGTCATGCCTCATGCCACTTCCTGCCTGCTCGGAACCCAGGAAAGGCCTGGTGGGCTCCCATCTGGAAGGCTAATCCAGAGAGAGCCCCAAGTTTACAGATTGTTACGTTGTATTCCCCCAAGAGCTTAAGTACAGTGTTCTGCCCACAATAAGTGCTCAAAAAATACAACTGGCACATAATAAGTGCTTAAATACCATACTCTTTCTCCCATTGAAGTGGTGGTAATGGAGGGAGATGCTTTAAGGATACTGTTTTGTTTCTTCCTTTCTGGGATGAGGCCAACAGTACCAAAAAAAAAAAAAAAAAAGATCACAAATACACACAGCCGAAAAAAAAAGTAGAAACTGGTATTTGTATTTATTTCCCATTTTACAGATGAGGAATCTGAGTGACCCACCCAAGATCACACAGCAGACAAGTGGCAGAGCTGGAATTAGAACCTAGGTTCTCTGACTTCCAGGCCCGCGTTCTTTGCACTAGGCCACGCTGCTTCCCTATTATTATGATTATTATTGAAGATCTAATAACAATTACCATTATCATTATTAGTAAGCCCTGGATATACTACCAGAATGGTTGCAAATGGAGGTGGGGCATTCTGGGACAGATGTGTCGAAGGAGTCGCTATGGGTCAGGCGCCTGGACAGCATAAGATGTCAAGTCTTGTTTTAAGTGAAGAACTATTGCAGAGTGTCCCCTCTATCCTCTGATTGTAATGTAAGCAGTGCTTTTTCTGTAGGAGACCAGTGGGCCATCCAGCTCAATATTTATATTCAAATGGCAAAGGGATGTTGGGAAGAACAGCATGATGATTTCCCTCATCCTACTGGTTAGTGATGTCTATATGTGTGTGCGTGCGCTTGCATAAAGCAAACTGACCTTTGTTTTCCAAGATGACATTGCACACAGTGAGAATTTATCCGATACAAATGTAGTTGAAAAAAAACACTAGAGGACCAACATTTCCTTTCATATTGTGTATTCCAAAATATTGTTCCTTGTTGCACAAATGTATTTGTCCCATCCACAGGCTGCCTCTTGAGAAGCAGCATAGCCTAGTGGAAAGAGCCCTAGCCTAGGAGTCAGAGGACTTGGGTTCTAATCCTAGATCTGCCTGCTCTGTGACCTTGGGCAAGTCACTTAACTTCTGTAAAATGAGGATTAAATATCTGCTCTCCTTCCTATTTAGACTGTGAGCCCCATGTGGGACAGGGACTTCGTCCAAACTAACTGGTTTGGACTAACTAAATAACTAACAAACTAACTAACCCCAGTTCTCAGAACAGTGCTTGACATATAGTAAGCACACTTAAAATTACTATTATCATCATCCTGGTTTTCATGAAGCCTTTGCTTAAGGAAGGAAATCCTTCTCTCAGTTTCCACCTGCCACTTTAAAGACGCTCCACATGGTGAGCGAAATCGGAGTAAGTTGTTGAATGCTAGGTAACTTTCCAGTCTTAGAAGGTCTATCCCCTCAGGAAGCAGAACAGTCAGACTGCCCTGTTTCCTAAAGTGACTTCACAACAGCCCAGGACTGCTATACTGTTGGGATTGTATTTCTTTGAGTCTTTGAATTTCATATTCTTCTCTACTCTCTTGTGTGTGTACCCCTTTCAGTTCACCTCCCAAAAGGTGGATAATAATAATAGTATTTGTTGAGCGCTTACTATATGCCAAGAGAACCAAGCACTGGGTTAGATACAAGGCAATCAGGAAATTATAATCTCTGATTGGCAATCTAAGGGATTGAATCCCCATTTTACAGATGAGAAAACTGGGGCAAAGAGAAGTTTGGTAACTTGCTCAGGATCACGCATCAGGCAAGTGGCAGAGCTGTGAGTAGAAACCAGGTCTTCTGACTGCCAGGCCCAGGCTCTTTCAGCATGGCTTGGTGGAAAGGGCAGGAGCTTGGGAGTCAGAGGTCTTGAGTTCTAATCCTGACTACCATTTGTCAGCTGTGTGACTTTGGGCAAGTCACTTAACTTCTCTGTGCCTCAGTTACCTCATCTGTAAAATGGGGATCAAGACTGTGAGCCCCAGTTGGGACAACCTGATAACCTTGTATGTATTCCAGCGCTTAGAGCAGTGCTTGGCACTTGGTAAGCACTTATCAAAGATCATCATTATTATAATTATTACTAGACCACGCTGCCTGTGCATCATGTTATCATCTATTGTTCTCCAGCATCCTATCCAGCAAAGCTGTGTGGCTTTCAGTATTGTTTCAGCTCTGATGAGCTGATTCTGTCCCAGAATTGCACCAGTGGAAGTGCTTGGCCATTAGATGTTGATTTGGGTTTACTGATGGCCCTGATGAAACTGCTCAAGAAATTAGATGTGCCTTCTAAAGTGGATCTGGTCTAAATCTTCTTTAGAAATGGGTAAAAATCCTTAGTTTAGTGATCTGTATTTTCTGCAGGTCTCCTTTCTGTTACAACCATGAGGACTTGCAAGGTGGGGCGGATGCATTTATTGCATCAAGTAATAATAATAATGACGATATTTATTAAACACTTTCTATATGCCAAGCATTGTATTAAGCGTTGGGGTACATATGAGATATTCAGGAAAATACAGTCTCTGCCTGATAAGTAATTTTTTAAAGTATTTTTTATAAATAATGGTGGTATTTATTAAATGCTTACTATGTGCAAAGCACATAGTTCTAAGCGCTGGGGGGATACAAGGTGATCAGATTGTCCCACGTGGGGCTCACGGTTTTAATCCCCATTTTACAGATGAGGGAACTGAGGCCCAGAGAAGTTAAGTGACTTGTCCAAAGTCACACAATTGGCAAGCAGCGGAGTCAGGATTAGAACCCATGACCTCTGACTCCCAAGCCCGGGCTCCTTCCACTGAGCCACGCTGCAATCCTCTCCTACCTGTAATTATTATTATGACCATTACTATTGTATTTAAGTACTTACTATGTGTCAAGCATTGCTCTAAGCACTGGGGTACATATAAGTCTCCGGTCTCATTTCTCCCTCATTTTATACCATTCTTGTTGACCATAACATCGAGCTTCTTCTGGTTATGCCCTAATCTATTACTATCATATAATTTGCTCGGGTTTGGCATTTTGGGATGACAGTGCAATTTTCTCCTCTGGTTTTCTTTCTTCTCTGATTGCTCAGATGGGGGTCCCTCCACCTTGGCAGGATGAGATAAGCAGAAGGCTGGATGTCATGTTTGTTGAGAGAGTTCATTTAGGAAGTAGATTAGGGGTGGAGTTAATGTTAAAAAGAGTTAGTCTCAAGAAATGGGTCCAGGGGCTGAGTTAAGGGAAGCAGCGTGGCTCAGTGTAAGGAGTGCGGGCTTGGGAGTCAGAGATCATGGGTTCTAATCCCGGCTCTGCCGCTTGTCAGCTGTTTGACTTTGGACAAGTCACTTCACTTCTCTGTGCCTCAGTTACCTCATCTGTAAAATGGGGATTAAGACCGTGAGCCCCACGTGGGACAACCTGATCGCTTAGAACAGTGTTGTGCACATAGTAAGCGCTGAACAAATGCCATCACTGTTGATGCCGGGGTCTTTAGCTTAGCCTATTTGCCTTCAACACTCCACCCCAGCCACAGCAAGAGTGTGGCCCTGACTCACTTTCAGTGTCTGGGCCACGAGGAGCCGCTTGGGGGCTACAAGTCTGATATCCCTTATATATAGGTTAACAACGGAGTATTATGTGAATCAATAGCTACAAAAATAGGAGCGATAAGACCAATATGTATTCTCATTTGGTCTTCACTTAGAGTCTATCTGTCCATCTGGCTACGATCATAGGAAGCGTTATGCCGAAGGCCATTAAGTTTAACATGTTTCTTTACACAAGTTGCAAACTGCACTCATCACCTTGTTCACGCACTTCACAATTTTCTTAACTTCAATTACGCTTTTTCCTCAGGCTTTGTCTCTCCCAAATGAAAAGTCTGAAGAGTCCTAACTCTGAGCCAATCTAAACAGCTGAAGAAGTCCTGCTGACATTCACTATGGGTAGCACCAGGAAAATGTTTTGACTTATATTGAGTTCTTTTCTAGGACTGACTAGAGTGTCTAAATTTTAAAATAAAGGAGCAAGATACCAGAGTCCCAGTGGATTTTGACAGAATTTGATTGTTCAACAGTGTCAACTGTACTTTGCTGGGGAAATGGTCAGATCAGAGAACTCTTCTTCTTCTTCCCCTAAAGCCAAGCTTAGTACAGTGCTCTACATGCAGTAACATCTCAATAAATACAATTGATTGATAAAGTAGAAAGAAAATCATTTACTCTTATTTACCTCCAGGGTTAGGTTGGCCTTGATAAGAATGGAATCCTATTGGGTATATACTGTGAATTTTTAAATATTGGATAACAGCGTAATAATATTACTATTGGAGAAGCAGTATGGTCTAGTGGAAAGAGCACGGCTCAGGTCCTAATCCGGCCTCTGCTAATTGCTTGCTGTGTGACTTTGGGCAAGTCACTTAACTTCTCTGTGGCTCTGTGGCTCAGTTCATTCATTCGTATAATTGTATTTATTGAACCCTTACTGTGTGCAGAGCACTGTACTAAGCACTTGGGAGACTACAATACAACAATAAGCAGACCCATTCCCTGCCCACAACAGTCTAGAAGGTGGGGAGGCAGATATTAATATATAAAATAAATTAAGGATATGGACATATGTACTTTCGAGCTGGAAGGGGGAAGAACAAAAGGAGCAAGTCAGGGTGACACAAAAGGAAGCGGGAGAAGAGGGAGGCTCAAGGAAGGCTTCTTGGAGAAGATGTACCTTCAGTAGACTTTGAAGAAGGGGGGACTAATTGTCGGATTTGAGGAGGGAGGGTGTTCCAGGCCAGAGGCAGGACGTGGGCAAGGAGTTGGCAGTGAGACAGACAAGATCGAGGCACACTGAGAAGGTTAGCATTAGAGGAGAAAAGTGTGAGGGCTGGGTTGTAGCAGGAGAGTAGGGAGGTGAGGTAAGAGGAGACAAGGTGATTGAGTGCTTTGAAGCCAGAGGTGAGGAGTTTTTGTTTGATGAGGAGGTGGATGGGCAAGTTCTCCCTCTTACTTAGGCTGTGAGTTCCATGAGGGACAGGGACTATGTCCAACATAATTAATTTGTACCTACCCAGTGCTTAGATCAGTTTTTGATGCACAATCAACACTTAACAAATACCGTAAAAAATAATTTTCATCTCGCACTTTCTGGTCCTCTTAGTTTGACAGCTCCTAGGTATTGCAGATTTCTTGTCCTAGTGTCCCTGAGGTAAAGAAGGGCAGGCCCTTCTTGGGATGTATGTCTTCATTTAACAGATGGATAAACACATGTCCAAGACTGAGCTCCTTATCTTCCCTCCCAAACCCTGTCCTTTCCCTGACTTCCCTGTCACTGTGGACGGCACTACCATCCTTCCTGTCTCACAGGCCCCAACCTTGGTGTCATCCTTGACTCTACTATCTCTTTCACCCCACACATCCAAACAGTCATCAACCCTGCCGGTCTCACCTTCACAATATTGCCAAGATCTACCCTTTCCTCTCCATCCAAACTGCTACCTTGCTGGTACAAGCTCTCATAGTATCCCGACTGGATTACTGTGTCAGCCTCCTCTCTGATCTCCCTTCCTCCTGTTTCTCCCCGCTCCAGTCTATTCTTCATTCCGCTGCCCGGATCATCTTTCTACGGAAACACTCTGGGCATGTCACTCCCCTCCTCAAAAACCTCCAGGGGTTGCCTATCAACCTTCGCATGAAACAAAAACTCCTCACTCTTGGCTTCAAAGCTGTCCATCGCCTTGCCCCCTCCTGCCTCACCTTCCTTCTCTCCTTCTACTGCCCACCCTGTACACTCTGCTCCTCTGCCGCTCACCTCCTCACGGTCCCTCGTTCGCGCCTGTCCCACCGTCGACCCCTGGCTCACGTCCTACCTCTGTCCTGTAATGCCCCCACTCCTCACGTTCGCCAAAGTAACTCTCTTCCCCTCTTCAAAGCCCTACTGAGAGCTCACTTCCTCCAGGAGGCCTTCCCAGACTAAGCTCCCTTTTCCCTTTGCTCCTCCTCCCCTCCCCATTCCCCCTTCTCCCGTCCTCTGCTCTTCCCCGTTCCCCTCCCCACAGCACTCTGCATATTTGTGCATAATTGTATTCATTATTTATTACTCTATTTTGTTAATTATATATATATATACATATATATATGATTCCATTTATCCTGATGATATCTATCCCACACTACTTGTTTTGTTTTGTTCTGTTTTGCTCTGCTGTCTGTCTCCCCCGTTTAGACTGTGAGCCCATTACTGGGCAGAGATTGTCTCTATCTATTACTGAATTGTACATTCCAAGTGCTTAGTACAGTTCTCTGCACATAGTAAGCGCACCATAAATACGATTGAATGAATGAATGAATGAATGAATGAATGTTGCATAAGAGGACTGAGTGCTGGCCCAGCGTATTTTGCAGGGAGCAGGCATGGTCTTCTAAACTGTTGTGAGCAGGAAACGTGTCTGCCAGCTGTTATACTGTACTCTCCCAAATGCTTAATACAGTTCTCTGCACACAGTAAGTGTTCCATAAATATGATTGATTGATTGATTGACTAGTATTCCAGTTTCCTGGAAGAACATCCTCATTGATGGATGAAGGAAGCCCAAGGAAATTGATGCTCTCATTCACAGTAAACTCAATAAATAAAACTGATGCACCCATTCACAGCCCCTTGAATGTGGGATGAAGCATTCCCATTGACATCAATTTCCATTGCCTAAACATCCGACTCTCTGCATTTCTCTTCCCAGATGAGAGCAGTTCTTAAACGCTCAGAGACCTGGAGATTATAATAATAGTAATGTTGGTTTTTGTTAAGCGCTTACTATGTGCAGAGTACTGTTCTAAGCACTAGGGGAGATACAGGGTAATCAGGGGGCCTAAGGAGAGAGTTAAAGGTCCGGAACAATCGGCGGGGGTGACGGGCATGGGTGTCGATGAGGGAGGAGAAGAAGCTTTGCCTGGCGGAGGAGAGGGCAGAGTTAAGGCAGGAAAGGATAAATTTGAAGTGTGTGAGGTCGGCTCGGTGCTTGGACTTTCGCCAGCAGCGCTCAGCAGCTCGAGCATAGGAGCGTAGGAGGCGGACGGAGGAGGTGATCCAGGGCTGTGGGTTAGTGGAGCGAGAGCGGCGGAGGGAAAGGGGGGCGAGAGAGTCGAGATGAGTAGAGAGGGTGGAGTTGAGAGCGGAGACCCGATCGTCGAGAGTGGGAAGAGAGGACAGGGCGGCAAGGTGAGGAGAGATGCTATCGGAAAGACGGATGGGATCGAGAGAGTGGAGGTCTCTGTGGGGCAGTAGCGAAGATTTGCAGGGGGAGGGAGTGTGAGAGATGAGGCAGGTGAGAAGGTTATGGTCAGAGAGAGGGATTTCAGAGTCGGTGAGTGAGGAGATAGTGCAGCGGTAGGAGATGACGAGATCGAGGGTGTGACCGAGTCGGTGAGTGGGCGCGGTATGGTGGAGGAGGAGGTCGGCAGAGTCGAGGAGGGATAGCAGGCGGGCGGCAGAGGAGTCGTCGGGTACATCCGTATGGATGTTGAAGTCTCCGAGGATCAGAGTGGGCAGAGAGAAGGAGAGGAGGAAGGTGAGAAAGGGGTCAAGGTGGTTGAAGAAGTCGGAGGTGGGACCGGGAGGGCGGTAGATGACGGCGACAAGTAACTGGAGTGGGTGGTAGAGGCGAATGATATGGGCTTCGAAGGAGGGGAAGGAGAGGGAGGGGGGAGGAGGGATAGTGCGGAAGCGGCATCGGGGCGAGAGGAGGAAGCCGGACCTTTAACTCTCTCCTTAGGCCCCCTGTTCCTCCCCCTCCCCCATCTCTCACCCCTAATGATCTGGCCACCTATTTCCTCACAAAAATCAACACGATCAGGTCTGAGCTCCCCAAAGTCACCCCTCCGCCTCTCCCCTCCCCCCCAACAACCCCCTCCCCTACTTTCCCATCCTTCCCTGCAGTATCCTCAGAGGAGATCTCCTCCCCCCTCGCAAGTGCCACCCCCTCCACCTGCGCCTCGGACCCCATTCCCTCTCACCTTATTAAAACCATCGCCCCTGCCCTCCTCCCTTCCTTAACTTCTATTTTTAACCACTCAATCTCCAAGGGCTCCTTCCCCTCTGCCTTCAAACATGCCCACGTCTCCCCCATCCTAAAAAAACCCGCTCTTGACCCCACTTCCCCCTCCAGTTATCGCCCTATCTCCCTACTACCCTTCCTTTCCAAAATCTTAGAACGAGTCGTCTACAATCGATGCCTAGAATTCCTTAACTCCCATTCTCTCCTAGACCCCCTCCGATCTGGCTTCCGTCCCCTCCGCTCTACCGAGACTGCTCTCTCTAAGGTCACCCATGACCTCCTTCTTGCCAAATCCAATGGCTCCTACTCCATTCTGATCCTCCTTGACCTCTCTGCTGCCTTTGACACTGTCGACCATCCCCTCCTCCTCCATACCTCATCTCACCTTGGCTTCACGGACTCTGTCCTCTCCCGGTTCTCCTCTTACCTCTCTGGCCGATCATTCTCGGTCTCCTACGCTGGAGCCTCCTCCCCCTCCCATCCTTTAACTGTTGGAGTTCCTCAAGGGTCAGTTCTTGGCCCTCTTCTGTTCTCCATTTACACTCACTCCCTCGGTGAACTCATCCGCTCTCACGGCTTTGACTACCATCTTTACGCATGACACGCAGATCTACATCTCCGCCCCTGTCCTCTCCCCCTCCCTTCAGGCTCGCATCTCCTCCTGCCTCCGGGACGTCTCCACCTGGATGTCGGCCCGCCACCTAAAACTCAACATGAGCGAGACTGAGCTCCTCATCTTCCCTCCCAAGCCCGGTCCGCTCCCAGACTTCTCCATCACCGTGGATGGCACGACCATCCTTCCCGTCCCGCAGGCCCGCAATCTCGGTGTCATCCTTGACTCGTCCCTCTCGTTCACCCCACGCATCCTATCCGTTACCGAGACCTGCCGGTTTCACCTCTACAATATCGCCAAGATCCGCCCTCTCCTCTCCACCCAAACGGCTACCTTACTGTTACGGGCTCTCGTTATATCCCGGCTAGACTACTGTGTCGGCCTTCTCTCTGACCTCCCTTCCTCCTCTCTCGCCCCGCTCCGGTCTATTCTTCACTCCGCTGCCCGGCTCATCTTCCCGCAGAAACGATCTGGGCATGTCACTCCCCTTCTTAAACAACTCCAGTGGTTGCCTATCGACCTCCGCTCCAAACAAAAACTCCTCACTCTAGGCTTCAAGGCTCTCCATCACCTTGCCCCTTCCTACCTCTCCTCCCTTCTCTCTTTCTACCGCCCACCCCGCACGCTCCGCTCCTCCGCCGCCCACCTCCTCGCCGTCCCTCGGTCTCGCCTATCCCGCCGTCGACCCCCGGGTCACGTCCTCCCGCGGTCCCGGAACGCCCTCCCTCCTCACCTCCGCCAAACTGATTCTCTTTCCCTCTTCAAAACCTTACTTAAAAATCACCTCCTCCAAGAGGCCTTCCCAGACTGAGCTCCTCTTCCCCCTCTACTCCCTCTGCCATCCCCCCTTTACCTCTCCGCAGCTAAAGCCTCATTTTCCCCTTTTCCCTCTGCTCCTCCACCTCTCCCTTCCCATCCCCACAGCACCGTACTCGTCCGCTCAACTGTATATATTTTCGTTACCCTATTTATTTTGTTAATGAATTGTACATCGCCTCGATTCTATTTAGTTGCCATCGTTTTTACGAGATGTTCTTCCCCTTGACGCTGTTTAGTGCCATTGTTCTTGTCTGTCCGTCTCCCCCGATTAGACCGTAAGCCCGTCAAATGGCAGGGACTGTCTCTATCTGTTGCCGACTTGTTCATCCCAAGCGCTTAGTACAGTGCTCTGCACATAGTAAGCGCTCAATAAATACTATTGAATGAATGAAAGGTTGTCCCACGTGAGGCTCACAGTTAATCCCCATTTTACAGATGAGGTAACTCAGGCACAGAGAAGTTAAGTGACTTGCCCACAGTCACACAGCTGACAAGTGGTATTTGTTAAGCACTTACTATGTGCAGAGCACTGTTCTAAGCGCTGGGGTAGACACAGGGAAATCAGGTTGTCCCACGTGGGGCTCAGTCTTAATCCCCATTTTACAGATGAGGTAACTGGGGCACAGAGAAGTTAAGTGACTTGCCCACAGTCACACAGCTGACAAGTGGCAGAGCTGGGATTTGAACCCATCACCTCTGACTCCAAAGCCCGTGCTCTTTCCACTGAGCCACGCTGCTTCTCTGGGGAATCAGAGGGGATCAGAGGGCACTGGAGAATCGAAAGATTCTTCCTCTCTGCTCTGGACTGTGTCTAGACTGAGTGGGCTCCAAGTGGGAAGGGGGAGAGAGCAGCCGTTGGGGCATGGGGAATTCTCAGTCTGGGATGGGGAAAGGTTTGAGCCAAGAAACTGTCTCCTGTCTTTCCCTGACTGTTTCTTCCTGAGAGGACCGATCCTCCAGGACTGGGGAGATACCTAGTTTGGTCAGGCCCTGCATTCAACAAGAGGCTCTGGTTGTTCTCAGCCTGTGCAGTGTCTTTATGACAACAGAAATACAGGTAGTTTGACATTCAGGTGACAGAAGCACCTATAAATAGCTGGATCAATACACCCACACCTGGATTTGAGGCACTAAATCACTAGTAAAAACCTGACCAAAAATTGCTTCCAAATACTCGAAAATGAGGATAACGCAAGACTCTCCCTTTAGGCCCCCTAAACATCCGGTCTAGCATATTTTCCTTCTCAGAATGCCAAAATTATCCGGAGACTGTTGCAGGGCAGGGAAAATAACCCTTTTCCTGATGCACCAAGGTGTTGCTTTCCCCTTGGCCTACCTTATCATTACTTGTGGACTTAAGGAATTCTGCCTGACCCTGTCTCTTAGCAGTGGATTACAAACTTAATTTGTATTTTTTTTAAAGAAAAGTCTCTCGCTCCAAAAGGAAGTCTTGTTTGGCAGGATATGTCTGTTTCAGGTTAAGCCAAGTCACTCCAGGAGTCTCCAAGCTGCAAAGGAGTCTAATGAATGCTCCTCTCTGCATCTTTACAGCGCCCCTTCCCCCACCTAGCCCCAGAAAAAGGTAAAAAAAAAATTATGGGACATAAAAGTTCATTGTCTTCCTTAAAGAGAGGGACCTTGGAGTAAAACGGCCAGTGAACCCCCAAAACAGGGACAATATAGTGATGGAGAAGTCTTTTTCATTACTCTACTGTAATCTTTCAAGGACTTAGGTCAGTTCTCTGCACACAGTAAGCCTCAATAAATAATAATAATAATAATGTTGGTATCTGTTAAGCGCTTACTATGTGCCGAGCACTGTTCTAAGCGCTGGGGTAGCCACAGGGGAATCAGGTTGTCCCATGTGGGGCTCACAGTCTTAATCCCCATTTTACAGATGAGGTAACTGAGGCACCGAGAAGTTAAGTGACTTGCCCAAAGTCACACAGCTGACGAGTGGCCGAGCCGGGATTTGAACCCATGACCTCTGACTCCAAAGCCCGTGCTCTTTCCACTGAGCCATGAAATGACAAAGTACATCAAATCTGTCAGATCTGAGCATGTTTCATTTTGTACTTTTGGGTGACTTCTTTTGGCTTGTCAGTGATCACAAGGATCCTCTTCCCCTTTTCATTTTTTTAATGGTATTTGTTAAGTGCCAGTAACTGTAATAAGCACTGGGGTAGATACAAGCTAATCAGGTTGGACACAGTTCCCGTCCCACATGGGGCTCACAGTCTTAATCCCCATTTTACAGATGAGGGAATTGAGGCACAGAGGAGTGAAGTGACTTGCCAAGGTCACACAGCATACAAGTGGCAGAGTCAGGATTAGAACCTTCTGATTAGGTCCTTCTGATTCCCAGGCCCGAGTTCTATCCACTGGGCCACACTGAGCTTCAGGAATTCAGTCTTGCTTTCCTCCATCCTTTCAAAGTGGCTACAGTGAGGTAACCATTGTCTTTCACCTCTGGAAGGTAAGGGAAAGACCACCTACTAGCTTATCTTGTATCTAGTCCCAGACTTGGCAAATAGCACTTAACAAATACCACAGGTGTTATTATTACAGTTGAAAACAAAGTGTGTCTTGGGCTAAAAGATGACTGAAAATCTCCTCTGTCCACGTGTCTCACTAGGAGAAAGCGAGGACTGCTTTTTCCCTGTTTTCTGGACACTGACTTTTATTATGATCAGTGATTTGGGGACTTTGTGGGTGAGCAATACAGCTTTTCACTTCTCGGTTTCTGTTTTGAAATTGTGGGGCAAGAAGAAATATTTTCCATTCCACTGGGGGAAAAAAATCTTCTTTGGTGTAATAGACCTGTTCCACTTGGTAGGAAGAGAACCACAAAAATCTAAACAGTGGGTGTGGCTTACTCCAGTCACAGGGAATGCTAAATGCCACAGACTTGCCTAAGGTCACACAGCAAGCAAATGACAGAGGTGGGATTAGAACCCGTCCTCTGACTCCCAGGTCTTTCCGCTAGGCCATGCTGCTTCTCCAACAGTAATATTATTCTCTGTTATACAATATTTTGTGTTCAGGATGTGCCACCATTGACCCTAGCCTGGATGGAATTTATCTCTGGCTGCTTCCCCAGGGGGTGGATGCACTGTCGGAAGAAACGGTTGGGCTCCCGGGCCTGGCGTCAGACTCTGGAGAGTGGCCAGTCAATCGTATTTATTGAGTGCTTACTGTGTGCAGAGCACTGTACTGAGCACTTGGGAGAGTACAATACGACAATATGACAAGACACATTCTCAGCCCACAATGAGTTTACAGTCTGTGAGTGTTCCTGAATGCAGGCCTTTGCAAAAATGCAACCCCTTCAAAGTAGGAGAACTGGGTTCATCAGTGATCAGGATGGGAAATATGCACTCAAATCTGGAGGTGCCAGAGAGGAAGATAAAAGATTAAGGTATAGAGGCCTTTACCTTCTGTTCAACCCAGTTTTTTTACTAATCCAGGTTGAGTTTAAAGCCTTTACTAAAATCACATCTCCTCCAAGAAGCCTTCCCTGCCTAATCTTTTTTTCCCCCCACCAAATTTGCCCTCCCTTCTGCACTTGGGTCTTTACCCCTTAAGCACTGATATTCAACCCAGCCCCCAGCCTCATAGAAGTTATGAACATACAATTCATATGTTTGTATGTTTTGCCCTGGCAGTCAAAACTCACCTGTGCCGGAAAACAGTAGCATGGCAGAGACTCAAGTTAAATGTCCAGAAGGAGCCAACGGAGGTACTTGTTAAGCGTTTACTATGTGCCAAGCACTGTTCTAATCGCTGGGGTAGATACGATCAGAGTGAACATAGTCCCTGTCCTACATGGGACTCACACTTTTATTCCTACTTTACAAATGAGGTAACTGAGGCCAAAAAAAATCAAGTGACTTGTTTAAGGTTACACAGCAGACGTGCTGGAGTCAGGATTAGAACCCAGGGCTGCAGTTTCCCCTAGATGTGATTTATTTTACTGCCCGTCTCCACTACTAGCTTGTAAACTCCTAGAGGTTCCCTAATCTACTTTAATATCCATTTCCCCCCATGGACTGCAAGCCCCTTGCGGGCAGGTATCGTCTCTACCAACTCTCCTGTGTTGCCCTTTCCCAAGCGGTGCTCAGCACATGGCAAGTCTTCAGCCAATGCCACTGATTGATCGCTCGAGTCTGCTTTGAAAAACTGTAGGCCTTTTGCCCTGGTAGAACAAGACTGAGCTCTTTCCAACATATCAGAGCTTAGTATAGCGTCAGTGCTTAGTACAGCGCCTGGCACGGAGTAAGCACTTAATAAATACCTTAACTATTACTATCATTATTATTATATCACGATGTTCTTTCACCCCAAATCGGGGAATCAAGAAACCCCTGGAGGTGGTGTTTACTAGAGAAGCAGCATGGCTCAGTGGAAAGAGCACGGGCTTTGGAATCAGAGGTCATGGGTTCGAATCCCCGCTCGGCCACTTGTCAGCTGTGTGACTGTGGGCAAGTCACTTAACTTCTCTGGGCCTCAGTTACCTCAGCTGTAAAATGGGGATTAAGACTGTGAGCCCCACGTGGGACAACCTGATTCCCTTGTGTCTACCCCAGCACTTAGAACGGTGCTCTGCACATAGTAAGCGCTTAACAAATACCAACATTAATTAATTCATTAGGAAGAAGTACAAGTGTTGACTCCCCATTTTACAAATAAGGAAAGAGAAGCTCAGAGAATCTGAGAGTCTTGCCCAAGGTCACCCAGCAGGCAAGTGGCAGAGTCAGGATTAGAACGCAGGTCTTCTGACTCCCAGGCCCGTGTTCTTTCCGTAGGCCACTCATTGAGGCCCTAAAAGAGCAGTTTGCTACCCAAGACTGGTTCCTTCAACCCTTGTTTGGAAGTTCCCCTCTCAGTGTCGCACCTGCAGAGTTTCCAGTACTCTACTTATTGGTCTCGACTCTGGGAGGGAGAGTCAAGCAGAGGCATATCCATTCCATTCCAAGCTTCGGCAGTGGCTAGCGAGTGGAAAATAATCTGCTCCAAGTCAAAGCTCACCCATGCTGGGCAGCAGAGGCACGGGAGAGACTCAAAGTTGGAGACTCAAGTTTACTGCGGGGAAGGAGGCAACAGTAAAACACTTTTGTATTTTTACCAAAAAAACTCCGTAGCTACACTACCAGAACGATTGCAGATGGTGGTGGGACATTCGGGGAGAGATGTGTCCGTGGTGTTGCTATGGTCCGGAAACAACTCAACAGCAAAGACTAGACAAGTTTGAAAGTTATGTAAATTCAGTTCTGGGTTGCCCCTGTATAAACACAATGAGTTCATCATTGCGGTCTAGTTTATGCCATCTTTACCAACCCTCCTCCACCAATGGCCCCACATTTATTCATTCATTCAATAGTATTTATTGAGCGCTTACTGTGTGCAGAGCGCTGTACTAAGTGCTTGGAAGTGACTGACGTTGCTGTGACTATTATGATAATTAATCATCCATTGGTATTTATTGAGTGTTTAATGTGTAGACCAATGTACTACGCACTTGGGAAAGAATAAAGCAGCGTGGCTCAGTGGAAAGAGCCTGGGCTTCGGAGTCAGAGGTCATGGGTTCGACTCCCGGCTCTGCCACTTGTCAGCTGTGTGACTGTGGGCAAGTCACTTCACTTCTCTGTGCCTCAGTTACCTCATTTGTAAAATGGGGATTAACTGTGAGCCTCACGTGGGACAACCTAATAATGATAATAATGTTGGTATTTGTTAAGCGCTTACTATGTGCAGAGCACTGTTCTAAGCGCTGGGGTAGACACAAGGGAATCAGGTTGTCCCACGTGGGGCTCACAGTCTTAATCCCCATTTTACAGATAGGGAACTGAGGCACAGAGAAGTTAAGTCACTTGCCCAAAGTCACACAGCTGACAAGTGGCAGAGCCGGGATTCGAACCCATGATCTCTGACTCCAAAGCCCGTGCTCTTTCCACTGAGCCACGCTGCTTCTCATGATTCCCCTGTATCTACCCCAGCGCTTAGAACAATGCTCTGCACATAGTAAACGCTTAACAAATACCAACATTATTATTATTATGTAATAGAGTTGGTAGACATGATCCCTGACCCAAGGAGCTAACAACCTTATAATTGCTCTGATCACAATAATGATAATAATAATAATAATAATAATGGTATTTGTTGAGTGCTTACTATGTGCCAGGCACTGTACTAAGTGTTGGGGTGGATACAAGCAAATTAGGTTGGTCACAGCCCCTGTGCTACGTAGGGCTCACAGTCCCAATCCCCGTTTTACAGACGAAGTAGCTGAAGCACAGAGAAGTGAAGTAACTTGCCCAAGGTCAAACAGCAGACAAGTGGCAGAATTGGGATTAGAACTCATAACCTTCTGACTCCCAGGCCCATGCTCTCTCCACTACACCATGTTGCTTCTTTTGTAATCCCTTGGCAGAAAAATCAGTTTGAATTTCTACATTGCATCTTCAAATAATTTTATGTTTTTATGGAGAATGTTGTGATATTTATTAAACACTTTCTACGTAGTAAGCACGGTGCTGATGTTGGGATACAGACAAGATAATTAGGTCAGTACAGTGCTTGGTCCACAGTAAATGCTTAGCAAATACCACAATTATTATTATTAAGATTAACATTTGAGTGACTTGAAATGGTTTTCACTTACACTAATGCTTTCTCTGCCCAAACAGAGATAAAGTAGGAAAGTTGTTTTTTTGGGGGGTTGATTTGATTTAAAAAACCCTAGAGAATCTGAGGCTCATACCTAGCAAAGAGTTTCTGTGCAAACAGTGGGAGAATATGCTGCTCCTTTTTGAAAGGGAGGAAAACCAAAACATCTGCTATGCCTGTGGTGAAAGAGCAACATTCTACATTTTTTCTTTGATGAAGTAGAAATGGCCACTTCTTCTTAACCAGGATGAGACAGATTTTAGTGCTCCTAGATAAGGAGATAGGGACCTCTCCTTCTTTCCCCTTCCTTCTCTCTCTCTCCTTCTCTCCCCCTCTTCTCTCCTTCTTTTTTTCCCCCTTCCTTCTCTTCCTCTCTCCCTCCTGCTCCTCTCCAACTCCTTCTCTTCTTCCCCTTCCTCTCCTTTTTCTCTCGCCTCTTCTCTCCCTTTTATCTCCTTCTCTTCTCCCATTTCCATCTCCTCTCTCCCACTCCTTCTCTTTCTCTCCCCCTTTCCTCTCCCCTCCTTCTCCTTCTCTCTTTTCCTCTCCTTCTCTCCCTCTTTTTCTCTTCCCCCTCTCTCCCTCTCCTTCCCCCTCCTCTTTCCCCTCCTTCTCTCCTTCTTTTTCTCTCCTCATTTCTCTCCCTCTTTTTTCTTCCTCTCTCCTTTCCCTTTCCCCCTCCTCTCTCCCTCCTCTTCCCCCCTCCTCCTTCTCTCCCTCTCATTCATTCAATTGTACTTATTGAGCACTTACTGTGTGCAGAGCACTGTACTAAGCGCTTGAAAAGTACATTTCAGCAACAGAGACAAACCCTACCCAACAACGGGCTCACTCTCTTTCTCTCTTCCTCTTCTCTCCTCCTCCTTCTTCCCCTCTTCTCTCTTTCCATTTCCTCTCCCTCTTTTTCTCTCCCCAGTCTCTCCCTCTCCTTCTTTGCCTCTCCTCTCCCCATCCTTCCCCGTCCTTCTCTCCCTCTCCTCTTCTCCCCCTCCTCCTTCCCCTCTCCTCTTCTCCCCCTCCTTCTTCCCCTCTTCTTCTCTCTTTCTCCCCTTCTCCTTCTCTTCCCTCTTGCTGCCTGGCACTATGCCTCCACTGCCCCAGAGAAAAAATGGGGATGACCATAGTGGCCTGGAATCTTAATGAGACCTAAATAAAGAAGGGATCAGCCAAGTCCAGAATGTTTTCTGCTGTCTAAACAATATGTTCAATATTGCCCAGTCCTCTTAAAAATATGAAATTTTTTTCTGAGTTAATCAATCAATAGTATTTATTGAACTCTTACTGTGTGCAGAGTGCTGTACAGGGCACCTGGGAGCACTTCAACTTTGTTCAGTATGATCCCTACCCTCAAGAAGCTTACAGACCAGTGGAGGAGATCAACACTAAATAAATTATAGAGAGGGAGAAGCAGCAGAATTTACAGATAAGCATGAAAATGATCTAATGGGGAGTGAGTACACAAGCCTTAGAAATCTCGTGGTATTGGAACAGAAGTTGTAAGGAAGATTCTGTAAAATGGGGATGGTGACTGTGAGCCCCACATGAGGCAGGGATGGTGTGTGTGATCTGATTTGCTTATATCCAAGCACATAGTAAGCTTAGAACATAGTAAGTGCTTAAAAAATACCATAATTATTATTATTAGTTGCTTTGAATCTATGCTTTTTATGGTATCTAATTCTTCACTGTGTGTCAAGCACTGTTCTAGGTAATATTTCATCAGGTGAGACATAGTCCCTGCCCCACATGGGGCTCATGAATCCCGGCTCTGCCGTTTGTCAGCTGTGTGACTGTGGGCAAGTCACTTAACTTCTCTGTGCCTTAGTTACCTCATCTGTAAAATGGGGATTAACTGTGAGCCTCACGTGGGACAACCTGATTACCCTGTATCTACCCCAGTGCTTAGAACAGTGCTCTACACATAGTAAGTGCTTAACAAATACCAACATTATTAAGTACGAGGGAGAACAGGGATTGAATCTCCATTTGACAGTTGAGGAAACTGAGGGTCAGAGAAGTTAAGTAACTTGCTTAAGATCCCACAGCAGGCAAGTGCATGGCTCAGTGGAAACAGCACAGGTTTAGGAGTCACAAGTCATGGTTTCTAATCCTGACCGCCACCTGTCAGCAGTGTGACTGTGGGCAAGTCACTTAACTTTCCTGTGCCTCAGTTACCTCATCTGTAAAATGGGGATTAAGACTGTGAGCCTCACGTGGGACAACCTGATTACCCTGTATCTACCCCAGCGGTTAGAACACATAGTAAGCGCTTAACAAATACCAACATTTTTATTATTATTATTCTCGGTGCCTCATTTACCTCATTTGTAAAATGAGGATTAAGACCGTAAGCCTCACGTGGGACAAACTGATTACCCTGTATCTAGCCCAGTGCTTAGAAAAGTGCTCGGCACATAGTAAGTGCTTAACAAATACCAATATCATTATTATTATTATTAAATGGCACAGCTGGGATTACAACCCAGGTCCTCTGACTCCCAGGTCCGTGTTTTTATCCACTAGGCAACGTTGCTTCCCTATACGTGCTAATAATAAATGTGGTATTTGTTAAGCACTTACTGTGTACCAGGCACTGTGTTAAGCCCTGTGGTGGCCACAAGCAAAGCAGTTTGGACACAGTATATATTCCACACGGACCACACTGTCTCAATCCCCATTTTAGAGATGAGGTAACTATGAAAATATATAGAGTTGAGCGGACCAGTACAGTGCTGAGGGGAAGGGAAGGGAGAGGGGGAGGAGCAGAGGGAGATGGCGGGAGAAGAGGGTTTAGCTGCGGAGAGGTGAAGGGGGGGGGGGCAGAGGGAGCAGAAGGAAAAGGGGAGCTCAGTCTGGGAAGGCCTCTTGGAGGAGGTGAGCTCTAAGTAGGGTTTTGAAGAGGGGAAGAGAATCAGTTTGACGGAGGTGAGGAGGGAGGGCGTTCCGGGACCGCGGGAGGACGTGGCCCGGGGGTCGACGGCGGGATAGGCGAGACTGGGGGACGGTGAGGAGGTGGGCGGCGGAGGAGCGGAGCGTGCGGGGTGGGCGGTAGAAAGGGACAAGGGAGGAGAGGTAGGAAGGGGCAAGGGGATGGAGAGCCTCGAAGCCTAGAGTGAGAAGTTTATAACTCAGAATCCCTCGGGGCAAAGAAGTCAACTCCTCTTCACCTACTCCTGTGAGGCCCATGGTAGCCACCCAAAAGCCCAGGGCATCAAGGTAGGAGGCAATGTCACCAAATCACTCTGTGGCTGCAAACTTGCTTAGAAGCAAATAGGCATTTGCTGGCACCTAGTGGCTGAGACAGAGTAGGCCCTAAAACTGTTTAAAGGACATCGCTGGGTTATATCAGATTAATTTATTGACTTCCTACAGTATTCTCAGCACGGAACTACATTAAAAGGCAGAATAAATGATAAGTACATAAGGGCTGGAGGTGGGGTGAATAGCAAGCGCTTAAGGGGTACAGACTTAAATGCCTAGGTGACCCAGAAGGAAGGCAGTTAGGAAGGGAGAACTGAGGGCTGTCAGGAAGGCCTCTTGGAGGAGATGTCATTTTAGGAGGGCTTTGAAGGAGAGAGTGGTGGGCTGTCGCTTCCGAAGGGGGAGGGATTTCCAGGCCAGATTGCTGACGTGGGCAAGGGGTTGACGTTAAGATAAATGAGGCCCAAGTACTAGGCTGGCATTAAAGGAGGGAGGCAGACAGGCCGGGTTGTAGCAGGAAATCAGTGAGATAAGGTAGGAGGGCGAGAGCTGATTGCCTAAAAGCTGGTGATAAGGAGTCATACTGATAGACATCACGTGGACCATTTCTAAATTAAGTTGTCTTCCCAGTTCAACAACTTTTTGCTCTCTGCTCAGGGCTTCCCTACTCCTTTAGGGGAGGCAGCAGGGTTTTAGCCGAGAAGTGCAGGTCTGGGAGCCAGCTAGAAGACCCGAGTTCAAGTCCAACTTCTGCCACTGTCCTGCTATGTGACTATGGGGTAAGTACTTCAGTTTCTTCTTCTGAAAAATGGGGATGATACTTGCCTTTCCTACCTACCTCATGGGATTGTTGGGAGGGCAAAAATGAGATAATTAGAGAAAGCGCTTTGGGAATAAAAACATTATACAAAGCAAAGGTATTTTTTCATGATTATTTAGCACTTACTATGTGTCAAGCACTGTTCTAAGTGCTGGGGTAGATACAAGTTAATCAAGTTGGACACAGTCTCTGCCCCGGATGAGGCTCATCATCTAAATAGGAGGGAGAACAGGTATTGATTCCCTATTTGAAGTTGAGGACACTAATAATAATGTTGGTATTTGTTAAGTGCTTACTATGTGCAGAGCACTGTTCTAAGCTCTGGGGTAGATACAAGGTGATCAGGTTGTCCCACGTGAAGCTCACAGTTAATCCCCATTTTACAGATGAGGTAACTGAGGCACAGAGAAGTTAAGTGACTTGCCCACAGTCACCCAGCTGACAAGTGGCAGAGCTGGGATACGAACCCATGACTTCTGATTCCCAAGCCGGGGCTCTTTCCACTGAGCTATGCTGCTTAACTAAGGAATAGCGAAGTTAAATGACTTGCCTAAGGTCACACAGCTGGCAAGTGGCAGAGTCAGGATTAGAACCAAGGTCTTCTTACCCTTGCAGGCCCATACTTTAACCACTAGGCCACACTGCTTCCCTATTGTTGAAGATATAATAATAATGTTATTTAAGTATTTACTCTGAGTCAAGGACTATTTTAAGTTCTGGGGTAGATTCAAGTTAATCATATTGGGCGCAGATCGCTTCCCACATGATACAGTCTAAGTAGGAGGCAGGACAGGGATAGAATGCCCATTTTACAGATAAGGAACTGAGGCACGGAGAAGTTAAATGACTTGTCCAAGCTCACACAGGTGGCAATTGGAGGAGCTGAGATTAGAAGCCAGGTTCCCTGCCTCCACGGCCCACACTCTTTCCTAAAGGCTACACTGCTTCTGAAGATATCTGACATAAAGTGTGAGCAGAGCTTCCTCCAAGATCCATTCATTGTTGATTGCTTAATCACCACCCAGGTGGAGTGGAGGCGGGGACTGGTTTAGTTCTCCGTAGGACGGAGCTGGATAGTTGGGATTTTTCGAGTACTAAGGCATCAGGTGACAGAGGGCGTATCCCTGATTCCCCCGGCTGTATGCGTCACAGGATGGCTGTAACTTGGGGTATTCCTGAAGGCTGGATCCGAGTGACCTCCTATACTTGCCTACCAGGCTGGGTTTCATCAGCCCAGATTGCATTGTCTGTGGAAATAACCCTGGATTTGGTCACCACCTGGCTCTTCCAGTCATGAGTAGCGATAGGAAGTCATCAGTTTCAAATCATTCATTCTGAAGGAAATAAAATTTCCCAGGTGAACATCAGCTCCAAAAGCATCCTGGAATCTGTAGTGTTTAAACGCAATTTAGTTTTCACCCCGTCCACCCCTTCGCACCCTTATGGAGAGGTGAGGTTAGTAGTGAAGTCAGGGAGGCCAGAGAGTAAAAGTTTGGTAACCAGAGGACACCAAACTTCATCCCAAATTAAAGGTCTACAGAGCTATGATGGGGTCATTCATTCATTTTATTTATTGAGCACTTACTGGGTACAAAGCATTGTACTAAGACCTCGGGAGAGTGCGATACAACAATAAGCAAACACATTCCCTTCCCACTATGCACTTACAGTCTAGAGGGGGAGACAGACGTTAATGTAAGTAAATGAATGACAGATATGTACATAAGGACTGTGAGGCTGGGAGGGGGGATGAGTAAAGAGAGCAAGTCAGGGCCATGCAGAAGGGAGTGGGAGAAGAGAAAAGGAGGATTTAGTGAGGGAATGCCTCTTGGAGGAGATGTGCCTTCAGTAAGGCTTTGAAGGTGTGGGGAGTAATTGTCTGTAGGATTTGAGGAGGGAGGGCATTCCAGGCCAGAGGCAGAATAAGAGTAAGGGGTCAGCGGCAAGACAAGATTAAGAAACAGTGAGAAGGTTAGCATTAGAGGAGTGAAATTTGTGGGCTGGTTGTAGAAGAGTACCCTCTAGCGAGCTAGGACAGCCGGACACACTACATAGAGCACAGCTGGCTCTTTAAGCAGTTTATTATTAATGATAATAATCATTGTGGTATTTGCACCGTACTAATTGCTGGTGTAGATGTAACTTAATCAGGTCAGACACATGGGACTCACTAAGAGGAAGGAAGAACAGGTAGTGAAACCCCATTTTACAGATGAGGAAATGGGCACAGAGGTATGAAGGGACTTGCCTAAGGTCACAAAGCGGACAAGCCAGGAGTAGAAGTCATGTCCTTGACTCCCAGGCCTGAGCTCTTTCCACTAGACCCCACTGATTCACAAGATCCTTCGGGGTGCAAACGAGCATCAAACAGGCAGAGGAGATGAGCAGCCAGGCAGCTCAGGAGGACTGTCAACTCCCCAGGGTGGAGACAAGAGGCAAAGATCCTGACAACAGTTCCATGGAGAGAGATGGGACCGAAGGTCAGGTGAACAGAACAAACAAATATAGTGAGGTTTCAGAAAATGTTAGAGTAGCATGGCCTAAAGGAAGTCAGGAGACCCAGGTTCTAATCATGATTCTGCCACTTGCCTTTTGTGAGAATTTGGACAAATCACTTCTTTGTGCCTCACAATCCCTCATCTGTCAGCTGAACCCAATTATCATGATATTTGTTAAGCGCTTACTACATACCAGTACTAAGCACCAGGGTAGATATTTTATTTATATTGATGTCTGAAGCAGTGTGGCTCAATGGAAAGAGCCCGGGCTTGGGAGTCAGAGGTCATGGGTTTGAATCCTGGCTATGCCACTTGTCAGCTGTGTGACTGTGGGCAAGTCAACTTCTCTGTGCCTCAGTTACCTCATCTGTAAAATGGAGATGAAGATTGTGAGCCTCACGTGGAACAACCTGATTACCCTGTATCTACCCAGCATTTAGAACAGTGCTCTGCACATAGTAAGTGCTTAACAAATACCGACATTATTATTATTATATCTGTTGCCCCACCACCACCTCCCCCAACTGTCAGCTCATTGTGAGCAGGGATTGTCACTCTTCATTGCTGTATTTTACTCTCCTAAGTGCTTAGTAGAGTGCTCTGTACATAGTAGCACTCAATAAATATGATTGAATGAATACAGTGTAATTGGTTTGGATACAGTCCCTGTCCCACATAAGGCTCACTGTCTTAATCTCCATTTTACAAAAGAGGTAACTGAGGCACAGAGAAGTGAAGCGACTTGCCCAAGGTCACACAGCAGGTAAATGGCACAGCCTGGATTAGAACCCAGGTCTTTCTGTCTCCCAGGCCCTTGGCCATCCTGTTCTCCTTCCCCTCTGTGAACCCCATTTAGGAGAGGTACTGTGTCTGACAGTCTGAGGTGCCATTATTAAGCAAGCAGGATCTTGTAAATGATGGTATTTATTAAAGTGCCTATGTGTGCAAGAACTGCGCTAAGGGCTGGGTAGAAAGAAAATGATTGTATCAGGCACAGTCTCTATGCCATCAAAGTCCTAATAAGGAAAAGTGAATCTAGACTAATAGGTGAAGGCAAATCAGCTTCTGTTCAGGGCGGCCAACTTTTAATTCCGAGGAAAAGGTGAACTTGATGCCAGAGCTCTGTAGGTAGAGGGAGGAACAAAGGGAGTTAAAAGGGGAAAGAAGAAGAAAAGGTGGAAACTGAGAGGGAAGAGGTACTGACAGTCACCATTGAGGGTTTTTTTTTTCTTAAACTGTATTTAAGTGCTTACTATGTGCCAGGCACTGAACTAAATATTGGGGTAGAACCAAGCTAATCGGGTTGGACATAGTCCCAGATGGAGCTCACAGTCTTAATCCTCATTTTACAATTAATGGGCATAGAGAGGTTGTGACTTTTCTAAGGTCACACAGCAGACAAATGGCAGTACCAGCCTTAGAACCCAGATCCTGACTCCTAAACCTGTGCTCTATAATAATGATAATGATGGTATTTGTTAAGCACTAATGTGCCAAGCACTGTACTAAGCGTTGAGGTAGATACAAAGTAACTCGTTTGATCCATGTGGGGCTCACGGTCTCAATCCCCATTTTTACAGATGAGGTAACTGAGGCAGAGAGAAGTTAAAGTGGCTTGCCCAAGGTCACACAGCAGACAAGTGGCGGGGCAGGGATTAGGGCCCATGACCTTTGATTCTATCTGCTAGGCCACACTTTTCCCCAGTTGGGGTCCTGCTCCACCCCAGCCAAGTGGGCTGGACATTTCCCCTAGGATGGGATGCGATGGGTCTGCAGCTCCCGAGCCATGACGCTGGCTTAGATCCTGCAGAGCTGATCTCCAGACTGCGCTTCTTGCCACCTCCACCAATGTGATAGTAAGGCAGCAGCTCCACCCTCTAGCATCCTGCTAGACCAGTCAGGGCTCCCGAAAAGCCCCATCAGGATAAGAAAAACAGTAGCTCAGACACCTCTTCCCCGTTACCACTGCAGGCCTCAGGTGGGCCTCCCCTTCCAGGACTTCTCAGGACCAAGGGGCAGCTGCAGCATCCACAGCTCTGTCCCCTGAGGCCCACTTCAGCCATACCAACATGGCAGTTTTGCCTCTGGTAAAAAGCCCGCACCTGTTCTCATTCATTCATTCAATAGTATTTATTGAGCGCTTACTATGTGCAGAGCACTGTACTAAGAGCTTGGAATGTACAAATCGACAAGAGACAATCCCTGCCCACTGATGGGCTCACAGTCTAATTGGGGGAGACAGACAAAAACAATAGCAATAAATAGAATCAAGGGGATGTACATCTCATTAAAACAATAGCAATAAATAGAATCAAGGTGATGTACATCTCATTAACATAAATAGGGTAATAAAAATATATACAATTGATCTGATGAGCTCAGTGCTGAGGGGAGGGGAAGGGAGTAGGGGAGGAGCAGAGGGAAAGGGGGGAAAAGAGGGCTTAGCTGAGGGGAACTGAATGGGGGGGTAGAGGGAGCAGAGGGAAAAGGGGGAGCTCAGTCTGGGAAGGTCTCTTGGAGGAGGTGAGCTCTAAGTAGGGTTTTGAAGAGGGGAAGAGAATGAATTTGGCGGAGGTGAGGAGGGAGGGCGTTCCAAGACCGCGGGAGGACGTGGCCCAGGGGTCGACGGCAGGATAGGCGAGAATGGGGGACGGTGAGGAGGTGGGCGGCAGAGGAGCGGAGCGTGCGGGATGGGTGGTAGAAAGAGAGAAGGGAGGAGAGATAGGAGAAGGCAAGGGGATGGAGAGCCTTGAAGCCTAGAGTGAGAAGTTTTTGTTTCATGTGGAGGTTGATAAAAACTGGAAGTTTTTAAGAAGGGGAGTGACATGCCCAGAGCGTTTCCGCAGGAAGATGAGCCGGGCAGCAGAATGAAGAATAGACTGGAGCGGGGAGAGACAGGAGGAAGGGAGATCAGAGAGAAGGCTGACACAGTAATCTAGCCGGGATATTACGAGAGCCTGTAACAGTAAGGTAGCCGTTTGGGTGGAGAGGAAAGGGCAGATCTTGGAGATATTATAAAGGTGAGACCGGCAGGTCTTGGTGACGGATCTGATATGTGGGGTGAAGGAGAGAGCCAAATCAAAGATGACACAGAGGTTGCGGGCTTGAGAGATGGGAAGGATGGTCGTACCATCCACGGTGATAGGGAAGTCAGGAAGAGGACAGGACTTGGAAGGGAAGATAAGCTCAGTTTTGGACATGTTGAGTTTTAGGTGGCGAGCAGACATCCAGGTGAAGACCTCCCGGAGGCAGGAGATAGGAGCCTGAAGGGAGGGGGAGAGGACAGGGGCAGAGATGTAGATCTGTGTGTCATCTGCATAGAGATAATAGTTGAAGCCTGAGACTGGATGAGTTCACCAAGGGCGTGCAGATGGAGAACAGAAGAGGGCCAAGAACTGACCCTTGAGGAACCCCTACAGTTAGAGGATGGGAGGGGGAGGAGGAGCATGCGAAGGAGACCGAGAACGAAAGGCCAGAAAGGTAAGAGGAGAACCAGGAGAGGACGGATTCTGTGAAGTCAAGGTGAGATAAGGTGTGGAGAAGGGGATGGTTCTCAACTGCAACTTTGAAAGTAAGGGTGACTAGTGTCTGTCCTCCCGTGGCTAGCATAAGCTTTCACAAGTATCGCTGCTCTCTGTGGAGGGATAATAAGATGCCTGTTACTAGCAAGATGGCTGTTGCTAATGACTGGAAAGAAAGTTCTACCACTTAAAAAAATTCTAGCCCTTGCAGAATACTCCTGTGGATTAGGCAACGTACGCATAAATTGTAAAATGCAGCTTCACAGCCCAGAACATTCAAAATAAATGCAGTATGGCCTAATGGAGAGCACAGGCCTGGAAGTCAGAAGGTCATGGATTCTAATCCCAGCTCTGGCACTTGTCTGCTGTGTGACCATGGGCAAGTCACTTTACTTCTCTGTGCCTCGGTTTCCTCATCTGTAAGATGTGGAATGAGACTGTGAGCCCCGCATGGAACAGGGACAGTGTCCAACTCGATTTGCTTGCATCCATCCCAGCACTTAGTAAATACCATCATTATTAAAATAAGCTTTGGTAGGCTGATGACAAGTGGTAGGTTACCAAAAATTGTGCAAATGTAATCAAAGGGAAAAGTCTTCTGGAGTGGAAGAATGCCCATTCTTGACCCAACAATCCCCAAATGTGTGACTTCTCTCACCTTCCTGGCCTCAAATGTAAGCACGATTGCCCTGAGGATGTAGGGCTTTGAGGGTAAAGCTGCTCTGTGACTGGTGGTCCAGTACTTCCTATGCATAGAAACAAGTTTAAAAGAGTTGAGTCTAGGATACCAAATATTATACCAGGGCAAGAGGAAGTCACTAAGGCCAACCCTCCTTATGAGCTTTTCATATACTTGGTATCTGAATGGGTTTTCTTTAAGAAAAGACATGAGGCATGTATAATAAAATAAGTTTTATTTTTTACATTTAAAACTGAGCAGAGCCAAGGGTAGAAATTTGTCAAACTAAAAATCCTATAAAACTTAAATTAACAATTAAAAAAAAACCCCTCACATTTCCCCTTTAGCCTCTCATGGAAGATTTTCAACCTCAAGAGTAATTTACAACTTTTCTAAATGGCAAATAAATTCACATTAGGTACTCTCCCAAGAACTTAGTCCAGTGCTCTGCACACAGTAAATGCTGAATGAATACTCTGATTCATTATATGACAAGTGTTCATACTTATTCAGGTATTTTAAGGCTTGGCTTAAAAATTGCAAAAAAAAAAAAAAAAAAAAAAGGCTTGAATTACTTCACAGTTTTCTTCCCAAACAACCTGAATCAAGTTCCTCAGCTCCAAGTGTTCTCTGGAGTCAAGACTGGGCATCCTCTAGAACAAAAGAGCTCGAATATACCAGAGACTCCAAGTGAGCACTGAACTTCAAGTAGGAAAACAGTATATATCTTATTCCAAGTTGGATACTGAAATGTTAAGGAAGAGAGAACTACAAAAATCAGTGTGGGACTAGAAGTTGAAAGGCTAATTTATTCACCCCTCAACAACCAAATGGCTCAGAATGGTGTAGTTCTTTCAAGGACTGAACGATAAGGATGTGCGTCTCCCTCAAATTCAATAGCAACCTCCACAAAAAGTGTGAGTCACTCTCACAGGCATAATAATGTGCTTACACACAATATCCTGTATCAGAAACTTCAGCCCATGTGACTGCTGCTCTATTGATTTGGAAAACAAATGTCCCCTAGAAATAAAACCAACACAAACTAAACTGCATTCACTTAATCTATTTTGAGGAACCTCTAAGTAACCCACCTCCTGAACAAATCAATGACATTTGATGAGTGCTTAATACAGAGCCCTGTAAAAGTGCTTGAGAGAGTCTTATGAGTAGGCATGACCCCCACCCTCAAGGAGCTTACCATCTAGTCTAGCCCCTTATGAGTGGATAGACAATGGGTCTCACCTGGATTATTACCCTTTAAGAAAAATGCATTGTGTACCAGATGCTATTCAGAACTGTAATTCCTTCTGCAGTTCTCAGGGCATGTTGGGTGAGGGATCAATTCTGGGTTTTACATTTGAGGAAAGGCTTTTTCAACTAGTGACTGGGGTCTGGTGAGATGTGGGTACCCATTTTAAAAGAAACAACAGCAATTATAACAGGTAAGTTCATCTAGGTGGGCTCATGCTAAAAGATCCTCCTTGTGCCATAAATGTGATTATGTAGTGGCAGAAGACTAAGGTAAAGCACTAAAGATCATTCTTCACAGTTTATCTGCCTTGGCTATGATATATTCACTGAGCTCAAGTTACACACACACACACAAAAAAGAAGCTAAAAACTTAAAATTATTTTCTCCATTCCCCATGAAAGAGTACAGTCCAAACTAACTCTGGGTCAGACACTTTCCAGGGATGTTTAGCTCAATTGTCCACAGTCCATGATTACGATCTTTTTGGAAGTCTTTCCACTCTTGGAACCAAAGGACTCTATTTTCTTCACGACGTCCATACCCTCCTTGACATGGCCAAACACGACATGTTTTCCATCCAGCCTGGGAGGGAGAGAAACAAATGTTGAAAAGGCCACTCACCCAGACACTAAACAAACTACATCCCCAAATGGAGCTGAGTTGGCAACAGTCCAGATCATTTGGTCAGTGTGAGCAACCAACTTAGACCTGCTGGGTCCTTAGTTATCCCACTTCTCTGGCCAGATGATCAGTGGCCAAGTTTCAACTTCACTGTCTGCATGGACAGTTAAGATTCTTAGATGCCCATAAACCTACTGCTCTGTGGGTTTTGGACATGTTGCTTAGCAACACCTCCTCTGGCTTCTACCCCATTTTGGGGAAATAGTCCAAAATGAAAAAAGTATAATGGCTCTTTTAAGGAGTGTTAACAGAAGTCCTAAGGCAGACACACAGAATCAGGCAGATCTCTCAGCATCAAAAGAACCATGAGCAGGATTCTTTTCATCAGCTTGGGGGGGAGGGGGAGAGAGAGGAGGAGGAACAACAAAAGAGGGATGTCTAAAGTCAATATTTGTGTTGATTGAGAAGGAAGATGAAGAAAACCCAGCAATTATTTCCCCTGGCCTGTTTGCTCACACTTCTGTCCATTCTTCAACCCTCAGCTGACACCAACTTCCCCAAGGTTAGACTTCCAAGGATGCTAGCAAAACCTTCCTCCTTCAATGGGATAAAAGGCAAGTGAAGGCTGCCTTTTATCCCAGCCACCTTCTCCAGAACAGAGACGCCAGTGGTGAAGCCCTAAGTGGTGTAAAGAGACTTCTAGGGTCACACACTAGGGTCCATCACACACTTCACTGAGCAACTGCCCACGGATAATTGCTCTATTATACTTTCTATTTGACTGAGGCTGTATGATGTGGTTGGGGCAGGGTGGAGTTTTGGGCAGAGAGATTGTCACTCTTGTACTTTCCCAAATACTTAGTACAGTGCTCTGCACACAGTAAGCGCTTAAGAAATACGATGGAATGAATGAATGAGAAAGAGGGTGAGAGGGTGGGCACACAAGCCCATGACTGTCAAACTTCTCAGAAACTGGGTGGCAAAGGTCTGGAAATCTTGCAGGTTTAAGGATTATATGACCATAAAGCTGCTCGCCCACCCAGCATTGATACATCTATATAATAACACTTCCCTTGTCAATCAGTTTACCTAATCACAGCTTTGTGTCTCTGTGATCACTGTTCCATACCCTATTTTGGCAAGTTAAACTCTTCTTGTGATTGAGCCCATTGCCCTCTTTCCTGCCCACTGAGGATTGTATTTCTCCATTACTAGGGAAGCAACTTCATTGTAAATTCTATAAAGTGCCAGTTTCACAAATTTATGTAAGGCTTCAGAGAGTATTTTTGCTTTCCACAAACCTTAATATGTGATGAAAGTCAGACAGTGCCCTACACATTTTATTCCATTTTGGGCTTTTCCTTTCCACCCGCTTAGTCCCTATGGGCATAGTTTAGAACACCTGCCAATTTTACTGCTTGCCTAAGGGTATGGCACTTACCCTACACTTGGGTCTGTGTGCTGACAGGTCTTGGCATACAGTAGGCACTCAAATACCATTGGTTGATTCAGAGAGCCCAACTTGTACCAGTGGATTCTTGTTTCCCCCACTCTGTGGCATGGTTTACTGGGGAAGGTCTTTACTCCAGCCCCAATCCTTACTTGCTCCTGACTCCTCCCACCCCACTCTACCACATTCCCACCACTCCTCAGACATAGGAGGAGAGTCTAGCAGATCCTCACCCCTACTTGTCCCTTGTCCCGAGAGAAGTGAACTCACCATTCTGTTTTCATTGTACAGATGAAGAACTGCGAACCATTTGTGTTGGGACCAGCATTGGCCATGGACAGAACACCTGCAACAAAGATAAGAACATCAAGGACGGGTACACAGGGCAGGCAGTCTCTGTCTTGGAGATTTTCGGACAGCCCTGCTCAGTAGTTCCCTGGCCTTAGAGATGGATTGAGCAAGGATGGGAGTCCAACCAATAAAGCATATGAGGGAGGTAGGGAGAGAGGGAAGAGAGCAAGGGGGAGGAAGCGAGGGAGAGATGGGGAGAGAGAGAATGAGAGTGTGTGTGCGGGGGGAGGGTTTGGTGGTGGGGAAGAGAAGGGGGCATGACAAATTTTGCATCCCCAATTGGAAACTCCTGTGAGCAACAGCCCCTAAGGCTAAGGGCCACTGAAAAACCCTTCTGTGCTTCTGCTGCCTCAGCTGTAAAATGCGGAGAAGACACCTGTTTTCCCTACTTCTTAAAAAGGTGCATTCCTTATACACCAGGGAAAGGACAAACCTGATCATCTCATCTACTCCAACACTTAGCACCTAGTAAATGCTCATTAAATACCATTAATAAGCCAAGGGTTTAAACACTTTAGAGCATGTATTAGTCAAGTTCTGGGAAATAGAATAAGACAGGAAGCGCATGTGAATCTCTCTCTAAGTGGGAGTGGTGGATAGACACTAAGCTGCTGTCAGTGGGGTGAGAAGATAATGTCATGACAAGATGTCCAGCCATGTGCTGGAAGTGATTGACCAACACAATGCCTCTTGAGACCATCCTTTGTTGTACTGTTGCACTGGCTGGATCACAATCTTCTTGAAGTCTCTGCTCTTGAAGAGCCACCCCCTAACCCAATGAACACCCAAACACATCCAGAAAGCTGTAGGAGAGGATTTTAGGCAGCCACAGTCCAGACGCTGAGCCAGGGAGATAACTGCAGCCCAGCCCACCACACCCCCGTGGGTTTCAGCTGAGGCTGTGGGTGTGTGGGACACTGGGAGAGTTTCCCAGTTGGGTTGGAAATGGGGCCAAAAGCTGTCCCATTTTAGGTGCTGTGCTCCCATTTCTTAAAACCAATGTTTTTATAGCTAAGGTTCAGAAGGATTAGGAAGGGGAAGGGGGTGAGGGGAGAAATGCACCCACCAGCTCCAACATGTTTCAGAGTAAAGTTTTCATCTGGAAAACGATTGCCATAGATGGATTTTCCTCCTGTGCCATTGTGATTGGTAAAGTCACCACCCTGGAGGGAGAAACCATTTTAAGGGTTAGTCAACCGGAAATAAAGAAAGGGGAGCCCTGCTTGCTTGCGTCCGACCCCTCCAAAAATAAAAGCAGTTTTTCTCTCCAGATATTCTTAATCCAAACCTGGAATTCCAGTTGTCAAAACAAATGCGATTTTTACCTTTGCAAAAAAAATGAAAATAGCTTAACATTAAGTGCTTTCTTCTTTGGAAGAAAGAGCCTACTTTGGATGTTCCTTCTTTAGACACTCTGATCCAGTTGAAGTGCCCTTAAGTCTAATGCCGGTTTTATTGATCGTGGAAAAAAAAATGGATTTTTTTCTGACATACAGTGGCAGAGAGTACTATTAAAACCCACTTGGGGTTCTTTGGTGATTTTTGCCACAAAACTTTTCAGCCAATGGGACTTACTGAGCCAGTGTTCTTGTAGATTCCTGCAGGCTGTTTTATGGGAGGGACATCAAGACAGAACTAACTGGATAACTGCATATAGCTATGGGGGTTAGGATTGTGCCAAGGAAAAGCGGGGGGGGGGGGGGGGCGGTTAACCAATAGTTTTGAAGAGTCCCACTAAACTGGGAGGGAAGGGAAAGAAAAAAAAAGAAAAAAATAAACTTCTCACCCCATTTACCCAGGTCTAGGCTAAACCCTGCATTAAGTTGAGGAAATTCTTTAAGCAAGGTCAAGAATTGAGGGCTGAGGGTTTCTTCTAATGAGATTCCAGCAGGATCCCTTTTACATCTTTTTATCCTTGTATGGCCATCCAAGGGAGGCAGTCCTCGTCCACTTGGGGATGGATGCGGTCAGGGACAGAGTTTGGGCTGGTTTTGCCATTCGGGCATAGTAAGCTTTCCTTGGGCCTGCCACCAGACGATGCCCCAGATTTTTACACAATTTAACAACTGTAAGGTTGGCAGTGTGGGGCTTTTAGCTCTCACCAAAACCATCTTACTAGAAAGGCTGGAGAGTGGGTCTCTCTGAATGAGTCTTTACCCTCCACAAGCTCCCAGGCAGAACCTTCAATCCCAGCCTGGAATACCTGCCTAACCCCAAAGTTCCCTCCCCATTCTCTGTGTCACCTAATTGGCTCCCTACCTTTCACCCACATATACATCTCCTTACAGTGGCATGGCCAGTGCTGTCTCCATCAGCTCTCAAGAATGGGAGCAACCGTGCAGATGAATCTGACTCATCACTGATCCCTTCCGCTCCCTTCTCCGCACCTCACTGCTTGCTAATGGGGTGTGATGAAGGCATTAGAGCAAGAGTTCCGGCGAAGGGACTGCCCAGTGCAGACCCCACCCCGAAGGGTGCTCATTAAAGATGAAGACATCCTTCATGAACAAGCGACACCTGAAAGCAACACCATGGTCATGAAAGGAGTCCTATGACTCTGAATCAGTCGCAAATACACTCTAGGTGCCCTCCCATTCTTCCCTTTCTCTCCAGAAAACCGCTAGCAAAAGAAAGAGATGAGGGAGGTGGGCAGTGCTGAAAGACAAGTTTCAAGTCGGAACACCGGTGGCTACCCTCACCTCAACGGGGTGCAGGGGAAATGGGACCGAAGACAATGCCAGGCAAAGAGTAAAGGGGGTGCAGCGGCCTTTCTCCCCACTCTAATTCCTGTTCCCGAATTTTCTTAATACCAGAGCAGACTTGCACCTGGTTCTGGATTACTTTCTGCACTGAAGTGGTAGCATTTACAGGTGGGATCCACTGTACTAGATACTTGGGAAGTAGAGAAATAACCAAGTGACACATTCCCTGCCCACACGAAGCTTCTGGTGCAAGGGATGACAGGGAGGACCAACGTAACAATATTTACAACTAGCGAGGTCAAATACACTGAGCAGCCATGCCTAGGAACGTGTAATGTTCCCATCCCCTGTCCTCCTCATGCCTGAGAACACCTGAGGCAGTTCTGTTGAAAGAGCTGGTGCTCGAGGCATAAAGGGGGAGTCACACTTTGGTAATCTCTCCCAGCCTTGGCTGAGTCCGGTTCCCCAGCTGGAGGTAGTTACTGCCTTCCTCTCCAATGACACCAAGTCACCACTTCTTGAGTCAGGGTGACAGATGCACACCTGAATACACTGCTTTTCCAGTGAGGTAACTGCTGTGAGCCATTTCACCGGACTGTGTGGAAGGGCACCTTCACACTGCCTCCCTCTAATCCTCACCCTCCAGAAAAAGATGACCTTACAGAGGGGGAGGGACGAAGGGCTGTGAGGAGCTCACCTTCTAGGCCTAGCTCACTGCCATGGCAGGCTTGGGCCAGACTATTCCATGCCTACTTTCCATTTGTTAAAAGACTCAACCAGGAGACACAGCCATGTCTTTCCTCACAGAACTAGTATAACACTGCTGGTGACAAAACACGGGTGCTAGAAGGCAGCTGCCCAACTAGAGTGTCTGCTTCTTTGCTCAATGGCTCCTCAGCCCACAGATGTGTGGCAAAACTAGTGAGCAATGCCAGAACCTTTAGGCTAAAAGGGAGTATCTCACAGTCCTTCTTTCTACCTTGTAAAAACACACTGCATTTGCTAAGTGATTACTATGTGCACAGTTCAGGTGAGATAGGGCTGCTGGCCCTCCAGGAACTCACAAATCTTCCCTGGCTAAAAGAGACCTTGATACATATACTTCAACTAGCAAATGTCAGTTAACTGCTCACGGACCCTTGCTTGCGTCTCTCCCATCCCCAACCCCATATTCTCCCTCTCCAATCCCACCAGACCACAGTTCTCCCATCCTCAAAGCTCTCTTGAAACCCCAACTCCCTCAGGAGGCTGTTTCCCAAATACTATCTCAGCACTTTTGCACTCAGCCTGTGGAGTCTACTTTTTAAGCACTTAAGGGGAGGGAACATGTCTTTTATGCTCCATAACTATATTTCATGGACTGAAGTGATTTGCCAGAGGCAGAGCTGCTCCATGGCCCAGCCAAGGAGACCCCAGGTCTCCTGACCTCTAGAGCAGGGTCCTTTCCAGATGACCCTACTGTGTAGTGCTTCCCCCTCAGTTATGGAAGATTCCATGACCCTTCAGGCAATCTGTTGGATGGGCTCACACCCTTGTCTTGCTTCTTTCTTATATCTGACCTACACTTAATGAGAAAAAGCATAGCCTAGTGAGTGGAAAGAGCATGGGCTTGAGAGAGGACCTGGGTTCTAGTCCCGTCTCTAGCATGTACCTGCTGGGTGACCTTGGGTGAGTCACTTCACTTTTCTGTGTCTCAGTTACCTCAGGGGATTCAATGCCTATTCTCCCTCCTCAAATCATGGGTTCTGTGTGGACAGGGCCCATGTCTGTCCTGATCATCTTGTACCTTCCCCAGTGCTTGACATATAGTTACTGCTTAACAAATACCACTAGTATTCAAGTGCCACAAGTATCCTTCTTACTACAAGGCAGCCCTTCTCCCTCGGTTCTATCCTCAAAAGAGATGACAGAGAGCAGCTGTTTAGTGTTTCTGGGACCAAAGATCTCCCTCATGCCCTTTCCTGGCCCTCAATCTCTGAAAGGGACCCTAGTTACATTCTAGTCAATCTCTGAAGTTGCATTTCTGGTACAAGGAAAGATTCACAATTACATTCTCACACACCAGGAAGGACAGAATTAAAGTGTTACCTGACACATGAACGAAGGAATTACTCTGTGGAACGTGGATCCTTTATACCCAAATCCCTTCTCACCAGTACAGAGGGCTCTGAAGTTCTCTAAGATTAAAAAGATAAAAGATAATAATTAGAACAGTTACATCCATCTATCTCCCCCCTTTGACTGCCTAGTTTGGCAGGCTTCTTCGTCCTTAGTGAGTGTGTGGATGGTGCGGGGCATCCTCCTACACAGACAAGTCTGTGACATACTGACCACAAGAGGTACCATAATTAGATTAACATCTTCCTGGCTGAACTGGACTCTCCCAAGCACCTAGTACAGTGCTAGATATACAATAAGTACTCGATACAGGCCAATTATATGGAGAAAATTACAGTATGGCTAATGACATAAGGTTGTTTTGAGTCAAAGCTTTTTAACACCTCTTCAATGGTTAGATCAATTTAAAATTTTCTCATTCCCCTGCCACCAAAAAAATATAAATACCGACTGACACTTCAGCATTCAACAAAGAATGTCTCCTTTCTGACTAGTAGCCAGCTGAACTACTAGTTTTGTTTTGAAGGGCTCCTAGAAGGAATCTAGGCCCTGAGTTTATTTCAAAAGAGAGTCCCATGGTACAGCAGGCAGTCCTGATCACAACATCTAGGGTGGGGGCAGAAAAACTTGACCTCCACTCAATTTAATAAAGACAAGCAGTTGCTTGTTCAAAAGAAAGCACAACCCATGACCTAAAGGAAAAAAAGATAGCACTTAATGCTGATACTTTTCCTCCTTTCATGCATCTTTCTAATTAGTTGATTTTCACACTTCCCCACATGAGACGATTTCAACATCAGTTCCTTCCGATTTAATCCCAAACTGGAAATTCTCCCGATCATGACATTTAATTTTTTTTTTCCCTCTTCTAGAAACCGCCCTTGTTCTACTCCTCTCTGGCTATTAAGAAACTGGGTCCACTAGGACCACACAATCAGTGCATCAGTGGCAGTTTTGCTACCAGGTACTAAAGAGCATGGGTCTTCTGTGGGTATTTTCCTCAGGTTGGCACAGACACAGGAACTCAAGAATGCTCAGAGGAGGCTACAGAAACTGACTACGTAAGGCCCTTGGGAGAAACCAGACTGAACTTTCAGTTGTACAGATCTTCATTTTAAACTGAGACATCAGGGACAGGGTCTGTGATTCTCCCTCGCTTTGATAAATGTGTGTCAAACTCCGTACTCTTATCAAGGGAGCAGTTCGGTTTTCACTCGGTTTGCTTACCTGCTGTTTTGGGGACTACATCAGCCTTAAGCTGTTGGGAGATGAAAAGAAAGAGTCATGTCAGTGTGAGGCACAAAGAGGAGAACAGCTAATACAATTCCCACTATGCCCAAGGCTTAGCCTTTGTGTGCACCAAAGACCACAGGAGTAGAATCTACAATTAAAGATATGGCTAGAAAATATCTTAATTTATGCTGGCAGTAATGTGGGAGAATAGAACAGTATCAGGGACTTGATTCAAATTCTTCAAAACCAATTATTGACTATTTACAAAGTCAGGGAGTCAAAGCCTCTGGCCGCCTCATAGTCTTCACTGATGCAAACAGGACCTCCTACCGGCTGGCAGGCAGGCCCCAGATGAAAAAAATCCTCAAACCTCATACCATCAGAGCCCTGTTCAGTAAGAGACCAGGAGCTGGGATGGTAGGAGTCATACACACTGAGTCCAAGTCTCAGCGGTAAAGAGTTGGTGATGTAAATGAGGTAGTTTCAAACTTCAGTTTTAAAATTTTTCAGCCTGTGGCTTTCTGCTACATTTCAACCCTGCCAGGCCTGGCACAACCTCTTCACAGGGGCTTTTCCAAGCCTAATTATGCACTTATCTGTCCTGACATTGTTGCCTTTGGATTCCACCTGCAGACTAACCACTCTCACAGTTCAAATAGGCGGAAAAGAGAATCCCGGTACTGTACCCAACTATAGGAAGAGACTTCACGACCTGTAAGCATCGAAAAGTCCCGAAACAACCCAGCAAATCCCAGTGAAACATTCAACCCCATGTTTCATCTCTCTCAGGAACACCAAATGACAAGTGAAACATCATGGCCTAGTGGAAAGAGCACGGTCCGGGAGTCGGAGGGCCTGGACGCTAATCCCGGTTCTGGCACTTGTCTGCTGTGTGACCTGGGGCAAGTCACTTAACTGTGCCTCAGTTACCTCTTCCAGCGAACAGGGATTAAGACTGTGAGCTCAACGTGGGACAAAGGGCTGTGTCCGAATGGATTATCTTGTATCTACCCTGGCACTTAGTATAGTTATAGTGCTTAAATACCATAAATAATAATTTTTAAACCCCAGAACGACAAGAAACAAAACACCTGTGCAACATTTCTCTTCTTGGCATCCACCCCTGAGGCCAGGACGTACTTTTTAATATCCCTATCAACCCATTTTGATCAGACCAGTCTTCCTACTCCTCTGGGAACACTTGTCTTTTCTCAGTCACTCACATAGATCATGGGCAGATAGATTCCACAGCCTAAGAGGGCAAATTAATTCCCATCGTAGAGTTTGACATGCTGTAATTTCCTTGTTTTCCAAGGACCTCAATCTGAAAACCGAGGGTTTTTTTTCCATTGTCTTGGGAATATGCGAGGAAGGAGAATGGAGACTGAGAAACTAAATACATAAATTCAGCTGTTTAAAGAGTTCTACAGTGGGTAGGCTGGAGCCTGCTCCAAGAAAGAACAAAGACCCCAAATAGGCAGATAAGATGTAACTCTTCCCTACCTACTACAATTCAGGCCGGGCTTGCAGAAGGGAAATAATCAGCTCTGGCCTCCTGACCGGCCTGATAAGTAGGTCAGGATGAACTCTCGCCCTGGGTCGTGGGTGACTTGCCCAGGGTCACTGAGAATTATGGGGAGGGAACATGTCCGCTAATTCCGTCGTCCTGAACTCACCCGAGAGCTCGGTACAGTGTTCCGGCATAGCAAGTGCTCCATAAATAAAATCGATTGAAAGAAGTAGCAATCATTGAGTACCTGGTTGGTGCGAGCCACTTTTTATATGTTTACTGTGTGCCAGGGACGGTACTAAGTGCTGAGTTGCATGATAATCAGGTTGGACAGAGCCCACACCCCAGATGGGGGGCTCATAGTCTCCTATTGTACCCTGTGATAGTCCCTTGGGAAGAAGAGAATAAAGAAGAGGCACGTTCTCCACCCCCCACTTACAGCCCCGGCGTGTCCAGACCTGCTCAACGTCAGGACGGAGAACAAAACTGTGCCAAGGTACACGGGAAGGGCAGATATGAAGGGTTTAGAGAAGCAGCATGGTGTCATGGATAATAATAATGCTGGTATTTGTTAAGCACTTACTATGCGCAGAGCCCTGTTCTAAGCGCTGGGGTAGATACAGGGTCATCAGGTTGTCCCACGTGAGGCTCACAGTTAATCCCCATTTTCCAGATGAGGTAACTGAGGCCCAGAGAAGTGAAGTGACTCGCCCACAGTCACACAGCTGACAAGTGGCAGAGCCGGGAGCCGAACCCATGACCTCTGACTCCGAAGCCCGGGCTCTTTCCACTGAGCCACGCTGCTTCCAGAGCTCCATGGCTTGGAGTCACGGGCTTAGGAGTCAGAACACCATGGGCTCTAATCCCAGCTCCAACAGTTCTGCTGTGTGATCTTGAGCAAGTCACTTCACTTTGCCTCAGTTTCCTCAGAACCATCACTTCTCCACGCTTCCACTACCTCATCTGTAAAATGAGGATTGAAACCGTGAGGCCCACAAGGGATAGCGGTCGTGTCCAACTCAATTTGCTTGAGACACTCCAGCGCTTAGTACAATACCTGGCACATAGGAAGCAGTTAATCATTATAATGATGATTATATCAGGCACTTATTATTATCAAGTGTAAGCACTTAATAATTATTATTATTATTGGGACAGTGCAATAGTAACTACTTTCAGGCAAGCCTGACCCAAGTCACTTTCAGTTCCCGTTGCTTGTCTCTTTGGTCACCCGACCGGGTGAGCTGCGCAAGCAGTAGACCCAATCCCGGTCCCGGGGGCGTCCTCCAACCGAGGTCCCGGACCCAAAAAAACGCACGGGCACAAGGCTCAGACACACCGGGGAAGCAGCATGGCGTAGCGGATACATCACAGGTCTGCGAGTCGGAAGGTCATGGGTTCTAAACCCGGCTCCACCACTTCTCTGCTCTGTGACCTAGGGCAAGTCACTTCGCTTCTCTGTGCCTCAGTTCCCTCATCTGTAAATTGGGGATTTAGACTATGGGACAGGGACTATATCCGACCCGATTTGCGGTATCCAGCCCAGTGACTAGTACTATGTGTGTGGCACGTAGTAAGCACTTAACAAATACCATAATTATTATTATTCCTGCTCTGGAACAACCAGGCCCCAATGATAATGAGTACGGTATTTGTTATGGTAACAAAAATAGTAATAATTCTGGCATTTAAGTGCTTACTATGTGCCAAGCACTGTTCTAAGCTCTGGGGTAGATACAGGTAATTGGATTGGACACAGTCTCTGTCCCACACGGGGCTCACAGTCTCAATCCCCATTTTACATCTGAGGAAACCGAGGCCCAGAGAAGTGACTTGCCCAAGGTCACGGAGCAGACCGGTGGCAGAGTCAATATTAGAACCCAGGTCCTTCTGACTCCCAGGGATAATATTTATTAAGTGCTTACTATGTGCCAAACACTGTATTAAGCGCTGGGGTGGATACAAGCTAATCGGGTTGGACGCAGTCCCGGTGCCCCTTAGGGCTCCCAGCCTCAATCCCCATTTTACAGATGAGAGAAGCGAGGACCGGAGAAGGGACTTGCACAAGGTCACCCAGCAGCTGAGGGCAAGATTAGAACCCAGGTCCTTCTGACTCCCAGGCATAATATTAGGCACTTACTATGTGCCAAATACTGTACTAAGCGCTGGGGTACATACAAGCTAATCGGGTTGAACCCAGTCCCTGCCGCAGCCTCCACCCCCACTTAGCAGATGAGAGAACCGAGGCCCCAAGAAGTGACTTGCACAAGGTCCCTCAGTAGCCGAGGGGCGGGATTAGAACCCAGGTCCTTCTGACTCCCAGGCATATTTATTAGGCGCTTACTATGTGCTAAACACTGTAGTAAGCACCGGGGTACATACAAGCTAAGCGCGTTGCACAGAGTCCCTGCCCCACGTGGGGGTCCCGGCCTCAACCCCCCTTTTACAGATGAGAGAACCGAGGCCCCAAGAAATGACTTGCACAGGGTCACCCAGCGGCCGGGATTAGAACCCAGGTCCTCCTGACTCCCAGGCAGAATATTAGGCGCTTACTATGTGCTAAGCACCGGACTAATCGCTGGGGGGGAGGGGTAGAGACAGTCCCTACTCCAGCCTCCACCCCCCTGGTGGAGACGAGGCCCCCGAGGTCCCGAAAAGGGACTTGCACGAGGTCACCCAGCGGCCGGGATTGGAACCCAGGTCCTCCTGACTCCCAGGTAGAATATTAGGCGCTTACTATGTGCTAAGCACCGGACTAATCGCTGGGGGGGAGGGGTAGAGACAGTCCCTACTCCAGCCTCCACCCCCCTGGTGGAGACGAGGCCCCCGAGGCCCCGACAAGGGACTTGCACGAGGTCCCCGGGCGGCGGGGCCGGGGGACGGGGCTTGGAAGCCCGGTGGCGCGGCCTCCTTGGGCCGCGCTGCAGCCCCGAGGTCCTGGCGAGGCGGGGGAGGGGCGTGACCTTGCGCGGAGTCCCGGGGTGAGGCCGCGGGGCCGCCTTACCTCCAGGACCACGCGTCCGAGCGGCTGCTGATCGGCGCCCACGTCCAGGTAGACCCGCGGGTTGGGACGGGCGGCGGGCGGCGAGCAGCTCCCGCGGCCGGGCCCCGCCGGAACCCGGAACGGCACGCGGAGCGGACCCCGCCCCGGCCCGCCCGCCAGCAGCCCGACCCCGCCGCGGAGGCCCCACATCCCCCTCCGGACGACCGGGGGGACCCCGGCGGACCAGCGCAAAGCCGGCCCGACCCTCCGATGGCGACCGGCGGCCGCTCCCGAGCGACAGCAGAGAAGACGGGCCGCGTTCCGCGCTCCGGGTTTTTATTGCCGCCGCCGGCTCCGCCCCCCCCTCCTCCTCCCGGCCCCGCCCCGCTCGGCAGCGACACCTTCAGGCCGGAGGCGGCCATGGCGCGGGAAGGACGGGAGCGGCGGGGAAATAGCCATCATTCATTAATAATAATAATAATAATAATGTGGGTATTTGTTAAGCGCTTACTCTGTGCAGAGCACCGTTCTAAGCGCTGGGGTAGACACAGGGGAATCAGGTGGTCCCACGTGCGGCTCCCAGTCTTCATCCCCATTTTCCAGATGAGGTCACGGAGGCCCAGAGAAGTAATAATAATAATAATGTTGGTATTTGTTAAGCGCTTACTGTGTGCCGAGCACCGTTCTAAGCGCTGGGGGAGACACCGGGGAATCAGGTGGTCCCACGTGGGGCTCCCAGTTTTAATCCCCATTTTCCAGATGAGGGAACTGAGGCACCGAGAAGTGAAGTGACTCGCCCACAGTCACCCAGCTGACAAGTGGCCGAGCCGGGATTCGAACCCATGACTGACCTCTGACTCCAAAGCCCGGGCTCTTTCCACCGAGCCACGCTGCTTCATTAGCAGTCATTATGCAATCGGCATTATTTCTTCATTAATAATTAATGACTTGTTAATTCATCATTTAACAGTTATAATGTTGGTGCCTGCTAAGCGCTTACTATGTGCAGAACACTGTTCTAAGCGCTGGGGTAGATACAGGGTAATCAGGTTGTCCCACGTGAGGTTCACAGTCTTCATCCCCATTTTCCAGATGAGGTAACCGAGGCACAGAGAGGTGAGGTGACTTGCCCACAGTCACCCAGCGGATAAGTGGCAGATTCGGGATTAGAACCCATGACCTCTGACTCCCAAGCCCAGACTCTTGCCACTGAGCCACGCTGCTTCTCTGTTAAGCGCTTACTATGTGCAGAGCACCGTTCTAAGCGCTGGGGGAGATACAGGGTCACCAGGTTGTCCCACGTGAGGCTCACAGTCTTCGTCCCCATTTTACAGATGAGGTAACTGACGCCCAGAGAAGTGAAGTGACTTGCCCACGGTCACCCAGCTGACAAGTGCCAGAGCTGGGATTCGAACCCATGACCTCTGACTCCCAAGCCCGGGCTCCTTCCACTGAGTCACGCTGCTTCCCATTTGATAGTGATTAATTCATTCATTAGTTAATTAATGTTGGTATTTGTTAAGTGCTCATTATGTGCAGAGCACTGTTCTAAGCCCTGGGGGAGATACAGGGTCTTCAGGTGGTCCCACGTGGGGCTCACAGTCTTTATCCCCATTTTCCAGATGTGGTCACTGGGGCCCAGAGAAGTGAAGTGACTTGCCCACAGTCACACAGCTGACCAGTGGCAGAGTCAGGATTCAAACCCATCACCTCTGACTCCCAAACCCGGGCTCTTGCCACTACTACTACTACTAATAATGATGGTACGTGTTAAGCACTTTCTATGTGACGAGCACTGTTCTAAGCACTGGGTTAGATACAGGGTAATCAGGTCGTCCCACGTGAGGCTCACAGTCTTCATCCCCATTTTCCAGATGAGGTCACTGAGACTCAGAGAAGTGAAGTGACTTGCCCAAAGGTGGCAGAGGCGGGATTAGAACCCATGACCTCTGACTCCTAAACCCGGGCTCTTTCCACCGAGCCCCACTGCTTCTCTAAAGCAGTGGGAAAGGAGAGAAGGAGGGGACGGAGAGCGCAGCCTTCTTCCCCAGCTCAACCTGGAACCACAACTCCTGCGTCTGGATCATGCATACGTCCATTTTTTATTTTCTTTTATTTTTTGATGGGCAAGAGCGCGGGCTTGGCAGTCAGAGGTCGCGGGTTCTAATCCCGCCTCCGCCACTTGTCAGCTGTGTGACTTTGTGCAAGTCACTTCACTCCTTTGGGACTATATACACGCTTGGTATATAGTCAGCGTGTAACAAATACCACCATTCTTCTTCTTCTTATTATTATAATACATAATAGAGAAGCAGCGTGGTTTAGTGGGAAGAGCACGGGGTTGGGAGTCAGAGGACGTGGGTTCTAATCCCCACTCTGCCACTTGTCAGGTCCGTGACCTGGGGCAAGTCACTGCACTTCTCTGGGCCTCAGTGACCTCATCTGTAAAACGGGGATCAAAAATGTGAGCCCCACGTGGGACAACCTTATGACCTTGTATCTACCCCTGCGCTTAAAACAGTGCTTGGCACATAGTAAGCGCTTAACAAATACAGTCATTATTATTATTATGATGGATAGAGCACGGGCCTGGGAGTCAGAAGATCATGGGCTCTAATCCCAGCTCCTCCACTTGTCTGCTGTGTGACCTTGGTCTAGCCACTTTATTTCTCTGGGCCTCAGCTTCCTCATCCGTAAATGGGGGTTAAGACTGTGAGCCTCATGAGGGGCAGGAACTGTGTCCAACCTGATTTCCTTGTATCCACCTCAGCGTTTAGTCCAGTGCCCGGCTCTCAGTAAGTGCCTAACAAATACCACAATTATTATTATAGTGGTTAGAGCACAGGCCTGGGAGTCAGAAGGTCATGGGTTCTAATCCCAGTGCCGCCACTTGTCTGCTGTGGGACCTTGGGTGAGTCACTTCACTTCTCTGGGCCTCAGTTACCTCATTTGTAAAATGGGGATTGAAACTGTGAGCCCCACGTGTGACAGGGATTGTGCCCGACCCAATTTCCTTGTATCCACTCCAGCACTTAGTACGGTGCCTAGCACATAGTAAACGTTTAACAAAGACCATAATTATTAATATCTGCCTCCTGTTTGTCTGAGAAGCAGCTCTGTTGATCGTTCACACCCATCTTTGTAACTCCACGGTGGTTTCTTCTGGCCCCCCTTTCTAATGTTATTTAAGCGCTCACTATTTGTCAAACACTGTTCTACACACTGTGGTAGGCAGTTCCTGTCCCGCATGGGGTTCAGAGTCTAAGCAGGAAGGAGATAAGGTGTTGAACTGAATCCCCATTTTACAGATGAGGAAGCTGAGGCACCGAGAAATTAAGTGACTTGCCAAAGGTCACAGAGCAATCACTCAGTTAATTAGTCAGGCAACTGGCAGAACCAGGATTAGAACCCAGGTCATCTGACTCCCAAGCCCATGCTCTTTCTACTACACCATACTGCCCTCTTTGCCTTATTTAGAAAATGAAAGGCAGCAAACGTGAAAATATTCTTTAAATGCTCTTTTTCCATTCAAAATGTAACTGTATACAAAGGTCAACTAGTCCTCAAGCTTCTGGCATCCAGTTGATTTAATTCGGGAAAGCTAATAAAATAATGATAATACTATTAGAGGAAAGTATGAAGCCTTTCTATTCCTTTTACTGGACGGTGGACTCCAACTTCGCCACTGAGATGTGAAACATTTGGACACAACAACTGATTGGCCCAAATTGCTCCTCTGGCAATAGCGCCGGTTTCATGCTCTTCTTCCATTTTGTCTTTCTTTGACCCGGCAACAGGAGTGGAAGGAAAATATCCAAAAACAAAAAGCCCTTTCCCAAAAAATTAGTAAGGCAGGTTCCAATTAAATTTAAAAGTCAGATAAAGAGAAGATCCAGGGAAGGAGATTAGGTGGTTTGGGCTTAATTTCAGAGGAATGGTTTGTCCCAGTAAAGCAGTTGGTAAACACAGTACCAACAACCAACCTTAATTAAGTCATCAGAATCTCTAAACTTAATTAAAATCCAAATCCCTGCTGCTGCTAGATTCTTTATTCAGACTCAAAATCCTGATTCTGGATTCAAATACCCTATCAATTCCCCCCATCAATTAGAACCCAAGTAGATCTGAATTCTAATCCCAGCTTTGCCACCTGCCTGCCATGGGACTATGGGCAAACTGCTTACAGTGTTCTGTACCTCAGTTTCCTCCACTAAAATGGCAATAAAATCCCTACTCTTTCTCCTCCTTAGGCTGTAATAATAATACCATAATACCATCACAATAATGTCAGCAACATAGCAAATTTTAATGAAAAAAAAAAAAAGATGGGAAACCTGCTGTCTCTAAACTGGCATGCTTCCCAGACCCCTCATCATGTACTTTCTCTCTTTCCATTCCTCTCTTCTCCCCGGAAAATGCAAGTCTCAAATGATATCTAGTGAGGCCCCATTCTGACTAAATGGCAAATCCCAACATTTTTTTAATGGGGTTGCGACAAGAAATGTCGACCACATACTCTCCCCTGAAGAACAATACCTTAAAACGGACGTCGAAAGGGAGGTACAGGTCCCCAAGAAAAAAGAATAATAATAATAATGGTATTTTTTAAGCTCTTACTAAGTGCCGAGCACTGTTCTAAGTGCTGGGAGAGATACAAGGTGATCGTGTTGTCCCATGTGGTGCTCACAGTCTTACCCCTCATTTTATAGATGAGGTAACCGAAGCACAGAGACGTTAAGTGAGTTGCCCAAGGTCTTATAGCAGACAAGTGGCGGAGTCAGGATTAAAACTCAGGTCCTCTGACTCCCAGGATCTTTCCACTAGGCCATGCTGCTTCTCTACATCAGTCCTTTTCCTTAGCGCCAAGGTCATTCAAACCGTACTGAGCTTCTTCAAAAATCCAGCCTCATTAAGGATGTTAGTGAGTAGATAGAGGAAATTAGCGATGAATTATGGAATGGGTCAAATATGCCTGACACCATGAGGGCTTTCTCATTTCACGTGATACCTCATATGTGTCATTTCTGACTGTGTCACATTTATTTTCTATTTATAGATGCCACATCATTCATTAGTAGTATAGATTCATTAGTAATAGTTAATGGCTTTGCTCCCACGTGTGGATCCCTTTATCTCTAAGTGGATCTTAGCCCTCCCTCTGGCATGTCTTCACTGTTGTAGTTTCACACACTCACATCTTTCTTCCTCACTGGGTTATTTCATCTATTAACTTTGGCATAATTAGGAGGGCATGAAGGTACGTGGAGTGGGACGCCAGTTCCTGAGGGAAATTGCTACTGTCTCCTTAGAATAAACCCCCTGATGCTACGGCTATGCAGGGAGAAGAATGACTAAATTCTCCCCCACGGTTAGCTCCAAGCACAATGTATTCTCCAGAAAGAGTATTATTTTCCAGCGTGATGGCCTATAGACTGCAAACTTGCAACCTTTCAAGCTCCTCTTCTAGACAGTAAGCTCCTTATAGGCAGGGATCATGTCTACCTGCTATATTGTATTGTACTTTTCTAGGAGCTCAGTACAGTGTTCTGCACATAGTAGGAGCTCAATAAATATGATTGATTGATTGATGGGGAAGGCATGTTTTGCTTCTGCTGGACTTTCCCCAAGCACTTAGTGCAGGGCTTTATTCTCAGTAGGTACTCATGGGATGGAGGAAGAGTAATGCTATTACTGGCATTGGCTGAATGATTGATAAATGATCTACAGAGTGATTTGGAATAACAGAGAAACCCACTTTCGAAGAACACGGTCTAAATTTGAGGGGTCCAAGGAGTCATTTCTTTTAGTGCTTTTCTTCCCCTGAAAAAGAGATCCCAGAACTGTCAACTTTCGTTTTTAAGCCAAATGGTGAGATAGGACTGGGCCGCTGGAACTATGGAGGGGAATCATTTTTTACTTGGGGGGTGACTATGGGCAGTGTTGAATTACTCAAGAGTATTTAGTGAATACCTACCAGGTACAAAAAACTGTTCTAAATTCTTGGGAGAGTATGATAGAGTTAGTAGACACAATCCTTACCTTTAAGAAACTTACGATCTGTCAGTCAGGGGAGACAGACACAGGCACTAAAATAAATTATAGGTAATGATGGTATTTAATGATGGCATTTGTGAAGTACTTACTATGTGTCAAGTACTGTTCTAAGTGTGGGGATGAGGTATGAATTAAACAGGATGGACACAGTTGCTGTCCCAAGTGGGGCTCCCGATAGTAAGTAAGAAGGAGAACAGCTATTGAATCCCCATTTTAACGGTTGAGAAATCGAAGCACCGATAACTTAAGTGATTTGCTCAAGGTCACACCGCAAGCAAGTAAAAATGGTGGTATTTCTTAAGCACTTACTATGTGCAAAGCACTGTTCTAAGCGCTGGGGGATACAAGGTGATCAGGTTGTCCCACGTGGGGCTCACAGTTTTAATCCCCATTTTACAGATGAGGTCACTGAGGCCCAGAGAAGTTAAGTGACTTGCCCACAGCCACACAGCTGACAAGTGGCAGAGCTGGGATTCGAACCCATGACCTCTGACTCCCCAGCCCGTGCTCTTTCCACTGAGCCACACTGCTTCTCGTAGTAGAGCTAGGATTAGAAACCAGGTCCTCTGATTTCCTAGGTCCATGCTTTTCCCACTAGGCCATGCTGCTAGGAAGAACTAATAGAGTCTTGAGATAGGTATGTTCATAAGTGTTATGGGGTTGTGAGTCCTTAGACCCTTAAGTGGTGGGCAAAGAGCTGAAAGGGCAGGTAGGGAATTAGAAATGGCAAGTGAGAAAATGAGCAATCAAGGAAGGCCTCCTGTAGGAGATGTGATTTTAAAAGGGCTTTGAAGATGGGAACTTCCAGAACAACTAACTGGATGAAAGTAAGGACAAAGCATTCATTCATTCATTCATTCATTCAATAGTATTTATTGAGCGCTTACTATGTGCAGAGCACTGTACTAAGCGCTTGGGATGAACAAGTCGGCAACAGATAGAGACGGTCCCTGCCGTTTGACGGGCTTACGGTCTAATCGGGGAAGATGGACAGACAAGAACGATGGCAATAAATAGAGTCAAGGGGAAGAACATCTCGTAAAAACAATGGCAACTAAATAGAATCGAGGCGATGTACATTTCATTAACAAAATAAATAGGGTAACGAAAATATATACAGTTGAGCGGACGAGTACAGTGCTGTGGGGAGGGGAAGGGAGAGGTGGAGGAGCAGAGGGAAAAGGGGAAAAAAAGCATGGGAAGCAGCGTGGCCTAGAGTAAAAAGCCTGGTCCTGGGTGCCAGAGGACCTGGGTCTTAAATCTGGCTCTGTCACCTGTGTGACCTTGGGTAAATCATTGTCCCTCAATTCCCTCGTGTGTAAAATGGGGATTCAATCCTATTCTCTCCTATTTAGACTGTGAGCCCCATGTGTACAAGGAATTACGCCCAACCTGATTATCTTGGATCCACTCCAGTGCTTACTATATTGCTTTGCAAATATTAAGCACTTTAACAAGTAGCATATATATACGTCTCAGGCCTCCTCCACTGTACCCAGGTTTAGTACAGCTCTCTTAATTAATCGATCCTTCCTTTTAACCTATTTCTATCCTGGATGTCTGTGCTCTTGTAGGGACAATATTTGCTGAATGTCTTCTGTGGACTTTTCACCTCCCCCCACGAGAAGAATTCTATTTTGTCACATTCTGACAAGGAGAATGCCCTGATTATGATATGTTTCAGTCTCACGTATAAATTCAATTCTATGAGATGTGTAGCAAAGACTTTGTATACACATGAAAAAATCTCCACAATGTTCTTACTTATAATGTCTTTTGCAACATTCAGCTTTATGTTCCTAAACAGTCATGATCACTAGTACAAGAGAATTAAGCACATATTTTTATTGATATTCAGAATGTTCGTAAAGTCATACCTCATGGGCATATTATGATTCATTTTTATGCTTTGTATCAACTATCTTGATAATAATGTTTCTCATCAGGAATGACAGGCAAACCTCAGTTCTAAGACATGGAAAAATACAAATGCTGAATCTTCATCTTAGGAATGTTACCTTCACTTGTCTCTTCCTACACTTTATTCCAAATTGAATCTCACTGCTACAGTCCAGTCCTATGTCTATATATTAAATATCTGCTATATGCTTATGACGCACTGTTACAAAGATTTCATTTTATAGGAAACTTTAATTCAGAAAGAACCCAGAGACTCTGTTTCAGAGAGTGTTAGACATACAGTAGATGCTTATTTGTATTTTTTAAGGTATTTGTTAAGCGCTTACTATGTGTTAAGCACTGTTCTAAGTACTAGGGTTGATACAACTCAACCAGGATGGACCCTGACTCTGTCCTACATAAGGCTCACAGTCTATATCAGAGGTAGGACGATTTAATCCCCATTTTACGGATGAGGTGACAGAGGCAGAGAAGCTAAGTGACTTGCCCAAGGTTACCCAGTGGCAGGGCCTGGTTAATAAATGTTAGACACCAATCAGGAAAGTAAATAGACTGAATGGGGAAAGATAAGTGGATGGAGGAGGGGATTTTGGAGGCCTGAAGTCTGGTCTCTTGACCATCAGTCTATCTGGAGCCCACAGATGGACTGTTCTGGGATATTTTCACAGGGATGGGGGTGGAAAAATGCACTGATTGTATATACATGTTTAGACTAGACTATTGTATACACACAGCACTTCCGCAAACGCATGCCACGAACAGTATTCAGTTCCCCTTTATAAAAAGAATCACATCTTCTGCTCGAAAAGGTAGTGATACATACCAGCAGCAAGTTGTGATAATCCCAATTCTTACTTCACAGTGATGAATACACGGTTTATAACGCTTCTCCCCACCATGCTTCCTAGATTGTTTGTCCTGTGCTTTTTTATAGGAGAAGGCTCAGGTCCCCCATTCCTCTCAACAGGTCCCCCATCATGGCTCAGGAATCATCAAGGTTAAATTCAAACCTGCGAGATGGAAGCGGTGGGTTCCCAGGGAATGGCTGTCCTGTTGCAGTCCAGCTAATTGGCCTTGCTCAGGGAGACGGTACCTAGGAGTAGGTGTTGTCATAGCAGTAGAAGTTCATTCATTCATTTATTCATTCATTCATTCCATAGTACTTATTGAATGCTTACTTTGTGCAGAGCACTGTACTAAGCACTTGGGAAAGTAGTTTTTCAATAAACAGACACAATCCCTGCCCACAACAAGCAGTCGTGACCTAGATTTCTGCCCGTTGGAGACTGTATAAAACCCATCAGTAGTGGAAAGAGCACAGGCCTGTGTGCCTCAGTTCCTTCAGCTGTAAAATGGGGATTCAATTCAATATCTGATCTCCCTCCTGCTTTGACTATGTACCCCACATGAGATAGGGACCTTGTCTGGCCTGATTCTCTTGTATCGATCCCAATGCTTATTACATTATGATTATTATTAACTGCTGTCAGTTCCACAAATTCTGAATTAGATTTGAACCCCAACTGGCAAAAAGTTCTAAACCTAGATAACAGCTTTAGCTTCTTGAGCCAAGTAGTAGGGCTTTTGTCTTCTCTCCCCCACTCTATTAGAACAACATAACACCTCAAGAACACTTCCATTGGTTATTTGTATAACCAGCATTTTCTACTATTCCATACTCCTCTCCTTCTCCTTGGTATGCAAAGGCTCTATGGGGCTTGTGAATGTGTATTCTTCTTTGTAGAATCCCCTTGCAGAGAACAGACGTTTTACTTTCACTTCTGGATTTCTGGTTTTTTGGGTTGTTTTTTTTAAGTGCATGTGACTATTTATTAATAGACCTGTCAAATGAAAGTCCCTGGCCCAGCGAGGGCCAGTGTAATACCGGAAGATGGTGAGTCTTCTGAAGTGTTTACTATCTTGGCCTCTGGAGCCATCATTGCACCACCTCTATTCCCGTTTAGGGTTCTAAACAGATTTAGTCTTCAACAAGGAGCATGGAATTCTCTCCCCACAATGCAGCGATGAGGTAACTAAACCCTGCCACACAGGGTGTGCAGAGCAGATAGGAATCTTTTTCTGCCAAGGGCGGGAAAGACCATGGGACTATGGACCAGGAGACCATAGAATACGCATTATAACCTCCTTCTCTAGACTGTAAACTCTTTTTGGACAGGCATAGCAGATATAGCCCCGGGCCTGGGAGTCAGAGGGTCATGGGTTCTAATCCCAGCTCTGCCATTTGTCTGCTTTGTGACCTTGGGCAAGTCACTTCACTTCTCTGGGCCTCAGTTCCCTCATCTGTAAAATGGCGATTGAGACTGGGAGCCCCATGTGGGACAGCGACTGTGTCCAACCCCATTTGTTTGTATCCACCCCGGAGCTTAGTACAGTTCCTGGCGCAAAGAAAATACTTAACAAATACCACAATTACTATTATTATTATTATCAACGCTGTCATATTAGTACATGTACACAGTAAGCACTCAATAAATTGGATTGATTGACTGAGATTGGAGTTCCAGCCCCAGCTCTGCCACACTCCTGTTGTTGACTTGGGCCAGTCACTTGATTTTTGTGTTTGCGCCTCGGTTTCCTCATCCTTGAAATAGTGATAAACCAACCTCTTAGATTGTGAACTCCAAACGTTACAGAGTCTGTATCTTTCCTCATTATCTTGCATCTACCTAGTGCTTAGCTAAGTGCTTGGCATAGAGTGAGCATTTGAATACCACAATAATCATTTAATAATTAATGATGATGATGATTAATAAAACAACTAACGCACTGAACTAATTTGGGAGGAAAATATTTGGAGAAAGTATTTCTTTGAAACCGAAGACACCGGTCTTTGGTGTAATTAATTGAATCTCCCAGAGTGCTACTGTTAAAAGAAACCACTATTTTCACCATCGTTTGCCGAAGTAATTCCAACTGAAAAGCGTGGAACCTCTCACTATGGACAAGAACACAGGGAGGCAGTATGAGACTGGCTGTGAGGAAACTGTGTTCTAACCTCAGCTCTGCCACTGGCCTGCTTTGAGGCCGTGGGCAAGTCCGTGCCTCAGTTTCTCTCTCCACTGTAAAATGTGGATGACACCCTTCTCTCTACCTCTTAGACTGTGAACTGCTTGAGGGACATAGACTGTGTCTCATCTGATTATCTTGGATCCCTCTTGGGTTAGTAGAGTGACCGACACAAAGTAAATGCTTAATTAATAGCTTAATGATAATTAATTATTAGGCACAGTACAATTGTTTACATTTTCAGTGTCCTAATCTCCCCAGCCATGGGAGAGAACTCCCGCCCAGGGCCTGGAGTGCCGGATAGACTCTCCTCAGATTGTTGGGATTCCTGAAGGGAAATCCGAGCCGATGTCAGTTAAGGCCCAGCATGGCTACATAACACCGGGGTAAAAGAGCAAACCAGGCCACACCTGATTCTCTCTTTCAACTGGCTTTTCTTTGGTCAGGAGAAGCAGCGAGGCCTAGTGGATAGAGCCCGGACCTGGGAGTCAGAAGGACGTGGGTTCTAATCCCGGCTCTGCCACTTGTCTGCTGTGTGACCTCAGGCAAGCTGCTTCTCTGGGCCTCAGTTCCCTCATCTGTAAAATGGGGACTAAGACTGTGAGCCCCGTGTGGGACATGGACTATGTCCAAGCTGATTAGCTTGTATCTACCCCAGTGCTTAGTACAGTATACATAGTGAGTGCTTAGATACCATTAAAGAAAATAAAGAAGGAAAGGACTGAGCTATGGAAACTAGATGATCTGGAGAACAGGCTTTAAGGACTTTCTAAAACACAAAATGGGATATGGACACAAGCTCATTAGGGTGATGGGTAACTTTGTCCTACAGAGGGATAGGGGCCTAAAGAAAGTAAAAGCAAACAGATTTAAAATATCATTTTAAAGCGAAGCTGGCTGGAATTCCTCCAGGAAGCTTCTCCAATTAATTCATAACAATCCAGTCATGTCAACCCAATATGACCAATATCATGTGCTTAATTCCTGTCCTCAGTCTTTATGGACCAGTTTTTATCTTTACTTCAATCAATTGACAGCACTTAATAAACACCTGAGTGCTGGGTTCTATGCTGAGTGCACGGGAGAGTACAGCAGAAGCAAGCCATATATATTCTGTCTTCAGTTTATAATGGAATGGGAGTCTGAAAAAATGATTTACAGAGAGTAAAAACTGGCCGATGGGCAAGCCTCAGCAGGAAGAAGTACAGACTCATCAAGATAAAATGACTAAAAACAATGGAATGTACATATAAATATATGAAAATTTTAGTATATTTTCATAGAAATGTTAGTATATCTTAATATATTTATCTGTATATTCCATGTGAATTCCATAATGAATATATAAATGAATATGCTATTTATATGAAAATATACTAAAATTTAACTCTCATTTATATATTCATTGTGTTCCAGCCTAATACTTTTATACTTCCTTGTTCTTCCACCAAGTCCCACTGTTTGATGGTGATAATAATGATTGTGGTTTTTCTTAAACACTTACTATGTGTACTAAGCACTTAAGTACTAAGGACTGTACTAAGCACTGGGGAAGATACAAGATAATCAGTTCAGACAAAGTTCCTGTACCCATGGGGTTCACAGGACAAATCAGAGGGAGACAATAATAATAAATAATAATGTAAATAATTTAAACCTGTCTTTATTCCCTATTGGACTGTAGTCTCTTGGAGGGCAGGGATCGCATATCTGGCTTTTGGTATACTTTCTTTCTAGACTGTAAACTCCTTGTGGACAGGGAACGTCTACCAATTCTAACTCTTCTAAGCATTTAGTTCAGTGTCCTTCACACAGTAAGTGTTCAATAATTATGATTGATTGATTCCCAAGATCCAAGTTAAGTGGTCAGTGGGTGTCTGGGGGAGCGGTCCCCGAGGCCGAGGGGGTTCTCTCGACGTCCCCCCCGCCCTGACTCCACGTCAGACTCGGGCCCGGCCGGGGGCCCTTAACCCTCCTTCCCTTCTGTGCCACCTCTGAGAAGCAGCGTGGCTCAGTGGAAAGAGCCCGGGCTGGGGAGTCAGAGGTCATGGGTTCTAATCCCGGCTCCGCCGCTTATCAGCTGTGTGACCTTGGGCAAGTCGCTCGACTTCTCTGCGCCTCAGTGACCTCATCTGGAAAATGGGGTTTAAACCCATGAGCCCCACGTGGGACAACCTGATGACCTTGTATCTACCCCAGCGCTTAGAACAGTGCTCGGCACATAGTAAGCGCTTAACAAATACCAAAATTATTATCATTGATGACTGATGTAGTAAAGGCTTTTTTAAAAAAATGGTATTTGTTAAGTGCTTACTATGTTCCAGGCACTGTGTTAAATGCTGGGGTAGATACAAGCTAATCAGGTTGGACACAGTCCATGTATCACATAGGGCTCACAGTCTTAGTCCTCATTTTACAGATAAGGGAACTGAGGTACAGAGAAGTGACCAAGGTCACATAGCAGACAAATGGCAGAGTTGGGATTAGAATCCAGGTCCTCTGACTCCCAGGACTGTGCTCTTTTCCACTAGGCCATGCTGCTTCTCTGTTTTTCCTGTTTTTTTGCTCCATCTGGAGAGCAGCGGGAAACCTGTTGCCTCATAGACATTGAGATTCTTCTAGGGTATCACACACCATCTGCATTTTCTAATTTTCAGTCTCACCTGGCAAGGCCTGGGCAAGAGCATGAACCATCCTTAAGCTTCTCTTCCTGGGACCATGATGGGACAAGCTGACTTCCCCCTTGACACTTCACTTCTCTCTGCCTCAGTTCCTTCATCTGTAAAATAGGAATTAAGACTGTGATTCCCATGGAAAAAAGACTCTCTCCAGCCCGATTTGCTCACATCCAACCCAATGCTAGTACAGTGGCTGGCACATAATGACCGCTTAACAAATACCACGATTATTATTATTACTGTTAATTATTATTGTGTGAGGGACATCCCTGAATGCGGGTGACCGGCTCAGTGTTTCCAAGCTGGATGTTAGAAGAGCCAAGAAGTTGGAAAGCTCTGGGTAGGACAGTGTCCACTTCTGGAGATGAGGTTAGAGCAATTGCTGTCTCAAAACTAAATCCCATTTTGTCCCTTCTTGACTCAGGAGAAGAATCAATCAACCAGTGATATTTTACCGAGTTCTTACCGAGTGCACAGCCCTGTTCTAAGCATATAGGAAAATACTATACAGGAGGGTTGGCAGACACAACGTCTGTCCTCGATAATCCCTACTCACAAGGAATTAACAATATAGAGCAGGTGACGGAAGACATTCAAATTAACTTCCAATAGGAGGAAGTAATAGAGACTGTAAGGAACAGGTGTGTTGAAGTTTCCTTTGGAAAACGAGACGACTCTTCCGTACCAAGAGGAAGGTCCAAGTTGCTTGTCCTGGATGCTGTATTTTCCATTTTCTCTCTTTCTGGTGGCAGAGGATTGGCTTAGATGACCCCTTCAGGTTCCATTTCCCCTTGCGTCCCCACCCCCTCCTCCCCCTGCCTCCCAAATCTAGGATTCTTTGAAGACATAAAGAGATAAGAACTACACCCTCTCTTTGGGGGGATTTTCTTAAAAATCAGGACTTCCCTGGCCCTTTCTAGAAATGGGGGGAGAGGCAGATGGCTTTTAGAGATCTTTTCCAACTGGAAGTGGAGAGTGGACAGTAAAGCCGCTCATCACATGGAGCCTGTCAGGAAAGGAACACGATGACATGCAAATTGTCAGCCTGGAGCGCCATGACCCAAACTCAGTTGCTCAGACTCAATTTGTGCTCTGGGGATACTTTTTCCGGGTGTGACACATTCATTCTTTGGCAATGCTCCATGTGTCAGTGCCCAAGGTGTGCCAAAAATTCTAATGATTTTGTGAGTGATGCTCTGATCATTCAAGGAAATAGAGCTGGGAAGTAGTAATGATTGCATTTATTTAGCACTTGCTATGTGCAGAGCACTGTACTGAACATTCTCACCTGGGTTGGAGCCAGGCAGTTGGGTTGATGAGTCTTGGAGAGCAGTGTCTGGAGGACAGGAGCAGGTGCCCCAGTAAGGCTTGGGGTCGTTGTGGGCAGGGAATGTGTCTGTTTATTCTTATAGTGTACTCTCCCAAACTCTTAGTACAGTGCTCTGCACAAGGTAAAAGCTCAATAAATATGACTGAATTATAACCAATCCAAATCCAGTCTACAGTCTAATGGAGGAAACAGGTCAGGCAAACCTAAAGCAAATAAATTTCCCCAAGGCCTCCCAAGTGTTTCCTGAGAATCATGATGGCCATTATAGCAGCCGGAAAGGAGGGGACTGATAGAGGTAGCCCACTGGGTCTCAAACCGGCCCGGAGGTAGCTGAGTCAAAGAGCTTCGGCCCTTGTCCTTGAATCATCTTCTCTGATTTTGTGGCATCTGGACACTTTGTGACCTTTCCCATCCAGGTGATGCACCGTGACTCGGCCCAAACCCACCCAGTCACCAAGATGGTGACATGGGTTCGGGCTCCCATCGGCCCCTACTCTAGTTGTAGTCTCTCCTTGTCGAGAGAGCGGGGAGAGGGGAGCTGTCCTCAGTCACCCCTTGGAGGAAGCAGCATCGGTTTTGCAAACTCTGGCAGGGAATTAGCTTCTTCAGGTACAGGTACTCGTCTAGGGGAAGATCAGCTAGGAAACCAGGCATGAGGAAGGCGAAGCTTCCGAGGTAGAGCTCTCTTCTGCCACCCCAGAGTAATCACATACCCAGAGCTTTGAACTTCACATGCTCTTAATACAGAGAGTAGCACCCACTGGGCACTTAATACATCCTCTCACTACGAGTACTGTTCCCGTCATTGCCTCCGAAGCTAATTCAGGTTTTCCCATTCCTTTAGAATATTCCAGCTGGTTGAAAAGAGAAGGGGGAGAAGACTGCAGTGTTACATGGCGTTATGATCTTAGAGAACCTTGCAAGCAGTAATTGTTTGTCTGGTTTTCAGTTGGAGTTATAGACCAGCGTCAGTTGTGGTTTAGGAGTCCTGCTTCACCCCCACTGGCTACTCTACATCTTTGATTTTTCTTTTCACCCCCCACAGAGCTTTAAAGCCACTGCTGTGCAAAGTAGAACTCTGCTCCTCCAATTGGGAGCCCCTGAGAGGGGGTCAGAATTTGCACCTGGGGAAAGTCACTTCACCTCTCTGTGCCTCAGTTGCCTCTTCTGTAAAACGAGGATGAAGACTGTGACCCCCATGAAGGACATGAACTGTGTCGAAGCTGTTTACCTTGTATCCACCCCAGCGCTTAGAACAGCGCCTGGCATGTAAGTTAGTGCTTACCAAATATCATAAAACAAAAAAACCCAGAGAAAATAATCAGGCTGATTCACACCTGTAATATTTACAACAATCAGAATAACAAGTTACTGTGGTTTTTCTTCTCGGTGTAATGTGATATCATGGGGACAGTGGGATCATTTCCTAGAGCCTTTTGTGCTTCAGTGAGCAAGGCGATCTTGTGACACTTTGCCAGATGGGCAGTCCAGATTGGACTGGAATGAGTCAAGAGGAAAAGATCACATCAAAATAGCATCACCTCTTTTGTCAGTCCCTGTTGGGGCAGTCCACACTGTCTTTAAGGTTGCTGGTTGGACACACACCTGGATTGGGTCACGGCATATTTACACGGAAGCTAATACTGCGACAAGGACCAATTAGAGATGTAATTAATGACCCGGCTAGGAAAGGTGAGTCAATTTCTGGATCTCAGTGGCTGAGGGTGATCTTCGTTTTGTAAATCTGGGCCTGAAGCACTTAGAGAAAATTAGCAATGGGTTATTAATCTGGATGGGAAGAATTTCCCTTCCCTTTTCCCTCTTCCCCCTTAACCACATATAACCCCAGCTTTTTTTTAAAAAATGGTATTCAAAATGGTATTTTTAAACCCTTACTCCGTGCCAAGCTCAGGTCTAAGCACTCGGGTGAATACAAGTTAATCACATTGGACACAGCCTCTGTCTCACTTGAGGCTCACAGTCAGTATTAGAACCTAGTTCCTGACTGCCAGGTCTGTGCTTTATCCACTAGGCCATGCTGCTTCCCTCTTGCCCGCACTAAAAACCAGAGGCCACAGCCTCCCGGTATTCAGGTTTGTCTTCAACATGAACTTCCCAAGAAATTGGGATTAGATAGACAACTGGGTTTGGATAATCAATCAACAAATGAATTAGTGGTATTTACCGAGAGCTCCACATGAAATAATTGCTGTTTCCCAGACCGTATGCTCCTTGTGGGTGGGGAACATGTCTATCAATTCTGTTGTATTATACTCTCCCAAGCCCTTAGCGCAGTGCTCTGCACATGGTAAGGCTCAATAAGAGCTCACGAAACTCCAGTGTTTCCCCATCTACCTCTGCATTAAACAGAAACTCCTCATCATTGGCTTTAAAGCACTTAATTACCTTGTCCCCTCCTACCTCACTTCACTGCTCTAGGCTACAACCGAACTCGCATACTTCGCTCCTCTAATGCTAACCTTCTCACTCTACCTCGAGCTCGTCTATCTTGCTTTCGACCTCTCACCCACATCCTGCCACTGGCCTGGAACGCCCTCCCTCGTCATAACCGACAGACAATTCTTCTCCCTCCCTTCCAAAACCTCACTGAAGGCATGTCTCCGAGAGGTCTCCCCTGACTAAGCCCTCCTTTCCTCTTCTCCCACTCCCTGATGCATCACCCTGACTTGCTCCCTTGGTTCTTCCCCCCCCCCCTTTCAACCCCACAGCACTTAGGTACATATTTGTAATTTATTTATTTATGTTAACATCTGTCTCCCTTCCTCTGGACTGTAAACTCGATGTGGACAGGAATGTGACTGTTTATTGTTACAGTCTACTCTCCCAAGCACTTAATACAGTGATCTGAACCCAGTAAGCGCTCAATAAATACGATCGACTGACTGAATAAATATGATTGTTCGACTGACTGATTGATTGATTCATTCAATCGTATTTATCGAGCGCTTATTGTGAGCAGAGCACTGTACTAAGCACTTGGAAAGTACAATTCAGCAACAGATAGAGACAATCCCTACCCAACATCGGACTCACAGTCTAGAAGGGGGAGTCAGACAGCAAAACAAAACAAGCAGATAGACATCAGTAGCATCAAAATAAATAAATAGAATTATAGATATATGTACATCATTAATAAAATAAATACACTAATAAATATGTACAAAGATACACAAGTACTGTGGGGCAGGGAAGGGGGTAGAGCAGAGGGAGGGAGTAGGGGCAATGGGGAGGGGAGGAGGAGCAGAGGAAAAGGAGGTTCAGCCTGGGAAGTCCTCCTGGAGGATGTGTGCTCTCAGTAGGGCTTTGAAGAGGGGGAAGAGAGCTAGTTTGGCAGATGTGAGGAGGGAGGGCATTCCAGGCCAGAGGTAGGAGCTGGGCCAGGGGTCAATGACGGGACAGGCGAGAACGAGGCCCAGTGAGGAGGTTAGTGGCAACAGAGGAATGGAGTGTGCGGATTGGGCTGTAGAAGGAGAGAGGGAGGTGAGGTAGGAAGGGGTAAGGTGATGGAGAGCTTTGAAGCCAATGGTGAGGAGTTTTTGTTTGTTACGGAAGTTGATAGGCAATCACTGGAGATTTTTGAGGAGTGGGGTGACATGCCCAGAGTGTTTCTGTAGAAAGATAATCTGGGCAGCAGAGGGAAGTATAGACTGAAGTGGAGAGAGACAGGAGGTTGGGAGATCAGAAAGGATGGGTTGATTCCCTCTGCCTTCCCCCTCATCCCACCCTGTTGCCCACACTAACCTGAACCACCTGAATCACCTGAATCCTGGGGTCTCCTCCCCAGGCACTTGAGCTGGGATCTCCAGTCTGGATTCTGGACTTCTCTCTGCCTCAGAGCTGAGTCTCAAGTCGGCCACTGGGGATCTGCTTCTCTAGGGATGCTGATGAGCCCTCCCCCTAAAGAATAAGCTCCTTGTGGGTAGGGATCCTCTTTACCAACTCCATTATACTCTCCCAACCACTTAGTACAGTGCTCTGTACACAGTAAGCACTCAAAAAATGTCACTGTCAGAATAATTGTTTGCAATAGCATCCCAGGTCGGCTCAACACACCAGCCTCCCGGAGCTCTTGTACATAGTTATACCCCTCCTCCCTATTTAGATAGTGATGTATTTAATCTATTGTAATTTCAATTCTTCGTTCAGGTATTTCATGCCCACATACTGTGGTGTGGACAGACCCTGTGATAAAACAGGCTGCTTCCTATGATGACGTGGTTTCTTAGGGGTGTCTATTTTCCATATCAGTCAGTCAATCCATAAATAGCATTTTTGAACACTTACTGTGAGCAAAACACTGTACTAAGTGCTTGGGAATGTACAGTATAGCAGAGTTGGTAGATAAGATCCCTGTCTATAAGGAGAACAGATTTTTTTCTTTTAATCTGTGATTTTTACTTTTGCCTGTGTTCTACCTAGAAGCAACATGGTCTAGCAGAAAGAGCATGGGCCTGGGAGTCAGAGGACCTGCCTTCTAATAACTGGCTCTACATCTTCTCCGCTGTGTGACCTTGGGCAAGTCACTTTAATTCTCTGCAGTTCACTTTCCTTATTTATAAAATGAGAATTCGACACCTTTTCTCCCTCCTACTTAGGCTGTGAGCTCCATGTGGGACAGGGACTGTGTCCAACCTGATTATTTTATATCCACCCCAGTGCTTAGTACAGTGCTTGGCACATTGTAAGAGTTTAACAAATACCATAATTAACTAAAAAATAATTAAGGAGCTTACAGTTTAGAGAGGTAGACCGACATAAAAATAATGTCTCCACCTAGATCTACATGTTATAAGTTATGGCCTATTCTAAAACCTTTGGAAAAGCAATATGAAATCTCTTTACATGCTGTATTCAGTAATGATAAATGTCACTAAGCTATTGCTCTGAGCACGTGTACCTTGTGGGCTCTTCCCACCTTTAAAGAGGTCCTCTCCCTGAAAGTTTCAGGGCCACTGCCCTAAAAGATTTTTTTAAATGGTATTTCATTTAATTGTATTTATTGAGTGCTTACTGTGTGCAAAGCACGTACTAAGCGCTGGTAAAGTACAATTCAGGAACAAAGAGAGACCAACCCTGCCCACAACGGGCTTACAGTCTAGAAGGGGGAGAAGATGGGCATCAGAACAAGTAAAGGGTCATTGATGGCACCAATATGAATAAAGGGGGGATGATAGATTTATATCCATTATTAATATAAGAGAATAGAATGCTAGAGAGGGGTTCCGGGGTGGGCGGGGACTGGGGGCCGGGAGCCAGCCTTACCATGGTGAGGCCGGTGGTGGGGGACCCCACGGTCCACTGGGGGAGGGTCACCTCAGGGGTCACCTCGGGCGTCACCTCGGGGGTCACCTCTGTGATTCAGCGGGGGTGAGGAGGGAGACCAGGAGGTCCTGCTCCGGTCTTGCCACTCCCCTGACAGGCCCCGCCGCCGCCGCTTCGCCTCTTGCCAAGATGGTATTTGTTAAGTGTTTACTCTGTGCCAGTCACTGTACCACACCCTGGGGTAGGTATATGTTAATCGTTTAATCCAGATACAATCCATGCTTCACATGAGGCTCACGGTCTTAATCACCATTTTACAGATGAGGTAATTAAGGCCTAGAAAAGTTAAGTGACTTGCCCAAGGTCATACAGCAGATCGGACAAGTGGGGGAAAGGCTGGGACTGAAGGGGTTTGAAGCAGCGTAGCCTAGTGGATAGAGCACAGGCCTGGGAGCCAGAAGGACCTGGGTTCTAATCCTGCTCTGCCACTTGTCTGCTGCTTGATCAAGTCACTTCTTTGTGCCTCAGTTACCTCAGCAGTAAAGTGGGGATTAATATCGTGAACCACATGTGGGACAGGGACTTTGTCCAACCTAATTTGCTTATATCCAACAGAGCTTTTAGAACAGGGCCTGGCACAGAGTAAGCACTTAACAAATGTCACAATTATTATTATTAGATCTCAAGTCCTCCTAACCTCCAGGCCGGTGCTTTATTCACAGCTGGATGATGTTGCTTCAAACCCCTTGAGTCCCAGCCTTTCACCCACTTGTCCGATCCTAGCGCTGGCAGTTCCCAATTCTCTCTGGAGCCTGGAACTTTAATTACAGCCTCCTGCAGAACCTGGGAAGGCTGCTTCCAGAAGCTCACTCCAAGCCAGAATCCAAATAATGCTCATCCCACATCTCTCCAGCTGCCCCCTCCCGAGTCTGATCTTTCCTCAGACCTCCTATCATTACTAGTCTCTAAACGTCATGTTGGGCAAAACCAAAACTGTGGCATGGCAGCCTCCACAACCCTTAATTTCCTGCTTGAGCCCAGGCTCATGGACAAATCCCCAGTAGTGCGGGGAACTGGGGACCGGAACAGTTAACGGTTTTCAGAGAGGAGAGAGAAAGGAGAAGCAGCATGGTGTAGAGAAGCAGCAAGGTGTAGTGGTTAGAGAATGGGCCTGAGAGTCAGAAGGTCCTGGATCTTAGTCCAGGCTTTGCTACTTGTCTGCTGTGTGACCTTGGGCAAGCCACTTAACTTCTCTGGGCCTCAGTTACCTCATCTGTAAAATGGGGATTGAGACTGTGAGTCCTACTTTGAACAGAAACGGTATCCAATCCGACTTGCTTGCAAGCACTCCAGGGCTTAGTAAAATGCCTGCATATAGTAAGGACTTAAATACCATTATTATTATTATTATTATTATTAATAATAATAAGGTTGAGCCAGGATTCTGGGAAGAACCCAAGGAGGGAGACTGGCTTTTTTGTAAACCTCTAGACTGTAGGTTCATAGTGGGCAGGGAACAGATCTACCAACTCTGTTGTACTCTCCCAATCACTTAGCACAGTGCTCTGCCCACGGTAAACACTCAGTAAACAGCATGGTTTGATTTGGATACAGTGAAGGCAGACACTGATTCAGAAGGATGCAACTGAGCCATCCTTTCAGCCCTGTGGAAATGATCAATCAATCATAGTTATTCAGGGCGTGCTCTGCACAAGGAACTTAGCAGACCTCTGTGCTAAGCCCCTGGGGGAGTATAATAGTCAGTAGATATGATTCCTGCTCTCAAGGAGTTTGCAATCTAGCAGCAGTTAGACATTAAATAAATTATACAATTTAAAGATCTGTACATAAGTTCTGTGGAGGCGAGAGGGTAAGTGTTTAGGAGGTGAGGACAATGGGGAGAGGAAATAGGAGGAGGAAAGATTTCCAAAACAAAAACAAAAAAACATTTTGCAGGTAAAAGGAGGTTTTCGAATTCCCCTCCAAACACGCTAATGTGTTCCGAGGGCCCTTGTGGCCAGAATGAGCAAACTCACACTTCCGAGTGAAGGAACGGTCAACTTCCCAGGAGCGGATGTTCTTTGTGAGCATGGAGAAGAAGGAAGCCAGGGGCAGCCAAAATGAGGCCAAGATAACCCATCACATTTTGAGAAGAAACATCTGTTCCAAGGACAGGTGACAGCTCTATCTACAGTGTCTGTTGTGTAAATTCGGAAAACTGAGCCCTATACTGCATCGGCAGAGTTGACAGTGAACTATTCAAGTCCCTGATAGAAGCAGAACTATAATCGAGGAGGATTGAAGGAGGAGTAGGGAATTTATTTTTGCAGTCCTCTTAGGGGAATACCATTTCTCAAGCCCCAGAAGGATTACATTTCCCAGAATATCTTTGGGAAACTGAGATCTTCGAGCAGGAGATGGGATTCGCCAATCAGCGAAGCACGGCTTCAAATACCACCTCTATGCAGATGATACCCAAATCTACATCTCCAGCCCTGACCTCTCTCTCTCTCTCTCTCTCTCTCTGCAGTCTCTCCTGCCTTCAAGACATCTCTACTTGGATGTTCTCCCATCACCTCAAGCTTAGCGGGTCTAAAACCAACTCCTTATCTTCCTACCCAAACCCTGTACTATCCCTGAGTTTCCCATCACTGTAGATGACACCACCATCCTTCCTGTTTCACAAGCGTAACTTTGGCGTCATCCTTGACTCTTCTCTCTCATTCAACGCACATGTTCAATCCATCACTAAATCCTGTCGGTTTCACCCTCGTGACATTGCAAAAATCCATCCTTTCCTCTCCATCCAAACTCCTACCACGTTCATTCATTCACTCAATAGTATTTATTGAGCACTTACTATGTGCAGAGCACTGCACTAAGCCCTTGGAATGTATAATTTGGCAACCGTTAGAGAAAATCTCTGCCCAGTGACGGGCTCACAGTCTAAACGGGGGAGACAGACAGCAAAGCAAAACAAAACAAAAACAAGACAACATCATCAAGATAAATAGAATCAAGGGGATGTACACCTCATTAACAAAATAAATAGGGTAATAAATGATATATACAAATGAGCACAATGCTGAGGGGAGGGGAAGGGGGAAGAGCAGAGGGTGGGGTGGGAGAGGAGAGGAGGGGGAGCAGAGGGAAAGGGGAGGCTTCAGTCTGGGAATAATAATAATAATGATGGTATTTGTTAAGCACTTACTGTGTGTCAAGCACTGTTCTAAACACTGGGGTAAATACAAGGTTATTGGGTTGTCCCATTTGGGGCTCACAGGCTTAATCCCCACTTTACAGATGAGGTAACTGAAGCACAGAGAAGTGACGGAGCCGAGATTAGAACCCATGACCTCTGACTTCCAAGACCGTGCAGTCACTTATCCTCTACTGCCTCGATTACTGCATCAGCTTCCTTACTGACCTCCCAGCCTCCTTTCTTTCCCCACTCCAGTCCATACTTCACTCTTCTGCTTGGATCGTTTTTCTACAGAAATGCTCACGATGTGTTTTCCCACTTCTCAAGAAACTCCAGTGGTTGCCCATCCACCTCCACATCAAACAAAAACTCCTCACCTTTGGTTTTAAAGCAATCCACCACCTCGCCCCCTCCTACCTCACCTCACTACTCTCCTACAACCCAGCCCACACACTTCACTCCTCTAATGCTAACCTTCTCACCGTGCCTCAGTCTTTCCTATCTTGCCGCCAACCCCCAGCCCACATCTTGCCTCTGTCCTGGAACGCTCTCCCTCCTCACATCTGACAATTACTCTCTTCCCCTTCAAAGCCTTATCGAAGGCACATCTCCTCCAAGAAGCCTTCCCCGACTAAGCCCTCCTTATCTTTTCTCCCACTCCCTTCTGCAATGCCCTGACTCGCTCCCTTTATTCATCCCCCTTCCTAGCCCCATAGCACTCATGTCCATATTTGTAATTTATTTATTTATATTAATGTCCATCTTCCCCTTAAACTATAAGTTCACTGTGTTTATTTTTCTATTGAACTCTCCCGAGGGGCTTAGGACAATGCTCCGCACACAGTAAGAGCACAATAAATACAATTGAATAAATAAATGAACGAAGGAGATAATGTGCACGCATGCTTATGTCTGCGCACTCTCTCTTTCTGTCATTTAAGACCATCTTTCATAGAATGCCGCATGGATTAAATTCTCTCTCCTGTGTTGGTTCTGAGTTGGTTCCTGGTTCTGAGATGTTTTCAAGATCCTAGAATCTAACAACTAGGCACTGTGGAGAGAGAGGACACTGCTCCTACTTTTTTTTTAAGTATTAGTATTTTAGTATTTGTTAGGCACTGACTGTGTGCCAAGAAATATACTAAGTGCTGGGGAAGATACAAGTTTATTAGATTGGACGCAATCCATGTCCCACATGGGGCTCTCAGTCTTAATCCCCATTTTACAGATGAGGTAACCGAGAAGTTAAGTGACTCGTCCAAGGCCACGGAACAGAGAAGTGGTGGAGGCAGGATTAGAATCCATGACCTTCTGACTCCCAGCGTAGAGTATTAAATTATTGGGAGAGTACAATAGCATTAGTAATGATCCCTGCCCTTAGTGAATTTGTTATGTAAGTGAAGGAGACAGATATTAAATATTATGCCGTCTACTAAGGTTTTGTAAAACGAGAGACACAGTCTCTTGATATTATAGAGGAACATCTCCTCCAAGAGACCTTCTCAGTCTAAACCCCCCTTTTCCTCAGCTTCCCCTCCCTTCCGCGTCATCTCGACTCGCTCCCTTTGCCCTTCCCCCCCCTCACAGCACTTTATTTATATTAATGCCTGTTTATTTGTTTTGATGTGCATATATCTATAATTCTATTTATTAATATTAATGCCTGTTTATTTGTTTTGATGTCCGACTCCCTCCTTCTAGACTTAAGCCAGGTGTAGTCAGGGATTGTCTTTCTTTATTGCTGAATTGTAATTTCCAAGCACTTAGTACAGTGCTCTGCACACAGTAAGCGCTCAATAAATACAATTGAATGAATGAATGAATATCTTGTTGGTGCTGAACCTTCTCACTTCCAAATGGCAGGATGGTGTTTTCAATTTGATTTTTCTATCCCTGTCTATCCTGATATCATTAAAGAGCGTAATCCCAGGACAGCAGAATTCAATGCTTGCAGTTAGCTTCTTGTTGTCAATGGAGATCCTTGGTACCCCAAACATAGAGTTTTCCAAGGTTCTGGCTGGTTTCAAACCCCTGCCTTCAGATAAATTGTCAGGCCAAAACGCATTCTGCTTCTGAGAAGAGCACAGTCATCAGAATTTAACAGCACCGGGAGGAGCGATTCAAAAATTATTCATTTATTCAAATAAATGTCTGTCTCCCCCTCTAGACTGTAAGCTCATTATGGGCAGGAAATATGTCTGCTAATTCTGTTGAATTGTACTCTCCCAATCGCTTAGTACAGTGCTCTGCACATAGTAAGTGCTCAATAAATATGAGTGATTGATGGATTGATTGATTGAAAGACTCTTGAGGATTGTTGTCCAGCTTGTTTTGGTTTTCCCAGAGGACAGGGTGATCCTAGCTATAGAATCCTTAATTCCTTACGCATGACAACGTAAAACAGTTCGAACAAGCTAAGAGCAAATGCACAGCTCTTCTATAACGCCAATGCTGACACCTCAAACAAGGCTCCATTGATTTCATGAGTCAGACATTTCATCACATAATCATTTTAAGATATTGACAAATCTCTCAGGGCAGTTGAACTACGAAAGTCACTAGGTTACTTCTACTGCTGCCATCCAACACTTTGGTACAGTCTTCAAACACCAGGCAGCAGTGACACTGTTCCTTCACTTTCACTTCTGATACACTGCAACGTTCTTATTTGCTAAGCCCTGCTCTGGTCTAAAGTCACATTACGATTCTAGGCTTGCGCTGTTCATGATGTTCTTCAGGGATCAGCCCGACAAGGAAATCTATAGCAGTGGAGTGACAATCCGTGTTCGTTTCTGCAGGCAAGTCTCTCCCTTTTCTCCTTGAAGAGGATGATAATAGTGGCATTTTTTCAATCTCCAACATTCTTAGCAGCATCATCAGGATGAAAATGGGCCTGGTAAGGCTACTAAGAAGACACTCTATCTGCTTTTAGACATGCCGAGTGGTTTCAGGCGTTTTGGCTTCTTTCATGGGGGTGAATTCATTGAAAGTTGGAGTTAAAGCCATGTTTTCACATGCTGGCTGGTTGGCTGTTTTTTTTTTTTATGGTATTTGTAAAGTATTTTGCGTCACTGTCACTGTTATGATAATAATGCCATTACTATTATGTGTCAAGCACTGGGGTAATAATAATAATAACCATGGTATTTGTTAGGCGCTTACTTTGTGCCAGGCACTGTTCTAAGTACTGGGGTGAATACAAGCAAATCGGGTTGGACACAGTCCTTATCCCACATGGGGCTCACAGTCTCAATCCCCGTTTTACAGATGAGGTACCTGAAGCACAGAGGAAGTGAAATGACTTGCCCAAGGTCACACAGCAGACAAGCGGGGATTTCTGCCTGTGCTCTATCCATTATGTCATGCTGGGGTAGATGCAAGATAATCAGATTGGACACATTTCTTGTCCCACCTGGAACTCAGTCTAAGTCAGAGGGAGGAGGATTTATTCCCCATTTTACGTATGAGGTAACTGAGGCGCAGAGATATTAAGCGACTTGCCCAAGGTTACACAGCAGACAAGTAGCAGAGCAGGGATTCGAAATCAGGTCCACTGACTCCCAGGCCCCGGATCTTTCCACTGGGCACATTACTTTTTTTTAAAAAAAGATATTTAAGTACTTACAATGTGCCAGGCACTGTATTCATTCATTCACTCATTCATTCATTCATTCATTCATTCATATTTATTGAGCATATGCTGCATGTAGAAAGTACAATACAGCAATAAAGAGAAACAATCCCTGCCTACAATGGGCTGTACCATGCACTGAGGTAGATACAAGATAATCAGGTTGGACACAGTCCATGTCCCCATTTCACAGGATTAGAGCCCAGGTCCTCAGGCTCCCAAGCCTCTGTTTTTTCCCCAAGGCCACACTGCTTCTCACCGCTTCTCTGGCTCTTCTTCTTTGAGAGTCATCTTCAGTGATGGGAGCTGTAGAAAGAGATTGCTGAAATTGGTGTTGCCCTCTCTTTGCTATAGGGGTGGAGTCATCCTACTTTTATTTGGTGCTATGACTTGGTGTGTGGCTCCCTCTACACGCTCCCGGCATGTAGCCTTTGGGTTGGCTTCCGCCTGCATAGCCTATAACACCGACGACAGAATAATGAACTACACTTACACACACACACACACACACACACACAAAACCCACTACACCTTAAAAAAAACAACATACCTGCTGGTGGGGCTTTTGAAAATCCCGCATTTTGGATTTTTTAAATATGGTATTTAAGCGCTCACTAGGTGCCAGGCACCGTGCTAAGCGCTGGGATAGATACAAGCTCATATGGTCAGACATAGTCCCTGCCCCATATGGGACTCATAGTTTTAATCCCCATTTTACAGACGAGGTAACTGAGGCGCAGAAAAGCCAAGCGACTTGCCTAAGGCCACGCAGCACACAAATGGAGGAGCAGGGATTAGAACCCGAGTTCTTCTGATTCTCAGGCTTGTGCTCTATCCTCTAGGTCACACTGCTTCTAGGCTTTAGGGAGAAAGGGATCAGGGTTTGGAAAGAGGGGCAGGACAAGATTTTGTGAGATGGGGTTATTCAGATAAGAGCTATTTCACCTTAATTTGAGAAGATGATGCTCCTGCCAGTAAAAATGGCATATGTAATGGCAGGGACATGGAGCCTAATGAAGGTGGTAAGCAGGTTTCCTTCTTTGGAGTTGAGACCATGAGCCAGCAAATCAAACGCGAGGGCGGGTTGAGGGGCTGGTTTGCGGAGCGCGTGGTGGCCTTCTTGTGACGCTGCTTCATGGAAATGGAGAATTTCTGGTGATCTGCGGGTCCTGCTTTCCTTCCATCTACAATGTCAGGCAGAGCAACAGCTCAAATTAGTTCTTCCTTGTTCACTTCCCTCACCCCACCGCCCCCACCCACTCGATTATGGCCAAGCTCTCCACTGACTAGAAGCTTTCCCAGGGCAAAGGCAAGCAAAAAAAGAGACTCCTTGAGGAGGCATCTTTTATTTCAACCAATCCATCAACGGTATTTATTAAGCACTTACTTTGTGTAGAGCACTGAACTAAGACCTTGGGAGAGTACAGTTCCTGTACTCCTGGAATCCCAAGTGGCAAATGAAAAGAGAATTTGCCTCATTTTTTGAGGTCTGAATGGGGGTTGTATGGGCCCAAGAAAACTTTGTGTGAAGGCAGTGGACAAGCAGATATTCCTGGAGATTCCTTGGTTTTGACTTCTCTAGGGAAGACGACGAGAGCCTAGGGGGATTGAGGGAAGGAGTGCTCCTTGAATGTAAGAACTTTGTGGCTAAACACGACCGTGGGTGACATTTGATGTTGTAAGGCATTAAAGACAGAAGCATAAGTGAGGTTAATAGTCTTTCCTTTTATTAATGCAATAATAGTACCGTATTGACAGCCCACCCACCTTTTCCTCTTCAAATCATTTCCGGTTTGTATGCTTCTTTCCAAAGTCCCCACCCACCCACCGTTTTTTTCTTTCCAGATGCCATTTTCACCCCATTTAAGGTATCTGTGGTGAGATCAATTATCTACGAATCTGATTTCCGAATTGAATTCCAATCCGTAGTTCTGATTGTTTTTTATTATAATTATTATTATTATCACAATGAAACCCCCACAGGAGACTGATAACCCAGGAAAAAACTACAAAGGGCTGGTGCACTGAAGGTCCAATGAAATGCCATCAAAATGGATTCTCCACAGAAAAGACCGGACAAGAATCTCATATTACAGATCACACACGCACACACACACCGACACAAGGGACAAAATCCCACCGTAGTGACTCACAGGACGCGAAACGATTTCAGAGTCTTTTGCTGCGGCCAGTCTAAGGAGCGTGGTCGGTGGATGACCTGCATAATACAAACTGCATAGCCTGAGGTGTTGTCCATCACCAGAAGCTTGAATTTGTGTCTGTTGGCTTTGGGGAATACAAACTGAACTTCAGTCTCTCTCCCCTTCTACCCACTTCACGCCAATGATTGCCACAACAATTCTCCATTCCTTCAATCTGAACGTGGTGGTTTGGAGTGGTTTTAAAAAAATCAACACACAAACTGCTCGTTGGTTTGTAAAAAAATCCTTAGTATTTACAAAATGGCTAATTCACCAAACCTCAATTTTGCAAATTTATTTAGAAAAAAAAAATAACATGGGCCAATGAGATACTTCAGTGTTACAACAGAGTATATAAATGTCTAGCAATAGTCAAATAATTTGATCTTTAAATACAAAATAACCACATGAACACCTAATATACAGGTTTCATCTGAATACATATTTATTAGATAAATATTAGGTTGTCACATCATCTAACTACATACAGTTTTGCAAGACTAGAAATCACAATTAGTTTTTCTGACCAGTTTTAAGTATGAAATGATTGAATTGTACGTACGATGTACAAACAAAGACAATGGCCATTTTTGCTTGTTACTTCTGATTGTGTGTTTGTGTGTGTGTGGGTGTGTGTGTGTGGTATGTGTGTGCACTGAATTCTCCTCTGATCATGATATCAAAAATTGTACAAAGTATGAATTTGGTTACAATCTTCTTTTTTAATCCCCTCATTTTCTTCATTATTTTTGTAGCACCCTAAAAATACACAGGTGATAGACTAGTACACTGAAGCTAAATATTACATGTAGGTAAAACAAAAACAAAAATGTCTTTCCACACAGGGTCAGAGTATATTACATAAGTGAAACAAAGGCCGAGACTTCACAAACGCTAACAAACAGGATCCATTTTCCACATAAGATGGAGCTCCAAGCTGTTTTGTTTTTTTTTTTTTTTTGCAAAATAAAAACAATGCACATTCCAAGGAAAATGAATGCTTTTCTGTTAACAGGTCTCTATTTGTCATTTACATATGTACAGACGTCCCTTGAGTCTCTGCTGCAGACACCAGTATATATCTGCCAGTCCTACGTCCTGTCAGTACAGCAGAGCTTTAGATCTCTGTGGGTTTTTTCGGGCTTCCTTAGGGGGAAACGATATATTTCAAAAAAAAAAAAATCAGAAAAAAATGCTACTGAAAATCTGATACATAGATAAAAGCTTAAAAAATGACGCTCATCATAATTAGTATTCCTTTCCCACCCACCAACTTTTGCAAAATGGCAGTGAACATATTCAAATAGGTCCGATTTTCAAATGTTCACAGAGAAGACCCTTTTTCATTGGGAAATACACTGTGCCTGAATTCAGCTGAGGGATAGTCTTGAACATGCAGCAAACTCCCAACAGCATGTTAAGTAAAGACCAAAAAGAATCCCCTCCCGCCCCCCCCCCCCCCCCCGCAACCCGCCCACCCCCCAAACATACCTCCTGTTAACCTTCCCTAGGTTCTAAGCATTTCTATCCACATGATCTGAAGCTGTCACTTTCAGGGCATTCCATTGTGCAAAGAAGCCTTTGACAGATTAAAAAAAAAAAAAGACACTCAAGCCTCTTCCCTCTCTGCCAGTCTCCACTCCCCACACCCTTCCATTTCTGTTTCTCCCAAGAGGTTGGCCACTTCAAAGCCTTGCAGTTGCCCGATGACCAATTTTCCAGAATGGTCCTAAACATTTCTGCTTTGAAATGGCCACGCTCAACTCAAAAGAAAAATCCCTTGATAAAATCGCTCAGGGCCTGGAGAAACAACGGGCAAAGCAATGTTACTGAAATCATTGATCACCAATGACGGGCGCTGCACATCCAGATTCTGGTGAGCGGCGTCCTGCCTTGGGTGACGCCACCCGGGGGAAAGCCAAGAGGACAGGCACCTGCCAGTTGCTCACATTCTGATCTGGCCTGGGCTCCCTCACCCAAGGGGAAGGGGCAGGATGTCCAAACTTTTGTAGGAAGGAAAACGCCGATCACGGACTCTCTGCCCGGCAAGCGAGAGGTGTTGGATCCAGGTGTAGTAGGGCCGATCTGCGCAGCAAGGCAAGGCCACCCAGCCAACCGAGCAGTCAGATCGATTGCTTCCCTCCTGTCTTGCTTGCCTTTCCCATCCACCCTGGCTTTGTGGAGCTCCGCCAACTGCAACATGTGAATCGGTAAGGATGGCCAATCAATCAATGTATTTATTGAGGGCCTAATACGTGAGGAGCACTGAACCTTATTCTTTTCTTGCCATTTGCTCTCCTGCCAATTGACTTGAGAAATGGGTACGGATGGCGGGCTGCTGTTCAAAGTAAAAATACATTTCATACCCTTATTCTATAAAAGAAACGCCCCCTCCCTACAGCCTCCCCCCATTTTTTTAGGACTTTTTTCAGGCAAGGTAATTGAAAAACACCAGCAAAGGATAACCAGGTCATGAAAATGATCACAGACAATACTAAAATATTCACAAAGATATTTACAATAGCGATGCTTAAAATAATTGATTTTGCATACTGAACAGCATTTCTTAGAAAATCTTGAAAAAGTAAAACTGATGGCGGCTTCTCTAGATCAAACCTTTGACCGTCTGGATAGAACTGGAAATAAAGGAGCCAAACCACTGTTTCCCGTAATTTCTACAGCGGGGAGCTGTGGACTAGCATATCTAAGTCATGAGTAAAGCGGAAGAGGGAAATTTTATTTAAAAAAACAAACCAAAAAACAAAAAGAGAAAGCAAAGCATTTACAAACTCAAGTGACCCAAGCCAATTCTGAACCTGAAGCCCATGTCATGCCCATTTACAGCATCACAAAGTAATTCAAAATAAAATCACTTATTAAAATGGACAGAAACACCATTTTAAAAATCCAGCTGGCACATCAGGAAAAAAAAAAAGAGGTGTTACAGCTGGGATCCTACCAAAAGAGAGGTGGAAAAAAAAAAGGGACTTCATTTTTCATCTGAGTGGGAAGTGTCAAATCGATTGGAGTAACCAAGAAGGAAGAACTGTACATGGGGCAAAGCTGAAATGTAGCTCCACGCAGGTGAAGTTGGCACGCATGCACGTCTTACACAGCTACTGTACACGGTTTATCAAAGGGAGCGCGGGAGAGACACACACACACCCACACACAGCACACGCCAATGGGCAGAAAAGCAACAGGGAGCTCATGCAGGAGAGGTAGCCCCACAAGCGGCACGGACAGACGGAGGGCGGTGGGACAAGAGCCAGGGTGACATGGGGTTCCATCACGGGCCACTGCAATAACAGAGCGATGGCTAATCCCCGCTCACCTCGGACCCACCCCCTTCCTCATTGAACAAAACGCAACCCACCATCCTGACGGCTAGAATACAACACAAAGCAAAGGGGAGGGGGTGGGGAGGGAAGGGGGAGAGAAGGGAGCTGGACTCTACACGTAACAGTCTTGGAGACGAAAACAACCAAAGGAAACAGAATGAAAGAGAAGCGATTTGTTGCTCAATTCCAACGCCCCTTTCTCTCAATGATGCTTTTTTTTCCCCCAAACTTTATAAAAGAAGTGGGAGTGAAGTTAAGAGTCACCGTCCCCTCCGCTTCTGGGGGCCTGCCTCGCTCTCACCAGCTTGTCTCTCCCCCTCCCCATGTTGTGCAGGACGATATGGCTGTCGCTCTCCTTCTGCTGGCCGTGGAGACCGAAGGGTCTCGGCAGTACCCGTTGGCCTCTGGGCATTCTCCCTCCAGTCCTCAGGGCACTTGGTAGTATGGAATACAGAAAATCCCTCAGAACCGAAAGTAGAAACCAAAACTCTACTTCCGGAGTTGGGCTGATGGTTTGCACCCATTCTCTGGGGTTTCGGAGTCTTGTGTTTGTGCAGTGGACTTGTAAGCAGAGCTATATCTAGATATATATCTGCTGCCTGGAGGAGACATTCAAGCTGGCAGTAGCTTAGAGAAACTGAGGATCCCCCCTTTACTACAGGTGGGGCAGACACACAAGAGAAGATAACCAACCCCTTCCTTTTTTCTTTAGCAAATGATTTGTGCTTTTTTTCATTGTGGGTGATGGTGGTTTCAGGCTTCTTTCTTCCTCATCATTACCATCATCATCTTCATCAACAGCAATCACTAAAACTCTTGACTTCCTGCACAAGGTGCTATGCGCTCTCTCTCTCTCTCTCTCTCTCTAATTTGTGACCAAAAATCTTTGTCCTCCTCCACCTGGCTCCACAGTCACTCCAAAGAGATTTTTTGGGATCGAGTGGGGAGTTCCAGTTTCAGAAATGGAAGAACACTGGGTTGGAAGGTGATTCTGAGACGAGGATCCATCTTTCTTCGCTTGCTGGTAGGCCAGGATTCCTCCTCGGTGGGGATCTCGGAGCTCTCTCTATGGGACTGTAATGAGTGTGGTCAGAAAATAGCTGCACGATAGTTTAGGCTTTGAACTGGGAGGGGAGAGTGGAAGAGAGGGTACAGCCATTGAGGGACCTGGCCCCTTCAGGCATTGGTGGTGGTTCTGTGTGTTATTTTCTCTCCCGTGTCTTTCACACAGCAGTTCTGAGAAGGAGTTAGCTGGGAGCAGCTCATTCAGGTGAGATGCACCCCAGAGTGGACAAATTGTGTGAGAGTGTGTGTGTGTGTGTGTGTGTGTGTGTAGGTGTGGTGGGGGAGGGGTGTATGGTGGGGAGGGAAGAAGAGGGAACCCAAACAAAAAAAGCAGAACTTCAGTTGTTCTCGAAGAGAGAAAGAAGATCATCGTTGCTATTGCTGGGCAGGTCAGGAGGGTCCAGATATGAGAGCAGCTCATCTGGATTCGTGAGTTCTGGAAGCAGCTGGAAAACAAAGGGAAGAAGCAAAGTGAAGAGATACTAATTGGCCACCTCCTGGAACCTCGAGGGAGGAAAACTGTATCATCCACTAGCTAGGGAAGTCTCTCTCAAAGAAGTCCTGGCTCTCATAACAAGACCTATGTGTGGTAGGGACTGTACGAGGTAGCCTAGTGTTTTTAGTGACATTCTAAGACGGAAGGCCAGAAAGGACCCTGTTCATCACACCATTTGCTGCCACCCAAAGCTCACAATCATCAGCCCCTCTGCTGTAACGTGTCTCCCTCCAGGGGGCTTATGTCCCTATTTATTCCAAGGTCCTCGCTCAGCTTAAGGCTGGAACAGGCTCTGAGTCTGGGGAAAAAAATCTGCCTGAGGGTGAATATCCTCATCCACCTCAATCTGTAAAACTGCAGTTAACGATCTGTGGGGTGCGGGTAGGCTCAGGAAGGAAAAAAAGTCTGTCTTGAAGCTCAGAAAGAGACTTCATACCACCGGGACCATCGCAGAGACATTTTTCAAGTCCCCTCCTAACACTTTGCAGTCTAACACACTGGGCTTCCAAGTCTCAACTGCTGGACTCCCAGCATCTCAGCAGGCGAGCTGAGTTTGCTAAGAGCTGAGGGCGCTGAGTTTTAGTCAAAGGTGAGGGACTATTCTCAGATTATTCTACAATCCTTTCATGACAATCAAGTAGCTGCTGAAGGCACAAATATCAGGTTTAATGAGGCCAGGGAAAGGGTTTACTAATACATACTTTTTACATCTAAAGTATTCAGGCCTCCAATACGGTGTCCCTGAATCTGAGGTAACAGTCCCAATAACCCTGCAAATTTCAGTTCATCTACTGGTCCTCTTCAAAATTCCCAAACTTTCACTTATCAGGGAGCTTTCATGTTCTCCCCCACCCAAAGAGAATGTCAACTTGTAACCCCGAAACCAGGAAAATTCAGCGCTGACACTGAAAGACAGCCACTGGGTCTTCACTTCCCTCTCCCCACCCAATTCCTCTCAATTTCTACTCCCTCTTCTGCAGTCTATTTGGGTTGAAACTTATGGCACACTCTTTACTTCAGGCTCTGGCTGTCACCATTTTCCCTAAAAGGCATGAAAGATGTCCTCTGATTTCTCCTACTTCTTTGCTAAAGACGGCAACATCACAACTGTGAGGAAGACTTCAGTTGGTCCAAGTCCTGCGGTTTCTCTTATTTTAAAGCATTCTGGGCTGGGTTAGCGGAAAGAGCCACACCAAAGAGAGAGAGAAAACATCAATATGGGAGCAAAGCCCCATGACATCCTCTGCCCTAGGCAGTGAGGGGGAAGGAAGAGGGCATGTCACACACAAGGATTTTCAAACAAATCTAGCATCTCTTGGTTGAACTGGCCTGGAGGCCTGAAGATTATATTACAGAAATAAAATTAATGGATTGATTGCTGTTGGGGGTCGGAGGGTGAAAGAGGGAGCTGGGATTTCACCAAGATGGCCAACTTACAATCCTACTTCATACCTTCGTGGACTTAATGTCTCATTACTCTGCTTTCCCTCCACTTTACTTATCGGATTTCCTCCACCACCTATTCTCCTGCTTACCCACCTTGTTCCTCCTCTCAAGCCCACTTTATGGCTCTACCCTGCTCTGACTCCCACATCTGACTCCATGCTCAAGTGTTTCCCAAGGCCTGGAAATTCTCTCATCTTCCCCGTATCTGCCAGCCCTTAGTCCTCCCCATCTTAAGTTTTCCCAAACTCCCACCTCCTCCAACAATCCCTTCCTATATTATTTTTTAATGGTATCCTGAAAAGTGCCCTGATTCTTATCAACATTTCAGTCCCCTCTTGTACTCATGTATGCATGAATTTATTGAAGTCCATCTTCCTTGATATTTCTATTTCTGCCTCCCCACTTATAGTATAAGTTGGAGGGCTGGTAAAGCGGCTCGTGCTTCTGTTGCCTCAACCAAGTGCTTTACACAACGTTCTGCCCTCAGCGAGTAAGACCATTTCTACTCCTATTATCCTTTAGATCTCCTTGGCAAGGAGCTGACCAATGATATTCAAATAAGCAAACTGCCCCAAACCCAAAACATCTGCAAGAGGGGAAATGTCACCCCGGTGGAGACCAGCTGTGGTTTAAATCAAGTCCCTCCCATGGAGGCACGGCAGCATTCAAGGACTACTAGAAGAACCGGCAGTACTGGTACTTCAAAGAACGACAAGCAACACCCGGCCCAAGTCTCTCAGGTAAAACCCCTGCAATGCTTGCTTTACACTGAGGTAGCACGAAGGCATGAGTGCCCGTACTTGCTTGCTCTGGTAATCGCTGTTTTTTAACTGCTCTCATTATTCAAGTTTGTTGTGAGAGCATTGCTGTTTTAGGGAGCTGGACAAATATATTACTTGGAAGACGAACTTTGGGGGAGGAGGAGGAGGGACAGGACATAATGGGGAATTCAATGATTTTTTTTTTTTAAAAAAAAAGCTCTCTTGAGTGTTCTCTCTGCAAAATTGCGGTCCCTGGGAAAGTCTGAAGGGATCGATCAACTTTCAGTCCCTCCCCACTCCTGAGAAAGTCACATCTGAGCGGTTGCTCTGCCCTTCCAGACTCAGTGCTGCTGGTAGACTTGATCAGAGTACAAGGGTCCACGCCCTTGTCCGGTCCTGTTCTATCAGCCACTTCCCCCGATTCCGGGACCTTTGGTGGCAGGGGACATCCTCTTGCCTTACGGGTTTCACTGTTCGCCACAGCTTCCGAGCTACCCGCCGACACCCCCGGAACACTGACACTAGCGCTAGTCGGCCTAACTCTTCTCAGTCGTTTAGAGCGGATACTCTCCCCCTCCTTCTAAAGGAGAGGTGGATTCCAGCCTGAAAAAGAACCATTATCATGGCAAGCCAGTAAATACCTGATTGAATGATTGTTAAGACAGATGTGGGTCACTGGTCTACCAGGTCTCAAAAATCAGCAAGGAGAGATTCATCTGTGATCCTCAGGGAGAAGGTCACCTTGGGAGTTTGAGTGTCTGTGTGTGTGTGGCGGGGAAGAGGGCAGTGGAACATCAGTGCCCCCACACAGTAGCACAGGACTGTGGACTGGAAGAAGACTTAGGTCACCCCAGTGAACTCTTCTGACCCCCTGTACCCCTCTCTTTCCTCCAGATCTCCTACAACGCTACCGAGGTTCGGCATCAGAGGAGGCTGAAACGGGAGCATGGATGACACATGGACCAGCAAATTGGAAATGCACAGACAGACCAAGAAACACAAAGCGCCATTCTCACCGGGCCTGGCGATCGCAAGAGAGACAGAATTACATAGATGACAACTAAGCGACAGCAGAGGCGGCAAAGCCCCAGACATGAATTAGAGGGGTGTGGCCAAAGGGGCTGGGGGGTAGAAGGCAGAGGGAGAAGGGAAGAAAAAAATCACTGGCCGCATTAAAAAAAGGTTCATTAAGGAAGTGTTTGGGAAGAAGAGGGACACATTCCTGAGACAGCCTCCTTTTCCTTTGCCTTTGGATGGGAGTAACTGAACCGGTAGTCAACAGGCGGGTGAGTAGGGAGGAAGAGAGAGGAAAAACCCAAATCTGAGACATTCACCCCTTGCTGAGGACCATCTCTACACCACCCTGTCCCCACACCAGCCCACCTCTATGTGTCTGTCCTGCCATATGGAGCCTTGATGACGTGTGTTGTGGAAAAGCTGCCTGCGGCATCTCCCCATGGAACTTCCCGCCCACTCACCCAGCTCCCGCCAGGCCCCCCCACTCCCCCCGCCCCCCGCCACCTCCCCGACCCGCTCCCCGCCTCTCAGATGTGTCGAAGCGCCAAACCTAAATGCAGGCAGATGAGTCAGGACACAAACTTACATCCAGCGAAGGCTCCGGCATGTCAGAAGCTCCCTGTGCGCCGGCCTGACCCTCTAAGGCTGAGGAGGGGTTAAAGGTCAGGTCACTGTGTGGATGGTTGCTAGGAGCGGCCTGTGGCGGCTGCCGGGGCGGCTGGGAAGGAGGAGGAGGAGGAGCACCACTGTGATGTAATGGCGGCCCTGACTGGTTGCTTGGGTGAGGTACGTGCAAACCTTGTTGCATGGAACTATGGGATTGATCAGAACTGCCAGGATGTGGGATCTGCGGAGGAGGAAAGAAGCAGGAAAAAAAGAAAAGTGAGGTGACAAGGTACAGTGCTCGAGATGCCTGAAGAAAATGAAAAATCCCCAGACACTAAATGTTTTCCACCAAAAAAAAAAAAAACCAACAACAAAAAAAACCAGAACAAAAACCCACTAGCCAGGAGCAAGGGGCATATTCAGGAAGGGAGGAGATTGGTCCGGCCCACAAGGAAGCGGGACACAGAGCTCTCTCCACACCCGGAGCCATCCTGGTTTGGGGGGAGGGCATGGGGAGGGGCTCCGAGAGACAAGAACAGACATCCCGAACCTGGGGTTCTCCACCCCCTTCTCCTCTCTCCCCCCGCACCCCGACACGGCTACGACAACAACGACGTGGTCAGAAATGGAGAAGCAAAATGTTAATGTTTTGGGGAGGAGGTGCAGGGTAAACACTACATATTGCCACAGAGCAGAGCTGGGACAGAAGAGAGCGGACAAGTACAAAAAAAACCAAAAAAACCAAAAACAAACCAAAAAAAAAAAAAGAAAAACAGCGTGGGATTTATCCAACACACCGACAGAAGCCGGGGCAGCTCAAAGTGACCTTAGATTCCTGAAGCTGAGCGGGGTGCAGAGGATGGGGGGAGGGGGTGAAAGCACCCTACTCAAATAGGGCTTTCCCTATGGAGAAAATGGAAGGAGTCTCCTAACTTTGAATCAACAGGGACTACGACAAGTTTGTTTTTTAATCATATCTAGACCATAAGCTCCTCTAGACGGTAAGTTCCTTCTGGGCAGGGAACATGTCTTCCAACTCTGTTATATTCTACTCCCCCAAACCCTGAGTTCAGTGCCCTGCACACAGTAAGCACTCAATAATACGACTGATTGATCGATAAAACGAGGGGGCTTATTCATTTGGCATCTGGTGTTTTTCAGGCAATTTTGAGGATCTCCCACATGGGATTACAAACATCAGCTATTAAATGCAGGGGAACTAGCAAGTGGAATAGGCTAGAAACCAAAGGACTGTCACTCATTCCCCCATTAGCCCGATCTCGCCTTCCGAGACAAGCACAAAATGTGAACAAAACAAACCAGCCTTGGTGGCAGAAAGCAAACCCGACTCGGGATGATTATTCCCAAATTGGAGGTGGTGGAGATAGGCGATAAATGACCTGGTGGAAGGATGGCCTCTTGGCCTCAGTCGCTGAGAAAGAAATGGACTCCCGATGAGGTCAAGAGTTCACGTCAAGGCAGGGATGGCAATTTAGCCCTGGCGACTGGGAAATTGGATTCTTTTCTATCTTGTCAACAGGTTCAAGACCAATGTATATTTTAGGCCTGCGTAAGCTGCTTCAGCTGGCCAACTAAGTACCCGAAGGAAGGCAGAGTTGCATGACGGGTAGATCTGGGAGTACACTTTGAGATACTGTGGACGACTGGGTCAAATAGGTTTTTTCTTGTTCTTCAACCTCAGATTTACAAGTGATTCTCCCCAGGGGACCTGAAGGGAGATCGGAAAGACTACTGCTATTTTAACCAGTAGCTTTGTGTATACCAGCCAGTAGGTTTAGTGGATAGAGCATGGGCCTAGGAGTCAGATGGTCACGGGTTCTAACCCTGACTCCGCCACTTATCTGCTGTATGGGCTTGGGCAAGTCACTTCACTTTTCTGTGCCTCATTTACTTCATCTGTAACATGGGGATTAAGACTGAGTCCCTTGTGGGACAGAGACTGTGTCCAACCTGATTACCTTCTATCTGCTCCAGTGCTTACAGAAGTGCTTGGCACAGAGTAAGAGCATAACAAATATTATTATGATTATTTACCTTACCATCTCCCCATTATGAAAATGCTAATTGTCAGGAAATAGGCATACCCATACCCCAGCTGATTTAGTGTCACAACTGGCTTTTCAACAACTCCAGTGAGGCAGTCAGCAAGACTTCAGTTGAAAGGTTAGTGGGGTTGGACTTTCAGGAGAGTCCCACCCATGATGATCCAAATCAAATTCTGCTTTCAACACCCATTTTGGGCCAAATCCATATAGGTGAGGGCTCTGAGCAGCAGCAGCACAAATCTCCCCTCCATTCTCCCCTCCCACCTTCCACCTTCCTTCCCCCGAGTTTCATTCACCTCCCTGAAGTTCTCCAGGCCAAGACTTTGGATCCTGTGAACTTAATGGCATTAGGGATTTTAATTTCCATGGGGTTGGAGAAGGTTGATAGGCCTGGGGCTTGTGCAAATAGCCAGTTATTTTTCTCTCCGATGGGTTGTTGGCATGTGTTGTGTTTTAAACCCAGAATGAGTCTGGGATTGGCCACTCTGAGCCTGATCTAAAAACATGGTGTCAGCCTCATGGCAGGGGAGAGCAGGATGTGGAAGAGGCAGGTAAATATCTCTGTAGAACCTGGCCATGACATAGTTCATTTCGAGAAGCCAAGGCACGCACTTCCTGTCCACTTTCTTTCACGGCTCAAAAACGGACAGACTATGTTGGAGGACACCTGAGAACCCTGCTGCAGCTCCAACTCTGCCCTCTGCCCTTTCCAAGCCTATCTAACAGCCATGAAAATAACCACTGGTCCATATCTTTTTGCCCGAAAAGTAGTCATTAACGGGTGCTGAAAAATCAGGCAGAGAGCCCGATAAGCAACTCAATACTCTCTGCCTTTTCCTTCTATTCCGATTGGATTTGATTTTCATGAGAACCTGAATTTGAGCTAGGGAGTGGGGACTTAATATGTTTGTGTCAGGAAAGCTGGTGTTCCCTTAAGAGGTGGTGTTGTCAGGCAGGAGGAGGCGGCAACCACAGGAGATGTGGAAAAGCCAATGCAAATTGTATCCCAAGACAACCTGTCCATAGTTAAACAACTTTGAAAACCATTTTCCAAGTTGCTGTAGTCCCAAATCTGGGAATCTGGTTTGTCCTTTCCAGCACTTTCTAGAAAGCCCTCCACCCCTGCAGAGTGGACAAGCCCGCTGCCTCTTTGATTCCAACCTTCCGCTCTGCTCCCAGAGGCTTCTTTGATCTTTCCCTCCCTCTTTCCTGCAGGAAAAATGAATCCTCGATCCCATTCGGGTGAACAGGGGCTGGTTCAGGGGCTTAAACCAATCCCCTACTGAACTTTCCACAATCAAAACGGCATCACCTCTCTCCTAAGGAAGGTGTTCTACAGGAATTGACTCTCTGCGTCCTTCCTTTGTAGAGAATCCAGCTCATATGGGAGACACTAGCCCCTGCCCTGTGGGTTGTTGGAGAATGGTATTTTTGAATCTTTGAATTTTACCCACCAAATTAATTTCAAAACCAATCCAGTTCGGGGCATGTGAAATTTCCAGTCACATGGCACAGCTTCTGAAATGAATCTGTTTCTTCCTCTCTCCTCTCTTGACACAGTGTTCCACTTTATGTAGACCCCTCATTTCCTCGTTCTCTTTCCCTGTGCCACTTCCCCCTGCTCCACTCTAGGGAGAGGCTCTTTGGGGCCCACAAATCCAGACGCTAGGCCTGGGTTCTCCTCCCAAGGCAGTGGACTGAACCCCTCTACTCTGAATCGCTTCTCCTGGAGTCCCTAGCCTTCCTCTTCACGATTCCAAAGGAGGGTGTGGTGGGAGCCTGAGAAGGCCCCTGGCCTTGTATGGGAAAGTGTCCACAAGGTTCTGTCCCAGGGTGGGGGAGGTGGGAGGAAGGGAAGGCTCTGAAGGCCTAAATAGTCTTTGCCACTCCCACAATAACCCTGCCAAAGGCAACTTGACCCTCAAGATCCTCAGTCCCTGGATCTCAGACGCTTCCATTGCCATTCAACAACCATCCTACTCAGTCTCTCGGGTCCCAGGCCCCTACAAACATTGTGTCCATGAGGTCTGAACTCTTCTTTCCTAAGAGCCCTCTGTCATGTCCTCTCCCCACCTCTCTTCTGGGTCAGGTCTGAAGTGCTCAGAGGGAAAGAGGTTCCGGACACAAAATCTCCCTGAGCAGACCAGAGAGTGAGGAGGGGGTGGGGAAGGCGAGAG